>NC_064614.1:15000-1430000 GCF_023898315.1 Schistocerca nitens
AAATAATTATCCTTCTTATTTCAGGAATTCGTGTAGATTAGCATAATTAATCATATTATTTTCAGGAACTGTTCTATGTTGCTTTGTTGAAGATTGATCAGTGTTGTTTTGCTCGTACTCAGCGTTGTCCGAAACGAGTGTGTAGAGATTTTCAATACTGTTGATTTTTATTTGTCATTGACTTTGTGAAAGTTGTAGGGAAGATATTGGAGAGGTAGAGCAAGTTTTGGTTGCTAATTTTGTGGTTGCTATAAGGTAATGAGTGTAATAACTAGGTCACGGGCAAAGAGTAACGCGAACATGGAGGCAGAAAATTTAGTCGAGTTACGTGATGCAGGCAAACAGGAAATGGCCGCCAGTGGCGACTTTCCCTTCCTGAGCGTAGGTCATTGTCCCAACGCTGGCAGCGATCCGGTTTGTGCTGGGGAGGGTGGATAATGGCCCCACAGGGGTCGGTCGAGTTTACCGTTAGGCGAAGCCGCTGCCGAAGAGCGCGAGACAGGGGGACGCGCCTCGCCAGGCTCAGGTGCAACAAATCGTGATGTTCCAAGTGAGGCTCATGTCAGTGATGTGCCAGCTTGGATGAGCGTTCTTCTGAAAGAAATAGGACAGAGGTTTGAAGAGATAGATAAGGTGTCTAGCCAGAGGTTTGAAGAAATAGGACAGAGGTTTGAAGAGATAGATAAGCAGTTTGACCAGAGATTTGAAGAAAGAGAACAGAGGTTTGAAGAGATAGGCAAGAGGTTTTCCGATTTGAGGAAAGAACGTAATAGGCAATTTCAGGAACAAAAAATTATAATAGATTCACTACAAGAGAAGGTCGAGGGGAATGAAAGGACAGTTAATGAAAGATTCGAGGCAGTGAACGAACGCATAGAAGGCGTGATTGCAGAGGGCGTTGTAACGACGACTAGTGTCGAAAAGAAAATTAACGAATTTGGTAAGCGACTAGATGCGCTACAGGCGCATAATGTAGTAAAAGATAGTGAGGAAGTGCAGTCGTTAATTAGTTTCCGTCAGGCACAAGAAGATATCAATCGCCAGAACAGGGAGGCGATAGCGAAACTGTTGAGTGATGAGACGGCACAGCGAAATGAAGAGGCAAATTCGATGAATGCCGATGATTCAATGGGCGCGCATAGGCGACGCCGCACTGAATCGGAGGAAATAAAAGAACTGGAGGAGCGTCTTTGCGAAATAAGAGAGCCAGCAGCAGGCCCCACCGTGGGAGCCCGTTCACGAGAGGTCGATCAAGACGAGGAGGAATACCGCAGGCACTTTGTGTCAGTGCTAAATTATTCGGTATATACTGACTCGAATAATCCACAACACCCGCGTGTGTGGTTGGGGCAATTTCAAGATATGATGCCGACTTCGTGGGATGATAAAATGAAGATACGCATTGTATGCACTCACCTTCGTGACGAAGCAAGTGCCAAGATGCAGTTAGCGATAAGAGACTGTGTGATGTATCAAGATTTTTGTAATGCTTTTCTGAATGAGTTCTGGTCGAAGAGCACACAGGATAGGATAAAATTGAACATTTTAATGAAAGAAAATTGCCAGAACCATACTGAGAAGAATCCTGTATGGTACTTCCAGGAAATGGTCAAAGATAACCAATACCTGGATGTGCCGTATGGAGACGCGGAGTTGATCACAATATGCCTGACGAAACTACCGTATAGGCTACGTAGGGAAATAACAATCGCAGCAAGGAGCATGCATGAGGTGGCTGCCTTCCAGCAATTGTTACAAGAATTAAGGGAAGAAAGTGTGCCGAACCAAGCGCAAGAAGTGCGGAGAAATGAGCACGAACGCCATGAGCATAACGGCTATCAGCAAAGGTACCGAAACGTACATTATGTGTCACGCCCGCAAAATGGTAACGGACGTGGGAGAGGTTTTGGCCCTTCAAATAACCGGGGACGAAATCAACGGAGGCGGAACTATTATGGTAATGGAGCGAGCCATACGGGCTACTCAGACTCTTCTGATGTCGAAATAAGGCCAGCAGATCCACGACAAAATATAAGGGAGAAACATGCGCCAGTAGTGGCGAGCGAAACAATTTGACAGGCCAGCGCGGCTCCTGAGTCTGATGATAAAGGGGATAATAAGTTAGATTTGTACATAGATTATGGTGAGATGAAGAAAGTTCTTTTGGAAGAACTGGAGGAGTTTTCGGGATGTAAATTACCAATTGTCAGCGTGGATGTTGAAAGGGTACAGTACCACCCGACATTGAAAATAGGTAGAACATACTTCATTATTTTTGTCAGAACAACACATATTTTTGTAAAATAACTCAATTTCAATTAATACAGCATGGGGAAGAATGACAATTTATTTATTTAATTGATCACATGTGCACTCCCACAAAATAAATCCCTACGTCCAGTTTGGTGAGATCTTTTGAAATGAATGAATGTATGGTCGTCTGCTAACCACAGATAGTGAATGTGAATATATGATCATCTTTGAGTCGATCCTTTGGCCACCTTTGGTGGGACCAAAGAGATTAAATTTACCTGAGCTTTGAGTGCCTGAACTGTGGCTGACCAATACGGTAGCAAGGTGCTCCCCCACTTCAGCAGAGGTGCAAGAGGACCTCGAGAACGGCCATGTTTCAGCACTCTGCCGCTGGATCTCGTGCTGTTATGACCTGTTTTAGTTGTGCTCCGTAATGACGAAAGAGTGGAGACATGGTATGCATGTGGAATATTTAAGAGTAGTTTGAAATAATAATTTCTCTATTTCAGGAACTTTTGTGGGGAGAATTAAATGTCAGGCAGGTAATATTAATGGGATTGTAGTAATCTCCGGAAGTGACCAACGGTCACAATGAAGCCACGTGTAGCAATAAGTTGAAATACTTCCGTGTGCTTAAGTTAAGCTGAATTACTAGCGTGTGTACAATAAGTTGAAATATTTAAGAAATAGTGTGTGTACCATAAGTTGAAATATTTAAGAAATGGCGTGTGCAGGACTTGAAATTAGAGACGAGTACTTCCACGTGGTGAGTACTGTGTGAGTCTCAAACTGTGTATGAGACAAAAGATAAAGAGAAGTACTCGTCCATGGTATCAGTTGAGGACTCGCGTGTGTGATGAATATGTTCTTAATATTACTTTGCGTGATATGATTCCGTGTGACACTAGATTCAAACTCTGAGAGAGAAGCAAGGTGAGTCGGCTGTCTATCCAGCAACGCCACTTGGCTTGCATTGCACAGGAAGACGTGCATATATCCCCAGAGTTCATAGTAGGAAAGTAGAATTACGAAGTGGGGCAGGGTCGTGTGAAACTGGGATAAATATTAATTGAAGTGGGAAAGCTGAAAGTGATAATGTTGTGACTATTACCTGTGTAGTATTTCATATTGTAGTGTGGTGCATGTCATGTAATTTGGGTATGTGTGGTTTGCATGAGAGAGTAGCGAGGTGATTTCAAAAGATTAGTGGGTTATGCTTTTTCCTTCTGTACCGCTCGGTCTGGAGGAAAGTTTCGTGATGATGATTGTGAGAGGTGAAGTGTGAGAAATAATAAAAGATCCACCATCCTATCCAGAAAGTGCACTGTAGCGTTAAATAATTACGAGACCATAATATAGAGATTCACCAATGTAAAGCCATGCCCACTGGGCGGAATTTCTCATGTGTTATTGTTGTAGGTTATAGAATTTGTGTGTTTCAAATGGCTCTGAGCACTATGGGACTCAACTGCTGTGGTCATAAGTCCCCAAGAACTTAGAACTACTTAAACCTAACTAACCTAAGGACAGCACACAACACCCAGCCATCACGAGGCAGAGAAAATCCCTGACCCCGCTGGGAATCGAACCCGGGAACCCGGGCGTATGAAGCGAGAACGCTACCGCACGACCACGAGATGCGGGCTGTGTGTTTAGGTTATAGAATTTATCGGAATAAATAAGATAGTGAAAAGAAAAAGATTGGTGGACTTTTCCTTCGAATTGTATGTTGTCATGATGTCCCGAATTTATAATGTGTGCGCCATTCATATTCAGTGCGGTGGCCACGTGTTGATAAAAGCCGTTAAATAAAAGACATAAAGAAAATGTGGTTTTGCCAGTGCATAGTGAACAGTCTGAGTTCTGTAAATCACTGATAGTCAGATGTGCGTTTCCGTTGCGTATTATTCATACAGGAGGATAATTTGTAACTTAATTGTGAGTACGAGAGTTCATGTTACTCGATAAATAAGAATGAATCCACTCGCTTGGCAGACCACTCATCTTGCAGGCCTGACTGCTTGATGCCACAGTATGGGCAAGGCCTGTCGGTGCCTCTCATAATTTCGACCCTGCCAGGATATTTTGTCAGATTATTTTGGCAGGATATATTGCTGTTAAGATTTTTTTTTATGGAATGTATTGTGATAGCACTAAGAAGTAAAATTTTTTTATTTGCAATTTCTTTCTGGATTGGTGAGGATCTTTAATTTTTTTATGTAATTAATTGCTATATCGTCCAAGGCTGGAAGATCGTTGTATAATTTTTTTTGCGTAATGTCCGTAGTAACTAGGTTGCAGTCGAAAAGTGTAGTCACCATGGAGAATAGCGATTCTGGGGTGAACGTAGCAGTGCAGCAGGAAGTAGGTGTCGACCATGGGCTAATGAGCGGGAACGGCAAACACTCGGAAGGGGCTGAATTGTTCAGTGGACCGCTGCTAGGTGATCCTTTGAGCGGCGGGCTTTGTTCACAATCGGGGGCTTTTCGCGACGACGCGGGCGAGCCGGGACTAGGTCAGGTATGCAGTGAAAGTGCAGCTACCCTTAGCGAAGCTATGGTTTCTCAGGCGAACGAGGTGAGCGCACCGAAAGTAGCAAATGACAGTGTGCTACTGCAGTTTTTCCAGAGGATGGATAGAGATAATAAGGAGAGAGATAGCGAGGAAAAGGAAAGATTTGAAACAACTAAGGAAAGACTGGAGGCAATGGATAAGGGAAATGAAGAGGCAATGAGGAAGCTACACACAGTTATCGATGAGCGTCTGTCCGCAGTTAATAATCGGTTAGATGAGGGGGAGAAGAATCTGGGTGCGATGAAGCAAGTATGTGATGCCGTGAAAGAAAAAGCCAATAATTTGGATGTACGAATAAGTGCAATAGAGAGCGATATTACAGAACGTAGGGACGGGTTGCCGGATGAGCGAATCAAAGAGATAGTGGGGGACTTATTTGCAGATAAACAAGGGGCATTAGACAGCGTGGAAGCTCAAGTCACCCGGCAGGAAGTGGCGCTAAATAAACACAGGGATGAAGTTGCGGAGGTGGTGGTCAGAATGAATACGATTAGCGCAGATGTAGAAAAGATCAGTATGAGAGGCGAAACAGGCTCTGACAGTACGCAGCGAGAGGTTTATGCCGACCAGGAGGAGACACAATCACTATTACAGTTTAAAGAGGCACAATTAGAAACAAATAGGAAACATAGGGTAGAACTTGCACAGTTGCAATTAGCGTGCAAAAGTGAAGGAGAAACACCACCAGGTAGACTGCAGTGAGAGTGAGATAAATTCAAAAAACGAAAATAGGCAGAAAGAGGAAGACGAACTCAGAGAGTTAGAAGAACAGTTGTGTCAGATAAAACAGGTGGCAAACCCAACTGGGTATAGTCCAAGGTCGGAAAACATAAATGCGGAAGAAGAATGTAGGAGGCACTTCGTGTCGGTACAAATGTACACTTGTTTTCCGGATCCTGATAATTACCAACATCCATGCCTGTGGCTGTCTCAGTTTCAAGATTCATTACCTTCATCGTGGGGACCGCTCCCCAAAATGAAGATTGTGCGTAACCATTTGAGGGACGAGGCTAAAGCGAAAATGCAGGAAGTTATTAAAGACTGTAATAGCTATTTGAATGAATTCTAGTGGAAAAGTAAGCAGGTCCAGGTTAAGCAAAGCATATTGCTGATGCCAAATTATAACGAAGGTGGTATAAGAGATCCAGTGGTGTGCTATCAGGAAATGCTGAGACGAAATAGGTATTTGGATGTGCCATACGAAACTGGGGAGTTCATTAGGACCTGTATAACGAAGTTGCCAGTGAAATTACGGACCTGTATACGAAGTTGCCAGTGAAATTGCGCAGAGATATAGTGATAGCAGGCAGAGGCTTAGACGATTCTTCGTCATTTCAGCACTTGTTACAGGAACTTCGTAATGAGAGCAACATCGTGAACGGAGACACGACTCATAGGTCGGATAGTGGTGAGGATAGGAACGGCAGAAACTATCAGAACGACAGGAGAGCATGGAATCCTGGCATTTCATTCTTGTTATAATGGATTGAAGGATAGGAGAAACTAATCCAACATATCTGCGCTTAGCATCTTGCCTTAAAACACTTGCCGCTGGCACTGAAAATTGTCTATGTAGCAGACATACTCTACTGATATGTAGGAGTGCAAATACCATACTTCTGATCAGAGAATAAAACACCAGTAATGGAATCTGTTAGGCTGGTCTCTCAGAGCAAAATTTGCAAATTTTTATTTGTAACACTAAAGTAAAAGGACTGTTTCCTCAAAAAATCAGTTGCTAAAAATGTTAGGTTAATGCCAATGAGTCCGGTTCAATTAGTGCGATTTGACTATTGCAGGTACTTAACATGTAATGTAAAAAGTCAACATTGTGATCAAAGTTTTTAGATTAGCTGCCATCTGATCAATAGTATGTCATTGTCATAGTGACAGTTATAATGAAGTGCTGTGTATGGTTCTTCAGAATCTGGTGTTAGGGAAAGAGGCCACTAGCACCAAAGTTTCTAACACTTGGGCTGTCCCATCTCTCCCAGCTTGTATACTCTCTGCACACATTTAATTTTCATGTAAGCTCAGATTCCTAACTAGCGTATTCTTTACTGTGTATAGTGGGCCATCCAGAGTGAGGCGGATTGTCCAGGAAAATGCTGTACTGATTGAGACGATCAAGGGAAAACAATCTCGGGGTCTTCATCACATTTCTAACATCAAATTATGGAAAAGTTAGGGATAGATCGAAAGTAGGCAATTTATGGTACATAGTCAGTGTATTTATTTGTGGTGTGTAACGTTGTGCAGGGTCAAATCGAACATAAGAATTTTCAGGCTGGATGTCAGGAAGTATGACGGAATAGACTGGTCGAATAAGTCATGAACAAGAGTCGACAGAGTGGTGTATGTACGTATTTTTTTGTCATATGAATAAGGATCTAGCAGAAACGACGTGATGAGTAATGGGAGGATAAAGATGGTAGATAGTGAGAGAAGCGACGTGATAAATAGTAGTTGATAAAGGTGATATTTAAGGAGAGAAGCGACGTGAAGCAGTGTGATTAATAAAGAGAGATTCGACGTGATGACACAGTGGTAAATATAGGTGAGTAGAATTGAATAATGTGGAGATGTCTTAGATGTATGTTACAGAGAGGCCGGTGTATGTTGCAATCGAGATAGATGCGAATGGCGAAGGAAGACCAGGAAATGATGGAGTAATGGACGGACGGAGAACCGAAATACGAATGAAGAGATGAGGACAACTGCACAACGTGAAAGGACATATAGGGAGTATGAGATCCAGATGGTGAACGTTGTGGAATACTGACGTAAGATGTAATATAAGTGTAAATCTAATTCTTACCATAACAGTTGCTATGTGAAAAAAATAATTTTTGTTGCTGTTGTTGTTGAAGCCTAGGTACCAGTATAACTATTCAAAACGGTACCAAGAATGTGTACAGTTATTTTGCAGGATGAATAATTCGCGTATTTTTTTTCTTAGATGAAATGTCGCAATTCTAAGTTGATATTTAGCAGGATGAATAATCGGTAAAGTGAATGCAGAGGTAAGCCGATGGAGAGAGGTGCCAGAGTGAAAAGACGAATTCGGAGACTGGAATGCTATCTCCGAAACAGCTTCATGTGTTATGTGGTTGAGTATAAGGGAGCAAAGGTATGGTATGTTGTCGTGAGAGTGGTGGTGTTATGAGTATAAGGGAGCAAAGGTGTGGTATGTTGTCGTGAGTGTGGTGGTGTTAAAGTTAGCTGACTTCTAGACCTATTCTGTTAGTGTATTAATGGATTGAATGAGAAGGAAAATGTGATGTCTGGTGAGTGAGAGTCGTAGAGTAGTGTGATCAATGCGCACACTCCTGTAAAGGGGATGCTACCGATCCATAACTAAAACATTATTGTGCTTTGTTGTTTGATTTGGATGAACCTCGATGGCAGGTCAGGATCTAACATCATGTGGATGGTTCATACATGTCCTAGAAATGTTGTTATATAAAATAAAAAGGTAAAATACATAAAGAGATACTAATTTCAGTCTGTCACAAGCACAAAGGTGCAGTGTACGTTGTAGATTTAGAGTAATCAGTTTCTAAAATGTTTATTGTGTTAGGATGTTAAAGTAGTTTACTATTTAATAACAGGTGGTAGGTAATTGAGAGCTGTGTAGATTATTTCTTATCTTTTTGTTAGAACACTTTCAAGGGGTATTAATTTCAGTCTGTCATAAGCACAAAGGTTCATTGTATATTGTAGTTTTAGAATCAACAGTTTCTAATAGTTTCACTGTGATAGGATGTTAGAGTAGTCTACTATTTGATATTGTAATTATGAGCTGTATAGATTGTTTCTTATTCCTTTTTTTTTTTACACTTTCATGTTTTGTATGACGGACGACAGGTACAATCAATAGCACAAGTGTGGGCTGTATATAGAAAAGGGATAAATGTTGATGTTGTATGTGTAGAAAACTAGGGTGTATGATTTTATGTTTTTTAGAACAAAGATTCTTTTATTACCAATGTATCTAATAGATCATGCATGTAATCAATGAGTATTTAAATACTGTAAGAATATCCTTTTGTCTGTAATGTTGCGAGATGCACAGAAGGGTCTGACTGATTGGGTGTCGTAGCACTGACGGGCTACACAGAACGCGCCCGTACCACATAAGTCAAGCAGACTTCGGCAACAGAGCCGGTGCGCTCCCCACTCCACTGCCGGTCGGGGTACACTCCACGCGCCCGCTACAGCAGGTCAACGGCCTGTGGCGACACGCACGTACCACTGGCCATTCATAATTTCCGCCACCCTTACACTGGGGAAAGTATCCCGTGGAGGCAACAGCGGGTGGTTTCTTCTGCTCAACGGCGCGTGCGGCGGCGCCACGGCAGAATGAACGACGCGGGGCAGAGTCCGGCGGGTATTTTTTACCAGCAACTATTAACTAGTACTGGACTGTGGAGCCGTGAAACAAGATGACTGCTCGTTACGTCTCCATAAGGTGGAAAGTGAAGGACTGGTGTTTCCACGTTGTGAGTGGTGGAAAAGATTTTGTCTCCAGCAGACAGGACGATTGTTTTGTTTTGTCTTGACCACTGAACGGTGGGATCCATAAACTTTTGGCAGTGACTTGTTAACTGTGCTTTATGAATTGCATGTGGGACGTTTGGTATACTTAAAGAGGACAGTTTTCGTTTGGTGACTATTTATTGTATGAACGCAAGAAACTATAGTGGGACATTGACATTTGCGTTTGTAGTGGGAGACATTTCTTTAATTGGTGCGGGAATAAGTGCTGTTTGTTGGAACTTACGACTTCTAATTACACCATGAACTGAAAGGACAGAACCGTGGGTAATAGTAGTTGTAGGGCCATTTCTGGACGACCAAATTCGTGTGGATTGTACTCTAACAGTGACTATGACATTTGTGTTTAATGTGAGATACAGTTTACTGTTCAGTGCGTGTTCAAAATGCCGAATTGAGTGACTTAAAGACTTTCGTCCGGGTAACCATGGGAGAGCTTTGACACCGAGACAGTGTTTCTGGGGAACCTGTCAGTAACTTTTTTGACCCCAAGAAAATCACAGAATGAAATGGATCTGTGTGACTCGCAAGATAGGGAATAATCTATTTGTACTTGTAAGTGTGTAAATTTTTTTATATGTTTCATTCCTGAAGGGACAGCAAGTGTAATTGTATTTCATTAACATTTGTGTTTAGAATAGTTAGTGTTTTTTTGTTTGTTTGTTCTGGGTTATCAAGTTCACGTAGCATGTTTATTAGAATATTTGGTATAATGATGCTTTAATTATTAGCCAGTGGCGTAATACTAACGTAGCGGCTCTTGTAGCGTTGATCAGTAAGGTTGCCACAGGGGACAAGAGTTTGCATTGCACAACAAAAATCGGAATCAACTGATGCATTTTGATGTCGTGGACAGTAATGATCTTGTTGGTGTGTTGACTGAAGCCACTTATTTGCATTATCACAGTGGTGATATTTCACATTAAAGTGTAAAGAAGGCTAGTCGAAATGCAAGTTCTTGTCGTCTAAATGTGTAACAACAGAGAATGAGCAGTAGAGTAATATACGAGAGCTACTGGTGGATTCAAGCACTTATTGCTAACTATTTATTGTGTGTGTTGATCAAAGTTGATGGACTGACTGGCTCAGCAGCAGGTATTTGTACTGGTGGACAAGGAGAAGGTTAAACTCACAGTCGAGTAGTGGTGGCAATTGCTTAAGTGATGATAGTTAATGAGGTATGACATGATGTCTTATGTTGACTATATTACGTAACCAGTATGAAACTTGTGGTGTATATCATTGTTTTTCTTCTCAGTTTTATTTCTCTGTAGGTTTGATGTATATTTTAGAGTACTGATATGGAGCCTGATATTTTACATGTAACTAGTGTACGCAATTTTTTTTCTTGTGTTGACTTTGTTTTGTATTTAGACATTGCCGTGTAAAAATTATTACAATGCAATTTATGAATGTCAGATTACTTCTTCTGTGTTTGTACGGTGAGCTATTTAAAATTTCATGAGTACAATTAGTATTTTTTTTATTTGTCATAGAATTAGTGAAGTTTGGATTACTCATAAAAATAACGAAGATCCCAGTAACTAAGCAAATTTTTACCTCAATATTATTTTTTATTTGATTGATGTAATGTTTTATTTGTCATGTGGATTATTGTAAATTTGTATGTGTACGTTACTCCGGATTGTGGAGAGTACAATAATGCAACAACTGTGTCAATAATTTGGTAAAGTAACAGCATTTGGTCGTCTATTTGAGGTCACCAGGGGCTAAGGTCTCCTCCTGGTTATTTTGATGACTTGCTACGTTTGTTCTAATACAGTTTTCTTAAAAAAATGTTCGGAACTACCCTCGCATTGCAAGGATAGCACCGTGCCTTTTCTTCCTGCATGGGTAGCCGGTGGTGAAAGGGTACAGTACCGCCCGACATTGAAAATAGGTAGAACATACTTCATTATTTTTGTCAGAACAACACATTTTTTTTGTAAAATAACTCAATTTCAATTAATACAGCGAAGCCGGATACCAGTGTGGGAAAGAATGACAATTTATTTATTTAATTGATCACATGTGCACTCCCACAAAATAAATCCCTACATCCAGTTTGGTGAGATCTTTTGAAATGAATGAATGTATGGTCGTCTGCTAACCACAGATAGTGAATGTGAATATATGATCATCTTTGAGTCGATCCTTTGGCCACCTTTGGTGGGACCAAAGAGATGAAATTTACCTGAGCTTTGAGCGCCTGAAATGTGGCTGACCAATACGGTAGCAAGGTGCTCCCCCACTTCAGCAGAGGTGCGAGAGGACCTCGAGAACGGCCATGTTTCAGCACTCTGCCGCTGGATCTCGTGCTGTTATGACCTGTTTTAGTTGTGCTCCGTAATGACGAAAAAGTGGAGACATGGTATGCATATGGAATATTTAAGAGTAGTTTGAAATAATAATTTCTCTATTTCAGGAACTTTTGTGGGGAGAATTAAATGTCAGGCAGGTAATATTAATGGGGTTGTAGTAATCTTCGGAAGTGACCAACGGTCACAATGAAGCCACGTGTAGCAATAAGTTGAAATACTTCCGTGTGCTTAAGTTAAGCTGAATTACTAGCGTGTGTACAATAAGTTGAAATATTTAAGAAATAGCGTGTGTACCATAAGTTGAAATATTTAAGAAATGGCGTGTGCAGGACTTGAAATTAGAGACGAGTACTTCCACGTGGTGAGTACTGTGTGAGTCTCAAACTGTGTATGAGACAAAAGATAAAGAGAAGTACTCGTCCATGGTATCAGTTGAGGACTCGCGTGTGTGATGAATATGTTCTTAATATTACTTTGCGTGATATGATTCCGTGTGACGCTAGATTCAAACTCTGTGAGACAAGCAAGGTGAGTCGGCCGTCTATCCAGCAACGCCACTTGGCTTGCATTGCACAGGAAGACGTGCATATATCTCCAGAGTTCATAGTAGGAAAGTAGAATTACGAAGTGGGGCAGGGTCGTGTGAAACTGGGATAAATATTAATTGAAGTGGGAAAGCTGAAAGTGATAATGTTGTGACTATTACCTGTGTAGTATTTCATATTGTAGTGTGGTGCATGTCATGTAATTTGGGTATGTGTGGTTTGCATGGGAGAGTAGCGAGGTAGTTTCAAAAGATTAGTGGGTTATGCTTTTTCTTCTGTACCGCTCGGTCTGGAGGAAAGTTTCGTGATGATGATTGTGAGAGGTGAAGTGTGAGAAATAATAAAAGATCCACCATCCTATCCAGAAAGTGCACTGTAGCGTTAAATAATTACGAGACCATAATATAGAGATTCACCAATGTAAAGCCATGCCCACTGGGCGGAATTTCTCATGTGTTATTGTTGTAGGTTATAGAATTTGTGTGTTTAGGTGATAGAATTTATCGGAATAAATAAGATAGTGGAAAGAAAAAGATTGGTGGACTTTTCCTTCGAATTGTATGTTGTCATGATGTCCCGAATTTATAATGTGTGCGCCATTCATATTCAGTGCGGTGGCCACGTGTTGATAAAAGCCGTTAAATAAAAGACATAAAGAAAATGTGGTATTGCCAGTGCGTAGTGAACAGTCTGAGTTCTGTAAATCACTGATAGTCAGATGTGCGTTTCCGTTGCGTATTATTCATACAGGAGGATAATTTGTAACTTAATTGTGAGTACGAGAGTTCATGTTACTCGATAAATAAGAATGAATCCACTCGCTTGGCAGACCACTCATCTTGCAGGCCTGACTGCTTGATGCCACAGTATGGGCAAGGCATGTGGGTGCCTCTCAATGTAAATAACGTAATAATTCCTTGTATCTTACACTCAGGGAGTCAAGCGTCTGTTATAAGGGAAGACGTATTTAATTGTTGTGGGAGAGATGTGAAGTGGCCGACGTTGCCACTACAGCGTACGAAGGTGCGAGGTGCTGTGCCTGGGAAAAGCATCGGAGTGAAAAAGCAAAGCCAAGTTGAGTGTGTGTACAAAGAGAAAACCATTAGTGTTGTGTTCTTGGTTGTAGAAAGAATGACGGTTGAGGCCATATTAGGGACTGATATTCTCGGCCGGTACCAAGCGACCTTGGATCTGCAACGTGGATTTGCCACCATAAAAATTAGTGACGAAGAAATTAGGGTGTAATTCGATGACGCTATAAAAGTAGACGCGCATATAGTCGAGTCTCTGCTCGTCTTGAAGAATAGAGAACCTCCGGATAGAATATGAGAGCTGGTAAATTTTCTACCCACTGGTAAGGAGAGGCATCGAGCGATTGTCAACGCTGCGCTCAGAATGATTCAAAGGGAAGCGCTGAGCCGCCAAAGGAGGCAGAAAGGGAATGTATGGCGTCTGACGTTGAAACCTGGTGACAAGGTTCTTGTAAGAGGACATCGATTGTCCAAGAAACGCAAGTTTCTAGCTAGTAAATTCTTTAATGTTTATGTTGGACCATACCGCGATAAGAGGAAGGTTCATGAGAACAGCTATGAGATAGAGACTCTGAGATCTAGGAAGAGTCGCGGTTTACACCATATATCTAATTTAAAACTTTTCCGTGGATAATTATTCTGGTGGAAGTAGCCCCTTGTTTTTCATGGATGACGTACTGAATATGTTTATATTAAGAATTTTCATGTAGACTGTCTATGTAGCTGTTGACGATAGGGATTGATCCTTTAGATGTGCGGGAACGAGACAAGGTCATACTCTGAGGTTTCTGGTTAATATGTACAAGAATGAAGTTTGGTGTAGGAGTTAGCGCGAATATTGCGCATTTGTTCGCAATTTATGTCTAACAATTTGATGTGTTTCAGGAGATAAGGATGTGGTGCCAGAAAGAGCGCTGATTTGTGGGCCATGGGGGCCTGGAGTTTAATTCTTGAAGTTTCCAGAGTGAGAGACAGTGAGTATCAGAGGTAGTACCCGCAAGGACTAGGAGAAGCCATGAATGCAAATGGATGCGTGACTCAGTCGATGGAATGTAGTGAGGAGGCTGCGGAGATTTGTACGTCATTCCAAGATGAGGAGGGAGTACTTAAGATGATGTTACCTGTAATGTTTTATTAATATAGATTCTTTTGTGTGTCCTGAAATTTTATACCATGTGGTGTACATGTTAATGTAAGTGAATTTCTTTTGTTAGCAGGTTCTCACGTCATTTTGTAGGTGGTACCAATTTAGTACAGGTAAAGAGAGATTAAAGAATGACAACCAGGCAATGTTTGGTAAGGTGGAAGGAAGTCGTGTTTGCAGATCGAATGGCAAGAAGCAGTGAATGATCTAGACGCAGTTCGAAAAGAAAGGGGGAAACGAGAAGTATTTAACGACTGACAGTCGTGTTGCCAGTAGCAATGGATGTAATGTTTTACTGTTTTGGTGTGTTGTGTTCTGAGGGGTTAGAACAGATTTCTCATGTTTTGTAATTTGATTTTATTGGTAGAGGGTTACTCTTCTTGTAAATTTTGGTGTAAGGACTCGAAGTAGTTAGTGGAATAATTTAACCAAGCAGCCTAATTTCTTTCGTGATTGTAAACAAAATATGGAAACGGTATCAATGTAGTGATTTGCGGTTGCGGTGTAGGATGAGGGACAACCACAATCCCATTCCATTCCTATGAAACTTCAATACCTTCATCGGTTGATGAACGCTGATCAGGCGAATGTGTGTTTAGAAAATAGGCCTAGATAACTTAAGTCTAACTGGCACCTCAATTTAATTGTAAAAGCTGTGAGGTAAATCGCTGGATGTCAAATTGTCGTAAATAGGTTTAGATTTAATATCTGTTTAGGCTCTAACTGGTACCTCAATTTTATTGTAATTGTTGTTTGTAACAGTTTGATTTTTTTTTATCTGGATATTATTGTTTTTGTCACCTCCAATTCTATAAAATCAGGGTCGATATAATTTTTGTAATAGGAATACTTTTACTTTTACTGTAAATAAAACCCTGTGGATAAGTTGTGATGAACAATGAGAAAGTTGTACTTTGTAAAATCTTATTTACAAAAATGTGTTTGTCTGTGTGCAAGTCGCTCCGAGTGGTGAAGCGGACGGAGAGTGGCTGGGGCTGCGTGGAGAGGGAGAGACATAACTGGACCACCTACCTGGAGCTGGCGCGTGTCTCGCTCCCTCCTGGCCCTGTCTCTGTCGCGCTCTCCCACCACCTGGCGCGACGGAGACGGCGAAGCGATCGGCTGAGGACAGCTACGAGCCATCCTCGCGTGAAAGGGAAAGTTGCAGGGGGGAGCCTCTGCTGACGTCACTCACCCCAGCTGAGCCTATGGCCAGTCTCAGCTGGCCACGGCGCGCCAGTCAACAGCTGTGTCATCAGACACACGCCCACGGCACCGCTCGCCTTAAGTTAGGTAACCCCTGAGGTGAAGCAGCGGACTATGGCGCTGAAGCACCTATATGCAGCGGGGAATGACGACCGGATGACTGTCATCCTGGACTCCGGTAGCCCTCGCTGTCATCATTATAGTTGTCGTCGAGACATTATGGGACTGATGAATGATGATGTGTTTCAAACTGCTCTGTCGTGAAGAAGGAGAGAAAGGATCTGTTAACGAGATATGATTGCTGCCAAGACTAAGGTACCAACGAACAATTATTTACTCTGTGGATCGCTAAGTAGGCATAAAATAAAGAAGGACTGAGACAGGCGCCATTGTTAATGGTTCGACAAAGGAAGAAATGAACTCTTAGGCAATACGATTGTGATGACCAAGTGAAAAAGTAGAGCATGATGAACTCGCCTAGTTTATCGGTGATCCATAGCTCGGGTCACAGTAATATTGAAAGTTTACTGACAAAGGTTAACTGAGGAGTTTTATTCAGAGATAATCTGGTTGGTGATAAGCACAGGTGGCGGAGCTGATGAACAGATGTAAGAGGAGTGAGCTATGCTGTTACGTCGTGTTTCGCGAGGTACAAGATCACATAAACAGACGGCATACGGAGTCACCGGCACTTGTATGTGAAGTTAGGTTGTACTCCAAGTATCTTTGGAAGAATGCCCTCCCCATCGCCCCTAGGCTGTGGTACATTGTCGATTGGCGTGTGACGATATGAAAGTAGGCAAAGTGCATTTTGTGTTTGTTTATTTTCAGGTCCATCGATTTTTGTAACAACTTTTCTCTGTTCTAATGTTTGCCACTATTTTGTACGTTTGTTTTAGTGGTATGTGGCACAGTGTTGTGTTTGGATAATTTATCTTTATGATAGTTCACTTGAAGTTTTTTGTTGACGTTTTTTATCATGTTCATTTGGAATCTGTCAGCAGGTTAGGTTAGTGGTTCTTTAATTTTATTATGTAGCTGAAGTGTGTGTCTTTTGTTGTTGTTTCTGTACTATGCACAGTGTTTTTACCATTGCAGATAACCTTTGTGTTATTTTCTTTGTGTATTTAGGTTATGAACTTAGTTGTGACGTGCACAATGTGGGCGTTGTCCCATGTAGTTTAGAGGCTTTTGTCTTTGTTTGTGTAATAAGGTAACATTTAATTTTAGTATCAAATAACTTGGGTTCTTATAATTGTCATCGTTTCTTGATGTTCCTTTATGTGAATTAGAATAGTTCTATTGTAATTTGTTGATGTGCGTCTGCACACGTCCATGTTGGTAAGGATTTAATGAACATAACTTTATTGAAAGGTGTTCTTCTATTTCGTTATGTTTGTGATAAAAAAACTTTTGTATCCTTTATAGAAGTACAATTTTCATGGATAACTTGATATTCCACATGAATTTTTTAGTTTTGCACTTACATCATAGCTAGATAAGTAAAATTAGTTGTCTTTAAAGTGTGTTTGAGAAATCCTTTTATAATTGATTGCTAAGACACGGACGTCTTGATGTGGTATAGTATTGTGTCGTTCCATAACAATATTTTGTTTGGTTTTGCCCTTAGTGTAAAACGGGCGCCCACTGAATTTTATGCCTAATTTATTTGTTAATTTTGCACTTTTCACTCAGATTTTTAAGTGTATGTCAGCATCATTTGATTTTGCAAATGACATTTCTTTGGCTCATCTTAACGTAAATTCTTTCATTAATTATCTTAGCATTATTGGATTTGTTTGTTGATCTTGCACTTTTCACTTAGAATTTTACATGTGCTTGGCAGCACCATCTGATTTTACAAATGACATTTCTGTGGTTCATTTTAACTTAAATTTTCATCAGGAAATGAATGATTTTGAATGGTCATCACTTGTTTGCCTAGGAGGTTAATTTAGACATTTCCTAAGTTATTCACTTGCTATGTCGTTTAAATGCCATCGCCTTACGCCAAGTGGCCGCATATTTGATCCGCTCATAGCGGGAATATTCATTCATGCCAGAGACCAGGACGTTGCAATTTCTTTTTATCCTTTTCTATAGCACAAACTACTGTTTGCAATTGTTTCCATTTTTCTGTTACGTAAGCATAGAACATAAGATTGGTAAAAGAACAGAACCAGAATTGTCCTCCAATGAGAAGAACATTCCGGATCATTTCTTTCCATCCACGCATGGGGTGATGAAACGGTACAGTAGTTTCCGCTCAATAAGCATCAGGTTTCGCTGCTCGCTCGCACCGGGAAATAGAAATAGAGGCGGCTCCACAGCCAATTTTATTACACGACGCGGCCGGCCGCGGGTGCAACAGAACCCGTGTGGACGGGTGGAAAGAAATGTATCAGGCTTCATAATACGTATTTATATGTGTCGTGTATTATGCATTTCTTGTACGTGAATGTGAATCTGCACATGAACTTTCCTAATCCTCCTCACACCTTTCCGTAAAGCGTGGCCAGTTCGTTGTTGGGAAGTAGTTCTGTAGTATAGTAGTGCCAACCTTACTCCTGGCTAGGGGATCAGAGAGACAGCACAGGCATGTAAAACTCGAAGACTTTCCAGTGTCACAAGATTTGGGGTGGAGAGGTTGGTCACGGTCAAGTGGTTCGACCACCACCTCCACCGGGGCCCAGGAAGACTTCCGGGTGCCCGCCAGATATTTGAGAGGAGTGTTACAGAAGATGGGTAAGTGTGCAGACGTGCCCTCAGTGCGTCTGTCTCAGTGTTCACGAATGAAAGAGAGGTATTTGAATGTTTGTACTAATTCTTTTATTTGCAGCTTCGGGTTGTGCAAGTTAATGAATGTGCTCGTTTAATTCCGGAAATTTGACCCCCTGTGTTGAAATATCAGGTCCCCAGTTTGTCCGTTATCCTCCACACATAGTGAATGTCCTATGTAAAATATTGGGAGACTTTGGTGGTATACATTTGGCTAAAGCAATTCCGTCTTACCCGTAGAAATGTGCGTGTGGATTAGTATATAATATACCCGAGCTATAAGTTGTAAAATTGTAAGATCTGTAAACTGAAACAATTGCTGCTATCGCTGTAAAGTCGAGTGATAATGTTTAAAATAAATAGGTAATCAACTGTCGTCAATCTTTAACATACCTTAAAAATCACAAAGAACTCAAGTTAAAGGAATTTTTTTAAAATAAAAGCTATAGAATGCAGGGAGCCACACATCAGCGTGTGAGCCCTCCAGCCCCTTGCCTAGTATCGTGCAGAAAGGACACGCTCTCTAGGGAGCGCTCTCAAGCTCCGCTCCCCAGTGATCCGTTGCGCAATTTTGATTCAGGGCTTGACGACATCAACTTTCATCTGGCGTCCCTAGGCAAGGAGGTAAGATGGTTAACTTTCACCTAACCCAACCTAACCCAACCCAACCTAACCTGACCTGACCTGACCTGACCTGACCTGACCTCACCTAAAGTATGTATTCTAACCTATGCTATCTAAAATTAACAAATGACTACTAAAGTTAATAAATTCGTCAAGAAGGTCTCAAGTGTGCTTACACTAGAGAAAATGGGGAAGCAGTAGTTAGCATCAGTAGTGAGACGATGGGGCTCTGTCCTCAATTTTGATATTAAATTGATATCAATTTCATTAGGCAGATTAATTAATTGATGAAGCACCAGGGAGTCTGGATGGTCAGCAGACAACAGAGCAAAGGGAGATACAGAGAGATATAACAATTACTTGTTTCTTGTCTAAAAGTGCAGCTGTCGTGGCCTATGGAACACGCCCCACACTTCTAGTAGCACCACCTGCAACAACACGTCATTTTGTGCGAAAGACATTTCAGTGAAACATCTTTATTTAATGTCAATGCACCTCTTATAAGCGAGCATCTTTTTAAAAAGCACAATGGCGATGATAGTCTTCTTTCCACAAAAATAGGTGCAGTACATTTTCCTTCAGTTGTATGAAAAAAATCGGCATAATTTTGAGAACATTCTTCACTATCGAATTATAAACTGTCATGCATGAGGGCATTACATTCTTTTCAGATGACTGAATTATGAATATAGAATGGCATCGACACAGACATTCTTTTACGTTCGACTGCAGGATACAGGCCACATACCTCTCTCCGCATCTCCCATTATTTTTTGACATCTAACGAGATTTAAAAAAATATTACAGCACTACCGGCGATTACTGAGGACCAAACTGCAGAGATCGATGCTCTATAGCGATACATCTGAGAGATGTATTAACTTGTCTCACGTCTCCTATACATGCTCATCATTTGTAAAATCGAAAAACTGTCCACTATTTGCTGCAAAAACTGCCGATCACTGCAAAATGTCCTTGTTATTTCGAAACTTTCAACGGAGTAAAGGAAAAGCGAAAATTTAAATATCAATTTTTAAAAATCTATGTTACGCATTTTCTCTCTGTTTCACGGTCACAATGACATGGTTTGAGAGCGTCTCTAGCGTTCAAATTCATGTGTGCAAAGAACTATCATCCACGTGGGTATTACAAACATTTCAGACAAGTGAAGTAGCGTTACAGAATACAACTTCTCACGCCATTTGTTCACTTGTCGGAAAAAACACAATCATTTTGTAAGTAGGCTGTTTAGGTTTTTTTTATTGGTAACGCCACCTCTGTATAAAAATCACTGGCTGTGCTGTGTGCAGTCTGTGTCTAGTTTGCATTGTTGTCTGCCATTGTAGTGTTGGGCAGCGGCAGCTGGCTGTGAACAGCGCGTAGCGTTGCGCAGTTGGAGATGAGCCGCCAACAGTGGTGGATGTGGGGAGAGAGATGACGGAGTTTTGTAATTTGTCATGAACTGCTATATATATTATGACTATTAAGGTAAATACATTGTTTGTTCTCTATTAATATCTTTCATTTGCTAACTATCCCTATCAGTAGTTAGTGCCTTCCGTAGTTTGAATCTTTCATTTAGCTGCCAGTAGTGGCGCACGTTGTATTGCAGTAGTTCGAGTAACCAAGATTTTTGTGAGGTGAGCGATTTGTGAAAGGTATAGGTTAATGTTATAGTCAGGGCCATTCTTTTGTAGGGATTTTTGAAAGTCAGATTGCGTTGCGCTAAAAATATTGTGTGTCAGGATAAGCACAGTCGTGTATAATTGTTCAAAAAGGGGACGTTTCATATTGTGACAATAATCGCGTGTGAAAAACGTAATACTAGGCTCCAAAGTAAACTGAGAAATGACAGTGAAGTCGAAAGCAGTGTGTTAGCGCCACCGTGTAATGAATTAACTAATGTTCAAAGTAGTAATTTGGTAATTGTGCATAGGGAAATGGAGCGGGCTGCAAACAATGGTGTAGACAGTGAAACAATTAGTGAACAGGGAAGCATTATCGATCGATCGGTCGGCAACAGCTCGCCTCAGGAATCCGAAATGACAGAACACAATATTGCAAATACTGTAGACTTAAGTTTTGGGTCCTCACCGTTTTCTCAAATGAGTCAAGACACATTTTCTGCTTGTCAAAATGTGAATGTTGCCGGTGAAAATGCACTGCCAAAAAGCATAGAGAAACAGATTCCAGACACTAATACATTATTATTGCAATTAATGCAACAAATGGAACAAAATCAGAGACAAATGGGACAAAAGCTTCAAAAGTTAGACACAATGGAACAACACCAGAGACAAACACAGCAACAGTTAGACACAATGGAACAAAATCTTCAAAAGTTAGACACAATGGAACAACACCGGAGACAAACACAGCAACAGTTAGACGCAATGGAAGAAAAGCTTCAAAAGTTAGACTCAGTGGAACATACGCTTGAACAAACACGTGAAGATTTAACTACTGAGTTACATAACATTGAATCGAAATGTCAAAAAGTCTGTAATGACGTAAAAACACAAATTTGTGAGCATTTTCAACCTATTTTTTCGCGGCATGAAAATGCATTACAGAATCACGAAGCAGCCATAAAAGAACTGCAAATTATTGTTCATGAAAATCATGAGACCTTGCAAGCTAAATTTGACTCAGTTGCATCTACCGATTCGGTTACGCAACTTGCAAAAACTCAGGAAAACTTAAAGGACACAGTAGATACTCTGAAACTTGGTTCAGAAAAACACACTGAGGAAATAAGTACACTATCGGAGAAAGTAGCCGAACTTTCGGATCAGTTCACTAATTTATCTACGAAGGTAGATTATAATCTGAACGACACAAAACCGTTAGTCTTTAATGACACAGAAGAGTGCGAACTAATTAGGAAACTGAAACAAAATCTGAATCAAATTAATACGCAACACCAAAGAGAAATCCGGGAAGTACAAGATCAGCTGACACAGGTAATACAAGAATTACGTATTTCAGAGGACACTCGCGCTCCAACACGGGAAGAGGGACTTAGAAATACGGAACAGCCACATAATAATAACACAGGGCATTTCGGAAATTATGAAGGAAATTGGCAAGGTGCACCGAATTTTGAAATGGAACCGCCGAAACGACGCAACAATGACCGACATGCAACTCGCAGACACGATGATTTTGACTATAAGCTGTTCATTACTACACGCAAATTTAAAACATTTAAGAATTCTGACAACGACATTCATCCACAAGCATGGCTCCATCAATTCTCTCATTGTTTTCCTCCCAACTGGTCGTTAGAACACAGATTGGAATTTATGTGTGGGTACTTAGAGAATGAACCAGCTGTAAGAATGCGATCGGTCATTCACGATTGTCACAGTGAAGGAGAATTTTATCATGCCTTCCTCTCAGCATATTGGTCTCAAGCTACACAAGACCGAGTAAAACATAGCATCATAATGATGAAACATTTCGAACAATCTGAATTCTCCAGTCTTGTGAAATATTTTGAAGACATGTTGCACAAGAATCAGTACCTGTCAAACCCATACAGCCCTTCAGAACTCATCCGCATTTGCTTAATCAAATTACCTGAACATTTACGACACATTATTTTGGCAGGACGTTGCAAAGACGACATTGAAGCTTTTCAGGGACTCTTATAAGAATTAGAAATTGACACTGACAATCGCGGAACGCGAAAACAGAAACACAACAATTACAGGTCATATCCGTCGCAATTCCGCGATGAAAGAAATAATAACTGGACACGACAAGGCTATTCTTACAACGTAAATCGTGACCAAAACAGACACCACCCGTATGCCAACCGTTGGCAGAATAGTAGTTACGGAGAAAGATCGCATTTCCGTAGTAACGAATATGACAGAGATTACCATAGAAACAGACAATGTGGGAACCAAAACAATTATTATCAAGGGAGACAGAATAACTTTAGACGCAACGGACCAGCGCGCAGTTACGATTCAGGGAGAAGTTCTCCACCACGTGACCGACAGAAAGAAACTATGGAATCTACCGACATGACGACAGGCGATATGATCGTAACGACAGACCTGAATTGCATCAGAACTGGCGGGATTCTAACAGAGCAGGGCCCTCTGGGCAAGGCGAATTTGTAGAAGTTCGGTCTCCTAATCCCAATAACGGCGCGCGCCAACAAAGAGACAGACAATGACTCGCACAGCAGGCAGCCGCGTGCGCCGGCCGGCTCCGAGAAAAATAACATAGACCCTAACCTTGAGAAAAATTCCAGTATTCTTTACCGACGTATACCGCATGATAATTGCGTTGAAGTTGAAACTCTGCGTACTAGGAAGAGTAAAGGTTTACACCACATTTCACATGTAAAACCATTTATTGAGAGATAATCTGCTTTTTAACTTTGTCTTTGCCATAAAACTTTTCACTTCACATTTCTAGTATGCTTTGTCATACTTAAGAAACTGTTAACATGCAACAATGTTTGAAGTTAAATATCCAGTCTAGAACCTAGGGAACATTTTTAAACAGAAATTACGATTGCATTGTTATAGTGAACAGACGACACACTGTTGTATTTGTACATTCTTGCTTATTAATTGCACGATTACATAACAACTATCAGGCTCACATACTTAGAACATATACTGGCACTGCTAATGAGATTTTCATGCAACATTTTGGTTTACTTGAAAAGACATTCTTTATTTGAAGTACTTTCTGTGGGATTAAAGATGACTTAGCACTTGGTTTCTTTAACAGCTACACAATTATATCACGACGCTACTAATGTGTGACACAATTTACATTGTTGCTTTTGTGCTGTATCTGCTTTATATCTGCACAGTTTTTCTGAATTCTTCTGGAAAGTAAAACATGTTTTAGTAGTAACTTTTGTGGTATAGCTACAATGAGACTGCCTTTTCCGTAGCACAACAATACGTTACAGCACAGTACTTTCTTCATCATGGCAATAAGCGTAATAACTAAGATATCTATACGCAAAGCATTTCACTTTTGTTTATCATGAGGTAAGTACATTGACTTCTGCAGAACTTAGCTTTCGGAGGACGACAACTACGACACTTCCACAGAGATTATCTTACAACAAGACGCACAGTTTAGCGCTACAGTACATGTATTTGAGTGATTAATTTTATACTTACAAAATTTATTTTTAAAGGTTTTTGAATTACAAAGAAAGTTTTCCGTGATACATTTTATTCCATTGCAATAATCTGTAACACCTGAGGGTATAATTACATTAATCCTCAGGGGAGTACACGCATACTTTGTGTACCATGTGTTTGGCAAGCACAAGGAGCCCTAGCTAATATGGTATTTGCTTATACAACTTTACACTTTGGTACCATATTTCTCTAACACAGAATTACACAGCTATCTGATTATTTGACAGAGAAACAAACATTCTTTTTACTACGTCAGTGACAGATGTTTACGCAATTACACAGTTGGATAACTTCACACTTATGAAACTGTATTTTGTCTGTACTTTGTGAACTGTTCATATTTTTTCGGAACCATTGTGATACTATGAGAGCTTTGAATGATATATTTGGTATGGGATCATGATTTTTGAAGTGTGTTTGAGGCAGATGACACTATTGAAATGAGCAGAGAATTTTCTTTACGTTTTGATATTATTGGAGGAAGCTACAACGATTTTGAGATTTGACAGAGGTGTTATGATGTTATTATTACGATGACAATGTGTATTATGCTGTTGAGGTATGTTTATGATCAATAAGCTGATGCTATATGAGGAATTTGATTATGCTATGCATTTATTATGATGAAATATTGAAGTGTCGTCGCAAGATTGACGTGTCGACGAATATGTTTATGAGTAATAAGGTAAGGAGTAATGAATAGTAGTTAGGGACTCTGACTTGTGAAAAAGGATGTTGGAAACAAAGAATCGTACTTTAAGAGTTATGAAATGTGTGTAAATGCGTTAATGTATCACAATGCCAGCGAAAATGTTTTGGACACTGTTATATTCATAAGATTTTGTTTCTACACATTTGTAACGCAAATTTTCGACCTGTGAAATTTTTATATGAGACTGCCACTGTAGCAGAAACTGCTGTCGTAAATATTTCAGTAAGAAAGGTAAGTGACCTTGGCGTAATGCGTTTTGGGCGCCCAGCTGAGAGGTAGACGTCTGACAAAAGAAAGCCATTAGGTGCAAAAAAAAAAAATATAAAGGAGGCCATTATCCTCGCTATTGACATTCCCTTGTAGAAAGCATCGCAAATACGACACGCTCGAACTTGAAAACATATGATTACACTGTGGAGCTCTTAATTTATGATATTTACTGAAATGCCTAATGAAATGACGAGAAATATTTTTATGTCTATACACCTGATTATGACTACTGTCTCTCTAGTTGAGAGATTTTTCTACTAACGTATGAAATGCCTCATGACTACTGAATGATGTTCTTGTGCTTTACTTTGTACATAGTTGCTTATTTCATTTGATACCTGGTTTCCAGCTGTGTTGCAGCATTAGTTTTATAAAATAAACTTAGATGCATTTGCTAATGTGAACACTTTCTGTCAACAGATCTATTAAATAACTATTTTATGATCCACATTCTTCGAAAAAGGAGCTCTTGGAATGGAAAGAACAATAAGAAGGGACTGATAACAATAACTGCATATATAATTTTCTTTTCAAGTACTTGGTAATTTTTTGTAGAATTAGTTTTTGTGGTGCACCACTTTAATGACATAGATATTAAGATGTGAATAGACATTTCCCTTTCTCTGCATTGTTGTCTTTAGTGTAATATTTTTTCTGCTTGAACTTTGCCATGCTTAGGTATTAGTTATACCATTTGCTGCTGCTGTTTGCCAGACATAGTGTTACTGAATTTGACTTTGTGTTACTCTGCTAAGTCAGTTTACTACTGATTTATTTTCCTTGTTTGCTGCTCATTGCCTTGTATTAGTTGTAATATTGTTGCTTACTTTGCCAATTTGAATTTTTTTGTCATTGCTGTTCGTGTTAATTGTTTTGTGCTGCTGCATTGCCTCGTCCCTTAGTTTAGCATCTGAGCTCAGTAGAGTTAAGTTAGTTTAAGAGGGGGTAGCCTATAAGAGAATGAGTTGCGATGAATTTGAAGAAATGCACTGAGAGGTTATACGAGAAAAATACAGAAAGCATGCTTGGATAGGATTTTTTTGGCTGGAGCAAATATCGAATAAGACGAAAGATCTATGGAATGAAGTTTTGGGTTGGACTGCAGTACCAAATGTAACACTGAAAACGAACCCTGTCCTTTCCTTTTGTGTTATCCCACTATGTGTTATTGTACCATTGTGTATTTGTTTTCTTCCTGTCTCTGTGTAGTTTCATAGAATTTTTTTTCTTCTAATACTAAGCTACATTCACTATGATGAGGAATACTGTTATCCTCAAATATAATTGGCATTAACAATATGTTATTTACCTTGTAAATAAGCTTAGACATTATTTATTCTGTTTTGTTTTAATGCTCATGTGTAAAGTCGATGTTCCAAAAGTTACTCTGATCTTTTATGTATTTACTTATGTCATAATTCCTGTAACACTGATGTATATGTTAGTTCTATTCTTTTGTAAAGCCTGTACCACAAATGTTATCTGTATCGTTATGTTCTTTAATGATGTATTTTGTACCTTTGTAATTGTATTCTTATGTTATAATATTGTAATTGATACCAGTTCATCAAATTAAGTAACTTGTAAGTTACATTTCACTGCACACGTTTCTGTTGGTCATAGTATATGGACAATATGTGAGAAGTAGGGACTGATAGTGTTTGCACGTGTGTTAATAATTCAGCAAGGGACTGGATAACAGCATTGCTGGTTCTAAGGACAATTCCAAAAACTTTGTGAGTGCACAAGTGGTGGTTATGGACTTACTATATTATCTGCAAGACTCTTCAATGGTGATTGTGCACCAGCACAGTCACAACAGATGGCTGCTGGCCATTTCTACAAGGACTGCAGTGGGTCTGCACCTCTGGTGGCCCACCAATACCGTAATCTCTACAAAGTCTACAGTGGATCTGCATCTTTGATGACCCACCAATACCATTATCTCTACCAGGACTACAGTGGGTCTGCACCTCTGGTGGCCCACCAATACCATTATCTCTACAAGGACTATAGTGGGTCTGCACCTCTGGTGGCCCACCAATACCGTAATCTCTACCAGGACTACAGGGGGTCTGCTCTGTGATGACCTACCTACCAATACTGTTCAAAATTTCGACTGACTCTGCTGTGGGTTTGCTCTGTTGTGGACCATTACCTGTCTGCATGTCAAGAGTCAGCACTGTCTTTTCGTTGGAAGGACAACACTACTTCTTCAAGACTGCATGGAAATCCACTACTTCCGTGTGCATTTTCTTTTACTGCTCAGACTTTGAGAAAAACACTGCTATTTTACTGTGATGAACGATTAGGACTGTCTTCATGGACTGTGAGAAAGTTTAGCTTTTGACCAACAATGTATCAATAAGTGTGTGCATTTGATATCTTTGTTATTGTAATTATAAAAAATTTTATCATTCATTATTTGCCACTGCCCAAAACAATTTGTAAAATTTTTTGTGGGGAGCATGGGGGCTATGTAAGTAGGCTGTTTAGGTTTTTTTATTGGTAACGCCACCTCTGTATAAAAATCACTGGCTGTGCTGTGTGCAGTCTGTGGCTAGTTTGCATTGTTGTCTGCCATTGTAGTGTTGGGCAGCGGCAGCTGGATGTGAACAGCGCGTAGCATTGTGCAGTTGGAGGTGAGCCGCCAGCAGTGGTGGATGTGGGGAGAGAGATGGCGGAGTTTTGTAATTTGTCATGAACTGCTATATATATTATGACTATTAAGGTAAATACATTGTTTGTTCTCTATTAATATCTTTCATTTGCTAACTATCCCTATCAGTAGTTAGTGCCTTCCGTAGTTTGAATCTTTCATTTAGCTGCCAGTAGTGGCGCACGTTGTATTGCAGTAGTTCGAGTAACCAAGATTTTTGTGAGGTGAGCTATTTGTGAAAGGTATAGGTTAATGTTATAGTCAGGGCCATTCTTTTGTAGGGATTTTTGAAAGTCAGATTGCGTTGGGCTAAAAATATTGTGTGTCAGGATAAGCACAGTCTTGTATAATTGTTCAAAAGGGGACGTTTCAAATATTTCACACGACAACACAGAAAAGCACAATTTGAAGAGCAAAAATAAGAGAACACATTAACATAGTACTGAAAATAATATCTAGTTAATTGCAGCTGCGAAATACTTGGTGCAAATCTACATGCGTGCCACACGTGTTTTACTGTACAACAATGAAAGACTGCAACTACAAAGGAGATTTTCTCTACAATTACGCGCTAGCAATAAACAAAAGCTACACTAATTACACAAACTACAAGAAAAAATCAGAAGATTCCAGTGAGGTATCCTAGGCTAAGGGTCGACATATGAAACGTCCCCTTTTGAAAAATTATACAAGACTGTGCTTATCCTGACACACAATATTTTTAGCGCAACGCAATCTGACTTTCAAAAATCCCTACAAAAGAATGGCCCTGACTATAACATTAACCTATACCTTTCACAAATCGCTTACCTCACAAAAATCTTGGTTACTCGAACTACTGCAATACAGCGAGCGCCACTACTGGCAGCTAAATAAAAGATTCAAACTACGGAAGGCACTAACTACTGATAGGTATAGTTAGCAAATGAAAGATATTAATAGAGAACAAACAATGTATTTACCTTAATAGTCATAATATATACAGCAATTCATGACAAATTACAAAATTCCGCCATCTCTCTCCCCACATCCACCACTGCTGGTGGCTCACCTCCAACTGCGCAACGCTACACGCTGTTCACATCCAGCTGCCGCTGCCCAACACTACAATGGCAGACAACAATGCAAACGAGACACAGACTGCACACAGCACAGCCAGTGATTTTTATACAGAGGTGGCGTTACCAATAAAAAAAACCTAAACAGCCTACTTACAATTTTACATTCGGCAACAACAGCTATAATTCAAGAGCATGTAGTTGTTTTGTACAACGTGGCAAGTCCTGTTTTACTGGTGGAATGGTATATGGTGCTAGCGTTTACGAAATGTGAAAAACGAATCATGAGGGTGTGAGCGTGTGGGGTGCTATTCTGTCATTTTGCGCAACGGATTAATCTCAGATGTACCCTTTACCCTGTGGCTCCTGCAAGATGCAATTTACACCCCCACACTACTACAGAAGTCAGACAGACGCTCCTAACGTTCTAAAGAGAAATGCCTGAAAAACTTTCAGCAATAAATATCTTCTGGAGTCGTCCGCTGTAAGGAAATGACACAAAAATTCACAAAATTTCTTATGTAACTAGTGGGATACTTGGGTACTGGAGTAGTGCTAGTTAGTGTAAGAAAAACATGAAACTAAAGAAAATTATTATTTATTTTACAAAAATTCTGAGAAATCACAATGGCACTTTTAGTTATGAGCTGAACACGTTATTTCCTGGTTCTTTTCGGAATGTGAAGTTACCTCTCAACGATAGGATTCGCTAATGAAATTCCTATACAAAGCTTAAGATTGTTATTGACTTGGCAGAATGAATAATTATCCATTAGAATGTTGCTAGATACGGTTGAGGCTGTTGCATCTGAAATGCAGTGAAGTGTACTGTTGTGGAGGAAATATGGGGCTCACAAGAACTGTAGTGCACAATACTGTAAGCTGCGATGACTGCTGTCTGCGCCGCTCGTTGCTGACAAATAAGATAACTCTCGTTCTATTCTGGATTGACCTTCGCCAATCAAACTCTCCCTACGCCTAGATGAAGTAAAGGACTCCTATTCACCTCTAGTCTAACTATTAGCGTGATACACCGGTCAGATAACCATTCCACAGCGATGCCACTCAAAAATTGGCTCGCAGGCGTTTAACTATAACTCTGTCCGTTCACACCGCACTATAAGTGTGACAGCCAACACAGTGAACAACACTTAATCTTAAGGACTCAATATAGAGTAGCACTCCGATTCGCTCTCGAGAAGAGGTGCTCTCCCAGTGAAGTACTGAGGAGAGACTTGTTCCTCATTCTTTGAGTACACGTACGAGCGCGCACGATCTCGTTATGTGTTCTCGCTCCTTCAGCTCAATATCGTCTGCCAATCAGCATTGCTCTTCTAAAATGGGAGAATGATGTTTCGTTTAAGGCGACCAATTGGAAATTTGTAGCATCGGCGTTTGGCGCTTTGCTGTCTTCCTGTGAAAATCTCTGAAACTGTGTGCTATTTTTGTAAAGAATGCGTAGGCTGGGCGCTCCCACACAATGTAGCGGAATTTGCTTTTAAGCCAAACACGGGGTCGTCCTTTCACTCGGGCAAATGCTGTCTCCTCTGTGGGTGGTCACTGGGCGACATACATAGGTTGGGACCGGCCTCCTGGCGTGCGGTTGCTCTCCTGAACTAAGAGCTCCTGTGACTGTCGTGTCTGGAATGTATGTATGTGTGTACGCCAGCCTCGAGTATTTCAACCACGGTGCGCTTACTTGTTATTTGCATATTGTTTACATGAATTCATACAACATTATCTTATCAAGTTTGGGTTCGAATGAAGCGTTTTGATGTGCGGAATGTGATTGTGAGGGCGGAATATGTAAGCAATGAAGGTCAGGAGACCATGACGTCTTACATACCTCCCTCCTTCTGACAAAATTTTTTGGCTGGCGTTTGTCAATGCCGAGGAAAACATTGACAAAGTCAGGCAAAAATTGTTCTTTTAGATTTTCCAATAAACTTTTCTCAGCCATTCTTAACAATTTTTTTCTAATGAATTCTTTTTAGCTATTGTTTCTAATTTTTTTAATTCCACAATTTATATTTTGTTGTTAGGCAAATATAGACTTTACAAAGGTTGTTATTCTTTGTCGCTGCCAGTATGTGTCTCTGTTTTTCTTTTTCATTTCCAAAAATTGTTTTTACAATATTAATTTTTTCTTAACTCGTAAGTGTACAGTGTATTATGTCTTGGTGTGGTAATCTCTTTTCTTCAGTTAGGCTTTGCGTAAATGTTCGCAAAAGCTCTGTTGTGTTGCTTTGTTTTATTTATTTAGGCATTATCTTTTTCTTTATGTGTCACTTTTTTTTGTAAGAATGAAGAAGCATTTCCTCTTAATTATATCCTCGGTATTAATATTATTACCCCAAAAAGGTGTTTTTGAATGTTACTTAAGGAAGAAAAATCCTGCATAAATCTTTTTGTAATTTTACATATAAAAGAAATAAATAGACTTTCCATGAGTTTGTGAGATTATATAACTATACTAACTAAGTTCCTTTACAAAAGGTTTTAAGGTATCTGTAAATTATGGACTTTACATAATAATTACTCTTACAAAAAAAGGAAAAATATATTTTTACAAATATATTATTTTCTTAACTCTACATTTCAGTATTTTAGTTTTGTGCTGCGTCAGTTTCTGTTGAAACGTCCCCTTAGAAAAATTATAGAATGAATGTGCTTAGACTGACACACAATATTTTTTAGCGCAACGCAATCTGACTTTCAATAATCCCTACAAAAGAATGGTCCTGACTGACATTAACCTATACCTTTCACAAATCACTTACCTCACAAAAATCTTCGTTACTCGAACTACTGCAATACAGCGAGCGCCAATACTGCCAACAAAATAAAATATTCTAACTACTGAAGGCACTAACTACTGATAGGCATAGTTAGCAAATGAAAGATTTTGATAGAGAACAAACAATGTATTTACCTTAATAGTGTTCAAAAGTCATAATATGTATAGCAGTTCATGACATCCATTCTTACAAATGTACTGTTTCTGATGGACACACGTCGAGATCATCCGCTCTCAAAATTCCGCCATTTCTCTCCCCACATCCACCACTGCTGGCGGCTCACCTCCAACTGCGCAACGCTACGCGCTGTTCACATCCAGCTGCCCAACACTGCAATGGCAGACAACAATGCAAACTAGCCACAGACTGCACACAGCACAGCCAGTGATTTTCATACAGAGCGCTACGTGGCGTTACCAGTAAGAAAACCTAAATAGCCTACTTACATAGTGCTCGACGATCCCCACTGAAATACTGGAAGGCGTCGACTCATTTGTATGGGTGTCACAAATCATGAGAGAAGCACTCTAGAATGCGATGCTGGGTCTTTCTTGTCGACATTGTCATCATGGAGTGATACTTTTAACCGATGATGGTGACTATGGCTTGCTGCATAAACAGTGATGTCTTGGTACTCCTTTGCTGTCACACCTGGGACGGTATGGCAGTTCGATTATTGTAGTTGACTACCGACGATCATCACCCAATATTGTACTGTGACGTCTTGGTACTTCACACCTGGTTCGGTATGGCAATTTGATGATGTGGTAGGGAGGATACTGTTCATTTTGCTGAATTTATTTCTAGATAATGTCGGATGGTACTACTTAACATTCCGTTTGCCGTTTGCTTGTATTTGAAGGTTTATTTTTGGAGAGATGGTTGTAGTAGTTGCCATGCCTCAGAGTTCATGGAAAGACGTTTGTAGCAATTTGCTTTGTAGAATAGAAGAGAAAGGTATCTTGCTGTCTTCTGCCCTTCTTCATCTTGTATCTTCTGTTTCTCTCTTCTTTCTTGCATTCTTCTGTTCTTCTTGGGCTAGGAATATGTGAATTTTAGTGTAGGAGTGGTATAGGATTTGTAGGATCTGACTGCCTTTCCAAATGTTACTTGATGAGTTTGTAGATCTTAGTAATTTTTTGTACCTTCATTGTCGTCTCGTCGTATTATCATTCTCCCCACGCTCTTCCGTTGTGTAGCAGTGTCGTGACATGCGAAATGTCTGTGCTGCGCATTGTCCTCCTGAAATCCAACCTGGTTGCAACCTGCATTTCCTGTGTGGCGTTGGTCTTCATGTTGTTGTTATTGCCCTAAGTGCTTTCTCAACATGTCTGTACCCTCTCTGTAGCTATCTCGAAGCATCTGGTGTTAAGAGAGCACGTGATTGGTGTTGGTGGCGATATCCCTCTGACGCGTAGAAATATTTGCAATTTTTGTTTTACATGTATTTGTTATTTACAAAAAAATCTGATTTTATATAATGCAAAAATTTTCTGATAGTGGCAAAAATTATTGTATATATATGATTTCTTTTCTTTATTCTAATTATGTCCTACCACTTCTTCATTCTTTTGGTTGTTGTTTACCATTTATTGTTTGTGTACATGTTGTAGTGTACTTGATACTATAAGAGATTGTTAGTGTGTATTGTGTCTCTTTTTCTTTTAATTAATGTTTTATTTTGTTGATCTATTAATATAACTTTTATTTAGTGGTTAGTATAAGATAGGGTGAGCGTTAGTTTGCTTAACCTCTTCCGCATTTTTCAATTCAATCTTTACGTTTTGCAGTATTCGGTGGCCTAATTTCTACATCTGGTTTCTCTTTGCTGTGTTGTTCTTGCCTCTGTGGACCATAATTTCCTCTGTAATTATTAGCGCCCTGGTCTCGCCAGTTGCTGTTTCTATCATCGTGACCTCTTTCAAAGTACCCTTGACCGTTGGCATTTTGATTCCTAAACCCATATCCGCCACTGTATGAGTGTCCATTACTGTTTGTATTTCGGTACCAATTATTCTGGTTACCGTTTCTATGCCAATTGTCTCCATTGTGCCACTGTCCTTGTATGTTAAATTGCCTGAAATTATTGGTGTTAGGATTACGATTATTATTATTGGAATATTCGTTTCTAGTACTCTCCTTTTGCTGTTCTCTTTCCTTTCTTTTTTCTTTCACTTCATCTTCTTTAAACATAAATTCAAGTTCCCTTAAAACCTCTTTGAATTCTTCGGTATTTTCATTTTTTCCTACTGTCGCCTGTTGATACTTTACCGGTAATTTCATTCTACATAGACGTATCACCTCTCCGTTACTGTATGGTTTGTCTAGGCATTGATTCTTATTGTCCATTGTATCAAAGAATTTTACCACGCTTTTCTCTCCTGAGTTTTCATATGGTGTCATCTGAAGTAACTAATATTTAATTTTGTTTTGCGCCTCCTTAGACCAATATTTTTTCCAGAAATACTGTTCTGAACTGTAGGTAAGACGTACAGGTAGCCGCGATCTTTTGCATCACCTCTGCTACTGTCTCTGACATGTGTGCACAAATGAAGTTTGTGAGCTACGCTCCAGTGGTTTGGTAAGCCTACTTGAAAGTGGTCGATGACTGTGCGTACATGCAAGCTACCGCTTTCTTCCTTGAAATGTTGAAATTTTCTAACTGTAAGGAAGTGGTCTGTATCATACCTACTCATAAATCCGGTTTGTGGCTGATTCATGGACTCAAATAATCTGCCACTGCTTGTGTCGTCGTGTTTATTCTCTGGTAATCTACTGCCTGTCTGCCTGTTCTCAATTTCCTGACTCATATCCGCGTCATATCGTATCATTGGTGAACAAAAGTGTTGTTCGTGTGTTTCTACTTTCGTCGTTCGCAGTATAGTACCTGTGCTGCTATTATGTTGTGTCATTGGATTTACTGGTTCAGTTACCTGTCTTTCGACTGGTATCGGCTGAATAGTGGAAAGAGTTGGGGCAGCACAGTGAGACGGCCGGAGGAGGACGGCTCGCATGGTACTCGGTGGTCAACTGCTACGTGACGCAGGCTTTTGTATGACGCAGTTCTTCCCATTCCACTTCCATAGACAGCACTTTAACATTTTAGATGAATTATCGATTTGTTCTGATCCTCATGATTACATACCAATGTCCCTAACCTACGTTTACCGCAGAATTCTTGAACACTTCCTGAGTGAAATCTACACTACTGGCCATTAAAATTGCTACACCACGAAGATGACGTGCTACAGACGCGAAATTTAACCGACAGGAAGAAGGTGCTGTGATATGCAAATGATTAGCTTTCCAGAGCATTCACAGAAGGTTGGCGCCGGTGGCGACACCTACAATGTGCTGACATGAGGAAAGTTTCCAACCGATTTCTCATACACAAACAGCAGTTGGCCGGGGTTACCTGGTGAAACGTTGTTGTGATGCCTCGTGTAAGGAGGAGAAATGCGTACCATCACTTTTCCGACTTTGATAAAGGTCGGATTGTAGCCTATCGCGATTGCGGTTTATCGTATCGCGAGATTGCTGCTCGCGTTGGTCGAGATCCAATGATTGTTAGCAGAATATGGAATCGGTGGGTTCAGGAGGGTAATACAGAATGCCGTGCTGGATCCTAACGGCCTCGTATCACTAGCAGTAGAGATGACAGGCATCTTATCCGCATGGCTGTAACGGATCGTGCGGCCACGCCTCGATCCCTGAGTCAACAGATGGGGACATTTGCAAGACAACAACCATCTGCACGAACAGTTCGACGACGTTTGCAGCAGCATGGACTATCGGCTCGGAGACCATGGCTGCGGTTACCCTTGACGCTGCATCACAGACAGAAGCGCCTGCGATGGTGTACTCAACGACGAACCTGCGTGCACGAATGGCAAAACATCATTTTTCCGGATGAATCCAGGTTATGTTTACAGCGGCGCGGTTACCCTTGACGCTGCATCACAGACAGAAGCGCCTGCGATGGTGTACTCAACGACGAACCTGCGTGCACGAATGGCAAAACATCATTTTTCCGGATGAATCCAGGTTATGTTTACAGCATCATGAGGGTCGCATCCGTGTTTGGCGACATCGCGGTGAAAGCACATCCGAAGCGTGTCTTCGTCATCGCCATACTGGCGTATCACGCGGCGTGATGGTATGGGGTGCCATTGGTTACACGTCTCGGTCACCTCTTGTTCACATTGACGGCACTTTGAACAGTGGACGTTACATTTCAAATGTGTTACGACCCGTGGCTCTACCCCCCAATCGATCCCCGCGAAACCCTACATTTCAGCAGGATAATGCACTACTGTATGTTGCAGGTCCTGTACGGGCCTTTCTGGATACGGAAAATGTTCGACTGCTGCCCTGGCCAGCACATTTTCCAGATCTCTCAACAACTGAAAATGTCTGGTCAACGGTGACCGAGCAACTGGCTCGTCACAATACGGCAGTCACTACTCTTGATGAACTGTGGTATCGTGTGGAAGCTACATGGGCAGCTGTACCTGTACACACCATCCAAGCTCTGTTTGACTCAATGCCCAGGCGTATCAAGATCGTTATTACGGCCAGAGGTGGTTGTTCTGGGTACTGATTTCTCAGGATCTATGCACCCAAATTGCGTGAAAATGTAATCACATGTCAGTTGTAGTATTACATATTTGTCCAATGAATACCCGTTTATCATCTGCATTTCTTCTTGGTGTAGCAATGTTGATGGCCAGTAGTGTAATAAATTTCCTTAAAACAGGAAAGCTTCTGTACACAAATCAGCATGGATTTAGAAAGCATCGCTGATGCGAAGCTCTGCTTGCCTTTCCTGGCGTGATATCCTACAAACCATGAATGAAGGGCAGGAGGCACGTTCCACATTCATATATTTGCGGAAAACATTTGACACAGTGCCCCACTGCACATCGTTGACAATGATCCGAGCTTCCGGTTTAGGTTCACAGATATGTGAGTGGCGCCAGGACTTTTGAAGTAATAGAATCCTCTACGTGGTCCTTAAGGGCGAGAGCTCGTGAGAGACAATGGCATCGTCAGGAGCACCTCAGGGAAATGTGATAACACTGCTGCTATCCTCTATATAGATAAATCTCCTGTCGGACAGGGTGAGCAGAAATTTATGGTTATTTGCTGATGATGACGCTGTAGTGTACGGGAAGGTGTCGTCGTTGAGTGACGGCTTATAGAGAATTTCTAATTGGTGTAATGAATGACAGCTTGCTCATAATGTAGAAAAAAATGAGTTAATACGAATGAGTAGGAGAAAAGTCCTGTAACGTTCGAATGCAGCATTAGTAGTGTGCAGGTTGATACAGTCACTTCGATTAAATACCAAAACATAAGGTTGCAAAGCGATATAAAATGGAGTGAGCACGTCAGGTCGGTAATAGGGAAAGCGAATGCAGTGTGTATAATAATTATGTATATTCATTATGTGTTATTTATGGTTGTGTGTAATAATTATGTTTTATTTATGTTTCTTCAAAGCAGAGATCCGGCAGAAAAATACGTAAAGACTTATTGCAGGTTAAGTGAACATTTTACAGACTTTGACACGTTGAGCCACAATATTGGCAAGTGGCAGCAGTCGAACAAGGAGGCCGACGACCAGCGGAGTTTGCACAGCAGCAGTCAGCACTTCGACAGAGCAGACGAGCAATGCTTCCAAGGAGAACAACGACCGGCGTAGTTCACACATCACTGTCAATGCTCCAGGAACTGTCTGCATAATGAATTCAGGTGCGTGACGTATCTGGCGATGCGGAGGAGGAAGACAGGGCAATGCCCGACCACGCCAACATAGAGGTAAAACAAGGAAATTCGGCATGCGTGTCGATATTGGTCACGTTTCTGCCCCACTTTAGAAGCATAGATCAACGACCGAGAAGTCAGTCGCTGCCCTAGAAACTCAGTGACATTGGGAAAAAAACACCTAATAAATACCTCCGACAAACAGGCATGAGGGGGTCCTTTGAGAGGAGAAAGAAGATACGAAGAAACGTCGCCTGGACAAACAGACCAGTGGATATCATATTTCGCTACAACAACTTACCTGCTACGCTGCTCGACGGAAGAAGATGTTGGTACTGTGCCAATAGGTCAATGCAGGAAATGCCATCCCAGATGTCACCAGAAAGAAGAATTCCTGTGGTAGTTGGTGTTAGAGCTGCACCTTTTTAAGACTGAAGTCACCTGATAGAGGCACTTACTTTAAGCAAGTATACCTAACTAAGTGTTCACCTTCTGCGGATGTAATGTTTCCAAGTAGAGAAGGAATTAGCATATTTCATCAAAATATGAGAGGTATTAGGGATAAAGTTAGTGAACTGCTTATAAATGTTGACTATGAAATTATTGGTGTATCAGAGCACCACTTAAATAATTTACCAGGATACAGATTAGCTGGCTGTTTTTCGAGTTCCTCGCTGGATGGGGGAGTGGCTATGTATGTAAAATACAGTGTTCCATTTGAGACCATAGCCGTATCACAGCACTGCAGTGAACAAATATTTGAATGTTGTGCAGGGGCAGCTGAATTTAGTGAAACTAAACTTGTAATTGATGTTGTTTATAGGTCCCCTAACTCTGCTTCATAGTATTTCTGCTCACGCTAGAGAGGGTACTTGATTCACTTTGTAGGAAGTACCAGAAATTAGTTATATGTGGTGACTTCAGCAGGAATTTTGTATATGATGGTGCAAGAAAAAGGATGTTGATGGAGCTCATAAATTCATATAATCTGATGCAGACTATGTTTTTTTCCAATTAGGGTTCAGGGGAACAGTAGCACAGCCATAGACAATATCTTTATTCATTCTTTATTACTGGATGGGCATTCTGTTGGTAAAAGGGTGAATGGCCTTTCAGAAATATAAAGAATTATAAAAGTAACTGCTAAATTCAAACAATATTTCTGCTTGCTACAATTACGACACACACTATTACAGCGAGTAACAATCGTACTTTAGTTGATCTTTGAAAATTAATATGCTATGTTGCATGTGTTTGCTATTTGATTATTATCTGACAACTGTGACCTGTGTAGTGTGAAGTACTGAAAGTGCGCGTTATGTATTGTTCCTACATCATGATGCCAATAACTATTCTCACATAAGATTGCTTACAACTGTAATGTTCAGTTCCAGTTTAATTATTCTCGTTCTGGTAAGGAACTGACGCTCGTTGGTTATTTCATTAACGACATACTTTGAAAACCTTTCTTCCAAATTTTCCACTAACTACTGTTATTTAAAAAACTAGTTTACATAATTAGAAGTATACAAAGTTAACTGAACTTTGTTTCTAATCGTCATTGCTAAAACACTGAGGAGTGGCGATTCGGTTATAATTTCATCTACTTCTCTCGGTTTTGCATTATTCTTCGGAGTAGATGCCTTTTCCCCACATATTAAGGACTTTAGGCACACAGTCATACAGAAAAGCATAATTAGCTTGAGAGGTAGCAGGGTTATACGTGGTTCCCGGTGACAGGACAGTGTATTATGATTACGACTGTCCTGAGCCTTGCAAAATCACCAGTGGTTAATTTCAATGAATAATAGTGAGAAAATTTTAATTACAACAGTGCAGGCGGGATTGGGGTTACAACATAACGATACGAGCATAGGTATGTTCGACAACGTTTCATATATTGACGACAAACTAAACAGTACTGGAGAAACGGAATATATAAAATTGATGTAAAGGTAACAGAGACGAAAACGAAACAGACAATGGAACAGGGTAGTAATTTGCCGGTATTTAGTACGAATGCTTTAATGTAAATGATTCAAAAAATGATTGAGCATATAAGAAGTGAGATTATCTCTGTGAAAACCGAAATCACAAATTCTCTAAGCGGTGAGATTAGCTCAGGGAAAAGCGAAATTATGAATTTAGTTATCAGTGAGATTATGAAGACCATAAGTAGTGACATACGTTCTGTAAAAGAGGAAATAACTGCTGTGAGAGGTGAAACAGAAATTTCAAACAATACTTTGCAAAAAGAAAGAAATGACTTAGATACTAAATTTAGTAATGACAGAAAACATATGATAAAACTTTTTAGGGACGAAATGAAAAAAAATCAAGGACAACATGCAACAACAATTGGGCGACTTAGTAGATGAAAAATGCGGAAATATCGAAAATCAATTGAGGCATGATATCGGTGTGAGAACGGACGAAATCAATGAAAATGTCAACAAAAAGGAAAATTGCGAAATAGTAAAAATCCGTTCTGACTTTAAAAATTCGGCGGATTCTTTGAACTGTCAAACTGTAAGTGTTAAGGTCAGTGTTCAGGTGTTGGAAACAGATGTTAATGGTAAGTTTTGTGAAATAAAAGACAGAGATGTAGGTGAGATAAATGAGCGTATTAAAAATCTGAGAAAGCAAGACATCTAACCACCACGTACGTTATAGAACGGACATGTCAGAGCCAAGTAAGCAGTGAGATTGATAAATTTGATCATAAAGGTAGTAGAAATCCTGTCGTGTTCATGGACAAATGTAAGTAGATAATTCCGAAAGAATTACCAGAAGAAATTCGCACCAGGATTGCCAGGACACGGCTGAGTGATGACGCAGATAGTTGGGCAATTCGCGCCCTGGGCGGTTGCAAAACGCTTGACGAATTCTTAAAACGATTTAAAGACGAATACTGGTCAGCCAGTACACAGGGGGAAGTAAGTACGGAATTTACGTATGCTCCTCCGTACCATGCCGGCAGAGACTCAAAAAGTTATTGCGAGGGTATGTGTAAGAACATTTAGCATGTAAAAGGACATATAACCGAAAAGAGAATGTTGGGCATACTGTGCGGTACGTTGCCACGTAGTGTCCGCGCCCACGTAATTGGTGACTGTAGCAGAACAGCGTTTTTGAAAAACATAGGAGATGTAGGTGTATTATACTGTGACGACGAAACTCGCCAGTACAGTCACCACAACAGCAGCTATAATCAGAACGGAAGTAGTAACTATTGCGACAGACGAAGTCAAAATAATCAAAATCAAAGTCAAAGAGGAAACTTAAATAGTGCTTACAGTATGAGATCGGCACATAATGGAAGACGCGGCGGAAGAGGTTTCGGTCGTGGTAGGGGAGATTGTAATTGTACCCACCATGGCAATGATGGAGTGCAAAACGGGGGTCCGCAACAGTATCGGGTCATGCTGCTGCGGATCGCTATGAGAGACCCCGCCGGCTTCAGAGGCGGTATTGCCGCCGCAACAATGAGGACGCAAAGGCAAGCAAAACGAGTAACGAACTTAAAGAAGGTCAAGTGTACGCTGGAAACAGCGAGAATGATCAACGATACAGAAATGTCGCGATTCGGACGCTGGTCTAATCAGATGTATTAGCAAGCGAAATCACGAATGTACTCGTGCGAGTTCAGACAGTACCGCTACACTGAGTTTAGAGCATCTTACGGTAGCGAATAAGCAAGTTGTCTCGGTAAATGAACTTGAAATAATTAAGGATAAGGAATGGCTGACGCAAGTAAGTAATATGTACGATAGTTTGGAGGAATGGAAGAAAGAAAGCAGCGTATATTTTACGGAAAGTAATGAGAAAGTGATGAGCAATGAAGATGAGTATTTTGTTTGTGAGACGAAAGAGGCAAATAATTTAAAGAGCTATTACGTAATGTAGCTAATGTTGATGAGATATGTGAATATATAAAGAATTTGGGGCACGTGAGGTGCGTAATAATAATGTGTTTGTTGATGCCATTCCCGAACTCGACGAAGTCAGCGGATTAGGAATGACAGCCGGAAACTGTGTTATGGGGCAACATTATGTTTTCTCTGATAAGTGGGTGAGATTAGTGAGCGAAACGGAAGATTCCAATGTCTACCAAGTTACGACAGATACTGAGGAAGTAAAACATATTTTGTTTCAAACAGAAGAAGGTAACAGTAGGAGGCAGAAAAAGCCACCGGATAAAATGCTTGAGCCGGGTGGTACTCTGCGGAAAGATTTGGAAGTGGAACAATATTTTTTATGGGAAGATAGAGGTGATGAGTCGAGACGATGTGAACAGATAATGATCCCGTTAAATGTACATGGTGTGGAAACTTAGATAATAATCGAAGGTGGTAGTCAGATTGGTGTGTGTTCCCAGTCATTTTATCAGCATATTAAGAACGAACGTGAAGTATTCGAATGCCAGTTGAGGGCGTGAATTTGACAGATGCTACCGGTTGTTGTAGTAAACCAATAAAATCTAAGGTGTTGTTATAAATGGTTATGAAAAGTGTATTGTTCGAACACAATTTCTTAGCTAAGTACTGAATTAATTGCAGGTATGTATTGGATGACTAAGCATAAAATAATTATTGACTGTGATAGGAAGAAAATGATCTGCTCAGTGGGAGAAGAGAAGATAAATGTGTTTTTTGATGAAGTAGTAGAAACTGGTGAAAGGAGTGAAATTAATTTACGAATATTTAAACTATTAATGTGTGCAGGTCTGGGTGAAGGAGCTGAGTGTTATCATGTTAGAAACTTGAATAAATTGTTCCTGTCTGATGAAGTGAAAGACATAGAAAAAAGTTTTTGGGAATATCAGTACAACAAAAAAGGGAATTGTACAATATTTTAGCCATTAATAAAGAAGTATTGCCAGAGAAGCCTGGTTTAGTACGTGACTTTGAATATGAAATCGAAACTGTAGAGCATGAACCATTTTTCGGACCAACGTATCAAATCCCGTTAGCTAGAAAGGAATCAGTACAGAGAGATATAAATCGTATGGAGGAATGGGGAATATTTGAAAGATCTAGGAGTCGGTATAATAATTCACTTGTTCTGGTCAATAAGAAAGACGGAGGAGTGAGAATTGTGATAGACGCGGGCGATTGAAATAAGATAGTGAAGCGTGAGACTGATAGACCAAAATGTTTGGATGATATGCATCGGAAGTTTTATGTTGTTATATACATGAGAAGTCTTGAATTGATGCCTGGGTATTGGCAAATTCCGTTAGATCCAAAATCAAGGAAACTGACAGCACATCTTTTTGTGGGAAAGTGCTATCAGTATAAAGCCATTGCCGTTTGGATTAAACACATCTTATCCGTGTTTATTCAAGCATTGGATAGAGTGTTAGGAAAAGAATTAGCGAGTAGAATAACAATTTAGGCTGATGACGTATTGGTAGGTACATCATCATGGGAAGAGCATTATGAGATGAAAGAAATTTTTCAAGCATTGAGACGAGGTGGAATGACGTTAAAAATCAAGAAATGTGAATCTGTAAAAAAGAAATTAGAATTCTTAGGTCGTATTGTAACGACTATGGGAATAACGAAAGCTCCGCGAAAATTAGAAACGATTAGAGATTGCCAACCACCAAAGACGAAAAAATGTTTTAAGTTGTTTTCCTGCTTATGCAATTTCTTTCACAAATATGTAGATGGGCAAGCTTTCAATGATCCAGATTTATGTAATACATTGAAGAAAAATAGGCAACGGCCTTGCCGCAGTGGATACACCGGTTGCCGACAGACCACCGAAGTTAAGCGCTGTTGGGCGTGGCCGGCACTTAGCTGGGTGACCGTTGGGGCCGCCAGACATTTTTCGGGGTGAACTCAGCCTCGTGACGCCAACTGAGGAGCTACTCGACCGAATATTAGAGGCTCCAGTCACAGGAAACCATCATAACGACCGGGAGAGCAGTGTGCTGACCACACGCCCCTCCTATCTGCATCCTCAGCTGAGGATGATACAGGGGTCGAATGGTCCCGATGGGCCACTTGTGGCCTGAACACGGAGTGCTGATAACAAACCGAAGAAAAATAGTAGATTTGTATGGACGGAAAAGTCTCAGTTAGTTTTCGACAGATTAAAACAGGAACTTATAATAAGCCAAATTTTACACCATTCTGATTTATCATTACTGGTCCATATGGGGACATATACATGCGATTATGGCGTTGCATTTCATATGTTTGAGGAAACAGTGGTAGGAGGAAGTAAAGAATGTCGTTATATATCGTTTGCGAGTAGAACTTTGACGAGATATGTCAGAAAATGGCTCTGAGCACTATGGGACTCAACTGCTGAGGTCATGAGTCCCCTAGAACTTAGAACTAGTTAAACCTAACTAACCTAAGGACATCACAAACATCCATGCCCGAGGCAGGATTCGAACCTGCGACCGTAGCGGTCTCGCGGTTCCAGACTGCAGCGCCTTTAACCGCACGGCCACTTCGGCCGGCGAGATATGTCAGAAAAAGAGGCACTGTCTATTGTTTGGGAATTTAAGAGATTTAAAAGTTTTTTATGGGAACGCAAGGTGATAGTGCATACAGATCATAAAGCCTTAACATTTTTGAAGAATTGTCGCCTACTGCATGACAGACTGACGAGGTGGGCGACGTACATACAGATGTTTGATTACGAAATTTATTATGCAAGAAGTAGAGGTGTACACAACTGTGTAGCAGACTTTCTACCAAGGTTACCATTCCATCCAAATGGATCGGGTAATAGGGAAAGTAGAGAAAAGACGTTCAAAGTTATGTATTTAAAAAATGATGAAGGGAAGAAAAAGGAGGAGGATATATGTAAGAACATGCGCTGATATCAAACGGATGACGAGTGCTTAAAGTTAGTGAAAACTAAATTCGGTGCTAGAAACGGAGAAGGAGAAAGGTTAAGGAAATATTACAAGGTGTTTGATGGTGTGTTGTATTTGCGGAAAGATGAAAGTAAAGAACACTGCCGAGCATGTTGGCCATCTAAATACGTACTCGAAGTGATTTATTTTCATTTGGCATGTGGTCATTGCGGACCAAAGAAGATAGCTGAGTAGATAAGATAGCAGGGTCAGTAACGTTTATTAACGTGGAAAGGGAAATAGCAGAGAGAGTACAAACTTGTGATAAACTTCAGAAGGTAAAAGTAACAAATGTGACTAGCTATGGTGCAATTCAAAGTATACAACCTAAAGACAATATAGAAATTTTGGCAACAGAGTTATGTGGGCCTTTACCAAAGACTACTGGAAATCTTGCATATATTTTGGTCGTGTTAGATACGTTTTCCAAATTTGTGAAGTTATACCGTTTACGAAAAGCTACTGCTAAGTCAATATTCGGTAACTTGGTTGCTTATTTTGAGCAAATTGGGAAACTGAAAGCAATTTTATCTGACAATGGTCCACAATTTATATCTAAGGTATGGAAAGAAGGAATGAAAGAAGAAGGTGTAGAAGTTATTCATATATCGCCATACCATCCACAAAGTAACCATTTGTAACGCTATATGTGTGAACTGGGTAGGTATTTTAGGACTTACTGCCATAGTAATCACAGGGTGTGAGGCAAGAATAATTCAGAAATTGAAGAAATCATAAACTCCGTTCCACATGAGAGTACAAGGTACAGTCCAATTGAAATTATGTTAGGTAACAAACCAAAAAGTATAGTAGAAGATTTGATTAATTTTCCACCACAACAAGATTTAGACATGTCACAGAAAAAAGGTTGGCGGGAGAGAAAATGATAAACCGTGCTGATGCACGAATTAAAAGACATGAGCAGAGAGTAAAGTCAGCAAAATTTAAAGTTGGGGTCCTCGTTCTCCATAAAACTCTTGAGAAATCCAGTGAGACAGATGATGAAACATCGAAATTTAATTTCATTTATAACAGACCTTTCAAAATTGAAAGCATTCCTCACCATACTCCTTTCTGTCTAGTTCACCTACCGTCAAATAAAACATTAGGTATGCCTAATATAGTAGACTTGCAGCATTACCAAAGCAGAAATGACTGAATTTTGTAATAAAACAAAATAAAAACATAAACGTTGTTTGAAATGTCATTATAAAATAAATAATGGGTATTTCAATGAAATGATAATATTAACCTGTGGCCGGCCGGAGTGGCCGTGCGGTTCTAGGCGCTGCAGTCTGGAGCGGAGCGACCGCTACGGTCGCAGGTTCGAATCCTGCCTCGGGCATCGATGTGTGTGATGTCCTTAGGTTAGTTAGGTTTAATTAGATCTAAGTTCTAGGTGACTAATGACCTCAGAAGTTAAGTCGCATAGTGCTCAGAGCCATTTGAACCATATTAACCTGTTGTTGTTGTGGTCTTCAGTCCAGAGACTGGTTTGATGCAGCTCTTCATGCTATTCTATCCTGTGCAAGGTTATTCATCTCCCAGTGCCTACTGCAAGCTACATCCTTCTGAATCTGTTTAGTGTATTCATCCCTTGGTCTCCCTCTACGATTTTTACCCTCCACACTGCCCTCCAATACTAAATTGGTGATCCCTTGATGCCTCAGAATATGTCCCACAAACCGATCCCTTTTTCTAGTCAAGTTGTGCCACAAATTCCTCTTCTCCCCGATTCTATTCAGTATCTCCCCGTTAGTTATGTGGTCTACCCATCTCATCTTCAGCATTCTTCTGTAGCACCACATTTCTAAAGCTTCTTGTCTAAACTATTTATCGTCAACCTTTCAGTTCCATACATGGCTACACTCCATACAAATATTTCCTGACACTTAAATCTATACTCGATGTTAACAAATTTCTCGCTTTCCTTGCCATTGCCAGTCTACATTTTATATCATCTCTACTTCGACCATCATCAGTTATTTTGTTCCCCAAATAGCAAACTCATTTACTACTTTTAGCGTCTCATTTCCTACTCTAATTCCCGCAGCATCACCCGATTTCATTCGACTACATTCCATAATCCTCGTTTTGCTTTTGTTGATGTTCATATTATATCCTCCTTTCAAGACACTGTCCATTCAATTCAGCTACTCTTCCAAGTCCTTTGCTGTCTCTGACAGAATTACAATGTCATCGGCGAACCTCAAAGTTTTTATTTCTTCTCCATGGATTTTAATTCCTATTCCAAATTTTTATTTTGTTTCCTTTACTGCTTGCTCAATATACAGATTGAATAACATCGGGGATAGGCTACAAACCTGTCTCACTCCCTTCCCAACCACTGCTTCCCTTTCATGCCCCTAGACTCTTATAACTGCCATCTGGTTTCTTTACAAATTGTAAATAGCCTTTCGCTCCCTGTATTTTACCCCTGCCACCATCAGAATTTGAAAGAGAGTATTCCAGTCAACATTGGCGAAGGTTTTCTGTAAGTCTACAAATGCTAGAAACGTAGGTTTGCCTTTCCTTAATCTATTTTCTAAGATAAGTCGTAGGGTCAGTATTGCCTCACATGTTCCAACATTTCTACGAAATCCAAACTGATCTTCCCCGAGGTCGGATTCTACCAGTTTTTCTATTCGTCTGTAATGAATTCGGTGTTTGTATTTTGCAGCTGTGACTTATTAAACTGATAGTTCGGCAATTTTCATATCTGTCAACACCTGCTTTCTTTGGGATTGAAATTATTATATTCTTCTTGAAGTCTGAGGGCGTTTCGCCTCTCTCATACATATTGCTCACTAGATGGTAGAGTTTTGTTAGGCCAGGCTCTCCCAAGGCTGTTAGTAGTTCTAATAGAATGTTGTCTACTTGCTGGGCCTTGTTCCGACTTATATCTTTAGTGCTCTGTCAAACTCTTCACGCAGTATCATATCTCCTATTTCATCTTCATCTACATTCTCTTCTATTTCTGTAATATTGTCCTCAAGAACATGGCCCTTGTATAGACTCTCTTTATACTTCTTCCACCTTTCTGCTTTCCCTTCTTTGCTTAGAACTTGGTTTCCATCTGAGCTCTTGATATTCACGCAAGTGGTTCTCTTTTCTCCAAAGGTCTCTTTAATTTTCCTGTAGGCAGTATCTATCTTACCCCTAGAGATTTGCGCCTCTACATCGTTACATTGGTCCTCTAGCCATCCCTGCTTAGCCATTTTGCACTTCCTGTAGATCACATTTTTGAGACTTTTGAATTCCTTTTTGCCTGCTTCATTTACCGCATTTTTATATTTCCTCCTTTCATCAATTAAATTCAATATCTCTTCTGTTACCCAAGGAATTCTATTAGCTGTCGTCTTTTTATCTACTTGATCGTCTGCTACCTTCACTATTTCGTCTCTCAAAGCTACCCATTCATCTACGGTATTTCTTTCCCTCATTCTTGTCAATCGTTCCCTAATGCTCTCCCTGAAGCACTCTACAACCTCTGGTTCTTTCAGTTTATCCAGGTCCTATCTCCTCAAATTCCCACCTTTTCGCAGTTTCTTCAGTTTTTATCCACAGTTCATAACCAATAGATTGTGGTCAGAGTCCTCATTTGCCCCTGTAAATGTCTTACATTTTAAAACCTGGTTCCTAAATCTCTGTCTTACCATTATATAATGTATCTGATACCTTTTAGTATCTCCAGGGTTCTTCCATGTATACAACCTTCTTTTATGATTCTTGAACCAAGTGTCAGCAAGGATTAAGTTATGCTCTGTGCAAAATTCTACCAGGCGGCTTCCTCTTTCATTCCTCACTCCCATTCCATATTCACCTACTACGTTTCCTACTCTTCCTTTTCCTACTACCGAGCCCCAGTCGCCCATGAGTATTAAATTTTCGTCTCCCTTCACTATCTCAATAATTTCTTTTATCTCATCAAACATTTCACCAATCTGGATTTCATCAATCTCTTCGTCATCTGCTGAGCTAGTTGACATATAAACTTGTACTGCTGTGGTAGGTGTGGGTTTCGTTTCTATCTTGGCCACAGCAATGCGTTCGCTATGCTGTGTGTAGTAGCTTACCCGCATTCCAGTTTTCCAATTCATGATTAAACCTACTTCTGCATTACCCCTATTTGATTTTGTATTTACAACCATGTATTCACCTGATCAGAAGTCTTGTTCCTCCTGCCACCGAACTTCACTAATTCCCACTGTATTTATCTTTAACCTATCCATTTCCCTTCTTAAATTTTCTAACCTACCTGCTCGATTAAGGGATCTGACATTCCACGCTCCGATCCGTGGAACGCCAGTATTCTTTCTCGTGATAACAACATCCTCCTGAGTAGTCCCCGCCCGGAGATCCGAATGGGGGACTATTTTACCTCCGGAATATTTTACCCAAGAGGACGCCATCATCATTTAACCATACAGTTAAGCTGCATGCCCTCGGGAAAAATTACGGCTGTAGTTTCCCCTTGCTTTCAGCCGTTCGCAGTACCAGCACAGCAAGGCCGTTTTGGTTAGTGTTACAAGGCCAGATCAGTCAATCATCAGACTGTTGCCCCTGAAACTAGTGAAAAGGCTGCTGCCCCTCTTCAGGAACCACATGTTTGTCTGGCCTCTCAACAGATACCCCTCCGTTGCGGTTGCACCTACGGTACGGCTATCTGTATAGCTGAGGCATGTAAGGTTTCCCAACAACGGCAAGGTCCATGGTTCATGAACCTATGCCACATAAACCTACGCATTCTATGAGTTAGATACAATTTTACAATGAAAATACAAATAACTGTTTTTGTAAAGGAGCCATGTACTTAAAGAGTATGTAGATAAGATTTAGTTTTAGTAGTATCGAGAAAATTTGGCGTATGTAATATTGATGTAAAAGCAAATGAAACAGTTTACTTTCATGACAAAAGATTGTAGGTGGGGTGAAAGAGAAACAGAGTGCATACTTAATAGCTTGGCACGTAAGCACCACAGTGAAGTGTAAAGGTGCACTGTTGTGTCCACAGAATGCCAGGATACCTTACAAGAAGTGCACAGTTGTGTGCACAGGAAATTCCGTAGTCTTGTACAGGAAGTGCAATATTGTGCATAGAAAATGTCATGTTCTTTTACAGGAAATAAAATTTAAAATAATTGAAAATGGACACAAATGAATGTCATGATGTGTGATAGAGAATATTGATTTTGTGATGTTTTAAGTTATGGTTATTTTCTATGTGCTAGTGTTTAAAGGAAGGAGTGACTGTTGTTATAGCATGTGGATACATTATTTGCTGTGAATATTAGAAGTTTCTGGTGTTAGTTTTCAAGTGTGGAATACAATGGGATATTATTACAATGTGATACTGTGTGTGAAGTTGATTTTATTATTTATGTAACATATTGGTATGGTATCCACAGTGTTGTTGGTTTGGACGTTTCCTTGTTTCTTCATCTGGTGATGAAGAATAGTAAAACGTGGGGCACATGTAAAACCACAACTCTGTGGATGATCATACAATTTCTACGTGTTTTGCAAAGTTTGCGTTATTAGTTGCGCTGAATATTATTCTTATAATATGTTGTCAAGTTACAAATGCTATTTGTTCCCTAAGAAAGGGAATACGCATGGAATTTTAGCACTTTTTAAGTAGACGTGCTGGTGTAATCAGGGAAAAATTATTGTCAAAGAGTGTAATAAATTTAAATGCATTGTCGCTGTGCGTGTGAGCATGCCAACAGTAGTAGCAGTTGGAATTAGAGAGGAGAAGATTGGTGTCATTGGTTGTATGTATTCGTACGTGTGGCTATGCAAAAGTGCAGAGACAAAAGTCTGTATCCGAAGTGCGGAGCAGTGAAAATTGAATTGTTTAATATGAGAAAGCTATGGTCTTTATTGTGCACAGCACAAATGCAGCAAGAGTAATTCTCATAACATCAAGAGTACTGTGGGCCCTTGTTATTGGCTATGGTATGGCAAGAAGATCAACCTGTGCCTTACTTACCGCTAAATGAAGCCACTCGACAAGCCAACGGCATCATGATGTGAAGTAAGATCTAGAGGTTTTATGACGAAAACTGTAACAGACTGACCAGAGTAGTTGGAATTTTATTGCTTGAATAACATTATTTTCGTGCATGTTGTCAAATAAATAATTTTCCTAAGTCATTATCCAAGTAGTATCAATCCTATCCCTTTGTATGAACCAAGATAATCAGAAAATGAACTAAAAATGAAGTGAACATTAATTTATTAGATTATCATAACATATTTTTCCAACTTTTGCACAATTAAGTAATAATGAAACCTTTGTTTGTAGTATAAATGATGTCAGAAATAGAATGATGCCAAAGTCAGTATTAATTCATATGCTAAAAAATAGAGTAACTTTCATAATAAAAAACTGATAGTAAAACTTTACGTAACTTGGATCCTGAATTTGTTGGTCAGAGCACAGTTCTAATTTATAACTTGTGGCATAGTTTGTAACTTTTATTACAAAGAAATATCAAAGTAACTGCTAAATTGAAACAATCATTCTGCTTGCTACAATTACGACAGTCAGTATTACGGTGAGTTAGTATTGCGGACCTCTGGTACAGAGCCGAGTGGAGGGTCTGAATCAGAGGCTCAGACGGTTCTGCGACCGTGTAGGCTGCAGATTCCTCGACTTGCGCCAAAGGGTGGTTGGGTTTCGGTTTCTGCAGTATGGATTAGGTGTCCACTATACGCAGGAGGCGGCTACACGGGTAGCAGAGGCTGTGTGGCGTGGACTGGGCGGTTTTTTAGGTTAGAAGATCTCGAGAAAACACAAGAAGGGCTTCAGTCACAAAGGGTGCAGACTGAACACAGGAAGAACGTAGATACAGGAACCGTTGGTATAACAGTTGTAAATTGTCGTAGCTGTGTTGGGAAAGTACCAGAGCTCCAAGCGCTAATACAAAGCACTGATGCTCAAATCGTTATAGGCACTGAAAGCTGGCTAAAGTCAGATATTAGCTCAGCCGAAATTTTTTCGAAGAACCTAATGGTGTTCCGAAAGGATAGGTTAAACACGGTTGGCGGTGACGCTTTTGTTTCTGTCAGAAGTAGTTTAACTTGTCGTGAAATTGAAATAAATGTTAATGTGAGTTAGTATGGGCAGAGGTCATTGTTGGCAACCGGAATAAAATAATAATTGGATCCTTTTACCGACCTCTCAGTTCAGATAATACAGTTGCTGGAAGGTTCAAAGAAAACTTGAGTTTGATTTCAAACACGTACACGACTCATACGATAATAGTTCGTGGTGACTTTAATTTAGCCTCGATATGTTGGCGAAAATACATGGTCAATTCCGGAGGTACGCATGAAATATCATCCGAAATTTTGCTAAACACATTCTCTGAAAATTATTTCGAGCAGTTAGTTCATGAGCCCACCGAATAGTAAACGGTTGTGAAAACACACTTGACCTCTTAGCAACAAATAATCCTGAGTTAATAACGAGCATCAAAAGCGATTCAGGGATTAATGAACACAGGGTTGTCGTGATGAGACTGAATATTGTTATCCCCAAAACCTCGAAAAATATGCGAAAAATATACCTATTCAAAAAAGCAGTTAAAAATTCGCTTGCCGACTTCCTGAGAGACAATCTCCACACTTTCCAAATTAATGATGTAAGTGTAGACCAGATGTGGCTTAAATCCAAAGAAATAGTATCGGCCGCAATTGAGAGATTTATACCAAATAAATTAACAAACGATGGAGCTGATCCTCCTTGGTACACAAAACGGGATAGGACACTGTTGCAGAAACAACGAAACAAACATGCCAAATTTAAACAGACGCAAAATCCCTAAGATTGGCGATCTTTCACAGAAGCTCGAAATTTAGTGCGGACTTCAATGCGAGATACTTATAACAGTTTCCACAACGAAACTTTGTCTCGAAACCTGGCAGAAAATCCAAAGAGATTCTGGTCGTATGTGTAGTATGTTAGCGGCAAGAAACAATCAATGCCTTCTTTGCGCGATAGCAATGGAGGTACTATCGAAGACAGTGTTGCCAAAGCAGAGTTACTAAACACAGCCTTCCGAAATGCCTTCACAAAAGAAGACGAAGTAAATATTCCAGAATATGAATCGAGAACAGCTGCCAACGTGAGTAATGTAGAAGTAAATATCCTCGGAGTAGTGAAGCAACTTAAAGCACTTATTAAAAACAAGTCTTCTGGTCCAGAGTGAATACCAGTTAGGTTCCTTTCGGAGTATTTTGATGCATTAGCTCCATACTTAACAACTTACAACCGTTCGCTCGACGAAAATCCGTACCCAAAGACTGGAAAGTCGCACAGGTCACACCTGGTTAATAACCAAGGGAACTTATTTAAACGTATGGATAGCAACAACAAAATAGCGTAGCTGTGACACTGTTTATCTTTGCGCGTGGAGAGTCTGTAGCGTTGCGAGTAGAGATGAAGCGGAGCAGTTTGAGTCATGAAAGAGTGCGGAACTGTTCGTTGGGCACTCCCGCCGACGCAGTGTGCAGCTGTGATAGCGCGAGTGTAGGCATACCTGCTACCTTAACCAGAGAATATTGAGAGCACGGTTGAACTGGACAGGTGGAGGAACAGTGTAATGGGCCACCCTCACCTAATGGTACCTTATTTTATAGAAATAACCGATACTATGTAGACTGTCGATTCTTGTATAGGTGAACATTACATCAGCTGTCTAACTGAATGAACTTCAATTGATTTTGTATACGATGTGTTATGTTTATGGCTAAAATGTGTAAAGAGAAATTAATTTGTTAGTACTCTGTATGTACAGTTAAAATTACTCTTCTTTTAAAAATATTTGAAATTACGATATTACTGGTATACTAAAAATTCATATTATTAATTGCATGATGTAACGCAAATTATTATATTTTTTCTAAAGTCATTTATAAAATAATGATATATTTTATCCAAGATTCTTCTTCTGCCGAGAAACTTTGTGAACTCTTTTGCTTTGTAAACTCTTTGGAATATCGTGAATATACAGACTGTTATGTACTAGTGGGCATGCCTATGATGGAAGTCGACGAATTTCTAGTCTTGTCAAGAACAATGTGAATTGATGTTCTGAAGTGGAAGTGCAAAGTCGGTGTGATGTAAAAGAATGGGATAAAATAAAGAGATATTCATAGCAACAGGTAAATCTTCATCAGTTATTTAGTTATTAGGAACCAGTTAAATCAAAATTTTAGCAGCAAGGATGTTCCCCTAGACACAACAAGACTTGGAGCCAACAACAACAAGAGAAACTGAAGATAAGTAAAAAGTTTTACTTCTGTATATGTTACGCCTCTCGAAGATTTCGAACCTTTTGCAAATAATAGAGAAATACAATGGTGATGTGTAGGAGGGTAAGATTACTAGTTTCGGCGTCTGGTCTGTTGCAGAAGAAGAAAGGACAGTAATTTATACCTCTTCCAGTTGTTATATACTGTACATTCGGAAGCTCCAATCACTTGCTGAAAGTTGACCTGAGGGTGGCCCAACAAAGTTGGATCAAGAGTGACGAGGTAATATAAACAATGACAGACTAGATGAATTGGAAGAGGACGTTACAAATACGACGAAGGACATCAGAAAAGATAAGTACACTATTTGTGAAATTAATATTTTTGATGGACTCGTGTGACTGCTTGGAAAATGAGTAGAGACCAGGGTAGTGATGTAGATCTGGAAGCAGTAGGATCCAGCCAAGACCTATTTACACCAAGTAAAACTGTAGAAAGCAAAGAAACCGTTAAAACTGACGTTATGCAGTTCATTCTGGCAAAACTGAGTGCAGTTACTGGTCAGTTAACGGAAATACGAACTGAAAACAATGATAAAATGGACAAAAATAATATAGACCAACTTAGTAATCAGTTTTCGGAACTAAAAGACGCATGTCAGGGGGATTAAAAAGCGTGAATGAAAAAGTCGATGTATAAGAAAGTAAGTTTATTGTTTTGAAAATGAGTCAGTTGCACAATCTACAAATCAGGAGAAGAATGATGACGACATCAGAGTTGAACAGAAAGCTGTAGGAGCAAAAATGGAATAGAACTTTAGTAGTTTGGTCAAAAAATTTTTAATGTTAAAAATAGTATGCTATCTAATGTAAATGTTTTAGACCAAAAAATTTCAGTAGTTCAGGAAATTTTATTAACAACAATCTGTATTCAAATAATGGTATTGCATGGTCCAATATTCCAATCAAAAGTTTTCTGTCAGACATTTTACATCCAGTGGATTTCCTACACCACTGCAGAGGTAGTTTTGTGTTGGGCATGAGTGATGATCAACAAATAAAATTTCTTAAAAGATGTCTTGGAGGCTCTGTCTTGGATGTGGGAAACACACCAAAGTCTCGAAAAAATTTTTTTAAATAAATTTTGGTTGGGAGCTGATGAGGGGTCCTAATTATAGGAATAGGGATGGTACGCTGAAAGCGTTTCATAAGAATCAACGCACCTTGACAAACCAGTCGATTAAATGACTGATTCAGGCACTTAAAAGGAGATTACCAGAAGGGTTGCAATGGGATTTAGTACACAGACCTGACGATTGCCTTGAACAATTTTTATGATATGTTGACAGGTTGGATAGGGCAGTAGAAAGAAGTATGTGCCATAACAATCGTAATGATAGAAATCACAATGGTAAAAAATACAGAAACAGAGGTAATGATAATTTATATCAGGGTCAACATGGTAATAGAGACAGAAATTTAGAACATCAGCAGAATAGCATCAATGGGGATAACCATGAGCAATTTAACAGAAGAAACAATCATAGAGGTGGCCATTCAGCAAGCGGCTGTCGGCGTCAATGAAGGTCCACAGTTTTGGGATGAGGAAACGCAACAAGTACAGGACCCCTAATTTACACTTAGAATTAGACGATTATAAGAGTATTAAGAATGTGGCACAGGTATCTGAAGTTGAACAGAAGGAACACCAGATTTCTCATTTATGTTTTGACCATAAGTTTTGAAATACTGTGTTTAATTATAATGGTGTAGATACTAATCACAAACCGAATGTGAGAGTAACGACAATTTTGATGAAGTGGTTACTAATGATTTCTTCTCTTGGTCAGAAAACAGTTTCATCGATGTATACAAAACAGGTGATGACTGTATTGGACCTCAGTCAGGTGGTATGTTTGATGTAGATATGAATGCGAGCTGTGAAATGACTCAGGTTGGTAAGCCTGAAATTCGTAGCTTATTGCAAACGAATGTAGGTTAGGTGTGTGACTTTAATAGAGATGAGACTTGTGTTGTTTAGTACGTTATTGGTGAAGTAATTTTGGAAGAATATGATGATGATAATGATGATGATGAGTATCAGGTTTTTGTGGGGTTTAAGGATAATGAAATTTCAGAGTTATTTTTGAATACAGGTAAGGTAAGTGATGTTCGTGATGAAGTGAGAGTCATGGGTTACCAGTCCATTCCAAGCAGTTTTTCATTAATGTAATGCAGAATAATGGTCCAAACAGTAGAGGTGAGTTATCTGTAAACCTAGGGAATAAAGGTGAAATTTTTTCAAATTTGTTTCAGACCAAATTGATGATAACATAGATAAATGTGCATTCTGGAATAAGTTAGCCATGGTTAGTCAAAATTTGTATCCAAATTTGTGGAAGCAAGTGAAAGAAGATCTAAGTAGGAAATGTAATTTTGACAGTAATACATTTTGTGTTCCTTCTGTAATAAAGGATATTAGTTGTGCTATGGAACCCATTCAGTGTGTGCAATCTTTACCTGACAATATGAATGATCAAAGTAATGCTATGATACCAGTAAAGTTGATAAAACCCTGCAAAAACAGTGACGCTGTAGCATTTGATGAAATAGAAAGTGATCTTTTACATGAAGTGTCTAATAACAAAGACGATGATTCAGATTTTGGATGTTCTTAGATTAAGATTAAGACTGATCAGTGGGAAGGGAACTGTTTTATTGATACAGGTAGTCCACGTTGTTGTATATCTGAGCAATTTAGAGACAAGATTAAATATGGTAAGAATTTTGTGGAAATGCCCATTGCATGTGTAAAGATAACAGGAGCTAGTGGTAAGCAAAGCAAGTATGTAAAATGTCAAGTACTGTTAACATGTAGTATAGAGGACAAGACATATGAACATGGATGCATAATGATCCTTAGTCTAGAAGAAATTGTACAATACATCTGTAGGTTTTTTACATAATTTTGTTTTGTTTGCCATCAATTTAGTGTGTAAGATCATGTAGTTTCTAGAGTTCTGTCTTATCCACTGACTGAGTTTAAATCTAGCTGTAGATGCATGAGACTAGACAACTGTGTTTTGTTTGCCTGGAATTTGGTATGTAAGGTGATGTGATTTCTAAAGTTCTGTCTTACCTGTTGACTGCATTAAAACCTATGATACACTATATTATTATGTTATGTTATAGATTTTTGCTTTAGAATTTGATAAATATATGCCATGAGGCTAAATGAGTAGATCCTTTTGCAGTTTTGATATGGGACAATATTCATAATTTGTGTTGCAAAAATTACAAATGGTATCTCAGCATATCTGTGTATTACCTTATTAGTTCATTCTTTTCATTGCATTTAACTCTGATTTTAATGTCTCATATGTTAACACTTTTTAATCTCAACTGACATAAATCCCATATAACTGTCTTTAAATGCTACTAAGGAGAACATATCTTGTGTGATGTGAAGGAGGTATTGAACAGCGTAGTTAGTACACAAAACAATGTTTCAAGATTTGATGTGAATGCTAGAGAGGAAGTTATCTGTCTGTCGGAGTGTTTGATGTGAACTATAAGGAGGAAACTGAAAAATGTGGGTGGATTCACTCCCCACATGGGTGTATGGCTGTAACGTGCTGGACGAGTCAACTTTCAAGAGATCATCGGTGCTGGGTAACGGACTCAAGTATCTGATGACTGGATCTGTGTTGCGACTGGTATTTGTGAATTGTTAGCCAAGACTGCTAAAGAAAGTGTTATTCAGAATAAATAGATGTAGGAGGATTGACTTTCGAATCATTATGTAACTTTAAATCGGTATGTATTTTTTTATTTGTAAGTGAATCTTCTAGGCTTTTATGCATGTAGGTTAGTTTGGGTGGACATAGTGTGGAAGACATTTACTAGTATGGAAAATATAATAAGATGTAGATGTGCCTGCTTTCATACACTGATTTTTGTTCTCAAGCTACTGGGTTGTGTCATCATTCAAAGCTAATTTATGACTGTTTACCTATATTTATCTTGAGTAATGCAATATTATATTTTGTTGGAACTTGAGTTGTGAACACACTCATGCTAAGCTCTGTTTTTGGTACCTCTGTCATCGTGACTGTGTGTGTGTGTGTGTGTGTGTGTGTGTGTGTGTACTCAAGGAGAATGTACAACCATTGATTAAGGCTAGATGCTACTTGCACTTACTCTTTGCATGTAAACGAACTTATTGATATGATTATGATCTTTATTCATTTCTGTGGTTTGTACCTGGTGTGGTTTGGATTCATCAGTCAGTCCCCACACCGTAAACTCAGGCCCTAATATTTTTCCATAGCTTTTTTCTATAGTTTAGTGGTGTGATGATGTAGTTTTGACCTTGTATTGTTTGTCTTGCGACAGAATGTTCCACAAATCTGAAAATCTGAATGCCATATTCTGATATATGTATAGGTTATGATTTATATAAGAGATATTTTTCTTATGTTTTCATTAATGTTATGTATAAGATACTTCTATACGTCTGTGGCCTATCCTGGGCATCATTTTGTACACCATTTGGAAAATCTTATAGTCTGTCACAAAATATTATAAACATTCTGTTTCCAAATTTTGTGAGGGGGATATTGTGATGGGTCACCTTCCCCTAACATTATCTTTTTTCTTATAGAAATAACCGATACCATGTAGACTATCGATTCCTGTATAGGTGAACATTACATCAGCTGTCTAACTGAATGAACTTCAATTGATTTTGTATACGATGTGTTATGTTTATGGCTAAAATGTGTAAAGAGAAATTAATTTGTTAGTACTCTGTATGTACAGTTAAAATTACTCTCCTTTTAAAAATATTTGAAATTACGAAATTACTGGTATACTAAAAATTCATATTATTAATTGCTGGTGTAACGCAAGTTATTATATTTTTTCTAAAATCATTTATAAAATAATGATATATTTTATCCAAGATTCTTCTTCTGCCGAGAAACTTTGTGAACTCTTTTGCTTTGTAAACTCTTTGGAATATACAAAATTGTTGAGGCTTTCGTGGCCACTTGTTGACAAACTGCCTATTGGCTTATGTCTCGGGAACTGGACCAGTTCACCACCGGCAATGGAGGGTGAAGCTTTGACAATGCCAGCCACTCGTGCTGGCGAAACGTCAGAAAAATCATTAGATGAACGTCGGCCGAAGAACCCGAGACAGAAGCCAATAGGCAGTTTGTCTTTGGAATATCGTGAATATACAGACTGTTATGTACTAGTGGGCATGCCTATGAAGGAAGTCGACGAATTTCTAATCTTGTCAACAAAAATGTGAATTGATGTTCTGAAGTGGAAGTGCAAAGTCGGTGTGATGTAAAAGAATGGGATAAAATAAAGAGATATTCATAGCAACAGGCAAATCTTCATCAGTTGTTCAGTCATCAGGAACCCGTTAAATCAAAATTTCGGCCTCAAGGATGTACCCCTAGACACAACAAGACTTGCAGCCAACAACAACAAGAAGAGAAAATGAAGATAAGTAAAACGTTTTTCTTTCGTATATCTTATTCCTCTCGAAGCTTTCAAAATTTTGCATATAGTAGAGAGATATAATGGTGATGTGTAGGAGGGTAATCTTACAACCAGCAATTCTAACTGCTGCCTGTCACATAATTATCCGTGGATCTGGAAACGACTCGTGGTTCGCAAAAGGGAGCAACAGCAGCAGTTCAGCACTGTTCGGCTACATTCTCTGTCGTCCGCAAAGCTACAACATTGTAAGACTGTTAACTGACAGTGTATTGCTAATATTGTATAGGCATTACTCAGTGACATTTCTTTCACAAACCTTACTAATTTTCTTTCATAATAACCTGCAATAGTTAAAACATGTGTGTCACCTGTGTTGTAATTGTCCCAGACATTATTACCATACAAAGTCTCTTATTTTACCATGCAATCACCGAGTGTCGTTAAAATATGAAAATTGGTGAACTGTTTATTACCAGTTTTGTTTGTTTGCTAATGACTAGTTTGTTTAAATTTTGCTGTCTCTGTAACTGTTCATTATTGAGTTGTATAACAGATACTTCATGAATTTGAAATTTTGAGTATTAACTTCACTCACTTAAAGTAATGTAAAATTTCACTGGCATACAGCACAAATTAAGAGTGGCCAGTTTCATTTATTTTGTATTTAGCTTAGCGATTGACTTCTGCTGGCTTTGTAAGTACCTTACTGCTCTTGCGTCAAAAGTAAATTCACTTACTCATTTGCTTAAAGTTAATTCAGTTCAGTCTTTCAATAATTAAAGGTAAATAGCTTGCTCTTTTCCAAATTTTGCATCACGCTACGCTAAGGTTACTGAGAGTCATTTTCTGAGTAAAAAAGCTTAAATTACAGCCAGTCATTTATTTCACCAGTAACTTCGTTTAACTTTGCTTTCAAAATTTAGTGCTTCAGGTCGAGTAACTGTAAACTCAGTGCTTCAGGTCCGATTCATTTATTTTCTCGTGAACTGTTGTGTTGTGGGACAGGGAGACAACGTTCTGTTGCTACACCATTGATTATTTGCTTAATTTTCTTTGTCATTATCTTTCTTAAGGTTCTGGAGATTCATGGCGTTATTGGCTTGGCGACTGTAAATTATCCCTTGTTTACTAATCAGTATTTTTTTGTACTACCAGGATTTTTTGTATTAAAAATATTAGGTGGTGCCCTTTTCCCTTGTGTGGCACGTGTGCGATTGCACTATTTCCCATTTATTTCAAAACTATTATCTATTTTTAAGGTTAGGTTTAGACTAGATCATTCCTTCAGAAGCATCTGTACAATTTCCTCCTACTAACAGGCATTATTTTCCTTCGATAATGGTAGCCTTAATCACTGTAAAATTTCATTAGGCATACGCGATCACGGTCAATTATGTAGCAATTCAGTAGGCCGATCAGGAAATGGGAGGTAACACACGCCATTGAGATAATTTAGGAAACTGGCATTTGAAGCTGACTGCAGAACGATTATGGTGCCTCCAACATACACTGCGCGCCAGGTCTACGAAGATAAGATACGAGAAATTAGGGCTCATACGGAGGAATATAGACAGTCGGTTCTCCCCCCTTCAATTTGCGAGTGGAACGGGAAAGGAAATGATTGGTATTGGTACCAAGTACCCGCCGCCACGCACCTTAGGGTCGACTGCGCAGTATCGATGTAGATGTAAATGTAGAACGTTACTGCGGACCACTTGCATCCCGTAATGCTTCGCGTCTTTTCTGACACTGTGGCACCCTCCAGTGAAATGACTGTCCGTGTCACAAGGCCAGAATAGTATTATAGTGGTTTCAGTACTCGTTGACTGGTTATGTAATTATCAGTCGACGTTTTCTTGTGCCTGTGAAGAAAGTTGAAATCACCATAGTTCGATTCTCTTATGTAAGGTCTCCTATGACTTGAATTTCACTTTCGAAAAAACTTATGGAATGATTATTTTTGCCGTTAGTCTGTTCGGTACTGCAGCAAAATTCTTTTCGGAGATCGATGGAGTCCTGACAGGAGTGCCTCCTCGAGTGTAAAGTTGACTTTCTGAATGTCTGGGAATCAGCTGGACATGCGACGCTACAAATGATGTCAAGCACTAAATACTCAGAGAATTTCTCATAAAAAGGAAATGTGAATCAACCGAACAAAAAGAAATTCCTGTTCATACGAAGGCTTACAAGACAGCCGACTTTCCTGCTCCAGCAAAGACGAGTTCCGGTTCTGGTTACAGCGTCACGATGGACGAATCCGTTTGTAGAGACTCGGACAAAATTTCAAAAGCGCAAACCATATCCCTCTGAAAACAGGCAGAGTTGCTAGAAACATAACATCTTAAATTCAAAATGTTTACGCTGATTCACATTTATCCTGTCAAGAACACCAAAGAGAACAATCTTCCACGTTTGAAACATCTGATTCGTATAATGCCCAAGACTTACAAATAGTTTTATCCTGACACATTAGTGGCACTAACAAACCTTGGAACAAACAACGTACTGAAAATAATTACAAACGACTCTGTAGTCCGGGCACCTGCTGCTGTGGTAGTAGATGATGCAGCAGGAACTCCGCAAACAGCACTGTGTAAACCAATTTTGTTTAGGTACAACTGGTTTCGTGGTTTGTAACTACTCGTACTTCATCAGGAATGTATCGGAATAACAAGGAAAACACAATGATAATGATTGAACTCCTATAAATGAAAGTAATGCGAGAGCCATAAGCACTAATTACGAGAATGGATAAAAATACAAGTGTACTCACAAACTTTAAAACAAGGTAACAAACATGGTGCAGAACGTAGAAGATCCAACTTCACAATTAAAACCATAATGTCCGTAAGGCGGATTGTCAACGTTCCGTTTTGCTTTTGTAGAGGTTTGCAGATGAAGGTGGTTGTCTCGTTTAGGTATGCTACACGTTGTTACTGCATGCTGGGAAAAGAATGATCTATATGGCCCTATGGCCTGATCACGAATCCCCGCACTGAGCCCTGAGTTTTGCAACTTAGCCTTGGCAGATGCCACTGAGCTAGTGTAACAACTCTTCAAGTAATTTCGCCAGCGAGAATGCGTCCAAAACAATTTGTTTCGACAAGTAAGAGAGAGAAGTTAAGTAACTGAAGACTACATATGTATTTATGATTGAAACTGGTCGAGTGAGGCTACATCTCCCATTTTGCCATTGCATCAAATATGACAGCCCTTGTCATGTCATGACATTCGGAGTATCTAAAAATCAAATCTACTTAGTATCGTTTATTGCAGAGTGTTCAGTAGGACTCGATATCAGATATACATAGACACCTGTTTCATCTGCGTAGGTCAGTCAGTCAGTTTGTATTTGAACAAATGGACCATCGTTTACTGACTACAAATCTCACCAAACTGTACATACTGTACACATACAGTTTAACTCCTGGAAAAAGAAGTCCTCTTTTAGTTGAGCACAGGCACATGCTTTTCCTTCGTCAATATTGTTTGTATACATTCTCTTCTAAATAACGTTCATCCTTGTATAGAGCTAGCACACAGGAAATACATTCATTTGTAACGTCTTCTATGGTACCTTTACCCGTCAGTCGCTCAACACCCCATCTCAAAAATGCCTTTACTCCAATCTTGTGTAGCACCGTTGCTTAAAATTTGCGTTCACTTCAAGCTACATTTCACACTTGTAATTAATTATTAGTGTCCTTTACTATACGTAGATAGGCTACCATGTAGAAATAACCACGTGGTTGAAAATGAAGAACAGATTTCAAAAGTGAGTCACTGTTTTAACATATCGGTCACAGCTAATTTTGTCTCGTAAGGTAGATTCTATCTTTATAACTAACAGAAACTGTACGGTCTACAATGGAAACAGTGTTCTGAGAATAACACTCAAGCACATGACAACGAGGATTCTGCAAATGTACAGTGAACAGCGGCTCTCCTTTCAAGATTTCTCTCAGCTGCCGAACACAACTCTTGCCTCGGACAGACAGTATCTGGTTTCCACCATACTAGCAAGGTCGTCTTCAGCAAAGGGAGTGTTGATTCGTTACAAATGAAAAAAACGAATAGCAGAGGTCCCTGAGCCATCGTAGCTATATGAACGTAGTACACGAACTGTGCAATACCTTGCACCTGGTGGAAACCAATTCTAACGATTATACCTATGCCACTTAAGAAGACTGTCTTAACTGACAGGAAAACAATTTGTTTCTTTGAGCCAAATTTGTCTTTACTAGAAATTCTGAGTCGCCGCATGGCGTTCCGATTACGTAGGTACATGTATCCCACCAATCCGAGGAGAACCAAATTGAGAGTTATCGAGAGTGAAATCCCTACGAGGAATAGTATCCGACTGTGGATCAGGTAATACTTGCTCGTATTTTCCAAAGAAATACTTGCCGCACATAATATGCTCCACAGTGCTAGTGCATACAGCGCCTGACGACGGAATATCTTGCTTGCTTCAGAAGGTAGCAGATCATTAGGAAGCCTGAGATGGCGAATGCATGCGTACATTTGGTAGCAGAATGAGTTTAGCCACATACAGCTGAGAAGTGTGAGGGCACTATCAATCTGCACCGCTGTAGATAAGTTGGGGACACCTGACATACGATACACGACCTCAGAACCCAAGACCTGGATTATACCTGTGATCTGGAAGGACAAGAATATCTTTCCAGGCAAATTGCGTAGCTGGGGAAGGTACATGTATACCCCGGCAGTGAGAGAACGGAAAAGAATATTTAGAGCTATAAATGAAATTTCTAAAGGTTTTAAGCGATCGATTCTAAAATCCTTGTATTTCAAGGTAGCATTGCTTAATCTGGCTTTGTAGTTCAGTGCTCTTTCAGTTGGCTTTACATACCCTTTCAAGGGAGTGATCGACGATCCTCCCATCTTACCTGAATGCAACCCATCTGGGCGTAAACTGACACCACATACCTCGACTTGCTTATGGAAGGAAAAATCGCGACACTTCAATAACAGAATAGCTCTGGAAACAGAGCAGATGGCATATGTAACGTTCAATTCCGGACAGGATTTGTGGTCAGGACTATCGAAGAAGCACCGAGCATCATCCACAGACTGTATCATACTAAAGGAGACGTCCTGACAAACGCTGAACGAGTTGACACTCATCCAGGCCAACAGGCAGAGATTGACGCTCGCCCTCTGCGTGTAGGCCAGGTAGCTGGTGACGGGTATGTGGGGTAGCCTCTGCACCATGTCATCCCACAGCTGGACGCGGCACTGCTCGCGCTGCTCGATCGTCTCCGGTGGCAGGTCTTCCAGCGGACACGTGGGGTGGTCCAGGGCGTCGGCCAACAACTGCAGGCAGCCAGTGTCCACGGAAAGCGTAGCGTTGCTTCTGTCCTTCAGCTGCCACTCCTCATCTGCAAAACAATCACAGCAAGTACGTGCTGTTCTGTGAACGGTAGCTGAAATAAGAGTCTCCTCTGCATGATAAAATTAGGTGCTGTTTTGTTATATCATCGATGATCAATAGTTATAATATCTAACAACCAACAAATATCTGGAGGTAATTACCCGAAATTAAGTAAGGCGGGATCTGTTCCGAAAGACAGATATTAGAGATTCATTGCATAAATGTTACGCAAGTCTATTTCATCTACAGGGTATCCGAAAAGTCCCCATCTCTCACTTGGGGTTGTAGAACTGAGGAAATAATTTTTTTTACATCGCTGCCTTGGAGTTGACAAAAAGATTTGTCATTATCGTATTATTTTGTTTTATATTTCATTGTTTCAACTGTGACCCCTGGCGATGAATTTACTGTCTAAATGAGCGATTAGAGGCGCATGTGTGGCTTCACGAAATCCATAGACAGAGCAAGTATTGAGAGTGATAAGAAGAACATTTGCCATGGTCCACCTTGTAAATTAACCCTGCTAGATTGAGAGAAATGTGCTGTTTTACCCGGCAATGTCAAAGGCAGGCCGCGTAGTCGACGTAAGAAAACGCGAGAGGAAGCGTGTGCAGTCGACCGTCAATGAATTGAGGAGCAGTCTCCAGTCAAACATATTTGCAAATAGGTTACAAATTAATCTTCGTACATTTATCGAAGGAAAATACAAAATTTTGAGCTTTCGCAGCCGGTGGATGAATGTGTGACGCTGCAGCGCAATTTCACCGCGCAGCTAGTGAGGATACTACAACAGAGTATAAAGGTTTTGCGAATGTCATTCCGTGTACTCAGTTGGACGGTAACAACGTCTCGCTACAGTAACGTGAACAATACGTGCAGATGTCAGCATATGAGAGGGGACGCGTGGTTGGGTTCGAAGAATTGCTAGACATTTGAATAAGAGCGATGCCACTATGCGATGATGTTGGCAGGAATGGGTGAACCACAGCCGATCACAGCGACAGAAAGGAAGCTGTCGGCCTAGAGGGACGACAAACGTGAGGACCGAGCGAAAGTCAGTGAGGCTATCAAAGCCCCGGACTCATCATTATTATCGATCCGTCGTGCAGCTGGTGCTTGAGTGACAAGGATCGTTAACAGGTGTTCTCTGTACACCGAGAAGCTCGTTTGCAGCAGTATCGGGACCATTCGGCCTGGAATCTCTTTCATGGGCTAGAATTCTCTTCAGTGATGACTCCCACTAAGAAATGAGCACGATGACCTGCGAAGATGTGTCTGAAGCCTTCCCTGACAACAGTGGGTTACCAACCTAACTGTCGCCTGCCATACGGCACGACAGCCAAGAGTGATGGTCTGGCGTGCCATTTCATTTCATAGCAGGACCCCTTTGGTTGTAACTGAGAGAGACTCAAATTCGGGACGACGACGGTTCGAATCAGCGTTCGGCCACCCAGATTTAGGTTTACAGTGATTTCCCTACATCGCTCCAGGCAAATGCCGTGAAGATCCGTTTGACAGGGCAATGCCGATTTCCTCGCCGCTGCTGAAACATTCCGAGCTTATGCTCCATCTGTAATGATCTCGATGTCGAGGGACGTAAAATCCGAACTTTCCTTCCTTTTCCCTTTGGTTGTCATCCAAGACACCCGAATAACACAGCGGTACTTCAACGATATTCTACCCCCGGTTTTGTTGCCCTTCATGCCAGGTCATTCTGGACTCATATTTCAGCAAGACAGTGAGTGTCATCACGCACACAGCGGCAGCGACAGTTTCTACCGCTTGTCTTCGTGCTTGTGAAATCCTACCTTGGCCAGCACGGTCGTTGAATTTCTCCCAACTGAGAATGTTTGGAGCCTTATGGACAGCGCCCTCATGGAGCACGGGATTTTGATGCGCAAATTGGACATAATTTGGCATGATATCCCTTTGTCTCTCAGGAGCACATCCAACAACTTTGTAAATCAACGCCAAGTTGAATAAGTGCTTGCAAATGCGCCAGAGGTGCATAAATGTGTTATTGACTAGCCAATTTGTGAAACTCGTTCTCTTGAATAAATCGACCAAATTTTCTGAAATTGTAATCATTTATTTGTCTGGAGATTTACATCACATCTACTGACTTCCGTTCCATTCGGATAATTCCTTCGTGGGGCGTCTTTATTTTTGTTTGATCGTAAGTCACATTATGTGGTACAACATTGCAAGACTAATGAAAAATCACTTAAGAGTGTAGGCGAAGCCTTTGGAAGCATAACTCCCGTGATGATTCATAAGATGTGAATGGAGATATGGAGACACTGATGTTCTGTGTAAGGCATGATGGTCCATATACAGATCCACCTGATATATATATATATTTTTCTATCTGCATACTCCATTAAAGAATACACTGTTTTGACCTTGGGGCAAGAGGACATTCTGAAAGTCTATACGAAAAGGACACATTCTGAAATACCGTATCGTCTTCCTGACAAACCAGTTTTGTTAGCCTAAAGACCTTATCAAGTTTATTTAAGAGAAGTGGCAGAACAGATTCATCATTACTTCGTTTAGTTAGAGAGAGACAGCTAAGGAAAAAATTAACAAACTGCAGCGGATGGTTTAAGAAGAATCTTAAATCACACTGATTGGTTTATTCTTAACATTCTGTGGATATAACTCCCAAAATACCAGCAGAAATGTAACACCACTACACAATATTTTTGGGGGACCAGCTATGAAGCTGTAAGTAGGCTGTTTAGGTTTTTTTATTGGTAACGCCACGTAGCGCTCTGTATGAAAATCACTGACTGTGCTGTGTGCAGTCTGTGGCTGGTTGGCATTGTTAGAATATTCGCCATTGTAGTGTTGGGCAGCTGGATGTTAACAGCGCGAAGCGTTGCGCAGTTGAAGGTGAGCCACCAGCAGTGGTGGATGTGGGGAGAGAGATGGCCGAGTTTTGAGAGCGGATGATCTGGACGTGTGTCCATCAGAGACAGTAAATTTGTAAGACAGGATGTCATGAACTGCTATATATTATGAACTTTGAACAGTATTAAGGTAAATACATTGTTTGTTCTCTATCCAAATCTTTCATTTGCTAACTATGCCTATCAGTAGTTAGTGCCTTCTGTAGTTTGAATCTTTTATTTAGCTGGCAGTAGTGGCGCTCGCTGTATTGCAGTAGTTTGAGTAACGAAGAGTGTTGTGAGGTAAGTGATTTGTGAAAGGTATAGTTTAATGTTATTCAGGGCCATTCTTTTGTAGGGATTATTGAAAGTCAGATTGCGTTGCGGTAAAAATGTTGTGTGTTAGCTTAGTGATGATCAAAATAAGTAAAGAGGGAAATGTCTCAGTACGTTCAGTTCTGCTCAGCTGTTTGAAAATCAAATAACGAACGGGGTTTACCAGCACAGTAATTCATTAATTTTTCTAAGGGGACGTTTCAAAGCTTAAGGTCTGTGACAGTGATGTAGGTGAAGATAGTGTGACGATTATGGTTGAAGAAGTTGTAGGGTCAGATGTAGATGGCTACAAGGCTTACTGTCATATTCTTGAGGCAAACTGAAAGGGTGAAGTACTGGAAAGGAACAGGCAGTCAATGCAACCCTAACTCAGGCTAACATGTTAGGAATGTCTGTGCTTGATAGGGTGTATGTTGACAAATAACGCATTGGTGACATGCTGATATAACACATGCATGGAGAGCATTTTGTTGGCGCTGAGAGAACAGATATTATAGATAGGATGTTGTGCTGCTAGTATGCCATAATGTATTTAGTGACGAAACAGGGTTAGGTAAATGTTTTAAGGTAGTATTTTGGGGTAGCTGAAGACGATGTAGGGTTAGCTTTGGGTGTACATGACTTATACATTAAGATGGAAGTTGACTGGGGCTGGTATCGTTGTCTGTAGGATGATATGTGGACGTGCAAAGGTATTGGATGTAGTGGAAAGTAGTGGTTCTACAATTAATCTCTTTGAGGTGTAGATAGAAAGCATGAAGTTATTGGGATAAACAGACGGTAAGTTTGGTTTAGTATATGACGCCTTTACTTTGCATTTATGGATATATATGAGCTGGGGTGACTGTAGGTGGTGCAGGTGAGTCAGGATTGTACGCTTTGGCACTGTTTATGGTAGTGGTTTTGTTTGTGTTGCGGATGGGTCGGAAGGATCTTGCAATTTTGTGTCGGATAGTCACTGTACTGGAAACAGTTCTGACACCTGTAGACCGGTGGTTAGGATTTGTATGATTCTACACGATGGCAGCGATAGTAGATCACTGCTTCATTATTAATACGACCATCTATTGTAACATGGATTTGGTAAAAATATGGCTGCCGAGTATCGGCAGCCATATTGTTATTACAATTACATATTGTTGTTACAATTAATGCAACAAATGGGACAAAAGCTTCAAAAGTTAGACACAATGGAACAACATTTTCAAAAGTTAGACACCACGCTTGAACAAACACGTGACGATTTAACTACTGAGTTACATAAGATCGAATCGAAATGTCAAAAAGTCTGTAATGATGTAAAAACACAAGTTTGTGAGCATTTTCAACCTATTTTTTCGCGGCATGAAAATGCTTTACAGAATCACGATGCAGCCATAAAAGAACTGCAAACTATTGTTCATGAAAATCACGAGACCTTGCAAGCTAAAATTGACGCAGTTGCATCTACCGATTCGGCTTCACTACTTGCAAAAACTCAGGAAGACTTAAAGGACACAGTAGATACTCCGAAAATTGGTTCAGAAAGACACATGGAGGAAATAAGTTCATTATCAGAGAAAGTAGTCGAACTTTCGGATCAGCTAAATAATTTATCTACGAAGGTAGATGATAATCTGAATGACACAAGACCGGTAGTCTTTAATGATACAGAAGAGTACGAACAAATTAGGAAGTTCAAACAAAATCAGAATCAAATTAATACGCAACACCAAAGAGAAATCTGGGAAGTACAACATCAGTTGACACAGGTAATACAAGAATTACATATTTCAGAGGACACTCGCCCTCCAATACGGGGAGAGCGACATAGAAATACGAAACAGCCACAAAATAATAACACAGGGCAGTTCGGAAATTATGAAAGAAATTGGCAGGGTACACTGAATTTGGAGATGGAACCGCCGAAACGCAGTAACAATGACCGATTTGCGACTCGCCGACATGATGATTTTGACTATAAGCTGTTTATTACTACACGTAAATTCAAAGCATGGCTTCATCAATTCTCTCATTGTTTTCCTCCCAACTGGTCATTAGAGCACAGATTAGAATTTATGTGTGGCTATTTAGAGAATGAACCAGCTGTAAGAATGCGATCGGTCATTCACGATTGTCACAGTGAAGGAGAATTTCACCATGCTTTCCTCTCAGTATATTGGTCTCAAGCTACACAAGACCGAGTAAAACATAGCATCATAATGATGAAACATTTCGAACAATCTGAATTTTCCAGTCTTGTGAAATATTTTGAAGACATGTTGCACAAGAATCAGTACCTGTCAAACCCATACAGCCCCTCAGAACATCCGCATTCGCTTAATCAAATTGCCTGAACATTTACGACATATTATTTTGGCAGGACGTTGCAAAGACGACATTGAAGCTTTTCAGGGACTCTTACAAGAACTGGAAACTGACACTGACAATCGCGGAACGCGAAAACAGGAGCACAACAATTACAGGTCACATGCATCACAATTCCGTGACGACAGAAATAATAACTGGACACGACAAGGCTGTTCTTACAACGCAAATCGTGAACAAAACAGACACCACCCATATGACAACAACCACTGGCAGAGTAAGAGTTACAGAGAAAGATCGCATTTCCGTAGTAATGAACATAACAAAGACAATCATAGAAACAGACAATATGGCAACCAGAACTATTATTATCATGGGAGACAGAATAACTTCAGACAAAACGGTCCACTGTGCAGTGATAATTCATGGAGTAATTCTCCACCACTTAACCGACAAGAAAGAAACTACAGGAACTACCGATATGACGACAGGCGATATAATCATAACGACAGACCTGAATTTCATCAGAACTGGCGTGATTCAAACAGGGCTGGGCTCTCTCGGGAAGGTGAATTTGTAGAAGTTTGGTCTCCTAATCCCAATAACGATGCGCGCCAACAAAGAGACAGACAATGACTCGCACTGCAGGCAGCCACGTGCGCCGGCTGGGTCAGAGAAAAATAACATAGACGATAACCTTGAGAAAAATTTTAGCATTCTTTACCGATGTATACTGCATGACAATTGCTTTGAAGTTGAAACTCTGCATACTAGGAAGAGTAGAGGATTGCACCACATTTCACATGTAAAACCGTTAATTGAAAGATAATCAGCTTTTTAACTTAGTCTTTGCCATAAAATTTTTCACTTCACACTACTAGTACGCATTGTCACACTTAGAAACTGTTATCATGCAACAATGTTTTGAAGTTAACTATCCAGTCTAGAACCTAGGGAACATATTTAGACAGTAATTGCCACTGCATTGTGATAGTGAACAGGCGACACACTGTTATTGTGTGTGTACATTCTTGCTTGTTAGTTGTACGATTACGTAATGACTATAAGGCTCACATACTTAGAACATATGCCGATACTGTAATGAGATTTTAATGCAACATTTTGGTTTACTTGAAAAGACATTCCTTATTTGAAGTAGTTTCTGTGAGATTAAAGATGACTTAGCATTTGGTTTCTTTGACAGCTACACGATTATACCACGACGCTACTAGTGTGTGACACAATTTATATTATTGCTTTTGCGCTGTATCTGTTTTATATGAGCACAGTTTTTCTGAATTCTTCTGGAAAGTAAAACATGTTTTAGTAGTAACTTCGTGGTATAGCTACAGTGAGACAGCCTTTTCCGCAGCACAAGAATACGTTACAGTACAGTACTTACTTCATCGCAGCAATAAGCGTAACAACTACGATATCTATACGCATAGCAATTCACTTTGTTTATTACGAGGTAAGTACATTAACTTCTACAGAACTTTGCTTACGGACGACGATAATTACGACACTTGGCACATTTTTCACCCTTAAGTAATGACAGAGATTGTCTTACAACAAGACGCACAGTTTAGCGCTACAGTACATGTATTTGAGTGATTGATTTTGTACTTAAAACATTAATGTTTAAAGATTTTTTAATTACAATGAAAGTTTTCCCTGATACATTTCATTCCATTTCTGTAATCTGTAACACCTGAGGGTATTATTACATTAATCCTCATGGGGGTAGACGCTTACTTTTTGTACCATGTGTGTGGCAAACACAAGGACCCTAGCTAATATGGTATTTGCTTATACAACTTTACACATCGGTACCATATTTCTCTAACACAGAATTACGCAGCTATCTGATTATTTAACAGAGAAACAAACATTTTTTTTACTATGTCAGTGACACATGTTTACGCAATTACACAGTTCGATAACTTCACACTTATGAAATTGTATTTTATCTGTACTTTGTGAACTGTTCATATTTTTTTGGAACCATTGTGATATTATGAGAGCTTTGAATGATGTATTTGGTATGGGATCATGATTTTTAAAGTACGTTTGAGGTAGATGACACTATTGAATTTTTCTTAGGTCTTGAAATTATTGAAAGAAGCTGCGACGATTTTGAAATTAGATTGATCTGTTATGATGTTATTGTTACAATGACGAAGTGTATTATGCTGTTGAGGTATGTTTATGATCAATAAGATGATGCTACCATATATGAGGAATGTGATTACGTGTTTATATGTATATGAATAATGAATATAAGTTAGGGACTCTGGTTTGTGAAAAAGGATGTTGTAAACCAAGAATCATACTTTAAAAGTTATGAACTGTGTGTAAATGCGTGAGTGTATCACAATGAGTCGAAAATTTTTTGGACACTGTTATATTTACAGGATTTTGTTTCTACACATTTGTAACGCAAATTCTCGCCCTGTGAAATTTTTATATGAGACTGTCACTGTAGCGGAAACTGCTGTCGTAAATATTAAGGAAGGTAAGTGACCTTGACGTAATGCGTTTTCGGCGCCCAGCTGAGAGATAGACGTCTGACAAAAGAAAGCCATTAGGTGGAGAAAAAAAAGAGGCCATTATCCTCGCTATTGACATTTCTTTGTCGAAAGCATCGCAAATACGACACGCTCAAACTTGAAAACATATGATTACACTGTGGAGCTCTTAATTTATGATATTTACTGAAATGGCTAATGAAACGATGAGAAACATTTCACGGCTATTGTCTTGCTAGTTGAGAGATTTTTTACTGCATTATGAAATGCCATATGGCTTGCTTTATGTATTTATTTACTCATTTTGTTTAATATCTAGTTTCTAACTGCACTGCAGCATTAGTTAAAACAAAATTTAATAGATGTACTAATATAGTTATTTTATGCCTACAGATCCAGTAAATAATAATTTTATGATCTACTTCCAAGAAAAGGAGGGAACATAAATAGACATTTCCCTTCACAGGAATTGCATAAATAATTTTTTTTACGATTTGGTAACTTGTCTGCTAGAGAAAGTTCTCGTGATGCATCACTCTAGTGTTAAGATGTGACTTAGGTATTAAACATGGCCATTTTTACTGTAATATTGTTTCTGCTTGAGCTTTGTCATGTTTAGGTATAAGTTATTGCATTTGCTGCTGCTGCTTGCCAGGCATAGTGCTATTAAATTTCACTTTGTATTACTCTGTTAAGCCTGTTTTACTATTGATTTATTTTTCTTTTTGCTGCACATTGGCTCATATTAGTGATAATGTTGCATTTGCTCTGCTAATTCAGATATACTGCTGCTATCTTTGCCAATTTGCTTTTTTTTGTCATTGCTGTTTGTGTTAATTGTTTTGTACTGCTGCATTGCCTCATCCCTTAGTATATATCTCTGAGCTCAGTAGATTTAAGTTAGCTTAAGAGGGGGTAGACTATATAAGAAACTAACTATGGAGAATAGGGAAAGAATGCATTGAGAAGTTATATGAAAAAGATTTGGGCCAAAATGAGCATTGTACACTGAGAAATAATTATTTTGAAAGAAATATGAATAGAATACAGAAAGCAGGTATAGATAAGACTTTTTGGGAATAATGATGAATGAAGGGAGATCTCCAAGAAGTAAAGAAAGTTTTGTTTGCAAAATACTGCAGTAAAATAAACCCTGTCCTTTCGTTTTGTATTATACCGCTATGTGTTTGTGTACCCTTGTGTATTTGTGTTCTTCCTGTCTTTATATGTTTATCTGATAAGACTTATGTTGTAGAGTTTTTCTAATACTCAGCTACATTCACTATGATGAGGAATACTGTTATCCTCAAATATAATTTGCATTAATAATATGTTATTTACTTTGTAAAGATGTTTAGACATTATTTATTCTGTTCTGTTTCAATCCTCTTGTGTAAAATTAATGTTTCGAAAACTATTCTCATTATTTTATTTATTTTCTTATGTCATAATTCCTGTAACACTGATGCACATGTTTATTTCTATTCTTTTGTAAACCCTGTATTATTACAAATGTTATCTGTACTATTATGTTCTTTAATGATGTATTTTGTACCTTTGTAATTGTATTCTTATGATGTAAATTTATAATTGTATAGACACCAGTTCTTCAAATTAAGTTTCATTTCAGTGCACACGTTTGTTAGTCATAGTACACACAGAATATGCGAGAAGAAAAGGGGGACTGGTAGCATTTGCATGTGTATTGATAATTCAGCAAGGGACTGGTCAACAGCATTGCTGGTTCTAAGGACAATTCCAAAAACTTTGTGAGTGCACAAGAGGTGGTTATGGGCTTGATATATTGTCCGCAAGACTCTTTGATGGTGATTGTGCACCTGCACAGTCGCAACAGATAGCTGCTGGCCGTCTCTACAAGGACTACAGTGGACTGTCTTTACGGACTGTGAGAAAATTTTAGCTTGTGACCAACATTGTATCAATAAGTGTGTGCATTTGATTTCTTTTTTCTTGTAATTGTGAAAAAATTTCAACAAATATGCATTGGCCAGTGCCCAAAACAATTTGTAAACTTTTTTTGTGGGGAGCATGGGGGCTATGAAAGTAGGCTGTTTATGTTTTCTTACTGGCAACGTTATGTAGCGCTCTGTATGAAAATCACTGGATGTGCTGTGTGCAGTCTGTGGCTGGTTGGCATTGTTAGAATATTCGCCATTGTAGTGTTGGGCAGCTGGATGTTAACAGCGCGAAGCGTTGCGCAGTTGAAGGTGAGCCACCAGCAGTGGTGGATGTGGGGAGAGAGATGGCCGAGTTTTGAGAGCGGATGATCTGGACGTGTGTCCATCAGAGACAGTATATTTGTAAGACTGGATGTCATGAACTGCTATATATTACGAACTTTGAACAGTATTAAGGTAAATACATTGTTTGTTCTCTATCCAAATCTTTCATTTGCTAACTATGCCTATCAGTAGTTAGTGCCTTCTGTAGTTTGAATCTTTTATTTAGCTGGCAGTAGTGGTGCTCGCTGTATTGCAGTAGTTTGAGTAACGAAGAGTGTTGTGAGGTAAGTGATTTGTGAAAGGTAATGTTAGTCAGGGCCATTCTTTTGTAGGGATTATTGAAAGTCATAATGCGTTGCGGTAAAAATGTTGTGTGTTAGCTTAGTGATGATCAAAATAAGTAAAGAGAGAAATGTCTCAGTACGTTCAGTTCTGCTCAGCTGTTTGAAAATCAAATAACGAACGGGGTTTACCAGCACAGTAATTCATTAATTTTTCTAAGGGGACGTTTCAAAGCTTAAGGTCTGTGACAGTGATGTAGGTGAAGATAGTGTGACGATTATGGTTGAAGAAGTTGTAGGGTCAGATGTAGATGGCTACAAGGCTTACTGTCATATTCTTGAGGCAAACTGAAAGGGTGAAGTACTGGAAAGGAACAGGCAGTCAATGCAACCCTAACTCAGGCTAACATGTTAGGAATGTCTGTGCTTGATAGGGTGTATGTTGACAAATAACGCATTGGTGACATGCTGATATAACACATGCATGGAGAGCATTTTGTTGGTGCTGAGAGAACAGATATCATAGATAGGATGTTGTGCTGCTAGTATGCCATAATGTATTTAGTGGCGAAACAGGGTTAGGTAAATGTTTTAAGGTAGTATTTTGGGGTAGCTGAAGACGATGTAGGGTTAGCTTTGGGTGTACATGACTTATACATTAAGATGGAAGTTGACTGGGACTGGTATCGTTGTCTGTAGGATGATATGTGGACGTGCAAAGGTATTGGATGTAGTGGAAAGTAGTGGTTCTACAATTAATCTCTTTGAGGTGTAGATAGAAAGCATGAAGTTATTGGGATAAACAGACGGTAAGTTTGGTTTAGTATATGACGCCTTTACTTTGCATTTATGGATATATATGAGCTGGGGTGACTGTAGGTGGTGCAGGTGAGTCAGGATTGTACGCTTTGGCACTGTTTATGGTAGTGGTTTTGTTTGTATTGCGGATGGGTCGGAAGGATCTTGCAATTTTGTGTCAGATAGTCACTGTACTGGAAACAGTTCTGACACCTGTAGACCGGTGGTTAGGATTTGTATGATTCTACACGATGGCAGCGATAGTAGATCACTGCTTCATTATTAATACGACCATCTATTGTAAAATGGATTTGGTAAAAATATGGCTGCCGAGTATCGGGCCAAAATCATTGTGCCTAGGGAGGGCTTGGCGTATTGGACGCTTCAATGGTGATTTAAATCCCACTCGACTTCCTCCGCTATATCGTAAGTTCACTAATCTGGATGACAGTAGTGAAAATGACTGGACGCCAAGGGACTGTTTGTAGGAGGATCGTTGGGATATCAAGATCTGTGAATTTTATTATGATACCATCTTTCCTAGTAATCAGTTGCTCTGTTTAGACTTGGTAGGTATGTTTCTAACTTCAAAGCAAAGGATTTTGATCTAAGATATTCGGTGGCTGGCGGGATCAGACAAAATAAGTCGATCGATGGCATATAAATGTATGATACTGTCAGGAGTATACTTCCGTTTTTTTCTCCAGATCGGGAGATTTCTCAAGGCTGAGTCTGTTGTTTATTCTTGTCGGTGGGCTGTATTGTGAAGGAGTTTGTGGGGCGGTTGGAAAGAGATAGGCACGCCCGGATGGTCTGCCAGGAGCAAACATTGTGGTCAGTAAGTAACACGAAGAAGATTTGCTGTCTTTATGATTTCGCAACAATATGAACAACTTTTTTGTGTGTAAAGAAAATTAGCAATATGGGAATATAATCTGAAATGAAGGAAGATGATATTAATAAACAATACATTTACACACTCATGAGACTTGTTCCAACCAACTGTACAAACCAGGGTAGGATGGTTTCAGATTTACGACATTTTCTGTGTTTGAAGAAAATTATTTTGGGTGCATGGCCACGCGTTTATAAAACACTAATCCAGCTATACCACTTACGTCTTTATCGCAGTCCTTTTAGGGGTGAGTAACCGCTAGATCTTAGCTAAATTCTTGGGAAGTTCTGTATATACCAATTTACTTTCGTTGTCGGGTCACCCTCACTCTCAAGTATCTTGGTGTCACCCTTGACCGTCGCCTTTCCTGGACCCCCCATCTCCAGACGATCCCAGCCAAGGCATGCTCCCGACTCCGCCTCCTCAAACTCCTCTCTGGCTGCACATGGGGTCTGGATCCCTCCACCGTCTTCCACACCTATAAATCCCTCATCCACCCCATCCTCTGTTATGTACATCCTACCTGGATCTCCATCCCTCCTACCTTCCACAAGTTCTTCAAATCCTGGAATGCCATGCGCTCTGCCTCGCCTATTGAATCCGCCTCCCTTCCTCCAGGTGGATCCTCTACGACTTAATTCCTTTCCCCCGCCTCCTCCTCTTCCTTGAACGGATACAGATCCTTTACACCTCCTGTAAACTTGATCCCCCTCACCCGCTTGTCTCTCCCATCCTTTCCCACCCCCGTCCACTGCCACGCCTATACTACTGCATCCCACCCGCTCTCCATCTTACCATGCTCCAAACCCTTGCCCAAGATGGCTTCCGCCAACTCCCCCTCCCTGATGATGCCCTCGTCCCCCCCATCTACCCCTTCTACCTGCTTTGATCCTCCCCTTCCTCCTGTGTTTTTTCCCCTAGGGCTCCCTCTTTTCCCCTCTCTCCCTCCTCATTTCCTCCCCCTCTTCTCTCCTCTCCCCTTTCCTGGGCTTCCACCTCCTCCTCATACCCTCTCCCCTCCCCCTCCCTTCTTCTCTCCCACTGTCATCCTCCCTCCCCTCCCTCCCCTCCCTCCCCTCTTCCCTATGGCAGGCCCCCAACTTTTTCTTGCAAATAGCGTGTTTTAGTGAGCCGAAGGTCGTCGCCACTGTGCTGTGTTTCTCTTCCCATCAGTTCATCAGTGTCTCTTCTTTAGTGCTCTTACGTTCACGTGTGCAACTCTGTGTCTCCGTCTGTGTATAGTGCTGAACTTTTTTATGCAACCAGTGCGTCTGTGAACGCCTTCCTTTATTTTAATATGTATGTCTCTTGTTTTTATCCTCCATGTATGTTTGTTTTTATGTCTTCCTGTTTAAGGCATGTTTTTCTATTGCCGAAGAGCGGCGTAGATAGGCTGCTGCCGGCCTACCTTTATGTAAAGGTTTGAAAATAACAACAAAGAAAAAAAATGTTGTCAGGTGACCACCGACGTTATATTTTCTACAGAGGGATGTCACACTCCAGCAATTGATTGAGATGGAAGAGCGCATCGGCAGCTTGTACCCAGGGGCAGTGTTGTCCTGCAGAGAGACGTTCATGCCGAATGGCACTTCCGCTGAGGCCGCTTGTTTACACTGTTGAAGACGGGCCACGTGGAGCTGCCTGCTGGCAAACACACGCGGCGCTGGGTGGACTGAGATCGCTGGCAGTCAGGCCTTTGGCAACTTGTACCCACACTCCCTGTCCGTGCTGTAGGGATGTTTAATTGTATTTCCACCCCCCGCCCCCCTTAAAGAAACATCGGAAATTAAAGAGGCAATCGGAGGCAGATTCCGTACATGCTGCAGACCAGTACCCCAGTATCTGATCTATGATACGATCACCATGAGAGAAGTTACTAACTTCTCCCAAATGGCCAAATCCTTAGTATCTGCAGAGAATTTGAACGACTCCTCCTTCATAAGGGCGCTTTAACAAGTAAAACGTCCTTCCTTACGCGGGATGGTGCGTAGACAGGATGAGAAACCTCTGACGAACGATGGTGTTATCGGCCGTCAGTGTCTCAGCAGGTAGGACTTGGCCGCTGCCTTTCTCTGCAGTTGGCAGGAGGCGTTTTTTTGACATTCGAGGCTTACTAAGGGCCTGTAACATTCTTTTTAAAAAAAATAAAGTCTTTTGGATACTTAGTAAAATTATTCTGCTTTGTATGGAATTCATTGAATGATGGAAAGTGCATACAAATATTTAAATTGTCTTACCTCTAAGGCAGCAACGGTGGAACGCGATGTATTCTGGTCTGTCATAAAGAAATATAAATATGCTAGCTACAGGCTCAGCAGTGTGCAATACGGCCATACTTTGAAATGCACATGAAAATGAAATTCTTTTGGCTGATAAATGAAAACATTTAAGAAAAATCCAATTTCATTGAAAAACATATGTTCTTGACAGGAAGGTGATACTGGTTGTGGTGAATTACTAACACTGATTTCTTTTTAGCAAAATTATATTGCAAGTTAAGTTTGTCTTTTCAAAACCTTCTAACAATTGAAGTTACATTGGTCAAAAAAATATATCATATTTACTAACCGATCCATAAGCAATGAGATTTATGCAGCAAGTTTTATCCAGCGTCACTAACCCAGCATAAATGCAAATCATCAAATTACATATAGCTGTGTTAACGCATCTTAGAGATATTAAAAAAGTGAAACATTTAACTAGCCTTTTTATCAAATCAGTTTACGTACATTCTGGGGTTACTCAATAATTACAAATTATCAGCCAACTGATCTATACTAACGCGCTGACAAAACATAATCATAATTATTTAACATCTTGACCTTGCTTGTGAGAAGATTTCTGCTTCCATGTTCTCGTAATTCCTACATTGATGTAACACTTGGTGGCTTCACAGAGCACAGAACAAAAACTGCCTACACCTTCCTCTTTCGCTCACAGACAGCCACCTACTACTGTGGGCCAAGCGCTCTCCCACTCCAACACTATAATCTCAGGCCAGAGGCAGTATCTTTGGCTCTGCGGTAGTGCAGAGTCATCGATCCGCATTATAAAGCCGATCAGAGACATACATCCTTTATAAAATCAAATTTCCATTTTTGTTTACTTTAATATTACCCACATATTCGGGTGTAACATATAAGAGTACCCCAGTAGACTTCATTCAGACCGGCCACTCCAAGATTATAAGAGGTCATCGCTTTCGGCTCCAGGCAATTTCCACCTAGAGTCTCATTAGCTTTGATTTCAATTACCTTCGAGAACGACACATAAAGACGCCCGCAGTGAAGTGTCACCTTTTTAACACGGCGAGAGAAACGTTTTTGGAAAAATCTTTGTGACAACCTGCTCGATGCTGGAAGCCACCGTCGATATCGTCACGCGATGAGGAGAAATAGTTCAAATGGCTCTGAGCACTATGGGATTCAACTGCTGAGGTCATTAGTACCCTAGAACGTAGAACTAGTTAAACCTAACTAACCTAAGGACATCACACACATCCATGCCCGAGGCAGGATTCGAACCTGCGACCGTAGCGGTCTCGCGGTTCCAGACTGCAACGCCAGAAACGCGCGGCCACTTCGGCCGGCCGATGAGGAGACTTTGCGGCAATCCACCACCCCATTCTGTCATATCGACTGAACTCGCATGAGTGCAATGATTTCTCCTCTCTCTTTGGTTCATCCCGAAAGCTTTCCCCTGGCAGTATGCGCAGTGCATAGGTTAATGTTAATTTCTAGAATAGCGGTACGTTTTCCGCAGTTACTTGTTTCATAAGTAACGAAAAACTAACAACTAAGTAACATTACGTGTCAGTGTTAGGCTTACTGATTTGTGTACCAAATTATTGGCAGTTACATAACTTTGTGATCGTAATATGAAACGCCCTGGTTTTAACATATATGAAAATTCTCATTAAAAATGTTTTCTTTCTGTGGTGTAATATCTGTCCATCTCTTCAGTTTCTTAATTAATCTGTTTGCAATCCCTGAAGCGTATCAAGTAGGGAGGTAGCGACGAATTCGATTGCCTCAAGAGGTTTGAGACCAGCAATGATACGTTCTTCTCCAAAGGGTGAGCTGTTTATAAAACACGTATAAACACAGAGGTAGAACGATTAGAACTCGCCTCAGATCTGGTGCACTGTAGACAGATGGAAGGATCGAGCAAGGAATGAACAAGTCGTGCAACGAGAAAGAATAAATAAATAATAAGAAAATCGTAAATTCATTCAGTCTGTAACGCAGTAGTGCTCACTGAACAGTGAGCTACATACTCCATTAACGCTTCAACGCCCATTGGTGTAACATGGGGATGGTAGCAAGTTGCAAATCTTGAATTCTGTCTGCTTGTATAGCTTCCTTGCTAAGTCAGTCTTTCTGGGGTGGTTACGATATGTACATGCTGTGTGCAGTCGCAGGAAGAAGAGCTGGCCGCTTTTGGCTGCGTCTACATCTACATCATCTACAGGCTCCTGCCTCGGGGTGTAGCGGAGGCGGAGAATCTGGCAAATCGCATGGGACAGCTCAGGCGTCGCTTGTTTTGCGCACAGGCTCTGCTCCTCCTACTGTACTCGATGCGGTGGATCCGCCCTCAGCGCAGGGCCAGTGGCGAGTGGTGACAGGTGCGCGTCGCTCGAGGCGGAGGGCCGATGTGGAGACTGGCCGCCTGGCCTCGCCCATTCACCCTGTGAATGGATAGGTGGCCGCTGCTTCAGCAGGCACGCGGGGGGGAGAGGTCTACTGGCTATCGCGAGCACCAACATTAGGCGTGTTGTGGAGACCCTTAGACAGACAGCGTTCAGTGCTGGAGAGAAAGCCAATGTGGATTCTGCATGTCTGCCAGGGAGGCAGACAGGCGGCCCTGTCTGCGGCAATCGAACATGCAGGATGCAGGCGGCTGCAAGTTACGGCTCGCCTATCACGTGGGTTCTGAGGCCACCCTCAGTTCTTACAGGCGGCTGCAGGAGGTGGTCATTAGCGCGTAATACCTAGATCATGGAATTATAGTTGGAGGTGACTTTAACCTACCAAGCATAGTCTGGGATGTCATACAATTGAACAAATTTCCTAAAAACTATCTGAAGCAGCTAGCTCGGCAGTCCACGGACAGTGGAAATATGTCAGACCTTCTAGCTACAAACAGGTCGGATCTTATCGACAATGTCAGTATAGAAACGGGGATTAGCGATCGTGATATCATTATAGCAACTACGGTTACGAACGTTAATAAATCTGCCAAGAAGGCAAGAGAGTGTTTTAGCTACATAGAACAGATAAGCAGTTGTTAGCATCTCACTTAGACATGAACTGACGTCAGATGGTTCTAATAAAATGGACGTAGAGGGACTATGAGCAAACTTCAAGCAGATAGTAAATCGTGATCTGAAGAGTTATGTACCTAATATGTGGATAAAGGATGCAAAAGACCCACCATGGCTTAATAACGAAATTCGTAAGATGCTGAGGAAACAGGCTATCGCACCCTCGGTTCAAAAGAGAATGCTCAATTGACGTCAAGCAAGGATTAGTACAGATTCGTGCATCTGTGAAAAGATGTATGCTCGAAGCATACAACTATCACCGTCACACCTTAGAAAAAGATCTGGCAGAGAACCCGATATAATTCTCGTCCTACGTAAAATCGTTAAGCTAGTCTAAGGCTTCCACTCAGTCCCTTGTTGACCAGTCTGGTGTGGCAGCTGAAGATAATAAAACGAAAGCCGAAATTTTAAATTTCGCGTTCAAGAAAGCGTTCACGCTGGAGAACTGTACAAACATAAGCTCATTTGACCATCGGACAGACGCCCGTATAGACGAAATAGAAATAAGCATACCGGGCGTAGAGAAGCAACTTAAAGATTTGAAAACAAATCACCAGGTCCGGATGGAATCACAGTTCGGTTTTATAAAATGTACTCTTCGGCGTTGGCCCCCTACCTAGCTTCCACTTGTAGCGTATCTGTCGCCTAACACAATGTCTCGAGCGACGGGAAAAAAGCGCAGGTAAATTCAATACATAAGAAAGGTAAAGAACGAATCCGCAAAATTACAGACCAATATCGCTAACTTAGGTTTGCTGCAGAATCAAAGAACATATTATAAGTTTGAAGATAATAAATCTTCTTGAGACTGATAATCTTGTGTCCACGAATCAGCATGGTTTTAGAAAGCATCGTTCGTGCGAAACTGAGCTTGCCCTTTTCGCACATGGTGTACTGTGGACTATAGATGAAAGGCAACAGGCAGATTCCACATCTCTGGATTTCCGGAAAGCATGTGACACGGTGCCCCACTGCAGTCTGTTAACGAAGGTACGAGCATGTGGAATACGTTCACAGATACATATGTGGCTCGAAGACTTCTTAGATAATAGAACCCAGTACGTGTTCATCAGAGACAAGGGTATCGTTAGGAGTGCCACAGGGGTGTGTCATAGGACTGCTGTTGTTCTCTAAATATACAGGGTGGTCCATTGATAGTGACCGGGCCAAATATCTCACGAAATAAGCATTAAACGAAAAACTGCAAAGAACGAAACTCGTCTAGCTTGAAGGGAGAAACCAGATGGCGCTATGGTTGGCCCACTAGATGGCGCTGCCATAGGCCAAACGGATATCAACTGCGTTTTTCAAATAGGAACCCCAATTTTTATTACATATTCGTGTAGTATGTAAAGAAATATGAATGTTTTGGTTGGACCACTTTTTTCGCTTTATGATAGATGGCACTGTAATAGTCACAAACATATGGCTCACAATTTTAGACGAACAGTTGGTAACAGGTAGGTTTTTTAAATAGTCACAGACATATAAGTAAGTGGTATCACGTAACTTTCCGCCAGGGCGGACGGTATTTGCTTCGTGATACATTAGCCGTGTTAAAATGGATCGTTTACCAATTGCGGAAAAGGTCGATATCGTATTGATGTATGGCTATTGTGATCAAAATGCCCAACGGGCGTGTGCTATGTATGCTGCTCGGTATCCTGGACGACATCATCCAAGTGTCCGGACCGTTCGCCGGATAGTTACGTTATTTAAGGAAACAGGAAGTGTTCAGCCACATGTGAAACATCAACCACGACCTGCAACAAATGATGATGCCCAAGTAGGTGTTTTAGCTGCTGTCGCGGCTAATCCGCACATCAGTAGCAGACAAATTGCGCGAGAATCGGGAATCTCAAAAACGACGTTGTTGAGAATGCTACAACAACATCGACTGCACCCGTACCATTTTTCTATCCACCAGGAATTGCATTGCGACGACTTTGAACGTCATGTACAGTTCTGCCACTGGGCACAAGAGAAATTACGGGACGATGATTGATTTTTTGCACGCTTTCTATTTAGCGACGAAGCGTCATTCATCAACAGTGGTAACGTAAACCAGCATAATATGCACTATTGGGCAACAGAAAATCCACGATGCCTGTGACAAGTGGAACATCAGCGACCTTGGCGGGTTAACGTATGGTGCAGCATTATGGGAGGAAGGATAATTGCCCCCATTTTATCGATGGCAATCTAAATGGTGCAATGTATGCCGATTTCCTACGTAATGTTCTACCGATGTTACTACAAGATGTTTCACTGCATGACAGAATGGCGATGTACTTCCAACATGGTGGATGTCCGGCACATAGCTCGCGTGCGGTTGAAGAGGTGTTAAATAGCATATTTCATGAAAGGTGGATTGGTCGTCGAAGCACCATATTATGGCCCTCACGTTCACTGAATCTGACATCCCCGGATTTCTTTCTGTGGGGAAAGTTGAAGGATATTTGCTATCGTGATCCACCGATAATGCCTGACAACATGCGTCAGCCCATTTTCAGTGCATGTGCGAACATAACGGAAGGCAAACTACTTGCTGTTGAGAGGAATGTCGTTACACGTATTGCCAAATGCATTGAGTTTGACGGACATCATTTGGGGCATTTATTGCATTAATGTGGTATTTACAGGTAATGACGCTGTAACAGCATACGTTCAAAAAATGGTTCAAATAGCTCTGAGCACTATGGGACTAAACATCTGAGGTCATCAGTCCCCTAGACTTAGAACTACTTAAACCTAACTAAGCTAAGGACATCACACACATCCATGCCCGTGGCAGGATTCGGACCTGCGATCGTAGCAGCAGCGCGGTTCCGGGCTGAAGCGCCTAGAACTGCTCGGCCACAGCGGCCGAGCAGAATACGTTCTCACATATGATACGTTTACGAAGGTACATGTACCACATTGGAACAACCGAAATAAAATGTTCAAACGTACGTACGTTCTGTAATTTAATTTAAAAAAGCTACCTGTTACCAACTGATCGTCTAAAATTGTGAGCCAAATGTTTGTGACTATTAACAGCGCCATCTATCACAAAGCGAAAAAAGTGGTCCAGCTAAAACACGAATATGTAATAAAAAGTGGGGATTCCTATTTTTAAAAAAAACGCAGTTGATATCCGTTTTACCTACGGCAGCGCCACCTAGCGAGCCAACCATAGCGCCATCTGGTTTCCCCCTTCAAGCTAGACAAGTTTCGTTCTTTGTAGTTTTTTCGTTTGACGCTTATTTCGTGAGATATTTGGCCCGGGCACGATCAGTGGACCACCCTGTATAAATGATTTAGAGGACGGGGTAGGCAGCAGTCTGTGGTGTATAGCAAGGTGTCGAACTTGAGTGACTGTAGAAAGGTACAAGACGACTTAGACAAAATTTCCAGTTGATGCAATGAATGGCAGCTAGCTCTAAATGAGAAAATGCAACTTGATGCTATGAGTAATGAAAACAAAGCTCTAATCTTCGGATTCAGCATTAGTAGTATACTGCTTGACACAGTCACATCGTTTAAATATCTGGGCGTAACGTTATAAGTGGATATGAAATCGAATGGGCATGTGGGGAGTTTGGTAGGGTAGGCGAGTAGTTGACTTCGGTCGGTTCGAACAACACACAATGTTATGGAGATGCTTTGGAATCTCAAATGGGAATCCCTGGGGGGAAGACGACGTTTTTTTCCAGAAATACAATTGAGAAACTTTAGAGAACCGGATTTTGAAGCTGACTGCCGAATAATTCTGCTGCCACCAACATACATTGTGCGTAACGACCATGGGGATAATGTACGAGAAATTAGGCCTGATATGGAGACATACAGTGACTTCATTCTTCCATTGTATTTTGTAAAGTCAAACATGGATTCTCATTGGACAGCTCTACAGCAGTAAATATCTCCATACTGCTGCGTATCGCTTTTTACTTTCAGCTATCAATGCCGGAAAATCAGACCCGATACAGAGCCGAGCAGTACTTTATGTAGGCGTGAGGGCGTAGAGTGAAGTGTGCGCTTCCGTTTTCGGCTGTAGTTACCGTTAATGGAAGGAACGAATTTGCCTCCGAACAGGGCACAGGTACGATACCGACGACATTTGCAATGTCATGCTCACGTTTTGTTGTCATGCAGATACGAATATAAATGGAGGGAGCAAATCAAACGTAATACAATTACTGTGTAACGAGCCACTGGAGATCACGAGTCCGTTATAGAGAAATACTCAGAAAATACTCCAGAAAAACATCACGTTTTGGAACGAGTTTGTAAGGGTTCAACGGCCCCTTGCGTATTGAGAACGATATATCTTTGCCTCACTCAGGTCGCTCTAGATAATATAGATAGTCGAGCGCCTAGTGCGCCAGAGTAGTCTGTGTTGAGACTCTGAGCAAGTAAGTTGATGCTAAGTGAGCAGGGCGGATTTCGGCAGAGCGACCGACCGCGTTTACAATTGTTTAACAGCTGTGTGTGTCATCCAACGCTGTGGGCCTAACCTTCAGCAAATACGTAAATGGCGTTGGTTGAGTGATTAGTTTATGTGTTTAAGTGTTCATTTGTGTACCATGATTACGTGACAACCGCGCCAGACATCCACGATTTGGATTGCAATGAGGACTGTATATTCAGTGCCACATGAAGAGTATTGGCGTGTGACGACATTAATAGGGAGTATTGGGACAAGGGGGATTCTGAGCCACTCTGAATTGTTGCCAGATATATCCAAGATGGCGGCGATGACGTCATCCAAGATGGCAGCGTGTAGATTTGGCAACACTCCATGATGTCATCAATGATGGTGGCCAAATGTCATTTAAGATAGCAGCTTTTGGTGGGAAGTTTGAATTTTGGCAGGAAAGTGTCACGCCCCCCCCCCCCCCCCCAGAAAATGGTGGTAAGATCAAATTCCAACAGCATAATGCATGACACACTGGTTATCTGTACTAAGCAAAGAAAATGGCGGGAACACAGGTCACTTGGACTATCTCCACTAACCTTAGTCAACCGACCACCATCTCTTCCTACGAACTGGCACCAAGTTTGATTTTTGACGGTAAACAAAGGTCAATTCGCATCTGTCTACTAAGCTAAGAAAATGGCGTGAAAGAAAGGACACTTGTACTAACCTCAGTTGCCTGACCGCCACCTCCTCCTAAGGATTCATGGGAAAAAAGGACTTGGGTTTAAGTCTTTACTATGTAACCAATTTCATGCAGGTGTGTTCACCACGTGGTCCAGAGCCCAACTGACTTAGTACACATCGCCACCATCAGAGGGCGTTCTCAACTGTAAAGAAATCCAGGATGGTGGCTCCCAGTGTGTTCACCACAAGATCCGGACTCCAACTGACTTAGTAGATATCGCCACTGCCAGAGGGCGCTACCGTGACGTGAGGGGATCACACAAGTACCGTTATTCAAGATGGCTGCATACATTTTGTTCGCCATGTGCTCTAGGGCACAGTCACTGCATGATCCCATTACGTAATCCAAGATCTTCTGCTTTCTCTCACACATGCGTTTATAACAGGATACGCGGCACTTGTACGGTCAGCGAGCACACCACTCCTGATGTCACAGCCTCCAGCTCGCACGTTCATACTCGCTCCACAGATAGTCTTCTGCAAATAAACTAACGAATGTAACTGAACACATGTAACATCCACATCTCGCATCTCACGTATGAATTACCTAAATGCTTAATTCCATTTCAGTTTTAATGATATTCAATAATTGAATGTACCTTTTCAATATTCAATGATCAAATGAGAGGTTCCACACTATCCCACTAGGAGCACAGTGTTCCTTCATGACGTAGCACCCTCCACCCCTAGAATACTGCAACCATAATGGCCTATGCATTAGTCACGTGATTCGACGTCATAGAACCTATATAAACCAAACGAAAACCCGACTCACCCTCACTCTGTTCCTGTACGTGTTCCAGTGCTTTTAACGTCACTACACTTCGTCTTTCACGATGAAGCGAACAGGATCCGCCAGCAGCAGCGACAATGGCAGAGGCAGCAGAAAGCACTGCCGAGCAGACGAAGTTCAGTTACCTGGTAATTACAGTTTCAGTGCTCAAATAACTCTTTTAGCCACAGTCCACTGACTGCACCATCCTTTACCTCATTGTATGCGTGTTATGTCTGTTTTGCTCACCATTCTATACAGAATGCTATGTCCTTTCACAGATGTGTGTGTGTGTGTGTGTGTGTGTGTTCAGTGTCTCTATGTTATATCTGTTTTTGTTTTGTTTTGGATCGCCCTATATACAGACCGCTGCGTCCTTTAACAGATTATATGTTTGTGTTACCTATTATATCTGTTTTGGACCGCATTATACCAAGACTGCTGTGTCCTTTAACGGATTTTATGTCTGTGTGTCTGTGTTCAATGTCTATATGTTCAATGTCTCCATGTTATATCTGTTTTGGACCGCACTCATTTCAGATTGTTGCGTCCTTAATCGGTTTTGTGTGTGTTATATCTGTATTTCTTTTTCGGACTGCAGACTGCTGCACCCTTTAAGTGAGTGCGTGTGTGTTTGTGTAGATTTTTTTTCCATACTGGATATTATACTCTACTCAGTCTTTTCCATCTTTCTAGATAACATCCCGCAAATGCTGACCGAGCTAGACCAGCAACTAGAGGTCGAGAGGACTCAAGCACAGCGCGAATGTAAGTACATTTGTAAAAAAAAACATAGTTCGTAGATGAAATAATTTCCGAGTGTCTAGATTGAGCTTTCTTAAACATATTTTCTTTTCTTTCTAGATGATTCCATGCATAGGACGGGGTTCACTGAGGACAGCGTGCAAGGCGGTGGTGAAGTCCCTGACTCCGTCCACGAGATGGCAGACGCTGCAGAACAACAATGGCAATAAGCTGAAAGGCGTCGTATTATGGACCTTTTAGAGTAGGAGGTCGATATTCCTGAGTGGATGGGAGACATAAGTGAATGTGCCAATGAGTTGCTCAAACCTTGGAGCCAGAGTGGAGAAGGAGAATATTTTTGAACTTTATAATTACCCTTATTTGCTGTTATAATTTATTTTCCCTTTTAAATCTATGTCATTAAACTAATTCTTTTTATTTACATTTCAGGTATATCACATGGCATGTGCCAAATATCTAGAGCGGTGGTTACGGGAGTGGGAATCAGGGGCACACAACCACAGAGGTGTAGCCCCAGTCAGAGGTGCGTGAGATGCAGCAGCCGCAGTACCCCCCTCACACCAATCCAAACCCTCTGGCGCCCATGAACAATGCAGCTGGTGGAAGAAGAACAGCAGGTGCATCGGTCCCTCACCCCACTGGCCGGTAATGGGAGCATCACACCCCGGAGGCCATCACCGCAAACTGGTTGCTCCAGCCGGCCATCACCACCTCCGACTCTTACTCAACCAGTGCACCCCCACCGCCATCGCAAGGTGAATGTACCTCTCCGTATACCCCTCCCTACAGATGATGTGTCATCGCCAGCCCCATCTTCGACCTTCTGGACACCTAGTTGTAGTTCTAATAGTAATAGTGATTATCCTGTGGCTAGCGGTACTGCTCTCCCCCATCCTGTTGATAGTGAAGTGGATCGGAATAATGGCTTAATGACCCCCCTAGAATACTCAGCAGTTGATAGGGCTTTTGAGGGGTGCATCTCCTTCATGTGGATTGAGAATCCGAGAGGGAGGTACTGCGACCCTGTCGGGTTTTTAGTGGCGTGACTCCCTGTCTTGGAGACCGAGCTCTTCAAAGTCCCAGACGATCCGAGATTTAACGCCATTAAGTGCGTTAGTCCCGTGATCTAGGGGTAGCGTCTTTGATTCATAATCAAAACGTCTTCGGTCCCGGGTTCGATCCCCACCACTGCCTAAATTTTGATAAATAATCAGCATTGGCGGCCGAAGACTTCCGGCATAAGAAGTCAGCCTCATTCTGCCAACGGCCTTGTCAAAGAGGGCGGAGGAGCGGATAGAGGTTCAGGGCACTCTCTTGTCCTAGGGGTGGGAAATTGCCACTAAAGGCGGAAGAATCAGCAATGATCAACGACACGAGGATGCAGAAGGCAATGGAAACCACTGCATTAAAGACACGTAACGTGTATCCACAGGACATGTGGGCTGTAATTGAAGAAGTGTCATGATGATCTCTCCATTGGCAAAAGATTCCGGAATAGTCCCCCATTCGCATCTCCGGGAGGGGACTGCCAAGGCGGAGGTTACCATGAGAAAAAGATTGAATAATCAACGAAAGGATAACGTTCTACGAGTCGGGGCGTGGAATGTCAGAAGCTTGAACGTCGTAGGGAAACTAGAAAATCTGAAAAGGGAAATGCAAAGGCTCAATCTAGATATGGTAGGGGTCAGTGAAGTGAAGTGGAAGGAGGACAAGGATTTCTGGTCAGATGAGTATCGGGTAATATCAACAGCAGCAGAAAATGGTATAACAGGTGTAGGATTCGTTATGAATAGGAAGGTAGGGCAGAGGGTGTGTTACTGTGAACAGTTCAGTGGCCGGGTTGTTCTAATCAGAATTGACAGCAGACCAACACCGACAACGATAGTTCAGGTATACATGCCGACGTCGCAAGCTGAAGATGAACAGATAGAGAAAGTGTATGAGGATATTGAAAGGGTAATGTAGTATGTAAAGGGGGACGAAAATCTAATAGTCATGGGCGACTGGAATGCAGTTGTAGGGGAAGGAGTAGAAGAAAAGGTTACAGGAGAATATGGGCTTGGGACAATGAATGAAAGAGGAGAAAGACTAATTGAGTTCTGTAACAAGTTTCAGCTAGAAATAGCGAATACCCTGTTCAAGAATCACAAGAGGAGGAGGTATACTTGGAAAAGGCCGGGAGATACGGGAAGATTTCAATTAGATTACATCATGGTCAGACAGAGATTCCGAAATCAGATACTGGATTGTAAGGCGTACCCAGGAGCAGATATAGACTCAGATCACAATATAGTAGTGATGAAGAGTAGGCTGAAGTTCAAGACATTAGTCAGGAAGAATCAATACGCAAAGAAGTGGGATACGGAAGTACTAAGGAATGACGAGATACGTTTGAAGTTCTCTAACGCTATAGATACAGCAATAAGGAATGGCGCAGTAGGCAGTACAGTTGAAGAGGAATTGACATCTCTAAAAAGGGCCATCACAGAAGTTGGGAAGGAAAACATAGGTACAAAGAAGGTAGCTGCGAAGAAACCATGGGTAACAGAAGAAATACTTCAGTTGATTGATGAAAGGAGGAAGTACAAACATGTTCCGCGAAAATCAGGAATACAGAAATACAAGTCGCTGAGGAATGAAATAAATAGGAAGTGCAGGGAAGCTAAAACGAAATGGCTGCAGGAAAAATGTGAAGACATCGAAAAAGATATGATTGTCGGCAGGAGAGACTCAGCATACAGGAAAGTCAAAACAACCTTTGGTGACATTAAAAGCAACGGTGGTAACATTAGGAGTGCAACGGGAATTCCACTGTTAAATGCAGAGGAGAGAGCAGATAAGTGGAAAGAATACATTGAAAGCCTCTATGAGGGTGAAGATTTGTCTGATGTGATAGAAGAAGAAACAGGAGTCGATTTAGAAGAGATAGGGGATCCAGTATTGAAATCGGAATTTAAAAGAGCTTTGGAGGACTTACGGTCAAATAAGGCAGAAGGGATAGATAACATTCCATCAGAATTTCTAAAATCATTGGGGGAAGTGGCAACAAAACGACTATTCACGTTGGTGTGTAGAATATATGAGTCTGGTGACATACCATCTGACTTTCGGAAAAGCATCATCCACACAATTCCGAAGACGGCAAGAGCTGACAAGTGCGAGAATTATCGCACAATCAGCTTGAGAGGTGGCATGAGCCCCCTCTCATATTTCTATCTTACGATTCTCCTCTCTAGTTGCATGCGGTGGAGGGTTGCTTTTCCTTAACACGCGTACTTCCCACGCAGCGTCTCTCGTCACCCGGGTGGGCCGGTGACAGGCGGGCTCTGTGAACTGGAGAGAGTTAAGCCGACGTGTGTGAGGCAGTCGAGTGAATGCTTTTCAGACGCCGACATTGTCAAGAGACACGCCCGCTGGGGTGTGAAGTAGCGGCTGGGCTAGAGGTTCCGTTACTTCAGAGAAACTTTGCGAAAACACTTTCTGGCGGGCTACCAGCGAGGCGTGGGAATGACTTGTGTACCCACGCAGTTGTGGCGGGAAAATTCCCGCACTTTCTGCAAAATCAGCACAGAAATTGGCGCCAAGAATCTCCATTGGTGGAATGGTAGTGCTCCGGCAATGGAGTGGAATTTCCGCCGGTTTTCGAGTTGCTGATTGGAACGTAACCACGGCCACTGTCGTGGGGGCGGGAATGTTCGGTGTTCGGCCTGTACGGGTGCTCTGAGTAGTCGGCAGTCGCCTTTCGGTCGAGGACGTCGGAGCAACCAGCCCTCGCCTGCGGTACGCCAGATCGTGTTCTGGGAGATAAGAAGACTGTTGGTAATGTACGTCCGCAGCACCGGCAGATAGGGATTTTCCTAGGTGATAATCAGAGCTCAGCAGAGCGCGCCTGTTCATCCTTTTCTAACTTTGTTCAGTTTCGAGTAGCAGCAATTACTATTGGGTTAGCTGTGTGTCTCTCTTGAGATTTGAGTGGAAAGGAATTGGCTCCACATACCACTTCGTCTTAAACCTCACGATCTAAGTTAGGGACAACTTCACCTTTACTGTGTTTGTATGAATCTCCAATTTTAGCCAATTTGATGTTTTATATTTCCTGTGTCTCTTTTACTATTCTGCGTTTAATCTTAATAAATCATATTGTTATTTTGGACAGAACTTTCTTTCTGTTAATCAATAGAGCAACCCTATCATTCCTCACTATGCTAATGAAACCTTTGTTTATTTAACTTATTTATCAAATTAAATTATTGCAGGTGCCAAACTCTCTTCTACTCCACTAGCAGGGTTGATTAGAGTCAGTTCGCGTATTTGTTTTATCCTTGTGCAACAGCAAAAGTCGGAGTTAGAATAGGGGGGGGGGGCTTAGAGCATGATTTACACATGTGGATTCTAGTAGAATTTAGTGATAAATACACTACTAGCCCCGGCACCTCGCATAATATGGCGACCCTTAGCCTCGGATCTTTCCTGCGAATCTTCTGATAAGCAAGCAGTAATATTAGTAGGGACACTCAGAATTTTTTTTGCTTAATTTTTATTGATTCAAAAAATGGTTCAAATGGCTCTGAGCACTATGGGACTCAACTGCTGAGGTCATTAGTCCCCTAGAACTTAGAACTAGTTAAACCTAACTAACCTAAGGACATCACAAACATCCATGCCCGAGGCAGGATTCGAACCTGCGACCGTAGCGGTCTTGCGGTTCCAGACTGCAGCGCCTTTAACCGCACGACCACTTCGGCCGGCTTTTTATTGATTAATACGCAAGTTTTTTCTGGTAGTTCCGCATTTAGTTTTTAAGTAGCGGCGCATGTTTACTGTTTTTGTTTTCAGCGTATATATTTGTTTGTTTGTTCATTGTTTTATATGTTTCTTTGATGTGGTGTCCGTACCACTTCACACTTTGTCGAATTTGTGTGCGGTTTCTGTACCACAACAAATCGTGCGTATAATTACAGCGTTGGAGCGGCGTTGTTGAAATTTTATGTTTATGTGTAAAAATATATGGAGTAGATTAATTTTATTGTGCATTTTAGATAAATTTGTTTTTCATGAATGATAACGAGAAGTAAGGCACGACTATTATCGAGCGCAGCTAAAACAAAAGAGGATAGCATAATGGATAAGGGGCAGCTTACTGACGGGAATAGGTTCGGAGATGAGATGGGCACATTTTTAGCAGGGCAGGACGCCAGGGTCATTGATGAGAAAGGTGATTTGGACGCGATCTCAGAGCAGCGTTGCGGCCGTGATTATGATAATGAAGTAGAGGATGAAACAGAGACAGGCACACAGGTCGAGACGGTAGCAGAAATTTATAATCAAACGAACGAGAGCAGACAGGGGCTAGCTCGGCCACGTCAGAGCTCTAGCGCCCAGGTGTCCAGAGTTACATCTCCCACGTTTGAAGAGGATCAAAAAGATGACGTAAACCCAATACTGAGCTTCCTACGATCCATGAAAGAAGAAGATGAGAAACAGCGTAAGAAGGACACTCAGACTATAATTTCGCATATAGGGGAAATTCGTGGGGAATTACTAACAATAAAGAAAGAATGTGGAGAAGCAAAACAAATGTCAATAGCTGCACAAAAAGTAGCAGGCCTGGCCAAAACGGCAGCAATAGGGGCAATGAAAGTCGCGGAAGCAACTTCTAAACTCGCAGGGCGCTTGCGACGTACAACACAATCCCACTCAAAATCCCTAGCATTCTTAAAAACTCAAGGTAATATCGCGGTTGCAAACACCACGAAACGAATGGAAGAAGTAGAGAGTCGGATAGCAAAACTAGAGCAAAACGGGCACACGAGCACTTGTGCGTTCGGATACCAATGATGGAATACACAGAATTGTGTCTCCGAGGAAAAGCCCGCCGTGCTCTAGCCCAGTGACAGAGTGCGGAACTAACAATGCACACGCAGAAACAGCGAGTAATAGCTCCAATAATTATAGCCCACCTAGGAGAGTGAATTCTGAGAGCCACTTCCACTGTGATACAGAGGTAGCACATCACAGTTATCAGCAAGATAGAGCAGGACACTCAGCAGACGTGCAAGTATCGGAAACGAGTGACAACACCAGTGCGAGGATCAGACAGGATTTTGATCACAATCACTTCCTGTCGATACTAAAATTCCAGAAGTTCAAAGAAAATGGAGGGTCGATGCATCCGAAGAGCTGGGTGATGCAGTTTACAAATTCATTACCGGCATCATGGCCAACCCAGGCAAAATTAGAATTCATGTGTGGACACATCGAAGGCCAAGCCGCGGAAAAGATGCGGGGTGTGGCAGTGACGTGTCGGACTTATCAGGAATTTGTTGGTGCATTCCTGCGGACCTACTGGTCAAAGGAAACGCAAGACAGGATTAAAGAGGAAATAATATTTTGTCCTGAACTGGAAGTGTCCGGGCATAGGAGCGCAACAAAATTTCTTGATGATTTACTCAAGAAGAATCAATTTTTAGATAGTCCATATAGCAACGGAGAAATCATTAAATTTTGCTTTTCCAAATTGCCAGTTAGGTACCAACAGACACTTGTCGGCAAGTGTGGATCTGACATAGAAGCATTCAAGAGTCTATTGCGCGAACTCGAAGTAGTCTTTGATAAACAAGACGCAAAGGACAGGAAGAAGGGGCAAAGTAACAAATACCACGGGCCAGGAAGGGAAGACGACAACAGATCGCATAATCGCACTGGTCAGTTAGGAAACCAGGGTTACGGAAGTCAAGGTTACGCTATTCAAGGTTATGGAAACCAAAGACACGGAAACCAGAACGTCAGGGAGCAGGGTCAATCTAGACAAGGAATCTGGGATAGGAGGAATAACGAACGGCAAAGCGACCGTAATTGGAGAGAGCGAAACCAAGGACAACAGTGGAACCAGGAGATTGAAACTAGACCCGCTAATCCTAATGCACGTCAGAGGAGGGGGAGCTTAACAAGGGATTGACGCCAGACTAGTGCGAACACAGGCCGCCGGAATTTCGCACGTAATCTCGGACCGGGCCAACTACGGATGATACATTACGAAGATTTATCAGAAATCCTGCTCGAGGAACATAAAGCAACTCCTCGACAAGATCGGCAGCCTCTTATCACAGTAACAATAGCTGAAAAGAGTATGAATGCGATAATAGATAGTGGAAGCTACATAACAGCAATATCTGAGGCAGCATACAAGAGGTGCTCTCAGGAGATGGACTGGCCTGTTCTATCGGTTAAGAAAACAAAAATAAAAGGGGCATTAGCGGGTAAATGTACGGAGGTCACCCAACAAACAAGACTGGAATTCTCCTGCCAAGGACACAAAATAGAGTCTAACTTCTGGATCGTGCCAAATCTGGCGATCGACATGATAATAGGAACGGACTTCCTAAATGAACATGAAGCGATAGTTGATCTAGGACGAGGTGAAGTGGTTTTGAGGAAAGGGAATCCCGTCCACATTAAGTTCGACGACCAGCTGATCCCAGCTCAACTACCGTCTAACTGTGTACGGATAAACTATGCGTGTCTGAAAGACAGAAAGGAAGAACAGGTCGACGTTGCGGGTAAGGGAGAGGACACGGATGAGAATGAAGTCGGAATAATGGGAGAAATAAAGGAGAAAATAGGAGAAAAAGTGGAAGCAATAAAGAATATAAGGAGTGACCACCGCAAAGAACTTCATAAATTACTAGTAGAACATGCGGAGGTCTTTCTTCCCAAGACAGGATCAATAAAGAACTTCCAATATGAATTTCGTGTTCGTCCGCACAACCAGTTTCGTGTGCCACCCTATCCAATCCCCTTGGCATATCGACAGAAAGTAGCAGCTGAAATTACGCGAATGCTGAGTGAAGGAATAATTGAACCTACGGCTTCAGCCTATAATAACCCGTTAAGAGTAGTCGAGAAGGCAGATGGTAGTATTCGTTTAGTCTTGGACTCGCGACAAATTAATACCATAATAGAACCCGAAACAGACAGACCGGAACGATTAGAGGAACTATTACAAAACTTCCATGGAATATCAATCTTCTCATCAGTTGATCTAAAATCGAGTTTCTGGCAGATCGAGCTCCATCCAAATTGCAGACAGTACACAGCCTTTTTAGCATTTGGAAGATGTTACCGGTTTCGTCGTCTACCATTTGGTTTGAACGTTTCATCTGCCGCATTCATTCGGGGGCTGGACGGCATACTAAGCGATAATTTGAAACGTCATGTCACCAGCTATGTGGACGATTTGCTGATCGCGGAGAAATCTTGGGGAGAGCACAATGCGGTCCTCGGTGAACTCCTTGCGACATTCAAGGATTACGGAGTGACTATCAATATTGAAAAATCGAATTTTGGGACGTCCTCTGTCAAATTTCTGGGACATATCATCACGGGTGAGGGCATTGCGCCAAATCCCGAAAAGATCGAAGCGATTGAAAAGTTTCCCATCCCTACGACAAAGAAGCAGTTAAGGGGGTTCTTGGGGATCATAAATTTTTACAACCGCTTTATACATGTCAAAACTCAGAGCAGTCCTAGGTTGCATCAACTTACAGGAAAGAAGATTCCTTGGGAATGGGATGAGGCAGCCGAATCCGAATGGAAAGCATTAAAATTCGCATTATTACAAGCACCCATCCTATCACACCCTAATTTAGCAGAAGAGCTTTGCATAGTAACGGACAGTTCATACTCCGGTCTGGGTGTCATGGTGTTCCAAGACTATGTACATGACGGAAACAGGGTGTGGAAGACAATTGCGTTTGCTAGCAGAGTACTAGCCAAGAGTGAGAGGAATTACTCAGTAACCGAGTTAGAGGCGCTGGCTATTGTATGGGCGTTTGAAAAATTCAGATACCTTCTGTTTGGTCGCAAGACGAGGGTCTACACAGACCACAAGGCACTCGAGTTCTTGATGACTGCAAAGCTTAATCACAGGCGGCTCATTAGGTGGGCATCATATCTGCAGCAGTACAACTTTTCGATAGAATATATCCCCGGCAGTCAGAACATTATTGCAGACGCCTTATCACGGTCACCGATCGGATTTGAGCACAACATGGAAGAAGATCTGGAGGAAAATCACTACTGCCTTTTCTATATGCAGAAAGTAGCCTTTGAAAATTTTATTACCTGTAGTATGCAGGACATCAAGAAGGAGCAAGACAAGGACCCTGCCCTAGTGTTATTGAAACAGAAATGGATAGACAGAAGACACGCCACCATCAGGCAGTTCTATCTCTTGCGGAAAGGCATAATTTTCCACCGAAATTATGCCAATGACACTGAATGGGGGGTATGCATCCCTGAACACCTAATAAACAAGGTTATATGGCATACTCACCTCAGCTATGGACACTTCGGACCACGCAAGTGCAATCTCAAGCTAAGGACCATGTGTTACTTTCGAAACATGGAGCGTCGAATTCGGAGGGTACTGTCGGTGTGTAAAGACTGCCAAAAGGCTAAGCACACCACTGTGAGCATGCAGGCACCATTATACCCAATCGTACCGACCAAATTAAGACAATTAGCAGCAACAGATTTGATGGGACCTTTGCCAAGAACAAGAAGAGGATATACTTACGTATTAGTGTTTGTTGAGCTAACGTCCAAATACGTTACCTTTACGCCACTGAAGAGGGCAACAGGACGAACTGTATCACGAGCCCTAATCCGGGATTTCCTACCACAGGTTGGTCATGTGAGTAGAATCATTTCTGATAACGGGCCACAGTTTAAGTCAAAAACATGGAAGGAGACGTTGCGTCGATGTAAAATTGATCCCATTTTTATATCTTCACACCATCCGAGCTCGAATGCTGCAGAACGGGTTATTAAAGAACTCGGAAACTTGTGCCGGTTGTACTGTAACAAACAGCACACGACATGGGACGTTTTCCTTAAAGACTTCCAGGAGGTGATCAATGAGGCACCCCATGGGATAACAAAATTGGCACCCATTACAGTACTGAAAAACCGGATTCCTAAGGACTTGATAACCAAGGTCGTAAACTTCCCACCAAGGGCGCGAACGCAGCACCAAGCCATAGTGGATTTGGCTCTCAAGAGGATACGGGCTGCAGCAGAGGTCAGGAAGAGACGTGCCGACAGGGGAGCTCGTCTACGACACTTCCAAATTGGACAAAAGGTGCTCGTTAAGTCTTTCCGACTTTCGAACAAACAAAAAATGAAATGCCAAAAATTCTATTCTGTTTACAACGGCCCGTACCGTATAAGGAGAGCAGCTCACCACAATGCTTATGAATTGGAGACGCTGAAAGGAAAGAAGTCCATAGGACTCCACCACATCTCTCACATAAAGGAGTTCGTAGAATAGTAGTAGTGTAAGAAGTGTACATAGTAGAATAGGCAAAATATATGAACCTTTGTTCGGGGAACAATAATCGTTACATTAATAGATTAAGATTGCTAAAGTATTAACACGCTGCGTTGTCTTGCATAAGAATTTACTGCTGCTATCCTCTTTTTGTTTATGTTCGCGATCTCCAATGTCGATGGAGTAGGAGACACTACCTTTTCATGAGCAATGTTTTTGTCCTTTCCTATCTGGTGTCCATGTTAAGGGATAAGGATGAGTGACGAGACGTCGCACAAACGGGCGCATACAAGAACGTGCTCTTAGAAGCGTTCTGAGAGGTCGTGATACGCTCCATAGCGGCCACAACCAGTTCGTGAGACGTTCATACCAATGCTTGCAGGCACGCGTCAGTGCACTGCACGATTGTGGTATATTGCGCGATTTCGAGGGTGAATATGGGCAGTATAGTTTTGCAGAGCTGCGCCGGTATCGTTGTCTTGCAAGTCGGGGTGAACCTGTGAGCATTTGACTCTAATGGTGCCCTAGACGAGAGAAATGAGGGCATAAAAGCCTACCATGCTAATGTGCTGGTTGGGGATTTAGCGTGCTGCTCGTTTTTGTCACAGATGAATCACCAAGGAATTGACTTGGATATTCGTGACATACTGTGTAGCTGGCGTGTGTTGGGTGTCTGAATCCTCAACAGGAACCAGTCCTGGCTTGGTCATATTACATTGCTTCTGGAAAGGTATACTTCGATCGCGAAAACCGCTTCACATAGAGAAGGAAGTTGCAACTATAAATTTATTGTCGTGTATAGCCATGGCTAACCCAGTCTCTGGAGTTTCAGTGAGGCGTAATGAAAACTCGGAGGTCATGTCGTACGGCGCGCACATCACTGTCGTCAATAGCGGCGAGCAGCAAGACATCTCAGCGTAACAGGAACTATGTAAGGGTATTGTATAAGGTAAATAAAAAAAATAAATAAATAAATAAATAAATAAAATAAAATAAATAAATAAATAAATAAAAGGGAAAGTACGATACTAGGATAAGTTAAACTGTAGGATTTAACAATAACTAGATTAATATTGTGGGGGTTTTCTACCACAAGTGTGGCGCGCGCCTGTTGAGTTGCTATTTTTCAGGTCACCAAACCACAGACCCGAGATGGAGGGACGACGGGCGAGCGAAAGTAGCGTAGTTGCATGTTCTTTACAGCACAGTAAAACTTAGACCTGCATAACAACATAATTTAATTAAAAGACGTAGAATGTAGATCGTTGGGATATGGTAGTTAATTCTTGAAGCATGTCTACTGTCGATCTATATAATTAATAGTAATATTAGTGCGGGCCCGCACATTTAGTTGTTCATCCATTACAAAGCATCAGTTATCACACACCATGTACATACTGAGATCGGTCTCTACACATATATCAAAATAAATTATTTCCATGTCTAGATTAGATGTTATAATGATTGCCATAGATTAATAACTATAAAAGTAAAATAAGAGTGTCTGAAATGACAGACCATCAATGTTTCATTATGTAAATTTATTATAACATAGAAGGTCATGGGAAAAAGTTAGGCATAAGACTTTTGTAAGAATTGTTCAGATGACGAGGAACGTGGCAATGCAGAGGCCAGCCAGCGCAAAAACAAGAGGTCTTCGGCTACCTGCTAGAGGGCGAGCGTCCCGTCCTACACGCTGACAGTCACCCGGCTGCCTACCTGAGGGATTACACGGGACCCTTGCCCCGCCACAAGCGAAAGTGGGGCTGGCCGTTGACCCTGACACGCGACAGCCTGCTAGCTCTCCGGACGCGGCAGCCGATTGGAGGGATTCCCTGCGGCAGACCACGTTGTCGTGAGTACACGAAGAAGATCACATATCGTGTCAGAACCTGCGCCTCATGTGCCTCAGGACAGAAAGGGACGCTCTATACTCACCTGTTTGGGTTTTTACAACTCACTAGCATTGGCCGATCTGCATACACAAAGCAGTATCGTGCCACACTAACAAATGTATGGTCTCATGTCTTACTTCTCCTCTCTATTAGAGAGCAGTTTTTAACAATAGTCGCTCCTAGTTCGATCCTGTATGGATGACCTCACACACTTGTGGAGTCACTCCACGTGCCATCATCCCTCGTCGAACTGCAATATTGGGAAACATAAAGTTCTGTCCAGCGAGAGAAGAGACCTAGACTAGTGATGTATCCCAACGAGTAGACCTCAGAGACAATTAATCGACGTGAGGAGAGCCTATCACTGTGTCTTCCTACCATACGGCCGTGATCATATGCGTGGGTCTGACTACAATCTCAACAGCGTACTGCAGACACTCCAGAACTCCCTATTGCTGTTGCCACAACGTAGCAACTACAACCGACGTTTAGCCTTATGTGATGTCAGTACAGTGGAATCAGTGAAGTGCCACGGATATTTCTAACAATGTGATTTAGTGCCTCATTCTCAGCACAGTCGTGAACTTTGTGCAATGTGCATGCACAATTTGATGCCCCATGAACCTTGTTTTTTTTTGTTTTTCTTAAATTTCTTTCTCTTATGTTGTTTCTGTAATGTATGTTATACCTTGTATGCGTTTGTGTTTTACACTGTAATTCTTATTACAGATTACTGTATTGTTCTCCACATCATGTTTTTTTTGTATTTTGTGTTTATTGTTGTGTGTATGCTAACAGTGTGCCTGAAGTCCCCATAAACTGAAGCAGATACCACCACTGTCATTGTGAATGGACCATCAGTTCAGGGAACATTTTGTAAAGGTTATTCTTGCTGCAGGGAGACAGAATGAATCGGAGGTTGTAACTAGATTCTGAAAACTCACAAAGAGATTGTTAACTTAAATATTATCATGTGTGAGTGAGGTCAGGTTAGTTTAATGATTAAAATTGTTGTAACATCTTGGGCATTTAATTGCGGAGCACTCCAACTCTGATTGTAAAGAATAAACTGCTCCATATTTGGCTCAGATGCCCGGGCCATGTTTAGAGCGTGAATGTCTGCGTGAATCGGTGTTTGGAAGGGGCTCCCTGGGTATGGATGTGTGATGTGAGTGTTAGTGTTCCATATTAAGAAGGTGAAGTTGGCTACATCATAAATAATCTTCCCTCTATGAGTTGCATTTTTCAGTTGCAATGATCTTTTTTATAGAGTGCGGTATGTGGAGTCACTTTGTAAGATTGTTCTTGGGCGATTGACTCACTACCTTGCTCCTAAGTGAGCCAACCGCTCACCAATTACAATCTAAAATGGCGTAGGGGCAATGAGAGGTGGCATGAGCCCCCTCTCATATTTCTATCTTACGATTCTCCTCTCTAGTTGCATGCGGTGGAGGGTTGCTTTTCCTTAACACGCGTACTTCCCACGCAGCGTCTCTCGTCACCCGGGTGGGCCGGTGACAGGCGGGCTCTGTGAACTGGAGAGAGTTAAGCCGACGTGTGTGAGGCAGTCGAGTGAATGCTTTTCAGACGCCGACATTGTCAAGAGACACGCCCGCTGGGGTGTGAAGTAGCGGCTGGGCTAGAGGTTCCGTTACTTCAGAGAAACTTTGCGAAAACACTTTCTGGCGGGCTACCAGCGAGGCGTGGGAATGACTTGTGTACCCACGCAGTTGTGGCGGGAAAATTCCCGCACTTTCTGCAAAATCAGCACAGAAATTGGCGCCAAGAATCTCCATTGGTGGAATGGTAGTGCTCCGGCAATGGAGTGGAATTTCCGCCGGTTTTCGAGTTGCTGATTGGAACGTAACCACGGCCACTGTCGTGGGGGCGGGAATGTTCGGTGTTCGGCCTGTACGGGTGCTCTGAGTAGTCGGCAGTCGCCTTTCGGTCGAGGACGTCGGAGCAACCAGCCCTCGCCTGCGGTACGCCAGATCGTGTTCTGGGAGATAAGAAGACTGTTGGTAATGTACGTCCGCAGCACCGGCAGATAGGGATTTTCCTAGGTGATAATCAGAGCTCAGCAGAGCGCGCCTGTTCATCCTTTTCTAACTTTGTTCAGTTTCGAGTAGCAGCAATTACTATTGGGTTAGCTGTGTGTCTCTCTTGAGATTTGAGTGGAAAGGAATTGGCTCCACATACCACTTCGTCTTAAACCTCACGATCTAAGTTAGGGACAACTTCACCTTTACTGTGTTTGTATGAATCTCCAATTTTAGCCAATTTGATGTTTTATATTTCCTGTGTCTCTTTTACTATTCTGCGTTTAATCTTAATAAATCATATTGTTATTTTGGACAGAACTTTCTTTCTGTTAATCAATAGAGCAACCCTATCATTCCTCACTATGCTAATGAAACCTTTGTTTATTTAACTTATTTATCAAATTAAATTATTGCAGGTGCCAAACTCTCTTCTACTCCACTAGCAGGGTTGATTAGAGTCAGTTCGCGTATTTGTTTTATCCTTGTGCAACAGCAAAAGTCGGAGTTAGAATAGGGGGGGGGCTTAGAGCATGATTTACACATGTGGATTCTAGTAGAATTTAGTGATAAATACACTACTAGCCCCGGCACCTCGCAAGCTTAACAGCTCATGCATCGAAGCTGCTTATGAGAATAATATACAGAAGAATGGAAAAGAAAATTGAGAATGCGCTAGGTGACGATCAGTTTGGCTTTAGGAAAAGTAAAGGGACGAGAGAGGCAATTCTGACGTTACGGCTAATAATGGAAGCAAGGCTAAAGAAAAATCAAGACACTTTCATAGGATTTGTCGACCTGGAAAAAGCGTTCGACAATATAAAATGGTGCAAGCTGTTTGAGATTCTGAAAAAAGTAGGGGTAAGCTATAGGGAGAGACGGGTCATATACAATATGTACAACAACCAAGAGGGAATAATAAGAGTGGACGATCAAGAACGAAGTGCTCGTATTAAGAAGGATGTAAAGACAAGGCTGTAGCCTTTCGCCCCTACTCTTCAATCTGTACATCGAGGAAGCAATGATGGAAATAAAAGAAAGGTTCAGGAGTGGAATTAAAATACAAGGTGAAAGGATATCAATGATACGATTCGCTGATGACATTGCTATCCTGAGTGAAAGTGAAGAAGAATTAAATGATCCACTGAACGGAATGAACAGTCTAATGAGTACACAGTATGGTTTGAGAGTAAATCGGAGAAAGACGAAGGTAATGAGAAGTAGTAGAAATTAGAACAGCGAGAAACTTAACATAAGGATTGATGCTCACGAAGTCAATGAAGTTAAGGAATTCTGCTACCTAGGCAGTAAAATAACCATTGACGGACGGAGCAAGGAGGACATCAAAAGCAGACTCGCTATGGCAAAAAAGGCATTTCTGGCCAACAGAAGTCTACTAATATCAAATACCGGCCTTAATTTGAGGAAGAAATTTCTGAGGATGTACATCTGGAGTACAGCATTGTATGGTAGCGAAACATGGACTGTGGGAAAACCGGAACAGAAGAGAATCGAAGCATTTGAGATGTGGTGCTATAGACGAATGTTGAAAATTAGGTGGACTGATAAGGTAAGGAATGAGGAGGTTCTACGCAGAATCGGAGAGGAAAGGAGTATGTGGAAAACACTGATAAGGAGAAGGGACAGGATGATAGGACATCTGCTAAGACATGAGGGAATGACTTCCATGGTACTAGAGGGAGCCGTAGAGGGCAAAAACTGCAGAGGAAGACAGAGATTGGAATACGTCAAGCAAATAATTGAGGACGTGGGTTGCAAGTGCTACTCTGAGATGAAGAGGTTGGCACAGGAAAGGAATTCGTGGCGGGCCGCATCAAACCAGTCAGTAGACTGATGACCCAAAAAAAAAGTGCAGTGCAGTATTATACTGCGAGTTGAATCACCCCCTAAACATTCAGGTGATGCAGAGACTACGCCTCTGCACTATACATGGGTTGATAATGGTGTTATTTCTCGGAGCACAATCATTGCTGAGTGGTATTGTGAATCCACCTTGAGCGCTATTGCGACCTGATTTTCCGAGATGGAAGTACGCGGGTCCGCTGAAGCGCTCAGTTATATACAACACCTCGACATCCATATTCATGTCTATGATCCAATAAATGGAGGGTCCAGTTATATTAAACTCCCTGGGGATATAGCTAACAAGGAGGCATGAATAAATTTTGAAACTAGAAAAGATGAGGCTTGTTTTACATGGTCAATCCTGGCTTGTGAGAAAAATTACAAAGACATAGATCATCTGCAGCGTCCGAGCAGTTACAAAGTCAGTGATATTAACTCATATTATAACTTTGATGGGATAGAGTTACCTGTCTAGATCCAGGACAAACATAAGTTTGAGGCTCAGAATACCGGAATATCGCTTCACTTTTATGGCCTGGAGAAGAAGAATAATGACACATCAGACGAGCAAGATAAGCACACTGTAGTGGGCCCCTCCATTTCTCAAAATTTGCAGGTGAGCGAGAGCTGCATGTAAACAAGCTGCTCCTCTCTGAAGGTGATAATTGTCACTGTGTCTGGATCAAAGACATGTCCCACCTCCTTTGTTTCCAGTTAAGTAAGAAGCAATGTAAAAAGCATATTTGTTAAAGGTGTATGAATTATTTTTCAGCTGAAGAGTTATTAGCAATATATTTATTAGAGTGTGCTTCCAAGGACCCAGTACGTGTGATTATGCCCACAGAGGAAAATAACTTCATTAAATTTCAAAATGCTCACCACCAGCGACTTTGAATGTCTGCTAGCTCTTATTACTCGTTGTGAAGCGAACCTCTTAGCTTCACACAGAACCTTCACACAAATACATGTACCTTATGCAGCAGTGTTCCAAGTATATGTGGATATGATTCTAAACTTAGCGGCTACCAGTCTTATGTAAGGATCTATCCGGCAGTTTGGCTTCACTTTCATGGGAAGCTGATAATCTCTACACCACCAACATTCCCATGACCAAACCAAAGAAAGATGATGAATTATATGAAAAGGCGGTTACTTGTCATATTTGTGGACTAGCCTTAGATAGAAAAGCGGAAACTCGTCTTAGGGACCACTATCATAGTATCCAGTATGGAAAAAAAAATCTCTGTAGCACACACATACGCACACGCAATCACTTAAAGGGTGCAGCAGTCTGCGATCCGAAAGAAACAGATATAACACACTCAAAACCGTTTAAGGATGCAGCAATCTGTATAGAGTATGGTCCAAAACAGATATAACATAGAGACATTGACCATATAGACATTGAACACAGACACGCACACGTAAAATCTGTTGAAGGACGCAGCAATCTGGCTGGAATATGGTCCAAAAACAGATATAACACAGACATAGATTCTGTTAAGAACGCAGCATTCTGTATAGACTGCGGTCCAAAACAGATATAATACACAACATAGACACAGAATCCGTTAAAGGGCTCAGGAATCTGTATGGATTGCGGTCCAAAACAGATATAACAGGTTACACAAACATATAATCTGTTAAAGGACGCAGCCGTCTGTATATAGAGCGGTCGAAAACAGATATAACATACAGTGAACACAGAGACAATGAGCATACACACACACACACACACACACACACACACACAATCTGTTAGAGGACATAGCATTCTGTATAGAATGCGATCCAAAACAGATATAACATAGAGACACAAACATAAAAACTGTTAAAGGACGCGTCAATCTGGGTGGAATGCGCCCCAAAACAGATATAACATAGAGACACTAAACACATAGACATTGCAAACACACACATACACAATTTGTTAAAGGACTCAGCATTCTGTATAGAGTGCGGTCCAAAACAGATATAACACGCATTCAATGAGTTAAAGGATGCTGCAGTCAGTGGACTGTGGCTAAAAGAGTTATTTGAGCACTGAAACTGTACTCACCAGGTAACTGCACTTCGTCTGCTCGGCAGTGCTTTCTGCTGCCTCTGCCATTGTCGCTGCTGCTGGCGGATCCTGTTCGCTTCATCGTGAAAGACGAAGTGTAGTGACGTTAAAAGCACTGGAACACGTACAGGAACAGAGTGAGGGTGAGTTGGGTTGTCGTTTGGTTTATATAGGTTCTATGACGTCGAATCACGTGACTAATGCAGTAGCCAATATGATTGCAGTATTCTAGGGATGGGGGGTGCTACGTCATGAGGGAACACTGTGCTCCTAGTGGGAAAATGTGGAACCTCTCATTTGATCATTGAATATTGAAATGATACATTCAGTTATTGAATATCATTAAAACTGAAATGGAATTAAGTACATAGGTAATTCATACGTTAGATGCGGGATGTGGGTGTCACATGTGTTCAGTTAACATCCGTTAGGAAATTTACAGCAGACTATCTGTGGTGCGTGTAAGAACGTGAGGGCTGGATGCTGTGACGTCAGCAGTCACACGCTCACTGGCTGTACACGTGCTGCGTATCCCGTTATAAACGCGTCAAAGAGAGAAAGCAGAAGATCTTGGATTACGTAATGGGACTGTGCAGTGACTGTGTCCTAGAGCATATTGTAGGGAAGCAGCCTACTCACGCCATATAAAATTCATATGCTTTCCATTGTGTGCCAGCCTAGTCCGCTGTAACTAGCTATGACGTCAGGACTGTTGCACAATACCTTAAAAGTAAAGTAAATAATCTAAAAAGTTGATAGCATGTCAGGAGTGAGGCTAAAATTATAATGTGTTAAGTTTCAGTTTGGTAACGAACAGTTTTCGAAATTTGGACGTTTTACGTAAAATTCAGCGGCGCAACAGAAAGGAGCTAGAAACTTCAATATTTGTATTCAGATTCCTTTTTCATTGTAATTTAATGGAAACAGCATGCTGGATCTCACAAAGTAATATTTTGGTTGAAATTCATGATTTTCTTTTTTTGTGTCCTAAAAGTTCGGAAGCAAGATAGATTAAGTAAGTGATCAGATAAAGCTAGGATGTTTAGATTTAGGTAGAAGGGAGATACACTATAATAACAAAAATGTGTGAAGTTTCAAAAAGGTAGCTATGAAATTATAGTTGTAGCGTAGATCCAAAGGGCAAGTTCAGAGCTCATGTACTGCGTGTAGTACAACTAAAATAATTCTCTCGCCAAAAGTATTTAACCTAGCCACATTAGAATTTTACTATAGTATTGACCTGTGTGCTGATTGCACAATTAAATCGAGAGCTTGATTGGCCAGCAGCGAATGAAGCATTTAATTATTTAGCAAATTGAAGTGGTATTCTGCTAGCCCCAGCGGCTAGTCAGTAAGGCAAATGTTGTAGGCTGTGCCTTCGGCGGTTCGCACCACGGCTATATAAATAAGAGCGTGCGACCTAGAGTAAGGCCCCAGTTCTGTTCTAGATTCCTGTCTCAGCGCACTTTGTGTCGTAAGCCGCGACGCGTTTGTTTAGTTGTCAGGAACAGCGTTGGATGCCATATTATGTAAGACGGTATATACGTAACGATGAGTTCACATTGGGGTAAAATGTTAATTATGGAACGACTCCAGTGATTTATTCTCAGTCTGCGTATGTCGTATTTTCACGTGTCGCCTCAGGACAGGCTTCTATCATTACTAGCGTGGCGTTTAATGAGTATTAACATCAAATTTTGGCGAGCATTCACTTTGAACATTTACATCGATAACGATTACTGAACAGTTTCGTTATCTAGGGAAATAGGATCTGCGCAATAGACTCTGAACAGCTCTGATAGTACAATAACTGATATGGGTAATCATTTGCCTGGAATTTTACACTTTATCGTGAAAATTGTTCGTTTTCTATGAATCCCAGACATCATCCTAAATCCTCAGAGTAATGAACTTCAATAATCAAAAACTTTATGTCTCCTTTCAGAGTGGGCACAGTGAACTTTAATTGCAGGCGTCACGTTTTTGCTTACCACTTTCTGGTTGCCAACATTGTAGTTAGAGAGCCTGTGTTGAGAACAGCCATAAAGATATACATATATAATAATTATTTTGCACTCGCCGCCCCACATACAATGTTCCGGCCTAGAAATAATTCTTTAAATTTTCACCCACCGCCTCACAACATGGCGAACAAAATGTATGCAGCCATCTTGAATAACGGTACTTGCGGTATCACCCGATGTCAAGGTAGCACCCTCTGGTGGTGGCGATATCTACTAAGTCAGTTGGAGTCCGGATCTCGTGGTGAACATACTGGGTGACGCCATCTTGGATTACGTCACAGGTGAGAGCGCCCTCTGATGGTGGCGATGTGTACTAAGTCAGTTGGGCTCTGGACCTCGTGGTGATGTTGAGTGGTACTTAAGTAAATAAATTAGTGAAATCAAAGTTAACTAGAAATTAGAATATAAATGAAAAACTTGGTTTAGTTTAGAGAGTTACATACTCGCAAGCAGCGGGCCGAACAGCAGAACAGAAGAGACAATGACCATGAAGTCAGCAACTTCCACATAAGCGGGCGCTGTCGATTCAGCCGTCAGGGCATCGCCCGACCGGCTCACGTGTTTCTCAGTTGTCGTATGTGAGCAAAGGCCCTCGCCTACATCCCAAGAGCCAATGACCGACGTAAAGAAGATTCTTCGAGAAGCCATTCAACGTGACAGAAGAGGCAATGACCGGCTCACGTGTTTCTCAGTCGTCACATGGGATCAAAAGCCCTCACCTACATTCCAAGAGCCAACGACCGACGTTAAGAAGATTCTTCGAGAAGCTTTTCAACGTGACAGACGAGGCAATGACCGTGAAGTCGTTCACCTCCAGTAAACTGAAGTGAATAAATACGCGAGACGCAGTGGGCCAGACAGATGAAGTCAGAGGAAGTCAGATGAAGACAGATGAAGACGGAGTCGAAGACGGAGACGGAGACGAGAGACGAAGAAGACGAAGAAGCGTAGCAGTAGTTTTCAGTCAGTTTCGGTGCTGAAGACCGTCATGTAAGAAGAGGAATAGCAAGCAGTAGCCGCAGCGCCAGAAGACAGAAGTTAAAAGGTATTTGAAGTCTGATTTTTACGTACCCGGGTGACTCGTGAGGACGGGAAGGAGACGGCCTCACGTCAGTAGTCACCTGTGAGCTGGGATGAAGACCTGACAGCCGAAGACTGGCAAGCAGGAGTCCGTGGTTCGAGTCCGCCACACTGGCCTTCCCCCGCCGCGCCGCTCCGCTGGCCGACGCAGAACACACGCGGCCGCTTAGAGAAGAGAAACACTGGGACGCGACACCCAAGGTATCATCCGATGCACGATTTCGCTCGCAATAATTAAACGGGCCACCTCGCGCTGCGCTTCTCCAGTCAACTGAGCGAGACAGCGACACGAGATACACACCGCTACGCGTAATCAGACGCCGCCGCCGCCGCCGCCGCTGCCGCAGCAGAAGACTTCACAAACGACACAGCTGCCGCTCTCCGAACCAGAACATCCCGTAAGATACAGTTGTACAAATCTTCAATAAAAGTTATCTTATGTAAAAATGATGTTTCATTCGACCTCATACCCGAGCCAAGGAAGAACCCACCCTGCCCACATGTTGTTAAGAGAGAAAAGTTAATTTATTTAATATTTTCACCCTGACAGAATGCTTTAGAATGCTCATCCTGACAATTGACAGCATCAAAAGAGAAAACCCAGTTACATTTAGTGACAGAAGTGTCACATTTAGTAACACAACTGTTACATTTGATGTCAGAAGCCGTTATAGTTGTAACATTTGGTGTCAGAGAAAAAACCCTTGGCTCAATATGAGGTGTGAATGACAGTCACTAAAGGTTCACAGTTAGTATTGTTTAATGTGTGAAAGTATAGAGGTTTGCACAGCAGTCGTAATATTTTCTTTATTTAGAAGTGTATTTTCTCTCATGATTTTAAGGGTTTGTCGAAAATATTTAAACATCTTTTGAATTCAGTGTGGTAATATTGTGTAACTAATAGTTTGTAAAATGATGACACGAAATCGTACAAAGTCAGAGTCAGCACCACAAGCGGTTTCTACTGAGGAAGCTATTCAGAGCTTAGTTAATCAGATAGCACAGCTCAAAAGTGATAATAATGCATTATTTAAACAGTTGAGTGAGGTTAGGCAAACCAGTTCAATCCCTCCCACCCTAGATTCCTCAGCAGCAGCCTTAGTAACTCCTTTTTCAGGTAAACCTGGCGAGGACATAACAGCCTTTTTTGATGATTTAGTAGCAGCTGCAAAGTTAGGATCATGGTCAGATGAACAGGTCTTACAAATGACAAAGTTACGATTGACAGGAGAGGCTAAAGCACACGTCTTATACCATGAAAAATTAAGGAATGCTCTAACATTTGAGGAATTGAAGAAAGGATTGCTTAAACGTTTTCAAAAACAGAACAGCTGTAGATTTTATAGGGAACAGTTAAACACTATCACTCAGAGGCAAAACGAGTCGTTAGAAAGCTTTGTAGATAGGATTAGAAAAGTTAATATTAACACCTATCAGTTGACAACTAGTGATGAAGCAAATAAAGTTATTTTACAAGAGGCAGAAAATAGAGCTCTGGATACATTTTTACGTGGGTTACCTCCTGAAACGTCCCGTCGTGTCAGGGCAGAGTTTCCTAAAAATTTAGCAGAAGCTGTATCTGTGGCGACGGCTTTTGAAGAAATAGACATTGCCACCAGATACAAGGAGAAGCGAAATATATTTTCAGCAGGAGTACGATGTTTTAGGTGCGATCGACAGGGATATATAGCAAAAAACTGCAGACAACCTCAATGCACTAATTGTCAAAGAATAGGTCACACATTCAAGGAATGCAGGTCTAAGAAAGTTGTTCCAAATAGAAATCAGTTAAACTCAAACGGGAATGCCGGAGCCGCCGCCAGGCGTTCCCAATAAAATTTCATGCCATTAAGGCTAATGTGAAGGCGGAATGCTGGTTATCTGCTACCATACAGGATAAAGAGGCAAGGGTACTAGTGGATACAGGTGCAAACGTATCAATAGTAAGTAATGAATGTATTGGAGAAAAGAAATATGACCCTCCAAGGTATAGATTGAGTGGAGTAGGAGGAGGTACAGTGAAGTCATTAGGATGTACATCACTGATTTTCTCTATTCAGGGTGTACAATTTCAAGAAGATGTAGAAGTGGTAACAAAGGTAACTGACGGGTACGACGCGATCCTAGGACTGGATTTCCTGAATAAACATCACGCTAAAATTGACCTCAGACAGCAAACTGTAGAACTTAGCGGAATAGTGTTTCAGCTAGGTGACACCGCTGCAAAGGGCCCTCTGCCGCAAGATTTCCCTAACCGGAAGGCGAAATCAACTACACTGCGTGCAACGTCCTTGAAGGTTGATTCGCGGGATCAGATACCATCTGGCTCAGGAAAACTTTTCTGGATGGCCGTTGACCCCGAAGTACCTACAGATACAGTGTGTCTAATAGAGCCTTTAGAGGAAAATGAGGAATTAGATGTATCACATTGTTTTGTACGTAGAAGTGTTGTACGGGTTCAAGACGTTGAGGGAGAAAGAAAAGTACCGGTACATATTGACAATTTCGGAGTGGAGGACAAAGAGTTGCATAAGGGAATATTAGTAGCTACAGTCAGTACTTTTGAAGAAGAAGATTTCATTTGGTCAGATATTAATGATGGTCAGAAACCAGACGCCTATAAAACCGCATTACGCCAGAAGATTGAGCATTTGCAAGGAAAGGATAGAGACACGATAGAAGCAGTTTTAGTTGAGTTTCAAGATTTATTTAATGCAGAAGGTCAACTGCCAGCAACAAATATCACACAGCATAGGATCCCAACAGGAAGTAGCCCCCCAGTTTATAGGAAGCCTTATAGAGTTGCGCATCACTTACAGCCAGTACTGGATGAATTTATAGAACAGCATCTAAAAGATGGAATTATAGAATATTCTGATTCGCCTTATAATTCAAATATCGTAATTATTCCAAAGAAGTCTCCCGACGGTACGAAACGATATAGGTTTTGTTGTGACTACAGACACCTTAACAAACAAACTATCTCAGATGTTTATCCTCTTCCAAACATTACAGACATCATTGACAGTTTGGGTAACAGTAAATACTTTTCAACAATCGATCTACGTAGCGGATATCATCAATTGGAAGTTGCACCTGAAGATAGGCATAAAACAGCATTTTCTACCCCTGGAGGCCACTGGCAATTTAAAAGAATGCCTTTCGGTTTGAAAAATGCACCAGCAACTTTTCAAAGACTACTCGATGGAGTATTGCGAGGACTCAAAACTCAGCAATGTTGTGTATATCTAGACGATATTATTGTATTCTCCAAAGACATTAATGAACATGCTGTGCGTCTGCGTAACGTTTTTCAGAGACTTAGAAAAGCTAAATTAACATTAAATATGGAAAAATGTACTTTTGCATTGACAGAGGTTACTTACCTAGGGCATGTCATTAGTGAAAAAGGAATTAAAACAGATCCTCGATTAATTTCGGCAGTTAAGGACTTCCCAACACCACAACGCGTTAAGGAAGTACAAAGTTTCATTGGTCTCGCATCGTACTACCGGAAATATGTTCAAAATTTTGCTGAGATTGCCCGACCCTTAACCCAATTATTGAAAAAGGGTGCAAAATTTCATTGGTCTGAAGATTGTGAATTAGCATTTCAAACCCTTAAAGATAAGTTAACACACAGTCCAGTATTAGCCTACCCAGATTATAATAAAGAATTTATTTTATCCTGTGACGCAAGTGGTCATTCAGTAGGAGTTGTTTTGAGTCAGAATATTAATGGCGCGGAACACCCCATAGCCTACGCTTCGAGACAACTAACAACAGCAGAAAGAAATTATTCCACAACGGAGAAAGAATTGTTAAGTGTTATTTATGGTATCAAATACTTTAAATGCTATTTGTATGGTAGGAAATTCAAGGTCATTACAGACCACGCAGCTTTAAAATGGTTGCTTGGATTAAAGGATCCATCTAGTCGTCTCACCCGTTGGGCCCTATGTCTTTCCGAAATGGATTTCGAAGTTATCCATAAACCAGGCAAAAAACACACAAATGCAGATTGTCTAAGTCGGAAAATAGCACTTTTGGAAGCAACAGGCCGAGATACTGAGGACTGGAGAAAGGCACAAGATGAGGATACAGAATGCAAAAAATACGCAACTCAAAAACAATTTTGCTTTGAAGATGGTGTATTATGCCGTAAAACAAAACTTGGACCGCGAATTGTTGTTCCCCAACACCTTAGACAAGAAATAATGGCAGAGGCCCATGATCATATCCTTGCAGGACACGGTGGACAGCGGACAACCGAAAGACGTGTAGCAGAGCGATTTTGGTGGCAAACCAGAAAGCAGGATGTTGCGCAGTACGTTCGTAATTGCATTGCGTGCGCACAACGAGCTGAACTTTCTCGTTCAAAAATACCCTTACAGAGGCTCCCCGAGGCTTCATGTCCATTTCAAATCTGCGGAATCGATCTCTACGGGCCATTTCATAAAACACCTGCTGGTAATAAGTATGTTCTTACAATTATAGATCACTTTTCACGCTATCTAGCTATGGTGAGTCTCCCAGATCAGCAAGCAAATACAGTTGCCCAAGCTTTAGTTAACAACTGGATACTTAAATTTGGCGTACCTGAAGCTATTATCACAGATCAGGGATCTAATTTTATGTCGGAATTAATGAAACAGCTATGCCACTTACTAAAAATACGCAAATTACGCACAACTCCGTTACACCCTCAGTGCAACGGGCGCACAGAAAGAGTTCATCGGACAATTGGCAAGATGCTTAGTTATTATATTAACGAACAACATTCTAATTGGGATACGTATTTACCAATAATCGTGTCGGTATACAACGCTAAAACGCATGAAGCAACTGGCATGTCACCTTATGAAGTGGTCTATGGGAGAAAAATGCCATCCCCTTTTGATGTAATCAGACAGAAAAACGGAAAAGTCGGAGAAACAGTAAGAGATTTCAGTCGAATGATGAAGGATGTATGGAAAAAGGTTCAAAAATCTAATACAAAGGCTTTGGAACGACAGGAAAGATTAGGTAATACCCAAGCTAAATATCCAAATTACAAAATCGGTCAGTGGGTTATGGTTTCGACTCCTTACATTGCTAAAGGAAAAACGAAGAAATTTGTAACAAACTACAGAGGTCCTTACCAAATTATTGAGATCACGTCACCAGTCAACGTTAAATTGCAACTGCCCACCCGAACTACTATTGTCCATGCAAGTCGTTTAAAACCTTTTAAGGGCGCTCCAGATGTGATTCCTTCAACAATAGTGTCTGCTTTTCCGAAGGGTGGAGGAAGTACCCGAAAAGGAAAAAGAGTGGCCACGCCAGCACAACATACAGACATGGCACCATACAATCTTCGACCAAGAGTACGAATGTCCTAGTTGAATCTTAGTAGACTGTAGTATACATATGTAAATAATTAATAAATGATAAGGGTTTATTTTTTAAGAAAGAAAAGTTGAACGTAGAGACATGTAGATCTTGTAATTAACAATGTATTCCTTCTTTTCTTTGTTTTTGTTTTTACTAGGTTGGTAGGTTCATAACCATGTTGTTTGCTTTTTTCAGAAAACGCCATGCAAGCATTTCCTACACAAAACCTGTCCTACCTCAATGACTCCCTTGACAGTTCCCTTCTGAAGTCATTAGATATGTTCATAAACTCACAGCAAGGCAAAATTGATGCCAATGTTATGATGCAACATGTTTTAAAATTAAAAGGTGAACACAAAACTAAAATTATAATGCTAGGAACGGGTATATCTGGAACCTTTGTGTTGGTGTTTCTACTTTGTACAGTTTTCTTTTATCTAAGACGAAAAAAGAAGCCAAATAATAATATACCACTTCATCAAATCCCTGTTACCTAGATACCACACTCTTAACTGGTGTACTTCAGTAGTTACTTTTCAGCACTAGTGTATTAATTTTGTTTATTGTACTTCACTCTTTACTAAACAGTCTTATGTTAAAGTAAAAAATACTGTAGAATAAATATTCTTGCATTCATATAGGGTTGATTAAACAGGTGTTGCTATGTAAATTTCTAAGTGAATAATCCATTTTTTGTTTATTCATCGTCATCAAGATTTGTTACACTTATTACAACCATTCATGTAAGAACTTTGTGATTCATGACTGTGCAGTGCTTTTGTAAAGTGATAAAGTATTTTCCACATACTTAATGTGAAGCGTGTGTAATCTTCTAAGTCGAGAGTTTTCATTGCTTATGTTAGTGCTTTTGCCGTGTGAAGAGTGGAGGAATGTTGAGTGGTAAATTCGAGGGCGAATTTCTCCGAAGGGTGGAGGAATGTTGAGTGGTACTTAAGTAAATAAATTAGTGAAATCAAAGTGAACTAGAAATTAGAATATAAATGAAAAACTTGGTTTAGTTTAGAGAGTTACATACTCGCAAGCAGCGGGCCGAACAGCAGAACAGAAGAGACAATGACCATGAAGTCAGCAACTTCCACATAAGCGGGCGCTGTCGATTCAGCCGTCAGGGAATCGCCCGACCGGCTCACGTGTTTCTCAGTTGTCGTATGTGAGCAAAGGCCCTCGCCTACATCCCAAGAGCCAATGACCGACGTAAAGAAGATTCTTCGAGAAGCCATTCAACGTGACAGAAGAGGCAATGACCGGCTCACGTGTTTCTCAGTCGTCACATGGGATCAAAAGCCCTCACCTACATTCCAAGAGCCAACGACCGACGTTAAGAAGATTCTTCGAGAAGCTTTTCAACGTGACAGACGAGGCAATGACCGTGAAGTCGTTCACCTCCAGTAAACTGAAGTGAATAAATACGCGAGACGCAGTGGGCCAGACAGATGAAGTCAGAGGAAGTCAGATGAAGACAGATGAAGACGGAGTCGAAGACGGAGACGGAGACGAGAGACGAAGAAGACGAAGAAGCGTAGCAGTAGTTTTCAGTCAGTTTCGGTGCTGAAGACCGTCATGTAAGAAGAGGAATAGCAAGCAGTAGCCGCAGCGCCAGAAGACAGAAGTTAAAAGGTATTTGAAGTCTGATTTTTACGTACCCGGGTGACTCGTGAGGACGGGAAGGAGACGGCCTCACGTCAGTAGTCACCTGTGAGCTGGGATGAAGACCTGACAGCCGAAGACTGGCAAGCAGGAGTCCGTGGTTCGAGTCCGCCACACTGGCCTTCCCCCGCCGCGCCGCTCCGCTGGCCGACGCAGAACACACGCGGCCGCTTAGAGAAGAGAAACACTGGGACGCGACACCCAAGGTATCATCCGATGCACGATTTCGCTCGCAATAATTAAACGGGCCACCTCGCGCTGCGCTTCTCCAGTCAACTGAGCGAGACAGCGACACGAGATACACACCGCTACGCGTAATCAGACGCCGCCGCCGCCGCCGCCGCTGCCGCAGCAGAAGACTTCACAAACGACACAGCTGCCGCTCTCCGAACCAGAACATCCCGTAAGATACAGTTGTACAAATCTTCAATAAAAGTTATCTTATGTAAAAATGATGTTTCATTCGACCTCATACCCGAGCCAAGGAAGAACCCACCCTGCCCACATGTTGTTAAGAGAGAAAAGTTAATTTATTTAATATTTTCACCCTGACAGAATGCTTTAGAATGCTCATCCTGACAATTGACAGCATCAAAAGAGAAAACCCAGTTACATTTAGTGACAGAAGTGTCACATTTAGTAACACAACTGTTACATTTGATGTCAGAAGCCGTTATAGTTGTTACAGTGAACACACCTGCATGAAATTGGTTAAATAATAAATACTTATGTCCAAGTACTTTTTTCCCATGAATCCTTAGGAGGAGGTGGGGGTCAGGCAACTGAGGTTAGTACAAGTGTCCTTTCTTTTGCGCCATTTTCTTATCTTAATAGAGATAAGCGAACTGACCTTTGTTTACCACCAAAATTTTAACTTGGTGCCAGTTCGTAGGAAGAGGTGGCGGTCGGGTGACTTATGTTAGTGGAGGTAGCCCAAATGACCTATGTTCCCTTCGATTTTCTCTGCTTAGTAGAGATGACTGAAGTGTAATGCATTCTCTTGTTGGAATTTGAACTTACCATCCTTTTGTCTGGGGACTCGGGGGTATGACACTTTCCTGCCAAAATTCAAACTTCCCACAAAAGCAGCCATCTTGAATGACGTCACAGCCACCGTCTTTGATGACGTCATACGCTGTTGCCTAGCGTACTCGCCTCCATCCTGGAAGAAAGTCATCGTCGCCGTCTTGGATACATCTGGCAACAATGTAGAGTGGCTCAAAATTCTCCTTGTCCCAATACTATAGGGGAAGTGTGATGAGTTAACCGTTATTACTTTGTCAGACGAAGGGATTAACTGCCTCTTTTGTGCTGTTTAAACAATACATAAAGAACATTAACAACAAAGTATGTACGGATTATTGCTACCTGACATCCTGATTAGCTTTGTTGGATTTGATATGAAATAACTCCCATGCAAATATTAACCAATCAGCCTTTATCAGTTGCACATGGTGAATCTGTTCTAAACTGTTAAGGTATAATCCACTAGTCAATAACGGTTGGTTTAATATGGCACTGTTTCGAGTTTCATTTCACTGTGTATGAGTCAGGGCACTGGTTATTAGGGACTTAGCAGTGACTGCTGAAATGGAGAAGGCAACTGACAAGCAGCGACTGCTGAGAAGTGCATCAAGCCCTCCCTGGTGCATGACGACTGGAACAAGAACGTACATAAACTGCTTGTTTACAAGTTTTCCTCGAACACTATTCGTTTGACCAAGATAGAAGGTTCTCTACAAATGCTTACCTCCTTTGTTTCGGCAGAATGTAACAATCGAAGAAGATGTTAGTGGATTGGCGACACAATGAGCACAACCTGGTCCTTCACAAATTGTAGAAGGCTCAGCACAAGGAAAGGAGTTGGGGAGAGTTGTGATGGAACAGCAACCATAATACATGGTATCTATAATATCAACTACTTTACTATTGAACGGTGACAGTAATTTCAGTTCCAATCAAAATGGATACTTGGTTCAATGTAGCTCAAAACGTCTTTAACTAATATATCTGTCCGCATTTCTAGCAGTTCTTAATGTTTGAATTATTGTCCGGAGTTACTGTCTGTCCTAATGTGTTTATCACTATACTCGTAAACATGTATTAGTTTATATAGCATATACTGTACATGTATATTAGTTTCCGACTTTATAAACGGAGTCCACGCAGTCAGCCGCGCGACTGTAGATGAACTCCACGCACCCCCACTTCCCCCTCAAACCGGCTGGCGTCTCCCCTCATCCCCTCACTGCCTTCGTCACCAGACCGGTGGGCAGTTGTTCTAGGTAGTGCGCGCCCATCTCATTTTCCAACCACGCTAATTCCCAGGATGGTAGCTAATGGCCTGCGCTACCACAACGCCTCTTAACGTCATGACCGTTTACTAGACCTATAGTACAGTCCAGTCCTTCGCACCCCACTCTGTTGCTTGTGTGCACCACATTAACGCGGATTTTATAAAACCATTCCTCACCAGCACTACTGCTTTCAGCACACTTTCATACAGCGCTTCTACCTTCTCATAACAGTTTACAGTGTTAACATTAATGAGAACAGTATTGGTAGTTTGCCTTCCGAAATTAACTATTCAATTACAAATCGGAATATCATTTATTAAAGAAAAAAATTATGAGTATTTTATGTAGAGGTCATGTTACAGAAGTTTAGAACGCTGCACCGATTACAGTTTTGGCAAGGAATTATGTCTGCAGCTGCTATGTTACATACTCCATTCGTCATTTTTAGGGTTCTGTACCTCAGTCGATGAAAACGGAACCCCTTACACGACCACCTTGTTGTCTGTCTGTCTGTCGGCCTGTCTGTCTGATCGACTGTTGAGACCTCTTTTCCTCAGGAACGGTTAGACTTACTAGTTTCAGATTTATGTCATATGCAAAAGTCTGTGGTCCCCTGCAGATGTAAAAGATTTAGGCTTCTTAGTCAACGCAATCAAAACACACAGCCAATTATTTCACATAATTTGATGCTTCCCGTTGACCCAGAATCATGAAATTTGACAAGAAGCAAGGTTACCCAGTACAAACAAGGGAAATACCCGAAAATTATTGATTTGTAATTATATCACACGAAAAGATCTACTTCTTTCCTTTTGTTATCTGATAGTCAGTCTTTCCATCTGTATGTCTATTCTCCTGAACAGCTACAAGAGTCAGGTTGATATTTATGTCACCCGTTAAGGTCTACAGTCCCTTGGCGGTGTAAGTAGTTTTAGCTTGTAAGTCAATGTGCTCAAAACATATGGCCATTTACGTTATATGCTTTGATACTCGCAAACTCACTCATCAAAACCTGTAACGTACTTCCCATTAGGCTTAGATGGTGGGGTCATGTTACACGCATGGGAGAAGCAAGGTTACCCAAGAGACTCATGGATTCAGCAATAGAGGGTAGGAGGAGTCGGGGCAGACCGAGGAGAAGGTACCTGGATTCGGTTAAGAATGATTTTGAAGTAATAGGTTTAACATCAGAAGAGGCACCAATGTTAGCACTGAATAGGGGATCATGGAGGAACTGTATAAGGGGGGCTATGCTCCAGACTGAACGCTGAAAGGCATAATCAGTCTTAAATTATGAGTGTGATACAAGTTTTATAATGATTTATCTACTATAGGCTAAAAAATTTTAGCAAGTGCGTTTCTTTGTTTGGTATCGAGTCTTCATCTGAAAAATACGTTCCTGGTGGAAATGAATTTTTAATAATTGGTTTTTGTGTCCTTTTTTGTTGTTTTGTCAAAATGTCATCTGCAAAGTAGAAATAAAGAAATTGTGCATTTTTGAAGCCTGCGTGCTTTAAAAAAAATAACTACGCACCCTCCGACTCAGAGTCGCAATATTAAAAGTTCTGGCTGGTTTCGTTGTCTACGGGCTGGATACGTAGTTACCGCATTACAAGCCAAGTACTGCTAAGTCTACGGTATACAATATGAATACACACATGAATTGACTGGTCGAAGGTCCTTATCACTCTGCAATTGCGAACTAATATAGAAATTTATAAATGAAAGATTGCAGTTAAATAAAATCTGCAGGTACTATCTTAACAACTTTAAATAATGAGGTGTCGATGGTCTAGCAATTAAATAAAATATAAGCTGAATCACAGGGAAACAATAGATTCCTACTGCACGTAATTACTTATGAACAACAACATAGCTCGCGAGATTTTCACTTCTAAACGCACATTATGTCTTCTCTGTAGAAACCTCGGAAATCTCACAAGTTCACAAGTTCGCACTGTGAAGTATTTCTGTCTCTCGCGACCACGTGCAAACCACTGCACACTGCAAGTGTCTCTCGCGACTGTGCAGTACCGTCCACAACTGCCCACTGTTCTGAACTGCCGCACTCCCAGCTCTACCTCGTGTCCTCTCCTCCGAACTCGCTTCCGTCCAGTCTCACCATTAACGAGAGCTGTGATTGGCTAGAGCGCTCCCTCCATGTCTCCTAGCGAACGCACACTCAAAAACATAATGAAACATACTCGAAATACTGTATTTGCATTGAAATACTTAAATTAAACAGATATTGCTCGGCTGTACCATAAACACGCTCTAACACACATTATTAAATGCATAAACAATTAAATAAACATATATCAAAAGGAAAGAAGCAAAAGGTACGCCAGGAGACTAATGTTTCTGTGCTTTCTAAAACACAGTAAATAATTGACCAGTTTCTTCATAAATAGCATATATCGGATATTAACAGAGACAAAGATGAATAAATATATTTATAAGCATGCTGCTACCGTTTTTTCGTGTAACTGTGGAGTACTTATGGCCTGTCGCGATCGATAGTAATCGGCCACTTTGACCTCCAATAACTCATGTACTATTTATGTTACATGCCTGTAATTGATACCAGGTTGGGTTTACACTAATAGCTTTCGAAAGACACGGCGATCGACAAAATCGGATGCAGCGTTTATATTTTGGAAATTCGTTGCTGGGTGTTACTTGTATAATTTACTGTCAGATAGTAAACTTTAAACTAATAAAGATATTGAAAATCTGATTACACCATCAGAATCGTCATATAATGGTAATGTACACGTTTCTTTTTGAGGTATCATGATTCATCTGGCTACTATTAATTTCTATACGAACTGTGAAATGTCTGTCATTAAGGTTTCACAAAGTCAGCCATCATTGGCACTCCCAGCATAGACATCTCCTTCATCGACACAAAGCACCATCCTCGTCACAGCGGAATTCCCAGCCACGGGGCAGGACCATGCGCTGGTGCTACCTCTCTCGTCCGGCTAACGTCCGGCATCACGTGGTTGCTGCTGGGCCGCGGCTTTCACGAGCGTCCAGTGCGGCACGCCAACTTGGAATATTTTCAGGGCGCCACAATGCGCTCATTACCTCACAAGCCTCTTTTTTCGTGGGTAGTGGTTAAGTAGTAGTAGTAGTAGTAGTAGTTGCATATTCATCTGTAGATCTCTTTTTACAAGGATATACGACATGTCAAAGTACTTACAAATTGAGATCAATTTAAAATAAGCTAATTCGTATACACATATATTTACAGACTTCTAGTTAGTGACAATCATTAGATTTACTCCTGGTACACAATACTTTTTTTACAATTAACATTTTAAATGAAGTTTTGCCACAATGTTCGCGTATATCTCACTTTCAATCACTGCACACACTATACACACATTGTATGAATGCAGAGTGTCGCGGCGATAACATTGAATTAAATGTTCTCGGGTTTACAACCGCGTCAATTGCTTAAAACTACACGAGCTTTCAGCCAAGCACTCCTTGGCTCTTGTCAAGGGAATGACTGCCATTGGGCTATTGGTGCGCCCTTATATACGCTAGCTGCCGGCTATGACGTCACTGGTGCCCGTGACAATGCCATATATGGGCATGTTTGGACTCGGCGTTCGATTTGCCCTCTTCAACCTATTGTAGACACAACAAGGCGAAATGGCGTCACGTCCTTGTGTATCTTCGGTAAACAATAAGCAGTAGGTGGTCTAGGCCCTGTGGGAGAATATTCTTAACCACACTGTCTTCCACCGAAGATTTTGTCTACAATAGGTTCTCTAACGTACAAGCTGGCGAAGTGCTTGGCCAAGCTCCTCGCTCCACATGTGGGACACTGCGAACATCACATAAAAAAATCAGCAGAATTTATCAGTAGAGTCAACCGTCTACGCCTTAGTGAGGACGATATTATGGTCAGTTTTGATGCAGTGGCGCTGTTTACGAACGTGCCTATCAAAGACGCTTTGGACTTAATTTCCCAGTACTTTTTTAGTGACGTGGTCGAGCTATTTAGGCACACCCCTACGTCCTCCTTTTTCGTGTACAACGGCCAGTATTACGATCAGACAGAGGGCGCAGCAATGGGTAGCCCGTTGTCTCCAGCTGTTGCAAACTGCTTCATGGAGAATTTTGAGCATATTGCCGTAGATACTGCACCATTGAAGCTGAAGTGTTTCTTTCGATACGTTGACGACACGTTCGTCATTAAGCCACGCGAACACGATAAACTAGACCAGTTTCTGGAACAACTCAATGGCATCAACAGTAATATCCAGTTTACCATGGAGGTGGAAAAAGATAATGCACTGCACTTCCTCGACATCCTCGTTCACAGTAAACGAAATGGGTGCCTTGGCCAGAGCATCTACAGGGAACCCACTCACACAGACCTGTACCTGCACCAGCCATCATCATCCAGCACAGAAGCCCACAGTATAACAAACATTGGTACATCGTGCAAAAGTAATATCAGACGACGACAACCTGCCCCATAAACTGAGCCACCTACGCAAGGTTTTCAGGAATAATGGCTACAGCGCCCATCAAGTGAAAGACGTGATTTCTGGGAAATCAGAATAAGACCACCGACGAAGAGCAAGAAAATAAACTTGCTTGGCTGTCAGGATCAGCCGAGCGGTCTAAGGCGCTCCAAGTAGGGGGACGAAGGATGTGCCAGGCCACACTGCATTGTTGCCAAATTTATTCAAGAAGGCGGCGATGACGTCATCCAAGATGGCGGCATGTAGACTTGGCAACATCACATGGCGTCATCCAAGATGGCGGATTTTGGCGGGAAAATAGGTCAATTGTGCTATGTTCACTAACCTAACCATAAAAAAAAATGGCAGGAAGTTTGAATTTTGGCGGGAAAATAGCCCAATTGTGCTATGTACACTAACCTAGGCGTCCAGAAGAAAAAATGGTGGGAAGTTTGAATCCAACAGGATAATGCATGCAAAAAACCGTACTTTTCCTTATTACTATTGAATATCATTCATTAACATTCATTATCATTCATTATCATTTATTAACATTCACTATCATTCACTGTCATTCATAAACATTTATTATCATTCATTATCATTTATTATTATTTATTATTATTGACCTGCCTCCACTAGAAAATACCATCCAAATTCAAATTCCTACACGATAATGGCTGCAAAAACTTACTTTTGTTTATTATTATTCATTATCACTTGTTAACATTCATTATCATTCATTGTCATGTATTATCATTTATTATCATTCATTATCATTTATTATTATAGGCCTACCTCCACTAGAGAATTGCGCCAAATTCAAATTCCAACACAATATTCTCTCCAAAACTGTACTTCTATTGAAAGGGTACAGTACCGCCCGACATTGAAAATAGGTACAACATACTTCATTATTCTTGTCTGAACAACATATTTTTTGTAAAAATAACTCTATTTCAATTAATACAGCGAAGCCGGATACCAGTGTGGGAAAGAATGACAATTTATTTATTTAATTGATCACATGTGCACTCCCACAAAATAAATCCCTACATCCAGTTTGGTGAGATCTGTGAAATGAATGGATGTATGGTCGTCTGCTAACCGCAGATAGTGAATGAGAATATATGATCATCTTTGAGATGATCCTTTGGCCACCTTTGGTGGAACCACAGAGATGAAACTTACCGGAGCTTTGAGCGTCTGAAATGTGGCTGACCAATACGGTAGCAAGGTGCTCCCCACTTCGGCAGAGGTGCGAGAGGACCTGAAGAATGGCCATGTTTCAGCACTCTGCCGCTGGATCTTGTGCTGTTAAGACCTGTCTGAGTTGTGCTCCGTAAAGACAAAAGAGTGGAGACATGGTATGCATGTGGAATATTTAAGAGTAGTTTGAAATAATAATTTCGCTGTTTCAGGAACTTTTGTGGGGAGAATTAAATGTCAGGCAGGTAATATTAATGGGATCGTAGTAATCTTCAGAAGTGACCAACGGTCACAATGAAACCACGTGTAGCAATAAGTTGAAATACTTCCGTGTGCTTAAGTTAAGCTGAATTACTAGCGTGTGTACTATAAGTTGAAATATTTAAGAAATAGCGTGTGCAGGACTTGAAATTAGAGGCGAGTACTTCCACGTGGTGAGTACTGTGTGAGTCTAAATCTGTGTATGAGACAAAGGATAAAGAGAAGTACTCGTCCATGGTATCAGTTGAGGACTCGCGTGCGTGATGAATATCTTCCTAATATTACTTTGCGAGATATGTTTCCGTGTGACGCTTGATTCAAACAGCAACACTCTGAGAGAGAAACAAGTTGAGTCAGCCGTCTATCCAGCAACGCCACTTGGCTTGCATTGCACAGGAAGACGTGCATGTATCTCCAGAGTTGATAGTAGGAAAGTAGAATTACAAAGTGGGGCAGTGTCGTGTGAAACTGGGATAAATACTAATTGAAGTGGGAAAGCTGAAAGTGATAGTGTTGTGACTATTTATTGTATTGTATTCCATGTTGTAGTGTGGTGTATGTCATGTAATTTGGGTATGTGTGGTTTGCATGGGAGAGTAGCGAGGTAGTTTCAAAAGATTAGTGGGTTATGCTTGTTCCTTCTGTACCACTAGATCTGGAGGAAAGTTTCGTGATGATGATTGTGAGAGTCGAAGTGTGAGAAATAATAAAAGATCCACCATCCTATCCAGAAAGTGCACTGTAGCGTTAAATAATTACGAGACCATAAGGTAGAGAATCACCATTGTAAAGCCATGCCCACTGGGCGCAATTTCTCATGTGTTATTGTTGTAGGTTATAGAATTTGTGTGTTTAGGTTATAGAATTTATCGGAATAAATAAGATAGCGAAAAGAAAAAGATTGGTGGACTTTTCCTTCGAATTGTATGTTGTCATGATGTCCCGAATTTATAATGTGTGCGCCATTCATATTCAGTGCGGTGGCCACGTGTTGATAAAAGCCGTTAAATAAAAGACAAAAAGAAAATGTGGTATTGCCAGTGCGTAGTGAACAGTCAGAGTTCTGTAAATTACTGATAGTCAGATGTGCGTGTCCGTTGCGTATTATTCATACAGGAGGATAATTTGTAACTTAATTGAGAGTACGAGAGGTCATATTACTCGATAAATAAGAATGAATCCACTCGCTTGGCAGACCACTCATCTTGCAGGCCTGACTGCTTGATGCGATGAATAGAGATAATAAGGAAAGATTGGAGGCAAATAAGGAAAGATTGGAAGCGATGGATAGAGATAATAAGGAGAGAGATAGGGAGACTAAGGAAAGATTGGAAGCAAATAAGGAAAGATTGGAGGCAATGGATAAGGGAAATAAAGAGGCAATGAGGAAGCTACACACAGTTATCGATGAGCGTCTGTCTGCAGTTAATAATCGGTTAGATGAGGGGGAGAAGAATCTGGATGCGTTGAAGCAAGAATGTGATGCCGTGAAAGAAAAAGCCAATAATTTGGAGGTACGAATAAGTGCAATAGAGAGCGATATTACAGAAGGTAGGGATGTGTTCCCGGATGAGCGAAACAAAGAGATAGTGGAGGACTTACTTGCAGATAAACAAGGGGCATTAGACAGCGTGGAAGCTCAAGTCACCCGGCAGGAAGCGGCGCTAATAAACACAGGGATGAAGTTGCGGAGGTAGTGGTCAGAATGAATACGATTAGTGCAGATGTAGAAAAGATCAGTATAAGCGGCGAAACAGGCTCTGACAGTACGCAGCGAGAGGTTTATGCCGACCAGGAGGAGATACAATCACTATTACAGTTTAAAGAGGCACAATTAGAAACAAATAGGAAACATAGGGAAGAACTAGCACAGTTGCAATTATCGTGCAGAAGCGAAGGTGAAACACCACCAGGTAGACTGCAGAGGGAGAGTGAGATAAATTGAAAAAACGAAAATAGGCAGAAAGAGGAAGACGAACTCAGAGAGTTAGAAGAACGGTTGTGTCGGATAAAACAGGTAGCAAACCCAACTGGGTATAGTCCAAAATCGGAAAACATAAATGCGGAAGAAGAATGTAGGAGGCACTTCGTGTCGGTACAAACGTACACTTGTTTTCCGGATCCTGATAATTACCAACATCCATGCCTGTAGCTGTCTCAATTTCAAGATTCATTACCTTCATCGTGGGGACCGCTCCTCAAAATGAAGTTTGTGTGTAACCTTTTGAGGGACGAGGCTAGAGCGAAAATGCAGGAAGTTATTAAAGACTTAGTAGCTACGATTTATTTTGTGACAAGTATTTAAATGAATTCTGGTCGAAATGTAAGCAGGACCAGGTTAAGCAAAGCATACTGATGATGCCAAATTGTAACGAAGGTGGTATAAGAGATCCAGTGTCGTGCTATCCGGAAATGCTGAGACGAAATAGGTATTTGGATGTGCCATACGAAACTGGGGAGCTCATTAGGATCTGTATAACGAAGTTGCCAGTGAGACTGCGCAGAGATATAGTGATAGCAGGCAGAGGCTTAGACGATTCCGCGTCATTTCAGCACTTGTTACAGGAACTGGGTAATGAGAGCAATATTGTGAACGGAGACACGACTCATAGGTCAGACAGAGTCGAGGATAGGAACGGCAGAAACTAACAGAATGACAGGAGAGCATGGAATCAGAGGAATGACGGAAATGGAAGATGGCGAGGAAATAGGGGGCCTAATTCATGGGGATATCGACCGGCAAACCGGGAAAATAGAAGATGGGACAGAGATGGAAGAAGAAGGGAAAATGAAAATGATGGGCGAAGAGATGATAGGCAGTCATTGGGTTCACGACAGGACAATCACTGTCACAATGACGGAGGGACAAGAAGGTGACTACATGATAGGCGGGTTCAAACCAGGACTATTAATGATGTGAATATTAGGTATATCGATTACGGAAAACTAAGGGAGAATCTGTTAGAGGAGGTAGAAGATGTGGGGAGTGAAGTCCACCCAATAATTAGCGTAGAAATAAATAATATAATCGTACCTTGTGTCATCGACACAGGCAGTGTAATGAGTGTTTTGAGGGAAGATGTGTTTAAGTGTTGTAGCCTTATAAAACCATGGCCAACGTTGCCATTGCAAAGGACAACAGTGAGAGGGGCAGTTACAGGAAAGGGAATTGAGGTGAAGTTACAAGCGCAGGTAGACTTTGTGTGCCAGGCGAAGAGGTTTAGCACAGTGTTCATGATTGTGTCATCTCTAACTGTTGAAGGGATATTAGGCGTTAATTTTTTGAACCAATATAAAGCAGTCGTTAACATGAGAAATGGTTCGATGGAGTTGAAACGAGATTCGGAGGAAATTACATTAAGATTCGACGATTGCTTATATGCTAAAGATAACGCACACTTAGCATTATTTCTGGCGGTAAAGTCCGGTAGACAGGCACAGAATACGGGGTTCGAACAAGAGAAGAAGGAAATTCATAAATGTTCGGAGGAGGAGATCAGGGAGAAAATCTGGCATTTACGAGGGACCACGGTCTACGGGCAATTGCAGAAAATTTTATACGAGAATAGAAAGGTATTTAAACATGCTGCGGATGCAATAAGAAATTTTGTGTATAGATTCAAGGTCAGGCCTCATAAACAGTTTAGGGTACAAGTCTACCCGATACCTGTTGTGTAGAAAGAAAGAGTGGAAGCTGAGATCGAAAGCATGCTACAACAAGGGATTATCGAACCAGCATCCAGTCCGTACAACAGCCCTTTAGTTTGTGTTGAAAAAAAGGATAGGTCAATTAGATTAGTTTTGGACGCAAGAAGGATTAATAAGATAATAGAGCCAGAGACAGATCGGCCGCTGACACTTGACGAATTGCTACAAAAGTTCCACGGGATCAGAGTTCTCAGCTCAGTTGATTTGAGAATGAGTTTCTGGCAGGTGGAGTTAGATAGGGGGTGTAGAAAATACACTGCTTTCTTGTGCTACGGGAAATCGTATCAATTCCGGAAACTACCATTTGGGTTAAATGTATTATCCGCGGCATTTATCAGAGCGCTAAATACTGTCGTTCCTAATGAAATAAAAGATAAGGTAACACAGTACGTGGATGATGTCCTGATAGCAGAAAGAAACTGGGAAGACCACGATAGAACGTTAAGCATATTGCTCGGTGCACTGGAGAGACATGGAGTAACCGTGAATTTGGGAAAGTCAGAATTTGGACGGAAAGAAATCGAGTTTCTAGGTCACATTGTGACACCAGAGGGAATAAGACCAAATCCAGACAAACTCGAAGCAATCAGAGATTTTCCGGTGCCGAGAACAAAACGTCAGCTACGGGGTTATTTAGGATTAATCAATTTTTACAGGAGGTTCATTAAGATTGGAGGTGCAGCGACACCCAGACTATGTCAGCTGACTGGAAAGAAAACGGTATGGAATTGGGACCCTGTCGCGCAGGAAGAATATGAGGCGTTAAAGAAGGCACTGCTATCGGCACCTCTTCTCGGGCATCCAGACCTAGGGAAAGAGTTTTGTATGGCCACGGACAGTTCCCGTAGTGGACTTGGGGTAACATTGTTCCAAGAGCAAGAGCAAGGAGGAGAAGTAATACAACAACCTATTGCATTTGCGAGCCGAGTGCTTAGCAAAGCTGAGAGAAATTACACGGTAACTGAGCTTGAAGCTTTGGCAACAGTATGGGGTTTCAGTAAGTTTAGATACTATTTGTATGGGAGGCATACTAAAATCTATACTAACCACAAGTCACTACAGTTTCTGATGTCTGCCAAACTTAACCATAGACGACTCGCTAGGTGGGCACTCTATTTACAGGAGTTTCAGTTTTCGGTCATGTATATTCCTGGGCCACAGAATATAGTGGCAGATGCGTTGTCAAGGAACCCAGTAGGTCATGGTCAATGCTTTGATTAGGAGGTAAACGAGAACAGATATGACATATTGTATATGCAGGGCGTGCCGTTCGAGAAATACATAGGGGCGGTACTCACAAATATCGCGAAAGAGCAGGGTACAGACGCGTCATGGAGAATGGTGAAGGACAGAGTTAGAGCGAACTTAGATGCCAATATAGCGCGCTTTTATACAATTCAGAACGAGGTCCTTTTCTACCGTAGAAATCCGAACACACAGGACTGGGTGTTGTGTATACCAAATGAAATAGTCGACAAGTTGATCTGGTACACGCACCTAAGTTACGGGCATTACGGGGCAAGGAAATGCTGTAAGAAGTTAAGGGAATCAGTTTATTTCATTAGTATGGAGAGGAGGATCAAGAACGTGCTTGGTAGTTGCAAATTGTGCCAGAAGGCAAAATCGTTAACTATCTCATGCAAAGCACCGCTTTTTCCGATTGTGCCAGGTAGATTGAGGGAATTCGGAGCAACAGATTTGTTTGGCCCGCTACCTAAGTCAGTGCAAGGGTATAGATATGTTTTAGTAGCAGTGGAATTGGTGTCAGAGTATGTGACTTTTACCGCATTGAAACGTGCGACGGGAAGGACAGTGGCAGCAGCGATCGTTAAAAACTTTTTGCGAGAAGTAGGAACAGTAGAAAAGTTCATAGCTGACAATGGACCACAATATAGATCCAGACAATGGCTAACCACACTGAAGAGAAGAAGGATAAAACCGGTGTTCATATCCCGATACCATGCTGCAAGTAACCCCAGTGAAAGAGTGGTAAAAGAACTGGGAAAGTTGTGTAAGATCTATTGCCATAGGCAACATAGAAGTTGGAGTATTTTTCTCAAAGATTTTTAGGACATCCTCAATGAGCTACCACATAGAGCAACTGGTTTACCACCAATTACGGTACTAAAGAATGAACCACCACCAGATCGAGTCAGGGAGGTGGTAGATTTTCCGCGATCAGGAAAGCAGAGGCACACAGAAATTGTCAAGGTTGCGATAGAGCGTATTAACAAAGCAGCTAAGGATAGGCAGGAGAAGCAGAAAGGAAAGATCCGTAAGATCGAATTGGCAGTAGGAGACAAGGTTCTAATTAAAACTCATCGATTATCAAAGAAGCACAGATTCCTAACTAGCAAATTCTTTACGGTGTATAGTGGACCATTCAGAGTGAGGCGGATTGTCCATGAAAATGCTGTACTGATTGAGACGATCAAGGGAAAACAATCTCGTGGGCTTCATCACATTTCTAACATCAAATTATGGAAAAGTTAAGGATAGATAGAAAGTAGGCAATTTATGGTAGATAGTCAGTATATTTATTTGTGGTGTGTAACGTTGTGCAGGGTCAAATCGAACATGAGAATTTTCAGGCGGGATGTCAGGAAGTATGACGGAATAGACTGGTCGAATGAGTCATGAACAGGAGTCGACAGAGTGGTGTATGTACGTATTTTTTTGTCATATGAATAAGGATCAAGCAGAAACGACGTGATGATTAATGAGTGGATAAAGATGGTAGACAGAGAAGCGACGTGATAAATAATAGTGGATAAAGGTGATATTTAAGGAGAGAAGCGACGTGAAGCAGTGTAATTAATAAAGAGAGATTCGACGTGATGACACAGTGGTAAATAAAGGTGAGTAGAACTAATAATGTGGAGATGTCTTAGAGGTATGTTACAGAGAGGCCTGTGTATGCAGCAATCGATATTGATGCGAATGGCGAAGGAAGACCAGGAAATGATGGAGTAATCGACGGACGGAGAGCCGAAATACGAATGAAGAGATGAGGACAACTGCACAACGTGAAGGGACATAAAGGGAGTATGAGATCCAGATGGTGAACGTTGTGGAATACTGACGTAAGATGTAATATAAGTGTAAATCTAATTCTTACCATAAAATTTGCAACACGAAAAAAAAGTAATTTTTGTTGTTGTTGTTGAAGCCAGGTGCCAGTATAACTATTCAAAACGGTACCAAGAATGTGTACGGTTATTTTGCAGGATGAATAATTTGTGTATTTTTTGTTCTTAGATGAAATGTCGCAATTCTAAGTTGATATTTAGCAGGATGAATAATCGATAAAGTGAATGCAGAGGTAAGCCGATGGAGAGAGGTGCCAGAGTGAAAGGACGAATTCGGAGACTGGAATGCTATCTCCGAAACAGCTTCATGGGTTATGTGGTTGAATATAAGGGAGCAAAGGTATAGTATGTTGTCGTGACAGTGGTGGTGTTAAGGTTAGCTGACTTCTAGACCTATTCTGTTAGTGTATTGATGGATTGAATGAGAAGGGAAATGTGATGTCTGGTGAGTGAGAGTCGTAGAGTAGTGTGATCAATGCGCACACTCCTGTAATGGGGATGCTACCGATCCATAACTAAAACATTATTGAGCTTTATTGTTTGATTTGGAGGAACCTCGATGGCAGGCCAGGATCTGACATCATGTGGATAGTACATACATGTCCTAGAAATGTTGTTATATATAATAAAAAGGTAAAATATATAAAGAGATATTAATTTCTGTCTGTCACAAGCACAAAGGTGCATTGTATGTTGTAGATTTAGAGTCATCAGTTTCTAAAATGTTTATTGTGTTAGGATGTTAAAGTTGTTTACTATTTAACAACATGTGGTAGGTAATTGTGAGCTGTGTAGATTATTTCTTATTTTTTTGTTAGAACACTTTCAAGGGGTATTAATTTCAGTCTGTCACAAGCACAAAGGTTCATTGTATATTGTAGTTTTAGAATCAACAGTTTCTAATATTTTCACTGTGATAGGATGTTAGAGTAGTCTACTATTAGATATTGTAATTATGAGCTGTACAGGTTGTTTCTTATTCCCTTTTTTTTTTTGAAACGTTCATGTTTTGTATGAGGGACGACAGGTACAATCAATAGCACAAGTATGGGCTGTATATAGAATAGAGATAAATGTTGATGTTGTATGTGTAGAAAACAAGGGTGTATGATTTTATGTTTTTTTAGAACAAAGATTCTTTTATTACCAATGTATCTAATAGATCATACATGTAATCAATGAGTATTTAAATAATGTAAGAGTATCCATTTGTCTGTAATGTTGTGAGATGCACGGAAGGGTCTGACTGATTGGGTGTCGTAGCGCTGAGGTGCTACACAGAACGCGCCCATACTGCTAGCGGAGCCAAGCTCACGTCGGCATTGGAGAGGCGACAAAGCCGTGGCACTCCCCACTCCACTGCCGGTCGGGGTACACTCCACGCGCCCGCTACAGCAGGTCAACGGCCTGGGGCGACACGCACGTACCACTGGTCATTCATAAGTTCCGCCAGCCTTACGACTGGGGAAAGTATCCTGCGGAGGCAACAGCCGGTGGTTTCTTCTGCTTAACGGCTCGCACGGTGGCGCCACGGCAGAATGAATGACTCGCGGCAGAGTCCGGCGGGCTTTTTTTACCAGCAACTATTAACTAGTACTGGACTGTGGAGCCGTGAAACAAGATGACTGCTCGTATGTCTCCATAAGGTGGAAAGTGAAGGACTGGTGTTCCCACGTTGTGAGTGGTGGAAAAGATTTTGTCTTTAGCAGACAGGACGATTGTTTTGTTTTGTCTTGACCACTGACCGGTGGGATCCATAAGCTTTTGGCAGTGACTTGTAAAGTGTGCTTTGTGAATTGCATGTGGGACGCTTGGTATACTTAAAGAGGACAGTTGTCGTTTGGTGACTAATTATTGTATGAACGCAAGAAACTAAAGTGGGACATTGACATTTGCATTTGTAGTACGAGACATTTCTTTAATTAGTGGGGTAATAAGTGCTGGTTGTTGGAACTTACGACTTTTGATTACACCATGAACTGAAAGGACAGAACCGTGGGTAATAGTAGTTGTAGGGCCATTTCTGGAAGACCAGATTCGTGTGGATGGTACTCTGAGAGTGACTATGACATTTGTGTTTAATGTGAGATACAGTTTACTGTTCAGTGCGTGTTCAAAATGCCGATTTGAGTGACCTAAAGACTTTCGTCCGGGTAACCATGGGAGAGCTTTGACACCGAGACAGTGTTTCTAGGGAACCTGTCAGCAACTTTTTTGACCCCAAGAAAATCACAGAATGAAATGATTTCGTGTGATTCGCGGGATAGGGAATAATGTATTTGTACTTGTAATTGTGTAATTTTTTTTATGTTTCATTCCTGAAGGGACGGCAAGTCTAATTGTATTTCATTAACATTTGTGTTTAGAATAGTTAGTGTTTTTTTTGTTTGTTCTGGGTTATCAAGTTCACGTAGCATGTTTATTAGAATATTTGGTACAAAGATGCTTTAATTATTAACCAGTGGCGTAATACTAATGTAGGGGTTCTTGTTGCATTGGTCAGTAAAGTTGTCACATGGGACAAGAGTTTGCATTGCACAACAAATATCGGAATTAACTGATGCATTTTGACTTCGTGGACAGTAATGATCTTGTTGGTGTGTTGACTGAAGCCACTTATTTTCATTATCACAGTGTTGATATTTCACATTAAAGTGTAACGAAGGCTAGTCGAAATGCAAGTTCTTGTCATCCAAATGTGTAACAACAGAGAAATGAGCAGTAGAGTAAGATACGAGAGCTACTGGTGGATTCAAGCACTTATTGCTAACTATTTACTGCGTATATTGATCAAAGTTGATGGACTGACTAGCTCAGCAGCAGGTATTTGTACTGGTGGACAAGGATAAGGTTAAACTCACAGTCGAGTAGTGGTGGCAATTGCTTAAGTGATGATAGTTAAAGAGGTATGACATGATGTCTTAGATGAACTACATTACGTAACCAGTATGTAAATTGTGGTATATTTCATTGTTTTTCTTCTCAGTTTTATTTCTCTGTAGGTTTGATGTATATTTTAGAGTAATTGTATGGAGCCTGACATTCTACATATAACTAGTGAACACAATGTTTTTCTTTTGTTGATTTTGTTTTGTATTTAGACATGGACGTGTAAAGATTATTACAACGTAATTTATGGATGTCAGATTACTTGTTATGTGTTTGGACGGTGAGCTATATAAAATTATATGAGTACAATTAGTATTTTTTTATTTTGTTTTAGAATTATTGAAGTTTGGATTACTCCTAAAAATAACGGAGATCCTGGTAACTAAGCAAATTTTTATCTCGCCATTATTTTTTATTTGTATGATGTAATGTTTTATTTGTCATTAGGATTGATCTAAATTTGTATATGTACGTTACTCCGGATTGTGGAGAGTACAATAATGCAACAACTGTGTCAATAATTTGCTAAAGTAACAGCAATTGGTCGTCTATTTGAGGTCACCAGGGGCTAAGGTCTCCTCCTGGTTATTTTGATGACTTGCTACGTTTGTTGTAATACAGCTTTCTTAAAAAAAATGTTCAGAACTACCCTCGCATTGCAAGGGTAGTACCGTGCCATTTTTTTCTGCATGGGTAGCCAGTGGTGAAAGGGTACAGTACTGCCCGACATTGAAAATAGGTACAACATACTTCATTATTCTTGTCTGAACAACATATTTTTTGTAAAAATAACTCAATTTCAATTAATACAGTGAAGCCGGATACCAGTGTGGGAAAGAATTACAATTTATTTATTTAATTGATCACATGTGCACTCCCACAAAATAAATCCCTACATCCAGTTTGGTGAGATCTGTGAAATGAATGGATGTATGGTCATCTGCTAACCGCAGATAGTGAATGAGAATATATGATCATCTTTGAGACGATCCTTTGGCCACCTTTGGTGGAACCAAAGAGATGAAACTTACCGGAGCTCTGAGCGCCTGAAATGGGCTGACCAATACGGTAGCATGGTCTTCCCCCACCTCGGCAGAGGTGCGAGAGGACCTGAAGAATGGCCATGTTTCAGCACTCTGCCGCTGGATCTTGTCTGTTAAGACCTGTCTGAGTTGTGCTCCGTAAAGACAAAAGAGTGGAGACATGGTATGCATATGGAATATTTAAGAGTAGTTTGAAATAATAATTTCGCTGTTTCAGGAACTTTTGTGGGGAGAATTAAATGTCAGGCAGGTAATATTAATGGGATCGTAGTAATCTTCAGAAGTGACCAACGGTCACAATGAAACCACGTGTAGCAATAAGTTGAAATACTTCTGTGTGCTTAAGTTAAGCTGAATTACTAGCGTGTGTACTATAAGTTGAAATATTTAAGAAATAGCGTGTGCAGGACTTGAAGTTAGAGGCGAGTACTTCCACGTGGTGAGTACTGTGTGAGTCTAAATCTGTGTATGAGACAAAGGATAAAGAGAAGTACTCGTCCATGGTATCAGTTGAGGACTCGTGTGTGTGATGAATATCTTCCTAATATTACTTTGCGAGATATGTTTCCGTGTGATGCTTGATTCAAACTACAACACTCTGAGAGAGAAACAAGGTGAGTCAGCCGTCTATCCAGCAACGCCACTTGGCTTGCATTGCACAGGAAGACGTGCATATATCTCCAGAGTTCATAGTAGGAAAGTAGAATTACAAAGTGGAGCAGTGTCGTGTGAAACTGGGATAAATACTAATTGAAGTGGGAAAGCTGAAAGTGATAGTGTTGTGACTATTTATTGTATTGTATTCCATGTTATAGTGTGGTGTATGTCATGTAATTTGGGTATGTGTGGTTTGCATGGGAGAGTAGCAAGGTAGTTTCAAAAGATTAGTGGGTTATGCTTGTTCCTTCTGTACCACTAGATCTGGAGGAAAGTTTCGTGATGATGATTGTGAGAGTCGAAGTGTGAGAAATAATAAAAGATCCACCATCCTATCCAGAAAGTGCACTGTAGCGTTAAATGATTACGAGACCATAAGGTAGAGAATCACCATTGTAAAGCCATGCCCACTGGGCGGAATTTCTCATGTGTTATTGTTGTAGGTTATAGAATTTGTGTGTTTAGGTTATACAATTTATCGGAATAATTAAGATAGTGAAAAGAAAAAGATTGGTGGACTTTTCCTTCGAATTGTATGTTGTCATGATGTCCCGAATTTATAATGTGTGCGCCATTCATATTCAGTGCGGTGGCCACATGTTGATAAAAGCCGTTAAATAAAAGACAAAAAGAAAATGTGGTATTGCCAGTGCGTAGTGAACAGTCAGAGTTCTGTAAATTGCTGATAGTCAGATGTGCGTTTCCGTTGCGTATTATTCATACAGGAGGATAATTTGTAACTTAATTGAGAGTACGAGAGTTTATATTACTCGATAAATAAGAATGAAACCACTCGCTTGGCAGACCACTCATCTTGCAGGCCTGACTGCTTGATGCCACAGTATGAGCAAGGCATATGGGTGCCTCTCACTATGTATTGTTATCATTTATTATTTATTCAAGGTGTCCGATTTTCTCGGTGAGAAACCCATTCTCCTTACATCCATAACAAAAATCTATCAAAGGTCAAATCCCCAACACCATAATTGATCACATGTACGAGCTTTCTCCGTCACTTATCTTTTCTCACTGGTAGCCTATCATAATCGCGTCAAATAATAAACTGCACTTATAGTGACGTAATTCACGTCCTTTGATTTTGCAGGGGGGAAGGGACTGAAGACTTTATTTCAAGCAGTACGGTCATCACTTGTTCTCCAACACAGTCAGCACACACATCTTTGATATCACATTGCAGTCACCACGACGTCCGCGCTCCAACTGAATTAGTTCAAATCCTCGCCACCCCCTGGCCAGCGCGCGGAGACACTGGCTATGCCTGCCACGTGTGGCGGGGAGGGGGGGGGGCGAGCCCAGCGATCGCTCCCACATCGTAAACATGTTGTCGCTGGACACGCTGGAACTTGTCGAGTTTGACGTCACAGCAGCCCCTTGTCCGCCCGCCACGTGTATTCGTCGCCTCCACACGTTTCCTGCCAATACTATCTCCCTCCGAGCTGAGTCACACAACGGTCGGCCGTTTCCCTGCAACACTTTCAGCTCCACGTTCAAACCCGTCGATGCCGACCTAACACAGCCGTTCGCCATTCTGTCTCGTGCTCTGGTGTGATCATTGGGCACTAGACGTGTCTGCAGGTCTATATTGGGCTCGTATCATAGAAAGGAAAAGTTTTACGATTGGGGTAGAGATAGCTCAGCGTAAGGTGACCGGGGAGATGGATGTTTGTCTGACAGGACGGAAAAGTAAGCGATCTAAGGTTATTGCCCGTTTTTAAGTGCTGAACGTTCTAGTCTTAGGGGTGTGTGTGTGTTTATGTTCTCTCTCCCTCTCTCTCTCTCTCACCGATCATGGACTCTAGAACAATACTTTATGCATGATAGATTGGATGACTTGCTTAAAAATGTATCGAACTACGCAGTGCTACACTTTTGTCGGCAAAGTTTGCTCGACAGTGGAAACTGCCATGACTGTATAACAGCACCTTTGGACCGCACTAGAACGCCCGCTAATTGACTCGCTCTCGCGCGCGCGTAATAACTGTGTAATCGCTGCGCCGCCGCCCCGCTTACGTCACACACCCTCCATACACGCGACGGACATAGCCTTTAGTGAATACCTGGAAAATTACTCTTTATTTCACACATTACGGTCATGCAGTTGTGTCCCAACCGACTTCTTCATGCTCACACAGCGAAACTCCAGAGCGCAGCTGGCGTACATGCGGCCGGCTGAGCCTGCTCCCTGGCCCGCTGACGTCAAGCATACGCCCACGGCCAGTGCGACAGGTAGGCGGCGGCGAGCGGCGCCTGAGTGTCCCGCCACAAACGGTTGGCCGCGCCCGCGAGCACTTAACACCGGAAATGATGTTTCTTGTCGACCGCGTGCCGTACAAAGGACACGTTTGGCGCCAGATTTTGACCGACAGTGGATTCCACCATGACCATATAACAGCGCGTTTGCTCGTCGCGAGAACGCTCGCTAATTCACTCTCACCACCCCGCTATATTAAATAATTCCATTTACAATTTCATATACATATTCAAACGTGTTCAACTCCCTAATTTCAACTACTTTTCGAGGACCAGACCACCACCTCCGACTCCTCCTAGGAACCAGCGCCAAGTTTGAAATCTGCCAGTAAACAAAGCTCACTTGCACTTCCGCCACCAACCTAAGAAAATTGTTTCAAACTAAGCCACCAGCACTCAACCTCTTCCTGCACGTTTCTGGTAAATGGACTCACCCTGCACTACGTCCACGAATTTACTTTATTTAGGAATGGATGCTGCTGTTATACGTATCTGTTTGCTTGTAGGATGTACCGGCTGCTAATAACTATAATTTTTTATATAGACCTGATGGAGTAATAGTATTATTTCTGACTCAAGATCTGGTGTGATCATTGGGCACTAGACGTGGAGGCAGCTTTCACATGTGTCGGCTGTCATGAGCGCTCGGAAGATGAACTTGGCACGTGCGCGAGGTCTGCCTTGGAGCGTAATCTAAGGCGCATAGGCGATATCAATTTCTCCGGTGATAGGTGGAGCCAAAAGTGTTGCAGGGAAACGGCCGACCGTTGTGTGATTGAGCTCGGAGGGAGACAGTTTTGGCAGGAAACGTGTGGAGGCGACGAGTACACGTGGTGGGCGGACAAGGGGCCGCTGTGACGTTAAACTCGACAAGTTCCAGCGTGTCCAGCGAAAACATGTTTACGATGTGGGAGCGATCGCTGGGCTCGCCCCCCCCCCCCCCGCCTCACGTGGCAGGCATAGCCAGTGTCTCCGCGTGCTGGCCAGGGGGTGGCGAGGATTTGAACTAATTCAGTTGGAGCGCGGACGTCGTGGTGACTGCAATGTGATATCAAAGTTGTGTGTGCTGACTGTGTTGGAGAACAAGTGATGACCGTACTGCTTGAAATAAAGTCTTCAGTCCCTTCCTCCCTGCAAAATCAAAGGACGTGAATTACGTCACTATAAGTGCAGTTTATTATTTGACGCGATTATGATAGGCTACCAGTGAGAAAAGATAGGTGACGGAGAAAGCTCGTACATGTGATCAATTATGGTGTTGGGGATTTGACCTTTGATAGATTTCTGTTATGGATGTAAGGAGAATGGGTTTCTCACCGAGAAAATCGGACATCTTGAATAAATAATAAATGATAATAATACATAGAAGTACAGTTTTGGAGAGAATATCGTGTTGGAATTTGAATTTGACGCAATTTTCTAGTGGAGGTAGGCCTATAATAATAAATGACAATGAATGATGATAAATGATAATAAATGACAATGAATGATAATGAATATTACTAACTGATAATCAATAATAATAAACAAAAGTAAGGTTTTGCAGCCATTATTGTGTAGGAATTTGAATTGGGAGGGAGTTTTCTAGTGGAGGCAGGTCAATAATAATAAATAATAATAAATTATAATAAAAAATAATGAATGTTAATAAATGATAGTGCATGATAATGAATGATGATGAATGTTAATGAATGATAATCAATAATAATAAAGAAAAGTACGGTTTTTTGCATGCATTATCCTGTTGGATTCAAAATTCCCACCATATTTTCTTCTGGACGCTTAGGTTAGTGGACATAGCACAATTGGGCTATTTTCCTGCCAAAATTCAAACTTCCTGCCATTTTTTCTGAAGGTTAGGTTGGTGGGCATAGCACAATTTGCCATATTTTCCCGCCAAAATCCGCCATCTTTGGATGACGTCATGCGATGTTGCCAAGTCTACATGCCTCCATCTTGAATAAATTTGGCATCAATGCAGTTCGGCATGCTACATACTTCGTCCCCCTACTGCTGCAGTCATGGACTGTGCGGCTGGTCCTGGCGGAGGTTCGATCCTCCCTTGGGCATGGGAGTGTGTGTTTGTCCTTAGGATAATTTAGGATAAGTAGAATGTAAGCTTATGGACTGATGACCTTAGCAGATAAGTCCCATAAGATTTCACACACATTTACACACAAACTTGCTTCCCTGCCATTCTGTGGCTCTGTGTCGGGCAAGATAAGCCGCCTGTTGGAAAGACACAATATCAAATCAATCTTCAGGCCTCCAACGAAAATCCGTCAATTACTGAGACCACTTAAAGACGCAGTAGGTCTCAGAACACCTGGAGTCTACGAAATAGCTTGTGAGTGTGGCCAGAAGTACATCGGACAAACAGTGCGCACTGTGGACCAACCCAGGAAAGAACATGAGAGGTATTATCGCCTACGCTATCCAGAGAAACCTGCGTTAGCTGAGCATGCATTAGAAAACGGTCACCACATAAAATTTGACGATACCTCTGTCGTGGCTCGCACTAATGGCTTCTGGGACTGTTTAATAAAGGAAGCTATTGAAATAAAAATTACCGCAAACACCCTGAATAGAGACGGTGGCTTGCAGCTCAGTGCTGCGTGGGATCCAGCGATCGCGCGATTGAAGAGGGAACGTCGAACGCCGCCTCAAAACATGCGCATATATGTCAATGTCACGGGCACCAGTGACGTCACAGCCGGCAGCTAGCGTATATAAGGGCGCACCAACAACCCACTGGCAGTCATTCACTTGACAATGGCCAAGGAGTGCTTGGGCGAAAGCTCGTGTAGTTTTAAGCAATTGACGCGGTTGGAAACCCAAGAACATTTTACTCTATACACACATTGTTTCATAACACTTCACTCACTACACACACACACACACACACACTCACACACACACACACACACACACACACACACACTCACACACACACACACACACACACACACACGCATACACACACACACACACACACACACACACACACACACACTAATGATCTCAGAGCCATTCTCTGTAGCACAACTTTCCATTTGCTAACCTGAAAAACTGTGTCAGTATCCCTCCTTAATGAGTGAGATGTTGAGCACAGAAAGAGGAAGAGGTGTTAGTATTGTGCTATGCATAACTTGGGGGTAAACATTTCTAGAAAGGAAAAAAGAAGGAAAACAACATAAAGTGAAAGTGTTATGTGGAATGTTGGCTATTTTATAATCATTATTATTATTATTTATTTGTATAACATTTCTTTTTATCAAACCCCTATTCTGTTTTAGCTAAGTTATCCGTCAATGTATAAAATGTATTGCATACCAGGTACTTTTTAGCTGTCTTTTTAAATAAGTTATTTTTGCAATTTCTTTAATCTCTTTTGGTAATTTATTGTACAGTTTTATTCCTTGGTAGAAAATGCTGTTTTGAGTTTTATGTTTATTTTTTCTTGGTAAATGTAACTTGAATCTATCTCTTGTTGCATGGTCATAGACAGAGCTGTTTGTGCAGTAATTATCAATGTTATTTTTGATGTTTAAAACTGACTTGTAAATGTATTCACATGGAGCAGTTAAAATCTCCAGTGTTTTGAACAGATCTTTACAATGAGCTTGACAAGTATTTTTGGTTATTATTCTTATGGCTCTTTTCTGGAGTCTGAAAATTGTGTCCATATTCTGTGCATTTGTTCCCCAAAAAAGAATGCCATATCTAAGAATTGATTGTACATATGAATAATATGTAACTTAAAGACACTGCATGTTACACACTGAAGATAGGATTCTAAAGGCATAACATACTGATGACATTCTGCTGCAAGTACCTTTGTGTGCTCACACCACTTCAACTGAGAATCAATATTGATTCCTCGAAATTTTGCATTTATTACACAGTCTATAGAGGTGTCATCTACAGTTAATTTAACATTATCATTTTTCCTCTTGAAACTGAAATTCATGGAGTTGCTGGAAAAAATAGAACACTATGATATCAGAGGATTTTCAAACAATGGGATTGCTACATTCCTAACCAATCAGATGCAGAGAGTCAGCATGAAATACACTAACAGACAAACCAACTCAATAACCGAAATCCTATCGAGTAATAAAACTGTAAAGCAAGGTGAACCACAGGGATCAGAATTGGGACCTCTACTGTTCCTCCTGTATGTTAATGCCATGAGCCTGAATATAGATGCACACAAAACAATAATATTTGCTGACAACACTGCGAGGTGCCGGGCTAGCAGTGTATTTAACACTAAATTCGTCTAGAATCTTCATATATAAATGATGCTCTAAGCCCCCCCCCTTCCCCTATTCTAACTCCGACGTTTACTGTTGCACTTGGATTAAAAAGAAACGCAAACTGTCTGTAATCGACCCTGCAAGTGGAGTAGAAAAGAGTTTGCATCTGCAATAATTTAACTTGATAAATAAGTTAAATAAAGGAAAGTTTCATGATCATAGTGAGAAATGAAAGCATTGCTCTACCGATTAACTAATGACAGTTCTGTCCAAAATAACAATATGATTTATTATGACTAAACTCAAAATAATAAACAAAACACATGAAACATTTACAATACATCAAATTGGCTCAAATTGGATACTCAAATAAATGCTGTGAAGGTGAAGTTGTCCATAAACTAGATTGTGACATTTAAGACGAAGTGGTATGTGGAGCCAATTCCTTGCAACTCAAATCTTAAGAGAAACACACAGCCAACCCAACATTAATTGCTGCTACAGTAGTGAGAACTCAGACAATGAACATCCAAGACAGAAGAAAGTTAGAAAAGACGAACAGGCCCGCTCTGCTGAGCTATGATTATCACCTAGCAAAATTGCCTGCTTTCCCGGTGCTGCGGACATACATTACCAAGCTGTCTTCTTAACTACAAGGACACGATCTGGCGTACCGGAGGCGATGGCTGGTTGCTTCGATGTCCCATCGTGGTGATGATAATGTCGCGAGTATAGCCCGAAACAAATTGTCCTGGTCTGGTTGTTCCAGACTAAAGACTTCCTAGCAATACAAATGACCCTCTGAGGGAGACGAAGAAGACCCGCCACACAGTCACTGACAGTACAGTGATTGATTTTAACAAGCGAAGTCAAACAGTAACTCCGATACAGTCAACTTTAGTCAAAACTGCTCGAGATGGACAACATAGGCCGCTTGTACGCAGAACGCTCAATTGCCAACAGTACTCGGAAAGTTACGTTGAAGTCGAAACTTCAGCAACTTCATCAAACAGTTTCAATTAAATAAAAGTATATTAGACAGCCAACGGAAGGCAGGCTCTCCAGAGCAGCGAGAGCTCAGACTTGTAACCTACTCCGACTCTCTCAAGAGCATCTGTACAAGCCGAACACAGAACAATCCCGCCCCCACGACAGTGGCCATGGTTAAACGTTCCAATCAGCAACTCCAAAACCGGCGGAAAATTCCACTCTATTGCCGAAGCACTACTAGTCCACCAATGGAGATTCATGGCGCCAATTTTGCTACATCATGGAGCTATGCCCTGAGCAAGCCAACCAGAGTCACGATTTTGCAGAAAACGCGGGAATTTGCCCACCAAGACTGCCTGGGAACACAAGTCATTCCCACGCCTCGCTGGTAGCCCACCAGAAAGTGTTTTCACTAAGTTTCTGCGAAATAACGGAATCTCTAGCCTAGCCGCTCCTTCTGGCCCCTTTCGGCGTGTCGCTCCCACTCTTATGACAATGTCGGCGTCTGGAAAGCATCCACTCGACTCCCTCACACCCGTCGGCTTAACCCTTTCAAGCTCAGCACAACTCGCCTGTCACCGGACCACCCGGGTGATGAGAGAAGCTGCGTGGGAAGTCCGCATGTGAAGGAATAGCAATTTTTCGCCGCATGCAATTGGAGAGGAAAATCGAATTACTCAGACTAAGATAGAAATATGAGAGGGGGCTCATGCCACCCCTCAACACAACTGTACTCCTCAAAGGGGAGAATACAGAGGCTGTGCAAAAAGCTGTGAACTAGGCAACTGAACAACTCAGCAACTGGGCTAAAATCAAAAAATTAACTATCAACACAAAAAAGACAGGTTCCATGAACTTTCACACAACACAAAATACAAGTTCATTTCAGTCACTTGTCACTGTAAATAATGGACACTGTTTTCAAATTCCTATGTGTGATGGTTCAAGATAAACTGAAAGGGAATACACATACAGGAAAAGTAAATGCCAGAATTAGTACTGACTGTCATGCATTGAGTGTGCTGAAATCATGTGCTAGCCTGAAAACATTAAGCAGTGCATACTACACTTACATACAAGCCCACCTAAAATATGATGTGATATTCTGGGGAAATTTTCCAACTGCTCTGAGCACATTCAAAATCCAGAAGAGAGAAATGAGGATTATTAATGGAAACAAACCCAGAGATCCTGCAAACCCATTTTCAGAAAGTTGGAAATCCTTACACTGCCTTGCCTACACATTCTCGAGACTCTAAAATTTTTCAGAAACCCCATAGTGCCAACTGAGTCAAGATTAGTAAAAAATAATGAAATACATAAACACAACACCAGGAAAAACTCAAATTTGCGTGTTTTATGTACAAACACTCAACTGTGTAAAAAGGGAGCTTTCCACATGGGCCTCCAACTGTTCAACAATCTTCCCACTAGTATTAAGTCCATAGAAGACAAAATAAAATTTAGCAAAATCGTGAAGTCATATTTGTTGTGTCTCTGTTTTTACTCTATAAATTAATACTTAGAACAGTAATCTTGCTATTTATGTTAAATTGAAAACATTGAGCAATTGGAGTGAAGTAAACTTAACCAATCTTTGCAATATAATATTTTAGGATACTATATGTTAATATATGTTAACAATGTTGACTGATATTTTCCGACATCTGCAACACACTGTGAACCATCAGATCACATGGAATAAGTAAATAAATATAAATAAATAAATATTTATGTTCAATGTCACTTTATTGCCTATTGACCAATCGTAAACTTCCTTGAGAGTTTCATTTGCTTTCTTGGCAAGGAGTTCTCTTGTTTTCTCAGTGACTATAATATTGCTGTCATCAGCAAAGAGAATTTTTTCACCTTGAGTAACGCTACTGGGAAAGTCATTGATGTATATCAGGAATAGTATTGGTCCTAATATGCTACCTTGCAGGACCCCTATATTAATGTATTTTGGTTCTGATAAGTGTTTTACTAAATGTTTAGATCTATTTGAAGCATGTGTTATCTCTACTCTTTGTGTGCTGCCTGTTAGGGATGATCAAAACCAGTCATTAGTTACTCCTCTTCTTCCTAATGCTCCTAATTTATTTAATAGAATCTTGTAGTCTACTGTGTCAAATGCCTTAGAAAGATCCAAAAATATGTCTGTGAACACTCAACTTTATCAAGAGCATCAAGTACAACTTTTGTGAATTTTACAATGGCTGACTCCGTATTTTTGCCACTTCGGAAACCATACTGTGATTAGCTTAAAAGATTGTATTTATTCAGGTAATTCATTAGTCTGTATTTCATAATTGCTCCTATTATTTTTGAGAATGGTGACAGCAGGGAAATGGGCTGGTAATTTTGTATGTCTTAAGCAAAGGTACAACTTTTGCCTGTTTGAACTGCTCTGTCCCTGATGTGAAGAATTCATTTATTATATTTGTTAAGGGGCCTTTTTTAAGTGTCAGTACACACATTGGTACTTCATCTAAGCCTACTGACTTTTTATTTTTTAGTTTTTGAACAGTTTTATTGACTTCATTCTCTGTGGTTGGAAGCAACATCATTGTATTTAGTGCAAAATTATTTAAAGGTGTTATATTTGTTTTGGGGAATTTTTTGCTGTAACTTCTCTGCAATACTTGAAAAATGCTCGTTTATATATTTTGCTAAGTGTTGTGGATCATTTATTACCTTATCCTTCTCCCTTAGCAGTATGTTATTCTACGTTTGTTTGCCTCTCCCCATTTCCTTTTTTATAACATCTCAGACTACTTTGCTTTTATTCTGTGCATTATATATTATTTTGTCATTAAATGAGTTTTTTGCAGCAGTCAGCACCTTCCTGCTGTTACCCATCTGTTTTGTGAGATGTTGATACAGACATACCTACTTTTGGAAATGCCTTTTCAAAGTTCAATTTAAACAATGTGGATAATTTAGAGAATTTCATATTCACATTGGTTTCCTTATACACTTCATCCCAGCTTTGTTTTTCTAGTTCTTTTCAAAAATCTTTTATTTTGATTTATGATAGAGGTCGTTTGTAGGCTTGTAGTTTAGGGAATGATTCGATGCCTGATTTTAGTGTTGTTATTTGACAAAGATGGTCTGATAGTCCGATATCTTTTACAGCTACATCACATTTTTCCCTGTCCATATTTGTGGCCACATGGTCAGTTACTGATGAAGTTGTTGTAGTAACCCTTGTTGCACTATATTTTACTGTACCTGCATTTTCCACCCTTTTGTGTATCTCTGCAGGATATATCTTCCTAATGCTACTCATTACATTGTTTTCATCCGTTTTTATGTGATTTGATGCTCACAGTTTATTTCACAAGTATTTTTCACAACACGTGATTTGAGTAGATCCTTGTGTCTCCATATTCATTGAGAGGAACTAAGTTTTTATCCTTTCTCAAGCGTTCATTGCTTCCTTTATGTTTCATGTGATGCTAACTTTCATTGTTTCGTGTGAACAGTATTGGGATCACAGGTGAGGAGGACTGATGCTTGTGCATGTGTGTGTGTAAAAATGACATAGACAGGTAGAGTGAGACAGAGACAGTGGCAGAGAGAGCTGTAAAGAGTGGAGGGTTGGAGTGGGATTGAGATAACAGATGTTTTTGGATATTGAGTGTGTTTAATTAACGTGTGAGGAAGTGTCTTTGTATAGTTCATCGACTGTTCCACACAGGTTTTTGTCACACAGTACTCTGTTTTCATTCAAGGCTTTCTTTCCTCATATAATTAATTTTTGTATGTGACCGTTCTCGATAGACACTATTGCTTTCGCTGAGGATCTTAAGATCAGTCTCATTGTTGTTTGGGTGGTGGTTTTCTTGTATAAATATATCTGCAAAAATGGAGTGTCTACCTTGACTTTTTAAGACTCTGAGGTGTTGAGAATATCTCGTTTTCAAAGATTGCATGATTAGCCTTTGTAAACAGACTGGGACAGACTAGCATGAACTACATGTTAATCGGTAGATTCAAGATTTGGAAAATTTGTCTGTTGATGTCTACTTGGATTTAGGATTTTTCTATACTGTGTTGTTTGTGTACAGTTACGTTCATAGCCCTTATTTCTTAAAATGATCACCGCATTGTAGACTTTTCGTTGCTGTATGTTAGTATGTGTGCTTTGTAAGATGTTCCTGATTTCCTATGTTTGTCAAATGTTTGTGTTCCTCGTTATCTGTCGTGGCTGGTTTGTTCTTTTTTAATTTGCTTCTTTATTTTGTTGTTCAGTTTGTTTATTATTTGTACGTTGTACCCATTGTCTCTGGTATATGGTGTACTGTGTTTAGTTCGTATGTGTATTTGAGTTTGTCCAGGGGAATACTATGGAGTCTATGTAGCATGTTTCTTAAACTTTGGAGTTTGTGTGTTGGAGGGTGGTCGGAAAGTTTGTAAATTGTTGTAATTGTGGCTGTTGGTTTTCTGAATATTACAAGATTACGTTTGTTGTTGATTCTGTGTATAGTGTTGTCACACAAAGTAAGTTACATGTCTGCTTCTGTCTCATTGATAAGTTTTATTTCTGAATGAACTGCATTTATGTGAATGCGTAGTTGTTTTATCTGTGTGTCTGTTTTGTCTATCAATCAAATGATGTCGCCCACATAGTGATGTACGTGTATAAGGTTGAACTACTTTGGATATATAATTTCTTTGAATATTTCCTGGTCAGTGTAGTTCAGAAATATGTTTGCAAGCAGACCACTGATGGGTGACCCCATTGGTGAGCTATCTTTTTGTGTCTAGAACGCCTTGCTGAAAGCAAAGTATTTCAGTTCTGTTAGAGCCATTAGGATGGCTTTAATTTCACCCATGTGGACATTTCTTACATTCCTTTCTTTCTGCAGCTGTTCTTCAGTAATACTGATTGTATCTCCCTCTGGAATACATGTGTAAATAGATGTGGTATGAATTAGTCGCAGGTTTGCTGTTGTTCGAATATTTATGTGCTATTTTTTATCAGTTCATTTGTGTTTTGTTTTCATGAAAGTACAATTTCGAAGTACTGTATGAATGTGTCTAACTACGTGGTAAGATGGCACGTATTTGAAGTTAATTACTGGTCTAATTGGACAGTTATAGTTACGTATCTTGGGAAATGATTTGTGTTTTATTTGATGCGAGCATTTATAATGGTAAGTTTGAGGATTCTTCGAAGTTTCTGTATGTTTCTTTGGTATCTCACTGTGGGATCACCGATTAATTTAATGATATTTTTCTCTTCTATGACTTCTTCTGTTTTGCTGATATGTTCTGCGTCACTCATAAGTGTGGTGTTGTTTTACAGATGTTTCTGCCTCCCATGGATTCCCTTCTGCAGTGGGAAATGAAGCGTCTAGTGTATGCGATCCTGATATCCACAAGCACTAATTGTCCGGTTGGCTGAAGCTGCAGACATTATTCGTGAGACACCTGGTTGCCGTGTTACACAACCATTAGCGAGCAGATGGCAGTTGTACATTAATGTAAGTGAACTATCTTTTCAGCAACATCTCCAAAACAGTAATCATCACATGCCAGTGTCAGCTCTGTCCCGGAAGAACTCTAGCGTCAAAACCTTCCTGGTGGGAAAATGGTGACACTTATGTCACATAAAAATGTGTTTCTTCTTCTCTTCGCTGAACACGCTAAAATTTTGTACACATAGTTTTGTTCGAAACTGTATAGCACAGGAGTCAGTAACACTTCGAAATGAAGTGGTTGGCTGGTAATAGATCACAATGGACAGCGGTGAACCAACAGAAAAATTGATAATGAAAACAACACCAGAAATTATCTAGCGAACATTGGAAATTACAGAAGATATAAAATTTGATATCGGAATGGGGTTTTGAACTTTATTCCTCGAATTAGTGCACAGTCAACAGTCGTTACGTCTTAAACATGAAGTGGTGAGTAACAGTAATATACTTACCTACAATGTAGAAATAAGATGAATTGTTTTCGTTAAAGATTCGTGCCGTTTCAGTCCAGCTGTTACGATAGAGGGAGTACAGTGCGTTGGCGAGACCGAACATCTCTGATGCCTTTGGATGTTGCTCCTCGCATAGCGCACTAAAGTCGTCATGAAAGGACAGGAACTGCGTTTGATATGCCAGTAGCCGATGATTCAACAGCGGCCGCCTGTAACATGTAAACTTCATTTTTAAAAATTAAAAACCAATAAAATCAGCATGGCAAATCATGTATAAAAATATCTGGAATGGGTTTTCACTCAACGGTGGAGTGTACGCCGATTTCAAACTCCCTGGCATATAAAAGCTATGTGCTAGACTGGAACACGAATTGAGCACCTTTGCTTTTTTTAACTGAAAGTCTTTTGTTGTGATAAATTACAAAAATAACATAAAATGACTTTAAAGATTTCTTGCACAACAGTTTCTCTGTTCTGTGCTGACATATAGTTTGAAATGATTTTACAATAGATGAAATTCCAGTAATTACTAAGATCAACGGGACGTTAAAGCTTAATCTTTCCCTCTTTTTAGAATTTAAACTTCAGAACTGCTATTTCTGAAGAATACATATCAAGCTTTAAATAATAATTAAACATGCGTTACAAGAAATCGAACATATTTTATATCTGTTAGTGATGTTAATGACTTGTTCAGGTTTTTAACAGGTGAAGGAAGTTTGCCCAATTTGCGATATCTAAGCTGTGTGCACAATAGAACTAAAAGTTGGACTACAGCTCACACTGAGTCACCCAGACAGGACTCACGACCCACCCTCACAGTTTTTGCTGCTTCCAGTATCTCATCTCCTGCTTTCCACACTTCACTTAAGATGCCCTCTACTTGTTCCGGGACCAACACTTCCGAAAGAAAGTATTCTGCAGGAAAGTGAGACATTTTCCTAAGTGAATTGTTTCACTCTACAGCAGAGCATGCACTGATGCGAAACTTCTGACACAGCCAGTTAGTTCCAAACCAGCAAAAATTCCTCTACAGAGCGACAATTAATTCAGAAAACAATCCTCCAGGTTTTGGCTAAGGCTGTACTGCAATATCATTTCTGTCCGAAGTGCTAATTTCTTAAGGTGTAAAGGAGAACTACTGTGAAGTTTGCAAAGCAGCAGAGCGAAGTGGAGGCAAAATTGTGAGGGCTTGTCGCCAGTCGTACCTGAGTAGCACAGTTGGGGAGTATTTGCCCGCAAAACTCAAAGGTCCTTGGTTCCAGTCCTGGGCTGTCACACGGTTTTAATCTGCCATCAAGTTTCTTATCTGGATTAACAATGAGTCTGCCAGAAGAAAACCATTTCTCAAGAATAGAAGGTCCTGTAAATAGAACTCTCAGAGACACATGACGTCTAATCGATAAACGTGAATGTATGAAACAGTTCCACTTATCTTTATTTATTTATTTATTTATCCAGTCCCTTGTAGCAGATCCAGCGGTTAAGGCCAGCACGATTTGATCACTTGAGGTACATCAAGTCAGTCTTTGCATCTACTGAAAAAGTGTACTTATTTTAGGGTAAGGCTTTTGTTTTATTCGCTTAAACTATTGCCAGTGGATATATTTTGACGTGGTGAAAATCACTTCCCCACTGCCCTGCCCGATTCAGGACCTTTCCACACGTAAATCAACCAGCGACCACATCAGACAGTTGAAGATCACCACTGGGAACGAGGATGTTGGGGAATCCTTTCATATCTTGCCACTCCCGCCACCATGTGCTCCAGCTTTAAGGAGGGGAGGGTTGTGCCATGCAGCCCCAACACCTATAGCGATGTGTTATTCACAGCATCTGAATCACATATGTCTCTCTCCTCCATTGCTGGGAAACTGGAAGACGTCAGCGCAGAAGAGGGCGTGAGAGCAGCGGCAAACAGGGATATAACAGCACATGCGGCAAGCAGAGAGGATGTGACATGCTGGCAGCAGTGTGGAGATTGGAGGTGTGGCTTTAAACAGGACGTGTGACCTATCTGTTGGATCAAATATAGGTGGAAGTTGGCAGGCTAGCCTGTGAAGTGTTATTGGGTGTCGTCACGGCGATAGTGGGAGAAAGAGAGCGTCGCCCCACTCTGCATTGCTGCCAAATTTATTCAAGATGGCGGATCCAAGATGGTGGCGATAGAAGTGGCAATATCACACTGTCATGGTGGGAGGTTCAAATTTTGGCTGGAAAATAGGTTGATGGGGCTACCTCCACTAACCTAACATCCTCCCATCCCCTCCCTGCCCTCCCCAAAAGAATGGTGGGAAGTTCAAATTTTGGCAGAAAAAAGGTCACTTGGGCTACCTACACTAACCTGAGAAAATGGTAGGGAAAAAGTCATTTGGGCTACCTCCACTAACCTATGTCACCAGACCGCCACCTCTTCCTTGGAATTGGTGGGATAACGACTCAGCCTGTGCTGGGCTGCTGGATAGGAAGGACTGTACTTTATTTATTTTGGAACAATTTATTTAGGGTTGGCTTCCACATAGTTTAATTATTACACTGATACAAAACACTCCCTCTGTCGTGCTTGGGGTCACCATACACAGCCTACAGAGCTGCGAACTACTCGTTAATCAGCGAAATAATTCCATACACTGATGCACAGACACAAAAACAACTCGTAAATGACCAAAATAATGGACTGCACAGCGTACACGCCCGCAAACTACTTGTAAATCACCGAAATAATGCAGTTCATTGATGTGCAGATACAGAAACTGCTCGTAAATTGTCAAAATAATGCATGTCAAATACCCTTCAAACACACTCACTAATTATAAACCGTCGAAATAATGCATACAGTTTATTTAGGGACTGATTCCATATAGTTTATTTATTGCACTGATACAAAACACTCACCCTGGAGTGCTTGGGGTCACAGTAAACAGACCTGCAAACTACTCGTAAATCACCAAAATAATGCAGAACTGATGTGAAGAGACGCAAAGAACTCGTAAATTGTCAAAATAATGCATGTAAAAGGCTCTGCAAACATGCTTGCTAATCGTCAACTGTATATATAACGCATTGCACAGCCGGTACACCTGTTCAGGAAATAATGCTATAGACACAAAAACAGCTCGTAAATTGTCAAAAGATAATGCGATTGTAACGCTATGCAAACACGCTTACAATGCTTAAACAGCCAAAAACAGTGCAGTGCACAAACACTCATTGCAGGTAAAAAACGCTTTCAAACTATCGTCAACCGCAACGTATCAGCAAACTGCCCCCCCACCCCTCCCCGCCCCCTACAGAACTCAAAGATGCACACACTGGGCGGCGTGCTTACGCTGGTCCCACGTGCGAGACGCCTTCGGGCCACGCGCACATGTTTACCGTTGCTGGCGCGATACCTCCCTACCTGCGGTCCAGTGAAGGCCTAATTGCTGAGCAACTCACCATCGTAGGTGCAGATAAGAGGTTCTCAATGTTATATTGACGTCACATGTCTATGTTAAGAATAGCCAAGTCTCTCTCCCTGAACATACTATACAAATCTGTTGCAATGCTCCTCAGAATAGCACAGGGTGCATTTTTCACAGCAATCCTAACGGTACATGTGAGATGCATCTAGCCATGCACATGTTTACCTGCCCAGCGTGGCTTATGCATCGCTGTGAAATGTTCGCATAGTGGCTCATCATCATAGCCACAGGTAAAAGGTTCTCAATGTTGTACTGATGTCACATGGCTATGTAAATGAGAGCCAAGTCCACCTCCCAGAAATAGTTTAAGTGCCACAGAAACAGTTTACAGTCGCTTTTGTAGGAACTTTCTCAGCTTGCCTGCGCTGAAATTCTTGTCCTAACAGAACCTGGTTAGAAAAATATCCCAGAATATCGCCGAATGCATTCCTCCTGATGGTCCTAACGTGGCACACTGTCCATCACGTGTTACCCTCCCTGGAAAGTGTTAAGTCCTGCCTTCAACAAGCATCTCTGAAATGCAAAGGTTCTAACTCCTATGTAGAGGCTCCTATGTCCAAGCACAAAGGATGTCTTGTGAAAGAATGAAGCATTCTGAATTTACCCACCAAATGCTGCTGGTGTGGAAGCACTGTCCAACTATTTCTTTCTGCATACGAGACTCTCAGTTGCACCCTGCAAAGGTGGCCTACAGATCGTCATATGCGGAAAGAGTCTTGCTCAATGATAACGCTCTGCCACTGACAAGGGAGCCTCCCCATCGCACCCCCCTCAGATTTAGTTATAAGTTGGCACAGTGGATAGGCCTTGATAAACTGAACACAGATCAATTGAGAAAACAGGAAGAAGTTGTGTGGAACTGAAAAAATAAGCAAAATATACAAACTGAGTAGTTCATGGGAAGATATGCAATGTAAAGAGACTGAGAACGCAGGAGCGCCGTGGTCTCGTGGTAACGTGAGCAGCTGCGGAACGAAAGGTGCTAGCTTCAAGTCTACCGTCGAGTGAAAACTTTAATTTTTTATTTTCAGTTTATGTGACAAACTCTTATGTTTTCATCACTTTTTGGGAGTGATTATCGCATCCACAAGAAAACCTAAATCGGGCAAGGTAGAAGAATCTTTTTACCCCTTCGCCAAGTGTAGAAGTTAGGTGGGTCGACAACATATTCCTGTCATGTGACGCACATGCCGTCACCAGTGTCGTATAGAATATATCAGATGTGTTTTCCTGTGGAGGAATCGGTTGACCTATGACCTTGCGATCAAATGTTTTCGGTTCCCATTGGAGAGGCACGTCCTTTCGTCTACTAATCGCACGGTTTTGCGATGCGGTCGCAAAACACAGACACTAAACTTATTATAGTGAACAAAGACGTCAATGAACGAACGGACAGATAATAACCATGCAAAAATAAAGAAAATAAAATTTTCACTCGAGGGAAGACTTGAACCAAGGACCTCTCATTCAGCAGCTGCTCAAGGGACCACGACGCTCCTGAGCTCATTTTGTCCATGATGTTGCCTATGCGACCCGTGGACTACTCAGTTTGTATATTTTGCTTATTTTTTCACAGTTCCACACAACTTCTTCCTGTTTTCTCAATTGATCTGTGTTCAGTTTATCAAGGCCTATCCACTGTGCCAACTTATAACTAAATCTGAGGGGGGTGCGATGGGGAGGTTCCCTTGTGAGTAGGGAAGCTTGAATATCTCAGTGTGAAACCGATCTCCACGTACCATAAGTGAAGACACAATTTGTATCCTGCGCCATACAAAATCGACCCTTTTTGCATCATGCATATAGCTATTGACCGACAGACAATCGTGCATATAGTGTGAAGACAGACAGCGTAAGCACATGCACCAAATGTACTCCTCACAGCATTAGATATTTCATGCGAGGTCAGGCAGTCATCCACCACAGCCAATGGTCACAAGTCATCCACTCCCAACATATGACCAGACTGCCCTCATCGGACCGAAGTCACCCTCAGAACTGTTGTATAAAAGTGGGTCAGTTCCCCTCAGCACAAAGGCGTTACTGTTTCTGTCCCTGACATGCTTGCTTGCTTGATATCTACCCTCATCTTCAGTCTCTGGGATTACAAGAAAATTTGTAATTTCACATGGTTTGCCAGAATATCATACCATTTTCGCAATACTTCTCGATATCAAGTACACAGCAATATCACTTGCATAGCGGTATTGCTTGCACAGTATAATCCCGAAGATATAGGCTGGAAACTATTTCACTCGAAACCTGAAACTTTTGCGATGTGCAGCGTGCTGTAAACCACTGAGTAACTAGATACGTATCTCACCTGTGAAAACGTTTAAGTGAAACCTCGAAAAAAATTAGAAAAAACTGATATTTCCACTTGCGAATACCGATGTTGGTGATATAAAAGATTCCAAATCATCCTTATAATTTACAAAGTCAACTAAGTGTTTCTCATGTATAGAGAACCAGCAAACATGGCCTCCACCCGTCTTGCACCTGCTAGATGCACTCACACCACAATCAATGTTCTTTCAACGAAATAAAGATCGGAAAAGTGAAGAAGCAGTCAATCGGACAATTTACATGGGAGGAAATAATGGTCCAGTGCAAATACACGTCCATATTGATCTTCTCAATTTCCACATGACCACGAAAGCTGTCCAACACATACTATGTATTAGTTCGCTATTCGGCCGTCTACAGGACGACACGGTAGAGTCAGCTACATTCCTGCATCCCAACAGGCCTTTCCGTTTGGACGGCTCCTGCCGTTAATGGGAAACATGGATAATTCCCGCCACAGGCCACTGCTGGCACACCACGCACCCCTAGACAGAACCATACTAGGAAACCAGCCACATACATATTTGATCACTATACTTACAATTAAATGTTATGATTGCATTCTCAATTGAACTACATTGGACAGTGAACGAAGTATCGTAAATACACCCTGCTGACGGCTGTGGCTCTGGAAATAGAAATATCTGTACCAGTCTTATGACTTGACATACTCTTCCCTTTGCTATCACAGTATTCAATGTCAAATCCATACCTTCATTATGACTGGACATAGTCATTGCCTTTACACATGTTGGAATGCAAACACATACTTTACATGCCAGATGCTCAAGGCAAACCTATCACACATCCCCTACTACTAAGTATTATAGTTCGCCAATAACTGATTGCTGCCGATACGAAATAATACTGACCGAAAATCAGCGATGTGTGGACATGCCTCATAAGCTTTCTTCCGAGTGGTACTGTGAGGTAGTAGTATTTTGCACCTTACTGTAATATAATAATTGTTGCAAAGACCAGTTAGATATCGGTTATTATGTTATTTGTTAGGCAATCAGCGCATTGAAATTAATATAGGGAGTATCAGGCGGCATAAGACACGTATTAACTTTAAGAAATTCGCATGTTGCATGAAATCGGGGTTCAGGTGATATTTTCACGGAGTTTGGTTGGAGCGGACGAGTGCCACTGCTCAAAGGCAGGGTAGAGGGGTGTGGAAGTTTACAACCGACCATTACGAGTCGGCATGTTAACGCGTCCCACTGGGGCAGACGCGCCGCCGGAGCATGTAGGCACCCACTGCGCAGACAACAGAGGCAGGCCTTCGAGGGACGGCGCCTCGTTGGCGGTTAAGCTAGTGCAATGAGGGCGAAAAGAGAGGCACGATTGGTGGGTTCAATTTTGAATGGAGTTTCAGTTTGTTCCAGAACATTCTAGGCGCAGTAAGGCGCAGAATGTTTTAATTGGCTGGAAGATGCCAGGAAATAATAGTGGGAGCGAACTGTACTGGTCTAGAGCCGCGGGATTGGCCACCTCGAAAAATAGCGTGGGGCTGCTGATTTTTGCAGAGGGAAGCTTTTGGAGCTGTTATCGGGGAGAAGCGTCTTAGCTCCTGTAGCGAGCGGACGTCGTGCTTTCGGCTCTGTTGTAGGAGAGTAAATTCCTTTCAGTGTGCTGTGCAGAACTTTGAATAAGTCTGCCAGCTGCAACTGAAACTAGTATTCAGTTAGGTGTACTGTCATGTTTTACTGTTAGAGACAGGCTGATTCCGCTAATTGCGGTTGGGAATGCTGTCTCACAGGAAGCATACAGGAGCAGAGCAATTTCCTTGAGCCACACTTTATTAAAGCCGTTACTGGATTCCGGCTTTGGGCTGGTGAGTCCCGTCTTAACGAGTGCGAGACGACTGGAAAGAAAGCAGAAATAGCTTTTGAATAGGAGTTTACAAACGGGAAGCCTGTTGGTGAAAATAAATTCATTTTGTTGCAATTGAGGCTCCTTGACGACGCAGACGCCATCGGCGGCTTGCTGACCTGTCCACGACGCTGCATTTGGTAACGTGATGCTTAGCTTCGGCATTTAATCCGATATTACGCACGCCTGTGATTACCAGAGCTCAGTTTTCCACCCACGCTCTTATTGAAAATTTGGTAATTGAAGTAGGTTTGTCTGACGTATTTTATGCCATCTGACAAGGTGAGAGAGTATAAAATACTGATGCGTTATCCGACCTTAAGAGTTAGTTTTGGAATTTAAGGGCCATTGCCATTACTAGCTTGATTTTATCACTTATAAATGTATGTCTTTGTTCACTTTGATGTTGGAAAGATTATTGTTAAATAAATGTGTTCAATGCTATTCTTGTTTGCTTAGTAGTGATCAGTTCCCTGAACACTATTTAATTATTAAATATTAATCAAAATTAGTAAAGGGGCAGTTTTAATTAACAGGTAGGGGTTTCATAACAGGACTTCAGCCAGAGCCAACGATGCGATCCAGTAGGGAAAGTGAACAAGTAAAAGCATTCTTGTTAAAACCCCTCGACATTTGGCGGAACCGCCTAGGGCCCCTTATCATCAATCATTGAAAGAAACCCCTTCCAGTACCACTGTGTCTCGGAAAGAGAGGTGTAATCGTCTTACAAACCGCCAGATGTTAAGAAACACGATCGCCACAACTATTGTATATTACAGTCACAACTGGTCTTGGTTCTCCAAGTGCATACAAGTATCCATGTTAAAAGCTGTACTGGCCTTATGAATCGAGGTATGGCATTACCTCCAAATGAAATGGTCCTTTCCAAATACCGTGTCACTGAATATAGAGGGTGATCGCCGGAGTGTATATTATCAGACCAACTCTGTGGTTACACGTCGCCGATGGTGCAACCTCGTAATAAAATTACCGAATTTATAAGGTGATTCGGCTAACGAACGTGGTATAACTGGTATTTGATACTCCCTCATGCTGCCGCTAAATATTTCTCTAGTATTTGTAATGCATTCTGTCTCGGTGCCATGTCAGAGGTCCGGCGATATATTGACTGGCTTATAGGCGATGTTTAATTGGAAAGGATCACAAACAAAAGATGGTGTGCTGATTGAGGTTGTAAGAAATGTACACTAGCTTTTCAGATCTCTAGTGCTATGTTTTCCAGTAGAAATGATGTCTATGATTTGGAATCAAGTCTTTCTGTTCAACCACATACCTGTGTTCTATCCGATGGAGAAGTTCTTTAATGATTATAGCCACTAGTGAATCATATTTCTGGCACTCTCATATCTCGAAACGAGTCACATTTTTCGAACCTATCAGCTACAGTAAAACAAAATTGTTGAGGCTTTCGTGGCCACTTGCTGACAAACCGCCTATTGGCTTCTGTCTCGGGTTCTTCGGCCGACGTTCATCTAATGATTTTTCTGACGTTTCGCCAGCACGAGTGGCTGGCATTGTCAAAGCTTCACCCTCCATTGCCGGTGGTGAACTGTATATTGGGCCGTGCGGTTAAAGGCGCTGCAGTCTGGAACCGCAAGACCGCTACGGTCGCAGGTTCGAATCCTGCCTCGGGCATGGATGTTTGTGATGTCCTTAGGTTAGTTAGGTTTAACTAGTTCTAAGTTCTAGGGGACTAATGACCTCAGCAGTTGAGTCCCATAGTGCTCAGAGCCATTTGAACTGTATATTGGTACTGCCTGCCGATAAGGGGAATGCGACCGTCGTAATGAAGACCGAAGATTATGAGCAAAAGATCCGAGACCTATTAGATCCGACGACGTACCGAAAACTAAGCGCAGATCCGACGCAACGTATCACACGGAATACGAATCGATTGATCAAGGTGTCTTCTCTGCCGGCGGACATAAAGAGGAACCTGCGCAACACAGAAGCCCTACCACCTCGTCTGTATGGATTACCCAAGATCCATAAGAACAACGTTCCACTGAGACCGATCGTTAGCGCTCCTGGATCACCGACATATAAACTGGCAAAACACTTGGCCTCTCTGCTCCAACCACACGTGGGGAAGACCGACACATACATTAAGGACTCAGGACATTTCATCGAGAAGCTGAAGAAACTGAAACTTGCACCAAACGACATCCTGGTCAGCTTTGATGTTGTTTCGTTATTTACGAAAGTGCCATTCAGTGACGCTCTGGAGCACATCGGTTCCATTTTCCCGCTAGACATCAGAAAGCTCTTCCATGCATGTCTCACCACGAGCTATTTCACGTGGAATGGCGACTTCTACGAACAGCTGGAAGGCGTCGCCATGGGTAGTCCTCTCAGTCCAGTGGTGGCCAACTTCTTCATGGAACAATTCGAACCACAGGCACTGGACTCGGCGACTTGCAAACCTAAGGTGTGGTACAGGTACGTCGATGATACTTTCGTGGTGTGGAGCCATGGTGAAGAACAGCTCGGTGACTTCCTAAGACACTTGAACAGCCTCCATGCCAACATAACATTTACCATGGAAGTAGAAAAGGACAAGAAACTGCCATTTCTAGATGTGCTGGTCACAAGGGACGGCGAAAACCTGGGACACAGCGTGTATCGAAAACCGACTCACACGGACCGATACCTGCACAAACTGTCAAACCACCACCCGAGCCAGAAAAGAGGCATGATTAGTACGCTCGTAACGAGAGCAGGACGAATATGTGAGCCGCAACACCTCAAACGAGAAATGCAACACCTGGAAACTGTCCTGAGGAGCAATGGGTACTCCACAAATTATATTAGAAGTGTAACTGAGCCAAACACTCGGCGAAGTAAGGAACCAGAAAAAGAAACGTCGGGTACGGCCTTTCTGCCATACATTCCCAGAGTGACGGACAGAATCGGCCGTATATTGCGTAAACATGGCGTAAAGACGATTTTCAAAACGACAAGGAAGATCAAAGAGTGTCTTAGATCGGCGAAGGAGAAAAGAGACCCACTTGCAATGTCGGGAATATACCGCATACCATGCACATGCGGAAAAGTTTATGTCGGGATGACTGGACGATCCATTAACACCAGGATCAAGGAGCATAAGCGACATTGCAGGTTGGGGCAGGTGGAGAAATCGGCCGTGGCAGAACACGCACTGAATGAGACCGACCACGTAATAAAATTCGCCGACACGGAAGTTGTGGCTGTGGAGAACCACTATCACACGCGCTTGTTCAGAGAAGCTGTAGAAATACATAAACACGCGAACAGTTTGAACAAGAAAGAGGAAAGCCTTAAGGTAAACGGATCCTGGCTTCTCGTACTGCAGCGAACGACCGTCGCAGGTAGCAAGAGGAGAACCGCACCGGAAATGACCGCGGAGAAGCCCTCGGACGTTGGCGCGCCAGGTACATATAGTCTGCGCCCGCGAGCTCTCGTGGACGCCGAGCGGAGAGGACCTCGCAGCGCAGCCGCCGACCGCCTGCAGCCGTAGCTCGCCCGCTACCCCCCCCCCCCCCCCCCCCCCAGCCGGCCGCGCGCCAGCCGGCCGCTACCAGCGCTCCGCAGCCAGTCGCCCGGGGAGTGCGCATCAGCCGCTCCCGGCGCAGCCGCCCAGCGGCTACCGGCCGAGTGCCGAAGGGTTGAGCCCGCTCCCCTTCGACGCAAAGCCGCGCAACCAGTCGCGGACTGCCGCGAAAGAGCTTCGGCTCGCAGCTCCCGGTAGCCTCCGGTTACCCAACGCCCCCAACGTGATTCTCACGTTCTTTTAGGGACTCTGAGGCAGTACCAGGGCTCCTTCACGGGACCAAGCCCGCGTGCTGCAGGCCATTCTTCTTCCGCACCTCCTTTAGGTGCCGCGCTTGCACGAACAGCGCATGTTAGCGTAAAGTAGGGACCACCCACTTCCATAGGGAACAAGCAACACTTCTCTCGCCTTTCGAGAAAAGTAAAATTGTCGTTTCCCCCTTCCCACCCAATAAATAATCCTAAGTGCGAGATGGCGGACGCTACTAGCACTTCCCCCGCTGTCACCCGCAGCAAGACTGCAACACAAGAGGCGCGAGGATCGACCGCACCCGCCGGAACTCGCGCCCCGCCCGCTACCGAAGGCAAGGGAGCGGCTGGCGACGCTCGACAGCTTGGCGCGAAAGCGCAAAAGCAGCTCGAGTCGCGCCGGCTAATCACCGAACTTTTCGGGGCGGACGTCTCTCCCACAAAAACAAGTACACTTAGCATCACATTACACTCACCTGTCACTGGACAGTCATGTACCATTCTCCCACCGACGCCGCAGCCTCAAGAGATCGAGGCAGCGACGGCGGATGTGGACACAGAAAACTATTACACAGAGCCCTGGCAGGTGGAGGGCCCAAAACGCAGACCCAAAAAAACACCAGCACAAACAAGCGAGCAACCACACTCGCTAGGCAACCGAAAGGCGCTGTTGCCTACACCCACTAGCTCACCTCAGGCTAGCAACACTAACACACAACAAAACGCAAACACAGTTGTGGCGAACAACAACAAAGCACACAAAGCCACAACAGTGCCCACACAACACAAGACTGGTTTCCCCCCAGTTGTTATACAAAACTACGGGAACCTTAGTGCCCTTAACACTGCATTCGCGGAGAGGCACATAAACAGCACATTACATGCAAAGTACTCGGGGGATAGGGCCTCACTGTACGTTGCCACAGACAACGAATACAAAGATCTTCTGACCTTCCTCAAAGATCGGAAGATCGAACATTACACGTACAGAACGCTGGACGAGAGAACCCAGCAGTACGTGATCAAGGGAGTGGACCCCAGCACCCCCAACGAGACAGTACATGCGGCCCTTTGTTATCTGGGATTCGACTGTAAAAGTGCCTCCCGGATGACAGGGTTCCGTACACACGCACCGCTACCACACTACATGGTCGAGTTAGCCGACACGGCTGATTCCCGCGCCATCCTGCAGATAAAGAGCTTTCTGCGGATGGACGTACGTGTAGAACTTTACGAACCACCCAACGTCCCCCAACAATGCAACAACTGCCAGCGGTTCGGCCACTCGGCCCTCCGCTGCGGCCTGGCAACTCGCTGCCGCGGATGCGCTGGCAACCACAGATCCAACACTTGCACACAAACGCAACCAAACCAGCGACGCTGTGCCAACTGCGGTGGGCCCCATGCGGCCAACTTCAGACAGTGCAACTCATACAAACAGGCGCTGAAGCGAAAACAAGACAAAAGCAGGGTACTGTACGACATACCACGCCCAAGGCCAGCGCCGAACCCAGTAAGGAACGGCGTAACGTTTGCCACGGTTGCACGCCCTGGCGGAACGGCACAGGCTGCGGAACCTCAGCGCCCTACACACACACGTGAAACAACCGCTGCAACAGCCACACAACAGCCACAGACAACACCTGAAACCCAACAAGCATCGGTACCAACACCTATGCCCCCAAACAACACGACCCCACTCCCGGAAATCACGAGCTGCGAAGAAACGCACCATATACAGGAAAACACATCCACACAAGAACCCCCCGAATCCCAAGCCCAGAGGAGGAATAGACGTACACGCAAACACAGGGCGGGGAACACGAAATCACCACAACAGGCCACGCAGCAACAACAGAACAGCAACACACAGGAAAACAGTCAACAAGACACCGAGACTGTAACTCACACTACCATCCCCCTCACCACAGAAGTAACGCAGGCGCCACAACCTCTGTTACAAAACACAAATGCCGCCCCAAACAACACACCAATACCCGCACAAGCGGCCGCTAACCCCACAACAGCACCTCAGGCTGCCACACCCAACACCAACACATCACCTGGGGGAATATTGGAAACACTATTCCCCCGACACACGACCATTGAAATCCTTACCAAGGTGCTGATGGCCGTCACTACACTCATCACCCAGCTCATGAGCGCCGAACCCGGGCAATACTGGGCTGTCATACACACCGCCATCACAACACTCTTTCACACTCTTACATGAATAATATACCACACCTGGCCCATAACGCAGACCCGCACACACTATCACGGATCCTGTTCTGGAATGCAGACTCGATCCACAACAAAAGGGCAGAATTTGCCGCGTTCATGGAGCGCAAGGGAATCCTTGTCGCGCTACTGAGCGAGACTAAACTTAAACCGCACAAACAATTAAACTTTCCTGGCTACTGTGTCTATCGTACCGACCGACCGGGCGACGCCGTGGCAGGTGGAACTGCAATCGTCATACACAAAGACATTGTGCACACAAACATAGAGCTCCCTGAACTGGAAAAAATCGAGGCTACGGCCGTCAGAGTCAAGTTCAACGGAGCCTACACCACACTGATATCGGTATACAACAGCCCTGTAGGCATTTCAACACGTGATATCAGCACATTACTCAACATCTCACCGCGAGTAATAGTCGCTGGAGATCTGAACGCAAAACACCCAGAATGGAATTCACGTATACGAAATCCCAACGGCAAAAAACTGTACGAACATTCACTTGGCAGAAACTACATTATACTAGCGCCGACTGAACCGACGCACATTCCCTATCAGAGGGGACTCAGGCCAGACGTGATAGACATGGCCCTCATCAAGGGCATTACAACGACACTCAACGTTGCCGTTGAAAACGATCTGCCCTCAAACCACCAACCTGTAATACTATACGTTGAGGAAACACTGCAGCACATGGAACAACGCAAGATGTTGGACTACGGGCGTGCGAATTGGACAAGGTTCAAGCAAACGCTCGATAGCCACATCCCACCTATACACGAAATTAATGAAACAGCACAAATTGACGAGGCAGTAGAAACCCTCACTAACGCCGTCCAGGACGCAATGGCAGGCACCATACCTGATCGCACCTCACAACAACGCAGTGCGGCCCTGCCCCAGGAAATCCTGGGCCTAATCTCAATGAGGAATCGCCTCAGGAGACAATGGCAGCGCACCAGGCGTCCGTACTTCAAACGGCACATTAACAGACTACAGGGCATCATACATGATAAAATACAAACACATAGAACACAACAGTGGAACCAAAAACTCGAAGGGCTGGACACCACACGACCTGGCGTGTGGCAACTAGCCCGACACTTCACCAGGGAGAAAATATACACCCCAACGCTTCAAGGGCCCGACGGACCTGCATACTCAGCGGAAGAGAAAGCAGAACTAATGGCCCGAACACTCGCAGCGTCATTCACACCGAACCTGGTACCATCAGATCCAGTGTTCACACTTGCTTCTGACCAAGAGGTTACACGCATTCTAGCCCAACCATCGCGCGACGACATTCGACATGCTAGCACAGCCGAAGTCTCCTGGGCTATAATGCATTCCACCGCTAGGAAAGCCCCTGGTCATGATGGCATTCAAAACCGTGTCCTCCAGGAGTTCACGGATAAAGCAACTGAGTACCTAACACACATAACGAATGCCATACTAAAACACCAACACTTCCCCGCCTTTTGGAAGACGGCCAAGGTCCTGATGTTCAGGAAGCCGGGGAAAGACCACAGCCTCCCACAAAATTACCGACCCATCAGCCTTCTGAGCTCGCTCAGTAAGATTGTTGAGAAGGTGATTCTCAAACGCATCACTAGGCACTGCATAACAAATGACATCCTGAGACCGGAGCAATTCGGCTTCAGGAATCACCACTCCACAACACAACAACTCCTACGGGTCGTTGAACATATAACACATGGTTTAAACATAAACAAAGCTACAGGGGCAGTGTTCCTAGACATCGAAAAGGCTTTCGACCGTCTATGGCACAACGGCCTCATCCGCAAACTCAGCGACGCGGGATTCCCCGACGGGCTGCTGCGTCTAATACACTCATACCTCACAGACAGGAGTTTCAACACTGATGTGCAGGGAAAACAATCAACACGACACGGTATACACGCGGGAGTACCCCAGGGAAGCATCCTAGGGCCCCTGCTGTTTAACCTCTACATAAACGATCTCCCAACCACACACAACACAATGATGGCAATCTACGCGGATGACACAGCCATCCTTGCGCAAGATTGGAAACCATCAAACATTACGTCACGCCTACAGACTGCACTCAGAGTGGCCGAGCCTTGGTTGGAGAAATGGCGTGTTAGAGTAAACGTCGACAAGTGCGAAGCCGTTCTGTTCACTAGAAGACCGAAGCAACTGCGCAAACACCGTTACTGCAGACCAATAACCCTACATGCACGTCCAATACGTTTCCGCGAGAAAGTCAAATACCTCGGTGTCTGGCTGGACCGGAAATTACTCTGGGGGGACCACATACAACACATGACCAACCGAGCTAGCGCGAGGCTCAGACAGCTCTATCCTATGCTCAACAGGCGTAGCACACTGAACAGAAGGGTGTCGAGGTCCATGTACATGACACTTATCCGACCCCTGATGACGTACGCAGCTCCTGTCTGGGGATACGCTGCGCCTACACGCCTGCGCCGTCTGCAGCTCATACAAAACAAAGTACTCAAAATCATAAGCAATGCTCCACGATACACACGCATCGCGGACCTTCACCGGGAATACCGACTTGAGACTCTCACGGAGGTAATCCACAAACTCACCACAAGACTATACAGAAACTCCAGACATTCGCAGAACCCGTTTATTCTGAATCTGGGGAACTACGACCATAACCATAGATGGAAACATAAAAGACCAAAAGACATACTTGTAAGGGCATAACATCTATGGCCAAGCATACGCAAACATAACGGCACAGGCGAGCCCCTGTTAATCAGACGCTATTACTGGATATCCAGCTGAAATACACTGCCGAATAACTGGCACCACACAGGGAAGCCGTACCGTACACCGCATGCAAACAAGCTCCACACATCCCCCACACAGTGAGACGATCTATGGCCGATCTCCCACTACTGTATAACGATCTTGAATGTTCCAGGAATGTAGCAGCTGCAGCCACTGGGATACATCGCCATCGCTTGTCACGGTAATGATGCATGATACCCATACTAACAAATCCAACCTTGCATGAGCTATCGCAGCTAGTAAGCCACTACTGCTCTTACTACCCATACCACTGTCGCAGAGGTTTTTTTCCCACGGCACGAGCCATGGCACTTTTTTCCCTCTGCTCTTCAAATCGCTACCCTCACTCGCGTTTCGTCCACTATCTATCACCTGATGGACCGTGTTAATGCGTAGCCTTACCCAGACGCACGGACAACATCACAGCCCAGCATCCTGTGATCCACTTACTAGATAACTAACATGTTTTACGGAGGTGACAGTAGAACTTTTGGTTTGGTCACCACGTTGGTGCGGGCGTGGAGTGGCCCCATCTCTATTTTTTAAGCTCGGCTCCAGTTCACCACCGGCAATGGAGGGTGAAGCTTTGACAATGCCAGCCACTCGTGCTGGCGAAACGTCAGAAAAATCATTAGATGAACGTCGGACGAAGAACCCGAGACAGAAGCCAATAGGCGGTTTGTCAGCTACAGTAAAGTCTTAGATAGTCCCTATGCCTCCTGGAATAGCTGCCATTACTGCAGCTTTGCACATGTGATCGTTCCAATTTAGGTCAGAACCACCACCTTCTGCAATCCGTGTAGAAACATAGTGACCTGAGTTGGTGCGACAGGACCGTGTTTTGAACATTCGGTGGAAAACAAGTTGTCGTAGCTCCGCCAACAAAGGACGATGTGTAAGATTAGCGCCAAACAAAGCCTGCTCCTGCAACAGGAGGTAGTGTAAAAGACATTATGAAACTGAGAGAAGAACGAGGATTTTGCTACTGCATTGTGGTGAATCCCCAAACTACACACGAGTACTGCTGCGTGAAGCAGATCTGCGTCCCTTTGGGCGCATTGACGTCTATCACCCCAACATGCTATCATCGTTATTCTGTACCATCCAACAGAGAAACATTACAAACTATAAAAGCTCCACTAACTTCATCCGGTAGAGAACTCGATAAGATTTTTACCACATCTCTCCCCTCCCATATATCGAAAACAAATATCATCTGCATGCCGGCATCGAGCACTTGTGATGATCCTATTAAATATACAGGTATTGATCCACTGCATAGACCAGTGTAAAATTGCATCGCCTGTACTGTAGGAGGATGACCGTATGCCACAAACTATACTATAAGTCGCAAGAGACACTCACTGTGACCCTATGTCATTGTATGAAACGTTGTTTTTTTTCTGCTGTAATACGCTTTGTACACTGCAATTCATTTTGTTTTTTCCGCCACAACATCGAGGTCTGTGTCACGTTCTAAACAGACATTAACACGTTGTGATCCATTGCTTCTCACAGAAAACTAGATGTCACATGGTGCAAATCATGTTGTTACTGCAGCTACGATAACAAACCACACACACTGGATGATTTTAAATAAGACAGTTACAGCATAAGGAAACTGGAAACGTTTGGTGACCTTCTGGAGCGTTTCCAAACTGCTGCCCGAAGGTGATTGAGCTCTGCATTTTGTTTCGACTGATTCCTCATATCGCAGACACGTATACCATCACTGTTTTAATCCTCCCACTGGCGCACCCAACTTCGAACTAGAGCACGTCTTCGGACGTAACCCGTGGGTGGTCCTCCTGTGAGCCCTATCCCAGTTGTGACATGTGGTGGATCTGCCTCTGAACATCGACCTGGATGTATAGTGTACAGCAGATCCACTCTCGAACACTAAATCGGATGTGGCATACTGTGGATCTGCATCCCAACATCGCTCCATACATTGTGCTTGGCAGATCCACCTTGAAACCCTATACCAGGCGTGGCATATTGTGGATCCGCATCCCAACATCACTCCAGATAAAACGCGCAGCGGATCCGCACTCGAATGCTTACTCAGGTCTACTGCAGGTCCTGGGAACCATCCACGACACATACACATACACAGACAACATACAGAAAACGGAGCAAACACACTGCAAATGTGGGTGGAGGTGACTGGAAGCAACCGAGTACAGTGCTATACTATGCCTCCCGATCACAAAAATAGTGCATTTGCGCTAGATGTTGGCAGCTGTACTACATTTACAAGCAATTTCAGAGCACAGAACGAGAGGTTATGTCAGGGTCACATGGGTAGAACTGACATAAAATCGATAGAATTGCGGAAAATGACGGGAAAATACGTATAAATTGAGGGAATGTACATTGAAATGCGGGTAAATTGATGAAATACTTGAGTGTCTTCAGGTTGGGGCAGAACAATTTGTACGTGGGAACAAGTATGCTACAGCAAGAGGAATCCGAGAAAACGTTGACATGGAAGCGAAGGGAACAAGCGAAACAGTCACTTTTTTCCATCGGGGCAACAGTCTACTGTATGTCTATTGAGGTATCCGTAATACATGCGAATTGCCTACTGGATTTGACGCTTTTCAGGCAAACAGAGAACCATCTGCCTCTATACTTACATGCATCTGCGTTAAAGGATGAGAGTGGACAGAGTGATCGATTGAGATGGAGCTGTAACGAGGTTCAGTTTAATGGCAGACTGATGATGCATTCTAGAGAGGGAGATGTTGCTGCAAGTCATTTGAACATTTCTTCCGCTGTTCTGTCAGGATGTATCAGTCGCGTGGCATAGCCTGTGTTCCGCTCTTATACAACCATGTGTTCTGTATGTGACTTAGAGCACTATTTACTTGCGATCGTTAACAGCAAACCTCTCGGTCATCAGAGGTCTTCCATCCCATGTGTGATGAAACGTGACAATCTTGTTACGACACATTCCTCTAAAGGAGCGAAGATTTGTGCGATCTACTCCATTTCCCTGTCACATCTTAGGTATAAAATCGAGACGTCAGTTTGATAACTAAGATGATTCTAAGTTAGCGATAGGTATTTGTGAGACTGCATTCCCCGTGTATACGTCTGCCTGACAGATGTCCTGTTTACAGAGTTAGTGTCGGCATGACGTATAATTTCACATGTCGGACGCCGCTGCAATGCGTTTATCAGTTCCCTTGTAAGAGGTATTCTCCGTTACTAACCATCATTTCATATAGGACTGATGTGGGAATAGTATAATTTCTGAACCGTGATCGGACGTGGACAGTGGACGCTATACATCTCTGGAAAGCTATATTGTGCATATATCACACAAAGCCAATGTTTTAAGGAAGTAGTTTTTTTCATTTTATAGTTTGTTACGATAGTTTATCCTGGAGAAACCTGCAAGAAGGATGTATGTGATGCACTGGAAATACAATCTGTACATTGGAATATTAACAGCGTTACTAGTCACTGGGAGCTCCAATGTTAGGCAGGTGGTGGAGCCGCTCAGGGAGATGGCAGGCCAGGCGGGAGAGAGTTCCACTGGGCATTCGCTATGTTTGCTGGGAGGTCTCATCCGTGACGTGGAGGAGGCCCTGCCAGCGGCTATCGAGCGCACTGGGTGCACCCGGCTGCATGCAGTGGCACATGTCGGCACGAATGACGCCTGAAGCTTGGGTTCTGAGGCCACCCTCGGCTCCTTTTGGCGGCTGGCTGATTTTGTGAAGGCAACTAGCAACGCACGCGGGGTGCAGGATAAGCTGCTATATGTAGCATCGTACTCAGGGTTGAACGCGGTCCTCTGGTTTGGAGCAGAGTGGAAGACTTTAACCAGAGGCTCAGACGGCTTTGCGACGGTATCAGACGCGAATTTCTCGACCTCCGCTATCGGATGGAGAATTCTAGGGTTTCCCTTCATAGGTTAGGCGTGCATACCTGCAGCAAGCGGCTACTAGGGTAGCGAAGTACATGTGACATACACACAGGGCATTTTTTCGGTTAGAGAACCCCTCCCTTGGGAGCAAAGACGATTTGCCTGTTAAATCGGCCACAGTGCCCTGAGAGAATCTTGGTCCTCTCAGATAAGAGACAGAAAAGATTATTGTGATTTTAGTAAACTTCAGGAGCATCCAAGGAAAGGTCCCAGAATTAGTATCGCTTACTGAAGGTTACAATGCACACATAGTATTGGGAACAGAAAGCTGATTGAAACCTGATGTCAATGACAGCGAAATCCTAAGTTCAGAGTGGAATGTTTATCGTAAGGATAGGTTAGTCGCCAATGATGGCGGCGCGTTTATTGCATTAAAAAATTCGATAAAATCTAGCGAGGTTATCGCGGATTCCGAATGTAAATGAATCTGGGAGAAATCGAGTATCAAAGAACGGTCAAAAATGGTGATCGGATGCTTTTATAGACCGCCTGGGTCAGGATCTGTAGTTGTAGAGCACTTCAGGCAGAACTTGCAGGATGTCGTTAGTAATCTTCCTGATCATGCCGTTGTAATAGGGCGTGACTTCAACTTTCCAGGTATAGATTGGGAGTGTTATGCCATCAAAACTGGTGCCACAGACAGGGAATCGTGTGGCATTGTTCTGGATGTCTTGTCCGAAAATTACCTTGAGCAGATAGTTAGAGAACCAACTCGTGAGGGTAACGTCTTACACCTACTGGCAACAAACAGACCTGAACTTATCGAATCAGTTAACGTAGAGGAAAGTATCAGCGATCATAAAGCTGTGACAGCATCTATGACGACGGGCCTACAAAGGATGTTAAGAAAGGTGGGAAGATACATTTGCTCAGCAAGAGTGACGGGATACAAATTTCAGAATATCTCAGCAGCCAGCATCAAATATTCGGAGATGAGGATGAAGATGTGGAGAACAAATGGAAACATTCAAAGGCATCGTTCAATATGCCCTAGACAAGTATGTTCCTAATAAGGTTTGAACTGATGGGAAAGACCCACCATCGTTTAATGGCCGTGTTAGAAAAGCGCTACGTAAACAGAGAGCACTTCATCTCACATTCGAGTGCAGTGAAAACCTAGCTGACAAACAAAAGCTGTACGAAGCGAAAAAGAGCGTAAGGAGAGCAATGAGAGAAGCGTTCAGTGATTCTGAAAGTAAAACGTTGTCAACCGACCTGAGTAAAAAGAGAGAAGGTCGAAATACCGAATTCGGTCTTCCTAAGTTGTTTCACCGGGGAAGATCGTAACACTGTCCCTCCTTTCAATCGTCGTACGAACATCGAAATGGCAGATGTTGAGATAACCGATCGCGGAACTGAAAAGCAGCTACAATCGCTTATTAGTGGAAAGGCTTCAGGACCAGGCGAGATACCTATAAGATTCTATTAAGATTATGCGAAAGAACTTGCTCCCCTTCTAGCTGTAATTTATCGTCGATCGCTTGAGCAACGAAAGGTACCTAACGACTGGAAAAAAGCGCAGTTCATTCCCGTTTTTAAGAAAGGCCTTAAGAGAGATACACACAATTATAGACCTATATCGTTGACGTCAGTCTGTTGTAGAATTATGGAACATGTTTTATGCTCAATAATTATATAAAAATGAACATGGATTCCGCAAACAGAGATCCTGCGAAACTCAGCTCGCTCTGTTCCTCCGTGAGATCCACAGTGCAGTGGACAACGGCGCTCGTGTTGATGCCGTGTTCCTTGATTTCAGTAAGACATTTGACACAATCCCACACTGTCATTTAATGAAACACTACGAGCTTACGGAGTATCGGAGCAGACCTGCGATCGGATTCAAGACTTTCCTGCAGATAGAACTCAACACATTGCTCTGAATGGAACTAAATGGACGGATGTAAAGGTAATATACGGAAACCACAGGGAAGTGTGATAGGACCGTTACTGTTTACTACATATATAAATGATCTAGTACAAAGCATCGGATGCTCTTTAAGGCTATTCACAGATGATGCAATTGTCTATACCAAAGTAGCCACGCCTTAGATAGTAATAATTTGCAGAAGGACCTGCAGAGAATTGATGAGTGGTGCAGGCTCTGGCAGTTGACCCCGAACGTAAATAATGTAACATATTGCGCATACATAGGAAAAGAAATCCACTACTGTACAGCTACACTATTGATTACAAACAGTTGGAGACATCATCTGCCGTAAAATATCTATGCGTAACTATCCAGAGCGATCTTAAGTGGAATGCCCATATAAAACAGACAGAGGGAAAAGCAGATACCAGACTCAGACTCATCGGAAAAATCTTAAGGAAATGTAACTCATCCACGAAAGAACTGGCTTATAAGGCGCTTGTTCGTCAGAGTCTTGAGTATTCATCTATCTGGGATCCCTATCAGGTAGGACTGTTAGAGGAGATAGAAAAGATCCAACGAATACGGAGCGTTTCGTCACGGGATCGTTTAGCTGGCGAGAGAGCGTTACGGAGATGCTAAAAAACTCCACTGGCAAGCTTTACAAGAGAGGCGTTGTGCATGACAGATAGATTTACTATTGAAATTTCGGGACAGAACTTTTCAGGAGGAGTTAGGCAACATATTACTTCCCCCACATACATCTCGCTTATTGACCACAAGGAGAAAATTCGAGAAATTAGAGCCTACACAGAGGCTTACCGACAATCATTTTCCCACGCACTATTCTCGGGTGGAACAGGGGTGGAGGGATCTGATACTGGTACCGGAAGTACCCTCCGCCACACATCATTAGGTGGCTTGCGGAGTACGATGTGGATGCAGATGAATTTTTTTTCAGGCAGGCTCTTAATGACTTTTGATTAAATTATTTTTTTCAAGAAAGGTGCTGTATGGGTCTTTTTATGTGGTCGAACGAGGGTGAGGAAGCTTTCCAGCATATGGAAATGGAATTATCAAGCAGGTTACTCTTATACTTTAACTTTAAGAGTTACGATAGGCGAGTATATACAGTGCTGTTTTTCTGGGGGGAACGCTGGGGGATGCGTACCCCTAAACTTTTTACGATGTTGAAAACTTGGAAGAGTGCCAAAGATTTATTTCACGGAAGTAAATATTTTATTTCATTTTTTCGTGTTGGTAATTGCAATACGAACGATACCAGTCCAGTTTTTGGTGGGAAAAGCGAAGTCATTGACTGTTTCAATCATTTGGATGCTGCGGCAACAGTTCTCGACAACTCAATCGCTGGCAGCCAATTCGACAAGCATGTAGTGCCCTCGCCCGCTAATAGTGGGCGATGGTAGTGCTAAACGGATATGCGTACGCTCAAACGCCGAGCTACCGATAGCTGTCTCTACCGTCCTGCAACCATAATGATGTTGATGACGTCATGGCTAAAAGCAAACGGGTGGTATCCCATGCTTCAGTTATAAGTAATTTTCCTGCATTATATCCAATGTCGGAGTACCCTCAAACTCTTTTTTTTAGAAAAAAAGCACTGAGTATATATGTGAATGTGATTACGACACTGCCGACTTCTCCTGTAGATTTTCAATTTGTGAAATTTTTTTATTGGTATGAAACTGTTCTTGTAGCTCAAACTGCTGTCGTAAATATTTCGGTAAAGAGTACATGTGACCTTGATGTAACGCTGCGCTAAGCTGCGCACTAGCCACTTTGAAATACATCTATTGTTGTGTGGACTTTAAAGTTTCCTCGTGCCGCTTCAGCAACTTAGAAGCTTGCCGCACTTCCGCAAGCGCTCGCATAGCTGTAGAAAAGAGAGGCCGTTGACCTCTATATTGACATTTCTTTGCACAACGCACCACAAACACAACACTCTATTACTTGGAAATATATGATTACACTTTGGAGCTTATACCTTATACTACTTACTGAAATGCTAATGAAGCGACGAGAAATATTCTTTCATCTACACACCTGTGACAAGTATCATTCTACGAGAGTTGAAAGAATTTTTACTGACTTATGAAATGCCATATGGCTATTGAATGATGTTTTCATGCTTTGCCTTGTAAATATCTGTTTATTTTATTTGATATCTAGTTTCTAGTTGCGCTGTAGCATTGGTTTTATAAAATAAAATTTAATACATATGCTAATGTGAATACTTTCTGTTAACAGATTCATGAAATAATAATTTTATAGCCGACCGTTGTGGCCGAGCGGTTCTAGGCGCTTCAGTCTGGTATCGCGCGACCGCTACGGTCGCAGGTTCGAATCCTGCCTAGGGCATGGATGTGTGTGGTGTCCTTAGGTTAGTTAGGTTTAATTAGTTCTAAGTTCTAGGCGACTGATGACCTCAGAAGTTAAGTCGCATAGTGCTCAGAGCCCATTTAATAATTTTATAATCTACGTTCTTAAAAGGAAGGAGCACTAGGAAAGGAAAGAAGCATAAGAAGGAGAAGTGACTAGTAACAGGAACTACATACATAATTTTTTTCAAGGTCTTGGTATTTCTTTTTGATAGAATAAGTTGAGGTGCACTACTTTAGTGTTAAGATGTGACACAGGCATGAAGATGTAAATAGACATTCCCTTATCTGCATTGCTATCTTTACTGTAATACTTTTTTCTGCTTGTGCTTTGTCATGTTTAGGTATAAATTATTGCATTTGCTGCTGCTATTTGCTTGGCATTGTTTTACTGAGTTGTACTTTGTATTACTCTGATAAGCCAGTTTTACCACTGATTTATTTTTCTTATTTGCTGCATATTGTCTTATCTGAATTGTAATGTTGTATTTACTTTGCTAATTTAAATATGTTGCTGCTTGCTTTGCCATTTGTATTTTTTTGGTGTTCTTGTTGGTGTTAATGTTTATACTGCTGCATTGCCTCGTTCTCTAGTTTATATATATGAGCTCAGTAGATTTAAGTTAGTTTAAGGGGGGCTATGCTATACAATAAAATGAAATATGACGAGTTGGGAAGAAATGTATTGACAAGCTATAAGAAAAAGGTTTGGCTAAAATGTTTTGTATAATGAGGAACAATTATTTTGCTAGCTATGATTTTTTTGGAAACAAATGATCAGGTAAGAAAGATATGAAAGTTTAAATATAGATAAATGGGATTCTTTGTGGGAACAAATGTTGAAGTAAGAGAGATAAATGAAGTTTCAGTTGGAAATGAAGTAGTTTTGACTGAAAGTTACAGACCTATCAGTATGAAGGATATTATTGAAAGAAAAAAATGAAAAAGAGTTGAAATGCTCGTCAGAGGTACTGCGGTACTAAATGTTACACTGAAAACAGTCACTGTCCTTTCCTTTTGTGTTATTCCGCTATGTTTATGTGTACCCTTGTGTGTCTGTGTTCTTCCTGACTGTGTGTTTACCTGGTAAGATAAATTTGGTAGAATTTTTTTTTTTTTGCTTCTAATACTAAGCAGCATTCGCTATGATGAGGAATACGGTTATCCTCAAATCTAATCTGGTTTTGTAACATATTGTTTAATTTGGGAAGATGTTTGGACATTATTTATTCTGTTATGTTTTCTTTTAATGCTCATGTGTCAAGTTAATATTTCTAAGGATATTCTCACTTTTTATTTATTTATTAATGTCACAAATCCTGTAATACACTTGTATGTGTTTATTTCTGTTCTTTTGTAAAACCTATATTATTACAAATGTTATCTGTATTACCATGTTCATGATTGTAATGATGTTTTCTGTACTTTTGTAACTGTATTCTTATGCTGTAAAATTGTAATTGTATAGACACGAGTTCTTTAAGTTAAGTAAATAGTAGGGATTCATTTTACTGCACACATTTCTGTTGGTCATAGTATATGTATAAAATGTCAGAGGCTATATGACTGTGTTAATGATTGCACATGTGTTGATAATTCACCAAGGGACTGGTTAACAGCACTGCTGGTTCTAAGGATACTGCAAAAAGTTAGTGAGTGTACAAGTAGTGGTTTATCGACTTGCTGCCGTGCAGAGTGGCCACGCGGTTTGAGGCGTCATGTCATGGACTGCGCAGCCCCTCCCGCAGGAGGCTCGAGTCCTCCTTTGGGCATGGGTGTGTGTGATGTTCTTAGCATAGGTTAGTTTAAGTTAGTTTAAGTAGTGTGTAAATCTAGGGACCGATGACCTATGCAGTTTGGTCGCTTAGGAATTCATACACACATTTATGGACCTGCTATTGTGTGTGAATTTTCTTTTACTGCTCAGACTTTGTGCATAAAACTGTCATAGACTACTCTCCTGATGAATGATTAGGACTGCCTTTAGGGACTGTGAGGTGTTTTTTTGCTTTTGACCGACAGTATATTACTAATTATGTGCATTTGATCTATTTTATATTGTTAACACAAAAAAATTTTAACTAAGTAGTCTTGGCCACTACCCAAAACAATTTGCAAAATTTTTTGAAGGGAGCAGGAGGGCTATGTAAGTAGGCTGTTTATGAGTTTGTATGTTGGCAGTGCTATGTAGAGCTTTGCATTAATAACTCTGCCAGCGCTGTGACCACTCTGTAAGAGACTCTGTTGATCAGTCTAGCAGTTGGAGGTGAACAGCCAGCAGTGATGGAAGTTGGTGGTGAATAGCCAGCAGTGAGGGGAGCTGGATGTTAATAGTTGGCAGTGATGGAGGTTAGAGGTCTGAAGTGTTAGCACGAGCGGACGGTCTAGACATGTGTCCGTTATGGAAATTTAATTTTGTCAATGATCATATAATTTTTGCCGGCCGCTGGTGGTCGAGCGGTTCTAGGCGCTTCAGTCTGGAACCGCGCGACCGCTACGGTCGCAGGTTCGAATCCTGCCTCGGGCATGGATGTGTGTGATGTCCTTAGGTTAGTTAGGTTTAAGTAGTTCTAAGTTCTAGGGGACTGATGACCTGAGATGTTAAGTCCCATAGTGCTCAGAGCCATTTGAACCATATAATTTTTGGAACTGGATGTCACGGATGATTATATATTTTTTGAACTGGTTGTCACATTATTAAGGTAAAAATACATTGTTTGCTTTGGAACACAATCTTTCCTTTGCTAACCACATGCCTATCAGTAGTTAGAGCCTTCAGTAGTTAGAATCTTTTATTTAGCTGGCAGTGTTGGTACTTGCGACATTGCTGTAGTTCGTGTAATGAAGACATTCTATGAGGTAAGTGACTTATGATATGTATGGCTTATTGTTAGGGATTCCTTCCTATTCAGGGCCATTCTTTTGTATTAATTATTTGAATTTTGGTTATCATTTTTTGAGCAGTCATATCACGTTATCCTTGAATATTGTGGGTAATTAATGCGTAGCAAAAGTTTGAGTTCTGTTAGTCAGTGCAAATTCTGTAGGTCAGTGTTGAAATGATAAAGAATACGAAAGTGACACTTGCATTCAATTTCACTCAGTACTTTTAGAACAAAATACTTTTAAGTAAAGAAGTTTCACAAGGCATTAGCGTGATTTCTCCTGGAGGTGACATTTTCTTTTCCCATGTGGTACTTGTACCAAGTTTTTGTGTCAGGTACCGTTTCCGTAAATTACGAGACCCTGCCTAGTATCTGGCAGCAAGGGTATTTTCTGTAGTCAAAGTAGTAACACCATTCAATGCTGTAGTTTGTTTTGCTCATATTCTGCATAACATGTGGCACATTTTAAGACGGAAGCCAACCAAAAACTGAAGAATATACGGAATCCCAGAACTTTGTAAACGGCTAGTTACAGTATCAGTCTCCTTCACTATTGGCCATCAGTCACAAATCCTTTACTCAGTCCTGAACAACATGACGTCAGTTATTTGTATATCAGTAAGTAAGACGCACCAGTGAAAAAAGTGAAACATTCAAAAACCATAACAAGTACGACAAAGTTTCGACGTGCAATAGCTTGTACCTTATTAGATAGATCCCAGAACTGTTCTTGTCTTCTTCTATCTTGTAGTTCATCATCCGCTCGCTGACGGATTGCATATCGTGTACCCAACCTCTTAATTTCGTGTGTAGCATGTCTCTCACGCGTCGCACGTCCTTGATCCATCCATGGAGTCGCTGATCATTTGGGTGAATACCCTAAGCCACACAGAAAGTAGTTCAAATTAAGTGCATGATATTCCCAAGCATTAGTCAATGTTAACTTACACTTACGCACGGTGTTTCAAAATTACACCAGAAAACTTCGAAGGGTTGTGGAAGTTCTCTTGAAGAACAAAATGAGGACAGGAACCCGTGTCCGGAAACGCCACCAAACGACGCTAACAGAGCGTCGAAGTCATAGGCGCCGGCGCCTGCGTATATATGAATATACAGGGTGAGTTCGTGATGATGTTACAGAATTTCAGGGATTATGGAGCAGGGTAAATGTATCAATTTGAGGTAAGGAACCCTGGTCCGGAAACAAACGAGTCGAAAATTATAAGCTAAAATCGTTCTGATACCTGTGACAGTGGAGTGGGTACATGCACCGGTACTGTTGTTGCTGAGACTGTCATATAGGCAACTTTCAGAGGTGGTAGTGTGGACCAGAACCAGAAAAACAGCCTAGTAATCGTGGACTCTTGAGAGAATAACCGAGGAGCTATGTGAAACATGTTTCCTCTATTGAACAAGTGGTCATTGCTCTTAAGGTATACGTTTTACAGGTCACGTTTACCAGATATTTTTTTCACGTTTTTGTCCACTCTACCACCTCTGGAAGTTGCCTAAATTACAATCTGAACACCAGTACCTGTACATGTATCCCACTGTCAGAGGTATCAGAACGATTTGCGCACATAACTTTCGACTCGCTCGCTTCTGGACCCAGGTTCCTTACCTCAAATTGATACACTTATCCTTGTCCATCATCCCTGGAAGTTTGTAACACCATCACGATCACCCTCATATATTCATACTTCCGCCAGCGCCTGTAATTTCGAGGCTCCTTGGTATCTTTGGATGACGTTAGCGGACACGCATTTCTATCTTTGTTTTGTTCCTCAAGAAACCTTCTACATCCTCTCGAAGATTGTCGGTGTAATTTTGAAACGCCCTGTAGGTATCGCTACTACATAACACTTAAATTATCGTCAGCGCATGACCGCAGTTTCAATTTTATATAGTCATTACAAGGTATAGTAGAGAGGATATAAAATGTAGACTGGCAATGGCAAGGAAATCGTTTCTGAAGAAGAGAAATTTGTTAACATCGAGTATAGATTTAAGTGTCAGGAAGTCGTTTCTGAAAGTATTTTTATGGAGTGTAGCCATGTATGGAAGTGAAACATGGACGATAACCAGTTTGGACAAGAAGAGAATAGAAGCTTTCGAAATGTGGTGCTACAGAAGAATGCTAAAGATAAGGTGGGTAGATCACGTAACTAATGAGGAGGTATTGAATAGGATTGGGGAGAAGAGAAGTCTGTGGCACAACTTGACTAGAAGAAGGGATCGGTTGGTAGGACATGTTTTGAGGCATCAAGGGATCACAAATTTAGCATTGGAGGGCAGCGTAGAGGGTAAAAATCGTAGAGGGAGACCAAGAGATCAATACACTAAGCAGATTCAGAAGGATGTAGGTTGCAGTAGGTACTGGGAGATGAAGAAGCTTGCACAGGATAGAGTAGCATGGAGAGCTGCATCAAACCAGTCTCAGGACTGAAGACCACAACAACAACAACATTACAAGATTAATAGAAAGTAAATATCTGGTGATGCCTTATCAAATACACACTGTTCTCTGCCTATAACATCAGATAAGGAAGCTTCAGATTCTTCTAGGCAGTTACAGTTGAAACAGTTGACTATGAATGCTTGCTCTTGCAGCAATATGTCTGAGTAAAATGTCAGTCAGCAGCAGCCGCGCGAGACACAAGTAGCCATAGGGAAGTAACCGATTTTTTGATATTTTACGAGTTCCTAACCAGGAGCGAACTGTATAGTTTCATCTGTATGCTTTCATAGTTTAGTTTCTTGACTTTCTGCGCGTTAATTTCATATTTAATAAACACAATCTTCATGTTATCGTTTGCGTCGGATAGTAAACCGATTTTGTGATGTATTGCAAGTTTCTAATCAGGAGCGAATTAATTAGTGTCAACTGTGTACTTTGGCAGTTCAGTTTTCGAATCTCTGCGTTAATCTTAATTATTGGACATATTTCTTGTGTTTTCTTCCTTGTTCACAGTAGAGTGCCAAAGTGCGTGTCGAACGTCCTTGTTTGTCTGTGTAGTGTAGTTTTCATCGGAATTAAGTATGGAAAGGGACTGTGATGGCTATATGCGGATGCGATCCAGGTTGGCGACACTTCACTCTCAACTTCAGGCTGTGGTAGCTTTGGTTACACAGCTCGGTCCTTACCGGCGAGCAGCACAGTCACTGCTCGCGCTGAGGTTGACCCCTCACCTGTGATCGAGTGGGAGGTCGCCTCGGGGAGTGGCAGGCGGTGTAAGATTTCCTAAAGTCGCCCCAGTTTATCTGACAGGTTCCATGTGCTGTCTGTGGCTGACAGTGCCCCTCAGCCAGATGCAGTCGCTTGACTTGTTTCAGAGGGAACCTCTCAGCCTGCAAGATCCGGGAAATCAAAGAGGTTGTGATTACAAGCAGTTGGGAGCTCCAATCCGTTTCTCTCCTGGTGTAACCAGTGACTTCTTAAGATTAGTCCCTGCAAAACTCAGCAGTAATCATAGGATGCACCACCTGCACCTTTCGTCACTACGACTTCTCCCTCACCATTTGCGACTGTCTCATCCAGCTAACTAATATACTAAAATACCTTGGACTAACTTTCGACTGGAGAGTAACGTGGAAACCTCACCAACCAGACATCCAACACAAATCCCAAACCAAACTAAAATTACTAAAACTACTAACTGGCCTAACTTGGAGTTGCAACCCTCCACTGTCCTCCATACACACAAAACCTTGCTCTGACATGTTCTTTGCTACACGAATGTTGCATGGATTTCCACTCCACACACGTTCTGTGACTCCCTCCATACACTTGAATGCTATGCTTTCCATCTCGTTTCCCACAACCATAACGATGCTTTAATAACTCCTTACATTCTCACTTCTCCTCAGTCATACTGAATACCTCCAAATAACCTACAACATCAGCAAACCCGACTCCAAAATTTCAAACAATCCTATTGTGTGCTCTCTCCTTTCCAGTCCTATCATGCTGCCATGCCTCTATCTACACATACCACCAACCCACCATTTGCACACCCTCAGTGTCCTCTCCTAAATAAATTTCAACTGTGTCCCTCTCCTGGAACACGAACTCCATCCCAACATACCCATCCCACCAACTGTCAATCCAACCCACCCTGTCAGATTCTTCCCCAATTGCTCCCTCCTTGCCCTCTCTCCATACCATTTCCCCATTTACCCTGCCCCTGTTGCCCCCCTCCCTGTTCTCCATTCAAATTTATAGAGCCAAACACCAGCTACCCCTCTCTCCTTGTTCCCACAGCCACCCCATCTCATCACAACCTCTTACCACCATAATTTTCCTATCGCCCTCTATACCAGCCTTTTTTTCATCAGTAAGCTATAATTCCAAAGCAAGTCCTTTTCCATATTTTATCGAAAATGTAGAGTGCTCTGTTTTTAACGTTTGCCAGTATTTTTTCTGTTGTGTTAGGTGTCTTTCAAATGTTTATTCAAATGTTTAGTGCTCTTCAAACGTTCTTAACTGCGCTCTCGATTCTCATTTTTATCAGTGTTTTTAAACTATTCGCGAAGATAGCATTATTTATTATATTCTCTCATTAACATCACCTTTTCAGGTAGTTTTAAATTCATGATAAATATGAATCCTAGTTCTGTGTTTAGCGTCTATGTCATAGATAATATCTGTTGGCTGAAGAGCATGTTGATTGTCCCACTGCCAGCCCCCCCCCTCCTCCCCCCACACATGGGACGAGCGAGGTCGAAATAACAAAGGGAAGAAAACATCACAATGTATGGATCCAAGGGCTGGAACCCCTCTTCCTCTTGGGAATATTAATCACCTGGGCTACTCTCAGGGTTTTAAATTCAGATAGGAAAAAGTTTCTAGCCATCTACGTAATGGTCGATGACTTTGTTGTCAGGCGTCATCGTCGGTGCTCATTATCCATCAATGCATTCACTGCCTGTCATCATTCGCATCCAGACCTCGCCCTAGCCACTGGTCATCGCCACCCCATATCTTCACTGCCAGTCTTCGCCTCCACCATCTGATCAGCGCCGATTCATTGCCTGTTTGTCACCACCGCCGCCTCCATCTGTTTATCGCTGTCACTGCACCATGGCCGATTTAGCTGCTTCCTTCACTGTCAGATCAGAGACATTCTCATCGTTCATTACTCCACCACAATTTGTCACAGTCTTTCCAACGCCACTTCGGGGACCACTCACCCTAATCAACACCGTTAAACACTCTCTGCCGCCGGCCGCTGTGGCCCAGCGGTCCGAGGCGTTTCAGTCCGAAACCATGCGGCTGCTACAGTCGCAGGTTCGAATCCTGCCTTGGGCATGGATGTGTCTGATGTCCTTAGGTTGGTTAGGTTTAATTAGTTGTAAGTCTAGGGGACTGATGACCTCAGATATTAAGTCCTGTACTGCTTAGAGCCATTTGAACTATTTTGAACTCTCTGCCACTATGGAACATTGACTCTATCAATCACATACACCTCTCCATCTCCTGTTCCCACTCTAACTACACGGAGTCTGTCTTCTACCCCAACATACCTACATTCATCCTCCCTTAGCTACAGTATCCTGCCCCATCGCAGCAGTAATAAATGCATCTTTCCCCACCCCAGCTCCCCCTACCTTCTCTCTTTCAGCCATCAGTCATCTGCTACCTCCATCACTGACCGCCTGCATCACAGTCTGCTGGGCAACAGCTGCAACAGATGATGTCACAAGCACCATTCACTGAGTCTCACTGCAGTCACCAATGCAAGCAGGGCTGAAGGACCTGCAGAACTCCCAGGTAACCATCAACAATGTCGCATCTCACCACCCCCATTCTTCCATCTAAGAGCCAGTAAGAAGCCTACAAAACGTCAAAACACCAACATCTCTCCTACTCCCACACCTAAGAAAAAGCAAACTGAATCTGACGACATTCAGCATATGGACACAACTCCTGTCCCTTCGCACTGTTTACCTACTGTCCAACCTGACTTTCTCTCCAACTCTGACCAAAAGTTCCTCAAACCCAAATGCCTCATCCTCGAAATTAAATACCTACCAAGCCTTCACATCCAACAAATCATCCCAAGAAAAGCCTCCATCTCATTAAAGTCGTTGAATCCCAGTTTCCACACTGACCTTTCCAAATTTCCTTTGGTTATCCTTGGTACCAAAGCCTGCTCAACACCTCTCACCAGCATACTCACGGCCAAACAACACCAGCCTTCCAACCGTCCTCCCACCCCCAATGCAGTGTCACAAATGTCAGCCTTGTGATCATGGATTAGGAAACGGCATCTGAAATAAACAACCACATGGATTTATAACTCCAGAAAGCCCTTTGAATTAATAATGACTTTGGCCCCACTCACCACTGCCATGTCTTCTCTAAATTTGCTGCCACCATGTACACTCTCCCTAAAGAAGGAGTCCTAATATACCACCACTGCCACAAGGTCGAACCTTAAAAATTCCTACTCAGTCCCACCAATGACGAAAATGCCTCCATTACAATGATCAGCTTACTGAAGATCGTAAAAAACCACCTCCTATACAAACTGCAAAGCCTTCCATTTTCTTAAACAATGCCCTAACCTCCTACTATCTGTAACACCTCCCCCCCTCCCTCGATGCAAAACTAAGCTGCAACCTACCAAACCTAAGCTCACTGTCCCACTCTGTTCCACTGATACTCGCACTCACCCCAACAATTCCCCTGTCCAACACCCACTGCTGAAGATGTTATCAAATTATCCTCCAAAGCATTCACCCATTCCAACATCCATGTACTCTCTAACAAATCTCCCTTTTTGCCCACTCCATCTCAACAACGAAGCTACCTACTCCCAGAACCAGGTTCACTTTCCCTTCACCTTCCTCTATGCCCTTGTCTAAAACCTCAGCAGACCCCCTTCCCCCAAACAAACCATTCTAATGGTGTGACAGCACTACAAAAGCCTGTAACACTATATCTCCTCCCTCCCCACTAATAAAAATCTTTTAATGCATGCCCTGTTTGAAGACAAAATCCATACCTTTATTCTCCTTGAAATGTTCCTTCAGTCATTACACTGTCCAGACCTCTCTCTGTATCATCCACTGCACAGATAACCACCTTCCTCTGGTCAGAGATGCAGTTTCAATTGGCCACCACAAGAACATCCCAGTTCAGTCACAACCCTTATATAATAATCCTACCAAACGTGTTATCCTTGCCCTATTTTTCGGAAGACTAACCATTACCTGTGCCACCATCTACATCTGACCTATTCATCCTATCCCCTATGATACCGTCACTCATTTTCCACTTACATCATGGCACTGATCTCAAAATTAGTAGTAAATCACGTGGAGGACTCCAGAGGTGGCATCAGTTTTCTGACTCCCTGCAGGGTGTTATTGCTCCCATCTCACACCACACCCATCCTGAAAGCAAAACCACCCCCTATGTCGTCCTAGCATCTCCCAGATTCTTTGGACGCCTCACTGCAGAAGTCTATAATATGATTGGAAGTGAATGTCTACCTGTATTCCTCATCATCTCTCACACAGAATCTCATCCTTGTGCACCCCATCCCAACCTCCATCCAAAAGTTATCTAAGACTGCTCACACATCTACTGGAATGCCTAGTGGGAATCCATAGAAACCCAAATTGGAAGTTGCTTCCTGACCTTGTAACACCAAAGCTTAGACACTACATACCTTTTGTTGATTCATTTAGCTTTCTATTTTGTTCAACATCCCATTGTTGAACTTCTGTAATTGGCATACGATTAATTCGATACTGCAATAAAGTGTAATCTCTGTAATATGCACAATATGAGCAAATGATCTTTTGTCTTCCTCATATAATCCCTATGGTTATCTTTAAAATTAAATAATTTTGTGTAGAACTACCAATATATGCAAATGTTCTGTTTTATTTAAAACGTTTGTTTGCTGTTATGTAAATTGCTGATCCTCACTTAGGGCTCTTAGTTATTTTGTATGTAAAAGGTGTTGTGCTTCCCCTTGGGATCGGAAGCATGCCGCGCGCGCAAATTGTAGTTGGCCTAGGTAGAAAAGGTGGAACTGAGAGTCAGTCAACTGCTCATGTAAAAGTTGTGTATTGTGCTGGTGCGGAGAGAGGCTTTCTGTGCCGCTTTCCAATGCCTCGGATGGATGGATGGATAAAGAGCTGGAACTATTCTGGAACTGATATCTATCATTGCCACCAAGAAATGAGAGAGTCCAGCAATTCTACCTGCAAATCCACCTACCAAAATGCGATCGCCACCACATTGCGCAATCACTGAAAAGGAACTAAGGAATAGTAGAAATGTATGGTGAAGGATCAGCTCATTGGATACTTTAGTGTACGAAATATAAGGTAACTTATACTCAAACTCTTATACCTACCTTGATTTTTTATCCCTCTGCCACATTTCCACTTAGGGTCTTTCCCATGCTAAAATAATTACCGAGTGTCCTTATTGAAAGAACATTAAAGCCTAGTGTTTTACTAATTAATGCCTCTTGAACATAGCAAAAAAGAAAGTTAAAGTTATTGTGGCAAGAGAGTGAGCTTAAGTCCATGATGCCTGCTGAAAATAATTTTTCTATTAAAACTGCTTATTAATGTGTTGTTGCCAACTTCAAAATTAAAAGTTCTGAAAACTGAGGCTTATAAAGTTTAGCTTAGTAATGGTTCACATTGCTACCTGTTGTAAATCGCAAAAGGTGAGTCAATATCTTACAAATATGTCAATTTTGTGTCTCAGTGTAGTAGAAGTTGAAAACTGCAATTGTGGAAAGTTATATACTCATGCTTGCTAAGCACTTGTTTCTCTTGTGTATTGAAAGTGCATATTAGTAGTGTAATAGGATCCACAGTTCACCCTTTATGCTCATGATAAATAACAATTAATAGAAAGACCACTATCTATGAAAATAGTACCTTCTTTTGTTCAAAATTCAGTGTGAAATTGTTTGTTAGCGAAATACATTTAACTTTCATTCTAAATAGAAAAGTATTAAGCTGAGAGAGACTTAACCTATGACCAGTTCATAGTTTTGCAGTGAACTACATTTACAATTTTTTGTCAGATAGGAAAATGTTTGAAAAGTAATATTGAACCTATGCCTATTTTATGATTCTACAGTGAGTATTGATAGATTAGATTACTACTTGTTCCATAGATCATGAATTCGACACTTCATAATAATGTGGAACATGTCAGGTTAATAAAAGGTATTACATTAGACAAAATAGTACATGTCACTCAATATTTTTAAGTTTTTATTTTATTTTGTTTTTTTTTTTATTTTTATTTATGATTCTACAGTGAATATTGATAGTAATATTATTGAGACCATTCAGTCTGACCAAGCCTTGAAGGCAAAAGTATATGTTATTTTCTGTTACCATTATGCAAATAGCCATGTTCTCTTATATCTGTTAGCACTTTCTTTAACGTGAACATATGCAGGTGCCAGAGTTCATTGCACAATCGTGTGACAAAGTATAGGCTGTGACTGCCCATTGAAGTTACTTATTTTCAGTTTCTTGAACAAGTATGTCAATTATTCTAATGCTTAATTAGGCAGGCGACTGGTTTCTTTCTTCTTTGAACAGTGTAGATAGGTAAAATATTTTGTATTACTGTTTAAATATTTACGTAATTCTGACTTGCACTTCCGATAAGCCACCTTCGTTAGGTACAACACAGTCAACATAACAAAATTCGTCTATGCTTCTTTATACGGCAATTGCCTTAATAAAAATGATTGCATTCATCCGAACCCCCTCCTGTTTTGTGGTTATGGTATAACAGTGGCAGGCGGTAGTGTTATAACCTTCCAGCAACCTGACAGTTTCCCTCATGCCTTTCTTCAGCAGACCATATCAAACGCTATATTCACCCACATTCCTACGAAGACTGTATACCCTCTCCCCCCCCCCCCCCCCCAATCCCCACACAAGGCCTACTACTCCTCCAAGAATACTGCTGCATGTACTGTTTTTTGGTGCAGACACATTACAGGAATACACTCACACATCACTGGCAAATACAGGGACACACCAGGAATTCATTAAATGAAAAAAAGTCCCTGGGACTTGCACCAGACTCTCCACTCCCCATTAACTCTCCCAAGTTCTCCAAAGCATTCCATCAAGTCACAGACACTAATCCCATATCTCACTACCTGCTCCTCCAGAATAACAATCTCTTAGCTGACCACCTGAGCAGAGCTAACCATTTTGCATCCTATCACCTTGACTAATCACTTTCCCCCAAACATCCACAAATGTATAAATACCGTTGTCCCACCCACTGCTCCCAGCTTCCAGTACTTGAATAACATACAGCAAATGGAATTAAATACACCAGTTACAGCACATGACATAAATCAACTACTCCACAAAAAACACACCACATCCCCTAGTCAAGACTGCATAACTTATTGACACCTTAAAGAATACCCCTTCTCCCTTGTAGTCACCCCTCCAGTCCTTTACACCGCTATCCTCTCTACAGCTTACAATACTCAACAATTGAAAACATCCAAAATCCTGTTTTTCCTCAAACCACACAAACCTCTTCCTACCACCTCATCTGCCTAATCTTAGTGTTTAGCAAGGTCTTCAAATCCATTCTCTCCAGACATATCTATCAACACCTGAACCAAAACCATCTCCTACCCCTTAACTAGTATGGCTTCTGCTCCAACTTATCCTCTGATAACCAGCTCTTGCACTCATCCATCTCTCATCCCACTGACTCTGCTCACATAAATCTGCTATTTTTGTCTCCCTCGACGTAGAAAAAGCCTGTGACCGTGTTGGCATTCCAGTCTTCTTTTCAAAATCCAGACATATAGTTTTCCAATTAATTATGACCACTTTACATCCTTCCCATCTACTCGCCCCTCATTTAATCTCTATTAACAATATCAATTCCCATATATTCCATCCTAGTGCAGGAGTACCATAGAGTCCCATCCTCTCTCCTCTCCATTATCTCTTCTACATTGCTGATATGCCCAAACCACCCTCACCAGATCGCCTCCTTGAGTGTGTTGGTGATACCACTTTTTCGCCCTCTACCCTACACTCCAGAAATCCCAATGATCCCTCCAAATCCACCTCAATCAGTCTACCTTCTTGTGTATGCAATCGCTCCTCAGGATCAATCCCTCCAAAACCAGGCAATAGTTAAAGGACAAAGAACCTACACTTTCCCCCTCCATGACTTCTACCTTACCATTTATGACTGTCCTGTACAGTTAATTAGCCTTCGACCAGCCACTAATGTGGAAACCTCACCTACTAACAATCCAACAGAGCGCTCTCAATAGACTAGAACTACTTACAGACTGAACTTGAGAATTACATTCCTCCACTATTCTGCTCATATACAAAACCCTGATCTGATCCACCTTCTGGTATATGAATGCTGCATCGATCTCCACCCCACCATAGTTCTGTAAGTCCCTCCAAATCCTTGAAAGTCATGGACTCCACATACCCCTCTCCCACGTGGATCCTCTGCAATCTTATCAAATTCCTACCTCTCCTTATCAACATCGAACATCTTTGCATCTCCTGTTCCATCTGCAAACTAGATTCCAATAACACCACTGTCTTCCCTCCGACCACCAACCCTGGTATGCTTCCACCCCTTCACACACTCCATATCCTAATTATCATTGCAACTTCAACCAACTTGCTCTCCCAAATAACGAGATTTTCCCCTACATTCATCTTTCCTACCAATTTTAATGCTCCTCCGCCTGTGGCACACCACATTGGGGTCTCCTCTCTGCTTTTCCCTCTCCATCCATCCCTATCTCTTTCCTGTTGTTACCACTAACGTCCCCAAGCACTACAGTACTCTTCAACCTCTCTCTTCCCATTGTCTCTATTCCCCCTATCCACCTCACCTTCTACCTAGCCTCTCCACAGTTTCCTTATGTACCTCTTTACCCACACCCCTCAACCATATGGAACATATACTCTCCTCCAATAATACTTCTCACCTAGACCAAGTCCTTCAGATTTTAAATGAAAGTGCAGTGCTTCCGCGTTTTTTATGAGTAGAATTTCAGCTTTTGTGATGTGTTCTTAAAAATGTATTAATTTTCGTTAGTTTGGTTGTCTGTCTATAATTTTAAGTAGAAAATAAGTCACAAAATTTTCCTCATTCTACATTTTTTTTCATTCGCTTTGCTGAAGAGCGGAATATTGTTCCGTTGACAGTCCACTCAACAGCCCAAATGGGGCAAGTGGGATGAAATAACATTATAGGAAAATAGACATGGTAATGTATTCAATTTAAGAATGATTTCTGTAATAAGTTTTTATTTTTTTAATATTTTGTTAATCGTCATCAACTTTAAATTGTCAGAAGATAAATAGATTTTTTACAAGGTTAAATAAAAATCGTTTTGCTTACTTGCATTCAGCTGCGAATATTTTATAGAACTCTACTTTCTAATGAACCTCTTTCTAAGTACTTTGTACAACTATCTGTAGCTTATGTAAGCATCAACGACCTCTAGAATCGCTTTCCAACCCATACCCTCAGATAACCGGTTGAAGCAAGTGTGGCAATTTCGACTGATGTTATTTTTACATATGACTTTTTGTAGAGGTATGTCGTGTTTATATTATACTTTTTGTCCTTCTTTTAATCCCTTAATGTAGTAGGCAGTAATTTATTTTCTTTTACACTGAAGCACCAAAGGAACTGGTATAGGCATGCATATTCAAATACAGAGATATGTAAACAGGCAGATACGGTACTGCAGTCGGCAACGCTTATATAAGACAAATGTCTGGTGCAGTTGCTAGATCGGTTACTACTGCTACAATGGCAGGTTACCAAGATTTGAGTGAGTTTGAACTTGGTGTTATAGTCGGCGCACGAGTGATGGGACAAAGCATCTCCGAGATAGCGATGAAGTAGGGATTTTCCCGTACGACAATTTCACGAGTGTACCGTGAATGTCATGAATACGATAAAACATCAAATCTCCGACATCACTGCAGTCAGAAAAAGATCCTGCAACAACGGGACCAACGACGATTGAAGAGAATCGTTCAGCGTGACAGAAGGGCAACCCCTCCGCAACTACTGCTGCTTTCAGTGCTTGGCCATCAACAAGTGTCAGCGAGCGAACCATTCAACGAAACATAATCGATATGGACTTTTGGAGCTGAAGGCCCACTCGCGTACCCTTGATGACTGCACGACACAAATCTTTATGCCTCACCTGGGGGCATCAACACATTGGACAGTATATGACCAGAACATGTTGCCTGGTCAGACGAGTCTAGTTTCAGATTGTATCGAGGGGATGGACATGTACGGATGAGGAGACAATCTCATGAATCTGTGGACCCTGCATGTTTGCAGGCGGCTGTTCAAGCTGGTGGAGGGTCTGTAATGGTGTGGGACGTGTGCAGTTGGAGTGATATGGGACCCCTGTTACGTCTAGATACAAATCTGGCAGGTGACAAGCATGCTGTCTGATTACCTGCATCAATTCATGTCGATTGTGCATTCCGACAGACTTGAACAATTCCAGCAGGACAACGCGGGACCCACATGTCCCGAATTGACACAGAGTGTCTCCAGGAACACTCGTTTCAGTTTAAACACTTCCGATGGCCACAAAACTCCCCAGACGTGAACATTATTGAGCATATCTAGGATGACTTGCCACATGCTGTTCAGAAGAGATCTCCACCTCCTCGTACTCTTAAGGATTTTTGGACAGCCCTGGAGGATTCATGGTTTCAGTTTCCTCCAGCACTACTTCAGACATTAGTCGAGTCCACGCCATGTCGTCGTGGCACTGCTGCGATATTAGTCAGGTGTATCAGTTTCTTTTTCTCTTGGGTGTACTTCCGTTGTACGTTCTGAAGATGGCAACTGTCTTCAAAAAACTTTGCGATTAAGACAATTAAATAAAAAATTATGTACATCATGTGATCGCTCTCCAAACTGTCATTTTATGGCAAATTGTATTCAAAGTCGTAAGTGACGTAGTCAGCCCTTTTTTAATTGGTGTTTCAAAGTTGTAATTCCAATGATGACTACACTTACAGACTTAGACGTGGGTAGTGTAAATGAACACAGCTTAGGTCGCGTCATTGCGTCAGCTCTCTACCTGCTGATGGCAAGTCAGATAATGTTTGTCATCTGGTTGCGAACTTTCCCAGTGCTGTATTAAATCGTCGCTAATGGCCTTCTGGTTGCGACTTCGGGGACAGATTTATATCGTCTTGGAGAATATCTTACAACTTCATACCAAGCAAATTCATAAATGCTTTGGCATTTCGATTCCAAGACCCGAATCAGAGAAGAAGTGTTATTGTGATTTATTATGGGAGTCCCTTTGTAACTGAACGTTTATCGCCAGTCGGAATTAGAGTCTCTCGTATAGGCTGCTGGAATTCTGCTGTGCAGGAATAAGAGTTTTGTATATTTCTTGTGGGTAATGTACACAAAACAAATTGGAAGACATAGAGCCAAAGCAGTATATTATGATTTCACAAATGTGGTATGTTATCTATTTGATGTTTTACCATGTTCTGCTGAAGTTGTTTTGTGTTATTGCAATGCTTAATCAGATATGACAAATGGAAGTCCAGTGTATGAATTCCTGGATAACTGTTAAGGGCAGGTAAGGTTAGCAGGTTGAGGAAGTGCAGTTTGACTTCATACACACAGAGCAAAAATGTAGACCTCTGGAATCACTCGGTCATATGGAGAGCACCAAAAAAATATTGCATGGAGAGTGCATTTCGCAGCGTTGTAAGAAATTATTCAAAAATCTGAAATTGCGGAAGCTAACTTGAACTAGAGAAACACAGAGTTCAGTCTGCAGGAAACAAAACTCTTTGGTCATGTAATTACACCGTAAGGTATAAAAGCAAACAGGGACAATCTGGAGGCTGTATACAGTTTTGCGATATCTAGTTGCAAGAAGCAACTTAGAAATTTTCAACGCTTGTGCGACTTGTATTGCCAAGTGCTAAAAAACGAGTCCTTTCACAACCTAGTTAACAGACGTAGCATGTGGTCCTGTAGGAAAGATTGTGAGGAAACATTTCGATGGATTAAAACAACGATAATGAACACAGTGGTATTGTTACACACAGGTCTTCACAAAACTTTTTATTTAGCCTTTGATGAATCTGATTACAACATGGGAAACACCTGTGTCAGATCGACGAAGAAGAAGAGTGCGGTAACGACTGGTTTTTGGAGCAGAATGTTAAACTATGGATAAAAATATGCTGTGACAGAGAAATGAGCAGTGGCGGTACCTACATCTACATCTACATCTATACTCCGCGAGCCACCTTACGGTGTGTGGCGGAGCGTACTTATTGTACCACTATCTGATCCCCCCTTCCCTGTTCCATCCACGAATTGTGCGTGGGAAGAACGACTGCTTGTAAGTCTCCGTATTTGCTCTAATTTCTCGGATCTTTTCGTTGTGATCATTACGCGAGATATATGTGGGCGGTAGTAATATGTTGCCCATCTCTTCCCGGAATGTGCTCTCTCGTAATTTCGATAATAAACCTCTCCGTATTGCGTAACGCCTTTCTTGAAGTGTCCGCCACTGGAGCTTGTTCAGCATCTCCGTAACGCTCTCGCGCTGACTAAATGTCCCCATGACGAATCGCGCTGCTTTTCGCTGGATCATGTCTATCTCTTCTATTAATCCATCCTGGTAAGGGTCCCATACTGATGAGCAATACTCAAGAATCGGACGAACAAGCGTTTTGTAAGCTACTTCTTTCGTCGATGAGTCACATTTTCTTAGAATTCTTCCTATGAATCTCAACCTGGCGCCTGCTTTTCCCACTATTTGTTTTATGTGATCATTTCACTTCAGATCGCTCCGGATAGTAACTCCTAAGTATTTTACGGTCGTTACCGCTTCCAATGATTTACCACCTATGGCATAATCGTACTGGAATGGATTTCTGCCCCTATGTATGCGCATTATATTACATTTATCTATTCACGAAATTCTGCCGACATCTAGCCCGTTAGAAATCTGTAGTGGTAACACACCACTGACCTTGGTTCTCCCTGTTAGTAAGTAAATTGTGACATGGGAAATTAGCACGATGGACCTTAGATCTGCAAGAGTTCGGTTTCGAGATTCAGTGCGTATCATGTGAACAAAATGTGGTTCGTGTGGTAGTCCTGCGCTTGCTGGAGTGCCTGGAAACATCAGAAGCACAGCTGGTGACACCAGAAGACAGGATGCTCCTCGTGAACGTCGTGGCGCACAAATGACCAGCTCGCAAGAAGCTGAGAAACATATACTGTGAACAAAAGGCAGAGGGAGCAGGCAAACAGTTTCAGCGCTTTGTTGGACGTTATCTGCTTGTAAGCTGTCTTCCTTTGAAATATATGTTTCCCTTCAAATCGCATGCATTCTAGTATTACCAGAAGAATGGTGTGAGACCTTATTTACTGAGTGAATGATCTCATTTAAGAGCAAGGCTCTTGTAGATAGAAATTCCTATGTAGGATCTGGATAAACTCCTCTAGTTGTGAATTGCGTTCTTTAGTTTTAATAACGTTATGACTCCACGATAAAATAATTACGTTGAAAGTAGGTAAATTTGTGTGACTGACGTCTCTCAAATTTATTCTCTGTACAGTTCTTTGGAAGTGAAACTATCACAGTCACCAATGCTATAACCGTCTGCGACGGCGATGTGGAGCCGACACAGCTGCCGGAGATGCATCCCCCCCTCCCCCCCTCCCACTGCAAGCGGAGCTGTAGGCAGAGGCCGCGGGAACAGCAGCGCCCGCATGTGTGGCGACTCTGAAGTATGCAGGGTATCTGTTCCGGTCGGCTTCCTTCCATTTGTGTTCTTCTTCCAAACTTGCATCTGTTTGTGTTAACCGTATTGTACTGCGTCAGTGTATTTCGCCAAATACATTGTGCTTATAACTGCAGACTTCAACAGTGGCGACGAGTATATTTGAACTGTCAGTGCGTCGACATATCAGGCAATATGGACCCAGAATTTACTTAGCAGTGACTTCCACAACGGCAGGAACACCAAACACAACTACTGGAACACCAGCAGCAGCAACTGTCCTTACCACAGCAGTATTAACACCGTTGCTACCAGAAACGAGACACCATCGACATTTCCCCCGTTTCCCTGATTGCTCGACGGCGCTGAAGATTTGGAAACGCACCTAAACCATCATTTCACAGTGTACGGCGCAACTGATTCTTATCGAAAATGATCTTTTTATTTCGGGGTCTTCGCATAGTGTGTTGGTGTTGCACCATAAGTTGTTCCTCACGATAAATCCTAATAGTTTGTCTTTTGCTGAACTTTTTAAACTATTGTCACAAGTTTACCGGTGTCATTCCCGAGTGGCGCAAATTAGATTGGAATTTTACCGGCATTTTAAATTTCAATCAGAATCGTACAAGCACTGGATCACTGGCATTCGGGGTCTTAATTTGTAATGCTTTTTCGTGCTCAGATCGAATATGTCACAAATCGAATGCCGATCCACGACTCGAGAAGGCTGTTCCAATGTTCAAACGGTAAGGAAGTGTGTGCACAGACTTTGCGGTATTCGGACTCTTCCCGAGACGAGGCTCTTAAAACAGCCCAGGCTTTCGAATTCACGCAGGAATGCGACAGCCGGTGGAAGGCTCGGCGAGGGGGGTCCGCCGCCTCAGGCTGCGCTGCGCGGCAGCCACGGGAATCGTCAGCGCCAGGACTTCACCGGCGGCAGGTCACGCCCATTCACCCCCCTCCACAGTAAGGGACAAGTCCCACCTTTTCATCCCCTCTGCAGCTCCTATATATATTCTTTGGGATCTTCCCCTAGAGTGCATAGTCTTCCATTTGGTTTACTGCGTTTGTTTGCACGTTATAGTAGCGAGCACTGTTTTACTGCTTTGCAGTATTTGTTTCTTTGCAGTATTTGTATCTTTTAACGTATTTCCTTGGACGTCTTTGTAGTGTACGTGTGCATTGCAGCAGTATTTACGTTTTTTTCACATCTCCTTTGTGACTTTTACAGCATCTGCTTCGTCTTTGTAGTACTATTTTACCGCTGATGCTTCTTCGTTGCAACAGTGTTATGAAATGAGTGCTTTTAAATGTGAGTTTTGAGGAATCGAGTACAAATACCGCAGACCTCTGAAGCAGCGCATTTCCATAGCGAACTCACAGAATCTGAGCGAAATGATGACTCCCGTAAAGATAACGAACATTCGTCTACCTATTGGTGGTTCCTACTTACGCGATAAGGATTTTACTTAAAGTAGTTTTTTTTTAAAACCTTCATTCACAATTCTTTACAATTATATTTATATGTAAAGTAGTTTACAACACCATCAGCAAAATTTTCGTGGGGAACGGCAACAGAAACGTTGAAGTACGTGTGCATTTGAAACTGATTCTAAAAAGTGCTGGGTGGATTCTTTCCAAACCGAACATAACTTATGTGTGAAATCACAAGACCTAGAATTATTCAGTGAAGATAAATTTTTCAAAGTCGAAAGGAGAAACAGATCGTGTTACACATTCTATTCATTGCTAAAACCACAAAAGTCTTAATGTATTTTTGGAGAGTGTACCAATAATGATATTTGGCATTCTCAAACAAAAGTAATCATTTAACTGGGTTTTAACTTATTTCAAAACATTTGAGAAAGATTTGAATTTTAGGTGAAGCTAGGAACATGCGTTTATCCCTTTGAAATAGTCAGTTTGTTTCACTGTAGTAAACACTGAAAATCTTTAAATCATCTATAACAGAGTTAACAGAATGAAATCATTAATAACTATTGAACTGTACCATTACTGTTGAGCATATCACACTAACAAAGTCAACTGAAAATTTGAACTATCCAATTGTATGTCACCTACAACTCGTTCACACATTTGCTTTATTCCAATGTGTTAAGTAGTTACAAGAATTTTACTGAGTCAATAAAAGTATGTCATTATAGAATTTGTTGTGTTTATCATCTTGCTCATTTCACATACTTGTAAATTAGCCACTGTGCTGGAGATTTGAGGTGGAGCCATTAATCCGGATTACTAAACATTTGGATGTTATTGAAATATTCTAATAACTGTAAAATTACTAATATGTACTACAACATACAAACCTTTTAGTTTGACACTAAGAAGCTGCTCGTTTTTGGCACTTGGAATATCACGACAAAGCCCTTTGAGAGAAAGTGGCAATACTTGTGACGTTTGTGTCTGTTAGTTACCATAAATTTCAGATAAACTGTGAAATATATAATCATGACAAATTACTATGTGATTCACGTAGACTTCCCACCCCCACCCACATTCAAATTCCAAGGTAGTATTTATATTGCTACAATAAACTTTCAGCACACTTAAAAATTAGAATTTTGAACTCATATAAATTTAAAACAAAGCAAAAGTAATAAATTGGTAGCCACCCTCTAAAGTTATGGTCTGTAGAAGACACTCTTAATCCCCAGTTGCAATGTATGTATCAGAGGAAGAGTATACTCCTGTTGTATGTATTCACTTGTGCATTTACTGGCATATGTGTACCACCATAGAGCACCTCCCAATAATTCATTAATACCTATAAAATCAGCAACTGTTCCAAAAGTGGTAGTTTCTATGAGAGCAAATGTTGACACAACTTATTTAACTTCCAGAGGATTATTTTAGATCAGATGGGTTGGAAATGGATATTTGGTGAATTCTGTTAGGGATGTGATGAACACACATATTAATGGTTCATTCTATATAAACAACACAAAAAGGATACATTTTCAATTGAAACACCTGATTTTTTTAACATTTGCTACATTCAGTGCTTGTGGTTAGAGATTAAAAACAAAAAGTCTGTAGACATTTATGATAACTGTGTGGAAAGTTAAAAGTCTGCAAAGTTTGGAAACAAATTAATACATTTCAGGATAAATGACTATTATTATTATTATTATTATTATTATTATTATTCTAATCCATGCTCAGCAATGGAACTTCTATACTGCTGCTACTACTACTACTACTACTACTACTACTACTACTACTCCTTGGCACTACAGCCCTTGTAGGCCTTTGGCCTCCCAGACAACCTCTGCCCACTCTTCTCTGCTGACTGCCTTGGCTCGCCATCTTCTCACTCCCATTCTACTCAAATCCTCTTGCACGCTGTCTAGCCATCTAGTTCTTGGTCTGCCCCTTATACTTACGACATCCACTGGGTTTTCCTTTGAAAACTTTTTTGACTGTGCTGTTCTCCACCATTCTTTCTACATGTCCCAACCAACACAGTCTATTACTCTTTATTTCAGTCACAATAACTGGTTTGTTGTACAACTCTCAGATCTCCTTATTATTTCTGATTCTCCAAAAATTCCTATCATTCACTGGCCCATAGATTTTCCCAAGTATCTTCCTTTCCCATCTTAGCAACAACTCCTCATCGTTTTGTGTCATAGTCCAGGTGTCCGAACCATTCATACCACAGGTCTAAATACTGTAAGATACACCATCAGCTTCAGATTCCTACTGAGGCTCCTTGCTTTAAACACTTTAACCAGCGCAAAGAAGCTCCAGTTACCAGCTGCAATCCTTGCATGTATTTCTTGTCTCCTAACATTATTCTCAGGGAACCTAGATATTTAAAGCTCTCACAGTGTTCATATTCTTTTCCATTCAAAGTTATGCTTCTTCCTCCTTCACTATATCTTTTCCTAGATGTTAACATATACTTGGTCACTGACTGATTAATGGTCAGCCCCATCTCTGCACCATATCTTCCTACCTTTTCCAGCTTTTCTTCCAGGTCCTGTTTCCTCCTGGATAACAACTCAATATCGTCAGCATACGCAAGCTCCTGAGTCAGTCTATTAAACAGTGTTCCCCCAGGGTTGTTGCTTTGTGTCTTTCACATTACACTCTCCAAGGCGACATTTAACAGAATTATGGAGAGCAGCAGCAGCAGTAGTGTCTCCACATGCAAAAGCGAGACTGATAAAAGCTTGACCAATTAAGCCCATAAGTGCCGCCTCCTTGTTGAATGGGTGGGGAGGGAGGAATGCTGTAAGTGGTTCGGTAGCAACATTGACCTGTCACGGCTCTCAGACATCGACTAGTACTTATAGACCTCATCACTAGTGACACAGCCATGTGCAAGCTTTCACCGCAAGCTCTGGGAAGCAGCCACGCCCCCAGAGTGCATCTCACATCACCTCGTGGCACCCTGTAACCACCGATCCGCTATAAACATGCGCCAGCAGCTCAAAACATCGATTATAATACATTAGCTTTTACTCCAGACTGTGCATGGACCCTATTATGGCCAGATCCATTGTATCTGTGAAATTGCGAACTTACGTATGTTTTTATTGTGTGCATATACTGTGTCACTTTCTTTCGTCCAAATTGTGATAATTATTGTAGCTTTACCCATCAGCTTTACCCATCAGTTTTAAAAGAATATATCGGTCTCCATTCTGAAAAGAAGAGTACTTCTTAGCAGTAATATGCTGAGTAATTTGGTATCAACACAGCGATTGTTATCAGTAAGTCAGATTATTTCAAGAATGTATACAATTATCTGGCAGTTTAACTGAAACAAAACGTGAGAGCTCCTTGTATCTTCAGTTTACAGTAAATTACAAAAACTCGGTGGAGAAAGATGGATGAGACTTTTCTTTACGCCATACACATCAGCACACAAAAATTTATTCAACTATTGCATATTAAATACTGTAATTACGATCGCTGTGTAACAACACTTACCATGTGTTCGAATGCGAGGGGAACGAACACTTGTGAGGTATGCGTCACACCAAGTGAGATCAGGTGCGCAATGTCCTGCGTGTAGTTTGCCAGGTGCTCCAGATAGACCGAGTAATCAGCCTCGAATTCTGCACAAGAAGACAAATAACATACTAGTGGAGAATCGAGTGGAACAGATTTCTGCAGATGTACAACATTCACTTTCCGCCTCCACCAGCTCACAGAGCCTATGAAAGCAGATTTTACTTTTTGAAATTAGATCAATTTACACTGTCAGAAATGGTAAGAGTTACAGCGTGGAGAGCTTGGCGGAACGTTACCAAACTCATACACCAGCCGACCGACCAATGAACAAGATCAGTTCCTCTCCACGCAACCAGGAAAACGGCCACAAGATTCAATACAGCGACACACAGAATATTGGCGCCCACAACGACCAACAACACCACAGCTGTCGAACTACACGACGTACTGGACAGCAACAACATGACGAGGAAAATGCACTGCCTAAAATTACGTCACCGATCGGGGCAGGTAACCGGAACATCAACGGCCACAAGGCAGAAGATACCAATGGTCAAATTAACAGGGAATAAATTAAGTTAAACTCCACAGGAAGACGCCTGGAATCTTAATCGACTTGAAATACACACGTTGTTGCTCACGGGAATGTCACAAAAGTGAGAACCAGGATCAAACGAAGAAATGTAAATAGCTGAGGCTTCATACTAGGTTAAGTGAGGACTCAAGTCTGATGTCCAAGATCGGTGGGTGACGAACTTCGCAGCACTCGCAAGCAGCACCTCACACTCCAACCGTGCGTGCCCGCCGCCAGTGGCTCTGGCCCGACTCCGCGCGACGGTGACTTCCTAGCTGTTCCAAGCCAACCGACCGACTCCCCAGGCAAGGAAACGGTGAAAGGACCAAATATACGTTGGCCGATAAGACAACCGCCCGAACGACCAACCAACGGTCGTCCCGCTCCAATCTCCCTCCGTCGGAGAGTTGATGTGTGTCGCCAGCGGTCCGCGAGCACTTTCTGTCGACACCTCCCAGCGCTCCGTCCCCGAATCCACTGCTGCTGCATCCCGACTGCACTGCTGGTCCGTCTCCAACTGACTGCCATACACACGACGACACGGAAATACTTTCGGTCACTCCAGAAATGGTAAGACAGTGCACTTTTCGATACGCCCTGCTGCTGCCGCTCACGGGCAAGTAAGGCAGGAAGTTAGTGACGCCAGTGAATGGCATAAGAAGACGAGGTGGTAGTAATAGGAGATGACAAACAATAAACGGCATGAACACGAGCCTTGCAAGGCTCAGTTAGTCACTGTATGTAGTTGTGATATGGACACAGACAAGATTCAAGAACTAGTTCATGATGTCCAATCTGGAGTTCTGAGGTTAACAGAAGTCAAATAATTGATTTCTGTTAACCGCAGAACTTCAGATTGGACATCATTGAATATAAGTGCTCTGTTGGTTCCTGTTCAAATGGTTCAAATGGCTCTAAGCACTATGGGACTTAATATCTGAGGTCATCAGTCCCCTAAGACTTAGAACTACTTAAACCTAACTAACCTAAGGACATCACACACATCCGTGCCTGAGGCAGGATTAGAACCTGCGACCGCAGCAGTTGCGCGGTTGCGGACTGAAGTGCCTAGAAACGCTCGGCCACAGCGGCCGGCTGGTTCCTATAATAAAGTGTACTCTAACCACGCTTGCATTTCGTGTTGTAATGAGAGGAAACCGGCCACCCACCTATCATACCACCCGCTCCTCATCCAGGCAGGAACCACAAAACATTACAAGAGCGCTCAGCCACAACAAGTGGCGCTAAGTCCGATCAACAAGTTTTGTGTGCTTTTCATGTGTTCTCTGTCGCTCCAGGGGAGCTGTCGTTACAGTGATTCTATTTGATAATTTGTTCTTTTTGTTGCCTGTTTTACAGGAGGGGAGCTGCAGAACTAATCTATTTCTCTTTTCAGGTGCTTTGCACATTGCTGTTCTATTTGTCTGTTCATATTTTACTGTAACTTGTTAGCGTTAGAATGGCTGCCCCACCCCCTTCACCCACTGTTCCTGCGCCTCAGCCAAAGACTGCTCCTGCTCTCTAGAACTAAATCGGATTTTTCATTTTCAGAACCAACAAATCGCCACATTGCTGTCTATTGTTGCTTGCTGCACAAGCTGCTTCGGCTGCCCAACCGACCAACCAAAATTCCACCATTTCAGGACTTGGATGAAAAAGAAGAGCAATGGCTCGAATATCTCATCCAGTTCAACGCCCACTGTCCAGACCCTCGAATTCAAGGTACTGTGAAATTATTTCCTGTCTGTCGCGAGAACTCCTGTGTTTCGCTTAGTTCAAAACCTCTTCCTTAGGCCGTCTCCCGACGCACTCTCCTGTGATGAAGTAGTAAGTGCATTAAGTCAGTATAACGAACAGCGGATTAAGGTCGCAGCAGCCAGATTTCAATTCTTTCGCTTTAAGAAAAAGCAGGAACAGACGTTCAGCCAGTGGTCTACCCACACACTCTCACTAGGAAGTGTAAATTCAAGTGTAGTTGTGGCAACTTTTATAGTCACATTGTGAGGTAATGAGCTGTGGCGCCCTGGAAATATTCTACGTTTGGAGTTGAGGCGGCCGCACAGGACGCTCGACAAAGCCGCGGCTCGCTAGCAACCGCGTGGTGCCGCACAGTAGCTGGAGCACGTGGTGCCGAACGTCGGCCGGGGTCCACGCGTGGTGCGGCTGGGAATTCCATGTTGACGCTGTGACGACGACAGTGCTTTGTGTCGATTAAGGAGAAGTCTCTGGTGGGAGTGTCAAAGATGGCAGACTTTTTGAAACCATAATAGCAGACATTTCACAGTTCGTGTAGAAATTAATAGTAGCCAGTTGAATCATGATTCCTCAAAAAGAAACATATTCATTACCATTATTTGCACGACGATTCTGATGGTGTAATCAGATTTTCAATATATTTATTACTTTAAAGATAAGTATCTTCCTAGGAGGAAGTTATTGTCTGTTCTACAAGATTATGGAATAGGAGGCAAACTTTTGCAAGCAATTAAAGGTCTTTACATGGATAGTCAGGCAGCAGTTAGAGTTGACGGTAAATTGAGTTCATGGTTCAGAGTAGTTTCAGGGGTAAGACAAGGCTGCAACCTGTCTCCACTGTTGTTCATATTATTTATGGGTCATATGTTGAAAACAATAGACTGGCTGGGTGAGATTAAGATACGTGAACACAAAATAAGCAGTCTTGCATATGCGGATGACTTAGCTGTGATGGCAGATTCGATTGAAAGTTTGCAAAGTAATATTTCAGAGCTATATCAGAAATGTAAGGACTATGGTGTGAAGATTAGCATCTCCAAAACGAAAGTAATGTCAGTGGGAAAGAAATATAAACGGATTGAGTGCCAAATAGGAGGAACAAAGTTAGAACAGGTGGACGGTTTCAAGTAATTAGGATGCATATTCTCACAGGATGGCAACGTAGTGAAAGAACTGGAAGCGAGGTGTAGCAAAGCTAATGCAGTGAGCGCTCAGCTACGATCTACTCTCTTCTGCAAGAAGGAAGTCAGTACCAAGACTAACTTATCTGTGCACCGTTCAATCTTTCGACCAACTTTGTTGTATGGGAGCGAAAGCTGGGTGGATTCAGGTTACCTTATCAACAAGGTTGAGGTTACGGATATGAAAGTAGCTAGGATGATTGCAGGTACTAGTAGATGGGAACAATGGCAGGAGGGTGTCCACAATGAGGAAATCAAAGAAAAACTGGGAATGAACTCTATAGATGTAGCAGTCAGGGCGAACAGTCTATGATGGTGGGGTCATGTTACACGCATGGGAGAAGCAAGGTTACCCAAGAGACTCATGGATTCAACAGTAGAGGGTAGGAGGAGTCGGGGCAGACCGAGGAGAAGGTACCTGGATTCGGTTAAGAATGATTTTGAAGTAATAGGTTTAACATCAGAAGAGGCACCAATGTTAGCACTGAATAGGGGATCATGGAGGAACTGTATAAGGGGGGCTATGCTCCAGACTGAACGCTGAAAGGCATAATCAGTCTTAAATGATGATGATGATGATGATAAGTATCTGACGATAAATTACGCAAGTAACACCCAGCAACGAATTTCCAAAATCTAAACGGTTCATCCCATTTCTCCGATCTACGTGTGTTTAGAAAGCTATTAGTGTAAACCTAAATTGGTATGAATTACAGGCATGTAACTTGAACAGTACATAACTTATTGGAGGTCAATGTGGCCAATTAGTATCGATCGCATCAGGACGTAAGTACTCCACAGTTACACGAAAAAACGGTAGCAGCATGCTTATAAATATATTGATTCATCTATGTCTTTGTTAATATCCGATATATGCTATTCATGAAGAAACTCGTCAATTATTTAGTGTGTTTTAGAAAGCGCAGAGACATTAGGCTACTGGCCTACCTTTTGTTCTATCCCTTTGATATATGTTTATTTGATTTGTTTATGTATCTAATAATGTGTGTTAGAGCGTGTTTATGGTCCAGCCGTAGGAATATTTATTTAATTTCAAATTATTTAAATGTAAATCCAGTATTTCGTGTGTGTTTAAATATGTTTGTGAGTGTACGTTGGATTGGAGACATGGAGGGAGCGCTCTAGCCAATCACAGCGCTCGTTAATGGTGAGACAGTTGGGAACAGGGGGCAGTTCTGGAGAGGACGGCACCCGACACGGGAGTGGCACAGGACGGAAAGTGCTGGACACGGCGGCGCGACGGACGCGGAGTCGCAGAGAGGCTTGGAGAGTGTGGAGCGGTTTGAGCGTGGTCGCGACAGACAGAAATACTTCGGAGTGCCGACTTGTGGACTTGTGAGATTTCCGTGCCTTCTACAGTGAAGACGTAATACGCGTTTCGAAGTGAATATCTCTCGAGCTATGTTATCTTTCATAACTAATTACGTGCAGTAGGAATCTATTGTTTCCCCGTTATTCAACTTATATTTTATTTAATTGCTGTACCATCGACAACAATAAGTGTTTTGCAGAAATATACCACATTCTCAAAAGTACTTCTACTATCGTACTCATCATTTAAAGTCTTTAAGAAGTACCTGCAGATTTTATTTAATTGCAATCTTTCATTTATAAATTTGCGTGTTACATTCATAATTTGCATTTGGCAAGTGATAGAAACCTTCGACCATTCGATTCACGTGTGGATTCCTATCGTATGTTGTAGACTCAGCAGGATTTGGCCTGTAATGCGGCAACTGCGTATCCCAGTTCCTAGACAACGAAACCAGCCAAAACTTTTAATATTTCACCATTGAATCAGAGGGTGCGTAGTTTATTTGAATGCCCGCAATTGGGGGCTTGTCTGGGATTTGGACCCTGCAAAGTGATAATGCCTTTGCTGTCTGTTATTCATCGTACTATGCAAAGTGTAAAAACCTTTGCAAAACCAGTAGAGAATTCTGTAGAGTGAACCTCTTAGAAAACACAGTGTGAGAGCGGGTTTTTCTTCCGCAAGTAGGTCTCTGGAAATAGTGAAATTACGCAGCAATTTTCACAATTAACACAAGCTATCGATAGAGGTCCTAATCTGTCACTTTAAAGGCAATTTGCGTGGGGGCTCAGAGTGTAAATAAGTTGAGTGCAGGGAACAGTAGCGGTTAGAGCATTTAACGGAAAGCAGTATCGGAGACGGTTGGAACAGGCGGTAACCGGCGGCAGCTACAATTACGTCAGGCGACTTCTCCAGAGGCGGACGCAGCTCAACAGCAGTACCAGGTCAGCTTCTTCGGGTACCCCAGGGCAGTCTTCAATGTATACTTCCACTACAACCGACGGCATCACCATAGCAGAGGGAACCATCTCAGATCAGATAAGTGCCTGCGCAAATAGAGAGATAGTGCTTGTTTCTGGAGTTCTAGCTCCACTTATAGATCTTGCAATTATAAAACAGTCACCTAGTATGTGTAATTCTGAAAATGGAAGTGAGCAGGTTAGTCCGAAATCAGAGAGCGAAAGTGTACCTAGTAGGAATTTTGGCAAGGGGAATGAATGTGGGGGAAATATGATGTCTCAGCTAATGTAAATGATCCAGGGAATGGCATATAATATCAAAGCAGTCCGAACAGATACAGGTACATTGCAAACAGGTATGGGCACATTGCAAACAGTTACGAATACAATTCGGTCTGATTTGGGTACAATGCGAACTGAAATAGGTTCCACTATGAAAAAGGAAGTTGAAAAAATTATGGGTAACCTCGAAAAAGCAATTGATGATAAATTAAAATGAGTTCGAGTGCATATGGGGAAAATTATAGACGAAGTTGTAATAGTAAAATCTACAATAGAATCAGTGTAAATAGATCTTGGGGAAAAAATGTATAAGATACAGACAGAACTTGGGAACAAGGTAGGCGACTGTATAAAAGCGCAAGATACTCATAAAAGCGATGTAAATTTAGCAATTAGTGACATTGCCAATCGTGTAGGTGTTGGGGAGAAAGAAGTGGACAAAATTCAAGATAAAATAGAGTCCAGTATCACTAGTGAAAATGAATTTAAAAAACAAATGCGACAGATAAAAAATGATTTAAATTCGTTAGCCTCCCAACAAGCCATGGCGGTTATAAATATCCCTTGGGCAAATACCGGATCTGTGAAATGTTACGCAGATGACAGAAGATATCGCCCAGTAAATTTATTGGCTGCGTGTAGGGACGTTTTTGTCCGGCGCATGTTGGACGAAGCGAAAATAAAATACGTTAAACGGCATTTGGAGGGAGACCCACAGTCTTGGGCAAATGTTTTTTGCGGTTAGTGCGAATAGTACGAAGAGTTCGAAAAGTGATTTTTGAACAAATTTTGGAGCGAGGCTAAACAGACCCGGATGCAAAATGAATTCTTAAAGGGGCTGAGTTACAGGTACGGTAATGGGACAATGAGGGATTTTTGCAAGCTTGGGTTTTAACGAAAATCACCACCTTAAAAAGGCGATTACCCGAAGATTTGCAGTGGGATCTTGTCTGTAGTCCATGTGATTCCGTGGACGAATTTATAGAATTTGTGGAAAAATTAGAGAGGGCTTTGAAGTTCAAACCTCAGAGCAGAAAGGGTGGTAGTTATCAAAATGGGAATCCAAATAATCGCCACAAAAATAATAATCGTGAGAGAAATCAAAGGAATTCTCAGGGAGATAGTAGCTGGAATGAGCAGAATGGTCGAAGAACGGACAGGAGTGATAACTTCCTTGAACGGGATCCGAATAAAGAACGCAGATTTGACAGGAGAAATTCGCGCGAAGTGCAGTCGCGTAACAGCCGGTCGGGAAACTGATGTTCGCCACATCTCAGGTCCGAGGATTGCGATCTAAACAGGTGATGAAAAGGACTGGAGATAATGGTAATGGTAGAAATGTTGACAGGTTTGGAGAAAGGCAACAAATATGTAGTATGGAGTATGCTAAAGAGGAAGGCTATATAGGTGACTCTTTCAATAAAAGCAGGCGCGAACGGCGGAAGCAAAGATTTGTGAGAGATTTCAGCAAAAGTAATGGGAATAAATTAGCTGGGTATGATGTAAGTTATGAATGTGTAATGAATGAGTGCGTGAATGGTGATGAATGGAAAGATTCAGTGGTTCAAAAAAAAGTTAAATAGGAGATAAATTTTGTGAAAGCAAATCGTGTGGAGAGTTCTGAAGAGGTATTAGCAAATAGCAGCAATTGCAGTAAGGAAGATGTTGTAGTACCAAGTGTTTGTGAGTCAGCGAAAAGCGTCGATGTTAGTGAAGGAGGCGTAGCTTTGGTCTCGGCAGCTGCAAGTGAGGGTGTTTGTGTTTCGGCGGAAAGCGTCGATATTACTAAGGGAGGCTAGCGTTGGGCTCACCAGCAGTTGAAGTTAATAATGTATCGGAGGAGGTAGATGATTTCTGTATAAAGGAACAGAGTAATGATAATTTATGTAGTGATGTAAAAGCTACTGGCATTGATAGTTCGGAGGAAGGAATTTGCGCGTTTCTAGTCACGAATGAAGGCGAAACGGAACTTATTGATGAATGTGTGTTGTCAGAGTGTGAATGTGAGAATGTATGTAAAGTAGGATCGGTTGTTAATCTGGATGAAAATTGTGTAAAATGGTAGTGTGTGCTGATTTTTGTCCGATCACAGCGGAAGCTAGGAAGTCTGGAAGCCCCAAAACTGTACAACAAGGTAGCAGCAATCTGTGTAATGTATTGGCGGAGGATAAAGTTCTGTATGGTTCACGTGAAGTTACTTTGGTCGACTGAGGAAATTAAGGTTTCTGATGTGAATTTGTAGCGATTTAAACGGTGTATCAGCAGATAATGTTGCTGAGATGGATATTTATGGTGATGATGGCTTAGGCATCATGTATTATTTCAGGAAGATGAAGTGTTTACAGTGAATTGATGTGTAATTTTGCTGAAGCTGCAAGTGTCGATAATTTGGAGGGGAAAAATAGTAAAGTTGTGCGTGCTGTGTGTAGTGAACCAGCGAATGGTGTGGAAAAAGTAACAGAAAATTTAGAGAGGGCTGAAGTAAATAGTGTGGATGGCGATAGTTTGTGTAATGAAGTTCGTACGGATTGGTATATGAAGGAGGAGTGTGGTTTTTCTGTGACTGATTGGCGTTGGTGCGGTATAAGAGGAACTATGACCCAATGAGGGAGAAATGGTTGCTCATCATCCTAGCTCATTTGCTGCCAGCGATCCTGAAGTGATCTCACAACATTTCAACATCTGGTTACCTGGGAGTCATGAAAACTTTGGACCAAACTAGATGGACCTATAACTGGCTACGTCTCTGCAGATCCATTAGACACTATTGAGCCACTGTAAGGAATGTCAGCAATGAAAGTACAGTCGCGGACCAAACTAGCGAGACCTCTCGCCTTTTCGTCATGCTGATCCGCACAGATTTAAAGTCTGCTACACAGCATAACTGGCAAGGCGACGAAGTGCTACCAGCATACTATGCACAGGCGTGAAATTGAAAAACTGTCAGAACTTTGTCAGACTGTTTTCAATCATGTGTAAGACTATATTAACGCTGATTAGTCTGTTAATCACAACACGTAAATATAAGATATAAATGAAAGAAGAAACGCTAATTAGTATGAACTGTACTAATTAAAATGAATTTCAGCTTATCGATATAACATAACTGATTTAGTAAGACAAAGTACCCCAGATCGTTACGAATTAGCAAAATATTATGCGCATTCGGCCACGAAACGGTCTGTGTCAACGTTCAGACCAGTCATATCGGATTACCATTGCTGACCTACCATGAAAGTGTGCAAATTTGGCAATGCGTGAAGATTCATAACGAAATTCAGTTAAAAATCGTTCATTGCCACACTTAAGTCATTTCAGTTATTGACAGAAGCGGAAAAAGTAGGCAGTAACAAGTATGAAATTCTACAAGAGTTTCATATTGACATCCACAGGGTGCCAGTACAGAATAAAGGTAGCAATAAAACGTATTGGGGGCGCGAGAATTTCTTAAAATAGCTTTACTGATAGTCTATCTGCCTCCATCGAGATTAGAACATAAAACAAACCAGACCTCCCTTGCAGCAGCAAACACCTTTCACTATGCTAGCGGACAACCCAGGCAAACAGCCCTCTTTTATTACCCCAGACATGAATAAGCCGGTAATTTCGCAACAAAATGGCAAAATGATCTGCAGTTTCTGTTGCATAGAGCTTTCTGGACTGAAAAACATGAATTTTCTACCTTTATGACACTACTTATGTGACAATCATTCGAAATAACATAATACTGTTATTAGCGAGTAAATTTAGTACGATAAATCTGCACCACCCCAGGAAATAATAAACATAGCTGCCAAACGTATTCTACAATGTTTCGAATTCTCCATTAGACTCGCCACAGCCAGAAAACGTTCATTAGCCGAAGTGTTTTTAAGCTAGCTAGCAATGAGAATGCTCGCACTTCTAAAACGCGGTGGCATTAATACTGGGATCTGAATTACCATGTGTATAGGCAAATGGATTTTATTTGCATTCCTGTAAACGTGATTTGGATCGAAAGCGCAGCTACGATTAATATGCTGATGTATCGACTGCAACTGGAACATTTCGAATAAAGAGTAGGGGGGATTATTTATGCAGCCCTCATCTTCAGTAACTGTCGCAGTAGCTATTTTCGTTGATAGGATTTCGTCACCTTCTAACGTTCCCTGGCAACACTCACACTATTAATAAACTAAAATTTGATTGTACTATATACGCCGCTATGAAGCAATTTGTATATACTGTAATTATTTAACAAAAAATATTATTTAATTTTGTGTAAAGGACATTCGTTATTATTGTAATATTTTCTGTAGTAATATTCTCAATGTATTTAAGATTCTAATATTTCTATACTCATAATATAATTGCGAAATGTGTCGTCAATATGTGCGATAGCAGAAATGTAAAATTCAGCCACAGAGGAAAATAATGTTGTAAGATTACAAAGAGATGTTAATGGTCAGCAGTAGTATAAAAAGCACCACGTAGTGTGTATTTTTTGTAGTCTTCCTTGAGAGCTGAAAGTGAGAGGAACCTGTGACGTAGCATTTTATGAATGGGTAGACTTCTTTTGTCTGTATCTAGATTTAGCCGCCATTAGAGGAGAACTTACAAACTAATGTAAGTTGAATTATTGTTGTGGTCTAAATACATTATAATTTATCAAAAGTGTGTATTATTAATGTAAATTAGCTTGCCCATGTCATCTATAATATTTCTTTAAAGAATTTTCAGCATTTTTAGAGGTGCTGCTGGGCTGTGCCGCGACCGAACGATTTGCAGCGGCGGCACATTTAAAAAATTGTTCCGCTAAGAAAAATTAACCAAACCCGTAAATCGGGAGCAGATAAAAATTAGCAGTGAATTAAGAAAATGTTTTTCTTTTACAGCGATCCTGAGACTGACGGAATTTATTACTAGTTTCACATTTGTGCATTCATAGGCGGATAGTTAACGTTGAAATTTAACAATTTGTTGGTTCTTTCAAATAACTTAAATGTATAGTGAAGTGTGTTTTATCAATGATAATTAAACGTCGGCTTGGCAATATTTAACCATTTTCTGCTAATACAGACAGTCTTGTGTTCCATAGCTAACGCTGGGAAAGAATTCAGTAAATATTAAAAAAAAAAAAACCACTGCATTTAGAAAATGTGTGCCAAGGCCGAATTATGTAAAGGATTTAATTCTCAACTAAATATTCTTAATCAGTTAATATGAATTCACGTAATTTTAAATGTACTTAATTCTGTGTAAATGAATTTTTTATTACCACACGTAAATAAGAGGTTCTACAACAAAGTTCGTACGTACAGAAGGAAAGAAAGGCAAATTAACTAAAAACAAATTTAAAAAAGGTAACTGATTATTCTTTAAAGTAATTTCATTAAATTGGCGCCCAACGTGGGGCTCGAATATGGAGTGGCCACAAAATACCCATGAGATAACTAGGGAATTATTGTAGTCGAACTTTGTTGGAGAACAATTAATAATTTTTTCATGTATTGTATGCATTGCCTAACCAATAATGTGTGGTAATACCTGTATATGATTTTTTGCATGAGAACACTATATACCCAGAGGCAAGCTGAAGAAGAGAGCTCATTATATCGAAAAATTAATTACCTACCACAATACCAGGGGGCAGCTGCACCCAAGACAGATCACCATAAGGTAAAGCTACAGTGTAGTTGTCCTGAGGGTAGTAAAGTAGCCTCAGTGCAGTGTTCTCGGATCATTAGTGGTGTGCTTGTTGTTAGTGTTCTTTTTTAAAAAATAACAGGACATTTGAGTAGTTAGTCATTGTAGTATATAATAAGTGTGTTTCAACAAATGACCATTTCTTGTGTGATTATGTCAGTGAAACTTGAGTGTTAGGATATTTAGTTCAGATTTTGTTTCTTTTGTTGACTATGGTAAGATTGCGTAGTCAGAAAGATATAAACATGGATAATGAACAGCAGTTAGCAAGCAGTGATACCGAGTTAGAAAGTGGGACACAAAGTAATGTTAGTGGCGTAGTTCAGGAAGTACAATGTGAGAATCTCGGGGCAGAAGGGCAAGAAATGTTGCCACTGCCAGCCAGTGATTCAGTTGAAGGTAGAAATACTGTACCACCCACAAGCACTAGACACGGACCAGAGAGTGGTGAGGTGTCAGAAGTGCAATTATTAAGAGTTATGTTCGAGCGCATGCTCAATTTCCAAGCTACGTTTATGCATGAACAAGCAGAGCGTGATCGACGCCAGCATGAGAGAGATTTGCAGTTAATGCAATCTTTGAAAGCTATGCAAAGTGAGATTGTTAGTTTGAAACAAAACTATGAAACCATACCCAAAGCGGTGCAAGAACTGAGCGAAAGAGTAGATAATACCCAGGTGGCTAACGCCAGTATCGTGGGTGAAATCAGTGTACTGGCTAACAGGATGGAACAATTAGAAATTGACACAAGTCAAGTAATTGAGCACAAAATGTCCGAACAAGTGCACAAAATTGAAAACGAATTTATAAAAGAAATAGACGAGAAGGTGCACGCCGCGATTGAAGCCAAAGACGTGGGCTCCAATGCGGAAGTGCAAGACCTAAAAAAGGCGGTGCACACTGACATTCCGCTGTGGCAGCGGAATGTCAACCGTCGTCTTGCGGAGCTGGTAAGCGGCTTGCTGCACGGCGACGCACAGGCGTGTCACGCCAGCCAGGTCCAACAATGATAGGCATATAAATACAGCAGTAAAAAATTGCGACTGCGAGACAGAACAGGCAACCAATGTTAATGAAACAAACGAATGTCACTCCAAAATATTGATTGAAGAAAGCCTGATTAGAATCCGACAGTTTCAGATCTTTACAACGGAGAAGAAATCTGTTCACCCTGTAGTATTTATCAAGGGATTTAGAAACATTTTGCCTAGCGTTTGGAGTCATACACAGAAAATACAGTTCGTTATGTCTTACATACAAGGAGATGCTGCATTATGGGCAACCGAAGCAGCTGACAGTTGCGACACATATGAGCAATTTGAAAAGGCATTCTTGGCCAAATATTGGTCAACATGTTTTCAGGAGAGATTACGGAAAGAGGTATATAATCAAGAGCCGTATTCTCCACGATTAGGCAATTTGCGAAAATATTTTGAGAAGTACATTAATAAGACACGTTACTGGGACGAGCAGATTTCATCCCGGGATTTGATCAGACTTTTGAAATCACACTTGCCGATACACGTAAAGGAAAAACTTATACACGTACCGGAAGAAATTATTCAGGTAGTGAAGGGAGACGAAAATTTAATAGTCATGGGTGACTGGAATTCGTCAGTAGGAAAAGGGAGAGAAGGAAACATAGTAGGTGAATATGGAGTGGGGGGAAGAAATGAAAGAGGAAGCCGCCTTGTAGAATTTTGCACAGAGCATAACTTAATCATAGCTAACACTTGGTTCAAGAATCATAAAAGAAGGTTGTATACCTGGAAGAATCCTGGAGATACTAATAGGTATCAGATAGATTATATAATGGTAAGACAGAGATTTAGGAACCAGGTTTTAAATTGTAAGACATTTCCAGGGGCAGATGTGGATTCTGACCACAATCTATTGGTTATGAACTGCAGATTGAAACTGAAGAAACTGCAAAAAGGTGGGAATTTAAGGAGATGGGACCTGGATAAACTGAAAGAACCAGAGGTTGTACAGAGTTTCAGGGAGAGCATAAGGGAACAATTGACAGGAATGGGGGAAAGAAATACAGTAGAAGAAGAATGGGTAGCTCTGAGGGATGAAGTAGTGAAGGCAGCAGAGGATCAAGTAGGTAAAAAGACGAGGGCTAATAGAAATCCTTGGGTAACAGAAGAAATATTGAATTTAATTGATGAAAGGAGAAAATATAAAAATGCAGTAAATGAAGCAGGCAAAAGGGAATACAAACGTCTCAAAAATGAGATCGACAGGAAGTGCAAAATGGCTAAGCAGGGATGGCTAGAGGACAAATGTAAGGATGTAGAGGCTTGTCTCACTAGGGGTAAGATAGATACTGCCTACAGGAAAATTAAAGAGACCTTTGGAGAGAAGAGAACCATTTGTATGAATATCAAGAGCTCAGATGGCAACCCAGTTCTAAGCAAAGAAGGGAAGGCAGAAAGGTGGAAGGAGTATATAGAGGGTTTATACAAGGGCGATGTACTTGAGGACAGTATTATGGAAATGGAAGAGGATGTAGATGAAGATGAAATGGGAGATAAGATACTGCGTGAAGAGTTTGACAGAGCACTGAAAGACCTGAGTCGAAACAAGGCCCCGGGAGTAGACAACATTCCATTAGAACTACTGATGGCCTTGGGAGAGCCAGTCATGACAAAACTCTACCATCTGGTGAGCAAGATGTATGAGACAGGCGAAATACCCACAGACTTCAAGAAGAATATAATAATTCCAATTCCAAAGAAAGCAGGTGTTGACAGATGTGAAAATTACCGAACTATCAGTTTAATAAGTCACAGCTGCAAAATACTAACGCGAATTCTTTACAGACGAATGGAAAAACTGGTAGAAGCGGACCTCGGGGAAGATCAGCTTGGATTCCGTAGAAATGTTGGAACACGTGAGGCAATACTAACCTTACGACTTATCTTAGAAGAAAGATTAAGAAAAGGCAAACCTACGTTTCTAGCATTTGTAGACTTAGAGAAAGCTTTTGACAACGTTAACTGGAATACTCTCTTTCAAATTCTGAAGGTGGAAGGGGTAAAATACATGGAGCGAAAGGCTATTTACAATTTGTACAGAAACCAGATGGCAGTTATAAGAGTCGAGGGGCATGAAAGGGAAGCAGTGGTTGGGAAAGGAGTGAGACAGGGTTGTAGCCTATCCCCGACGTTATTCAATCTGTATATTGAGCAAGCAGTAAAGGAAACAAAAGAAAAATTCGGAGTTGGTATTAAAATTCATGGAAAAGAAGTAAAAACTTTGAGGTTCGCCGATGACATTGTAATTCTGTCAGAGACAGCAAAGGACTTGGAAGAGCAGTTGAACGGAATGGACAGTGTCTTGAAAGGAGGATATAAGATGAACATCAACAAAAGCAAAACGAGGATAATGGAATGTAGTCAGATTAAATCGGGTGATGTTGAGGGGATTAGATTAGGAAATGAGACACTAAAAGTAGTAAAGGAGTTTAGCTATTTAGGGAGTAAAATAACTGATGATGGTCGAAGTAGAGAGGATATAAAATGTAGACTGGCAATGGCAAGGAAAGCGTTTCTGAAGAAGAGAAATTTGTTAACATCGAGTATAGATTTAAGTGTCAGGAAGTCGTTTCTGAAAGTATTTGTATGGAGTGTAGCCATGTATGGAAGTGAAACATGGACGATAACCAGTTTGGACAAGAAGAGAATAGAAGCTTTCGAAATGTGGTGCTACAGAAGAATGCTGAAGATAAGGTGGGTAGATCACGTAACTAATGAGGAGGTATTGAATAGGATTGGGGAGAAGAGAAGTTTGTGGCACAACTTGACTAGAAGAAGGGATCGGTTGGTAGGACATGTTTTGAGGCATCAAGGGATCACAAATTTAGCATTGGAGGGCAGCGTGGAGGGTAAAAATCGTAGAGGGAGACCAAGAGATGAATACACTAAGCAGATTCAGAAGGATGTAGGTTGCAGTAGGTACTGGGAGATGAAGAGGCTTGCCCAGGATAGAGTAGCATGGAGAGCTGCATCAAGCCAGTCTCAGGACTGAAGACCACAACAACAACAACAACGTACCGGAGAACGACATGGAACATTTCTTGTCTGTTCTGGACTCAATTGAACTGATTCAGGAGGATGTTAAGGCAGCCTCTGAACAGGCTAGAAGTAACGGAAACGGTTACAGAAATTGTCGAAATAACACGCCTCCACCAAATAATGGAAACGGCGGAGGTAACAATAGGAGACAAGTTTATGTACAAAACGGGAATAGAGGTAGAGACCGGAACGGCAATAGTCCGCCGGTGAATAATGACCGGAAAAGGAGGTCAGAGGACCGATATGAAACAGGCCCACCAAGCAATAGTAGATGGAAAAATGCCAGGGGGCCGTGGGACACTAATACATATAACGATGCATACCGAACTTGGTCACAGAACCAGAGGCCAAGTCCGGACCGGCAAAACAGTGAAAGATATGACAATAACCGACCGCCACCACAAAATGCGCCAATTGCGCAACCGTGGCGGCCGACGCAACACAACTTACACATAGTGGAGGTCAGCGACACAGAGCAGCCACACCCATCCACCAGTAATAATCCAACAAACTAGATTCAGCCGAGATACGCTCTCCATCCTCGGCTGAGGTTTGGAGTGAGAGCAGCCCGACACAGAACAAAACATCGAGAATCTGTATCCTCAGGTATAATGACGGGGTACAGATGGGACATGAATTAATAACTGAACCACTCAAGTGCATAAAGGAGCACAAAGACAAAGTACAAGCGATAATAGAGATCATAATTAACAATATTGATGTGCAAGCAATCGTAGATACAGGTGCTACTGTCAGTGTCATGAGTATGGACTTATTCAGAGTACTGAGGAAAGAAAAGCGTATGCTGACTTTTCCTGTGAACAATTGCAAAGTCACTGGAGCCATCAGTGCACAGCGACAAATAATTAAACTCCAAGTGCGGGTAGAGATGTATATAGGGGGAGAAGCCATAGCGTGCTCATTCCTGGTAGTAAAGGGTTTAAAGGTAGCCTGCATTTTGGGGGTAGATTTTTTGAGAGAAAGGGACGCAGTAATCGACCTTTCTCGGGGAAAATTAAGTTTGATGAACGCGGGTAGGAGGATAGAATTGTCCATGCTCAGATCTGAAGAGGTACCTGTGCCTAATTGTAATGCTATTAACATAAAATGTAGGAATCAGTGGATACTACATTTAGACAATCGTTCTCTAGGACAAAATCTCTATTATCCAGACGTACAAAGAGATCAATTAAAAGCAAATGTGGACGCACTTGTCAACAAAGTATCACAGTCCGAAAATTTGAACTCAGTGCAACAGCAGGATTTGGTACAGTTATTATCTAACTATGAAACGTCCCCTTTCAACAATGTTTCATGACTGTGCTTAACCCGACACACAATATTTTTTAGCGCAACGCAATCTGACTTTCAACACACAATATTTTGTTAGCGCAACGCAATCTGACTTTTAAAATTCTCTACTAGAGAATGGCCCTGACTAACATTAAACTATACGTCTCACAAATCACTTACCTCACCAAAAATCTTCGCTGCTCAAGCTACTGCAATACAGCGAGCGCCACTACTCCCAGCTAAATAAAAGATTCAAACTATGGAAGGCACTAACTACTGATAGGGATAGTTAGCAAATGAAAGATATTAATAGAGAACAAACAATGTATTTACCTTGATATCATGACAAATTACAAAACTGCGCCATCTCTCTCCCCACATCCACCACTGCTGGCGGCTCACCTCCAACTGCGCAACGTTATAGTCTGTCTGTAAACTGAAGAGCGAGCAGCGCTTTTGGTGGGGGAAGTGGCCTTTCCCGGAAGAACGCTGCCACCGGCCTACAGGGGCACCCAAAATCTGTTGCTCGTTTTCGGTCTAGAGGTGTAGATCGGCGTGCAGTGATGTAAGTCGTTTCCGTTCGTGGGATCTTAGTTTCCAGTCTCAGTGAGTTAACGTTGTATACTTACTGATGTACTTCGATATCCGAAGTGATGGATAATCGTCTAGCAATGCAAGAAAATGTGCAGAATACGAAGAAGAGGAGATATTTGGGGAGTAACGAGCGTTCGACCGTCTCTAATCTTATTACAGAGTGTATTAAAGCGGAGACCCAAAAAGAACTGTTGGCTAATATTACCAGTCCGAATCAAAGGGCTGCAATTTATGCACACGTCAGCCTCACCTAATAGGTCGCATAAGAAAGGAATGGAAAAATAAACCGCATGGTTTACTGGAATCGCCACGAAGGAAATCTAATAATTTTGGGAGGAAACCCATTGTTATAGACAGTTTCCAAATCTCGTAAAACCTTTTATGTTTATGGAACACTAAAGCTCTATCTCGATCATTATTCACCTGATTCTAAGACATATTGCTTAAAACAAGTGCATAATAGCTATTCTAAACACTGCTGAAATTTACTGCGAAACATGTACACCGATTCTGGACTTCTAAGCAAAAAGCTTGACATACGAGGTGCGTTCACATATTAATTTTAATTTTTTGGTAAGAACTTTATTTGTTAATCTGCAGCAATGTTATCCTCTTCAAAATATTCCCCATTACATACTATACACTTATGTCAGTGCTTTTTCCAATTCCCGAAACACTGTAGGAACTATTTCTTCGGGATAGTTTATAGGTCTCTTAACTGTGCATTTTTAATCTCATCCATGCTTGTAAAACCGCTGTCCTCTAAGGCCTGCTTTGAAATGTTTATACCACATGTCTGCCCTTGGTTTACTCATAACAGGATCCCCAAAAGCAATATTTACCATTTCTAAAAATTTCATACACTTTATTCCATTCTTGTAACAAAATTTAATACATGTTCTCTACTTTATTTTAAAGGGAAAACAAACAATCGTTGATGCCACCAAAACACATGTAACCTTTCTGACAGCTGACAACAGAATAAATACCCAATATGCATAACGTTGAACACATACGTTTGAAGCATGTTTACGAAGATAGTGGCAAAAAAGTAGTGCAAATCGGCAAAATAAGAACAAGCCTTAAATTCTACAGTCTGATTACATTATAGGGGGTTCGTTTTACGAATAGAAATAGAGGAACATACATCCACATGAACAGGCATTTGGTTGTATGTTTTTAGTAGAATCCTGACTTCCGTTCCTATGTTATTATTTACTCTGTAATGTTGTGTTTCGGAAGAAGCTATCGTTATTTGTATACCTTATGGTCATAATGCATTTGTCTAAAAATAAACGCAGCCGAGACGTATCAGTACACGGCTTCGCCACAGATTTGAAGCGCGCGCCGCGGCAGGGCCGGTACTGCATTGTGAAACACCCTGTAGAAGCGCCTCGTGACGTAGCTGGGTAGGCAGAGTGAGGACTCGCTCGCTCGCTCTTCAGTTTACCGACAGACTATACGCGCTGTTCACAGCCAGCTGCCTAACACTACAATGGTTGAGTATTACAACAATGCAAAGCAGCCACAGACTGCACACGGCACAGCCGGTGATTTTCATACTGAGGTGGCGTTACCAATAAAAAAACCTAAACAGCCTACTTACATAGCCCCCATGCTCCCCACAAAAAATTTTACAAATTTTGTTGGGCACTGGCCAATACATATTTGAAAAAATTTTTTAATAATTACAATAACAAAGAGATCAAATGCACACACTTATTGATACAATGTTGGTCAAAAGTTAAACTTTCTCACAGTCCATAAAGACAGTCCTAATCGTTCATCACAGTAAAATATCAGTGTTTTTCTCAAAGTCTGAGCAGTAAAAGAAAATGCACACGGAAGTAGTGGATTTCCATGCAGTCTTGAAGAAGTAACGTTGTCCTTCCAACGGAAAGACAGTGCTGACTCTTGACATGCTGACAGGTAATGGGCCACAACAGAGCAAACCCACAGCAGAGTCATTCGACATCTTGAAGAATATTGGTAGGTAGGTCATCACAGAGCAGACCCACTGTAGTCCTGGTAGAGATTACGGTATTGGTGGGCCACCAGAGGTGCAGACCCAAAGTATTCCTGGTAGAGATTGTGGTACTGGTGGGTCATCAAAGATGCAGACCCACTGTAGTCCTTGTAGAGATGTAATGGTACTGGTGGGCCACCAGAGGCGCAGACCCACTGTAGTCCTTGTAGAGATAAAGGTACTGGTGGGTCATCAAAGATGCAGACCCACTGTAGTCCTTGTAGAGATGGCCAGCAGCCATCTGCTGCGACTGTGCAGGTGCACAATCACCATCGAAGAGTCTTGCGGATAATGTAGCAAGTCCATAACCACCACTTGTGCACTCACAAAGTTTTTGAATTGTCCTGAGAACCAGCAATGCTGTTAACCAGTCCCTTGCTGAATTATTAACACACGTGCAAACACTAACAGTCCCTACTTGTCACATATTGTCCATATACTATGACCAACAAAAACGTGTGCAGTGAAATGTAACTTACAAGTTGCTTAATTTGATGACCTGGTGTCAATTACAATTTTATAACATAAGAACACAATAACAAAGATACAAAACACATCATTCAAGAACATAACAATACAAATAACAGTTGCGGTAATAGGGGCTTTACAAAAGAATAGAAATAAACATATACATCAGTGTTACAAGAATTATGACATAATTTCATACATAAAAGATCAGAATAACTTTTGAAACATCAACTTCACACCTAAGCATTAACACAGAACAGATAAATGTCTAAACATCTTTACAAAGTAAATAACATATTATCAATGCAAATTATATTTGAGGATCACAGTATTCCTCATCATAGTGAATGTAGCTTAGTATTAGAAAAATTCTACAACATAAGTATTATCAGATATACATATAAATACAGGAAAAACATAAATACACAAGGGAACACAAACACATAGTGGGATAACACAAGGAAAGGACAGGGTTTCTTTTACTGCAGTATGTTGCAAACAAAAACTTTCTTTACTTCTCGGAGATCTCCCTTCATTCCTCATTAATTCCAAAAGTCCTATCTATACCTGCTTTCTGTACTTTACTCGTATAGCTTCTCAATGCATTTTTTCCAATTCATCATAGTTAGTTTCTTATATAGTGTACCCCCTCTTAAGCTAACTTAAATCTACTGAGCTCAGATGCTAAACTAAGAGACGAGGCAATGCAGCATCACATAAAACAATTAATATAAACAGCAATAAAAAAAACGCGGATTTGCGAAGCAAGCAGTATTAAGAAATTAGCAAAGCAATTGTAATATTACAACTAATCTAAGGCAATGTGCAACAAATAATAACAAGAAATCATTAGTAAAACTGGCTTAACAGAATAATACAAAGTCAAATTCAATAACACAATGCCTGGCAAACAGCAGCAACTTATACCTAAACATGACATAGCTCAAGCAGAAAAAATAGTACACTAAAGATAACAATGCAGATAGTGGAAATGTATAATCACATCTTAATGTCTAAGTAATTAAAGTGGTGCACCACAAAAACTAATTCTACAAAAGATTCCTAAGTACTAGAAAAGAAAATTATGTATGCAGTTCCTGTTATTAGTCCCTTCTTATTGTTCTTTCCATTCCAAGAGCTCCTATTTCGAAGAATATGGGTCATAAAATAATTATTTAATAGATCTGCAGACAGAAAATATTTATATTAGTTCATCTATAAAATTTTATTTTAACCAGTGCTGCAGTGCAGCTAGAAACTAGATATTAAACAAAATGGGCAAAGCAAGGCGTGAAACGTCATTCACTAGCCATATGGCATTTCTCTCAATTAGCACGACAATAGCCGTGAAATGTTTCTCATCGTTTTCAAGTTCGACTCTGTCGTTTTTGCGATGCTTTCTACAAAGGAACGTCAATGGCGAGAATAATGGCCTTTTTTTTTCTTCTACCTGTCCCGCTGGAAGGCTAATGGCTTTTTTTTTTGTTCGGGCGACTGTCGCCCAGGTGGGTGCCTGCGACGCATTACGTGCAGGTGGTCTCTTAACTTTCGTACGGAAATATTTACGACAGCAGTTTCCACTACAATGGCAGTCTTAAATAAAAATATTTCACAGGTCAAGAATTAGCGTTGCAAACCTGTAAAAACAAAATCCCATGAATATAACAGTGTCCAAAAAATTTTCGTCGGCATTGTGATACATTCACGCATTTACACACATTTCATAATTCTAAAAGTACGATTCTCTGTTTCCAACATACGTCTTCACAAGGCAGAGTTCCTAACCGCTACTCATTACTCCTTACCTTATTACACATATACAAATTCGTCGACGCTTCTTCAATACTTCATCATAAGATACATAGCATAATCAAATTCTTCATATAACATTAGCTTATTAATCATAAACATACCTCAACAACATAATACACATCGTCGTCGTAAAAATAACATCATAACACCTCAGTCAAATCTCAAAATCGTCGTAGCTTCCTCCAATAGTTTCAAAACCTAAAAAAAATTCTCTGCTCATTTCAAAAGTGTCATCTGCCTCAAACGTACTTTAAAATCATGATTCCATACCAAACACATCATTCAAAGCTCTCATAGTATCACAATGGTTCCGAAAAAATATGAACAGTTCACAAAGTACAGACAAAATACAATTTCATAAGTGTGAAGGTATCCAACTGTGAAATTACGTAAACGTCTGTCAATAATGTAGTAAAAAAAATGTTTGTCTCTCTCAGGTAAATAATCAGATAGCTGTGTAATTTATGTGTTGGAGAAATATGGTACCGATGTGTAAAGTTGTATAAGCAAATACCATATTAACTAGGGCTCCTTGTGCGTGCCAAACACATGGTACACAAAGTAAGCGTGTACCCCCCTGAGGATAAATGTAATTATACCCTCAGGTGTTACAGATTACAGCAATGGAATGAAATGTATCACGGAAAACTTTCTTTGTAATTCAAAAATCTTAAAAAAAGTAAATGTTTTAAGTACAAAATTAATCACTCAAATACGTGTCCTGTAGCGCTAAATGTGCGTCTTGTTGCAACATAATCTCTGTGGCAGTGTCGTAGTTATCGTCTTCCGAAAGCTAAGTTCTGCAAAAGTCAATGTACTTACCTCATGATAAACAAAAGTGAAATGCTTTGCGTATAGATATCTTACTTATTACGCTTATTGTTGTGATGAAGAAAGTACTGTACTGTAACGTATTGTTGTGCCACGAAAAAGGCTGTCTCATTGTTGCTATACCACAAGAGTTACTACTAAAACATGTTTTACTTTCCAGAAGAATTCAGAAAAACTGTGCAGATATAAAACAGATACACCGCAAAAGCAACATTGTAAATTGTCACCCATTGGTAGCGTCGTGATATAGTCGTGTAGCTGTCACATAAACTAACCTCTGTGTCATCTGGTATCCCTCAGAAAGCACTTTAAATTCAGAATGTATTTTCAAATAAACCAAAATGTTGCATTAAAATCTCATTAGCAGTACCAGTATGTGTCCTAAGTATGTAAGCCTGATAGTCGTTACGTAATCGTGCAACTAACAAGCAAGAATGTACAAATACAACACTGTGTCGTCTGTTCACTATAACAATGCATTCGTAATTTCTGTTTAAAAATGTTCCCTTGGTTCTTGACTGGATATTTAACTTCAAACATTGTTGCATGTTAACAGTTTCTTAAGTCTAACAAAGCATACTAGTAATGTAAAGTGAAAAAATTTTATGGCAAAGACTAAGTTAAAAAGCAGATCATCTCTCAATAAGCGGTTTTATATGTGAGGTGTGGTGAAATCCTTTACTCTTCATAGTACGCAGAGTTTCAGCCTGAACGCAATTATCGTGCGGTATACGTCGGTAAAGAATACTGGAATTTTTCTCAAGGTTAGCGCTATGTTATTTTTCTCGGAGCCAGCCGGCGCAGGTGTCTGCCTGCGGTGCGGGTCATTGTCTGCTTCTCCGTTGGCGCGCGTCGTTAATGGGATTCGGAGACCTAACTTCTACAAATTCGCCTTGCCGAGAGGGCCCAGCTCTGTTATAATCCCGCCAGTTCTGATGAAATTCAGGTCTGTCGTTATGTCGGTAGTTTACATAGTTTCTTGTTTGTCGGTCATGTGGTGGAGAATTTCTCCCGGAATCGTAACTGCGCGCTGAACTGTTGCATCTGAAGTTATTCTGCCCCCCCCTTTTTTTTTTTTTTAACAGCTTATAGTAAAAATCATTGTGTCGGCGAGTAGCATATCGGTCATTGTTAGGTCGTGTCGGCGGTTCCATCTCAAAATTCGGTGCACATTGCCAATTTCTTTCATAACTTCCGAAGTGTCCTGTGTTATTATTTTGTGTTTGTTCCGTATTTCTATGTCCCTCTTCCCGTGTTGGGGCGCGAGTGTCCTCTGAAATACGTAATTCTTGTATTACCTGTGTCAGCTGATCTTGTACTTCGCGGATTTCTCTTTGGTGTTGTGTATTAATTTGATTTTGATTTTGTTCCAGTTTCCTAATTTGTTCGCTCTCTTCTGTGTCATTAAAGACTACCGGTTTTGTGTCGTTCAGATTATCATCTACCTTCGTAGATAAATTAGTGAACTGATCCGAAAATTCGGCTACTTTCTCCGATAGTGTACTTATTTCCTCAGTGTATTTTTCTGAACCAAGTTTCAGAGTGTCCATTTGTGTTGAAATCGAATCTACTGTGTCCTTCAAGTTTTCCTGAGTTTTTGAAAGTTGCGTAACCGAATTGGTAGATGCAACTGAGTCAAATTTAGCCGACAAGGTCTCATGATTTTCATGAACAATGGTTTGCAGTTCTTTTATGGCTGCTTCGTGATTCTGTAATGCATTTTCATGCCGCGAAAAAATAGGTTGAAAATGCTCACAAATTTGTGTTTTTACATCATTACAGACTTTTTGACATTTCGATTCAATATTATGTAACTCGGTAGTTAAATCTTCACGTGTTTGTTCAAGCTTATTTTCCACTGAGTCTAACTTTTGAAGCTTTTGTTCCATTGCGTCTAACTGTTGCTGTGTTTGACTCTGATTTTGTTCAATTGTGTCTAATTTTTCAAGCTTTTCCTGTGTTTGTCCCATTTGTTGTATTAATTGTAATAACAATGCATTGGTGTCTGAAACATGTTCCTTAGTGGTTTTCGGCAGTGAATTTGCACCGGAAACATTCACATTTTGACAAGCAGAAAATGTGTCTTGACTTATTTGAGAAAACGGTGAGGACCCAAATCCTGAATCTACAGTATTTGCGAGATCGTGTCCTGTCATTTCGGATTCCTGAGGCGAGCTGTTGCCGACCGACCGATCGATAATGCTTCCCTGTTCTCTAATTGTTTCGCTGTCTACACCATTGTTTGCCGCCCGCTCCATTTCCCTATGCACAGTTACCAAGTTACTACTTTTAACATTAGTTAATTCATTACTCTGCGGCGCTAACATACTGCTTTCGTCTTCGCTGTCATTTCTCAATTTACTTTGGAGCCTAGTGTTACGTTTTTCACACGCCATTATTGTCACAGTATTTCACACGACAACACAGAAAAACACAATTTCAAGAGCAAAAATAAGAGAACACATTAACATAACACTGAAAATAATATCTAGTTAATTGCAGCTGCGAAATACTTGGTGCAAATCTACATGCATGCCACAACTGTTTTACTGTACAACAATGAAAGACTGCAACTACAATGGAAATTCTCTCTATAATTACGCGCTAGCAATAAACAAAATCTACACTAATTACACAAACTACAAGAAAAAATCAGAAGATTCCAGTGAGGTATCCTAGGCTAAGGGTCGACATATGAAACGTCCCCTTTCAACAATATTTCATGACTGTGCTTAACCCGACACACAATATTTTTTAGCGCAACGCAATCTGACTTTCAACACACAATATTTTGTTAGCGCAACGCAATCTGACTTTTAAAATTCTCTACTAGAGAATGGCCCTGACTAACATTAAACTATACGTCTCACAAATCACTTACCTCACCAAAAATCTTCGCTGCTCAAGCTACTGCAATACAGCGAGCGCCACTACTCCCAGCTAAATAAAAGATTCAAACTATGGAAGGCACTAACTACTGATAGGGATAGTTAGCAAATGAAAGATATTAATAGAGAACAAACAATGTATTTACCTTGATATCATGACAAATTACAAAACTGCGCCATCTCTCTCCCCACATCCACCACTGCTGGCGGCTCACCTCCAACTGCGCAACGTTACGCGCTGTTCACAGCCAGCTGCCTAACACTACAATGGTTGAGTATTACAACAATGCAAAGCAGCCACAGACTGCACACGGCACAGCCGGTGATTTTCATACTGAGGTGGCGTTACCAATAAAAAAACCTAAACAGCCTACTTACAACTATGCAGATGTATTTTCAGAACGACCAGGAATTTTTAAGGGATATCAATACAATATCGAGGTGAAGCCTCACAAAACCTACTGTCGAGCCTCATACTCCATTCCTTAGTCCAAGAAGGAAATAGTAGCTATCTCTTAGCAGATCCCCACTCAGGGAGAGTACGGGGACTGTATCCGCGTAAGGATGTAAAAATATTCCTACAGTAAATGATTATAGTCCTATGTGTTATGTGTAAAAAAGTGACACCATTCTTTTGAAAATGAATGAACATTAATGATGTGTGATCTGTAGAGAAAATGTACTAGTGTAGAAGTATTTATTTATAAGAATATGATTGACTTTCTCTTTTGTTCATGATTATTTGTGTTATGTCTTCTTTTAATTAGTGTTAGCTTAAACATGCTCTAAATGTCTGCACAGATAACCTGATTAGTGCAATTATTTGTAGTGTTAAATTGTGACAGAGATCAGTCAGAAGGAACATTTTAGTAGTGATTAGTTTGTGTACTGCATAATATTCTATATGTGTGTCAAACTTGAAATATTTCTTGGTACAATATATATATATATATATATATATATACACTCCTGGAAATGGAAAAAAGAACACATTGACACCGGTGTGTCAGACCCACCATACTTTCTCCGGACACTGCGAGAGGGCTGTACAAGCAATGATCACACGCACGGCACAGCGGACACACCAGGAACCGCGGTGTTGGCCGTCGAATGGCGCTAGCTGCGCAGCATTTGTGCACCGCCGCCGTCAGTGTCAGCCAGTTTGCCGTGGCATACGGAGCTCCATCGCAGTCTTTAACACTGGTAGCATGCCGCGACAGCGTGGACGTGAACCGTATGTGCAGTTGACGGACTTTGAGCGAGGGCGTATAGTGGGCATGCGGGAGGCCGGGTGGACGTACCGCCGAATTGCTCAACACGTGGGGCGTGAGGTCTCCACAGTACATCGATGTTGTCGCCAGTGGTCGGCGGAAGGTGCACGTGCCCGTCGACCTGGGACCGGACCGCAGCGACGCACGGATGCACGCCAAGACCGTAGGATCCTACGCAGTGCCGTAGGGGACCGCACCGCCACTTCCCAGCAAATTAGGGACACTGTTGCTCCTGGGGTATCGGCGAGGACCATTCGCAACCGTCTCCATGAAGCTGGGCTACGGTCCCGCACACCGTTAGGCCGTCTTCCGCTCACGCCCCAACATCGTGCAGCCCGCCTCCAGTGGTGTCGCGACAGGCGTGAATGGAGGGACGAATGGAGACGTGTCGTCTTCAGCGATGAGAGTCGCTTCTGCCTTGGTGCCAATGATGGTCGTATGCGTGTTTGGCGCCGTGCAGGTGAGCGCCACAATCAGGACTGCATACGACCGAGGCACACAGGGCCGACACCCGGCATCATGGTGTGGGGAGCGATCTCCTACACTGGCCGTACACCACTGGTGATCGTCGAGGGGACACTGAATAGTGTACGGTACATCCAAACCGTCATCGAACCCATCGTTCTACCATTCCTAGACCGGCAAGGGAACTTGCTGTTCCAACAGGACAATGCACGTCCGCATGTATCCCGTGCCACCCAACGTGCTCTAGAAGGTGTAAGTCAACTACCCTGGCCAGCAAGATCTCCGGATCTGTCCCCCATTGAGCATGTTTGGGACTGGATGAAGCGTCGTCTCACGCGGTCTGCACGTCCAGCACGAACGCTGGTCCAACTGAGGCGCCAGGTGGAAATGGCATGGCAAGCCGTTCCACAGGACTACATCCAGCATCTCTACGATCGTCTCCATGGGAGAATAGCAGCCTGCATTGCTGCGAAAGGTGGATATACACTGTACTAGTGCCGACATTGTGCATGCTCTGTTGCCTGTGGCTATGTGCCTGTGGTTCTGTCAGTGTGATCATGTGATGTATCTGACCCCAGGAATGTGTCAATAAAGTTTCCCCTTCCTGGGACAATGAATTCACGGTGTTCTTATTTCAATTTCCAGGAGTGTATATATATATATATATATGTGTGTGTGTGTGTGTGTGTGTGTGTGTAGCTGTCAGATTGACAGATTCGAACCCACAATAATATCAATAATATGAGACCCTGAGAACTTTATTTTCAAACCAGTGTTATCAAAGAGAATAATGCACCCAGTAGTGACCCGAGGGCACCATGGGAGGCAAACTTATTGCAAATTTAAGTAGCGCAAGGTTACGCACAAAGAAGCTTCAATTGAAGCATGTGCAGATCCAATCAGTAAAAAGGAGCTAGCCTGATACAGTCCGAGTCAATTTTATCCTACAGAGACTACACTGTAGTTACGTAGGACCTTGCAAGTAAAGTGAGACATAATTTCAAAGGAGTTATTGAACAATATGCCTGAATCCGGCTGGAATGCACAAATAAAATCTACTCGAACATAAATATAGATGATTTTTGGGCAAACTAATACGAAATTTTAACATTTGTTACCATGTACGCAAATATCACACACCTTGGTAAAGAGCGAACAAAGAAGTTACGAATGTGCTGTTACAAAAATTGCACAACGGACATTGTAAATGAAAAAACTTAAACAAAAGTGCAGTATTGTGTGGCAGAGACAGACAGTGACTGTTAAACCTGCAGCAATACGTCACGAGGTTGTTTTGAACAAGCAATAAGAAACTGTATCATCGCCGTGTGTGCAAGTGGACAAGGAACTAGCACGACACGAACAGTGAGCCGATAACAGACGGTGGACCAAGTTAGTGTCAAACTATAATTCTTTGTGTGTCAAGGGACGCTAGGAAAGCGCATTGACTACAGAAATACATTTTGTCCTAAGGTGAAAACTTGCGTGTGACTAATGACAAGTCATGACATGGTGAAAAAAATATTGTGTGCCCATAAAGTGTTACTGTGTCAACGAAACATTGTGCAAACCAGACCAGTGAAGGCCTACTGAATAATAACTGCCAATAACTGTGTGCGTTCTTTCCCACAGCAGGAAAAATGCCCATAAGGATAGTACACTGTTTGTGAACTTGTTGCATGTTTGCTGGAGCACGGCAAGAAGATGTCTCACGAGCGAGCTGATATACAACGCGCATCCGGCTGCCTCAGCCATGCAGCGGCCGCAGCAGCCCGTAGCAGACCAGACAGCCACACGCCTCTCCGCGCCGTAGCTGTCAACACCGGGGGCGGTGACCTACACGAAGCCGACGCTCCGCGCCGAGCGCCGCTCAACAATCACTCCGCACTGCTCACCAACTACAGCGTTATTGACATATTCCAAAATATTTACATAAACTGCATAACATGTCAATGAACTCGATTTTTGATAAACATTGAACATTTATTATGTATGCCCGTAAATTGACCAGAGAAAATGAACACTAACAAGTGTAGGAGATGGATTTGTAACACGTAGGTAGTGGGAACATTATGAAAAGTGACGTTGTGCTAAATGATTTCAAAAAACTAAGTGATATATCCTAGGACAAGTGACCTTGCAGTATATCGAAAAAATAATAATAACGAGTTGTTAATTACACACAGCAAACTTTCGTTGAACTGTATGTGACTGTGATATTATGTAACCGTTGATGACAAACTGCTAAATCAATTCAAAAGAATGACTGTTAAAGAGACAAGATTAATCATGAACTAACTGAGATGGCTGGGCTCCGGCACAGTTTTGCCCAGGTTTCCTGTCTGCCTTCGCCAAAATGGGGGAACCATGAACATATATAACCCTGGGACTAATTAAAAGAGCCATTCCATAAAAAAATACAGAATTGTAAAGAACGTTACTGGCACCATTGTGTCAAAGTATAGAAACTCTTTGCCAAATGCTGCCAGGGGGCAATGTAACGTTCCCTGGCAACACTCACACTATTAATAAACTAAAATTTGATTGTACTATATACGCCGCTATGAAGCAATTTGTATATACTGTAATTATTTAACAAAAAATATTATTTAATTTTGTGTAAAGGACATTCGTTATTATTGTAATATTTTCTGTAGTAATATTCTCAATGTATTTAAGATTCTAATATTTCTATACTCATAATATAATTGCGAAATGTGTCAATATGTGCGATAGCAGAAATGTAAAATTCAGCCACAGAGGAAAATAATGTTGTAAGATTACAAAGAGATGGTAATGGTCAGCAGTAGTATAAAAAGCACCACGTAGTGTGTATTTTTTGTAGTCTTCCTTGAGAGCTGAAAGTGAGAGGAACCTGTGACGTAGCATTTTATGAATGGGTAGACTTCTTTTGTCTGTATCTAGATTTAGCCGCCATTAGAGGAGAACTTACAAACTAATGTAAGTTGAATTATTGTTGTGGTCTAAATACATTATAATTTATCAAAAGTGTGTATTATTAATGTAAATTAGCTTGCCCATGTCATCTATAATATTTCTTTAAAGAATTTTCAGCATTTTTAGAGGTGCTGCTGGGCTGTGCCGCGACCGAACGATTTGCAGCGGCGGCACATTTAAAAAATTGTTCCGCTAAGAAAAATTAACCAAACCCGTAAATCGGGAGCAGATAAAAATTAGCAGTGAATTAAGAAAATGTTTTTCTTTTACAGCGATCCTGAGACTGACGGAATTTATTACTAGTTTCACATTTGTGCATTCATAGGCGGATAGTTAACGTTGAAATTTAACAATTTGTTGGTTCTTTCAAATAACTTAAATGTATAGTGAAGTGTGTTTTATCAATGATAATTAAACGTCGGCTTGGCAATATTTAACCATTTTCTGCTAATACAGACAGTCTTGTGTTCCATAGCTAACGCTGGGAAAGAATTCAGTAAATATTAAAAAAAAAAAAAACCACTGCATTTAGAAAATGTGTGCCAAGGCCGAATTATGTAAAGGATTTAATTCTCAACTAAATATTCTTAATCAGTTAATATGAATTCACGTAATTTTAAACGTACTTAATTCTGTGTAAATGAATTTTTTATTACCACACGTAAATAAGAGGTTCTACAACAAAGTTCGTACATACAGAAGGAAAGAAAGGCAAATTAACTAAAAACAAATTTGAAAAAGGTAACTGATTATTCTTTAATGTAATTTCATTAAAACCTACATCGGTAAAAATTAAACCCTACTAGTCTCACTTTCTTGACCGTCTATCTGTCTACCCAACCCTTAAAATCTGTTTATCTCGGGTACGAGTAGACATAATAAGCGGAAATGGATCGCACTTCCTGCGGTATACAGTCCCTTGGTAGTATAAAAAAGTGAGCTTCTATGTCAACGCAATCTAAATATACTGCCGTTTATGTAAAGAATACTTACGCGAAAGGTCAAAATATGGCTCTAAGAACTATGCAACCAAACTGCTTAGGTCATCAGTCCCCTAGACCTAGAACTACTTAAACCTACCGAACCTAAAGACATCACACACATCTGTGCCCGATGTAGGATTTCAACCTGCTACTGAAACAGCCGCGTGGTTCGTGACTGAGGCCCCTAGAACCGCTCTACCACCGCACCCGCCGAAACCCTATTCACCTCATGTATAATGATAATATATACTGTCTAGTGAGGATACACAGTATTCGCCAGCAACTCAGATTGTTTGATCACGGAAGAATTTCATACTTGTTACTGCCTACTTTTTCCGCTTCTGTCAATAACTGAAATGACGTAAGTGTGGCAATGAACGATTTTTAACTGAATTTCGTTATGAATCTTGTGTTATGATTAAAACACTAATCAGCGTTAATATAGTCTCACACATGATTGAAAACAGTCTGACAAAGTTCTGATAGTTTTTCAATTTCACGCCTGTGCATAGTATGTTTGTAGCACTTCTTCGCCTTGCCTGTTATGCTGTCTAGTAGACTTTAAAGCTGTGCGGATCAGCATAACGAAAAGGCGAGGTGTCTCGCTCGTTTTGTCCACGACTGTACATGCTACAATTGCGTCCAGTATATCTGATACCAATCGCTACTGCAGCACCGCCATTACACCAAACTGGAGGTCGACAAATGGGAATCGATGGATAATAGTCTGTACCCTGCATGCAAGCTGTGTCAAATGCCGAAGCTCTGGAAATTGCAAAATTTCTTGTAGAAGACGTCATTCTAAAGCACAGATAATCCTGTGTGATGCTTTCTGATAGTAAAAAGATATCCAGTCGAGGCTAGTATCAGAAGTAGTTTCATGTTGTGACATCACCCACAGGATGACAACTGCCTATCATCCACAGAGAGACGGCCCCACGAATGCTTTAATAAGGTGTTGGCAGATATGTTCTCAATTTATGCTGATGTGGTGACATTCGCATTCAACAAAGTGAAGCGAGCCTCTGCAAGTTTCACACTGTTCCTTCTGCTCCACAGTCGCAAGGCCAAAGCGACAGTGGGTACACTGTTCAGTCAGATACGGAGGGTGACTGCGTGAGACACCTCACTGCAGGAGCGAGGAAGCTAGCGAGCTGGCTTGCATACGGACACTGAACGTTGACAAGAATGCCGGTGGTGGTATAACGCCATGTGTCACCTAATGAAATACAGCCCAGGAGACTAGGTATGGATTTTTACGCGTGTGTGACATAGTCCATGTCCTCCGTATGAAGACGTACAACAGGTCAGAGATGCAGATCGACGATGGGATGTTCAAGGAAACCGAAAACCAAGACGACGAACGTGAAGCTTCCATAGTAAGAGTTACCTTTGATGCTCATCATAGTGAAGTGAATGTAACAGTTCGACCAGGAAGTGAGAATCCATCATCATTGCCCTTTCAGAAGACCAGTGACAAGATCTAGAGCTAAGGTGCAGTAGTCGGTTCCAATGTGATGATCTGAAGCAGCATGTTGCTGTTTCTCCATAGAGGGGCCAATGCTATAAATGGAATCTCACTAAATTTTGGGAAAACACAGTGTACATAATTCTCTACAGGAAATAGCATAACACCATTGATAAATATAAACTCTCTACAGGAAACTGTTGCTAAGGCAGAATATTCAAAATCTCTGGGCGTATACATTTATGAGAAGTTGAATTGGAAAAAAACACATTCATGATCTGCTGGAACAGTTAGGTTCAGCTACTTATGCTATTAGGGTTACTGCTAATTTTGATGATTCATTCACTTCTTTCATATGGCATCATATTTTGGAACAATTCATCATTAAGAAAAAAATTATTCATTATACAAAAGCATATAATCATAATAATAGCTGGAGCCCGCCCATTATCACCTTGTAGACATTTATTTAAGGAACTGACGATGTTCAAAGTACCTTCGCAAGACGTATATTCACTAATGAAATTTCTTATTAACAACACATCCTAATTCAAACGTAATAGCGAAGTGCATAGCTACAGCACTAGAAGGATGGATAATCTTCACTGTTCTGTGTTAAATCCAACTCTGGCATAAAAGGGGATGAAGTACGCTGCCACAAAAATCTTTAGTCATTTGCCAAATAGCATTAAAAGACTGACAGTTAGCCAACCAACATTTAAAAACCAAATTAAAAGAATTTCTGAACGGCAACACCTTCTGCTCAATAGATGAATTTCTAGATATAAAGTAGCAACTGTAAAAATAAAATAAAACAAAACAAAAATAATAAAAAATAAAAAAAATAAAAAATTGTGTGATGAAGACTTACGTTAAACTGACATGTTTCACATCAGTACAAAGTGTCGTGTTCATTATCTATGGAACACGTATTAATGTAATGTAATGTACTGCTAGCACCACTAGCTGGCATGTTGCCAGTCGCTGGGCCCAATATGACGTATTTATCATTTCTGGGAAGTTCTTGAACTATCTTATTTTTGTAATGTTTCTACATCTGAAATGTTCGATGGCTGCACAGATACTAGCTTTCCGGAATATTCAAAGTTTGTGTAAATAACTGTGCTGTCCACCAAGGGGATCAGTTCCGTTCTGACTGGATATTGGTGTTCTTAGTGAAAATGCTTCAGTGCGAAGTGTTGTCTTTTTAACGACCCAGCTTTCGGGTTAAGGCTTCAGTGTGGTTACAACTTGCAAAATTTTAGTCAGTTTCTTTCTTTCGGATTTAGATTTGAGTGTGGTTACGATGTGAGAATTGTAGTCAGTTTCTACATCATAAAGCTGATTTTACGTAGTAGGATGCCGTCTATAAACACACCTTAACGTCCAAGCGAGCGACTGTGTGGTTACTTACATAGCCTGTCACCTTAACGTAATTTGCAACAATGCCTACAGCGAGTGCGTAGTCGTTTGCCAACAGCAACAGATGCACTTTCTGTACCAGAACGTGACCGCACAGCCTCAGATAACATTAATGACTTGCAAGCAACAATGTCATGAGAAGCAGTGCAAGCAGCAGTCATCAGAAGCAGTGCCAGTCAATACGAGCATGAATACCGTAAATGTGCAAGCTGAAATAAATACATAAATCTATATTAGGGTGGTAAGAAATAGCCTGAAAAACTTGTAAGAGTGTTGCAGGGATGGATGTATTGAAATAATTCTTAAGGAAGAAGTTCGATACTTTGCACCATTTGCGAGTTTTACAGCATTGAAATTAGCCAATCAAGTTGTTGCGTACGCTCATTATGGCATATGCACACGATAATTCATATACATCTTTTGAGTCCATGACTTACCACTTGTTCAGTTCTCATTACCAGGTAAAATGCGCCTCTTTCGTAAGCATGAACTCAGTATCACAATATTTCAGAACAAATGAAAATTTGCTCCAGGCTGGGACTCAAACCGTGATTTACCGCTTTTCGCAAGCATTCCCGAAGGAAAATTGTGTCAGACTATATAACAGAGACACTGCACAACACTATAGTTTTTTGGAAGTGAGAAACTAAAGATAAGCGAGCAAAAGCTACGTTTTTTTCGGTCGGAGGAAACGACAGCCACTGTGAGACTGCTTGAATTTGCACGTGAGACGACCTGATTGGCTAACTTCGATGCTAATTAACTGGAAAACGGAGCAACGTATCGAATTTTCACTTAATAATTATTTCTCAGAACAACCTCCTCTGAAACACCCTTTCAAAATTTTCAAACTGTTTCTGACCATCCCACATATATAAAATAGATGTATATGTGTGTGTTCCATATCTCTTCCTAAACCACTGGATTGATTTCAGCCTAACTTGGTACACATAATACTGTTGTCTGGAAACAAATACTGCGGGGTATGAAACACCTCGCTCTTTTAGGAGTGAGAACGAAAGGGACCGGTAATGCTTGACATCTAGGCTGACTTCATGACTGGTGTGTTGTGTGGATAGCGTTGGAATGTGTTCCACAGGCTATACATGCCGGTGGGCATAGCTGAGCTGAGAGATGGAGGAGGTGAATACAAGGAGAGAGGATAAGGAGATGGATAGAGAAAGATGGTGGAAGAGATGAACAAATTGAGAGGTGAGAGGGAGATGGCCAGAGAGAAGGAAGAGGAAGTGATAGACAGACAGAAGAGGGAAGGGATGGACAGAGAGAGGGAGATGTAAAGGTGGGCAGAGAGAATGGGTGGAAGGAGATGGGCAGAGAGACGGGGAGGAGAAGATGGGCTAATAGAAGACTGGAAAAAACAAATAACCGAACAAAGCCGAGTTCTCGGTTAGTAAATAAATAAACTAAATGTGCCAAACTCCAGTGTGCTTTGTAATCCATATTAAACTGTCTAAGAATAAGGGGTTTATTCTTGATTTTCATGTTGCCTGTTCTTCTGGGCTTAATGTTGTGTAGTAAACCATATAGCCTCAAGGCATGAGTGTGTCAGGGCACTACATGGCCTCAAAGCTCTATCAGTTTCGTAAGAAAATGGCAGCGGCTTTCTGCACTTTCGCCATTTCCACAGTGACAATGGGGGAGAGTCTTAAAACGCTACGTTTCGGAGCTTTGCGTAGAAGTTTTGTCCACATGCAGTCTACATAAATTCACATCACGCAATAACTTTAATTCCTGATATCTACCATACCTTCATGATGTGTATGTCGTGCACACTCCTGATTTTTAACACAACAGTTGTGTCCACAGGGCTGTATTGATACGTTACTGGTTGGACGACTACTTAGGCACGCTATCGCATCTCGACTAGCCCGCTAAATCATCCGATCATATTCTCACAGAAGATGTCTGGGACCGGCATCTGAAACGTAGCAGTCAACATCCCAGAAATTTGGAAGCTCCGTGGGATCTAGTGAGTGACTCCAGCTGGAGACGGTCGTTATGGACAAACCTGTCAACTCCCTACGTCGTCGAACGTAGGCCTTCATCAGTGGTACGGGCAGTGTACTGTTCTGCGGTATTGGGGCGATCGCTACTCGGAGGTCACTAATATTTTGTCTGATGTCCTGAACTGACATCAATAGAAGTTTGCCCTCAAGATTAGTGTTGATTATGAAACATAATACATGCTTTATCAGTAGACATTGCTCTTTTCCTCTAGTGTGGTTGTTGGTTAGTTCTAAGTTATTGTTTCTTATATTCTTTGATTAGGAGAGAGTCGTCAGCTTCGACACGACCCCCAGTCACCTACATGTGCATTGTTCCTTATCACAGGCGAGATTTTCTTGACAGCATACATTAACGAGTACATCACACTTTATGTGACATTAACAGACTTGCTCAAACTTTCTCGAGTTATCAGGCGAGACCTGCCGTCATGTTGTCGCAACATTTGGGCAATTTTCTCACTCGCCATGCTCAACTGAGACCTGCCGTCATGTTGTCGCAACATTTGGGCAATTTTCTCACTCGCCATGCTCAACTGAAGCGACCAATAGGAAACTCATCGAAAGCTGCATCAAGACAACGGCACAACTCGGCTCACAACTCTAGAAGACTTCATCATAGGAATTCGCCGAGAAGGCCTGCAACCGAAAGAACATACAAATGCGATACTCACCACTTTTGTTCAGGTGCCGCTGACGAAAATTCCAGTCGTGCTGGTCGGCACATCCTCTCCTGGCGCTTACAGCTTTCATGATTTGACGAAGAGCGCGCAGTAACTGCGAGAGAACAGGACGCCTCAGGTGATCCGTTGCGAGAGTTTCTTCGTTCCAATCCGTATCGTCCAACCTTTCAAAATAAAATGGAGAGTCACTTGCGGTAGCAAATGTTAGTCTAAAACAAACATTTTGACGAGGTGACTCGATACAGCTGTCAGAATTTGAACAAATGCATGTTTGCCATCAGATGTACAAGTTTATCAGATTTTTTCTTTATTCTTTGCCGGTTTCGGTCGTTGCGACCATCTTCACAGGAAGACTATATCAACAAAACAAACTAACAATGTGTACGGAAGATAAAACAAATGAGTTGTCAAGTTGAACAACCTAAACATGAGGAAGTACTTATGAGAGACCTGTACCTTAGATGGATATGAATTTCAACTTTCCACTGGATAAACTGAAAACCACTAGTCTTAAAATGTCTACAGAACGACATATAACAGTCCATGATCAGAATATCAACCCTAAATTGACTTCACTGTGATAAAAAAAAATCGATCATTAACATACCAACGCAAGGACACCTCTGTTTATATAAGTACCTTAAAGAACTTATGCATTTATCAGAAATCTAAATACCTTATAATACTCGGTTTGTGTTATACACAAAGATATACCGGGTGATCAAAAAGTCAGTATGAATTTGAAAACTTAATAAACCACGGAATAATGTAGATAGAGACATAAAAATTGACACACATGCTTGGAATGACATGGGGTTTCATTATAATAAAAAAAAGTTTTGCTAGACGTGTGAAAGATCTCTTGCGCGCGTCGTTTGGTGATGATCGTGTGCTCAGCAGCCACTTTCGTAATGCTTGGCCTCCCAGGTCCCCAGACCTCAGTCCATGCGATTATTGGCTTTGGGGTTACCTGAAGTCGCAAGTGTATCGTGATCGACCGACATCTCTAGGGATGCTGAAAGACAACATTCGACGCCAATGCCCCACCATAACTTCGGACATGCTTTACAGTGCTGTTCACAACATTATTCCTCGACTACATCTATTGTTGAGGAATGATGGACAACATATTGAGCATTTCCTGTAAAGAACATAATCTTTGCTTTGTCTTACTTTGTTATGCTAATTATTGCTATTCTGATCAGATGTAGCGCCATCTGTCGGACATTTTTTGGACGTTTGTATTTTTTTTGGTCTAATAAACCCCCATGTTATTCCAAGCATGTGTGTCAATTTGTACCTCTGTATCTACATTATTCCATGATTTATTCAGTTTTCAAATTTATACTGACTTTTTGATCACCCAGTATATTGTCAACCACCAATAAAATACAGACTATGATGGTCTGTCTCTAAAAGAACATAATATTTACAATGTGTCTGGGTTGTTAGCAGCATGAAGAAATATAGTAGCCAGAAGAAACGATATACTGAAAAACATCTACTAAAGAACGCCTCTTGAATACACTTACCTTCAGTAGGCGCAAAAGAAAAGTATACATCTGTTTACTCTCAGAATTCGGGAAATTTCTCACTTAGATATCAGCGATCACCCTGTGTGGATATCAAGTAGTACATGTACTTCAACTTCACGCCGAGCTGTGCTCTCCTTCCTCTGGCGCATTACCAGATGGGGCTTACGGTACTTAGCGTGCGATCGCTGGCGGCTTTAGGAGACAGAGGACGTGCTAGGGTGCGGGCAGTTTGTGGCAGGTGGCCCGCGTGGACGGCCACGTTTTGCGAGCGGGACTGTATCATACGGTGAGCTGTCGCGGTTTGTGTTGCGCCTCATCCAGAAGGGCGGTGAGGCGATGCTCCTGGAGGCATGATGTTCTGCCCTTTGTGTTGTCGAGTTCCAGGCTTCTTGTGGTAAAATTGCTCTTTCCTTGTGCATTGTACCCCTCCCCCCCTCCCCCCCCCCCTTAAACAGGACGTGGTGGTTTAAACTGTGGCCTTTGGCCTGTGAAACTGTAGCCGTTGGTATTCAAAGCTGCCTCGCGAGACTAGACTCTTGCTTGCTGGTATGTGCCGGTTGTTTGCTACATATTTTGCTGCCCGCAAAATTGCACCGGCGAGTTTGCCTCCTAGTAGAGCGACGCTCACTGTTTGACAGTTTGAATCTGCCTGTGGTCGCGGGTGTGTGTTCACCGTTAAATGGTAGATTGTCAACTTGATTTGCAAGTTTGCATCTTGCGGCTTCGTGTCGTGGCTTTCTTGTAGTGTTCCCCGAATTTTGCTGTTGTTGTTAACGTATAGCGTTGAATGACGGTTTGTTTAAAGGCAAGCAACGAAACGAGCCTTCAACAGAGCGACGTTGAGTGTTCAGTGAGCGTACAGTTGAAATTCTTGTTATAACCCAATACGTCTGTGATTATTATTAACTTGGCAAGATTACTACCTTTCGACAGGGCACCGTTGATATTTCCTGTTATTATTAACGTGCGCCGTTGAATCACACTTTGTTTAACGGCAAGCCACGAGAAGAGCCTTTCGACAGAGCGCCGTTGAGTGCTCAATCAGCGTACAGTTGAAAATACTGTAATTGCCAATGTTTTGCAGTCACTAGCAGTTGTACTCTGGGCTTGTGTGACTTGGTTGATTACATAGTTTTAGTTTTTTAAAATAGTTATATATGTTGCTGTTTAAGCCCCTTTTATGTATGTGTATGTTGGGTTGCAGCAGGTCTGACGACTGATCATTACCGTTGGCAGCAAGATAACGTAGTTATATATAGATATTGCTGTTTAAAATTTCTTATTTTTAATGTATGTATATGATGGGTCGCAGCGGGTCTGGTGACTAAGTATTACTGTCGTCAGTAGCACCTGCTACTTGTTGCTTCAACGATTATGTTATTGTAGTCCTTTATCTATGTCTGTTAATATTTATTCTGGGCATTTAATAGTCTTACCCTCAGCAGGTTTACCTGGTATCTTACGGCTATCTTCTGTAGTATTCTGGGCTTGTTGCTTGGTTGATTACATTTTTGTAGTTTTATGTACATACGTTTTTCGCAACAGGTCTGAGAACTGACCTCTCATTATTGAGAATTGTGCCCCGGTTGTTGGTTTGATTGTGTAGTGAGCATAATTTTGGTTTATCCATTTATATTCATTCTTCCGATTTAAGGTTTGGGAATACAAGAAACGTCTGTATTTATGATCATTTCAGGGCCGGCATTGGTTTCCGATGTTCTGCATCCAGCCGTGATCCTGTACCCTGTACCTTGGGCGCGTTATTGGGTTGAGAGAGTTGCCTATTTTGAGGCGCGCCACTCGCTATCTCTGTCGGAGGCTGTATTGCTCGATCCCCCGAAACTTAGCCTAGTCCTCCTACTCCCACTAATACTTAACGATAAATCCAGACTTGAGTAGGACCATATCAGTAGTAGCAGAGCGTGGCTGTTTCCGGGTTACGAGCGAAGTGTGTCGGGTTTCATACGAACATGGCCACCAGGAGCTGTCCATAGTTGTCATACTTAAAAACTGACCATCTGCGTTATGAGCTAGCCATTCGTCAACAGTCAACCCAGGGGAATGTAACTGAGTTAGTAAACAGATTGCGGGCTACATTACACGAGGCAATTGTTATTTCTCCCGACATTATGCGGAAGGTTGACCAAGTTATACCTTCGATTGAGCAGGCTGTTGACCAGCTCGAGCAGAACCTGAATTTTTTGGAGAGTACTCTAGTCATATTTTGACTAAAGTTCAGTCTTGATCACGTCATGTATGTCTTAATGATACAGGTAACCGGTTTCGGTTCTTTCTACAAAACCATCATCAGACCTATGGCTCCTTAGGATGGTAGGCGGAGCTCTCCTCGCTGCTAGTCATTCTCAAACAAAGGGCATGAATTTAGGCCCAACTTTGTCATTGGCAGGCCAGAGCAAGTGATCTTATCTCCATGCAAATCGATAAACGGTTCAACGAAGAGATAGACGAGTTAGCGAGCAGAATTACTCAGTTACAAGCCAAAGGCAGTACTGTTGGGTTACAGGCAGAATTCGAAGTTATGCATAACCAAACACTCCAGCCAGGCAGTCCCCAACAGCAAGGTGCTTGTGTACCGGAGGGAGAGGTGACGGAACAGTTTGCCGAACCCAGTCATGCATTTGCTCCGAGATGTCACACAGCTCGCCATTGCCAGTATTGACCAAATTCAACATTTTCTCTGGTTGGTCGTGCGTCTCTAGCTGCATGCTGAGACGTTGGGGTTGCTGGAAGCTACCATTTTGCGTATGTTGTATCCGCTCAATGTGGGGACCCTGTCTGTGATCTTCTTGGAATTACTGCAAGAACGACCTACCCTCGCCTACCTCCAACGGACTATGATTACATCTAAGCTTTCACCTAGCGCCCGCAACGAATTGGAGCGCCGGTATTATTGGCGCGTTCAGGTGCCACCTGAACCGTTAGTAGAATATACACTCCTGGAAATGGAAAAAAGAACACATTGACACCGGTGTGTCAGACCCACCATACTTGCTCCGGACACTGCGAGAGGGCTGTACAAGCAATGATCACACGCACGGCACAGCGGGCACACCAGGAACCGCGGTGTTGGCCGTCGAATGGCGCTAGCTGCGCAGCATTTGTGCACCGCCGCCGTCAGTGTCAGCCAGTTTGCCGTGGCATACGGAGCTCCATCGCAGTCTTTAACACTGGTAGCATGCCGCGACAGCGTGGACGTGAACCGTATGTGCAGTTGACGGACTTTGAGCGAGGGCGTATAGTGGGCATGCGGGAGGCCGGGTGGACGTTCCGCCGAATTGCTCAACACGTGAGCGTGAGGTCTCCACAGTACATCGATGTTGTCGCCAGTGGTCGGCGGAAGGTGCACGTGCCCGTCGACCTGGGACCGGACCGCAGCGACGCACGGATGCACGCCAAGACCGTAGGATCCTACGCTGTGCCGTAGGGGACCGCACCGCCACTTCCCAGCAAATTAGGGACACTGTTGCTCCTGGGGTATCGGCGAGGACCATTCGCAACCGTCTCCATGAAGCTGGGCTACGGTCCCGCACACCGTTAGGCCGTCTTCCGCTCACGCCCCAACATCGTGCAGCCCGCCTCCAGTGGTGTCGCGACAGGCGTGAATGGAGGGACGAATGGAGACGTGTCGTCTTCAGCGATGAGAGTCGCTTCTGCCTTGGTGCCAATGATGGTCGTATGCGTGTTTGGCGCCGTGCAGGCGAGCGCCACAATCAGGACTGCATACGACGGAGGCACACAGGGCCAACACCCGGCATCATGGTGTGGGGAGCGATCTCCTACACTGGCCGTACACCACTGGTGATCGTCGATGGGACACTGAATAGTGCACGGTACATCCAAACCGTCATCGAACCCATCGTTCTACCATTCCTAGACCGGCAAGGGAACTTGCTGTTCCAACAGGACAATGCACGTCCGCATGTATCCCGTGCCACCCAACGTGCTCTAGAAGGTGTAAGTCAACTACCCTGGCCAGCAAGATCTCCGGATCTGTCCCCCATTGAGCATGTTTGGGACTGGATGAAGCGTCGTCTCACGCGGTCTGCACGTCCAGCACGAACGCTGGTCCAACTGAGGCGCCAGGTGGAAATGGCATGGCAAGCCGTTCCACAGGACTACATCCAGCATCTCTACGATCGTCTCCATGGGAGAATAGCAGCCTGCATTGCTGCGAAAGGTGGATATACACTGTACTAGTGCCGACATTGTGCATGCTCTGTTGCCTGTGTATGTGCCTGTGGTTCTGTCAGTGTGATCATGTGATGTATCTGACCCCAGGAATGTGTCAATAAAGTTTCCCCTTCCTGAGACAATGAATTCACGGTGTTCTTATTTCAATTTCCAGGAGTGTATCGACCGAGTTCGTACTGCTGAACGAGCCTTAAGTATGGAGGTTGCTGAACAGCGGAGTGTGGAGGTTATTCTGCAGGGGATGAGACCTGATGATCGATCAAGGGCGTAGTTCGCTGGGAAGCCTACTGCCTACTACCTACTCCCAGTTATCTGAGTTGGATACCTTTATAGAGGTCCTTAGGGTTGCTGATGAGCAGAGAGGCCTTAGTAGCGCCGCGATCAGGGCACCTGAATTTTCGTCTGAGCTAGCACAATTGTCTCATCGGTCGTTAACTGACTGGAGGTGTTTCAGGTGCGGTTCAAAATGGTTCAAATGGCTCTAAGCGGTATGGGACTTAACATCTGAGGTCATCAGTCCCCTAGACTTAGAACTACTCAAACCTAATGACATCACACACATCCATGCCCGAGGCAGGATTCGAACCCGCGACTGCAGCAGCAGCGCTGTTCCGGACTGAAGCGCCTAGAACCACTCAGCCACTATGGCCGGCTCAAGTGCGGATCTGACACCCATCTCGTCAGGAGTTGCCCCGAGCAGCATGGGGCCAAAAGAGATCGATGACGCCAGAGGAAACAGGGGGACTATCGTTCTAGGTTACCGAAAGGCTGCGCTCATGTCAGAACAACTAAATCCTCGAAACTTCTCTTTGTCTGTGCTCTACTCAATCAGGAGTCCGTTTGGAGTCTCCTTGACTCCAGGAGCGCTGTGTCCCTGCTCGATCGGAACTGATATCTTGAATTTCATAGGATCTGTAAGTTGCCATCCCCATCTCACAGTTTTCAGTGGTGTCGAACAGTTAGTGGACAGAGGCTGCCCCGGCGGGAGAGGTATGGGTCAAGTTGCCGGTGGTGGGTTTTTCCTGGCCAGTACAGCCACTCTTGGTGAGAAAACTTCCCGTTACCCTGTTGCTTGGTTGCGATTTTATTCAGCACACCGGACATATCCTTGACGTCAACAGGAGGACCTTTACCTTTAAATTTTTCCGCGACCAGAAAATAGAGTTTTGTTCGTGTGAGATTAGTCAGCGGTGTCCCTTGCTGGTCAACAAGGTTATATCTGAGTTTCAGCTTGGGCACCGCCACAGGCCCCAAGCTCAACAACTGTTCGAGGTACTGCAAGGTTATCCTAACGTTATTACTGACAGATTGGGAGTAACCCAAAGGATAGAGTATAAAGTTTGCTTGGTTGATGATGTCCCAGTGCGCCAAGCCCCCTATCGGTTATCCCCTCCTAAAATTCAGATCCTACGCCAGAAGGTCGACGTTATATTGCGTGAAGGGGTTATCAGATCATCAACCTCCCCTTACGCTTCCCCAATGTTCTTAGTCCCGCAGGCTCAGGGACGAGATTACCAGCCTGCCGTCGACTAGCGGCAACCCAACCAGGAGGTGGTTCTGGATTCCGTTCTCCTTTCTGACCTTCATAACTGCTTCACCTTGTTTGCCGGCGCTAGGTATTTTACCGTCCTCGACTTGAATCAGGCTTACCATCAGATTCCATTGGCGGAAGAATCCAAAAAGGCTACTGTGTTTTGTATCGACTGGAATCTTTTTGATTTTAACTGAGTCCCGTTTGGATTGTCGACTGGAGCCGCTGTTCTGTCTCGCCTGTTGGACAGCGTTTTTGGTGACATGAAGTTTGATTTCCTTTATAATTATTTGGATGACGTAGTCATCTTCAGTAAGACCTTTGACAAACATTTAAATCATTTGGAATCCGTTCTGGAGAGACTGCAGGGAGCTGGTCTGACGGTTAAACCGTCCAAGATCGCCTTGACCAGAGAACAAATTTCCTTCCTTTGCCATTTGGTTTCTCATGACGGAATCCGCATCGACCAGGAGCAGACCATCAGTCTTAGAAATTTTCCCCTGCCCACCAGTAAGAAGGGCGTCGCAAGTTTCATTGGGATGGCCAATTATTTCAAGAAGTTTGTGCCTAATTTCGCTCAGCTGGCTGCCCCGCAGAATGACAGAATAGCACTCACATGCTCACAGTAAATGGCGGCCTTGCCAGGATAGGTAAATTAGGTAAGCTACCAGGATAGGAAAGTGTCAGGATAGTTAGGTACGGCAGGTCGCAGCAGTAGCACTTTGAAGAACTTTCTTTCATGTATTAAGTAGCTATTCGCAAAGACTGGGATCAGAGTAGATACAGCTAGTGAAGAAAGCAGAATTGTAGGGAAAAGGGCACGTGTTATTGTGTTGGAAAATTTTGCATTTTTTTACGATTTTTGTGTAGCTGTTAGGGCATAGGACTTTCAGGTGATAGGCACAGACGCAGAGTGACACAGAGACGCAGTGTGACGCAGCATCATATAAGTTAGAACTAAGAAATAACATTTTTCTCCCTTTGCAAGCGCACAAGTGGAGATTGGAGACTGTTGCAGAGCAGACAGAACATTAGTCGAGAAGTCACGACGTTGTTGTTGTTGTTGGTTCAACCAACTGGTAAGTGGTAGTACAGTTTTGTAGATAGGGTTGTGATGTGTTGAAAGAATTTCCGTGTTAACGAGAGCACAAGCCAAAAGGTTACGTGAGAGACAGCAAGTAGACAAGATGGGGGAGAATCAACCAGATAGACAGCAAGTAAACAAGCTTATTGAGAATAGGACACAAGGTGAACCTGAGAATAGGACAGACGGTGAATCAGAGAATAGGACAGTCGGGGAGCTGCAGAATCACAGGCTCATTTAGACTGGGATAAAATTGAGACAGATCAGACAGATGGGAATCGAAGGGACGAGAACATCGAATTTCCAGAAAGTGAAATTCCAGGTAGGGCACATTCTGAGCCAGAAATAGACAGCCCACGTAGGAAATGGCAAAGATTAGAAGCGAAACGAGCACAGGAAACGCGTTTGTTTGCCGTATATTCAGGGACAGAATACGCGTCAATACAGTCAATGAACGGGCAGTTAGCTAACGTTCAAAGAGAAGTAGACAGTGAGGAAGAGGGGGAAGATTTAGAATACGTCGAACCTATCGTACACATTCTAAATATGCCCCAACAACAGACACAGAATTTTGTGAATTTACGAGTGCCACGAAAAGGCTTCGTAACAGACGCAACTGTACCTGCAAACGCAAGACATACACAACAGAAAGGGCAGAATGCGGAGATGTTTGCGCCACGTAATGGTTCAATGAGAAACGCAACTAGTCCTCAACACTGACAGCACGGGTTATTGTAGTTATCAAACTTAGAAAAGCCACAGCATAGTCCAGTAAACGACGTAACTGACCGAGTAGAAAACAATAGATCGAGAATACATAGTTCAGCAGAAGGTAGTGTTACAGGACAGGACGCGGTCATGGAGGCGTTACAAAAAATTAACGCTAGTATGACGAAACTGACTCTACATCTACATCCATACTCCGCAAGCCACCTGACGGTGTGTGGCAGAGTGTACCTTGAGCACCTCTAACGGTTCTCCCTTCTATTCCAGTCTCGTAATGTTCGTGGAAAGAAGGATTGTCGGTATGCCTCTGTGTGGACCCTAATCTCTCTGATTTTATCCTCATGGTCTCTTCGCAAGATATACGTAGGAGATAGCAATATACTGCTTGACTCCTCGGTGAAGGTATGTTCTCGAAACTTCAACAAAAGCCCGTACCGAGCTACTGAGCGTCTCTCCTGCAGAGTCTTCCACTTATCTATCATCTCCGTAACGCTTTCGCGATTACTAAATGATCCTGTAACGAAGCGCGCTGCTCTCCGTTGGATCTTCTCTATCTCTTCTATCAACCCTATCTGGTACGGATCCCACACTGCTGAGCAGTACTCAAGCAGTGGGCGAACAAGCGTACTGTAACCTACTTCTTATGTTTTCGGATTGGATTTCCTTAGGATTCTTCCAGTCAGTCTCAGACTGGCATCTGCTTTACCGACGATCAACTTTATATAATTATTCCATTTTAAATTACTCGTAATGCGTACTCCCAGATAATTCATGGAATTAACTGCTTCCAGTTGCTGACCTGCTATGTTGTAGCTAAATGATAAGGGATCTTTCTTTCTATGTATTCGCAGCACATTACACTTGTCTACATTGAGATTCAATTGCCATTCCCTGCACCATGCGTCAATTCGCTGCAGATCCTCCTGCATTTCAGTACAATTTTCCATTGTTACAACGTCTCGATATACCACAGCATCATCCGCAAAAAGCCTCAGTGAACTTCCGATGTCATCCACAAGGTCATTTATGTACATTGTGAATAGCAACGGTCCTACGACACTCCCCTGCGGCACACCTGAAATCACTCTTACTTCGGAAGACCTCTCTCCATTGAGAATGACATGCTGCGTTCTGTTATCTAGGAACTCTTCAATCCAATCACACAATTGGTCTGATAGTCCATATGCTCTTACTTTGTTCATTAAACGACTGTGGGGAACTGTATCGAAGTCAAGAAGTCAAGAAACACGGCATCTACCTGGGAACCCGTGTCTATGGCCCTCTGAGTCTCGTGGACGAATAGCGCGACTCAGGATATTAATACACAGATAACGAAACAGAATACACAGATGAAAAAACAGTATCAGGAATTGAAACAGGATAATCACGAATTGAAACAGGATAATCAGGCTATTAAGACACAGATCCAACAGGTTACAATCCAGATGGAAGAAGGGATCGCCAGAATTGATAGTCAGATCACTCAGATAAACAAAGACGTGAAAGAATCAAGAGAATTCAGGTACTAACACAAGGTCAGCAGCAATTACGCACTGACGTGGACAAGGTCCAATTGGACATCGTAAACGTTGTCAAAAAGATGGAACGTTTTACGAAAAAAGCCACTCGAACAGCAATACAAGTTTCGGAAGAACAAGCAATTCAAAGCAAGGTCGCAAAGGTTGAACTGAAAAAATATTATCAGTGGATCAATAAAATAGAACTTAAAAACAAAGATCAGTTTGAAAAGCTTCGAACAGAGTTGATACAAACTATCGAAGAAAAGATCGAGACCGATTACAACTGTAGCGAAACAACTGACACGTCAAGCATTAATTCAGTACACGAACACGCGCTGTCTAAGACAGTTCAAGTAGAACCAAGGCTAGACGTAACACTTGCGCAGAAATCGAAACAGAATACCCCGATTAAAGTAATACATGACATGCCACAGGACCAGGCACAGTATCTAGAAAAACGGAACACATACATTCAGCCGATACCAATAGAAAGACGGGCAACTGAACCAGTAAATCCAATGACGCAACATAGTAGCAGCACAGGTACTATACCGCGAACGACGAGAGTAGAAACACACGAACAACACTTTTGTTCACCCATGATACGATATGACGCGGAGATGAGTCAGGAAATTGAGAATAGGCAGGCAGGCATAGATTACCAGAGAATAAACACGACGACACAAGCAGTGGCAGATTATTTGAGTCCATGAATCAGCCTCAAGCCGGATTTATGAGTAGATATGATACAGACCACTTCCTTACAGTTAGAAAATTTCAACATTTCAAGAAAGAAAGCGGTAGCTTCCATGCACGCACATTCATCGATCAGTTTCAAATAGGCTTACCAAACCACTGGAGCGTAGCTCATAGACTTGACTTCATTTGTGCACACATGTCAGGGACAGTAGCAGAGGTGATGCAAAAGATCACGGCTACCTGTACGTCTTACCTACAGTTCAGAACAGCATTTCTCGAAAGATATTGGTCTAAGGAGGCGCAAAACACAATTAAATAGGAGTTACTTCAGATGACACCATGTGAAAACTCAGGAGAGAAAAACGTGGTAAAATTCTTTGATACAATGGACAAAAAGAATCAATGCCTAGACAAACCATACAGTAACGGAGAGCTGATACGTCTATGTAGAATGAAATTACCGGTAAAGTATCGTCTGCGACCACAAAGTTTTAAGCCTTATTTTAACTTGCTGGCTACGTCACTACAAATTAATGTGGTAGGTGCTATTTCTGCAAGGATTTGATTTTTATATTGTCTGTATCAAAGTCGGTGAAAACCTTGTTGCAGATGCACTATTTAGGTTACTCTATAGTCTGCATGAGATTAGTGACTTTGTAGAAGAGGTGACGTATTACAAACTGTTATTCATGGAGGATTCAGTTCACCAGCATTATTATTTGTAAATGTATAAGAACATGCAAGCATTGCAGGATGCTGTTCCTAAGTGGTCTAAGGTTAAGTGCATGCTGTTACTTCAACCAAATTACAAACTGAACCAATATTACATTTTACATAATAATGTATTGTTCCATCGGTTTAATAGTGACAATGAGTTATGGTGCTCATGCTTACTAGAATTACTTGATGTGGTATACGCTTATGGCCTGAAGATATTGTGGAATTGAAAAGTACAAACAGAAAATTGCGTCCTACTGCCACATGCCAAATCTCCAGAGGCATGTGCACCCTCTGTTGTGAGTGGGAATTATCTCTGAGAAAACTAAAACCATGAACCTACCATGCAAAATTCCCTTGCATCCGATCCCAACGACTAAATCTGGAGAAATCGCATCAATTGACATAGGTGGACCATATCCTCATGGCAGGGGAGGCGTTGAATATCTGCTTATGGTACACGACTTATTCTCAAAAATAATTCTCATTATTTGTCACAGAAATGAAGTGGATAGAAATGAGTGAGTGGCTCCACTTCCACTCGTCACGAGACGTCACATCTGGTGGGAAGAAAAAACACGCCAAACGTTTGCCTCTTTGAATGCTAGCTCTGTGACTCAAAAGAGAGTAAATGATAAGAAACTAGGCAGTCGTTGGATCTAGACGAGATGGTGCTACTTAGGTCTCATCCTAAGCTATCTCTTCTCTGGAAACGGAACAAGAAATGACAGTTACTGTATACTGGACCATACCATATTGTGAAAATCACCTATGATTGTTGTTCTCTCTTGGTGTATCCAAATATGTGTACAGTCAAAGTACTTAATCACCAAAGAGATGATTTATAAGGTAGAGATTTGTTTTATTATTGCATGTAGCCATGTCTGTGCTTGATCTATTTGCGATCTATTTTATATTGTATTTGTGTATGTGTACGTCAATGCAAATACATAAGAGTGCTTGACGGCTTGTTGAATAATCCTTCATTGAGAGAGCTTTGTACTCAAATGCACTGAATGTAAATAAGGCTTGTACGACATCATGAATTATTGGATTAAACGATGGCAGACTTTATGATAATCTGTGGTGTACTGGAATTCTGATTCATGTTTTGAGGATTATATCCTTTACACACTAGTTAGTGCCTCCTGCTCTATAAGTTTTAGTGATGTAAGAGAGTGTGACCTAATAGTTAATATTTTTATCTTGTCATTTGTCTAGTATGTTCTTTGATATAATTAGAAATCTGAACTTTAGTGATTGAGGACGTGGATCCTCTGTTTAATTGTTTCACTAGTCAGTGAAATTTCAGTGTAATTATGTATACAAGGATGACTTTTTGTGCTTGAAGCACATTCCATAAAGACAGTCATGACCAGTCATTACACAGACTGTTCATCATGGCACACATGGACTTAGCATTGGTCGCTAATTTACAATTTTCTGGGAGTTACAGATCTCTATAATCAGACTGTATACAGAAATTTAAAGTTTGATGAACTAAACACATCAGCGGATATAATCTTTAGTGCCTAATTAGTAAACAAATTAAAGTTCCACAATTTCTGGATTGGCTTAAATGTATTGCATGGCATGTTTTTATAAATTTATTTGTATTAGTGCTTCATATGTGTGAATATTTTGTGTGTGTCCTGAACGTGATGCAGAACGTAAGTTATTGGGTAAATGTTTAAAGAATGTCATGTAGCATTAGCTTCTGTCATACTGCTGTGCTGGCATTCGCGTTCATGAGCTTTGTTGTTTTCCTGGCTATGGTTGATTTGCTTTGTTTCTGTAATGTACGGTTTTAGGAGACTTGATGTCCCAACCTTTTATTCCTATTCTATTATTGTCAGACCATGGAGCGTTTCCAAGTGCCTGACTGATACATTCCAAACCTGGAAAATGTATCCGATTTTTACCTATTGCTGCACCACGACTAAGTATAGGCATGATTTTGGGGAACAGAAGGTTATCAGCAGAGCAAATTTGGAGGAGGAACGGGAACAATGACGTGGAGCACTACGTTAAGGACTGTGTGCCATGCACACAGAGGGCCGATATATCGCATTAAGACGTGCCATTTCCAAGGTTACCAGAGGCATCCAGTCCATTTCCTATGTTGGGATTGGATGTCCTCGAGCCATTTAACAAAACACCTGCAGGAAATAGGTATGTTCTCACCATCACCGATCATTTTTCTCAGTTTTTGGCAATAGTACTGATACCAGACCAACGGGCTAGTACTGTAGCGCAGGCGTTGGTAAACAACTCGATATTAATGTCTGGGTTGCCTGAGACCAAAATTACGCACCAAATTACGAATTTTGTCTCAGATATAATGAAGCAGCTATGCCGATTGGCGTTTTTGTGATGTCAGAAGTTTTATATTTGTACAAATACTTATGTTGCTCTGTCAGTTTGTGAACGTTAAGGACACCTTTTTGTAGTACTATTAGTTAGTTTCATGCTTCATAGACCGTATGAATGATTCTTTTATCGAAATAAGATGGAACAAATGAGTTTGCAGATTATGTATTCATGATTAATGTGGATGTTAATCAAGAAATTATTATTTTTAGTGCCACACATGCAACTACACTGGTATTTCTTTTTTTTTCGTTTTTATTTATTTCTTACTGGCTACCAATTTTTAAGTAGAAATTCGTCAGTGGAAGAAGTTGCCCAAAAGAAATGATTTTAAATTAGCTCTAAAAATTGATTTGTTACCGGTCTGACATTTTATGTTAAGGCGAAAATAATGAAAAATTTTTGTTGCTGCGTATTGAATTCCTTTCTGAGCCACTGACAGCTTCATGGGCTGCAGCACTGGCGCAGATCGCACACGCTTGAATATTAAACTCGTCAAGATAAATAATTAATTCAACAATAACTGTCAATTAAGTTAATACTACACCATAACGAAGTTAATTAGAGTCTGTTTTATATTATCTATTGAAGGTTTCACTCTTTTCAAAGTATTTCCCAAGAAAAAACATAAATAAAATAAAGGCCGGGTTCCGCGTACTTTAGACGTAAGTTTACATTCAAATTTAAGACATTTCTTTAAGTATTAAGAGAAGAATTTAGGTTGTTTTCATTACACATATATTTGGTAGTACTGTATCTACTCGGGGAATTAAAGGTTTATGTTCTATCTTTTATTTCCTTTCAAAACGCGTAAAGTACGTATGGCACATACACGATCTTAGGCCTAATTTTTCGGGTATACAAGTTTTTATTTCTAACGTTAGTTTAATTGCATTACGTTACTATATTAATAGTATACACGTATATTAGTGTTCCACATAACTTTAGTGGCTTTTGTGATCTTCAGTTAATAGAATATTATTGTTATTGCCTAGATACATTTTGTAAGAAATATTGTAAACAACCATGAGCGAGAAGTGCTTGAGCTGCTGTAGGAAAGTCAATTCTGAGGTTTTGTGCAGCTGTTGTGGTAGATGGTTACATTGGGGTGAATGTAGTGGCATGAGAATCGGGGAAGTAAATTGGTCTCTTCCATGGTATTGCAGATTATATTCAAGGGATAGGGAAATAGCGGAACAGGAAGGGAAGATTAGAGCCCTTCAGGCTGAACTGGATAGTGCTAGGAACTGATGTGGTTAAGGGGGGAGGAGGGTGAAGGCAGGTGGGAAGTGGTAGCAAGGAACAGAGGCCACAGAAAGAGAACAGTACCAGACAGTCCCATCATTGGCACAAACAATAGATTTGCCCTGCTACCTCAGTCAGCTAAGTAAGAGGCTCACGTAGATGTAAGTGTAGTCATCACTCAGAAGACTTTCACTAGGAAACCAACCGTTGCAAAAAAAGTAGAAAGTAGGAGGAAAGTTCTGATGTTAGTATCTACAGTAGAGGTGTGGGGAAAAATTAGTTGACAGGTACTAGGTCACAAGTATGTTCAAGGCCAGTGCATGTCGTAGCCAAGTGATAGAGGATGTAGGATGATCGTGTAAACGTTTTTCAAAGCAGGATCATGTTGTGGTAGTAGGTGGAGCGAGAAACAGTATTGATAGCGATCAGGGCTACAACATTGAGTGTGACCTGGTAAAAGTAGCATCTGCAACCAATCATACAAATGTTGGCTTAGTTTCTGCTTTCATGCGGTATGACTGGCCCCAATTGAACAGCTCTGTCAGGAGGGTCAATATGGAGCTGGATCATCTGCTTTGGGCGGCTACTTTGAGAAGTATAGGTTTGGTTCCTGTTGATGGTGTTGGTAGGTGGGACTTCACAAGTCCTGGCCTGCATCTCAGTAGGAAAGGGGAGGGTAAACTGGCTGGGATGATGGCATAATCTTTAAGGGAGGGAAGGGGGGCACTGAAATTCATGGGAGTGCTTTTTTAGGCTAAAATCAGTATCCAATCATACTACATTTATTGAAATTAAGCTTAATAAAAAATTCAGACAGGCAGGTACTAGAGATGAGAAAATATCACAAGATTCTCATAACAGTATACTGAAAAATAATGTTAGCATGTCACAAGATTCAGACAAAAGCATAGTAAAAAATAATGTTAATATATTGCATCAGAATATCAGGGGATTAAAAAACAAAGTAGGTGAGCTTCTTGTTTGTATAGAGGATTTAGAAACTGAGGATGGAATAGATGTACTATGCCTGTCTGAACATCATATAGTCACAGGTATGGAAATGGTAAATGTAGGTGGATATCGGCTTTCAGCACATGTAAGTAGAGACACTATGGAGAGAGGAGGAGTTGCCATATATGTTAAAATCAGTCAGTGTGGAAAATTTCGAAACTAAAAATTTTTCAATAGAGCAACACATAGAAGCATGTGCATGTGAGCTTAAGCTAAATAAAGGCACTTTCATAATTGTAGTCATGTATAGGTTCCCATTCGGAAATTTTCAACTATTTTTGAAAAACGTGGATTCTTTGTTGTGCTACCTGTCAGACAAAGGAAAGCAAATTATGTAGATTTTCTGAAAGAGTCAGATAGAAAGCTTGACCTTGAAGGATTACTTGGTTATTTCAATTTGACATCAGTTGTGGATTTTCCTACTCGGGTGGTACAGGAAAGCAGCAAACTGACAGATAACATTTTTATAGTCCAATATAAATATAATCAAATAATCTTTTCCTGTTAAGAATGGTCTGTCTGATCATGATGCACAGCTAGTTACAGTAAATTTTAGGGAAAGCTTGCAACAGTTAGACTGAGATGAAGTGTACAGTGAACATGATGCTAATTTAAAATTTAACCTGTTTCATGATACCTTTGTGAGTATATTTGAAAACAGATTCCCTAAGAAAACAATTAAATATAATTGTAAGGCACCATGTAAAAAACCATGGCTTACTAAAAGGATAAAAATATCCTGTAAACAGAAAAGGGAAATGTATCTTATAGCTAGGAGGAGTAATGATCCTGAAACAACAAAACATTTTAAAAACTACTGCACTGTATTAAGAAAAGTTATTAAAAAGTCCAGAAGTATGTACATTATGTCTGAGATCACATCTGATAATAAAATTAAAACAGTTTGTAATATTGTGAAAAGGGAGACAGGGCAACCGAGAGTGCAGAACGACTGTATTTCTATCAAACACAATTAAAAGTTTGTTAACAAGAAGTCAGAAGTAGAAAACATTTTTAATAATCATTTTTAAGTGTTGTAGAGAAAATAGGGTCCAGCTATTCATTAGAAAATGTAAGGCACTATATGGAAGAGGCAGTACCTATGCAATTGGATAAAATTGAAATTCAACCCACGTTTCCTACTGAAATTAGGAAAATTATAAATTCACTCAAAAGTAAAAGCTCACATCGAATTGACGGCATTTCCAACAGGGTATTATAAGCTTGTTCCCAACAAATAAGTAGGAGTCTCATCCACATATGTAGTAGCTCACTGAAACAGGGAATTTTTCCAGATAGACTGAAATGTGCTATTGTTAAACCATTGCATAAAAAAGGGGATAGATCTGGTGATAACAACTACTGCCCAATCTCACTTCTGATACCTTTATCCAAAATTCTTGAGAAAGTAATGTATTCAAGAGTAGCATGACAGATTTGTAAAAATGAAGTACTAACAAAATGTCAATTTGGTTTTGAGAAAGGCTTTCCAACAGAAAATGCTATATATGCTGTCACCGATTAAACATTAAATGCAATGAATAGCTGAAGATAAGCCATTGGGATATTTTGTGATCTCTCAAAGGCTTCTGACTGTGTGAATCATGAAATTCTTCTAGATAAGCTGAAGTATTGTGGTATGAGTGGGACAGAGGACAAATGGTTTAATTCATACTTAACTGGAAGAATGCAGAAGGTTGAAATTAACAGTACAGATAGTCTACATAAACCAGCAGAGTCATCTAACTGGGGAAGTATTAAGAATGGTGTCCCACAGAGTTTAGTCTTGGGGCCCTTACTGTTCTTGATATACATTAACGACTTGTCACTCTATTTGATTTGATTTGATTTACTTTCATTCCAATTGATCCATAATGAGGAGGTCCTCCAGGGTGTGGAACAAGTCAGAAAAACAATAATACATGACAAATATTTACAACTGAAACAAATAAGCTAATGTACCTTCCACAGGTCCCAAGTGGAATGATCGTCATTTTTTTTAATGACCACTATGTGAAAGAACCATTTTACAAACACTAATGCACTGAATTTAAAATAAAAAAAGATTTTTTTATTTATGAGGTAATAAACATGTAATAGAACTACTACATACTTATTTACAATGAACACGTTACTGCACTATGGTGCAGAAGTTTCATATATATATAGAAATCAGTTGGTCCTACTGCAAAATTCATCAATGGAGTAAAATGAGTTGGCCAGCAACAAATCCTTCAGGCTTCCCTTAAACTGAATTTCGTTGGTTGTTAAGCTTTTTATGGGTGCTGGCAAGTTATGAAAATGTATGTTCCTGAATAATGCACACCTTTCTGTGCAAGACCAAGTGACTTTAAACCCTTGTGAAGATTATTCTTATTTCTAGTATTGATCCCATGAATTGAGCTGTTGGTTTGAAAAAGTGATATAATTTTAATGACAAATTTCATTAAGGAATAAATATATTGGGAATCAGTAGTTGGTATTCCTGGTTCCCTAAACAGGCTTCTGCAGGATGTTCTTGAGTTCACACTACAATTAACTCTTACTGCACGTTTTTTGTGCCCAGAAAATTTTAGCTTGGCTTGATGAATTACCCCAAAAAATAATCCCTTATGACATCATAGAATGAAAGGAAACGTAGTATGCCAGCTTTTTCATTTTTATATTCCCTTTGTCTGACACAATTCGCATTGCAAACAGAGATTTGTTAAAATACTTCAGCAGTTCTATGGTGTGATCCTCCCAGTTGAATTTATTATCAAGCTGTAGTCCCAAGAATTTAACACTGTCCACTTCTTCTATCTGCTTTTCATCATATGTTAGGCATATACTTGTGGGACACCCCTCACAAGTTCCTAACTGCATGGTGTATGTTTTTTCAAAGTTTAGTGACAAGGAATTGTCTAGGACCCAGTGATTAATGTCCACAAATATTTTATTAGCCAATCTTTCTAAGACTACACTTGATTTGGTATTTATTGTAATGTTTGATCATTGGCAAACAAAACGAACTGGGCATCTGATAATGTTACTGATGAAAGGTCATTGATATTCACAGGAAAAATTAAGGGCCCTAAAATGGAACCTTGTGGGAACCCACATGTAATTAGTTCCCAGTTGGATGATACCTGATAGCTTAATACATGTCTCTTTCCTAATAACACCCTTTGGTTCCTGCCAGAGATACAAGATTTGAACCATTTTGCAGCATTTCCTGTTATACCATAATATTCTAATTTACTTAAAAGGATATTGTGATTTACACAGTCAATTGCCTTTGACAGATCACAAAATATACTAGTTGCCTTCAATTTCTTGTCTAATGAATTAAGCACATTTTCACAATAAGTGTAGATAGCCTTCTCAATATCAGAACCCTTCAGAAATCCAAATTGCGACTTTGACAGTATGTTATTTGACATAAGGCGGTTATAAAGCTGATTGTGCATTACTTTTTCCAAAATTTTTGAGAATGCTGGCAAAAGTGAAATTGGAGGAAATTTGAGGCTATTTCTTTATTTCCCTTCTTAAACAGTGGCTTAACTTCAGCATATTTCAACCATATAGGAAATATTCTACTCATAAACGACTGGCTACACAGATAGCTTAATATGTTACTTAACTCACAATCACATTCTTTACTTAACTTAGTTGATATTTCATCATACCCACTACATATTTTTGATTTTAAAGGTTTTATGGTGGACATTATTTCTGCTGGGGTAGTGAGGGTCAGATTCATTTTATGGAAGTTACTTGAAATGTCTGGTCTGAGGTATTCCATAGCAGCATCTACAGAACCCGACAACCCCACCTTTTCAGTGGCAGTTATAAAAAGTTTGTTAAAAAGTTCTGCAACACTATACACATCTGTCACTAATGTATCATTTACTGTTAATGCTGTTTTTCCCTCTTCATGTCTGGTTCTACCGGTCTCCTCCTTCACTATATCCCATATTGCCTTTATTTTTTTATCTGATATGACTATCTTTTCCTTGTAATATTTTTGCTTTGATGTTCGTATTACAGTCTTTAATATTTTGCAGTATTTCTTGTTATGTGCTATAGCATCAACATCAGAACTGTTTCGGATTGGCAGATACAGTTTTCTTTTTGTTTTACATGATAGCCCTATTCCTTGAGTAATCCATGGCTGCTTTGTAGACTTTGCTCTAACCTTGGTCAGTTTTGGGGGAAAACAGTGTTCAAATAAGGTAAGCAATTTATTAGCAAAAGTGTTATATTTTTCATTTATGCCATGAGCACTGTAAACATCAGTCCAATGAATGTCTCTAAAGATTGTCCTAAAATAATCAATTCTTGGCTTATTGATTACCCTCTTGAGCTCAGATTTAACAGATTTATATTCGTGAAGATGTAAAGTTAGTTCTTTTTGCTGATGATACATGTATAGTAATCACACCCAAGAAGCAATAATCAGCTGTGGAAATTGCAAATAATGTCTTTAAGAAAATTATTAAGTGGTTCTCTGCAAATGGACTCTCACTAAATTTTGAGAAAACACAGTTTATGCAATTCTGTACAGTGAATGGCATAATACCATTGTTATATTTAGACGATAAACGGAAGTCTGTTGCTAAGGTAAAATACTCAAAATTTCTGGGTGTGTGCATTGATGAGAAATTGAATTGGAAGAAACACATCGATGATCTTCTGGAACGGTTAGATTTAGCTACTTATGCCTTTAGGGTTATTGAAAATGTTGGTGATAAACATTAATAGCTGGAGCCCACCCAAGATCACCTTGCAGACATTTATTTAAGGAACTCGGGATATTCACAGTATCTTAGCAAAACATATATTCACTTATGAAACTTGTCATTAACAACCCATCCCAATTCAAAAATAACAGCGAAGTGCACAGCTACAACACTAGAAGATAGGGCGATATTCACTATTCTGGATTAAATCTCACTTTGGCACAGAAAAGGGTAAATTATGCTGCCATAAAAATCTTTGGAAATTTGCCAAACAGTGTTAAAAGTCTGACAGATAGCTAACCAACATTTAAAAGCAAATTAAAAGAATTTCTGAATGACGACTCCTTCTACTCAATAGATGAATTCTTAGATATGAACTAGTAACTGTAAAAAAATTAATTAATTAATTAATTAATTTGTGTAAAGGAATCTTATGTTAATGTAACTTGTTCCACGTCATTACGAAATGTCATATTCATGATCTGTGTAACAAGGATTAATGTATGTATGTATGTAACAATAGGTGATACACGTCATTTATCCCTTTAGTGTTGTAGGAATGGACATCACTGATTTTCTCAAATTGTAGTAGATTATTTATAACATCATGATCGGCCACATCTTAATACGGCTGTTAGGCGCGTTAACATGGGGCAGGAGAGGGCGCTGATGGCAGGGGACATGGGTCACGGAAGTGCTGCCAGTTGGGACTATCAGTAGATCGGATTTTACTAGGCATGGCGTGCACCTCAATAAGTATGGGAGGGGGAGGCTGGCAAATCTTATAGGTGACACTGTAGTGGGTGGTGGTGGGATCACTCTTGAAAAAATTACTGTAGTAGTTGGTGTTAGAGCTGCATCCTTTTTAGACTGAAGTCAGCTGATAGGTATACGTGCTTAAAGGACGACCCTCTAAGAGCTCACCCTCAGATGATGTCATGTTTCTAAGTAGAGAAGGAATTAGCATATTTCATCAAAATATAAGGGGTATTAGAGATAAAGGTAGTGAACAGCTTATAGATGCTGTCTCTGAAATTATTGGTGTATCAGAGCACCACTTAAATAATTTGACAATTCAGAGGCTTCCTTTACCAGGACACAGATTAGCTCGCTGTTTTTCAATGAGTTCCTTGTGGGGTAGGGGAGTGGCTATGTACGCAAAAACAGCATTCCATTTGAGTCCACAGATGTATCAGAGTACTGCACTGAACAGATATTTGAATGTTGTGCAGGGGCCATTGAATTTAGTGAAACTAAACTTCTAATTGTTGTTGTTTATAGGTCCCCTAACTCTGAGTTCAGAGAATTTCTGCTCAAGCTACAAAGGGTTCTTGATTCACTTTGTAGGAAGTACCAGAAATTAGTTATATGTGGTGACTTCAGTATAAATTTTGTATATGATGGTGCAAGAAAAAGGATGTTGGTAGATCTTCTAAATTCATATGATCTGTTTCAGACTGTGTTTTTTTCCAACTATGGCGCAGGGGAACAGTAGCACAGCAATAGACAGCATTTTTATTCATTCTTCATTCCTAGATGGGTATTCTGTTAGTAAAAGGGTGAATGACTTTTCAGACAATGATGCACAAATTTTAACACTAAAAGGCTTTTATACTCAAACAAATGTCACATGTAGGAAAGTTAATCCAACAGCAATAGAGAGTTTTTTCAACCTTGTCAAGGAACAAAGGTGGCAGATTGATTATAGTGCCTATAACATAGATGATAAATATAATTCTTTCCTTCACACATTTCTCATGCTCTTTGAGAATTGCTGTCCATTAGAACATTCTAAATGGGGCACTAGCAGTAATAGGCAGCCTGGGTGGCTGGCTAGTAGGATAAGGATATCATGTACAACAAAGTGGGAATTATATCAAAATGATAGAAGTAGTCATAATCAAGCTACTGTAGCCAACTAAAAACAGTATTGTAAGGTGCTTAAAAATGTTATTAGGAAGGCAAAGAGTATGTGGTATGCAAATAGAATTGCTAATTCATAGGATAAATTTAAAACTATATGGCTACCTGTGAAGGAAGTGTCTGGTCAGCAGCTCTAGGTCAACGATATAAAGTCAGTTCGTAGTCAAAATAACCCTGTTACTGATAAATCAGATACATGCACAGTATTTCACAGTTACTTCCTGAGCATTGCTGGTGAATTACATAAAAATTTAGTTTCTACTGGGAGTCATATAACTCTCTTGGCAAATGCCTTTCCAAGACTGATGTCTGAAATACTGCTCTGTGATATTGACAAGGGTGAGATTGAGTCAATGATTAAATCACTGAAGACTAAGGACTCTCATTGATATGATGGAGTGTCTAGTAGAATATGAAAGTACTGTGCTGCACATGTTAGCCCTGTATTTAGCCATATTTGTAATTTTTCCTTTAGGAATGGTCAGTTTCCTGAATGGTTAAAGTACTCAGTAGTAAAGCCTCTTTATAAAAAGGAAGAAAGGGATAGTGTAGACTATTTTAGACCTATTTCTGTGCCATCAGTGTTTGCTAAAATTATTGAAAAGGCTGTGTATGTAAGGATAATTGATCATCTTATATCACATGATTTTCTATCAAGTGTACAATTCGGCTTTAGAAGTCGTTTAACAACTGATAATTCTGTATTCTCTTTTCTCTGTAAGGTACTGGATGGGTTAAACAAAAGGTTTCGAACGTTAGGCATATTTTTTGATTTAACTAAGGCATTTGATTGTGTTGATCACAAAATATTGCTCCAGAAGTTGGACCATTACGGAATACAGGGAGTAGCTCACAATTGGTTCACCTCTTACTTTAGCAACAGACAGCCAAAGATCATTATTCACAATGTTGAGAATGGCTGCACTGTGGGGTCTGAGTGGAGTACATTCAAGTGGGGGGTGCCCCAGGGATCAGTGTTGGGGCCACTTCTGTTCCTGATTTATATAAATGATATGGCTTCTAGTATTATAGGTAACTCTAAAATATTTCTATTTGCTGATGACACTAGCTTGATAGTGAAGGATGTTGTGTCCAACATTGGCTCAGTTTCAAACAGTGCAGTTCATGACATAAGTTCATAGCTTGTAGAAAATAAACTAAGTCTAAATCACAGTAAGATTCAGTTTGCACAGTTTCTAACACACAATTCATCAAAACATGACGTTTTCATTTCACAGAATGGACATACGATTAGTAAAACTGAACAGTTGAAATTGTCATTTAAAGCCCATGTTCAGGAACTTGTTCAAAGACTTGATGCTGCAATTTCTACTATTCGAATGGTTTATGAAGTGAGTGATCGTTTGACACGAAAATTAGTCTACTTTGCTTATTGCGCTTGATATTGTATTTTGGGGTTATTTTTCCCATTCTGAATGGATATTTTGGGCTCAGAAACGGGCGGTTCGGGCAATAAGTGGTGTAAGTTCACGAACCTCTTGCCGATCCCTGTTCATGAGTCTGGGTATTCTGACATTGACCTCTCAATCTATATATTCCTTACTGTCATTTCTTGTTATCAATATTAGCTCATTCCCAAGAAAAAGCAGCTTTTACTCAATTAATACTCGGTAGAAATCAAACCTGCATTTTGATCGGACTTCCTTAGCTCTTGTGCAGTAAAGTGTGCAGTATACTACCGCATCCATTTCCAATAAGCTACCACTCGAATTCGAAAATCTTAGCAGTAGTCCACGCGCTTTGAAATCGAAACTGAAGTTTCCTCATGGCTCATTCTTTCTATTCTATCTAGGAGTTCCTTGAAAAATTAAGGTTATTCTTTTTGTATTGTTGATTATGTAGTAATTTCATGTACTGACACGTTCCATGACCTTGGAGATTTGCTCCTCAATTTGGTCCTACGGAACTTGACGTGTAAATAAAAATAAATAAATAAATAAATAAAATTTCATTAGCGAATAGATGTATTGTGACAGCACAGTTAAAATGCCTATCTGCTTAAAAAGGTATCCAAACGACAATTCGTGGGTAAACACCTCGCTTTTTTGCAGTCAGATCTTTCTTTTTAAGTGATGAGTTACCACAGAACATTGTTGTGTAAGACATTATTGAGTGAAAATGTGCTAAATATGTCAGGAGATTGATATGGTGGTGTCCAAAATTAGCAATTATATGAAGAATGAAAGTAGCTGAAATCAAGTTCTCCTCAATATGTACACCGAAAAATATAGAACATTTTGCTCTATTTTCTCACTCATGTTCATACGCTATATCAGTTGGTATGATTCTAATCGCTGTACAGGACTGAATGTAGCGTGTTTTTCCAAAATTTAGGGAGAGTCCATTTTCAGAGAACCACCTTAAAATTCTCTGAGAAATACAATTTACCAACTCTTCCGTTGCTTTCTCTCTAATGGGATTTATTATGACACTAGTCTCGTGTGCAAAAGTACCAGTTTTGCTTATCGGATGTTAACTGGAAGGTCATTCACATATACAAGAAATAAGGGTGGACACGAAATAGAAACCTGTGTGACTCCATCTGTGATTTGTTTCCCTCTACTCACTAAAATTTTCTAGCTTTCCGACATTGTCTGAACTATTCAGCACAACATTGGCATTCTGTTTCTTAAATATAATTCATATCAGCTGTGCATACAGCCAGTAATTCCAGAAATGGAGTTTTCCATGATCTACACTATCAAATGCCTTGGAAAGAAATACCACCTAGCGATACATTATTATTTAAGGTTTGTAATGTATGATGAGCGAATGTATAAATAGGCAACCCTCCTGGATTCGAAAGTGTAACATACTAACTGAATTGTTTCCACTTTAGTGTGCAAGTACTCTTGAGTAGACTAGTTTTTCGAAAATTTTGCAAAAACGATGTCAGTAACGAAATTTGATGATAAACGTTTAAGTCTGTCTTATCACCTTTCTTATGAAGTAGTTTAACAATTGCATGTTCTAATTTGTGGTGTGTGGCGGAGGGTACTTTTTGTACCACTAGCTGAACCCTCCAACCCTTCCACTCGCGAAGAGCGCGTGAGAAGAATGATTGTCGGTAGGCCTCTGCATTGGCTCTAATTTCTCGAATTTTCTCTTCGAGGTCATTACGCGAGAAGTATGTGGGAGGAAGTAATATGTTGTCCGACTCTTACCAGGAAGTGCTCTATGGAAATGTCAATAGTAAATCTCTCCAAGATGTACAATACCTCTCTTGTAACGTCTGCCAGTGGAGTTTGTTGAGCATCTCCGTAACGCCCTTGTGCGAATTAAAAGATCCCGTGAAGTAACATGCCGCTTTTAGTTGGATCTTACCTTCTCTTCTACCAATCGTATCCTGTAGCGATCTCTTATACATGAACAATAATCAAGAAACGGTCGAACAAGTGCCTTATAAGCCACTTCCTTCGTGGATGAGTTACATTTCTTTAAGATTCTTTCTATGAAACTGAATATGGTAGCTGCATTTCCCACGATTTGTTTTATGTGGTCATTCCACCTAAGGTCGTACTGGATAGTTGCTCCTAGACATTTTACGGCAGATACTGTTTCCATGGTCCCATAGTACCCAGCAAAAAGACACTTTCTTCGTTTTCTCTTATAAAGATTGTTTTGTTGGGTCGCAGCAAGGAATGCAAGGTTTTTGCAGACATTCAGTTTGATTCCTAATGCAGACTGTGGTCTGTAAGAAGAACGTAGCACAATGGTGTTGCATATGTTGAAGCGATCTCACGTAGGAAGTGAGCCCTCTGTTCAGTGTGAATGTTTGTGTGCCTGCGACTGCGTGTGTATACATTCTAATCTTTTCCGAATCTTGACAATTTTTGCCTCTTTGTGAATTTTCTTTGTTTCATTACTATATGTCCGTTGCAAAGCATCCACGTTGGTTAATATTAGAGTTTGTTAGCCCTTTGCCATTACCCTTTGTCTACTCAAATGTGTCCCGTGTAAAATGTTAATTGTTCGCGGCTGCGTGGTTTAATGTTGGTAAAATTTGGCCACGGTACGTAGAAACTGTGTCTCCACGAACGACATGGGCACACGAGTTAACTGTGAGGCTTACTTTCCTGTGGCCCCCTGCCTCTGCCCTAGAGTTTACGTATTGCTCTGATTTTGGAATATTAAACATATTCTGTCCGGATTAGTCAATTGTATTTTCAGTTTGTGATTTCATGTTAAGGGGACACAGTCGCGAGGGAACTCCCATAAAGAATCAATGCTAAAACGAGCAAACGTCAGGTACACTTTCTGAAGTAACTAATGGAGATAAAGACCTGAAACTTTTACAGTGTACACCTGAAACATCATTCTCAAATCACATAAAAATGGTTAGTGTATTTTATATATTTCATGAGTAATCATTTTTTTCTTCTATAGGACAAAACATTAAAACTTTTCTAAACACCTCGGAGCTTGTAAATCTGTTCTTTTTATCACTACTGGCCTATTTTTTTATCTAATTAATCATCGTTGTATTAACAAGCGATACTTTAAGTCTGATGTCTGTAGCAGTCATAGTTTTTGAGAAAAGTGTACCAGAAGATCAAAAAATGTAGTTTTGAGAAAAATGGTATTAAAGTTTTACATGCAAGAAAGTAATGTACAATGTCATACAGACACACTTTTAAAACATTCCAGGGCTATACTGTGGCTCAGCTTCTTGATATTTATCTTCTTTTCTTTGATCTTCTGGCTATCCTGGCCTCCTTGGTAGCATTTCCTGCAGAAATATCAGCATAACGGATACAGTCCATGTCAATGTTTTTCAGTCCCCTTTCAGTATTGATATCATCCTTTGTTCCCAAGAGTCTTAATACATCACTCTTCTTTGACACACCAGCATTGAAGCACACCACTGCATCATGAACACCAAATTTTAGTGTTTCTTTTTGGTAGCCTTGTCCAAATGACAGAATTCAAACGTTCATTTGGGTTTTGAGTTTTTCCATGGAGACACTTTTTCAAGAGCTCTTGTTGGCTAAGGTCTCTGAAAATGGGTTTCACAGCTAGCAGGATTTTTTCTGGAATTGAATGTTTGTGCTTATAGCTGGAAGATGTAGCTGGGTTGTTGAATTTGCACCAGCTGTCAGGTCGCCGTGGGCAAAGGTTATGTTGTGGTTCCTCAGCTGTCGAAATTTTATGAAAGAATATAGCCCAGATGGCTCTCCTCATTGCTTCTACATTGTTGCAGTTATTTCTAATGGCCATACCATAATAAGTCTGGATCCTGTCTATTTCAGCCTTTGTCAGGCCCCCTTTACCCCTAACTTTTTTTCCTTACATATCTTTAGAAGTCGTGATCCCATTCTTTTCTGTACATGTCCTCTACATTCCAGTTTATTAATTTTGACTCTAGGCCCATAAGGTTTATCTTCTACCACTTTCTGATAAGCCTTACTGTCCCCGTCCCCAAGATAGTCTGTATAGAGGATACCTGTTGATTGCACAGACCTTTTGAAAATGTTAGCAACACGAGCCACTTCCATGCCTCCACTAGAACCATCATAGTCCTTTTGGCACACATGTTGTATAGTGGGATTTTTGCTACAGATGTCACAGAACTTAGTAATAATTTCAATATCCAGAACCTTCCCAGTATCAAAAGAAGTTGCTGACACAATGCCATTTAGGGATATATGCCCACGTTTCTGCCAACTGCCATCAAAACCAGCAGAAATTTGCCTTGGGTCAGATTTCGTATCATTCAACTGAATTGCTTCTTTGGCTGCTTTCAACATTGTAGATTCACTTGCCACAGCTACAACTGCACCAATAGTCTTGTTGTAAACATCAAACTTTCTTGGAGGTGGAGGAATGTTCATCACTGCACAAAAAACTGCAACTGCACTTCGCCCTTTTACAGTAGATCTAAGTGCATACACTAATCTTATATTGTTTTCACACAATCTGCTTCTTGTTACGTGGGATGACATTGTATTGGCAGTACAGCTACATTCCAAACATGTCAAAACTAAATTACAAACAATTCCCTTGGTTTTCACCGCATCTTCGTGCAAAGTAACGTTTCCACCACAGTTTTTACAATTTGTGTGTTTTTCGATAAGTTCACGTAAAAACCTCATGGAGATCAGAATGTTTGTGTCAGTAACAACAGAAACACTGTTCACACCACATATTGCATTGTCACGCATTTGAGAGGAACTTGAAAAACCGGCAGCACCTAGAAGCTTCTTGCTTGAAGCACTGACACTCGCACTGACTTCACTTTCAATATTATTTTCTGCCCTCTGTTCAAAACTAGCAGTTTCGCGGTTTATTTTTACATATTTATTTCCACGAAACTTAGACTTATATCCAAACTTCCTTATTCTACCCATTGTGTTATAACGTTTCACAAAATCATTACATTTGTATCACCAAAACGTAAACAACTAGGATGAAGAAACTGACAAACGATAGTCGACAATGCAGACAGGCTGACAAACATCAGAATATCAATTCTCTGTTGCAACCCAAACAAAGAGTATTTATATCCGTGGAACATAAATGATTGTTGGGGGCAAGACACAGCAAAAATGGACGTGGCGCTAGTTACCATGCTTCACGAACAAATTAATAACTCCGAATCTAATAATCAGATTTGTATGAAACAAACGGCATTTTGTAGCCAAATAATTGGAGCATAGATTAAGCGTGTATGTGTGGTCCTCGTTGAGGCTGTTTCTCCAAAACGAGGTTCAATTTTGAATGTAACCGTGATATTCAGATTTACTCTTTTACTTAATCATTTCTCAACACAGCGGAACAAATCTCCTAGCTTCGTTGCATGTTGGTGTTGGTGCCGTCCTTGATGTTTTCTGAGTGAATGTGGGTCTCAATGCGAGTATTAAGCCTTTCCCGACTCCCTCTAATAACGACTGCGATTCTATATTAAGAGATTCTGTTGTGAATTGTGTAGCGTTTCACAAGCAATTGTTCGTAGTTACCAGGCAACAGCAGTTATACAGATGTCTTATATCAATGTCTTAAGAAATAAATAATTTTGTTTCAAGTCTTATCTAGTGTACCGATGTTACGTCTCCTTTACCCACGCCATTCACCGTGTAACTTCCTTGTTAGCCCATCCACAGCATTTCCATGCCCACAGGTCCAATAATTAGTGTCCCATTTTACTTAAAACAAATTCTTTAGAATAAATCTTGCTTTCAAGAGTGTTGCTGCAAGCTGCTCTTGTTCACAGTGTTCATTCACTTTTTACTTTATTTTAATATTGGTTTCATGTGAACAATCCCTGGATCATATTAATAATTACACCCATTTTTACGAGTGACATTACAATGAATGTTCTTTTATAAATTTTTTCTTATGACTAAATTAATTAATTTTCCAACTCTGTCGAACCTCTTGCTTGTCGTGAGGCTAGAGTTAGTCGCGACCGAATCTTTTACTTTGATTTTAATGTCAGATAGCATTTCCATTTGCGTGTGGCTCTTTTAGCCATCTGGATATAGCTGAGGGCTCCACTCATTTCATAAACTCCACTTAAGTCCACGTCACTTACACGTGGCGATTTCCTTTACCTACGCCACTTACAATGTTAATCTCGGAAGATAGCGAAAGCAAATAGTACACAGAGCAAGCTGAAGAAGAGGAAAAGGGGATCAGGTGTACAATTAATGGAAGTGGCCTCAAGTGGCGTACGCACCCCAGCACAGAGCAGGAGCCGGCCAGGTGGTCTGCGATGAGGCACCACTGCTGGACGGAGAACTCGCTGGCCGCCCCCTCAGAGAACGCGCGGACGTCCTCCAGAGCGCCGGCGCAGCCCCTCTCCCTCTCCTCTACTGGGGTCTGCAGCTGCAGCAGGCGCGCCACGGCCGGCGCCGCCGCCGACAGCCGCTCCAGGTTCTCGCACGTCGCCTCCAGCTTGTAAGCTCCTGCGGAACGTTTCCTCGTCACCTACAGGTCTGCACACTGACTGCTCAGACAAGCTGTTGTTGTTTCTGTCTGCATCGACACTACTAACCAATGAAATGTCGACAACGTGAAAATGGCAAGGAGAGGACGTCAACGTGGGTTGGACACGCTTCGGCAGGCAGACGGTCAGGTTTTTAGCCGACAGTCAGCACTGCGGCGGCCTTCGATGCAGCCTCCCGCGAAGCCGGAGCTGATAAATGCAGTGGTCTGGCCAACGACAGCACCGGACAGGGAAGAGGCAACGCGTCGTATCCTTACAGACGAGTCCCCGTCGTGAGTACAGCATCAGACTGGATAAATGCCAGCGTGGAGGCTCCGAGGAAAAAAGCTTCCCAGGTGTCACTCGTCACTGTCACGCCCGCCTGGCACCCGCCGCCATTGTGTGGGGTGCCCTTTGGTGCACAGTACGGAGCCCGTCATTTGACAGCAGCTGCTGCACTGTCGGTGGTAGCCTACCTTCGAGATCTCCGGGACGTTATTCCTTAACGCGATAACACAAGACCACACGTCACACCAGCTGCCCTCAGTACAGACGGTTTCCATTGTTACCGTGGCGATAACGTTCTCTAGAATTCCCATCCCCTGGAAACATCTGATCACGGGTTACAGAGAGACCGGCACGCCACTGCTCAGCAGCCACTGGCTTCTGGTACAGAGAGCTGAAGCAGCACGGAGTGATGTACCCACTCCTGCCGTCCTGGCCGAGCCCGACTCGATGTGCAGCCGAATTGGAGCCATTGTTGATGACACAAGTGGCAGTACTGTCTACTGAATTCTGCACCGTCAAATAGAATTGTGCATCCTACTCTGCCGTCTATGCACTATAAGTAAAATTTCTCTATTTCCTCTCCTTTCTGTTACTTCATCTTGATGGTCAGAAGTGTACTTGTATCTCCATAACTTAGAAACCACACTGAAGTGCTTGCCAGAGGGTACTTTCCACTGTTTCTTGCCCTTACATTCGCGTCGGGAAGGGAAGGGAGAGTGATCGGATCAGACTGTGCGTGCAGTATTTAGCCTTACATTGTCTTCGCGGTTCCTCGGAGAGAGACACAAACGCGGCCGTTGATTAGTCCCAGGACTTTCACTCGGTGCTCGTTCTCGAGGCTTTTTAGGCTCTTGCGGTATAGCTCACCTCTACCTTCTGCCAATTTTGCTTTTACACCATTTAAGTGACACTCTTCCGACTCTCAGCCAAGCCTGGGAGCATTCGTCTTGCTCTACTTTTATATTTGCTCTTACTTACGTTTCCTATGGGTCTCGTACGATTACGGAATACTCTGAGATGTGACGCCAACCGTTTTGTAAGCAGGCAAACTGATTGCTTTTTCGCAGTATTCTACTAGTTAAAAGTAGTCCACCACCTCTGCACCTATGACTTAGATTTTATCATCGTTTCATTTTACATCTTCACAACTTTTGACACACAAGTTTTTCTAGAGCTGACCGATTCCAATTTGTGAACAGAACAATTTTATATTTCTGAACATTTAAAACAAGTTGCCCATGTAAATACGTAAAACTGCAAACAGTTACTATTTTCAAATAGCTGTTTATTCATTATATGAACCGGTTTTCAAAACTTTTCTGGTTAATCTTCAGATGGTTTTCCAGAAGCTACATAGCTATTTCAAGCGTAACGCAGAGTGCTAGCTTGCGACAGTATGGGCGGCTATTGTTGTTGTATCCATCTGTCTGCTTCCATTGTGATGTTGCCACATCACCCGCTTTTAGACAATATGTATGCATATACAGTGCTCATAACAAAATTTTGCCAGCATCCAGCGTGTGCTATATAATTGTTACTTGTTACGAAGATCTTGACACGAAAACTTTGCCAATGTCTGCACCACTTCGAAGTCGTATGAATATGTGGCTGCATGATTGTGCAGCCTTCCTGTTGGGTGACTCTTCATTATAGATAACTGCACCAACTGAGTTTTTTCTCCCGGATAATGTGTCGCGATTATACGTTCCTGTTGTTACATCTACGTCCATTATATGGTTCTTCTTTCATGCTTTCTCTTCTCCATGTGAATCGAGTCACACATTTCATTTGGTACCTTTTTCACAGTAATCTATTTAATAACAGTTGTTGGGATGATTTCTCAAACGCTCTATGGAAGTCAATAGTCCGCAGCTCGTGGTCGTGCGGTAGCGTTCTCGCTTCCCACGCCCGGGTTCCCGGGTTCGATTCCCGGCGGGTTCAGGGATTTTCTCTGCCTCGTGATGACTGGGTGTTGTGTGATGTCCTTAGGTTAGTCAGGTTTAAGTAGTTAGTTTTAAGTTCTAGGGGACTGATGACCACAGATGTTAAGTCCCATAGTGCTCAGAGCCATTTGATTTGAAGTCAATAAATACTCCACCTGTCTGCCTCGAGCCATGGCCTTCGGGATGACATACATAAATAACGCTAGTTTGGCTTCGCATGAACCATGTTTTTCAGAACGTTTGCAGGATGGCATAGTGGACTTCCTTCTGTTCTTCGACATCTCGACTCGGTACGCAGCAAATATAAGACACTCTTGGACAGATAATCTGAAAAGTCACTGCAGGGCCGCCGTGTATACAACTTCTTCCCTGACATCCGGGAAAGACTAAAACTAAAACATATCGATCCTAGCCGCGGTATGGTACATTTCATCACAGGACATGCCCCTTACCCCACGCACCTGTACCGCGTGAGTCTGCAGCAGACTAATAGATGCACATGCGGGGAAGAAGGTTCCCCTGAACATACTGTCTTCTTCTGCGGACAACGCACGAATATAAGACACACAGTACACATAAATCGCCTGAATACACAGAACGAACTACATGCCATAATACGCGACCCGGAAAGGTGGACTGAACTCAACAAACTAACTGACGAAATCTCTAAGATCCAACAAACAGAATACTTGCGCAACGGACCCTACCGAAGGCAAGTCGGTCCAAACAGACATCACGATGCCCAGGGGGACACAGATATGATTAGCTCCACGAGAAGAAACAAATACAGACCAGGGCACCAACACAGATATTGAAGCGTCCAGCGCGGATGATCCATAGTGTCAACCAAGTCAACTTCAAAGAACAGAGTGGAACAACCGACAAGAGGTGCACAAGTCACACACAATTCTAAAAACAGATTGCACCTTATATGTAAATAGTTAACAGCATCTCCATGTCTAATAAGAGCTTAAAGCTAGGTACCTCTTCAAGGGACCTACGCCTTCCGTTAAGAGGCAGCGCACAGTCTGGATGGAAGGATCTTAATTGTGGTCCCTCTCTTTTGAACCCAACCCGACGGATACCTATGGTAGATCGGGGAAAACCACCGCTCAGGCTGCGTTGCTGGCGGGGCCGGAAGGTGCTAACTGCCACACCACGTATCATTGTAAGTCTCATTGGCTCAGTGTGAACTGTTTGTACAACCAACCTACACTATACTAAGAACTTCTCATCTGAAGCTTAAAGTTGGGCACCTCTTCAAGGGACCTACGCCCCCCTGGTAAGAGGCGGCGCACGTCCTGGATGGAAGGATCTTAATTGTGGTTCCTCTCTTTTGAGCCCAACCCGACGGATACATATGGTAGATCGGGGAAAACCACCGTTCAGGCTGTGTCGCTGGCGGGGCCGGAAGGTGCTAACTGCCACACCAAGTATCATTGTAAGTCTCATTGGCTCAGCGTGAATTGTTTGTGCAACCAACCTACACAGCCTATACCTCAACCTCCACTACAATAATAACTTCTGATCTGAAGCTTAAAGTTAGGCACCTCTTCAAGGGACCTACGCCCCCTGGTAAGAGGCGGCGCACGGCCTGGATGGAAGGATCTTAATTGTGGTTCCTCTCTTTTGAGCCCAACCCGACGGATACATATGGTAGATCGGGGAAAACCACCGTTCAGGTCGTGTTGTCGGCGGGGCCAGGAGGTGCTTGCGCCTGATGTACTCTACTAGGAGCCTTGTAGGCTCAACACAAACCGTTAGCGTCATTACCTTATTACTTTTACCACAAGTACCCTTTCATTAGCAACTTTGAGCCAAGCACAAAATCAGTTACCTCTCTATTGTATATCGTAAATAGTTTAGCAGGCTGGACATGGAGGTCTTAGTCATAGTTTCTAGCTTTAACGTACCCTAATCTCTCCTAGTTAGTTTTTAGGATGGTAGATGTTAAAGGCATGGTGAGCGACGGCCAGCGTCTTGAGGGTCATTCCAAGACCCGGGCCGCCGCCCACAAGCAGGTGACAGGCAGTATTATACCTATCTCTTCTCTATTCAGTTCTCTTCCTTCCTTCTTTCTAAATATTTAATTTCGTTTTGTTTATTAATATCTCACTTGATTTTGTATTAGTTATAATTTTTTCTAATGCTGCACAAAAAAAAGATATCAAATGGATGTAAACAAATAGAGCCCGCCTCCACGTGGCGGGACACGGGCAACGGTGTGAGTGGGGACGGGAGTCGGTGTGGTGCTGCTTTCAGTCACTCCGAACCCCGGACCCAGTCACAGCGGCTAAGTGGCAACATACGACCCACCATAAGAAATTAGACGGTGGGTCATAAAATATAAGCAGCTAGTGAAAAAAAAGGGTCACTGACTCGGAGAGCACGGATGGTCGGACGAGCAGTCCACAAGCAAAACCACGTAAAGCCATATCACGGGTTCCATAAGTTCTGAACTTAAGCCTAGCTCAAAGCAAATCCTTCCAGAGCAGCTTGGAATGTACTCGTCTAGGCTCAGAGAGTTATTTTCAGTAAAAAAGATGCACTTATTGTTAAACGATTTGTTGGCGAGATGGAGAATGTGAACTGGACAACGAGATGTATGGACATACCCACCTAAAACTTTGCAAAACGCTACAGGAGGGAGATGTTAGTGCGATGCTTCATGGCAGACATCAGGCACGACATGGGGAGTTTTGCGTGCAGCTCAGAGAGGTGACCCAAGACTGCTCCTCAGCACAGACAGCCAGTGGGGGTTGCTGCGAAAGTCAGAGGTCCAGTCCAGCCGGAGCCACAGACGGCGACTTCACACCTGCCTCCAGATATTCTCCATTCTCATCTCCTGGAGCGACACATATGTAGACTCTTCCCATTATAGTCTGACTGAGAATTTTTGTCTTTGACTTACAATAACTACATCCTGGAAAGAAAGAATTCTCATTAATATAAGGGACATATCATTATTTTCTTGTTTTAATCACGTGCTGATGTATTTCGCCTGTAATTATCGCCATGGGCACGCCCGGTACATCGTGTGGTAGGTAACAAACGTGCTTCCGTGCACTGTTTTGTATGCGTGTGTGATGGTGCTCTTGATACAGTTTGTTGATCTGCACTTGTCTGAGAACATGCAACACTTTTGGAGCTGAAAATAAGTTACTGTGACAGCTAACTACTACACTTTGTTCCAGTTGTTCAGAAATAATCCCACTGAGTTTGTCCACCGGTACGGTACTGTGGCTGACACACCAGTCCAAGCCGGAAATGAAGCAGCAGTCAAAGCACAGAGAGCAGTGAGTCGATCCCTACTAAGAAGGAAGTGTCTACTTTCGTCTGCCAGAAAGTTTACGATCAGACATTTCTGGCATACAAAAGCAGTTTTCTCCGATGACTCCCTTACAAAGAATAAAACACTAACTGGCAAGGATGACTCAAGTCATCTTGACCAGAGGCATCGAAAATGGGACAAGTCCTAGACTGTAGCATTAAGCAAAAAGGAAGGAGATGTGATATCTCTGAAAAAAGAGACAAGCTCTTAGCCGGCCAGAAGTGAACTTGGAGCTGTACTGATGCACTGGACAAATCCGTTACACCGAGGGAGCTAAGATGTACTTAGTGCGGCCGTAAGTTAGTCCCGTAAGCAGATATTTAAATAGTTCAGGATGACGTCCCTTGGAGTCGGAAGCACTATCATGCAGCAAACTGATAAAGAGGGCTTTCTGATATAACTACTGGTAGCTATCAATATTAACCAAAAGTCGGGGTGCCATCAAATTGTAATTATGCACTGAAAACTTTACAATAATACACATCTGACACAAATAAACACACTTAACTTATAAATTGAAAATCTTTACGCTCGTAACCAACACAGAAATCTCGGCTAAAATGTAAGGGCCGACGGTCTCACTCAGGGCGCTCTGTGGGCTGCTGTGTTATTTAGTATTACTTCCTGCCTCCTCGCGTACTCTCGGTAGAGTCCGTCCCAGTTATTGGTTTAGCAACTAGAAATTTACTGGATTCGAATAATGCCATAGTAACTTTCCCTGTCATTTTCTAAAAAAATGTTTTTTTTTAATTATTCTCATATGGGCCCAACAGGGCCATGCTAGGTACACTCAATCAATGTCGCTTTGTTTCCAAATTTATTTCATCCTTTCAGAATGAAGTCTCTTTCTTTCATCAGACTAGTAGCAGAGCAACGTATGTGTCGCCCCACATTCCATTGTTGCCAGATGTATCCAAGATGATGACGACGCCATCGTCCAAGATGGCGTCATGTAGACTTGGCAACAGGGCATGACTTCATCCAAGATGACAGCTGTGACGTCATAGACAGCTCCCCCCCAAAGATGACGTCACCTCAAAGTAGGTCACCCCAGATGGCAGCCGTGACGTCAATCGAGATGACGGATATTGGCGGGAAGATAGGACACTTTGCCTACCTCCACTAACCTAACCCCCACCCCAAAAAAATTACGCGAAGTTCAAATTCCTACATGATAATGCGTCACACCTAAGAAACTGGCGGGAAAAAAGGACTTGTCTTTATTACTTAAACGATTTCAAGCACATGTGTTCTCCACTGTGTCTGGACTTCAACTGACTTAGTTCAAATCTGCTCCAGCAGAGGGCGCCACCGTGACGTCAGATCCTGATGCAAGTACCGTCATTTAAGATGGCTGCACCCAGTGTATCCACCACCAGCTCCAGAGCCCAACTGGCTTAGTTCGTATCGTGGCCACCAGAGGACGCTACCGTGACGTCGGTTGATGACACAAGATCGTCTGCTCTCTCTCGGGCCGCGCCACCGACCCGTGGGCGTCTGACCACTTACGTCGAACACTCTCGGCCGCCACCTCCATGCACGCTCTGTACATAGTCTTCTGTAAATATTCTAACTAAACTATGACTCGAGTACCATCATTCAATCAGCATGGTCCAGGACATAGCTAGAGCATGGTCCCATTACGTAATCCTAGATCGTCGTTCGTCCCACCTGCAATCAAGCGCTGAGAGAGAGAGAGAGAGAGAGAGAGAGAGAGAGAGAGAGAGAGATACATGCTGCAATGCCTTCTCTCTCAGCTGGCCAGAATGGCCGAGCGGTTCTAGGCGTTTCTGTCTAGAACCACGCGACCACTACGGTCGCAGGTTCGAATCCTGCCTCGGGCATGGATGTGTGTGCTGTCCTTAGGTTAGTTAGGTTTAAGTAGTTCTAAGTTCTGATGACCACAGCAGTTAAGTCCCATAGTGCTCAGAGCCATTTGAACCATTTTGAACTTCTCTCTCATATACTTAGGAAAATGGCTTCGCTACGCTTTCAACTATCTAATTTCAACTACTTTTCATACAGGTAAGAAAAGGCGTTCACTATACTTTCAACTACCTAGTTTCAACTACTTTCCCAGGACCAGACCGCCACCTCTTCCTAGGAACCGGTGCCGAGTTTGAATTCTAGCAGTAAAGAAAGGTTACTTGCGCTTTCGCTACCAGCCTAAGAAAATTGTTGCAAACGAAGCCCACCACCACTAACCTAAGCCTACAGGACGCAACCTCTTCCTAGGGGTTGCTATCGATGCCACTAGAGGATGCTGCAGTGACGTCAGGTGATGATGGAAGTACCATAATCTACCACCTAGTGATTCACCATGAGCTCCAGAACCCAACTGAATTAGTACATTTCATCGCCGCCATAGGACGCCACCGTGACACAGCTGTTGACGCAAGTACAGTTATCCATGATGGCGGCAAACAGTGTGTTCCCCAAGAGGTCTAGTACTCAGTGCCACCAGCAGAGGACACTGTTGTCCGTTTCCTGACATAAACTAAGTCTTATTTAACGATAGACTATATCTATCACACTAACACAAAAGATCCACCCTTATGTGCCTGGGGCCATGTTGCACAGCCAACAGACACGCAACCAACTTGTAATTTCAGTGCACAATAGCAAACAGCTCCTAAATAATTCTTCACACTGATGTGTAGACACGCTCAGTACTTGTAAATTGTCGCCGGCTGCGGTGGCCGAGCGGTTCTAGGCGCTGCAGTCCGGAACCGCGGGACTGCTACGGTCGCAGGTTCGAATCCTGCCTCGGGCATGGATGTGTGTGATGACCTTAGGTTAGGTAGGTTTAAGTAGTTCTAAATTATAGGGGACTGATGACCTAAGATGTTAAGTCCCATAGTGCTCAGAGCCATTTGAACCATCTTGTAAATTGTCCAAATAGCTCATAGCAGCTTGGTAATGCGCCGCAGTAACAGACGAAGAACTGCAAGAAGTGAGGAGACACAGGTGTTCATTTTAACTGCAGTACACCATGATCCTCATGTCAGCTTACGAGCCGTTGCTGCAGTCGCTGGTGTCAGTCTTACATCTGTGTGGTGTATAGTACACAGCCACAGGTTTCACCCTTACAGCCTGTCACTGACCCAGGAGCTGCATGGGAACGATTTCCGTGCGAGAGCTAGTCTGTGAATGAGCCATGTGTCATTTCACACTGGAGACTTTACAAAGTGTTATGTTCTCTGATGAGTGCACATTCACAAATTATGGTGCAGTGAATCACCATAACGTGCAATTCTGTGTGGAATCCTTGGGGATGAAATCATCGGTCCACTCTACTTCGCAGGTACAGTGACAGGTGAGTTATATCGCGAATTTATATCGACAGTTTGGGTGGTCTCCTAACATGTGTGTCTACACACGAGAGTCCATATGTGGATGCATCACGATGGTCACCCAGCCCATTATGCACGTGCTGTTGCAGAAGAACTAAACAACAGGTTCGCAGGAAGGTGGTTGGGGCGGCATGGTCCTCATTCATGGCCCGCAAGGTCGCCCGCGTTAACACCATTAGATTTCTTTTTGTGGTGATGTCTAAATCATCGTGTTTATGTCACTTAGCCCACATCCGCAGATGATTAAAACGGCGCATCGAGGACGCATGTTGCTTTATGACACCAGCTATGTTACATCTCGTCTGTAGATCCTTTAGAAGGCGCATTGCATTGTGCATTCAGGAACATGGACACACATTTGAACATCTCATTTAAATCAACTTCCCACCACCAGAACAACCATCACCCACCACACAGCCATGTATTATGTACAGCGTGTGGTATCTGCCCCTGAAATTTTGAAGGGTTGTAGCTCCCAAACTAAAAGTGATAGGAATGTAATTTAAATTGATGTATACACAGTTGGTGCTACTGATTCCAGTGCATGATAGAAACAACTATTGATCCGTTTAAAAAATTGTATCTTTTTGCTGTAACTCTTTGGATAACAACACAATAAACTATGTTCATAGCTCTGCAGACAGTGTAACGTTTCTTATGGTGACCTACCGCAATAAATATTTCCGTCGCCTATAACTTTGTAGCTTACAGAGGCAAACACATTTAGTGAAACACCCTGTATGTATACGTATATCAATTATAAACTCACATGGGATGTATTTTATTTTATTTTTTTAAGTATACTCTACACTGGTTGAAATGTAAAAAATTTTACGTGCATTAAAGATCTAATAAAATCGGTAATTTTTTATATAGAATGCTGTGGGTTGCTGTGTTATAAAGGTTAACAGAGTTAGTCATGTCCAGAAGAGGATGGGCACCAGGTTGAGGAAGCTGAAAAAAAGTTTGAGAAACAAGAAACTTTCTGATGGTGAATTCATAGAGACAGGCTGACAGACAAAATGATTCATGAACTACAGTAGTATTATGGGATGGCCATTAGAAATAATACTGAGGATTTGTTGAAAATGAAGCAGGCAGTATGGGCTACCTTCTTCCACAGACTGTCAACTGATGAAAAACCAGTACACCACCTTTACCCTCCTGGACCTGATTCATGGTGCAATTACTGCAATGCCCAGTACTCAAACAGATCATACAGCCACAAACATTCCATCCCAGCAGCGTTCATGGATATCATAAAACCTATTTACAGAGACCTGGCAAATCCTCAATTACTGAATAAGTGTCTGAATGGTCAGACTCAAAATCACAATGAGTTGTTCAATAAACTTATATGGATTCGCTTGCCAAAAGATGTTTTTGTTTGAAGAAAGACATTAAAGTTGGGGGGGGGGGGAGGTAAATTTCAAATAGTAAAGCTAGAATTAGAAGATATATTTAGATAAAATAAATTAAGTCTGATGTGTCGTGTTTTAGAAGTAAGTAATCGACAAGTATACGTGACATACACTGTTTAGTAGAGAAGTAGACTTACACTCTGAGGCAGCTGCAGCAGTAGGTGGCTCTCTGTTCAAAGGCGTAAAAGAGATCACAGAATTCATATCTCTGTCAGAGGAGACAGCCAAAATTTAAGGTGGCCTGTCCTGCGCGCCGTTGTGATGGCGCACCGTTGCATTTACTTATGCCAAAGTGTACAAGTGGTTTTGAGGTGGCCCACTATGGGCAGTGACGTACGTAGTGAACCTTAGTACGCAGACCTCTGTGAGAATAGCGTGTTGAAGTCACAGAAGGAATGGACAGTGATAATGGTGTTTAAGAATACTTGTCGAGAAATTTAAGTTTTCTGAACAACTGCGTGTGTGAGCAGTTGGTTATGTTTGTTTCTTTTTTGTGGTTGCATTACACTAATAAAATTCCTGTCAACAGATATAAAGAGACTATAATGTGGGCAAGGGCTAACAGGAGAAGAGCAAGAGAATTCGAAAGGCGTAACTATACTGAACAAGACTGGATCATTGGGTAAGATAAGAAATTTTGTTGTATCTACTTGATTCACAGGGACTGTTGCAGGGACATCAGACCTGGTGTAAAAGCCCGAAATGCATCGACTAATACCGGGTGGTATATAAAACATTTATAAAATTTCACGGCATCACATTCTTGCTTCAACGCATCGAGATTCTTCTCCCCTCATCTAACCGATTATTAACTGCGGACAGACGCTCATCGATAACTGTGTGTAGCTTCCTCATTGCCTCTTTATTTCCCTTATCCATTGCCTCCAGTCTTTCCTTATTTGCTTCCAATCTTTCCTTAGTCTCCCTATCTCTCTCCTTATTATCTCTACCCATCGCTTCCAATGTTTCCTTATTTGCTTCAAATCTTTCCTTATTCTCCCTATCTCTCTCCTTATTATCTCTACTCATCGCTTCTAATCTTTCCTTATTATCTTTATCCATCTTCTGTAAAAACTGCAGTAACACATTGTCATTTGCTACTTTCGGTGCGCTCACCTCATTCCCCTGAGAAACCGTAGCTTCGCTAAGGGTATCTGCACTTTCACTGCATACCTGACCTAGTCCCGGCTCGCCCGCGTCGTCGGGAAAATCCCCTGGTGGTGAACAAAGCCCGCCACTCCAGGGATCACCTAGCAGCGGTCCACTGAACAATTCAGCCCCTTCCGGGTGTTTGCCGTTCCCACTCATTAGCCCATGGTCGACACCTACTTCCTGCTGCACTGCTACATTCACCCCAGAATCGCTATTCTCCATGGTGACTACACTTTTCGACTGCGACATAGTTACTACGGACATTACGCAAAAAAAATTATACAACGATCTTCCAGCCTTGGACGATATAGCAATTAATTACATAAAAAATAAAAGATCCTCACCAATCCAGAAAGAAATTGCAAACAAAAAAAATTTTACTTCTTAGTGCTATCACAATACATTCCATAAAAAAAATCTTAACAGCAAACCCTAACAGCAGAACTTCCTGGCAGGGTCGAAATTATGAGAGACACCCACGTGCCTTGCTCATACTGTGGCATCAAGCAGTCAGGCCTGCAAGATGAGTGGTCTGCCGAGCGAGTGGACTCATTCTTATTTATCGAGTAACATGAACTCTCGTACTCACAATTAAGTTACAAATTATCCTCCTGTATGAATAATACGCAACGGAAACGCACATCTGACTATCAGTGATTTACAGAACTCAAACTGTTTACTACGCACTGGCAATACCACATTTTCTTTATGTCTTTTATTTAACGGCTTTTATCAACACGTGGCCACCGCACTGAATATGAATGGCGCACACATTATAAATTCGGGACATCATGACAACATGCAATTCGAAGGAAAAGTCCACCAATCTTTTTCTTTTCACTATCTTATTTATTCTGATAAATTCTATAACCTAAACACACAAATTCTATAACCTACAACAATAACACATGAGAAATTCCGCCCAGTGGGCATGGCTTTACATTGGTGAATCTCTATATTATGGTCTCGTAATTATTTAACGCTACAGTGCACTTTCTGGATAGGATGGTGAATCTTTTATTATTTCTCACACTTCGACTCTCACAATCATCATCACGAAACTTTCCTCCAGACCGAGCGGTACAGAAGGAACAAGCATAACCTACTAATCTTTTGAAACTACCTCGCTACTGTCCCATGCAAACAACACATACCCAAATTACATGACATACACCACACTACAATATGAAATACTACACAGGTAATAGTCACAACATTATCACTTTCAGCTTTCCCACTTCAATTAATATTTATCCCAGTTTCACACGACACTGCCCCACTTCGTAATTCTACATTCCTACTATGAACTCTGGAGATATATGCACGTCTTCCTGTGCAATGCAAGCCAAGTGGCGTTGCTAGATAGACGGCCGACTCACCTTGTTTCTCTCTCAGAGTTTGAATCTAGCGTCACACGGAATCATATCACGCAAAGTAATATTAAGAACGTATTCATCACACACACGAGTCCTCAACTGATACCATGGACGAGTACTTCTCTTTATCCTTTGTCTCATACACAGTTTGAGACTCACACAGTACTCACCACGTGGAAGTACTCGTCTCTAATTTCAAGTCCTGCACACGCCATTTCTTAAATATTTCAACTTATGGTACACACGCTATTTCTTAAATAATTCAACTTATTGTACACACGCTAGTAATTCAGCTTAACTTAAGCACACAGTAGTATTTCAACTCATTGCTACACGTGGTTTCATTGTGACTGTAGGTCACTTCCGAAGATTACTACAATCCCATTAATATTACCTGCCTGACATTTAATTCTCCCCACAAAAGTTCCTGAAATAGAGAAATTATTATTTCAAACTACTGTTAAATATTCCACATGCATACCATGTCTCCACTCTTTCGTCATTACGGAGCACAACTAAAACAGGTCATAACAGCACAAGATCCAGCGGCAGAGTGCTGAAACATGGCCGTTCTCGAGGTCCTCTCGCACCACTGCTGAAGTGGGGGAGCACCTTGCTACCGTATTGGTCAGCCACATTTCAAGCGCTCAAAGCTCAGGTAAGTTTCATCTCTTTGGTCCCACCAAAGGATCGTCTCAAAGATGATCATATATTCACATTCACTATCTGCGGTTAGCAGACGACCATACATTCATACATTTCACAGATCTCACCAAACTGGATGTAGGGATTTACTTTGTGGGAGTGCACATGTGATCAATTAAATAAATAAATTGTCATTCTTTCCCACACTGGTATCCGGCTTCGCTGTATTAATTGAAATTGAGTTATTTTACAAAAAAAAATGTGTTGTTCTGACAAAAATAATGAAGCATGTTGTACCTATTTTCAATGTCGGGTGGTACTGTACCCTTTCAATTTCACTTGTACATTTTATCCACATTGTCATATTTTGAATTTCTATGTTAGGTTAATACACAAAGAACTTAGGTGGTCGTTCCATATTACATAAATATCGAGAGAAATTGTCAGTTTTTGCTACTATGTGGATTTACACAATTGTACACCAGCCAAGCTCTGGACTTGGGCAGACATTGCTAGGATTGTATAATTAAGACACTTACACCACAAACAAATAAATGTTCAGCAACAGTGACACATAGTGTGTTTACAGACTGTACTAATGGCTATTTGTCTCACTTGTCTCACCTTAATTGTAAAAGAACGACCAGAACATTTACATTTAGATTATAAAAATGTTTATTTAATTCAAATTGTATAGTGATGGATGTTTGAGTTTTCAATGGACCTTCAGTCAAAATCATGGTTTTGCCATTCAGATGAAAAGCACAAAAGTGTGTACCTATGTAGACTGATTTTGCGACGTGAGTCCTTGTATATTACATTTCCTTTTTTTACTCTGGCCATGAATTGTACATAATTGGCAGAAAAATTACAGTAAACAATAAGTAAAATTAATGAATACGTCAGTTAATGTAAATTAGATCAACGAAGGCATTATCCCAGGGATGTGCGAAAAAATGATTGAGAAAGGGCAGCTGGCAGTCAATTGTCCGTGAATAACACTCTTGAAACGGTTTTGAATTGTTAAAATGATCATCATAATAATTTTGTAATACAGGAGATGACACAAAATGAGTCATCACCTGTAGTCCAAAATTGTCTTGAGGGAGGGGGCTGTGTGACGTGGCAACGGTCTTGCACTTTACGTAAGTCCATTTAACGTGACTGTAATCACTTTGCAAGCACTTAAGATGAATAAAATCGACTGACAGCGGCACAATCGCTTTGTACGTAAGTAGTTGTTGTTTGTTGGAGTAATACTCTAAATTATGGTGTAGGAAATCTATGTGGAAACGCATCGGCACTCTGGCTAGGTAATACAGCGAGAATTATGCTATTTTGTAATTATAAGATTTTGCGGAGATGCAGTATGCGAGACAGAGCTCGGCTACCTCCCCGGCTAGCTGCCAAAGGCCACAGCCTGACGGTATGACTGGTGAACTGTGGAAGTTCTGTAAACCCTTTAGAGAGGCCACAGCGGCCACAAGCCTCTGAGGGACGCACGGCTGCAGGTGTTCAAGTGTTTACCAAAACAGAGCAATGGATAGCTGGATGGGCTTTCCTGTGCGTGCTCTCGTCTATGTCCCACTGATTTTATGCCTTCGAGTAACTCAAGTGGGGCATGCCAGGAGCTCTGAATAACAAAGTTTTCAATGCAGGAGTCTGTGTTCGCTACGAGGGGGAATCTTGCTGGGAAAATTTCGAGTGCTCTCTTAGGAGAAAAATTCCAGTAAATGTGTTATTGCTCACAGCTGTGGTTCTTCCCAGCCGGCGTGGGTGGAGTTTACTTGTGAAATTTTGTAGAAAGGGAAGAATTGTGGAAAAGAGTTCTATTCCCAGGCCGTACATTGGTCGGCACTGGCAAACTGGGTATTTTGAGCGCTTCTAGTGATGTGATTTGCTAGGTAAAAGTTGAGGTGGGAAAACAGAGGCGAAGAGCGATCTTGCTCGACTCTCTGTAGAGGTCTTCCATTCTGGGCTTTCATACTGTGAGGACGTTAGCCAAGTCGTCTCCCGTCTTGGTCTTTCGTTCTGAGAGGACGTTAGTTCGAGAAGTTTACGGACAGCGATCTGTTGTCTGAGTATTGTAGGAGTGTACTTTCCGAGACGCAACACGCCGACCGCACAGCCGCGCCGTCGCCGTCGGAGACCGCCGCTGCAACAGGAATATTACGGTGAGATCGCTCCCACTTCGCATGTGTTCGGAGTTATGTTAAGTAGTTGGATCACGTGCAATTGCTGTTTCCACAGAGGTTTCATGATACTTTGGTTCTTCGTTATTTTACGTTTTGTGTCGCTGTCAGTCGGTCAGCCAAGGTATAAGAGATCGCGTACACACGCAAAAACCGGACGAGCAACGGGTGGGATGCTACAAAATTTAACATTGTCGGAATAGGGCGTTCCAACTCCCCTTAACCGAGTATGAGACTCACTTCCTTGTGGAGCACTTGGTTAATATCGGTTGGGAGAAAAGTCAGGTCAGCATCCTACCTGAGAGCGTTGAGAAGTATATTTCATTCTCCAAACGAATGATGCCGAGAATTACGCTCCGCTTCCTTGACATGCTACATTTTACGCAGGCAGGTGCCACCCCAGAAACTCGTTGAAACTCTACCTCGGGAGGATGTGCATATCACACATGCTACATTTCCTGCCAAAGAAAAGTTTCTACTTGTGACTAGGGAGGGAGTTTTCCCATATGAGTATGTGGATAGTATGGTAAAACTCAACGAAACCAGGCTACCTGACATAACTTCATTCTCCAGCAACCTTGCAGGCGTTGCCATAACAGATCCAGAGTATGAGCATGCCATGAATATATGGTGGGAATTCAAAATTCCACTTTAGGAGAGTATGCATAGCTTTACATGGAGAGATGTGAGATTCCTTGTTGACGTTTTCGAGAAATTGTGGAGTCTATACATGGCCACATGTTCTCTGGATCCCGCCTTTTATTACGTGGTGTCTGGGCTGTCTTGTGATACAACACTCAAGAAAACGAAGCGCAACATCGAAATATTGACTGATGCTGACATGTTTCTTTTCTTTGAGCGGAGGATCTGTAGGGAACATTGCCAATGCATGCATAGATACGTCAAGGCAAATAACCCACGAAAGGTTCAACGCATCTCCTGATTTGAGTTACATAATGTACCTGGACGTAAATAACTTATAAGGGCATGCCATGCAGCAATCACTGCCGATTGGTGAGTTTCGATGGGTGTCTGAAGACGAATGCAAGGAATTAGATGGAAAAATCAAGGAGGGTATGGCGGCTGATTCTGATGTAGGGTATTTGGTGGAGGCAGAACTGACATACCCTGTTAGTTTTCATGATATGCACGCCATTATGTCCAGAGCAACTAGTTCGGCAAGGAGGCTCCACGTCAAAACTGATGATAACGCTGGAGAATAAATGGAGATACATTATTCATTATTGTAATCTCCAGCAGTGTCTAAGCTTGGGTATGGAGTTGGTTAGAATCACCCACACTATCTCCTTTAAGCAATCTCCCTGGTCGAAGGAGCTTCTTCGATGTGTGACTTTAAGAGAGATTTTTATAAAGTATAAATAATTCAATATTGGAGATAACAATAGAGAATTTGAGGGGGCGACGTGAAACTTGGATTAGAACCAAAGGGAATGGGCATTGGGATGCAAGAAAATGCACTGCCAGACAGAATTTTAAGCGGGTCACCATGTTCAAAAAGAATTTTGTTGCTGTGATGATGGTGAAGACTGCAGTAGAGTTTACGAAACATATTTATGTGGAGATCCAAACTAAACATGTACATCTTTCATTATGAGTTTGCGAAAACTCATTTCACAGTTCCTAAATTACTTTATATGGATACAGACAGTTTCGTCTATTGGGTGAAGAACTGCGATCCGTATGAGGTAATGAGGTAATGAGGTAGCATGGTAATGAATTCGACACTTCCTCATACACGGCTGATAATCCGTATGGTATTGTTCCACACAACAAGAAAGTTATCGGCCTTATGAAAGACGAGGCGAATGGATTGCCAGTTGTGGAATTTGTAAGTTTGCGATGAGAAATGTTAGGTATCACTCACTGGAAGGTTCCACCAGGTGGACTAAGGGTGTGCGTTGCATGGCATCTAGAGCCCTCTCTATCACAGACTATTTGTAGTGCATGTACAGTGCTACTTGTGGTGCTCTACCACAGCCACTGCATATAGTATGGCAGACTAGTATTCGATCGACAGAACACAAGATGTACATTGTGCTGTACTCACTTGTAGCGAGAGAAGTGATGGGGAACTCTGAGTGAGAGGGAGAGAATGTGTGTGTGTGTGTGTGTGTGTGTGTGTGTGTGTGTGTGTGTGTGTGTGTGTGTGTGTGCTTACTTTTTATGTGTACTATGTAGACATGTACTATGTACACATGTACATACACACAACAAGTGTGGAAAAAACCATAAAACAGAGAACGATGTGTGTGTGCGAAAAAAGTTAAAAAAGCTAAAAAATGTGAACAAAAACATAAACATAAAAACATATTTGTCGCGTGATTGGGTGTCACTTGTCATACGTCTGTAAGCGAGATTTCCGCACTCCTAAACATACCTAGGTACACTGTCTCCGATGTGATACTGAAGTGGAAATATGAAGGGACACGGACAGCACAAAAGCGTACAGGCCGACCTCCTCTGTTGTCTGACAGAGGCTGCCGATAGTTGAAGAGGGTCAGAATGTGTAATAGGCAGCCTTCTATCCAGACCATCCCACAGGAATTCCAAACTTCATCAGGAGCCACTGCAGGTACATTGACAGTTAGTCGGGAGGTGAGAAAACTTGGATATCATGGTCGAGCGGCTGCTCATAAACCACACATCACACTGGTGAATGCCAAACGACGCCTCGCTTGGTGTAAGGAGCGTAAACACTGGACGATTGAACAGTGCAAAAATGTTGTGTGGAGTGACGAATCATTGTACAAAATGTGGCGATACGTTGGCAGGGTGTGGATCTAGCGAACGTCATCTGCCTGTGTATGTAGTGCCAACAGTAAAATTCGGAGGCTGTGGTGTTATGATGTGGTCGCGTTTTTCATGGAGGGGCTTGCATCCCTTGTTGTTTTGGGTGGCTCTATCACAGCATATGCTTACATTGATGTTTTAAGTACCTTACTGCTTCCCATTGTTGAAGAGCAATTCGGGAATGGCGATTGCATCTTTCAACACAATGGAGCACGTGTTCATAATCCACGGCTTGTGGTGGAGTGGTTACATGACAATAACATCCCTGTAATGGACTGGCCTGCACAGAATCCTGGCCTGAATCCTATACAACACGTCTGGAATGTTGTCTAAAGCCGACTTCGCGCCAGGCCTCACCAATGGACATCAATACCTCTCCTCAGTGCAGCACTCCCTGAAGAATGGGCTCCCATTCTCCAAGAACTCTTCCAGCACCTGTCTGAAAATATGCCTGCGAGAGTGGAAGCTGTCATCAACGCTATTGATATACATACTAACATGAGTGTCATGTAAATAGAATAGCTTTTAAGCCTTCACCTGCTGCCACATGTCGAAGTCAGATTAGTTTCTAAGTGCATACAGTCCTTCAGAGTTACTGTTCCACCTGTGTCACTGTGGAATTTAGTTGCAGTAGTACAAAACGTATCTCCGCATTAGCTTTTAGCGTAGATTTACATACCTGGAAAAACTGCAAACATTCTCATCCAGTGCTACTGGACGAAAAAACTGTAAAAAATATTCTCAACCAGCGTTTTTGTTGTTAAAAAATATCTCTGCGACTTTGCCCAGGGACCATGTTGTAGTTCTCCTGAAGCCCATGGGATATAATTGTAGACATTTTTGCTATATGTCTTTGGAAGTGAACATGATCACATGCCACCTGCTCACATAACCCAATATGAGCAGCATGATAGGCATAGCCCTGTGCAACCATTACAAATATATTTTTATTCTTTGTCTTGAACTTCAGCTCCTTATAGTGCTCATAGTTTCAAATTAATTCATCCCTTCAAACAGTCAGGTGGCAAACAATAGCTGTGCGATATACACTGAAGAGCCAAAGAAACTGGTCCATATGCCTAGTATCGTGTAGGGCCTCTGTGAGCACGCAGAAGTGCCACAACATGACTTGTCATGGACTTGACTTATGTCTGAGGTAGTGCTGGAGGGAATTGATACCATGAATCCTGCAGAGCTGTCCATAAATCCGTAGGAGTACAATGGGGTGGAGATCGCTTCTGAACAGCACGTTGCAAGAAATCCCATATATAAAACATGCTGGCACATGAAAACTGTGTGTCTCGTCCGCGAAAGGCAAAGGTTTTAATCTGCCAGGGAGTTTCAAATCAGCGCAAACTCCACTGCAAAGTGTGAATTTCATTCTGGATCCCAGATATGCTCAATAATGTTCATGACTGAGGAGTTTGTTAGCCAGCAGAAGTGTTTAACCTCAGAAGAATGTTCTTCGAGCCACTCTGTAGCAATTTTGGACGTGTGAGGTGTCATTTTGTCGCGCTGTACTTGCCAAAGTCCGTCGGTATCCACAACGGACATGAATGGATGCAGGTGATCAGACAGAACGCTTACGTACGTACTACCCGTGAGAGTCTTACTTAGACGTATCAGGGGTCCCATGTCAATCCAACTGCACACACATCCCACACCATTACAGAGCCTCCACCAGTTTGAACAGCCCCTGCTGACAGGCAGAGTCCTTGGATTCATGAGGCTGTCTCCATACACGTACACGTCCATACGCTCGATACAATCTGAAGGGAGACTCGTCCTCCCAGGCAAGATGTTTCCAGTCATCAACAGTCCAATGTCGGTATTGACAGGCCAATACAAGACGTTAAGCTTTGTGTCTTGCAGTCATCAAGGATACGCGCCTTCAGCTCCGAAAGCCCATGTCGATTATGTTTCTTGAATGGTTCGCACGCTGACAGTTGTTGATGGCCCAGCACTGAAATCTGCAGCAATTTGCGTAAGGGTTGCGCTTCTGTTAGGTTGAACGATCCTCTTCAGTCGTCATTGGTCCCATTTTTGCTGGATCTTTTTCCGGCCCCAGCGGTCTCGGATATATAATTTTCTACCGGATTCCTGATATTCACGATACACTCGTGAAATTGTTGTACGGGAAAATCCCCACTTCATCGCTACCTCGGAGATGCTGTGTCCCATCGCTCGTGTGCCGACTATAACACCACGTTGAAACTCATTTAAATCTTGATAATCTGCGATTGTAACAGCAGTAACCGATCTAACAACTACCCCAGACACTTGTTGTCTTACATAGGCGTTGCCCACCGTAGCGCCGTATTCTGCCTGTTTACATATCTCTGTACTTGAATACGCATGCCCATACCAGTTTCTTTGGCGCTTCAATGTATTTCACATAGTAATGGTACAAGTTGTGGAGAAAACACGTAATAATCAAAAGTGTTCACATGTACTAATCAGTTTCATACAAATATCCGCTAGCACATTACACACATCTCTTGCTTACAATCGCTCAAACACGTTGTTAGCAGTAACATTCCTTTCTTCCCAGCGAGTCCGTAGTCCTCAAGGCTAATTGTCGTAACGTATTGAGGAAGTAAGAGCTCTAGAATATTTTTTCTAATGTATGGGTAAAGCTGTGTTCTTGAATGAGAAGAATTGTGCAGTCACTATCCCCCTTTAAGAGCGATAACTAAAGCATGATCATACTTTGCACAATTTACTCACTACCACTCCTTAAATTCACTATTAGAATTACGACATTATCTTATTCACAGACATCCTGCACACATTTGGAGTTGAATAACTGCATGATGACGGATTCGTAGTGATTATTTAGTTACATACAGCTGGTGCGCTGGTAGAGACAAACAGAAGCCGATTGTATGCTTGGAATAAAGCATTCTTTGCATTCAAGTCTAATTGAGGTTTCTACATAACATGATATTCCTTTCTGAAAATTCAGCTCCCCACACACACGTTAAAGGATCTAAACAGGAATGTATCATTAAGTCGCCGTTTATCGCACATATAACAAACAAAATTTTAGTACGACGTTCTAACAGGCTCTTTTATTTTTTCGTAAAGAACAGAATTTTGTCAGCTGCGACAACAGATTCGTCTCGAGGTGATCCTCCTCCTGCTCCAAATATTAAACAGGTGCGGTGCTCAGCAACACAAAATTAAAATGTACGTAGACTCCATACATAACAATTTTCCGGTTTCTGCAACCATTTCCTTAGCCCCTGAAAATTAACTCTGAATGGCTGTACTCTGGTTTATATTCCACTCGCAATGATTTCTTAGTCTGGGGAAATTTGTGTGTCTGAGTGGCAGGTCTACGGCAGCTATGCATGGAATGCAATGCCGCAAACCTCGACTTGGTGGTCTGAATATATTGTGTGTTGGCTGGATTTACAAGTATCAAAAATACGAGAAAGTTTCGTGGATGTGGTGAAATCGATGAAATACCATTCTTTATTCATCGACAAACATGAGATGGTGGGAGGGTTTTTTTTCTACAGGGCAGTACGAAAACGATACCCAGCTGGTGCGAGTGTGAACGAATCAAAATTTTTTTTTACACCCATAAGTGAGAATCAGGAATGTTTCGCTGCTTGAACATACAAATAATGTGGCTTATGTTCCGACATAACACCGGACATTTGTGGGACGTAATCACATTACTACTCACGTAAAAAGAATTACATTTGTCTAGTCGTACGGGAGGAGAGATTTAACGTCGTGAATGGTGACATCAACGAATTTAGAAGTATATCTGGACGAAAGGGGTGATAGAAGCATTTCGTAAACGGGACCACAATATAGCACCGAGGGTTCAACTGCATCTGCTTTAGTGTACAAACAGGGCAGGCAACACAGCTTAACAAACTGGATACACAGAACATCCCCTCATCGGTACCACCAAGAAGATACTCACGTTTTCTTTGTTACATTATCGACTGCGATGTTGATTACAGTACACCAACCCTTGTCGGTGATGTCTTTCCAACCCTGTCGTCAATGCGAGCGCCGTTGATTATCACATAGTGCCGGACGCCTGTGCTTCACAATACTTGTTTGAGAGAGTCTTGGCAGGATACAGCACCTTCCGGAAGCGCTGATTGGAAAACTTAAATGTCAAATAATTTCCCGGAATTGAGGAGAATCGAGACCTGTAGCCGGTGTGAGTATGTGCATACCATAATTTTTTCATGTACTATAAACATATGAACGAGAAGAGCACTGCTTGTGTGAAGTGTGTATATGTTGCAATATAAAGTTACTTCGGCTAATGTGGTGGCATGTGCAAAGAAAATGACTGTGTGTCTATCGTGAAGGAGGTAATGATTTGATATGGAAAATTTCAAAACATCAGCGTATGAGAGAGATGTTACACGGAAAATTATGTGATCTGTAGATAGTGTTATTTCAACGTGAGATTCGTTCGAGGACCAAAGATATTAAGAGGAGACATTTTCATTACATCGCTCAGTGTCAGACTGCAGCAACAGTCGTAATATTTAATTGTATTTACACTGATGGATATGCACCTGGTTCCCAATATTCTTGTGAGTCTGGAGATGGACGTAGACAGCATAGCAGCTGGCAGGCGGGTCAGGGTTGGAAACAGAATCTCAGCGGACGCCTTTGTTCCAGGATGGGGCTTGCCCACCATTCGTACACCAGTTTGGAGAGTCCGAGAAAGCTTCCAGTGTGCTGTGGCTTGTGACAATTTGGCTCGCGGCTCCCCCTGGATGGGGGAATAGTGAACTAATACCCAGTTTGTGTTAGGTAGCTTTCGCGAACGTGCATGATGCAAGTATGCTCCGTGGAAATCTGAGAAGATTCAATACGGCGAGTGTTTGTGCTGGGAGTATTGATAACATTCGAATTCCTACGACTCAGGTCCTCCCGCGGAGGACCCTCCATAGCTGGTGGTCCTCTCTCTGGCTGACACACACTTCTGCAGCAGCTGTCAGAGAGGACATGGGCCGTGTTCACAGCAATCGTTTTCTCCGGTCTCTAAGCAGTAGCGGTGGAGCACAGGCGAGCTGCGTTTGGACGTCCAGAAGGTGAGTATGTGGGCTGTGAGAGTGTCTTCAGCGATCTTAGGCATCTCACCCTGAATGGATCATGTTTCTCAACACGTTGCGATGGTATTTGTTGTTGTTACTATCCTATCACGCGGTAGACTCTTTCTTCCCTTATTCTTCATCGAGGTGTAGCTGAGAGAACCAGGCAACTTAGGAATACTACAGTGCTTTTAAAAAATAAAACATGCTTAGCAGACCAGTAGCAGTCGAGAACTCCACAATGATGATGGTATAAATTCACATCAAAATTTGAAATTCCAACAATCATTTCATACGTCACAGCTTCCAGTCATCATATCAAATAATATTCGGTTTTATTATTCACTGAAATTTTCTCGTCAGAAACATAGAACTATTGCTTATGCATGCAAACTACTGTGTGTATTGGAAGAAAATTGTTTAAACGTCTATATTAACGATTTAATTAATATTTCCTGTGGCACAGCTTCTGAAGCAACATTTGTGCCATCTTAAAAATCTGATAATGCACACCAGATTTAATAACTCCTGAAGGAGTTCATGTTCAGCGTCAAGTGTACCACAAAGGAAGTACGCCAGGAAGGTGGGGGTATTTAGAGTCCAAGGCAGAATGGAAAAGTGTCGCACTTCTTTAAATATCCCACGCTGGTTTCTGTCATCTGCAAAACAAATTACGACCCTCTCTCGCTCTCTCTTTTTGTTTAAAGTGTATTTCGAGTCAGCCTGCTACTGGTTTTGTGAAATCACCAATCTGTGTATGTGTGAAATAGTTAATGCATCAGCCTTATATGCCATACATCATGATCATGTGACAGAAATACTATTGAATTTAATAAATCAATAATTTACAGTCTCGATTCCCAGTCAGGCACTTCCTTTGGAAGGAGCGAGTAACGCGTGTGCTGGTACCTGACAGGTTGGTTCATGCTTGCAGACCATTTGAGGTGGGAGAGGATGCCAACAGGAAGCGTGCTTTTGTTGCTGGTGATTAGCCCTTGCTACTTGCACAGGCCTGCACGGTCTGGCAGCCAACAGCCATCGTGTGGCGCAACTGTGGGTGGCGAGATGTGAGAAAGCTTTTCAGATACGTTCAAGAGGTTTGTGACAATGTAGTTTCATGTTTCCTTATGTGATTGGAATGAAAAATCGCCGCAATGGCTTGAGTATTCTACATATCACGATATAATTCTTTAAATAAACTATATTCCATCACCACCTTGTATCCCATAAATTGCTTAAATAAGTACTATTCCACATATTGTCTAAATTGCTTAAACAATATTCCATACATGGGCAATTGATCGATCAATATTTCCAGAATGGAGGGGCAAGAAAATTTGAAAGGTATCGATTTAATTAGTTAATTAGTCCATCAATTTGATACAGTAGGGGGGGGGGGCGGAGGCTAATCGAATAACCTGGAGCAGCTCAGGAATGCCGAAAGTGGCACAACTGAGCTATTTCCCACCAATTTTACCAATCAATTTAATTAATTAGACAGTTAATTTGACATCAAAAGTAGTGCTAGATTTCTGAGGGGGTTGGAAGAGAAAGGGTAGAAGGGGGTAGGGGTGACATAGAAAATCACTTAACTGAACAATAGTTGAAGGACAGATTATCTCCAGGACGTCATTATCTTCTTAGCACAACAGTGGGCTAAGGACCTGTCAGTCAAAAGAGAACAATAGTTTTGCCCCTGAATGCATACTTACCCCTGATGCAGGCAACCTGCACTAACAAACTGTGCTCGTGCTGTCTGTCCCCCACTCTACTTCCGATCAGCCAAAGTGGTCGGCATTGATGTGACCTTGCAGGGTAACAGTGGGTCCTGTGGAGCATCACGATATGGCGGCCCAAATCATCACCAAACCGCCGTATTCTTTCAGTCTTAGAACGTAAACTCGGTCAGAACTACTAAACAGTTTGAAACGAGTCTCATTCAACAAAATGAAATTCTTTCATTGTTCCATACCGCAGCTTTTATGGTGACGGAGGTCAGTCGTCGCTGTTTTGGTGCTGACAAGGTTCGCGAGTGGGATATTCAGTTCTGCAGTGATTTTGCAGCTGTCGTCTCCTTATTTTGCGTCACAGTCCTTTTCAATGACCATTCGTCACGATCACTCAAAACCAAAATTTCGTCTGCGTTGGAATTAGGGCATGCCTTTTTCCGTTTTCCTTGTATGCGGAATAAATGTTCGATACGGTGCTTCTTGAAGCACCTAACAGTTCTGCTGCCTCGGTTACTGAAGCACCCGCCATGCGAGCTGCGACATTCTGCCCGTGTCCGAATGGACAGAGGCCCGACGTGGAGCACTCACCGTGGCACAGGAAACTGTTCTGGCCACGACTGACCCTGGCAACTTATTGAGGAAACTGCACGGCCCCCTTCGTGGTCAGACACAGAGTGCAACCTGCAGGTTTGGGTAGCATCTACATTTATATTCGAGGACATATTTGTCCACACCCTGTACATAAAAGGCTCGGGTGTGACAAAGTAAAAACGTCCCCACGAACATGGTCTGTAATGTAGAAACTATCAGTCATTATTGGCAGCCTCTGACTTCCATCTGTTCTCAGACAAACGGGAAACATTTTGGACTCAATGAAGAGATGTAGATGGTTAGCTGATAGCCTTTCAAGATCGTTCTTCACGGTATATCCTCACTCGCGAAAGGCTGTACAACGTCCATTGATCTTAAAGGTTGAAAATGTTGTGTATTTTCCTCCTAATAAACTCACTGCCAGGCAGAGAACGTTTCGCAATGCTTCATAGCAGTACGCGCAAGCCAGTGCGCTTCTCAGTAGTTCAAAACCGCGCGGCACATAATGTCGCGTGAATCCATGCTGTATGAAAAAGTACTTACTCGGATATACACAGTAGGTCAACCATAAGTTTTCTTCGCCATCATTCTGAAAGCGTAGACCACCGTCCTGGTAATAGACGTCGGCGACGTGCGTGCAGAAACAGTCGAGCTTCGTGGTGCCATTGGCTGCCAGAAAAAGCAGCCACGACGCGGCTGCAGGCCACGGATGCATTGTGAGCTGTCGTCGCCGTAATGGAAACACGCGGAGTGTGCGTCGCGTGCGGCGCAGACACAGTGCAGAGATAGACGTAGCGGAAGTCTTTCCGCAGGATGAGTTAACCACAGGACGCATGACGTCTCTCGTCCGGAACACAGCCATTTTCCATTTTGCTTCGAGAGCCGTCACAAAAAAGAATTCGTTCCTTTTCTGCGTGCGTGTGCCACATGATTTCAGAATGACAACGAGTTCGATTAGCACACTTGCAGACTTACAGGAAGTATCCAGAAATGCTGGTTCATTATTCCGGCACAAAAATAGCCAGCCTGCCTCTCTTAGAGATTATGCATAATAGCACCTTAAGCAAAAAAAGAAAAAAAAAATGTTGATCACAGTGACGATGATGAACATATGTGCGAAATACAGTGCGCTAAACATTATGAGGATGTCTGCCACGAGATTGTGTGTTGTTGGTACCTGGTGTTGTATGTTTAAGGCAACGAGATGCCAACGATTTGCAGAGACACAGCAGTCTCAGTTTATTTGTCGAGCGGGAAAAGGCATTGCGGCTTCTGATGGGTTTCGAGGTATAGAAGCCCGCATCTCGTGGTCGTGCGGTAGCGTTCTCGCTTCCCACGCCCGGGTTCCCGGGTTCGATTCCCGGCGGGGTCAGGGATTTTCTCTGCCTCGTGATGGCTGGGTGTTGTGTGCTGTCCTTAGGTTAGTTAGGTTTAAGTAGTTCTAAGTTCTAGGGGACTTATGACCGCAGCAGTTGAGTCCCATAGTGCTCAGAGCCATTTGAACCATTTTGAGGTATAGAAAGCTGATCCACATTCCTACTTTTCAAGTACAACGAGAGTTTTTTTTCTCAAAGGAACCATTACAGAGTCGACTTCACTCTTTCTCCCTCCTCCCCCCCCCCCCGCCCCCCCCCCCCGCCACACACACACACACACACACACACATACACACACAAACACACACACACACAAACACACACATCCCAAATATCGAGACGAGGAATACACTATGGTGCAAACTGAATTTGGCGGGAGTAGGAAGTGGGCTGACTGTTGTAAGCCTGTTGGCTGAACCTGCCGTCTGATGTCGGAAGGAGGTGAACTGCGAGCCGACGAGAGTGGCTCAGTTCAGCTGAGGTGGGGAAAGAGTTTGGTGGTGGCGTCAGAATACACGCACTGTAGTGCAGGAATGAGAAACGCGATCATAGCGCAGTGCACTACGTCTGGTTGAGTAGGATGGCTTGCTTACAGAGATCCTCGGGTGACGAGACACTGGGCCTCTTCCTTAAGATTTTCACCTCTCATCATGTATTAGGCCTCACAGGAAGTACTTACGTATCAGGTGTAGAAGTATGAAACCGGAATTTGATTGCAATAATTACACATCTGTTGTTTCAAACTGATAAACAATATTTCATTCAAAATAATCTCTATTGCTTTATACATTTCTCCAAACCCTCCGGCAGGCTATGAATGACTTGCCAAAAAGCAGTCCTCCTTTTGAAGGGAACCAGTCAAAAGCGTTGACCGGCGACAGCGTGATGCAAATAGGTGATAATCGGTCGGAGCCGGGTCTGGAGAGTCTTTCCCAGTGGACGCCTCGACCGTTACCCTGACACGTTTTGCTGTGTGTGATGTGGCGTTGTCATGGAGCAGTATGACTTTGTGTTGCCTTTTCCCATATTCCGGGTGCTTTTCGAGTAATGATCGATTTAAATGGATCATTTGTTGTTGGTAGCGATCAGTGCTAGCGGTTTCACCAGGTTTTAGCAGCTCATAAATGACACACTTCTGATCCAACCAAACACAAAACATTGTCTTCTTTCCAAAGCGATTTGGTCTTGCAGTGGGTGTATATTTTTTGCCCGGATTCGCCCGTGATTTACGACGCTTATTATTTTCAAAATACTTCCATTTTCCATCACCTGTTATTATTCGATGGAGAAAAGACTTTCTTTTGTATCTGGCGAGCAGAATTTCACAAGTGGTCTTTCGATTTGCTTGCTGTCTTTCATTCTGTTCATGCGGGACCCATTGTCCCACTTTCGGCACCTTTCCAATAGCTTTCAACCGAAGAGAAACGGCTTTCTGCGTCGCATTCAATTCTTCCGCGAGTTCCTGTTGAGTTTGAGTGTCATCTTCGTCCGGTGAGACCTGCAATTCGTTGCCTTCAAACATGCCTGGTGGTTTCTCGCGCTCGTCGTTTGTCACGCCAAATCACCACTTTTGAATTTTTTGAACCATTCGAAACACTTGTTTTCCCAAGAGCATGTTTGCCGAAAGCTTCGACAAACATTCGATGCGATTCTTCAGCAGTTTTCTTCAAATTATAACAAAAACCAATGCTGTCTGCAAATCATAGTTCGCAGACGCAAAACTCGACATTTCTACGCGTTTGAAACAGATACCGATGTATGGAACTCGGGTTACTGTGTGTTGACATTCCTCGTCAGCCATTACAGGAAGCAGACGACCTGCAGACGCGATCTCAAGGGGCCCTACACTGACGGCTAGCACCACCTACAGGAAAATTCCGGTTTCATACTTCTACAACTGGTACAGTAGTACCTGAACAACGCAAACTAAGAGTTAATTTGACCAAATCTTTAAAACGAAAGCAGCAACTGCAGTTGTAAATCTTGACATGTTGTTGTTGTGGTCTTCAGTCCTGAGACTGGTTTGATGCAGCTCTCCATGCTACTCTAACCTGTGCAAGCTTCTTCCTCTCCCAGTACCTACTGCAACCTACATCCTTCTGAATCTGCTTAGTGTATTCATCTCTTGGTCTCCCCCTACGATTTTTACCCTCCACGCTGCCCTCCAATACTAAAATGCTGATCCCTTGATGCCTCAGAACATGTCCTACCAACCGATCCCTTCTTCTGGTCAAGTTGTGCCACAAACTCCTCTTCTCCCCAATCCTATTCAGTACCTCCTCATTAGTTAAGTGATCTACCCATCTAATCTTCAGCATTCTTCTGTAGCACTACATTTCGAAAGCTTCTATTCTCTTCTTGTCCAAACTATTTACCGTACATGTTTCACTTCCATACATGGCTACACTCCATACAAATACTTTCAGAAAAGACTTCCTGACACTTAAATCTATACTCGATGTTAACAAATTTCTCTTCTTCAGAAATGCTTTCCTTGCCATTGCCAGTCTACATTTTATATCCTCTCTACTTCGACCATCATCAGTTATTTTGCTCCCCAAATAGTAAAACTCCTTTACTACTTTAAGTGTCTCATTTCCTAATCTAATACCCTCAACATCACCCCACTTAATTCGACTACATTCCATTATCCTCGTTTTGCTTCATCTTATATCCTCCCTTCAAGACACCATCCATTCCGTTCAACTGCTCTTCCAAGTCCTTTGCTGACTCTGACAGAAGTACAATGTCATCGGCGAACCTCAAAGTTTTTATTTCTTCTCCATGGATTTTAATACCTACTCCGAATTTTTCTTTTGTTTCCTTTACTGCTTGCTCAATATACAGATTGAATAACATCGGGGAGAGGCTACAACCCTGTCTTACTCCCTTCCCAACCACTGCTTCCCTTTCATGTCCCTCGACTCTTATAACTGCCATCTGGTTTCTGTACAAATTGTAAATAGCCTTTCGCTCCCTGTATTTTACCCCTGCCACCTTTAGAATTTGAAAGAGAGTATTCCAGTCAACATTGTCAAAAGCTTTCTCTAAGTCTACGAATGCTAGAAACGTAGGTTTGCGTTTCCTTAATCTTTCTTCTAAGATAAGTCGTAAGGTCAGTATTGCCTCACGTGTTCCAGTATTTCTACGGAATCCAAACTGATCTTCCCCGAGGTCGGCTTCTACTAGTTTTTCCATTCGTCTGTAAAGAATTCGTGTTAGTATTTTGCAGCTGTGGCTTATTAAACTGATTGTTCGGTAATTCTCACATCTGTCAACACCTGCTTTCTTTGGGATTGCAATTATTGTATTCTTCTTGAAGTCTGAGGGTATTTCGCCTGTTTCAAACATCTTGCTCACCAGATGGTAGAGTTTTGTCAGGACTGGCTCTCCCAAGGCCGTCAGTAGTTCCAATGGAATGTTGTCTACTCCGGGGGCCTTGTTTCGACTCAGGTCTTTCAGTGCTCTGTCAAACTCTTCACGCAGTATCGTATCTCCCATTTCATCTTCATCTACATCCTCTTCCATTTCCATAATATTGTCCTCAAGTACATCGCCCTTGTATAGACCCTCTATATACTCCTTCCACCTTTCTGCTTTCCCTTCTTTGCTTAGAACTGGGTTTCCATCTGAGCTCTTGATGTTCATACAAGTGGTTCTCTTATCTCCAAAGGTCTCTTTAATTTTCCTGTAGGCAGTATCTATCTTACCCCTAGTGAGATAAGCCTCTACATCCTTACATTTGTCCTCTAGCCATCCCTGCTTAGCCATTTTGCACTTATTGTCGATCTCATTTTTGAGACGTTTGTATTCCTTTTTGCCTGCTTCATTTACTGCATTTTTATATTTTCTCCTTTCATCAATTAAATTCAATATTTCTTCTGTTACCCAAGGATTTCTATTAGCCCCCGTCTTTTTACCTACTTGATCCTCTGCTGCCTTCACTACTTCATCCCTCAAAGCTACCCATTCTTCTTCTACTGTATTTCTTTCCCCCATTCCTGTCAATTGTTCCCTTATGCTCTCCCTGAAACTCTATACAACCTCTGGTTCTTTCAGTTTAAACAAAGTAGCACCATTTTTTTTCTTTCAGTTTATCCAGGTCCCATCTCCTTAAATTCCCACCTTTTTGCAGTTCCTTCAGTTTCAATTTACAGGTCATAACCAATAGATTGTGGTCAGAGTCCACACCTGCCCCTCGAAATGTCTTAAAATTTAAAACCTGGTTCCTAAATCTCTGTCTTACCATTATATAATCTATCTGATACCTTTTAGTATCTCCAGGGTTCTTCCATGTATACAGCCTTCTATCATGATTCTTAAACCAAGTGTTAGCTATGATTAAGTTATGCTCTGTGCAAAATTCTACCAGGCGGCTTCCTCTTTCATTTCTTAGCCCCAATCCATATTCACCTACTACATTTCCTTCTCTCCCTTTTCCTACACTCGAATTCCAGTCACCCATGACTATTAAATTTTCGTCTCCCTTCACTATCTGAATAATTTCTTTTATTTCATCATACATTTCTTCAATTTCTTCGTCATCTGCAGAGCTAGTTGGCATATAAACTTGTACTACTGTAGTAGGTGTGGGCTTCGTATCTATCTTAGCCACAATAATGCGCTCACTAAGCTGTTTGTAGTAGCTTACCCGCGTTCCTATTTTCCTATTCATTATTACACCTACTCCTGCATTACCCCTATTTGATTTTGTATTTATAACCCTGTAGTCACCTGACCAGAAGTCTTGTTCCTCCTGCCACCGAACTTCACTAATTCCCACTATATCTAACTTTAACCTATCCATTTCCCTTTTCAAATTTTCTAATCTACCTGCCCGATTAAGGGACCTGACATTCCACGCTCCGATCCGTAGAACGCCAGTTTTCTTTCTCCTGATAACGACATCCTGTTGAGTAGTCCCCGCCCGGAGATCCGAATGGGGGACTATTTTACCTCCGGAATATTTTACCCAAGTGGACGCCACCATCATTTAATCATACAGTAAAGCTGCATGCCCTCGGGAAAAATTACGGCTGTAGTTTCCCCTTGCTTTCAGCCGTTCACAGTACCAGCACAGCAAGGCCGTTTTGGTTAATGTTACAAGGCCAGATCAGTCAATCATCCAGACTGTTGCCCTTGCAACTACTGAAAAGGCTGCTGCCCCTCTTCAGGAACCACACGTTTGTCTGGCCTCTCAACAGATACCCCTCCGTTGTGGTTGTACCTACTGTACGGCTATCTGTATCGCTGAGGCACACAAGCCTCCCCACCAACGGCAAGGTCCATGGTTCATGGGGGGGGGATCTTGACATAGTAAACTAATAAAATTTTTCAGAAATGTTTGTACACCTGATACCAGTAAAAGTTTCAACTTAAATAGAACAAATGAGATTCTAAACCTCTGTCAGGAGCAAATATTTTAAGACCAAAGAACAAATAAATTTAAAAAAAACTTAATGCTAATTATTGTAGACCTCACCATTACAGAAAAAAAGACATTTAGCAATAATTGGTTTGCTTAGAAATGTTTCACAAAATTTTAATTTCAATAATTAACAAACTGCCGGCCGGGCCTGGCCGAGCGGTTCTAGGCGCTAGAATCTGGAACCGCGCGACCGCTACGTCGCAGGTTCGAATCCTGCCTCGGGCATGGATATGTGTGATGTCCTTAGGTTCAAATGGCTCTGAGCACTATGGGACTCAACTGCTGAGGTCATTAGTCCCCTAGAACTTAGAACTAGTTAAACCTAACTAACCTAAGGACATCACAAACATCCATGCCCGAAGCAGGATTCGAACCTGCGACCGTAGCGGTCTTGCGGTTCCAGACTGCAGCGCCTTTAACCGCACGGCCACTTCGGCCGGCCCTTAGGTTAGTTAGGTTTAAGTAGTTCTATGTTCTAGGGGACGGATGACCTCTGATGTTAAGTACCATAGTGCTGAGAACCATTTGAGCCAATTAACAAACTGGCTCAACTCAACACCAACTGGCAGTTTAACTAGGTCTCTGCCAAGGTGCATCATCGTCACCTTCATGATCTGGCCAGACCTAAACACCTTCCCCCCTCTACCGGATCTGCAGTCACCACGTTACTATGGCAACCGCCAACAAGAACGGAGGGAGGCCCCTTGTTTGTGGCGACGGCGTACAACAGAGAACACCACACCAAATCACACAGTACTGGTAAGTTACCCGTAGCATTTTGCAGTGAAATGTGTATGAACTATAAATTAATTGAGTGGCATCAATTTGGAAAACAGTAATGCACAATTCAGTAGCGAGATAACTGACGGCCGCAATGACTTACCGTCTAACATTCTGCGTGGTGTCTGTTTGTTCTATATCGTGTCTCCCTACCACTTTCGCGCAACAACGCTCTGAGCTTGTTTTTTAGGGAATTGACTAGTTTGAACCTGGGACCTGTTGCTGGTAATGAGACGCCAGACCACACATGACATGTAGAATTCAGAAGAGTTCAGTGAGACTAGCGATGATGTAACCAAATACTTATTGATTTCAGCGTCAGCTCCACTGCACTCCCCGTAAAAGAATCTTAATACTAACTAAATTTTGTGGAAGGTGTTCAAGGCTTTCCTATTTTTAGTTAGCTGGTAAAATAATGTCGAAAAAGCAGTTAAGTTTACCATTGGAAATTTTATTCTACTCACAAAACATTGTTTATAAATTGCACTATTGATAAAAGGACAGATAAATAATGTCTAAACATCTTTACAAAGTAAATAACATATTATTAATGCAAATTATATCTGTGGATAACAGTATTCCTCATCATAGTGAATGTACCATAGTACTAGAAAAATTCTACAACAGAAATCGTATTAGCTAAACACATAAAGACAGGAAGAACACAAATATACAAGAGTACACAAACACATAGCGGAATAACAGAAAGGGAAAGGACAGGGTTTGTTTTACTGCAGTATCTTGGAAACAAAACTTTCTTTACTTCTTGGAGATCTCCCTTCGTTCATCATTATTCCCAAAAAGTCCTATCTATACCTCCTTCCTGTATTCTATTCATATTTCTTTCAAAATAGTTATTTCTCATTGTACAATACTCATTTTGGCCCAAATCTTTTTCATATAACTTCTCAATGCATTGTTTCCCTATTCTCCATAGTCAGTTTCTTATATAGTCTACCCCTCTTAAGCTAACTTAAATCTACTGAGCTCAGATATATATACCAAGGGACGAGGCAATGCAGCAGTACAAAACAATTAACACAAACAGCAATGACAAAATATTCAAATTGCAAAGCAAGCTACAGTAATTACAACTAATATAAGGCAATGAGCAGCAAACAAGAAAAAGAATAATACAAAGTGAAATGTAGTAGCACTATGCCTGGCAAACAGCAGCATAAAATGAAATAACTTATACCTAAACAAGACAAAGCTCAAGCAGAAAAAATAGAACACTAAAGACAACAACGCAGATAAGGGAAATGTATATTCACATCTTAATATCTATGTCATTAAAGTGGTGCAACACAACTTATTCTACCAAATAAATTACCAAGTACTTGAAAAGAAAATTATGACTGCAGTTCCTGTGAAGGTAAATGTCTTTTTGTGCTCCCTCATTTTTTTGAAAAAAATTATTATTTAGTCGTTCTGTAGACAGAAAATATTTATATTAGTACATCTATTAAATTTTATTTTAACCAATGCTGCAGTGCAGCTAGAAACTAGATATCAAATGAAATAAGCAACTATGTACAAAGCAAAGCATAAGAACATCGTTCAATAGCCATGTCGCATTTCATAAGTAGTAAAAAAATCTCTCATCTAGAAAGAAAGTAGTCATTATCAGGTGTGTAGACAAACTATTTCTTGTCATTTCATTAGGCATTTCAGTAAATATCAGGAAGTACGATATGTTTCCAAGTAATTAGCGTGTCGTATTTGCGATGCTTTCTACAAAGGAATGTCAGAAGCGAGGTTAATGGCCTCTTTTTTTTTCACCTAATGGCTTTTTCTGCAGGCGGCTGGCCCAGCTGGGCGCCACAACGCATTACGTCAAGGTCACTTACCTTTCTTACTGAAATATTTACGACAGCAGTTTCCGCTAAAGTGGCAGTCTCATATAAAAAATTTCACAGGTCAAGAATTTGCGTTACAAATCTGTAGAAACAAAATCCTGTAAATATAACAGTGTCCAAAAAATTTTCGCCGGCATTGTAATATATTCACGCATATACACACATTTCATAACTCTTAAAGTACAATTCTTGGTTTCCAACATCCTTTTTCACAAATCAGAGTCCCTAACCACTACTCATTATTCCTTACTTTATTATACATATACATATTCGTCGACACTTCTTCAATATTTCATCATAAGAAATACGTAGCATAATCAAATTCCTCATATACGGTAGCATCATCTTATTGATCATAAACATACCTCAACAGCATAATACACATCGTCGTCATAATAACAACATCATAACACCTCAGTCAAATCTTGAAAACGTCGTAGCTTTCTGCAATAATTTCAAAACCTAAAAAAAATTCTCTGCTCATTTCAATAGTGTCATCTACCTCAAACGTACTTTAAAAATTATGATCCCATACCAGATACATCATTCAAAGCTCTCATAGTATCACAATGGTTCTGAAAAAATATGAACAGTTCACAAAGTACAAACAACATACAATTTCGTAAGCGTGAAGTTATCCAACGGTGTAATTATGTAAACGTCTGTCACTGATGTTGTAAAATAGATATTTGTCTCTCTCAGGTAAATAATCAGATAGCTGTGTAATTCTGTGTTAGAGAAATATGGTACCGATGTGTAAAGTTGTATGAGGAAATACCATATTAGCTAGGGCTTCTTGTGCTTGCCACACACATGGTACACAAAGTAGGTGTGTACCCCCCTCAGTATTAATGTAATTATACCCTCAGGTGTTATAGATTACAGCAATGGAATGAAATGTATCACGGAAAACTTTCTTTCTAATTCAAAAATCATTAAAAATAAATATTTTAAGTATAAAATTAATCACTCACATAGGTGTACTGTAGCGCTAAACTGTGCGTCTTGTTGCAACATAATCTCTATGGAAGAGTCGTAGTTATCGTCCTCCGAAAGCTAAGTTCTGCAGAAGTCAATGTACTTACCTCATGATAAACAAAAGTGAAATGCTTTGCGTATAGATATCTTAGTTATTACGCTTATTGGCGTGATGAAGAAAGTACTGTACAGTAACGTATTGTTGTGCCATGAAAAAGGCTGTCTCATTGTTGCTATACCACAAAAGTTACTACTAAAACATGTTTTACTTTCCAGAATAATACAGAAAAACTGTGCAGATATAAAACAGAAACAGCGCAAAAGCAATAATATAAATTGTGTCACTCATTAGTAGCGCCGTGATATTATCGTGTAGCTGTCACATAAACTAACCACTGTGTCATCTGGTATCTCACAGAAAGTACTTTAAATCCAGAATGTATTTTCAGGTAATCCAAAATGTTGCATTAAAATCTCATTAGCAGTACTAGTATATGTTCTAAGTATGTAAGCCTTATAGTCGTTACGTAATCGTGCAACTAACATGCAAGAATGTACAAATAACAACACTGTGTCGTCTGTTCACTATAACAATGCATTCGTAATTTCTGTTTAAAAATGTTCCCTAGGTTCTAGATTGGATAGTTAACTTCAAAACATTGTTGCATGTTAACAGTTTCTCAGTGTGACAAATTGTACTAATGCGTGAAGTGAAAGTTTTATGGCAAAGACTAAGTTAAAAAACAGATTATCTTTCAATAAACTGTTTTATATGTGAAATGTGGTGTAAACCTTTACTCTTCCTAGTACGCAGAGTTTCAACTTCAACGCAATTATCATGCGGTATACGTCGGTAAAGAATACTGGAATTTTTCTCAAAGTTAGCGTCTATGTTATTTTTCTCTGAGCCAGCCGGCGCATGCGGCTGCCTGCGGTGCGAGTCATTGTCTGTCCCTTTGTTGGCGCGCGTCGTTATTGGGATTAGGAGACCTAACTTCTACAAATTCACCTTGCCGAGAAGGCCCTGCCCTGTTTAAATCCCGCCAGTTCTGATGCAATTCAGGTCTGTCGTTACGAATATATCGTCTGTCGTCATGTCGGTAGGTTCCGTAGTTTCTTCCTTGTCCGTCACGTGGTGGAGAATTTCTCCCTGAATCGTAACTGTGCGCCGAACTGTTGCGTCTGAAGTTATTCTGTCTCCCTTGATAATAATTGTTTTGGTTCCCATATTGTCTGTTTCTATGGTAATCTCTATCATATTCATTACTATGGAAGTGCGATCTTTCTCTGTACCTATTATTCTGCCAACGGTTGTCATATGGGTGGTGTCTTTTTTGGTCACGATTTGTGTTGTGAGAATAGCCTTGTCGCGTCCAGTTATTATTTCTTTCAACGCGGAATTGCGATGGATGTGACCTGTAATTATTGTGTTCCTGTTTCCGTGTTCCGCGATTGGCAGTGTCAATTTCTAATTCTTGTAAGAGTCCCTAAAAAGCTTCAATGTCGTCTTTGCAACGTCCTGCCAGAATAATATGTCGTAAATGTTCAGGCAATTTGATTAAGCAAATGCGGATGAGTTCTGAGGGGCTGTATGGGTTTGACAGGTACTGATTCTTGTGCAACATGTCTTCAAAATATTTCACAAGACTGGAAAATTCAGATTGTTCAAAGTGTTTCATCCATATGATGCTATGTTTTACTCGGTCTTGTGTAGCTTGAGACCAATATGCTGAGAGGAAGGCATGGTAAAATTCTCCTTCACTGTGACACTCGTGAATGACCGATCACATTCTTACAGCTGGTTCATTCTCTAAGTAGCCACACATAAATTCTAATCTGTGTTCTAACGACCAGTTGGGAGGAAAACAATGAGAGAATTGATGGAGCCATGCTTGTGGATGAATGTCGTTGCCAGAATTCTTAAATGTTTTGAATTTACGTGTAGTAATGAACAGCTTATAGTCAAAATCATCATGTCTGCGAGTTGCATATCGGTCATTGTTAGGTCGTGTCGGCCGTTCCATCTCAAAATTCGGACCACATTGCCAATTTCTTTCATAACTTCCGAAATGCCCTGTGTTATTATTTTGCGGCTTTTCCGTATTTCTAAGTCCCTCTTCCCGTGTTGGAGCGCGAGTGTCCTCTGAAATATGAAATTTTTGTATTACTTGTGCCAACTGATCTTGTACTTCCCGGATTTCTCTTTTGTACTGTATATTGATTCGATTTTGATTGAATTTCCTAATTTGTTCGCACTCTTCTGTATCATTAAAGACTACCGGCTTTGTGTCATTCAGATTATCATCTACCTTCGTAGATAAATTAGTGAACTGATCCGAAAGTTCGGCTACTTTCTCCGATAGTGTACTTATTTCCTCAGTGTGTTTTTCTGAACCAAGTTTCAGAGTATCTACTGTGTCCTTTAAGTTTTCCTGAGTTTTTGCAAGTTGCGTAACCGAATCGGTAGATGCAACTGAGTCAAATTTAGCTTGCAAGGTCTCATGATTTTCATGAACAATAGTTTGCAGTTCTTTTATGGCTGCTTCGTGATTCTGTAATGCATTTTCATGTCGCGAAAAAATACGTTGAAAATGCTCACAAATTTGTGTTTTTACGTCATTACAGACTTTTTGACATTTCGATTCAATGTTATGTAACTCAGTAGTTAAATCTTCACGTGTTTGTTCAAGAGTTTGTTCCAATGAGTCTAACTTTTGAAGCTTTTGTTCCATTGTGTCTAACTTTTGAAGCTTTTGTCCCATTTGTTGCATTAACTGTAATAACAATGCACTGGTGTCTGAAACATGTTCCTCAGTGCTTTTCGGCAGTGAATTTGCACCGGCAACATTGACATTTTGACAAGCAGAAAATGTGTCTTGACTTATTTGAGAAAACGGTGAGGACCCAAAACCTGAGTCTACAGTATTTGCAATATTGTGTTCTGACATTCCCGATTCCTGAGGCGAGCTGTTGCCGACCGATCGATCGATAATGGTTCCCTGTTCACTACCTGTTTCACTGTCTACACCATTATTTGACGCCCGCTCCATTTCCCTGTGCACAGTTACCAAATTACTACTTAGAACATCAGTTAATTCATTACTCGGTGGCGCTAACACACTGTCATTTCTCAGTTTACTTTGGAGCCTAGTATTACGTTTTTCACACGCCATTATTGTCACAATATTTCACACAATAACACAGAAAAGCACAATTTGAAGAGCAAAATAAGAGAACACATTAACATAACACTGAAAATAATATCTAGTTAATTGCAGCTGCGAAATACTTGGTGCAAATCTACATGAATGCCACAACTGTTTTACTGTACAACAATGAAAGACTGCAACTACAAAGGAGATTTTCTCTACAATTACGCGCTAGCAATAAACAAAAGCTACACTAATTACACAAACTACAAGAAAAAATCAGAAGACTCCAGTGAGATATCCTCGGCTAAGGGTCGACATATGAAACGTCCCCTTAGAACAATTATACAAGACTGTGCTGAAACTGACACACAATGTTTTTAGCGCAACGCAATCTGACTTTCAAAAATCCCTACAAAAGAGTGGCCCTGACTAACATTAACCTATACCTTTCACAAATCACTTACCTCACAAAAATCTTCGTTACTGGAACTACTGCAATACAGCGAGCGCCACTACTGCCAGCTAAATAAAAGATTCAAACTACTGAAGGCACTAACTACTGATAGGCATAGTTAGCAAATGAAAGATTTTAATAGAGAACAAACAATGTATTTACCTTAATAATGTTGAAAACTCACAATATACATATCCGTTCATGACATCCAGTTTTAAAAATTTCAAAACTCCGCCATCTCTCTCCCCACATCCACCACTGCAGGCGGCTCACCTACAACTGCGCAACGCTACGCGCTGTTCCCATCCAGCTGCCGCTGCCCAACACTACAATGGCAGACAACAATGCAAACTAGCCACAGACTGCACACAGCACAGCCAGTGATTTTCGTACAGAGCGCTACGTAACGTTGCCAATAAGAAAACATAAACAGCCCACTTACATAGCTTTTAACATGGGCTGGGGGTGGTCCTAACGTAACAGAGACGCGCAAAAGTCTCACGCTAAAACATGGGGGTGGTGTAGCCCTTTTGGTGTTATCGTAAGATCTATACTCTTCTTCTGGAGGGCTCTAGCTTTTAACATTGGCTGGGGGGGGGGGGGGGTGGTGGTCCTGACGTAATAGAGACGCGAAAAAGTCTCACGCTAAAACTTGCGGGTGGTGTGGTCCTAGCGGTTAGCTGGCGACATGGGTGTCCGTCCGTCCCTTATCGTAGGGCCTTCCAGCTTAACATGGTTCTGCTCTCGGCTTCTGTTCTCGTTACTCCCCTCGGAACTGCGTCTGTCTCACGGTGGGAAGGTATGACATGCATTTAGGCATTCTTGAGTTAGTCTGTGTATTCCATTTGCTCACTCGTTACTCGTATTACTTTGGTTAATTTAATGTCACGATTTATTCGGAGCTATGTGACATACTACTGGATTTGCTTATCGTGTCAGGGTTTTCATGGAATGTGTTGGATTTGCCTGACACCTTACAACCGCACAATCCTGAAACTGGAAAATCAGTCATTAAGTCGCTTCACTTTGACTGTGAGCTGAATTCCCACTTTGCTTGGGCAAATTTAGACTTCAGTAACAATAGGGTGGACCGTGCAGTTCTTGCTCAAAGTTTTCTAAACACAGTCCTGAAGATGGCACCTGAATTAGGCTGTTTTGGCGGCGCAGCTAAACAGGCCGTAACAGCACGGTGTCTGTAGGAACCAGGAAAGCCAGCTGACGCTCCGCCGTTACGGGTCAACAGAAGGCCTCTGGGAGCTCGGGAGGACGCGGCCGCCTACTCGTGTGTCCGGCAAGCAAGCCGCTCGCCACGCGTCAGTCACGCCCTCTCTCTCTCTCTCTCTCTCTCTCTCTCTCTGCAGTCCTGCAGGCTTCTGCTGTAGGCCAGACAGCGGCTCCGCGCTTGCGCACGGCTAAAGAAGGCATTTTCGTGCCGGGCGCGCGCCCTTTGGCCTCAGTTATATTATACTCTCAGCGGCGTTGACAATCGACAGGTTGGCAACGACCATATCGCATAGTATGACGCTTTTGCAGCAGAATCCCATCTGGACCGAGAGAGTGACATATAATTGTAAGTTGTTACACCGTTGCCGAAGTACTGAAACTGATCGGTAACTACGGTAAGAGGAACGTAGCTTTGGAAAAGAAGCGTCGTCGCGGGTACTTAATGACAGCTGACAGCTGACAGCTGACAAGTGAGGCCTAGTGGAACGTGCGCCCGTTGTATCTTGTAGTAAGACCAAACAAAAGGACCCGAAAGTCTGAGACGAGTCAGGGTGGCGAGAAGCTTCCAAAACGCGTGTTTTAAGTGGGTGTTCAATGGGCCAAGACATTGTCTCGTCATAACACTCTTGTCCGCTACTGTTATACTGTAACGTTAAAGCTGGTGGCAGATCGTGTAATGAAATATTTTTATTCAAGCAATTATAGTATAAAGAAGCGGAGCAGTGTTACCCTCTGAGAGGAATTTCGTTATACTGACCGTGGTTTACCTAACGGAGACGGCTTATCGCAAGTGAAAGTCAAAATTACGTAAATATTTAAACAGTTCCAAACAATATTTTACCTATCTACATTGTTCAAAGAGTAAAGAAAACGGTCGCCAGCCTAATTAGGCAAGAGAATGATTGAGATTCTAGTTCAAGAAAATAAGTGTGAGTAACTTTAACGGACAAACACAACCTATACTTTGCCACACGGGAGTGCAATGACCTCTGGCACCTGCATATGTTCACGTTAAAGAAAGTGCTAACAGTTATAAGAGAACGTGGCTATTTGCATAATGGTAACAGAAAATGACATATACTTCTGCCTTCAAGGTTTGGTCCAACTGAATGATCTCAATAATATAACTATCAATATTCACTGTAGAATCATAAAATAGGCATAGGTTCAATATTACTTTTCAAACATTTTCCTATCTGACAAAAAAATTGTAAATGTAGTTCACTGCAAAATTATGAACTGGTCATAGGTTAGGTCTCTCTCTCAGCTAAATACTTTTCTATTTAGAATGAAGGTTAAATGTATTTCACTAACAAAATATTTCTCAGGAGAGCTTCTGTTAAGTTTGGAAGGTAGGAGACGAGATACTGGCAGAAGTAAAGCTGTGAGGACGGGGCGTGAGTCGTGCTTGGGTAGCTCAGTTGCTAGAGCAATTGCCCGCGAAAGGCAAAGGTCCCGAGTTCGAGTCTCGGTCCGGCACACGGTTTTAATCTGCCAGGAAGTTTCATATCAGCGCACACTCCGCTGCAGAGTGAAAATCTCATTCTGAAGACAAAAGATCATTACAGAGATTATACTTCATTGTAGTATCGAATTAATCGTGCACTAATTACAGAAGTTCAACGATGGGATATTGAACAAAATAGAAAGGTAAATGAATCAACAAAAGGTATGTACTGACTAAGGTATGGTGTTACACATGCCTCATGTTTCCTTGAAGTGTCCCTTACGGTAAACTTCAACGAAACATCTATAACACCTAAGTTGAGTTGGCTATAAAAAAAATATACCATCCAACTTCAGTTGGGAGAAAAAAGAAACAACACAGTATATACACTAAGAAATTTCATACATTTCTTCCAAAGCATTTTCCAAATAAAACATGTACAGTAATTTTCATTTTCACACTGGTTTAAGGAACTAATTTTCATCATTACGCAAGATATCTTTAAACATGTTCATTCCATACACATACAGTTCAAATAACAGAAAAATAGTACACAAAATATCTGCATATTAGTAGAATAGGTATAACCTTCAAAAAAATTATAAACACATATACAACAATACAGAAACATTTTAACTTAGCAAAACACAAATAATTTGCATTATTCAGAATCTAGCTTTAATTATCACCGCTGTGTTTTAAAGCCAGACAGTCCAATTTTTAAGTTACACCAGAAAACCTAGTCTTGAAAACATCTACAACTATTTGAATGAGATTCCATATATATTTTATAATAACTTTTCAGTAACTTCAATAAGAATAGCCAGTCTGTAACACATTGGTCAAAAAACCTAACTTACTTTACTGCTTGCCTCAGCACTAGCAGTCCATGTTACGCATTCTGCCCATTATTAGTTTGGCAGTTTATGATTACTTATCAACTCCTTGCCCCACATTGACAAGTCCTCTGGTCATTGCTCACCTAGCATTTTAGGTAGTTCTATGCTTCACAACTACTTGTCATTTTTGTTAGAGTGGTTTGTTGCCCAATAACACATTTTTGGGCAGTTTATTGCCATCATTTCTAGGTTTTTTCTTCATTTTATCACATCTTTGGTACAAATTGCATTAATGGTTAAAACATAAAACCTGCAAATTTGAAACAGCAATTAGACACTGGTAATATTAAATCTTTCCTTACTTACTTACTTCCTCACTCACTGGTCATACTGGACTCGAGAGTCCATGACCGCAGCAACATATTTTCGCCACCTGTCCCTGTCTTGGGCTATTTCCTTCCATTCACATTCAATACCTAGGCTCCTTAAATCAGCCTTCACATCGTCCTCCCGTCTACGCCTCGGTCTCTCCACAGGACGTTTTCCCTCTCAGTGCCCTACCAGTACTCTGCGCGCTGCCCTGCCCTCATCCATTCGAGCTACGTGACCCGCCCAACGCAGCCTACGTGATTTAATAATACTGATTATGTCAGGGCTTGTATAGAGTTCGTGAAGCTCTTCGTTATGCAGTTTTTGCCGCTCTCCGCTAATGTCATCCCTTTTTGCTCCGAAAATTTTCCTCAAAATTTTGTTTTCAGATACTCGAAATGGCTTTTCATTTTGCACAGTGAGAGACCAAGTCTCACACCCATACAGCATAACTGGTAGAATAATAGTTTTGTATATTCTAATCTTTAAATTCCTAGACAATATCCGTGATGAAAGTAATCTATTCAGTGAGAAGTAGCATGCATTTCCCGCCCGTAATCTCTTCTTCTGTTCGGATTCAATCTCATTTCTCGAAGTGATGTCCACGACTAGATACTTAAATGTGTTCACTTTTTCAAACTGCATGTCTCTAACTCTTAACATTTCCTGATCTACGGCTGTTGGCGTTCTAGTAGTAACCAGGTATTTAGTTTTGTCTTCACTTATCCTTAGACCTACATCTTCACTAGCCTTGATTAACGCATTCGCATTTGCTGTTGCAGGTTCTTTCCTATCGCTAATGATGTTTAGATCATCTGCATACCGTAATATCTTAATATATCCATTTAACTCCACACCCTCTGAATTATCTGCTGCCATTCGTACAATACATTCTAGGACTAAATTAAAAAGTAGCGGAGACAGGGCATCTCCCTGCTTAAGTCCGTTCTTGATTACGAATTCTTCTGACTCCAATCTCCCCACGTGTACTCTACCTTTCGTGTTTTTCAAACTCGCTTCTATAAGTCTAACATACTTCTTTGGTATTCCAAGTATCAAAAGAATTCTGTACAATTTTGATTGCAATACTGAATCATATGCTTTTGCAAAATCTGTGAAAAGATTATGAACTGGTTTATTGTATTCCCATTTCTTTTCCAAAATTTGACGCAGGGTGAATATTTGGTCTATAGTTGATCTGTTCCTCCGAAAGCCGGCTTGGTAATCCCCCACAATTTCATCTGCATATGGTGTAAGCCTGCTTAGCAGAATATTCGAGAAAATTTTGGAACATACTGGTAATAGCGATATCCCTCTACAATCACTACAATCCATTTTGTCGCCCTTCTTAAAAATTGGGATCAGTATCGACTCCTGCCACTCTTCCGGTATCATCTCTGAGTTCCATACTTTAGTTATCACTTTGTGAACTACTTCCACCAATTTCTGTCCCCCATTTTTAACTAATTCTGCAGTTATGCAATCTGATCCTGGTGCTTTATGGTTTTTCAATTTGTTGATTGCATCTCTTACTTTCTTTAACGTTGGCTCAGGTATCTGGGGTTCTGCTGTATGTATTTCGTACGCCTGCTCATTTCCTGCTTCCTGGTGTACATTTAATAGATGCTCAAAATGCGCCCTCCATTTACGTAATATAGCACTGGTGTTTGTCAGTATTCCCCCAGCATCCCCTCGAAGTGCATTTGTCCTAGCCCTGCATCCCTTCCTATACCCATTTATGTCTAGGTAAAGTTCCCTAATGGTTTTTGTTTTATTGTTTGTTTCCATTTTTGTAATTTGATTGTTCAAATAATCCCTCTTCTTTGCCCGTAGCCTACGACCAACTTCCCTTCTCAAGTTCAAGAACTCCTCTCGTTTTCTGTCTCCCATTCTATCCCAATCTAATCGTGCTTTTCTCCTTTCCTCTACCAATTTCTTGCATTCCTCATAAAACCACGATTTCCTCCTGTTCTTCTTAATTATACCTATTGTGACCTTCGCTGTCTCTTTGATATTATTCCTCACAGTGATCCACTGTTTATTTACATCCTCGTCTTGATCTTCGTGTGTCCTGAGAGCATCAAACCTATTTGAAATTTCTATCATGTACCTTCTTCTAAAGTTTTCATCATTTAGCTTGTCAGTGTCGAACCTAACAAGTTCTGCATTGTGACACCTTGATGTTGCTGTAGATAGCCGTTGGTGAACTTTGGCAACTAAAAGTAAATGATCAGAATCGCAGTCTGCTCCCCTGAAAGTCCTAACATTTTCTATACTAGTGTGCCATCTCCGATCAACAACCATGTCTTTTGAAACAGCAAAATTAACCACCCTTGTGCCATTATCATCCATAATGTTATGCAAACTTCCTTTCCCAATTGTAGGTCGGAATGCTTCCTCCTTCCCTATCTTTGCATTAAAATCACCTATGATTAATTTTGTGTCATATGAGGAGAACTCATCCCACAGTTGATATAGTTCTTCATAAAAGCCGTCTTTAACAATCTCTTCAGTGTCCTCAGTTGGTGCGTGTACATTAATTACTACTGGTCTACTCCACCTGCCGGACAACACTGTAACTGATAGTCGGTCACTAACGAACCTTATATCTCTGATTGCGTGAAGCACTTTTCTCTGTACTGCGAAACCTGTTCCGAAACTGTGAGCTTCCGCACCTCCATAGAAAAATGTATAGTTACCCCTCTTTATGCTAACCTCCCCCTGCCACCGAGTTTCTTGAACCATGGCAAAATCAGGTAATATACGTATCATTAATCAAGAAAATTTCAAATGTCATATTTGGGATCAAGTTACGATTAAGTATTTTTACTATTCATTTACCATTGCTTTTTCACACACTGTTAGTTCATTACATACATCAAGGTCAGGACAATAATTTTATATCCTATTGCAAGTGTTTTCTGCCAACACTTTGTGGCACTAGACACATACATCTCATATCTACTTCACACATATTAGTCAGGTTGCTCTCCACCATTTTGAACACACCTACAGTTTTTCAACACCATATTTATCCCTATTTTCAAAAAACATTTATATTTAGTCATATTATAGCATTCATTTACCTTGTTTTCAGTATCCTTATCTTTTCTCATCCATATATTTTTTTTTCTTTTACTTTTCCATTACATTTCCTCTTTACAATACCCACTATACATACATTATTCTTGGTCATTTTCTAGTGTACCCAATTTAATTATTCATTTACTTGTCCACTAACAATATACAGTATCTTACATTATTTCCACATTTTTTTAGTTTACTTTGACAGAGAAGAAGGAAAGAAGACAGTAAAAGTTCTGAATGATGAAGAGGGAGGTTGACAACACGAAAAGAAACTGAAGTAGTGCTGGCAACGACTCAGGTCCCTGGTGCTCGTCAGGCACCTGACAATGCAAAGAGTGCATATCCCCTGACGATTAACAATCCTCATCTGAGGACATATAACTGTAAATACACAACATGGTGCAAACATAAGCCCTTTCTGGTCTTTAAGTACATTAGAAATTATTATTATAATGTGGAGTTCTTTGCACTTTCATAAAGTTACCATAAGCATCATAATTCATAAAGTTTTCAGGTTTCTCACACTAGATAGCCCTATCTTCAAAATTAGACTGGCAACAATAAGTATTCAATTGAAAATAAACAGTTCCTAAGCAAAGTAAATAATAAAATAAACAACAACCTGCCCCAGGTCTCAAGATCAACAAAACAATAATTCACTTTCAGGTAACAGATACAATAATAATAAAGTCATGCATTATATTAACAATATATATACATACATCCTGCCCCCAGTCTCTTTATTAACCAGGCAGTCTTTTATGGTTCATACAACAGTCACTTAAATCTGGTGGCTTTTTAGGCCTCCTATTTTCTACATATTTCACTAACCTATTCAGATCTTGAAAACGTTTTGTTTCATCAGGTGGCTTTTTAGGGTTTGGAATTTCAAAGTCTTTAGCAAGGCACAACATCTCCAGTTCTGCTATTATTTTACCAGGTGGCTCTTTTTGTTCCTGTAATTCACACTCCTTCAAAACATTTGTTAAGGCTTGCCCCATTATAGTATCATCTGGAGGTTCCTGCAAATTATGCCCCTGTGCTATATTACTGATTAATTCCTTCGGTTTTGGCCCAGTTCTACTTTCTGTATCTTGCTTTGGTAAAATGCCATTAATTTGTTCGTACCCTCTTTCAGTAAAAGTATATTCACTTTCGTTTACACCTGAAATTTCATCTTCACTGGAGTCATCACTACTCTCACTTTCATAACCAAATTCATTCACGTTAGCCTCTTTTAAGCAACAAGGGAAGTTAGTATTTTCATTTTCATCTGTATTTACGTACCTTTCATCATCTGAACTACCACTTACTTCATACTCTTCCTCAGATTCTATTATTAACGCAATCTTACTAACGTCGTCCTTTACATCACTTTCACCAATTATTAATTGTGCACGCGTCTTTTGCGTGGCATATCCTACCTTCCTTTCCTCTTTATTCATCATAACCTCCCCCACATCTACGTCTTTTATCTCATATACATCAGTAGCGGTACAAATATTCCCTTCTCACTCGCCTTTTCTGGCCCTCTTTCATTCTTTAATGATGCCTTTTCACACGATTCCGATATTGAGTTATCCTTATCATATGACATATTAACTTTATTTTCAGTTTTACCTTCGCCTATTACTGAAACCGGCCAACAGAAGTGTCCGATCGTGCCTCTTCTGTTTCTCTCTACGGCAGGCATCTTGCTCTGACCTCGGTCATTTGTGTGTGTCGCTGGGTACAATGTACGGTGCTCCGGCAAGCGCTGCCCGATCTCAAGTGGTCACATGACTTCGCACTAAGCTCTTCACTATGTATCACTCCGCGCACTTCCTCCACAGGTGCTTCCTTAACCTTCCTGCCCCGTTGTTTTACATCCTTCCTTCTCGAATTTATTATTTGACATATTTTCTTTGGGCCCAAAACCGGTTCCCGCGTGAATCCGTTCCGTAACACACGCGGTTTTCAGTTTTCCATTTCGTCTCTATTTTGGAAATTACGCGCCATGTATCCCCTACCGCGCGTCGTATAGTTTCCCCTTCCTCTCGCGCGACCTCTCTGAATCGTGTTTACACGAAATCTATCATTTTCAGGACGTTCATTTTGGTCATTACTTTCTCTCGAATAATTGTTGTTATTATTGTGACGAACTTCGCGATTTCCTCGCCAATGGTCTTCGTCTTCGACTCTTTCCAAAAACGCTGCAAAATTCTTATGATTACTACGCACATATATTTTTGAATCCTATGGTAGTTTCTTCCAAAGTTCCCAAACAATTTCGGTTTCAGTACGCCTGTTTTTTGGGTGTATTAATTTCCTATACCATGATTCACAAAATTCTTTCATGGTTTGCCTCCCTCTAATATCATAGAATCTGGCCATTATAAATTCACGCCATAAATGGTCTTGCTTCTGTTTTGACCAGTATTCGTCAATAAATTTTTGTTTAAAGCTTTCAAAGGGCATCTGGTTAGTATCAAGGCTCAATGCCCACATTTTTGCATCTTCTGTTAATGCAGTGATCATAACATTAATTTTTTCATGATCTGATAAATATTCAGGAAAGTTCCTTTCGCAATTTTTTACAAAATCGAGTGGGTGCTATCCATTATGTCTCTTTGCAGGGTCGAATTTTTCCTCGCCCTCTAATATTTTACTGAAAGGTATTTATCAGTAATTTTCTTTCCAAGTCATACATTTTGCCTTGGATTTGTGAAGTGTTATGGTCACACTTCTTTTCGCAAGTAATGATCTGTTTGGTTAGTTCTCTACTTGTTTCTGTTACAGATTGTTTAATCTGTGCAAATTCCACGTTATATTCTGTTTTTATTTCGGATTTAATACCGAATACCTTTTCGTCTACTTTAGTATTGACTAAGGGTTCTATATGATCTTGAATTTTAATTACTTCAGTGTCAAATCTTTCGTTAACGTCATCAATCTGTCCTTGTACGTTGGCAATATTGCCATTGATGACAGTAATTTCACTTCTGACGTATTTAATCTCATTATTCACTATTCCTACCTTTGAATCGACTTCTTTAATTGGTTGCTAAGTCTGGTACTCTGTATTTCGATTTGTTTACTTTGTGCAGTAATATGTTGGTTTTGCTCAACAAGTTGATTATTAATGTTTCGGCCTTGTGCTGCAATTTGTTGCCCCTGTGCTGTGATCTGCGCCTTGATATTGTCGGTGTCTGCTGCATTTTGTTGTCCCTGTGCTGCAATTTGTATATTAATATTGTCATTGAGTGAAGCAATTGGTGTTGCAAATTGCGCAGACAACATCCTGAGCAAATCAGTCACATCTGGTGTCTTTTCACTTTTGGTTTCTACCGCATTTTCGTGTTCGAGTCCTCCTTCCATTTCAGTTTTTGGTTATTCGAACATATCCCGCGATTCATTAACATAGCCACTGTCTTCCACATCATCGCTTATATTGTCTTGCTTAGTACACGCGATATTCATATCTTCAATCTCTTTATTTACGTGCACGTGATATTGTACGTAATTTAATTCGCGCTTAGTGCCATCTGTTGGTGTGTTGCGTGAACTGCTCTCGGCTGCATTCTGTCCTCACTTGTCTCAATTTATTTCTAGTTTCCTGTCCATTTTAGTTACTATTCGGTACTGATATCTTTTATTTTCAATTTAAGCTAAACTTTCACTACCCGTTCTGTCAAATAAGTTACAGGTTAGAGCCGCTGGGCGTTTTCTGTTCACTGTATGTTTGTAAAATGCTAAATACTTATAATTTTTTCCGTCTGTAGGTGCAAACTGAAGAACGTCCTGTCATGCGGCGCCGCGTATAACACTGCTTAACGGATTTACGTAGTGTGTGCAATAAATTACCAAATTTGGTTTATTACATACTATGCCCCAGCAGAACAAATAGTCCTGTCACGGTCGCCACATGTAACACTCTTGTCCGCTACTGTTATACTATAACCTTAAAGCTGGGGGCAGATTGTATAGTGAAATTATTTTTATTCAAGCAATTATAGTATAAAGAAGCGGAGCAGCGTTACACTCTGAGAGGAATTTCGTTGTATTGACCGTGTTTTACCTACGGGAGGCGGCTTATCGAAAGTGAAAGTAAAAATTACGTAAATATTTAAACAGTACCAAACATTATTTTACCTATCTACATTGTTCAAAGAGTAAAGAAAACGGTCGCCAGCCTAATTAGGCAAGAGAATGATTGAGATTCTAGTTCAAGAAAATAAGTGTGAGTATCTTTAACGGACAAACACAACCTATACTTTGCCACACGAGAGTGCAATGACCTCTGGCACCTGCATATGTTCACCTTAAAGAAAGTGCTAACAGTTATAAGAGAATGTGGCTATTTGCATAATGGTAACAGAAAATGACATATACTTCTGCCTTCAAGGTTTGGTCCAACTGAATGATCTCAATAGTATAACTATCAATATTCACTGTAGAATCATAAAATAGGCATAGGTTCAATATTACTTTTCAAACATTTTCCTATCTGACAAAAAAATTGTAAATGTAGTTCACTGAAAAATTATGACCTGGTCATAGGCTAGGTCTCTCTCTCAGCTAAATACTTTTCTATTTAGAATGAAAGTTAAATGTATTTCACTAACAAAATATTTCTCACTGAATTTTGAATAAAAAGTTACTGTTTCCATAGATAGTTGTCTTTCTGTTAATTGTTACTTATCGTGAGCATAAAGGATAAACTATGGAACCTGTTACACTATTAATATGCACTTTCAATACACAAGAGAAGCAAGTACTTAGCAAGCATGAGTATATAACTTTCCACAATTGCAGTTTTCAGCTTTTACTACAGTGAGACACAAAATTAACATATTTGTAAGATACTGACTCACCTGTTGCGATTTACAACAGGCAGCAATGTGATCATTTACTAAGTAAAACTTTATAAGCCTCAGTTTTAAGAACTTTTAATTTTGAAGTTGGCAACAACATATTAATAAGCAGTTTTAAGACAAAAATTATTTTCAGCAAGCATCACTTACTTTAGTTCACTCTCTTGCCACATTAACTTTATTTTTACTATGTTCAAGAGGCATTAATTACTAAAACACTGGGCTTTAATATTCTTTCAATAAGAACACTCAATAATCACTTTAGCATGGGAAGGACCCTAAGTGGAAATGTGACACGGGGATAAAAAAATCAAGATAGGTTGCAAGCTCCCAACAACTGGTATTTAGTTCGAAAATGTCTTTAATTCTCCCTGTCTGTGGCAGGCTGAGGAGGGAGTTTGTTTAATTTTATCAGCAGAGATTACTTTTATTCATTTTTATATAAGCCTGATGTGGGGAAGGATCTTATGCACACTTTTTCTCTCTCGGCAGCGTAACTTTCCCTGACCATTCTGCCAGCTTTAGAATTGATGTTTAGGCCCATCAAAGTTCAGAATACATTCTTATCGATTGAATTTGAAGTCGCAACGGATAACGCAATTGTAATTTTGGGGATGGTCAGAGAAAACTACATCCTGCACGAATCTAGTCTTGTGCCAATAATTTTAGTAAAGGGGCAGCGCGATTGATATGATTCTCTTTTCTTGGGTATGGTTTAAATGAGCAAGCCGAGAATGGAAATTACTTCGAAAAACAAAGTTTATTTTATTTTAACCAACATTAGACAAATTTACGAAGTTACTTCTCAACAATCTTTTGAATACACATTTCACTAGTTCTGCTTTGAATTTTCAATTAACTATGGACAAAGATTATTTAACTATGCACATAGATTATTTCCCCTTTGAATTACAAGCCGTGTTGCGTTTGATTTGCATCGTCCTGTGGGGGAAAGGAAAATCTTGGAGAGCACGTGGTCACTACTACTGTGCTGATACTAAGTTATCACTGAAATGCAAATATCGTAACTATTTCTCTATGCAGACTTTCTATATACAGTGGCTGGCATCGAGCAGGACTCGTGGCTGGTATCTTCGGTGCGAAGTGGTTGAATACGGAACGATTCATCTTAGAAAAGCTACCCCCGTCACTATATTTTCAATAAGTTGTTGAAAATCGACACACGCTAGCATAAATGTTCAGCAGTCGCAAAAACGGGCTACAACTCCCTCTATTAGCTTTCTCGGCGGTTGCAGTTTGAAACTATACACCACGTGGCGGGTCGTAACGGAAATTTCGAACGGAGAAGATTATTCTTATATCGGATAAAATGAACAAAAATCAATAAATGGTTCCTAATTAATCAACCGCGAAAAAGCCTCTGATAATTAAATTGTTATCATTAAACATATTTAAACATTCAAATACCTTTGTCCTGATTTCGACGCGCCGTTCTGAAGGAACGTCTGGTCGCTTACCTTTCGTCCAAAAAGCTCCCAGTAACCGTTGCGTGGCTCTTTCTCCCGAGCAGCGCGAGGTGGTGGGGGAGGCCCATGACCAACCTCTTGTAAGAAAACGGTTTTCTTTTTTGACTTTCGCACCTCTGGTCGAACCATCCTGTTCCTGCTCTTTGCCTTCCACTGACTGTGTTAAAGTTGGTAGAAGATTCTGAGACCCACAACATCTCTGGTTTGTCTGCTACCACACTCAAAACATTCACACCTGACCACGTACTTTAAGGAGAGGTGGGGAAATGTAAATAGGGACACAGGACGTGCATATTCTAATGAGTGTAAAAAACTTTGATCCGTAATTGTTTTTACATGCATGTAATTTGGGGCTGAGATTATTTCACTGTTCATTAATTATGTAACATAGCAACATAACACTGATTTTAACTATGTAACGAAAACTATTGTGACGTTACATCACCCCATACCTGTAGAAACAAAAAATGGATCGGGATTATTCTTCCAATGGAAGGGTAATGGCAAACTTTTTTTTTTAACCTAATATTTTTCCTCTAATTTTTTTCTTTCTTTTTGCAGTCACAGAATAAGCAATACACACGGTCTTGTGGCTTGCAGTTGTGCTGTACATTGAATCAAAATGTCCTCAGATCAGGTTAAATTCTATAAATATAGTATGCCTCTTACGAGGTGAGAATAACTAGTAAAGAATTTGCCAAGGTTTTAAAATGAATGACATGATCCTAAGTTAGGAGCTATCTTTCTAAAGAGGTCTCAATACCCAAGTTAATAAATATGTGTCAAATTGATTCTATTACCTATCAATGTCTATCCTAAAGCAAAATTGAAGTTAAATATAGAGTAGACAAAATCTTGCAGCGTACCTCCACTGAGGTATGATTTTTTATTTTTAAATAGATGGATTTGTTACTTCAGTAAGGTAAAATTTAATTATTCTGTACCACAGCTTCCTGTAGCATGGTCCCCTATCCATATTAGGAACTTACTTTGACTCATACCACATATAGAACATTACATAGTTTGTTTTGCTTCCAGTTATAATTGAATGTAAACATTGATTTACAAAGTTACCATCAAACACTATTATTTGGTAGGTACAATAAATGATACTGCTGAACTTATTAGTTATGTGTAGTAAAACAAAGATGTCAAAATTATGAGCACAAAGTTAGAGAAAAAAACTTTCTGCTCTGTGCATTAGTACTACAGTGGTTCGTTGGTTTGCAGAATTCGAGCATGCTCATGCTGTTTACAGAGCTCAGGTGTACATAAAGATACATGACTAACAACAAAATTCAATAGACATTTATGAGCCTGTAAAAGAGAAACAAATACATATACAACAGAGTAGTCAAGAGATAGCCTACATGTATATGTAAATCTTAGACATTTATCAGCCTGTAAAAGAAAAACAAATACATATACAACTGAATAGTAAGAAAGAACCTGAATTTATGTGAAAATATCTTCACAAGTGAAATATGACCAGTGGTCACTTCAGAAACACTCTCCTACTCATTTCTATTCGTTTGTATCACACGCAAATTGATATCACAGGGTGTCCTAGAGGTGCTGGGGTGGTCATTAACATCTCTTCTAAAAGCGACTTGGAGGATGAACTACAAGGGAGCTCTTCACTGGATTGTGGCAGTGTCTATGATGGCGCCCACTTGAGTTTGTCCCATTGTCTACCAAATCCCCATATCTGGCATTAACATCGAATATAGAGTTTTTCACTACTGCTTCATTATTGTCCGAGTCTGACATCTCTAAATGACATTGTCCTTTATTTGACATTTTGCGTTCCGAATAGCGTTCCAGAATTCCCATAATCTTACCAATTATAAATTCTGTGTAACTAACATGTTTGTGCTACTACAATGGCAGTCATGTGTTTGTGTCTTTGATCCAAAATTTCAATCAGTATCTTAGTAGCTGTCACGCCCTGCAATGAGCTAACAGTCTGTGGTTCCTCGCAGTGCCGTACATGACATTCACTGTGGGGCGAGGTTCGCCCTTACGTGGCATTTCTACTGCTGACAGTTGCGGTGCAAGTATGTCTATCATATTGTTAGCTGGAGCACGTGGTTCTCACGCCGCTGGGCTCCCTGACGTGTGCCGGCAGTCCGCAGAATTGCGCCGCGCCGCTTAGCGCGCGCCGTGTGTGTGTGTCGTGGCCCACCCTGGGACCACTGACCGCCCAGCCGCCCGAGCTTCCGTCCATTCAGTCGCCTCAGCTGTGAGCGGAGGGGTGGGGCGCCTCCACTTTCCCTCGGTCGCCTCTGCTGTGAGCGGGGGGGTGGGGCGCCTCCTCTTTCCCTGGTGCATCACAGCCCTCGCCGACTGGGGCCGAGTAACCGTGAGTTCGCGCGTGGTGGGCTCTGCTGGCGAGACCTTGGGCACGCTGGCCCGCTGTTCATCTCCTCGGGTTGCCACCTCGTTGCCGCTCGCTGCCGGCTTTCCGCCATGGAGGCAGTCAGCCGTCATCGCCGCCGCCGGCGACGATTCTGCTTCAACACAATCCGGAGACAACACAGATTACATGTTCAAAGGTGTTGGTACACAATCGAAGTTATATTTGAGTATGGTTTATATAATTTTACGTGCCTTGCAACAGCACATTAGATAGCAGAGTTCCCTCAGCAAAAGACTTACATCCTAAATTTACAATATTACATTTGCCACAAGTTCTTTACAAGTGGCATATCGTTCCCAAGGAAAGATACTTAAACCTACGAATATTTAATCTAAAGTGTGCCTCGATAATTTTACGTGCGGCACAAGGTTTGATAACAGATAGTTCGTACTCTAACACTTATTTTATTCTAATATCTGCCATTATTACTTTACGTATGGCACGTGGTTTGATGACAGAAGGTCATACGCTAACATCTAATCTATTCTAGAGTAGAATGTGCCATGTCGTTTTACATGTGACACATCATTTTGATTACAGAAAATTTTTTGTTAAATCTGACATTGTTGGTAAAGGTTTGTTGGTGAGGTTGGGGTTGTAAGTAGGCTGTTTAGGTTTTTTTATTGGTAACGCCACCTCTGTATGAAAATCACTGGTTGTGCTGTGTGCAGCCTGTGGCTGCTTTGCATTGTTGTAATACTCGCCATTGTAGTGTTAGGCAGATGGCTGGGAACAGTGCGTAGCGTTGCGCAGTTGGAGGTGAGCCGCCAGCAGTGGTGGATGTGGGGAGAGAGATGGCGGAGTTTTGTAATTTGTCATGATATCAAGGTAAATACATTGTTTGTTCTCTATTAATATCTTTCATTTGCTAACTATCCCTATCAGTAGTTAGTGCCTTCCATAGTTTGAATCTTTTATTTAGCTGGCAGTAGTGGCGCTTGCTGTATTGCAGTAGTGGAAGTAACCAAGATTATTGTGAGGTAAGTGATTTAGTGATTTGTGAAAGGTATAGTTTAATGTTAGTCAGGGCCATTCTCATGTAGAGATTATTGAAAGTCAGATTGCGTTGCGCAAAAAAATATTGTGTGTCAGTTTAAGACAGTCATGCATAATTAGTTCAAAGGGGACGTTTCATAGGGTATTTGAGGATGAGGCCTCTTCTACCAAATCTACTCTCCCAATCATGTAATTACTCGAATTTATTACGTCATTTTATTACATCATGTGTACCATGCACTGGCAAACAGATTAAACGAGTTAATATCCCTAAAGTCCGAGCCTAGGTTACCCATTTATACCTCTGGCTTATTACCTTTCTTAACTGGTAATATCATAGATAGAGAAATTAAGACACTTTGAAAATCTTAGTACCATTACATGCAACCCTTCATTCATCTCATGGAGGTTTAGATGCACTCACACCTTCCTTTTTTATTTTCATTTTTTTACATGCAAAATTCACTCAGACATACTGTCTCAATACCAGTCCAGAAAGGACTAATGTTTCGAACAGTAAACACTGTAAAACAGCTAAACGACCCATTTTTTGTTAATGTAATTCTGTCACTTACATCACTTAGGTTAAAGTTTGAGTAAGCTCATTTGTTTCATATAGATAAAGTTATCATTCAGTCTTTCATACTGAATGAATTAATTGTTCAGTTTCATATTTTACCTAGTGAATCTTTGTTCTAGAAAACGTTACCAATACGATTGCCACAGTGGTGGCCTTCTCTCCAGGCTGTTGCTCCTGATTAGGTGTTGAATGGATGGATGTCTTCCTTCTAGACCTACTCTGTACCCAAGTTTTATTTATTTAAGGCTTTTACCCTTCATTGAGGCACCATTCGCTAGTTCAGCATTAATCTGTTAACATGTGAATAACATTGACTATGATATCTACTCTAAAACTGTTTACTCATGGGTATAATAAATTCCTTACAGATACTTGGTGATTGTGTTTATGGCTAAGGTAGTCAACAAATTTATCTAGTAACTTCATGTATCAGACGAATTAAGATTAATGATATTTCAGGTAACAGTTCCTTCTGTTAATAATTATTCAAATACCTATGTTTAGATAATGTACTCCCTGTTCTCTTCTTACGCACTCTCATCTCATTTTGAGGGTAGTGAAACTTCGTCGCTGCAAGTAGATTTCTTTCCTGATGTGGTCTTGAAATGGTTTCCGTCGCCACAGTCGCAGCGATACTTCGTGATCCTGAAACACAGAATTCTCGGGTTCTTCCCTCTATCGATTTCCTTTTGCTGCCTTGCACTATCTATCCACAACGCACGTGCTCCATTACGGCACATAACATTTCGCCTCTGTGGGCTTCTCAACATTTACTTTGTACATGGCACATTCCGCTTTACCATGACTTAAGGCGCTCCTATATGGCGCAAATCTCCCTACTATCGACACGATACGTGCTCGTCAAATCTGTTTCCCCTTTATTAGATAATGCATCTTGGCCTCCCTCTCATTCACCTGGGCATACTGCTTGGGACTGACAGTGTAACCAGGCTTCAACCAAATTATCTGAATAGCTTGTTACAGCTGAATTTGTAAACGACCAACATTCGGAGAACTATCTTAACACATACTTGTGAGTGAAAAACATAGAATTACTTTAACCTTCATTATATGACTATTACATCAAAAACGCAATCGACCCTCTTTTTAGTATCCTATTTCTTCCACAGTTTTAGGTTGCTGATATAGTGTAAACTCCTGGATTTTCTCGTCCTAAGAGTTTGTATTTCAAACGCGTTTTCGTGTGCGACTCTTTTCACACGAAATGGTCCCTCATAGAGATTGAAAAATTTACTACACAGATAACTAGGTTTCTTAGACATCCGGTGAGAACTGACTAGGACTTTATCTCCTTGCTGCAGATGTATCTGTCGCAATGGACCTTTCTGCCTTCGTTTTCTGTTTTCAGCTTCCTCTGTGATACGTTTTATGGCGCGGCGAACAACATCCAAATGTCTTGGTTTCTGTGATGTCGGAAAGTTCACCATCTCTCTGATTCGGTCAGGTGCCGGTTTATTCTTTAATGCAGTTATCGGACAGCTTCCTGTTGTTCCGTGGGGCATGGTGTTCAATATTCTTTGGAATTCTTCGATGTTACGGCCCCAATTCCTGTGTTGTTTGTGACAATAAATTCTACAGAGTTTTCCTAGTTCTTTTATTGTTCGTTCGGCGGAATTCATATGTGCGCTACATCTGGATATAAAGATAGACGTGATCTGTCGTCTATTTAACAGCGGTTTCCACTCTTTGGACCTAAATTGTGGTCCGTTGTCGGAAATTATGCTTTTTACGTGTCCGACCTCGGCGAGAAAGTCTCGAACGAACGCTGTGCACACCGCTTTGGCGGTCGCGCTGCATAGTGGAGAGAATGTAACATACTTTGATACCAGCTCCACCACTATTAGAACATATCCAAACCCATTTATTGTCTTGGTTAAAGGTCCGAAGAGGTCAGTTGCTGCCACTTCTTTTAATTGAGTGGGTACTATCGGATACAACGGTGCTTCGAACGACACAGTTGGTTGTTTTGCCTTTTGGCAACTTTTACATATACTGAGGACGCTTCTAATGCGCCTGGCCATATTGTTAAAGTAGACTGACTCTTGTAACTTTTTGCAACATTTTTGTGCCCCAAAATGTCCATAGGTTAGATGACAATTCCATACCAGTTTGTTGGGGTGAGCTCATCTGGAATGCACAGGCGCCAGTTTGTTTCATTGGCGCACTTTCGGAAGAAAAGAACATCATTTTCAATGGAATAATATTTCCTCAAAGATGAAGTTCTTTCTTCCTTTAGCTCATTTTTTGTTAGAGAGCATGTAGGATCTTTATCTTGTTCTTTTCCTATCCCTGCAAGTGTTACCGTTATATAATTCTCAAATGGCACCTGTTTCATGTATAAAACGTCAAACCGCATCTCATTTTGTTCCATATCTGCACCTTCCGTGAGTCCAATGGGACATCGCGATAGGCATCAGCCACGATGTTTTGTGATCCGGGAACATAGATGACTGAGAACTGGAATTCTTGCATGTGTACCGCCCACCGTTTAACTCTACCGTGATTTAATTTTGCCGTCATGAGAAACTGGAGGGCCTTATGATCGATATATATTTTTGTCTTTCGACCGAACAGATAGTATCTAAATTTGGTAAAGGCCCAAATGATTGCTAAAGCCTCCATTTCCGTGACGGTATAGTTTCTCTCAGGTTTCTTTAATACACGGCTAGCAAATGCTATGGGTTGGGGTTCTATCTTTCCGTCTTGTTCAAAGTTTTGAAACAGGGTCACTCCCAATCCAGCTCGTGAACCATCTGTCCACAGGCAGAACTCCTTGTTCAGATCAGGATGTGCAAGCAGAGGGGCAGCAAGAAGTGCCTTCTTTAATTCGTCGAATTCGACTTGTGCCTTCTCATCCCACTTCCAAACGGTTTTCTTACCGGTTAGAGTACATAGATGCGGGGTCGTCACACACGCTAGTTTTACAAAACGTTTATAAAAATTTATTATTCCTAAAAAACTGCGCAATTGTCTTGTTTTAGGTACGGGAAAGTCCTGTATTACACTGAGTTTTTCGGGATCAGGGCGGATTCCATCTGATGATACAATGTGTCCCAGGAATTTCACTTCCCTTTTGCCAAATTCGGATTTATTTAGATTCACCGTGACGCCTTTGTTTCTGAATGCGTTTAACAATATGTCGAGCAATTTGTTGTGCTCCGACCACGATCTCTCTGCAATGAGCACATCGTCCACATATAATGTTATCCTGTTCCTAATTTCCTTCGGTATTACGGTGTCCAGCACCCGTATGAATGCAGAGGACGAAACATCAAGTCCGAACGGAAGTCTTCGGAATTAATAACATCTCCCGTAGCATAAGAAGGCAGTGTATTTTCTGCAGGAGGGTGCGAGTTCGACCTGCCAGAAGCTCCGTCGGAGGTCGAGCGAGGTCAATACTTTTTCTCCGTGAAATCGTCGTAACAATTCATATAACGTTTCGGGGCGGTCCGTCTCCGGCTCGATTAATGTATTAAACTGTCTCGAATCGAGAACGAGTCGGATAGAACCGTCCTTCTGAAAGGTCTCTGTTGGATTCCTTTCATGTTAATTTCTTAAATCTGTTGTCATTTACGGCATAAATTCCTCTTCTAAATTTACTGTGGTGTTTCTGACTATCTGGGAGGAGACTGAGTAGTGGAACATGTTACTTTTACACATAAACAAGAACGATCTGTCACACTACTACACTTTAAAACACAGTTTATATGTAATTCATGTCACACAGTCTCATACGGAACCTACATCCGCTTTCTTTTATATACTGTATATGATAAGATACTGTCATCCCCCTTCCCTTCTGTGTGAGAGGATGAATGAGCAAATGTATTTCTAGTTGCATGCTTGAGGGTAGCAGACAAGCCTGTCTGCTAGAGAACAGTAGGACCAACGTCGGAACAGGTAGCTACGCTTTCTAAAAGCAAAGAGGTTTCTATCCTTAGTATGGTCCCGTCCGTCCCTTGTCATGTTGGTATAGGAAGCTGGCTCTCTGGCCACTTCCGTTTGTATTTGTGAGCCACCCTCAGGAAGGGGCCAGGGCAGTCTGTCCGTGGCGAGCGTCTGAAGTGGTAAGATCTCCGGCTAAGTGCGTCTCTGCTAAGTCCGTAGGACAATGGATTTCTTAAGTTCAGCCTAACTGAAAATTTAATCACCTTTATTTCAGGTTTAGCTCTAAAATATCTAATGTTATCTTAAATTGCAACGCAGTTTGATTCGAGTGTACAGTTCAGAATATATTCCGGTAGTTGCTTTGTCACTACTTTGTGACTAAAGTGGAACCACGTGTTGATCAGTAACTCTAACTAGCATCATCAATCTTCAATGCGAATGTGCGTGAGATTATAACGTCTCGTCTTGACAATATTTTTCAATATAGCAACTTTTCTTTATGTTCAACCCACGTGGGGTGTACTTTGTGAGATCAGTACCAAGTGCTTATACAATTGTTTGACCCATCAGGTTAACAGTGAGACGATAGTAACCAGTTCGAGGTTTTTCTTTTGTAAATTGATTTTCAATCTAATTTATTTTAATCGTCAAAATTATTGTGGAGTTACACTCTTTGTGTAAACCAAGTTGACCACGTGAAGCATGTGGTGTAATAATCAAAGTAGCCCTCAGCTATTCTTTTCGGGAAGATTTCACAGAGAGTTAGTATGAATTTAGTATACCAGTGTGTGGTAATTACATGACGGACAGGATTGCGCTACGAACGTAACTTCTTTGGGGAAAATTGAATCAGTTGGTTGAGGTTAATTTCCTCTTGCATATGTTTCAACGTTCTTCGTGTGTTATTTTATGAATGTAGTGTTGTATGCAGTCTCCCAATCTTGGCTCCATATTTGATGTGTTCCGCAAGATTACAAACTCACATTTTCACAGTCCTAAATAAGGCACCAGTTTAGTTATGACTCACGTTTAATATGCTGAAATTTTAATGATCAATGTTAAAATAAATTTCCAAATATAAACTGATTTATTTCTTTTTATTTAAATTCTCATATATATATATATATATATATATATATATATATATATATATATATATATATATATATATATATCACCAGTTATCGTATGCCTATTAAAATATTATAATTCATGTTAGTCTGGTTGGGAATTTGGTAAGCTAGACTGGATACCTGGTGAAACAGTTGCTCAGTAATGCAAGGTTAACTTCCCCAGACAGCTCACAGCTTTTAACCAGCTTTTATTGTCTATCAGCACCGCTTTCAAAGAAAATTAAAGCAACAACGTTACACTCCTTAGCCAGACAGAGTAACGGGCTGTTGTAGGCGCTGACAGCTGTTTCTATGATCCCTGGTGATAGCATAGATTGAATTTCAGCCTCTACTTTATTTCGATACGCTAACGGTATCCCATATGGACGAACAGAAAATGGGCGATGTTGTTTTACACGGAATTCACACACAAAATCCCGGATTGTTCCTGGGGTTTCCGAAAACACTGCTGCATTGAGTTCCAGAATTTTCTCTAGCTCTGTCCTATTTTCTTCCGTTTCGATATGCTCTGTTCTGTTTCTCACTATTCGTTCGAAACTTACGTCTGCGTCGTGGTTTTCGTTTTGCATATTACTTGCAGACGGAGTAACTCTTAAAGGTTCATCTGATTCTAGTCTCATGTTGAATAATTCGGATTCGAGATGGTCGGAGTCTGTCTCGTCGTTAAAATTTATTTCCACTGTGCGCCCTTGCCCGGCTAATGAAACACAGCTCTGTCTAAAATCAAGGACAGCTTGATTTGTGCTTAAAATGTCGCGCTCGAGAATTATTTCCACTGCCAGAAACGGTAGGACCAGAAATGCAGCATTAAATACATGTGACTGGCAAGTGAACTCCAGGTGTACTTGTCTCCGTACATCAACACACGTGCTCTGGACAGCAGTGGTAAAGATGGCCACTCGCAGTTCGTACTGCAACGATTTAGAACGTCTTCCCTAATCACAGATGTTTCGCTGCCTGAGTCCAGCACAGAAGGCACAAGTATACCGTTAATTCTTAAATTTATTATGGGGCTTTTTACCGGAATTATTTCATCTCCTTCTTCCACGTATCTTTTCAAAGTCAATAAAAAATATACTGATTTCGTTACCTCCTGCCCTTTCAGGGGTTTCGGTACCCTCCGTGCTATGACTCAGTCATTCTTGCGCGTTGCGTTCTGTATGATGCTCACGCTCATTGTGGCGTGGGTCTGGAGATCGCAACTCAACTATTTGTACCGGTTCTCGGGCATCATTTGGCGGTAAGGGGGCCACATTACGTGGTCTTTGATTGTCATACGGCCGCGATCCCCAACTTCCACGGTTTCTGTCCCACCGGTCATAATTTCTCCGGGGTGCAGAATGTTGCGGCCGATTCCGGCAGTCATCATTACGTGGAGGCGCGTTTTCTGTGTTATTTCGGTTCGCATTTGAATTGTTTTGCACTCGCGGTCGTCCGAGTTCTTGCAGGAGATGCTGAAAAGACGCGACGTCTTGTAGCCCTCTTCCTGCTATTGTTATCTCGCGCCTGAGCTTCTGAGGTAGTTTTGTCAAACATGTTCTAATGAGCTCAGAAGGTGCATCGAGGTTCTGATTTCGTCGTGCTAAATCGCGAAAGTAAGCGGCAGGATCTGGGTGATCACGGTCGTTATAGTCTGCGTTCATAAGGATTCCCAATTTTCTTCTCTCTTGTTCAGTTTCTGACCAGAATTCTCGAATGAACGCAGCGCGAAACTCCGCATATGACTTGCACTGTAGAAGCACAGGTTCCATTCTAAGAGCTGCTTCGTCTCGGAGGTGGTTATACACGAACTTCATTTGTAACAGCTCCCCCCATGATGTAGGTACGGCGTTGTCAAACTGTGCAATCCAAATTCGGGGATGTTGCGAAATGTTTGGATCTGGGAATACCGAGTACTTCAGTACCGAAATGAAATGTTTCCGACAGTTTTCGTCTTCTGCTGTCGCGAGCGTAACTCTGTTAACGGAACTCGGATGTGCATCTGTTCTTTGCAGATTATACAGGCGCGCTTCCATTTGGCGGATTTCGTCATGTTCACTACTTTCCTTTGTGCCTGTTTCTCTATCATATGATCCCACATCTATGACGTGTTCGCGCCTGGCTGTTTCGCGCTCGTTCACTTGTAGAAGTTGGTTTAGCAACTCGCGGTTTCTTTTATTTATGTCGCTCTGCGTCTGTTTAAAGCGTAGTAGTAACTGCACCTCTTCACTATCACAAACGGCAACAGGGAGTGTCCTATCGGAATCATTTTCTCTCCGTTCGGACGCACTCTCGACTACTAAAGTCAATACTTATATTTTCTGCGCGACTTGCGCCATTGCACCCGCTTGTGCTTTCAGTGCAGCTTCTTGTTGACAAACTTGCTGGCAAACACTGTTCAGAATTTCCTGTTGCTCTTCACAAACGCGTTCAAAGGCTTCTTTAATTTGTTCCGCATTTACTACAATTTCAGAGTGCCCTTGCAAGTCACTTTCAATCAGTGCAATTCGACAATTCGATTTTCTATTTCGTCGGTTATTTCTTCCATATCTTTTCGTATTTTACCGACTTCGGTACTTATGGCCTTATTACTTAATTGATTCTCTGTTGCTAACGCATTAACGCGGATCTCAAATTCTCCCAGTTTTTGGTTTTGTTCAGCAAATTTTTCTTCCTGCCTATCGAAACGTTTATTCAAGTCGTCTGCTATTGCAGAAATTTTTTTTGTTAAGTCTTCCGATTGCTGATCTAATTTTCGGTTCTGTTCTGAAATCTTTTTCTGCTGATCTGATTTACGATTTTGTTCTTGCACGAGTTTAAGAATTTCTCCTAAAACATCACTGCCGGTACCAGTGGTAATCGCCAGTGTTGGCTGAGCACTTTCTCCGAACGTCGAGTGCCCCGGAGTTTGGCCTTGTGAAAGCGGGCTGGCTACCTCGCAACCCCGCGCGGTCTGACGGTTCTGCCTCGGCGCTGCCCATTGTGCTGGTTTGCGCTTTCGCAACCTCGGGACCTTGGTCGGCCAAAATAAGAGATGGGGCCCCTCCACGCCCGCACCAACGTGGTGACCAAACCAAAAGTTCTACTGTCACCTCCGTAAACATGTTAGTTATCTAGTAAGTGGATCACAGGATGCTGGGCTGTGATGTTGTCCGTGCGTCTGGGTAAGACTACGCATTAACACGGTCCATCAGGTGATAGATAGTGGACGAAACGCGAGTGAGGGTAGCGATTTGAAGAGCAGAGGGAAAAAAGTGCCATGGCTCGTGCCGTGGGAAAAAAACCTCTGCGACAGTGGGATGGGTAGTAAGAGCAGTAGTGGCTTACTAGCTGCGATAGCTCATGCAGGGTTGGATTTGTTAGTATGGGTATCATGCATCATTACCGTGACAAGCGATGGCGATGTGTCCCAGTGGCTGCAGCTGCTACATTCCTGGAACAATCAAGATCGTTATACAGTAGTGGGAGATCGGCCATAGATCGTCTGACTGTGTGGGGGATGTGTGGAGCTTGTTTGCATGCAGTGTACGGTACGGCTTCCCTGTGTGGTGCCAGTTATTCGGCAGTATATTTCAGCTGGATATCCAGTAATGGCGTCTGATTAACAGGGGCTCGCCTGTGCCGTTATGTTTGCGTATGCTTGGCCATAGATGTTATGCCCTTACAAGTATGTCTTTTGGTCTTTTATGTTTCCATCTATGGTTGTGGTCGTAGTTCCCCAGATTCAGAATAAACGGGTTCTGCGAATGTCTGGAGTTTCTGTATAGTCTTGTGGTGAGTTTGTGGATTACCTCCGTGAGAGTCTCAAGTCGGTATTCCCGGTGAAGGTCCGCGATGCGTGTGTATCGTGGAGCATTGCTTATGATTTTGAGTACTTTGTTTTGTATGAGCTGCAGACGGCGCAGGCGTGTAGGCGCAGCGTATCCCCAGACAGGAGCTGCGTACGTCATCAGGGGTCGGATAAGTGTCATGTACATGGACCTCGACACCCTTCTGTTCAGTGTGCTACGCCTGTTGAGCATAGGATAGAGCTGTTTGAGCCTCGCGCTAGCTCGGTTGGTCATGTGTTGTATGTAGTCCCCCCAGAGTAATTTCCGGTCCAGCCAGACACCGAGGTATTTGACTTTCTCGCGGAAACGTATTGGACGTGCATGTAGGGTTATTGGTCTGCAGTAGCGGTGTTTGCGCAGTTGCTTCGGTCTTCTAGTGAACAGAACGGCTTCGCACTTGTCGACGTTTACTCTAACACGCCATTTCTCCAACCAAGGCTCGGCCACTCTGAGTGCAGTCTGTAGGCGTGACGTAATGTTTGATGGTTTCCTATCTTGCGCAAGGATGGCTGTGTCATCCGCGTAGATTGCCATCATTGTGTTGTGTGTGGTTGGGAGATCGTTTATGTAGAGGTTAAACAGTAGGGGCCCTAGGATGCTTCCCTGGGGTACTCCCGCGTGTATACCGTGTCGTGTTGATTGTTTTCCCTGCACGTCAGTGTTGAAACTCCTGTCTGTGAGGTATGAGTGTATTAGACGCAGCAGCCCGTCGGGGAATCCCGCGTCGCTGAGTTTGCGGATGAGGCCGTTGTGCGATAGACGGTCGAAAGCCTTTTCGATGTCCAGGAACACTGCCCCTGTAGCTTTGTTTATGTTGAAGCCATGTGTTATATGTTCAACGACCCGTAGGAGTTGTTGTGTTGTGGAGTGGTGATTCCTGAAGCCGAATTGCTCCGGTCTCAGGATGTCATTTGTTATGCAGTGCCTAGTGATGCGTTTGAGAATCACCTTCTCAACAATCTTACTGAGCGAGCTCAGAAGGCTGATGGGTCGGTAATTTTGTGGGAGGCTGTGGTCTTTCCCCGGCTTCCTGAACATCAGGACCTTGGCCGTCTTCCAAAAGGCGGGGAAGTGTTGGTGTTTTAGTATGGCATTCGTTATGTGTGTTAGGTACTCAGTTGCTTTATCCGTGAACTCCTGGAGGACACGGTTTTGAGTGCCATCATGACCAGGGGCTTTCCTAGCAGCGGAATGCATTATAGCCCAGGAGACTTCGGCTGTGCTAGCATGTCGAATGTCGTCGCGCGATGGTTGGGCTAGAATGCGTGTAACCTCTTGGTCAGAAGCAAGTGTGAACACTGGATCTGATGGTACCAGGTTCGGTGTGAATGACGCTGCAAGTGTTCGGGCCATTAGTTCTGCTTTCTCTTCCGCTGAGTATGCAGGTCCGTCGGGCCCTTGAAGCGTTGGGGTGTATATTTTCTCCCTGGTGAAGTGTCGGGCTAGTTGCCAAACGCCAGGTCGTGTGGTGTCCAGCCCTTCGAGTTTTTGGTTCCACTGTTGTGTTCTATGTGTTTGTATTTTATCGTGTATGATGCCCTGTAGTCTGTTAATGTGCCGTTTGAAGTACGGACGCCTGGTGCGCTGCCATTGTCTCCTGAGGCGATTCCTCATTGAGATTAGGCCCAGGATTTCCTGGGGCAGGGCCGCACTGCGTTGTTGTGAGGTGCGATCAGGTATGGTGCCTGCCATTGCGTCCTGGACGGCGTTAGTGAGGGTTTCTACTGCCTCGTCAATTTGTGCTGTTTCATTGATTTCGTGTATAGGCGGGATGTGGCTATCGAGCGTTTGCTTGAACCTTGTCCAATTCGCACGCCCGTAGTCCTACTTCTTGCGTTGTTCCATGTGCTGCAGTGTTTCCTCAATGTATAGTATTACAGGTTGGTGGTTTGAGGGCAGATCGTTTTCAACGGCAACGTTGAGTGTCGTTGTAATGCCCTTGATGAGGGCCATGTCTATCACGTCTGGCCTGTGTCCCCTCTGATAGGGAATGTGCGTCGGTTCAGTCGGCGCTAGTATAATGTAGTTTCTGCCAAGTGAATGTTCGTACAGTTTTTTGCCGTTGGGATTTCGTATGCGTGAATTCCATTCTGGGTGTTTTGCGTTCAGATCTCCAGCGACTATTACTCGCGGTGAAATGTTGAGTAATGTGCTGATATCGCGTGTTGAAATGCCTACAGGGCTGTTGTATACCGATATCAGTGTGGTGTAGGCTCCGTTGAACTTGACTCTGACGGCCGTAGCCTCGATTTTTTCCAGTTCAGGGAGCTCTATGTTTGTGTGCACAATGTCTTTGTGTATGACGATTGCAGTTCCACCTGCCACGGCGTCGCCCGGTCGGTCGGTACGATAGACACAGTAGCCAGGAAAGTTTAATTGTTTGTGCGGTTTAAGTTTAGTCTCGCTCAGTAGCGCGACAAGGATTCCCTTGCGCTCCATGAACGCGGCAAATTCTGCCCTTTTGTTGTGGATCGAGTCTGCATTCCAGAACAGGATCCGTGATAGTGTGTGCGGGTCTGCGTTATGGGCCGGGTGTGGCATATTATTCATGTAAGAGTGTGAAAGAGTGTTGTGATGGCAGTGTGTATGACAGCCCAGTATTGCCCGGGTTCGGCGCTCATGAGCTGGGTGATGAGTGTAGTGACGGCCATCAGCACCTTGGTAAGGATTTCAATGGTCGTGTGTCGGGGGAATAGTGTTTCCAGTATTCCCCCAGGTGGTGTGTTGGTGTTGGGTGTGGCAGCCTGAGGTGCTGTTGTGGGATTAGCGGCCGCTTGTGCGGGTATTGGTGTGTTGTTTGGGGCGGCATTTGTGTTTTGTGACAGAGGTTGTGGCGCCTGTGTTACTTCTGTGGTGAGGGGGATGGTAGTGTGAGTTACAGTCTCGGTGTCTTGTTGACTGTTTTCCTGTGTGTTGCTGTTCTGTTGTTGCTGCGTGGCCTGTTGTGGTGATTTCGTGTTCCCCGCCCTGTGTTTGCGAGTACGTCTATTCCTCCTCTGGGCTTGGGGTTCGGGGGGTTCTTGTGTGGATGTGTTTTCCTGTAAATGGTGCGTTTCTTCGCAGCTCGTGATTTCCGGGAGTGGGGTCGTGTTGTTTGGGGGCATAGGTGTTGGTACCGATGCTTGATGGGTTTCATGTGTTGTCTGTGGCTGTTGTGTGGCTGTTGCAGCGGTTGTTTCACGTGTGTGTGTAGGGCGCTGAGGTTCCGCAGCCTGTGCCGTTCCGCCAGGGCGTGCAACCGTGGCAAACGTTACGCCGTTCCTTACTGGGTTCGGCGCTGGCCTTGGGCGTGGTATGTCGTACAGTACCCTGCTTTTGTCTTGTTTTCGCTTCAGCGCCTGTTTGTATGAGTTGCACTGTCTGAAGTTGGCCGCATGGGGCCCACCGCAGTTGGCACAGCGTCGCTGGTTTGGTTGTGTTTGTGTGCAAGTGTTGGATCTGTGGTTGCCAGCGCATCCGCGGCAGCGAGTTGCCAGGCCGCAGCGGAGGGCCGAGTGGCCGAACCGCTGGCAGTTGTTGCATTGTTGGGGGACGTTGGGTGGTTCGTAAAGTTCTACACGTACGTCCATCCGCAGAAAGCTCTTTATCTGCAGGATGGCGCGGGAATCAGCCGTGTCGGCTAACTCAACCATGTAGTGTGGTAGCGGTGCGTGTGTACGGAACCCTGTCATCCGGGAGGCACTTTCACAGTCGAATCCCAGATAACAAAGGGCCGCATGTACTGTCTCGTTGGGGGTGCTGGGGTCCACTCCCTTGATCACGTACTGCTGGGTTCTCTCGTCCAGCGTTCTGTACGTGTAATGTTCGATCTTCCGATCTTTGAGGAAGGTCACAAGATCTTTCTATTCGTTGTCTGTGGCAACGTACAGTGAGGCCCTATCCCCCGAGTACTTTGCATGTAATGTGCTGTTTATGTGCCTCTCCGCGAATGCAGTGTTAAGGGCACTAAGGTTCCCGTAGTTTTGGATAACAACTGGGGGGAAACCAGTCTTGTGTTGTGTGGGCACTGTTGTGGCTTTGTGTGCTTTGTTGTTGTTCGCCACAACTGTGTTTGCGTTTTGTTGTGTGTTAATGTTGCTAGCCTGAGGTGAGCTAGTGGGTGTAGGCAACAGCGTCTTTCGGTTGCCTAGCGAGTTTGGTTGCTCGCTTGTTTGTGCTGGTGTTTTTTTGGGTCTGCGTTTTTGGCCCTCCACCTGCCAGGGCTCTGTGTAGTAGTTTTCTGTGTCCACATCAGCCGTCACTGCCTCGATCTCTTGAGGCTGCGGCGTCGGTGGGAGAATGGTGCATGACTGTCCAGTGACAGGTGAGTGTAACGTGATGCTAAGTGTACTTGTTTTTGTGGGAGAGACGTCCGCCCCGAAAAGTTCGGTGATTAGCCGGCGCGACTCTACCTGCTTTTGCGCTTTCGCGCCAAGCTGTCGAGCGTCGCCAGCCGCTCCCATGCCTTCGGTAGCGGGCGGGGCGCGAGTTCCGGCGGGTGCAGTCGATCCTCGCGCCTCTTGTGTTGCAGTCTTGCTGCGGGTGATAGCAGGGGAAGTGCTAGTAGCGTCCGCCATCTCGCACTTAGGATTATATTGGGTGGGAAGGGGGAAACGACAATTTTTTTTTTCTCGAAAGGCGAGAGAAGTGTTACTTGTTCCCTATGGAAGTGGGTGGTCCCTACTTAACGCTAACATGCGCTGTTCGTGCAAGCGCGGCACCTAAAGGAGGTGCGGAAGAAGAATGGCCTGCAGCACGCGGGCTTGGTCCCGTGAAGGAGCCCTGGTACTGCCTCAGAGTCCCTAAAAGAACGTGAGAATCACGTTGGGGGCGTTGGGTAACCGGAGGCTACCGGGAGCTGCGAGCCGAAGCTCTTTCGCGGCAGTCCGCGACTGGTTGCGCGGCTTTGCGTCGAAAGGGAGCAGGCTCAACCCTTCGGCACTCGGCCGGTTGCCGCTGGGCCCCGGGAGCAGCTGATGCGCACTCCCCGGGCGACAGTCGTGTGAAGTTAGCACCCCTTTTTCGAGAAATATACATTTTTTTCACAGTTCTTGTTAGATGTGCCATAGTTCTAGAGTTCTTTGCACAAAATTTCAATAGTTCTGCAAAATGTAACGAAGAAAACAACAATACTCGAAAAAATTTTCGTATCGAAAATATTCTCTGACAATTTCCGCAAAATGTAAATAAGTACAAGAGTTCTGAGCACAGTTCTGAACAGAACTCGAAGAGTTCTATCGAAAACCCAAGTAACATTTTTTTGTGCAGCTAATAGTTTACGAGATAATTGCAATTTAAGGAGAAAATCTTTTCACTTATTGTGAAGTTGGCACCCTTTTTTTCAGAAATGTATACTTTTTTCAGATTTCTTGATAGATATGCCATAGTTCTAGAGTTCTTTGTACAAAATTTCAATAGTTCTGCAGAATTTAGCGACGAAAACAATATTCGAAAAAATTTTCGTATCGAAAATATTCTTCGTCAATTTTCGCAAATTGTAAATAAGTACAACAGTTCTGAGCACAGTTCTGAACAGAACTCCAAGAGTTCTTTCGAAAACCCAAGTAACATTTTTTTGTGCAGCTAATAGTTTACGAGATAATTGCAATTTAAGGAGAAAATCTTTTCACTTACTGTGAAGTTGGCACCCTTTTTTTCAGAAATGTATACTTTTTTCAGACTTCTTGATAGATATGCCATAGTTCTAGAGTTCTCTGTACAAAATTTCAATAGTTCTGCAGAATTTAGCGACGAAAACAATATTCGAAAAAATTTTCGTATCGAAAACATTCTTCGTCAATTTTCGCAAATTGTAAATAAGTACAACAGTTCTGCGCACAGTTCTGAACAGAACTCCAAGAGTTCTTTCGAAAACCCCAGTAACATTTTTTTGTGCAGCTACTAGTTTACGAGATAATTGCAATTTAAGGAGAAAATCTTTTCACTTACTGTGAAGTTGGCACCCTTTTTTTCAGAAATGTATATTATTTTCAGAGTTCTGATAGATATGCCATAGTTATAGAGTTCTTTGTACAAAATTATAATATTTCTGCAGAATTTAGCGACGAAAACAATATTCGAAAAAATTTTCGTATCGAAAACATTCTTCGTTAATAATCGCAAATTGTAAATAAGTACAACAGTTCTGAGCACAGTTCTGAACAGAACTCCAAGAGTTCTATCGAAAACCCAAGTAACGTTATTTTGTGCAGCTAATAGTTCACGAGATAATTGCAATTTAAGGAGAAAATCTTTTCACTTACTGTGAAGCTGGCACCCCTTTTTTCAGAAATGTATATTTCTTTCACAGTTCTTGACAGGTATGCCATAGTTCTGGAGTTCTTTGTACGAAATTTCAATAGTTCTGCAGAATTTAGCGAAGAAAACAACAATACTCGAAAAAATGTTTCTATCGAAAACATTTTTTGTCAATTTTCGCAAAAATTAAACTTCTACAACAGTTCTGAGGACAGTTCTGAACAGAACTCCAAGAGCTCTATCGAAAATCCTAATAACATTTTTCTATGGCGATAATAGTTTGTGATAAATTGATTTAATGTGGGACACACTTTCTCTACAGAAAATATAAATATATTCGTACAACAGTTCTGATGACAGTTCTGGACACCACGTGTTCTATCGAAATTCCTAGTAGAATTTTTTAGTGCAGGTAATAGTTTAAGAGGTAATTGCAACTTAATTAAGAACCCCATAAGAGCTCCTACTGTGAAGCTGGCAACCTTTTTTTTAGAAATATATATTTGTTTCAGAGTTCTTGATAGATAAGTCATAGTTTAGAGTTCTCTGTACAAAATTTCAATAGTTATGCAGAATTTAGCGAAGAAAACAACATCGTATAACAGCAGATTCAGGAACCCTTTCCTTCTGATACAATTCTTACTGTTGCCACAATAAATCACTTGTGCATAGATTCCAACTGTACTGATCATTACAAAAATACAACCATTGACCAGCGGCGCACATTTTTTGCAGCTTTGTACAAAGCATTCGGCTTATCCGCTGTGAAAATACCACACTTAACGCTATTTTAAAATTTACGGTGGATGGCTTCCGTTTATCTACAATGTCAGCATCTATCGAATTATCTTCATGCAAACGTGATGCCTGGATCACTCACTTCCCCTTTTTAGGTACGGAGGAAACTAGAGTTCAGTCTTGTGGAAGCCAAAAAAGGAAATGTGGGCAGCCTTTCTTTTACTGATAGCAAACTCTAGAGAAATCTCCACGCTTGTTTTTCTTCATCATGCCAACAAAAGAAAAATTCTCCCTTCATAGCTCTATTATCATTCCAGTACTAGTAAACCAGTTGTCCGCTTTCACATTTCGACCTGACTGATATATAGGTTTACACAGTCACAGAACAACATCAAAATGTTTATTGCTCAGTTGGTAAATCCTTCTGGTTGCAACACAGCGTATATTTCCAAATTGTACAGGTAAAATACTTAAGAATCCACACTTAAGAATCCATACTCGTTTGTTTTGATTGATACATATTGGCGAAAACTGTACCTTCCACAGAATCCTTCCAGCTTCTTGTCTACTGTAACATTTTCTCCAAGGGTGTAAGATTTGTGGTAGTTGCGTACAAACACAGTAAATATTTCCCGAATAGCTGTTAGTTTGTCTAATTGTCTCCTTTCATCACGAATAGCGCGACTGTAAAATCTAAGGCTCTCCAGAATAAATTTGAAACGTTTTATGTTCATTTGCGAGGTGAAATTTTTCAATGCCATCACCATCCGTTCCACACAGATCTTCCAGGCTTTATCTGTTACTTTTGCTAACAACAATTAAAAACAAGAGACTGATGAAGGCTTTCAATTCAATATCATCTATTGATTTTACCCCTCTCTCACACTGAAATGAGGCTTTGATGCTCTCAAAATTCTGATTGGAATACAAAACTACAATAGACAAATATCGTTATCTATGAGGTAATTACAGCATCACAAATGCTGCTTTGGCTGCACCTATTGGTACAGGTAAATTTCGAATAATATTATGCTCTTCGAACAATATGCTTTGGATTTCTTCAACATTATCTAGTACTTCCCACTTACAATAAAAAAATTCCTATAAAATAACGCAACCAGGCGCAGTGTATTAATCTGAAATTTGACGTTCAGACAGCGGACACTGACTATTAAACAGTTCAAACAGAATTTAAGTGCAGTTTACATTCTGGATTAGCTTTGTAGTACTTACTACGTTGATAAACAAATAAATTAATCGCTGAAATGAAATACGAAAGGGCACAGTGGATAAAAACGAGCAATCGGCTCATATCTCATCAAGAGAGCATTAGCGTCGATACTGAATCATACAACAATGAAAGGCACACATGAAGTGTATATTTTTAGAATCAGGAAGAACCAGATGAATTTTATTACGTAAAACAGTAATTGTTTTGAGCACTCATGACATCCAGGACCCACTAATAGCTAAAAATATACCCAGGACCCTCATGGATGAAAGTTATGTGGCAACATCACCAGCCGCTAGGATACATAAAAACATGTACTGTGTGTAACGAATAAATTTGAAATTGCTGTCGTTAATATTGTTGCAAACATCTGTTCTAGTTAGAAAGGAAGTGTGGAAGTTTGATGAGTTACACTACAGCGAGAGTTAAAAGTCTTTACAATGTATAGAAATGTAAGTATATTTACTGAATATATCGTACAAACGAACTAAGTAGTATGTTTAAATCCTAATTCAATACATGACTGATAGAGGTGTTATAATGTTGAGGGGATACAGTATTAAAGTTAATAAGAAGTTCGAAATTTGTAAATAAGAACCTCGTTTATTTGGCCCTCAGTAATCCGGATTTCCGGTTTATCCGGATTCATATTTTGTGTCCCTTGGTATTTTTCTCTTTTTTTCTTATAACACGAAGATGTGTAGTCGGTGAGGTACATAGTCTGCTTATCACTAGGCCGATAATTTAGCCTAGTACTGAGTGATAAGGAACTCGGAGTGTGTGAATGACATTGTTTCTCAAGTATTGTACATTAATATAACGGTGTATTGATGCCCATCAAGTAAGTTGCATAGTAACCACGCCAACAGCACTCCACCACAGCTCATTGTACCTCTGGTACGATTCTCGACAGGTGTGACACCATCTGGTTAGTGGCGCGTGTGAATGTATGTGCTCTCTCAGCCATCTGTTTGTTTTGCACTGACGAGCCTTCTCTCCTTGAATCATCTAAGCGTGCACATCCCACGCTTCCACCTACAGTTACTACAGTCAGTCTTAAGAAGGTGTACTGGCATTTGTATAGTGCTGAACATTTAGACTTTTTGTATTTAGTAGAATATACATCCGGGTTTTCGATTTTCGGTTTTCCAAAATAAAAGTGAGAATTTACGATCGTACTCATAGCTGTACTTCCAGCAGTACTTTATCTCCTGCGTTCCCAATTTCGTAGAAGTTGTCCTACGAAAATTGCAGAAGAAGCACTCCTGGACGAAAGGATATTGTGACGATATTCTTTCGTCACAGCCTGGGGTTAGAGACCCGGTCCGGCACACAGTTTTTATCTGCCAGTAAGTTTCACATCGGCGCACACCCACGGCAGAGGGAACACACAATCTATTTCATAATCTACTGGCACCATAAAAATGTTATGAGGGTTTTTAAAAGAACTCTTTCGGTGCTATCCAGAACTGTCAGCAAAAGGGTTGTGCCAATTTATTATAATGTAGACCAAGTGGGTCTCTCGAAAATGCTATTATCTCATTAACTGTTATCCCCACAAAAAATGTTATTACAGTTGTCGGTAGAACTCTTAGGGTCGTATTAAGAAATGCCATCAGATCTTTTGTACGAATTTATTACTTTTACATGACAAAAGTGAGTCCCACATTAATTATCTCATATAATGTCATCCTCACAAATAATGTTATTATAAAACTTCCTGGCAGATTAAAACTGTGTGCCCGACCGAGACTCGAACTCGGGACCTTTGCCTTTCGCGGGCAAGTGCTCTACCAACTGAGCTACCGAAGCACGACTCACGCCCGGTACTCACAGCTTTACTTCTGCCAGTACCTTGTCTCCTACCTTCCAAACTGAATGTTATTATAGTTTTTGGTAGAACTCTGTGGGTGATATTCAGAACTATCATCAGAACTATTCTACGAATTTTGCTATATTAGATAAAGTGAGTATCAGATTAAAACAATTAGTGTATAAACTATTATCGCCACAAAAATGTTCTTATCATTTTCAATGCAACTCTTCCGGTGCTATCCAGAACTGCCAACAACACTGTTATACAAATTTATTTTTTCCAAACTGACAAATAATTTTTTACCATACCAAAATTTTGCCGAGTTATTGTTTTCTTCCCGAAATTCTGTAGAACTATTCGTGTTTTGAGCAGGGAAATCTAGAACTATTGCATATATATCAAGAACTGTGAAAAAAATTTATATTTATCCTAAAAGGTGATCAAACTTCACGGGATATGCTCATAAGCATTCGTTAATAAAGGCAGTTACTACGTAAACAATTACCTGCACAGAATATGTTACTAGTATTTTCGATAGAACTCTTACAATGCTATCCAGAGCTGGCATCAGAGCATACGAACAGACATAATTTTTTTTTTTTTGGGTAAGAGTGCTCCGCAATTAATCAATTACCATACAAACTATTATAACCACAAAAAATGTTACTATGATTATCGACAGAAGTCTTGAGGTGTTAACCAGAACTGTTCATCAAAACTGTTGAACGAATTTACTTTTTCTGTGGAGAAAGTGGGTCTAACATCAAAGCAGTTACCGTATAAACTATCATCGCCACAAAAAGATATTATTGGGATTTTCGATAGGGCTCTTGGTGTTCTGTTCAGAACTGTTGTACGAATTTACTTTTTGCGAAAATTGACAAAGAATGTATTCGATACAAAAAATTTTTCGAGTATTGTTGTTTTTTTCGCTAAATTCTGCAGGACTATTCAAATTTTGTACAAATAACTCTAGAACTATGCCACTTCTATCAAGAACTCTGAAAAATATATATTTCTGAAGAAAAGGATTCCAACTTCACAGTAAGTGAAGAGGTTCCCTCCTTAAATTGCAATTATCTCGTAACGTGTTAGCTGCACAAAAAATTGTAATTAGGATATTCGATAGAACTATTGGGGTTCTGTTCAGAACTGCCCTCAGAACTGTTGTCCGAATTTACTTTTTGCGAAAATTAATAACGAATGTTTGCTATACGAATTTTTTTCGAGTATTGTTGTTTTCTTCGTTAAATTCTGCAGAACTATTCAAATTTTGTACAAAGAACTCTACAACTATGCCATATCTATCAAGCACTCTGAAAAAAATATATATTTCTGAAAAAAAGGGTGCCAACTTCACAGTAAGTGAAAAGATTTTCTCATTAAAATGCAATTATCTCGTAAACTATTAGCTGCACAAAAAAATGTTACTTGGATTTTCGGAAGAACTCTTGGAGCTCTGTTCAGAACTGTGCTCAGAACTCTTGTACTTATTTACATTTTGCGGAAATTGCCAAAGAACGTTTTCGATACGAAAATTTTTTCGAGTATTGTTGTTTTGTCGCTAAATTCTGCAGAACTATTGAAATTTTGTACAAAGAACTCTAGAACTATGCTACATCTATCAAGAACTGTGAAAAAAATGTATATTTCTCGAAAAAGGGGTGCTAACTTCACACGACTCCGGGCGACTGGCTGCGGAGCGCTGGTAGCGGCCGGCTGGAGGGGGTAGCGGGCGAGCTACGGCTGCTGGCGGTCGGCGGCTGCGCTGAGAGGTCCTCTCTGCTCGGCGTCCACGCGACGACTCTACCTTGGTCGGCCGTTACGTTCTCAGCTGCTACTGAGCTACACTCTGTGTTTTCCGTGGCTATCAGACTACGCTCTCGCGTCCTAGTAATTCGCATACCACAATATGCCTACCGAATAGACCTTTTCTTTTAAAAAAAATAATTATCCTATAAGAGAAAATACTAATCAATTACTCATACATTTTTTTACCCCTCCAAAAGGTTTTCATACAGCGCAAAATGAAATAAATCACAACAGTAATGCTGTACTTTCAACGCCGTTATCAACGCTGTAAGAAGACACGAAACAGAATTGTCGATGCCTGCAAAAGAGGTTTAATTAGTATATCCAATCCCTACTGACCACACGATTGGAAGAAACCGGTGTTCGAATGTTAAGCCTGGATAAGGGTCGACCACGTGCAAGCTCCCAACGACTGGTATTTAGATCGTAAATGTCGTTAATTCTTCCTGTCTGTGGCAGGCTGAGGAGGGAGTTTGCTTAATTTTATCAGCAGAGATTACTTTTATTCATTTTTATATAAGCCTGATGTGGGGAAGGATCTTATGCACACTTTTTCTCTCTCGGCAGCATAACCTTCCCTGACCATTCTGCCAGCTTTAGAATCGATGTTTAGGCCCATCAAAGTTCAGAATACATTCTTATCGATTGAATTTGAAGTCGCAACGGATAACGCAATTGTAATTTTGGGGATGGTCAGAGAAAACTACATCCTGCACGAATCTAGTCTTGTGCCAATAATTTTAGTAAAGGGGCAGCGCGATTGATATGATTCTCTTTTCTTGGGTATGGTTTAAATGAGCAAGCCGAGAATGGAAATTACTTCGAAAAACAAAGTTTATTTTATTTTAACCAACATTAGACAAATTTACGAAGTTACTTCTCAACAATCTTTTGAATACACATTTCACTAGTTCTGCTTTGAATTTTCAATTAACTATGGACAAAGATTATTTAGCTATGCACATAGATTATTTCCCCTTTGAATTACAAGCCGTGTTGCGTTTGATTTGCATCGTCCTGTGGGGGAAAGGAAAATCTTGGAGAGCACGTGGTCACTACTACTGTGCTGATACTAAGTTATCACTGAAATGCAAATATCGTAACTATTTCTCTATGCAGACTTTCTACACTCCTGGAAATTGAAATAAGAACACCGTGAATTCATTGTCCCAGGAAGGGGAAACTTTATTGACACATTCCTGGGGTCAGATACATCACATGATCACACTGACAGAACCACAGGCACATAGACACAGGCAACAGAGCATGCACAATGTCGGCACTAGTACAGTGTATATCCACCTTTCGCAGCAATGCAGGCTGCTATTCTCCCATGGAGACGATCGTAGAGATGCTGGATGTAGTCCTGTGGAACGGCTTGCCATGCCATTTCCACCTGGCGCCTTAGTAGGACCAGCGTTCGTGCTGGACGTGCAGACCGCGTGAGACGACGCTTCATCCAGTCCCAAACATGCTCAATGGGGGACAGATCCGGAGATCTTGCTGGCCAGGGTAGTTGACTTACACCTTCTAGAGCACGTTGGGTGGCACGGGATACATGCGGACGTGCATTGTCCTGTTGGAACAGCAAGTTCCCTTGCCGGTCTAGGAATGGTAGAACGATGGGTTCGATGACGGTTTGGATGTACCGTGCACTATTCAGTGTCCCCTCGACGATCACCAGTGGTGTACGGCCAGTGTAGGAGATCGCTCCCCACACCATGATGCCGGGTGTTGGCCCTGTGTGCCTCGGTCGTATGCAGTCCTGATTGTGGCGCTCACCTGCACGGCGCCAGACACACATACGACCATCATTGGCACCAAGGCAGAAGCGACTCTCATCGCTGAAGACGACACGTCTCCATTCGTCCCTCCATTCACGCCTGTCGCGACACCACTGGAGGCGGGCTGCACGATGTTGGGGCGTGAGCGGAAGACGGCCTGACGGTGTGCGGGACCGTAGCCCAGCTTCATGGAGACGGTTGCGAAAGGTCCTCGCCGATACCCCAGGAGCAACAGTGTCCCTAATTTGCTGGGAAGTGGCGGTGCGGTCCCCTACGGCACTGCGTAGGATCCTACGGTCTTGGCGTGCATCCGTGCGTCGCTGCGGTCCGGTCCCAGGTCGACGGGCACGTGCACCTTCCGCCGACCACTGGCGACAACATCGATGTACTGTGGAGACCTCACGCCCCACGTGTTGAGCAATTCGGCGGTACGTCCACCCGGCCTCCCGCATGCCCACTATACGCCCTCGCTCAAAGTCCGTCAACTGCACATACGGTTCACGTCCACGCTGTCGCGGCATGCTACCAGTGTTAAGACTGCGATGGAGCTCCGTATGCCACGGCAAACTGGCTGACACTGACGGCGGCGGTGCACAAATGCTGCGCAGCTAGCGCCATTCGACGGCCAACACCGCGGTTCCTGGTGTGTCCGCTGTGCCGTGCGTGTGATCATTGCTTGTACAGCCCTCTCGCAGTGTCCGGAGCAAGTATGGTGGGTCTGACATACCGGTGTCAATGTGTTCTTTTTTCCATTTCCAGGAGTGTATATACAGTGGCTGGCATCGAGCAGGCCTCGTGGCTGGCATCTCCAGCGCGAAGTGGTTGAATACGAAACGATTCATCTTAGAAAAGCTACCCCCGTCACTATATTTTCAATAAATTGTTGAAAATCGACACACGCTAGCATAAATGTTCAGCAGTCGCAAAAACTGGCTACAACTCACTCTATTAGCTTTCTCGGCGGTTGCAGTTTGAAACTATACACCACGTGGCGGGTCGTAACGAAAATCTCGAACGGAGAAGATTCTTCTTACATCGGATAAAATGAACAAAAATCAATAAATGGTTCCTAATTAATCAACCGCGAAAAAGCCTCTGATAATTAAATTGTTATCATTAAACATATTTAAACATTCAAATACCTTTGTCCTGATTTCGACGCAGCGTTCTGAAGGAACGCCGCTTACCTTTCGTCCAAAAAACTCCCAGTAATAGAGGTGGCAAAAAATAACGTAACTGATAGATATAACCGGTTACTGAGAAGTAACGGTTACTGCGATAACCGTTCCTCTGATTCTGGCAGTTATTTCAATAACTGTTTAGTGTCAACAGTGTCTCGCGCCATCTGTTGACCGAAGATCGTACTGCGCATTTGGAAGGCGTTCTATAGACCATGGGAATAACTGTGAGACTGCGCGCCATCTGTTGATAAGAACTGTGTACTATTTCGTGGGCCTTCGTTACTTTTAGCATAAACAAATAAAGTTAATGTCCGAGCCGTGGCTGATAGGAGCTACAGTACAGGCATTAAAAAGTACAGTCGATCCCTTGAGCCACCGCCTTACGTGTTAATTTAGCTTGGACGGGTAGTACAAGGAGAGTTACTAAGGAATTCGAGCGACTATGGAAATAACTGTCAGGGACCTGTATTCTCCTCTGGCAGTTATCGTTATTGGCTCGTAGTTCTAGTTCTCTGGCAGTTATCGGGCTACCACCACATATAACCTGGAAGCTGGTAACGGAATAACTGTGTTTCTAGACGTTCCTGACTCGGTGACTCCAGTTAAAGGTCGTAGTTCCAGGTGATATTTCCAGAGAGGATAGTAACTGGAGCGAACAAATACGTATTTTCGTACTGCTACGGAAATGACGGTGGGCCATCGGGGAGAGGGGATGGCAAATAACGGGAATCTATCGTCTCATTTCTCTGCAATTCTTGGTGTTCCGGAACAGGTGTCACTCTCTTTCCGGCCTTTGGTTGCGTTAGAGGGTATTGACTTTCGTTCCGCGTTCTTGTTTTTCTTTGTGTTGTTGATATTACTACCAATAGTTCAAAATGGCTCTGAGCACTATGGGACTCAACTGCTGTGGTCATAAGTCCCCTAGAACTTAGAACTACTTAAACCTAACTAACCTAAGGACAGCACACAACACCCAGCCATCACGAGGCAGAGAAAATCCCTGACCCCGCCGGGAATCGAACCCGGGAACCCGGGCGTGGGAAGCGAGAACGCTACCGCACGACCACGAGATGCGGGCTACCAATAGTTGCCAACATGAAGAGGTCGAGGATAAGCGAAATGTGGTAATATTTCGAAACTCTTGATCGAGAGTTTGCGAAATGTACTTTGTGCGGTAAGAAATTATCGTACAAACCGACGACGACGAATTTAAAAAAACATCTTCAGAAATCACATTTAATTGTGAATTTCTCTTCACAAAGACCATCGGAGCTAGATTTGGGTGAGTAATGAAAAAAATATATTTATTGCAATTACGATTATTTCAGTGCATGCATAATCATTTATTTTTTATTTTATTAATTTTTTTTAAAATACGAGCGTGCTATGCAGTGTGGTGCTTTGTGCATTTTTACACACGAGTTTTCATTTGTCGTGACTACTTAAGCTGTCGATACCACCGCACCTGTTTGCCTTGACATTTTCAAACATTAAATTATGTTGCATATGGTGCCAGAATACTTAATTATTTAATTCGAAGTTATTGTTGCAGGTGTAATAACGATACTGCTAATAAAATGCCACTGTGTGATATATGAACTGTTGTCTCGCAATTATTAGTAACTAATCGGATAGCAGATTGTATCAGTGCTCATTCCTGTGTATCATTTGTTTTTAACCCTGACGATGCCGGTTGGGGGGGGGGGGGGAATTAGATACTGTTTCATATTTTAAAATTTTGAAAAGAATAACTGTTTTTAAGGGAGTCTTCAACTGAATTCCATAAATGTTTTAAATTTTGGGGTTAAACTTAACCCAAAAATTTGACACGTTAATAGTACATGTGACTTTCCACAGTGACAGTCATATTGAATATTTTGAAGTTCAGGGCCCTACTTATACATCAGTATTTGTTTAAAATATGATATGTCAACAACAATTAAGATATTTTTTAGGGTGGAAATACAGTACCCTCCCTTCCCCCCAATACACATTATTGAAAATGTGTTGGTGTTGCTAGGATAAAAGAAGAAACTTGAAGCTATAGTCATTACTAAAACTGAGTCAATTGTCAACTTGTATGAAGTAAATATTCAAGCTGCAAGTACCATGTAGAATACTGTACGCAAACATTGCAATATATATCACCAAAAATAATATGGCATCATTTCTGTTGTGCTTATGCTGATATGAAACCTATTTTTCTGTAGGTGAAACCCTTCCTGTAGAGGTGATCCTTGGCACCAGTAGTGTGGAAGAGGAGCGAGCTGCTCCAGCCCCATCAATGCAGCAAGGTGTTCAAAGTTCTATGACATCGTACCTCTCCAAAAGGATCGGAGTGAATCAGAAAAAGAAGATAGATGGGCAACTTCTTCAGCTGTTCACTAAAGACTTCCAACCATTTTCAGTCGTTGAAGATTCGGGGTTTTGTGCGGGCCCTTAATCCTGGTTATGAGTTACCAAGCAGGAAGCATATTTCAGATGTAATGCTGCAAGCAGCATACACAGCAGCAAAGGAGAAAGTGGTAGACAAACTGTTAGCTGCGAAGACAGTTTGTTTGACCACAGATTGCTGGACATCGGCATCAAATGAAGGTTACATGGCGGTGACAGAGCATTTTGTGTCTGAAGATTTCACCTTGCAATCTGTGTTGTTAGGATGTTCCCAATTCTCTGGTGCACATACTGCTTCGAATCTGTCGGCATCTCTAATAGGCACGACAGATAACTTCAGGCTGACAGACAAAGTTTTGCTGGTTGTGACGAATAATGCACCAAATATTAAGAATGCAGTATCCATTTTACAGTGGAAACACTTTGGGTGCTATGCACATACAGTAAATCTTATTGTGCAGAATGCACTAAAACATTTTGTGTCAATTCAGCAGAAAGTCAAAACTATTGTAGCATTCTTCAAGAGAAGCTGCAAGGCAACAGAAGACTGCTGACATACCAACAAAATAATGGGGCAGGTCATGTTAAAAAACTGGTGCAGGAGGTGCCAACAAGGTGGAACTCTACTCTGTGTATGTTGGAGCGAATAGTTGAAATTAAAGATGCAGTGAAGACTTACTATTCGCAGTTGATTTTGAACAACTGACAGACGAGGAATGGAACATCTGCTCAGAACTCTGCTCTGTGTTGAAGCCATTTGCACAGGTTTCAACACAGCTTAGTGCTGAGTCATATACTACTGGCAGCCAAGTAGGTTAAGCAGCTTTTTTCTTGCTAAAATGTTAGCTGTGGTATTACGGCATAATCATTTCTGAGATATTGTACTGTTTGTGTTATATTGAACTTATTCCAATTTTCAGGTTGTTGTTCTGACAAGGGGATTATTATCAGTGTGTGCAGAACTTTTGAAAAGGCCATTTAACAGTGTGACAAGGACTGTCACTGAAGAATTAACAAAAGGCCTGAAGGACCGTTTCCACAATGTAGAGATGAGCAAGTCTATAGGAGTAGCCACTCTACTCGATCCACGCTTTAAATCTCTTGTGTTTGAAAGCCGAGTTGCAACAGATAATGCAAAGAAACAGCTTATTGAACTAGTAGCACAAAAGATGGGTGACAGAAGACTGACAAACACAGGCCAGAGCCATGAAACTGTCAACTTCAACCACCACTGATCCCTTGTCAGTATGGGGTGTCTATGATGCAATTGTAAAATCAACACAGCCCCAGGGCACTCCTCAGTCAGCTGCTATTGTGGAAGTACAAAGGTACATGGACAGCCCAGTTATTAGTAGAAGTGAGGATCCACTGGCATGGTGGCGTGAAAATCAATATATTTTCCCAAATGTTTCTAAAGTGGTGAGGGAAAAATTCAACATAGTGGCCACTTCTGTGCCATGCGAAAGAATATTTTCTAAAACTGATATCATTATAAATGAAAGGCGAACACTGCTGAAGGCGTCCAAAGTTGAAAAACTTATATTTCTAAATATGGACAGTACTAACTCCTGAATTTCCTGTTACAGGGTACGTGTTATTGTATTTAATGAGAGATTACTGGTGATTTATACCCCAAAATATGCTTTTCTTATCTTAGATGTTTGTTTCAGTAGTGGATTCGAGAGGCAATCCAACACCAGCAGATGAGTCTCCGTTTAATACTTGGGATATTATAACAGTAAGGTAATTCTAGTTTGGGTACATTTTTGGCAGATTTGATCTCCCCCTTAAAATGGAGATATAACTGTAGGGCATAGCATATATTTGTTATGCTACATTAAAAGAGTACTAGTGGTTTTGTGTTGAAGTGTTTAATATATATTGTCAGTCAGTAAGTCAGAGCACTTTGTTCCAGTTATAGCTCCAGAAGTCAGTCACCAGCAACAGATGTCACTCAGTTATAAAATGGGAAACTTGAAGAATAAGGTACTAGTGGTTTGGATACATGTGTGGGAAATCTCACCTTTCACTTAAAATGAAGGTACAGTTACAGTCCTTAAGAGTATACTGGCAAATGGTAACTCAAAGCTCTTTGTTTCTGTTACAGCTCCAGAAGTCAGCAGCAGCAGCAGCTGCAGCAGCAGACGTCACACAGCCATAATGCGAGACGCTTGAAGAATAATGTGGTAGTGGTTTGGAGACATATGACATATTTCATCTTCAGTTTAAAATTGAAGTTTGTTTATATTGGCAGGTGGTAACTCGGAGCTCTTTGTTCCAGTTATGGCTCCGATAGTCTTCCAGCAGCAGCAAATGTTACACAGTCCTATAGAGGCAAACTTGAAGTATAAGGTAATAGTGTTTTGCATACAATGGCAAACTTGACCTTTCGCTTAAAATGGAGGTACATTTGCACTGAGTTTAATGTTATGACACATGAATGGATTACCAGTGATGTATATGTAAATACTGGAATTTGTAACTTAAAACTTAATTTCAGTATCGGCTTTGAAATTTGGTCACTGGATACAACTATATTATCTTTCATGTTGATAGCAGCAATCATCAGATTGCAGTCCAGTTAAGTACCTGTGAGGCATGAGATGTCAAAAATACTTGTGGGTTATTGGTAGCCTGTGTCAAGGCATGTGGCACCTCAAAGTTTGTAAGTACAGTAGCATTTTGTTTTCTGCTTTACTTAAAAATTGTTAGCTGTAGCACCCATTCTGACATTCAATTATTTTGAATTTCAAGTTTCTTAAAATGATACTGACATCAGTTTGTTAACACTAATCCGTATATTATTGTTAATATATGCTGCTATTTTCCTCAGATGTTAACTGAAATTGTTTTATTGTTATGATGATAACACTTCAGCCTTTGCAAACTTGCAGTATAGGTTACCTGCTGAGAAATATTTACTGGAAGAAATGGTTTCTTGAATAGGACCGAAAGGAAAACCACTGAAAATGCCAAATGTGAATTGGTGAAACATCTTGTGCTCAATACTAAATTTCATTTGCAAAACACGGAAGTTTTCCTATCTTTGTGGTGGAACACAACAAATTCTCATAATTTTGCTAGTTTGTATTCTAGAAAGGGTGCCAGAAATGGAAGAGTATAATTTTTATTAAATCGGGCATTAAATGTAAGTAGGTTGGAGTACAGAAAGGGTGCAAATGACCTTCCCCACTGTAGCCTGATGTGCTCCAACATGCATTTGTACTGATGTACAGGTGGTTATAACACTAGTATCAAACTGCATGGTACCCACTTACTAATGTGACCTACCCTTGCATGATCTGCTGCAAACAGCAAGAAATCCGCTACTGCTCTTACTACCTGTCCAACAGTTGTGGAGGATTTTTTCCCCTTGGTGCTTGCCATGACATGTTTTGCCCTCTGCCCTTAAAATCTCAATTCTTGTTACATTTTTCATCCATTTTCTATCTCCTGATAGACCTGTATTGATTAAAAAACTAATCAATGCAGAGGTGATTGTAGAACTTTTGCTAGTGGCAGTGTGGAGGGGCTCCACTCTTTAAAAAATAAAATTACATTGTGGGACATAGAATTATTATTAGATGCTTTCATGGACATTTTGTTTACTGAAAAAGTCAGTCATTATCTGAGGTATTTAAATGTTAACTTCAAATTTAAAACTGCATAAAAAGATAAATTTCAGTAAGTCTTTAACAAGTTTCAGTATCTTGCTTCACATGCTGGACCCTCCAACTATAAAAAAACGGTTTTGCAGAGAACAGCTATTCAGATGTTAACATCACAGAATTTGTGTAGAAGATATCCCTTACATTGTGGTCACACTCTACAGTGTAGTGTTATCAGCATACATATAGAAGTTTGAAGAACATATTAAATTAATTGCTAGACATGCCTTAAGTGAATATGTTTACTACTAATGTGAGTCAGCTAAGTAGTTGCTGCAAGTTTTTATGTTGTTTCTAAAGTGTCTTTAGACAAGGATATTTCTGCTGTTTGTTTCCTGTTCTTCTGTTTCAGATAACTACTCATATATGCAGCAACTGCTGAAGCAGCCTCTGGCAGTTAATTGAAGTTCCGTGAACAAAGTGTTGTGTGGTTTGTTTGTGTAAAGTGATAAAGAAAAATGTTAAAGTGTAATTGCATATGTAATTGTGTATATATTTAATCATTATTTTTGCTAGTTGTAAGATCTATTTTCATGTAAATCAGAACATTGTATAATAGGTAACAACCGAATGAGGCAGTGTAGCTATTAACAGCACTGACCTCATATTCGGGAGGATGGGATTCGCTAAGGCAAATGCCGGGATGGTTCCTTCATCAAGGCCACGGCTGACCACCTGTCCCATCCTTAAAGAGATCCTTTAAACATTGTGTGTATACCCATATTTTGAATTATTGATGTTTGTTGTATTATGTTGAGATATTCTTGGATGAAATAAAAAAAGTTTCTACATTTGTATTTGTGGTCACATGTTAAATTACTGAGAAAATTGCAGAGTTGTTATCGCACCGAATTTCCATTCGGGTGCATTGGGATCCTTCGCCTGTTTGAACATCCTGATTTACATTTTATGTGGGTTCCCTAAATTCCTTTAGGCAAATACTGTTGTTGGTTCCACTGAATAGGCCATGGCAGATTACCTGCCATTTCCAATCTGAGTTTCTGCTCAGTCTCTGACATGTTAACTATTTATTCATTCTCTTTATAATGCTGCAATGTTTTAAGTGTTCCATATCATTGTGGAAAAGTCAGAATAAAATTGATCATTTCACATGTACATACATTTGTGTTGGTTACCATTTTTTATTTTAACTTATCTTCCTTTTGTTCCCTGTACTCTTAAGTAATTTGTTGAAAACCCATGAGCTCAAAGACGAGCACTTACTACCATTTTAGGATATATTTTATGTACAAATAAGGTAATCTCTCATGTGGCATGGTAATGTCTTTGTTGAGGTGATATTACTGTCTCATGAAAATAGGTGTCTTACATAGAACATACAGAAATTAAACAGCTGTGCAGTAATCTTGTAAGAATATATTTTAATTTTGGGGCAGGATAGGAAACTCATCTCAAGTGATACATTTATCACATCTCCTACCTTCTCAAGAAATGTCAAAATTTGTGGCACTACTGTGAGCACAAACACTTGCTGTCTCATACATGGTATGGAAAGCTATGAAGTGTAGTAGTGTGTATGCAACATGTTAATACTTTCTAGGGATTTTAAACTTACTGAAATGCCTTCAGTATTGGCGGTGATCTAAAAATGGAACATAGTTGAGTATCTTCTCCAAGTATACCCCATCACTAACGCTTGGTAGCATCATGATGAAAAAGTGCCAGTGCTGTATCAGGTCAACTTGAATACAAAGAAACTTATGTAATTTGGTGAGACTTAGCTTTGTGGCATTAGCGAAAGAAAAATGAGTTTTCTCAATTTGTACACATCCATTGCAAATAGGCTTTTTTTCTTTTAATTAGTTTTTGGCCATTGACTTTGAAACATTTTATACATAGTTTGGAGCATATCACTTTTATGCGGGAACATTGTCCAGTGTACACTTCAAACATAGGTATTGCAATTGAAGCATTTCACGGAGGTATATTTGGCATGAATACAATATGCTTACAACAATAATCACGTCAAATACTTTGTCAGTGTATTTAAATAAAAGTATAGATTTACTTACATTTGGGCCTATTAGCACTTGTGCATACTACATGAACGTTTTTGAATAAAATATGCTTTTTTGTTTTCAAAGAGCTCAAGTCAGTTCATTTTCTATTATGTTAAGCAACACTGAAAAACTCTGTTAGGTGCACTCATTGCTACGTTGAGGTTGTTATATGCAAGACTTAGCCCTTCATTTTGAGTGCTCATCTTGTCTTGTTCATGAATTAGTCTTACCTATTCAGACAGTTAACTGTCATGATATTAAACTGCAAAAAGATCAAAGCAGGCAGCTGGCATTGACAGATGAAGTGTTTCGAAAGGATTCGTGTTATTGCCTCGTGTGAGACAGAAAAAAAGCAAAACGTGGAATCCACAGGTAAAGCTTTCCCCAGGAAAGGAAATTTTGTATTTCCTATAGATGAATATCTTAACAGGGACTGGTAGAGTAACTTAAGTAAAAAGTATTATTTCAGTTTTGACAGCACTTTACTGCAACAGTCAAGATCAGATTTGTGAAAACTTACTGCAAATTTGTATTACCTACACAATACCATTAATTGATACTCTCACAATCTGGATATCCAAAGAAGAATTGTATAAAAAGAGTGAAAAGGTATTGTAATGACATCTGAGACATTAAGCCTTATGAGTTGTTAATCAATCATTCAGCACTGGAATTCTGTATACAATAATGCCAAACATGACAGATACACAACAAACTGAAGGCTTGGACATATGCATTAGTCATTCTCCCACCACAAAATCAAAACCCTCACTGTAGATTAGATTAACTTGTTTTTGTCCAAGGGACCCAAAAATGAGATGATTCTCATGGATGTGCAACATGTCAAAGTATAACATAAAGCATTTGAATATAATACTTACCATCATCATCATCTGTCACGAGATTGTCAAAATATGTGAATATATTGCAGTAAACTGGAGCTGCTAATATGTACAGTATTAATATACTGCCAGAACAAAACATAGTTATGCACTTTTAATAAATTTATCACACACAGAATACCTGATCTTGACTGTTGTGACCAAGTGCTGTCAAAACTGAAATATGCTGGTAGCAGAATTTTTACTTAAGCTGGTCTAACAGTCCCTGTTATAAAGTAGGAGTTGCCTAACAAAAAGTCTTTCAAACTCTCAGTAAAACGTGCTTTATCTGAAACAAAGTTTTTAATGGTTGCTGGCAGTTTATTGAAAATGTGTGTTCTTGAATGTTGAACCCCTTTCTGGTCCAAGGTAAGTGATTTTAGATCTTTATGTAGATAGCTGTTCTTATTCCTAGTATTGATACTATGTATTGTGCTATTGGTTGGAAATACTTGCAACAAATTTCATTAAAGAATAAATATACTATAAAGCAGTGGTTAGAATATGAAGTTCCTTGAACAGGTTTCTACATGGTGTTCTTGAATTTATACCACAAACGATTTTTATTAGGCCTACATGCTTTTACATGCTAAATACTTTTGCTCCGTTGATGAGTTACCCCAGCATATGATCCCTTATGACATAACAGAATAAAAGTATGTAAGCTTTTTTACATTTGTGTCTCCTACATCTGACACCATTCTAACTGCAAATAAAGATTTGTTTAGGAGCTTTAGCGATTCTGTGGTAAGCCCTTCCCAACTGAATTTATTATCGAGTTATAATCCCAGAAATTTAACACTGTCAATATTTTCGATCTGCATGTCTTTATATGTTATGGGATTACAGAACCTTACGTCACAGGTCAAAGCAGATGGGTGGAATCGGACGCTTCCAATCATCCTATGTTATACACATGCTGCAGCTGGAGAAATCGAGGAGTTTTCCAACTAGCGTACTCACACTTTCAACCATATGACTATCTTGTAGAGGAGTAAACGAATCTTTCACATTACGTATATTTTTGTGTTGTATTACAAGGCAGTACACTTATTCTATTAAGTAAACAACACAAGAAATTAAGCTTCGAATTTAACATAAAGTATTCAGTTTACATATTTCTTCAAACTTAAAAACGCACGTTGTTAACATTTTACTTAAACAGCGCTGTGGCGAAGTTCCGCGTACTTTCTGTTGCAGCTGCGAGGATAATATTTCTAATAGCGACCGATAACCTACATACATTTAATATGAAACACTAATAATCGTCCTAACATCAACTAAAATATACCCGGAGTTAATTAGCTAAGGTTATGACACGATTCATACGACATTCCTGCCATTTCACACTACTCGCAGTTATACTGATAACTATTAACTAAACTGATAGATTCTAACTATGTCGTTATTTAACTGTCGGAGTATTCGGTATTCGCTAGCGAAAAATAACTTGACAGTTATTAATAACCGTTAACGATAACGGTTATCAAAGAATAACTGGAACTGTGATAACGGTTACTCCAGAATAACCGTTTGGCCCACCTCTACCCAGTAACCGTTGCGCGGCCCTTTCTCCCGAGCAGCGAGAGGTGGTGGGGGAGGCCCATGACCAACCTCTGGTAAGAAAACGTTTTTTCTTAGACTTTCGCACCTCTGGTCGAACCATCCTGTTCCTGCTCTTTGCTTCCAATGACTGTGTTAAAGTTGGTAGAAGATTCTGAGACCCACTACATCTCTGGTTTGTTTGCTACCACACTCAAAACATTCACACCTGACCACGTACTTTAAGGAGAGGTGGGGAAACGTAAATAGGGACATAGGACGTGCATATTGTAATGAGAATAAAAGACTTTGATCCATAATTGTTTCTACATGCATGTAATTTGGGGCTGAGATTGTTTCACTGTTCATTAATTATGTAACAGTAATTGAATTTACGCTGATAATGTCTATCAGCTGATAGCAACATAACACCGATTTTAACTATGTAACGAAACCTATTGTGACGTTACAAGGTGTAAGAGTTCGGGTATAAGTTACCTTATATTTGCGCACACTAAAACATCCAACGAACTGATCCTTCACTGTACATTAGTAGTATAGTGTTCCATTACAGTGATTGCGCAATGTGGTGGCGATTGCATGTAGGTAGGTGGATTTGCAGATATAATTGCTGGACTGAGTCATCTCTTGGCGGCGACGACAGGTACCAATTTCAGAATAGTTCCAACTCTTTATCCATCCATCCGAGGTATTGGAAAGCGTCAGGAAACGCCTCTCTCGGAACCAGCACAATATACAACTTTAACATGGGCATTTCACAGTTTGGTAGCTCGTTCCCGATTGACTCTTGGTTCCACCTTTTCTACCTAGGTCAACCACAATTTGCACGCGCTACACAGTTCCGTCCCTGAGGGGAACGACAACACCTTTTACATACAAAATAACTAAGAACCCTAAGTGAAGGTCAGCAGTTTACATACCAGCAAACAAACGTTTTAAATAAAACAGAACATTTGCATATACTGGTAGTTCTACACAAAATTAATTAAATAAAATTATTTAATTTTAAAGATAACCAAAGAGATTATATGAAGAAGACAAAAGATCATTACAGAGATTATACTTCATTGCAGTATCGAATTAATCGTACACTAATTACAGAAGTTCAACGATGGGATATTGAACAAAATAGAAAGGTAAATGAATCAACAAAAGGTATGTAGTGACTAAGGTATGGTGTCACATACTCTGCAGAATATCACACGATTTCTCCGCCCGTGAGTGGAAAGTTACCTTGTGCATTAGTTATCTGCGCTGTTGCTTGCAGCCGGCCTAAGTGGCCGTGCGGTTAAAGGCGCTGCAGTCTGGAACCACAAGACCGCTACGGTCGCAGGTTCGAATCCTGCCTCGGGCATGGATGTTTGTGATGTCCTTAGGTTAGTTAGTTTTAACTAGTTCTAAGTTCTAGGGGACTAATGACCTCAGCAGTTGAGTCCCATAGTGCTCAGAGCCATTTTTTTTTTTTTTTGTTGCTTGCGTGATTTTTGAGGGCCGAAGAAGGCAGAGTGGGCGGAGTGTCGATCTGTCTTGTGTCGTCTTTAAAAGAAAAATCCATTGTGTATATTGCTTGTTCTGGTCCAGTCCGACCGCCAACATAATATAGCAAATGTCGCCACATACAACATTAGACCTGCTGTCCCGATTTTTGTTTCCAATCAACTGTATTATCAAATTAAAACAGGAACAACATTGTGTATCACTGAAATTTCGAGAATATTTATCTATAGGCTTCTATGACAAAATTAACCCATGATAATAAATTAATGAAAATTAACATAAGTTTATGAGAGATTAGACACAGTAAAAATACAATGATTGGTGTCATTAAAATCGGCATTGAAGAGTGTTTTAGAATATAATATTTATCTAGTTATAGTTTTTAAAATTAGTGAATTGTATCATAACTGTATAGCTTTTTACCCCGTGGCATGGTATGGCGACGAAAAGGAATGGAGCCGCACAGAAATGGTCAGCCAGTAGCAGACAAACTGAAGGTAACGGAATGGAGATTGACTGCTGGGCTGGGAACTGACGTCGAGGTGATCAGGAAACTTCAGTCGCAGACTCCACAGCATCCAGAGGACTGTGTGTCTTCTCGACAACTGTGTCGTTTTCGAACTTTGTTGCTATTGAGAGAATACCACGATTACGAAGATTTCCGAGTGGTTAAACTGTTAGACCATTGGGCATTCAATGTGTTTATGTCGGCTTGCAATGCTTACCCCAGTTATTTTCGAACGATAAAGTTCTGTTCAGGAGTGTGGTCAACCCTACGAACAGTCACAACAGTCTTTCGCCAATTATGACCCAGACTTTCAGTGTGTCTGGTAAATTTGCTACCTCTTGAAGTGACTCTAACAGCAATAGCTTATCAACAGCACTAACTGTCAAAGAGATAACAGCATATACAACAATTCTTTGTATCGCCCACTTTCAGTGGTGAAATCCACCTATAGCCACATAAGTTTAATGTCTGCTACGACGTTGTAAACTTTAGTTCAGCATACAGGAAACTAGATTTTCACTCTACAGCGGAGTGTGCGGTGATATGAAACTTCCTGGCAGATTAACACTGTGTGTTGGACCGAGACTCTGTAAGGTAGCAGTATTTTGCACCTTACTGTAATATAATAATTGTTGCAAAGACGAGTTAGATATCGGTTATTATGTTATTTATCAGGCAATCCGCCTATTGAAATTAATATAGGGAGTATCAGACGGCATAAGACGCGTATTATCCTTAAGAAATTCGCATGTTGCATGAAGTCGGGGTTCAGGTGATATTTTCACGGAGTTTGGCTGGAGCGGATGAGCGGCACTGCTCAAAGGCAGGGCAGAGGGGTGCGGAAGTTTACAACCGACCATTACGAGTCAGCATGCGAAAGCGTCCCACTGCGGGAGACGCGCCGCCGGAGCAGGTAGGCACCCATGGCGCCGACGACAGAGGCAGGCCTTCGAGGGACGGCGCCTCGTTGGCGCTGGGCGTTACGCCGACGCCACTATGTCGGGATGAGCTGGCGCCTAAGGGAACCTCCCCACGAATCTTAACGTTTTCGGGGCTTTCTAAGAAAAGCGGGTAAGCTAGTGCACTGACCTTTCCCGCGCGAGGGCGAACAGAGAGACACGATTGATGAATTCAATTTTGAACGGAGTTTCACTTTGTTCCAGAACATTCTAGGCGCAGTAAGGCGCAGAATGTTTTAATTGGCTGGAAGAAGCCAGGAAATAATAGTGGGAGCGAACTGTGCTGGTCTAGAGGCACGGGATTGGCCAGCTCGAAAAATAGCGTGGGGGTGCTGATTTTTGCAGAGGGAAGCTTTTGGAGCTGTTATCGGGGAGAAGCGTCTTAGCTCCTGTAGCGAGCGGACGTCGTGCTTTCGGCTCTGTTGTAGGAGAGTAAATTCCTTTCAGTATGCTGTGCAGAACTCAGAATAAGTCTGCCAGCTGCAACTGAAACTAGTATTCAGTTAGGGGTACTGTCATGTTTTACTGTTAGAGACAGGCTGATTCCGCTAACTGCGGTTGGGAATGCTGTCTCACAGGAAGCATACAGGAGCAGAGCAATTTCCTTGAGCCACACTTTATTAAAGTCGTTACTGGATTCCGCCTTTGGTCTGGTGAGTCCCGTCTTAACGAGTACGAGACGACTGGAAAGAAATCTGAATTAGCTTTTGAATAGGAGTTTAGGAACAGGAAGCCTGTTCGCGAAAATAAATTCATTTTTGTTACAATTGAGGCTCCTCGACGACGCAGACCCAGCAAGCTGACCTGTCCACGACGCTGCATTTGGTAACGTGATGCTTAGCTTCGGCATTTAATCCGATATTACGCACGCCTGTGATTACCAGAGCTCAGTTTTCCACCCACGCTCTTATTGAAAATTTGGTAATTGAAGTAGGTTTGTCTGACGTATTTTATGCCGTCTGACAAGGGGAGAGAGTAGAAAATAACAGGTACAGATGCATTATCCGACCTTAAGAGTTAGTTTTGGAACTTAAGGGCCATTATCACTTACAAATGTATGTCATTGTTCAGTTTGATGTTAGGAAGATTAGTGTTAAATAAATGAGTTCAATGCTATCGTTGTTTGTTTAGTAGTGATCAGTTCCCTGAACACTATTTAGTTATTAAATATTAATCAAAATTAGTTAAGGGGCAGTTTTAGTTAACAGGTTGGTTCTCATAACAGGCCTTCAGCCAGAGCCAACGACCCGATCCAGTAGGCAAAGTGAACAAGTAAAAGCATTCTTGTTAAAACCCCCGACATTTGGCTGACCCGCCTAGGGTACCTAATCATCATTTTATTGAAAGAAACCCCTTCCAACTCGAACTCGGGACCTTTGCCTTGCGGGCAAGTGCTCTATCACTTGCCCGCGAAAGGCAAAGGTCCAGATTTCGAGTCTCTGTCTGGCACACAATTGCAATCTGCCAGGAAGTTTCATACAGGAAACTATTTTGGAGACAAATTCCAACGGGCCAAATTTCACATAAAATCCAGTCACACATTTAAGTTCCTCTCCCAAATACCTGACTTATAGAAGTGAGTTGCTGAAGTGAACGAGGTTTCACGGAAAGAAGTTTTATTTGACGGTAGGTATTAAGATACCGGCAGCCACTGGGATTATGCATAGGAAAAGAATTCAGCAGTGAGACTGCGCTGAGGTAACTGAGCCCGGAAGATGCGTCTAAGAAAAATCGGAAAGAGAGAGTCGCGCAAATCCACGTGTGTGTCGCAAGAGGTCAGAATTTGAAAGAATATATTATTCCCATACTGCTGTCTAACTTTTGCAAATTTTCCTAGTTTTCAATTTCTTGAAGGTGGTGTAACTTATGGTCTTCAGCTCACAATGTATCGTATACTTGGTTGTTATGAGCAAATGCTGTTGTTGAAATTGCACATCACAAAATAACGTGTCCAATGAACAGCCATATGTCTGTGACACTTTTGTCCATTTCCCAACTTTTCAGTTACTTGAAGATAGTGTAAATTCTGGTTTTAAGCACACCACGCGTTCCACACTTGGCTACTACCGTTCAATGGTTTTACTGAAATTATATATCAGAAACTAACAAATCCAGTGAACAACCATAAGGGTGTGAAACTGTTCTCCATTTGTCAACCTTCAAATATATTGAAGACAGTAAATTCTGACATTGAGCTAAAAATACTTTTCTGCTACTGTTAAACGTTTTCACTCAAATTGTACATTATAAAGGAACAAGTCCAATGAAAATGTATACATGTGCGAAATTCTGTCTATTTTCCAACTTTTGAAGTTCTTGAACATGGTATAAATTCTTGTCTTCAGATAACCATGTTTTCCATTCTTCTCAGCTATGAATAACTGGTTTGGTTTAAATTCTAGACTTCAAAGTAACGAGTCCAACGAATCCGTGATTTCAGAATGTTTTCCAATTCTACAATGTTTTGCTGATGACAGTGATTTTGGCCTTCAGCTCATCAAGTCCTCTTTTCCAAATAATATTACTGGAGATGTAATCCTGAGTATAAAGGAAAGCTACTTGTACGAGAAATTGCTCTCAGCTTTTGATTTAAATATTCGATTGGCTTCTACGTAATGGCGATCAGTCTCGCAAGGCCCGACATGCGTCCCTGGTATTCCTGACTGCTCCCTGAACATCTCAAATATAGTAAATTGTGGACCCATATTTTTTGGGTTGCTGTATACTCCCTTTGCTATATCAATTGTCACTCCCCGCAACCTGGCTGGGTTGGCTTATGTTTACTGGTATGTTTGTTGATTTTCCTTGGCTAAGTGTGTATTAACGAACTGCATACGGAAAAGTCTCTCATATAGTTCATGTGTTCCTAGATCAGCGTACCCTTCCAATTATTATTGGTATAAGAATAGTGTAGTGTGGTGTCGTCTTGACGGTATGTCGATGCGAGTCCTTTTCGTGCTTAATAAATTCTCATCGTGATTAATGAATCTCATTCGTACTCTAGCGCCCCTCAAATTATAAAATTTCATTTCACAATTCACCCCATAAGACGCCACGAAGATTTCTTATTGGTGACGCCTGTATGTTTACTTTGAGTTACAGAAATAATCATGATTAGGAAGCAGTTGAAATCAAACTTCAAAACAAAGTATCTTCCCTCGGTCACTTCCTCCCCTGGACCATTCAGTTGAAAGACGAGGCTCTTGCCGCATGGCACGACTGCGAAAATTTAGAGAAACGGCATTTGAAGCTTCGAGGCCTACTGTAGTACGATTCTACTATCAGGAACGTACATTTCGCATAAGGACCACGAAGATAAAATTCGGAAAATTAGGGCTCGTACAGCGGCTTTGGGACAGTCATTTTTCCCTCGCTCTATTTTCATGTGGAACGGGAAGGAAATGACTAGTAGTGGTGTATTGTGCCTGTAAACTGAAGAGCGAGCAGCGCCTTTCGTGGGGGAAGTGACCTTTCTCGGAAGAACGCTGCCACCGGCCTACAGGGGCTCCCAAAATCAGTTGCCTGTTATCTGTCTAGCGCTGTAGATCGGCATGATATACTTCGTTATACGGAAACGATGGATAATCGCCCCGCAGTGCAAGAAAATGTGCAGAACACGAAGAAGAGGTGGTATTTGAATAGTATCGAGCATTCGATCGTCTCTCATGTTATTACAGCGTGTGTTAAAGAGGCGACACAAAAAGAACTGTTAGCTAATATTACCAGATCCAATGACACGGTAGCAATTTATGCAAACGGCAACCTCGCCACAATAGGACGCATAAGGAAGGAACGCGAAAATAAGCCGCATGGTTTATGGAATCGCCACGAAGGAGAACTAATAATTTTAGGAGGTTCAAAAATGGTTCAAATGGCTCTGAGCACTATGGGACTTAACACCGGAGGTCATCAGTCCCCTAGAACTTAGAACTACTTAAACCTAACTAACCTAAGGACATCACACACATCCATGCCCAAGACAGGATTCGAACCTGCGACCGTAGCGGTCACGCGGTTCCAAACTGAAGCGCTTAGAACCGCACGGCCACACCGGCCGGCAATTTTAGGAGGAAACCCATCGTTATAGACAGTTTCACAATCGCGTAAAGACTTTGATGCTTATGAAACATCAGCGTTTGAATGTATTCTGTCACTAAATCCCTATCTCGGTTACTATTCACCTGATTCTAAGAAATATTGCTGAAAACATGTGCGCAATTGCTATTCTAAACACTGCTGAAATTTCCTTCGAAACATGTACACCGATTCTGAACTTCTAAGTAAAAAGCCTGATTGATTGATTGATTGATTAAGAGAGTATGGGACCAAACGGCGAGGTCATCTGTCCCGCGATTCCAAAGCGGGTTACCTAAGAAAGAGTCGGCTAAAAGTGAACGGATTCAGTCAGAGGAGTCAAATTATAAAAGAATAAACATTAAATACACACAGTATAAGCATAAAAAGTGAGACCAAATCTAAAAACTGGGGAAAGGGGAGTAGGCGGTCATGGGGTCACAGATCGTGAAGACTGCAAAAGGAGTCTCAATCACAACCAACACGACCACACTCCAAGACGAAAGGAGAACCTTATACCTGGCAATAAAAATCACTTTCACGAAGGAAACTGAATCGTCCGCTAATATTAAATTTAAGGAAGCAGGAAGAATATACTTAGCACGAACGGTCGAAAGAAGGGGACGTGCCACCAATATGTGAGATATCATCAGTCTGGCGTCACAACCACGTTGTGGGGGTGAGTCATTACGTATAAGGAAACAATGGGTGAGCCGGGTATGACCAATGCGAGAGGGGTGGAAAGAAGTGCCCCAAACTGCAGTAGACTTGTGCGGAGTTTATTACTATGAGCAGTAGCGCTCCAAATGGCATTCCACTGTTGGGTATAGAGAGATTTGACGTAGATCCACATATCTGCAGCTGGAATCGTGAAAGGAAAAGGGGCGTAAGTACCTGCTTCTCTAGCCAGACGGTCAGCCAATTCATTCCCTGGGATTCCCACACGACTCGGCACGTCCGCAGCTCGTGGTCGTGCGGTAGCGTTCTCGCTTCCCACGCCCGGGTTCCCGGGTTCGATTCCCGGCGGGGTCAGGGATTTTCTCTGCTCGTGATGACTGGGTGTTGTGTGATGTCCTTAGGTTAGTTAGGTTTAAGTAGTTCTAAGTTCTAGGGGACTGATGACCACAGATGTTAAGTCCCATAGTGCTGAGAGGCATTTGAACCATTTGACTCGGTACCCACAGAAAGACGACTGAACAGGCAGCACACTCAAGGGCAGAGAGAAGGTTATGGATGGCACAGACCAAGGGGTAACGAGAGTGGCATCGATCAATAGCCTGAAGGCTGCTCTCGGAGTCGGAACAAATTAAAACACTATGGAGAGAGGCCTGAGAAACAAAAAGGAGGGCCCTGTAAATGGCTAGAAGCTCTGCTGTAAATACACTATATGATCCTGGCAACAAATGCTGCTCAAAGCTGGTAGGAGATGTGAAAGCGTATCCCACCTTGTCAGTAGTCTTAGAATCATCAGTGTAAAAGATGGTGGCACCCTCGAACTCTGCAAGGATGACACATACAGGATGCTGGTTAACCATAGGAGCAACAGAGACCTTAGGACCCTGGAGAGAGCGGTCCTAATCCGTGGTCTAGGCACCATCCAAGGGGGGGGGGGGGGGGGATGGGAGGAAAAACACGGGCTGCTGTCCAGTGAGTCCAGATGGAGATCCCAGTAGAGGGTACTGAGACACATGCCAACTAGCAATCCCACCCATGGGCAGGTGTAAGGAGGGAGACATCCCTCATTGGCGAAGAGCACAGGATATACAGGATGGTCATGGAATTGGCGAATGACGACTGTGTAAGAAACAACGAGTAGGATCTGTCGGATGTGTAGAGATGGAATCCCTGCTTCTGTGAGGAGACAATCAACAGGACTACAGTGAAAGGCACCAATAGCCAGACACACCACACAGTAATGGACAGGGTCGAGGAGTTTCAAAGTGGAAGGAGCTGCTGAGCCATAAATCTGAATACCATAATCGAGTCTGGACAAAACCAGAGCACGGTCAAGATGGAGATGAGTGGAATGGTCTGCACCCCAAGATGTGTGGGCCAGGAGGTGAAGAGCATTAAGCTTCCACATGCATGTAGTCTTTGGGTGACGAATGTAGGGCAGCCAAGTCAGACTGTCATCAAAAATATGGCCCAAGTAACGGGTCTGTGTTATAACATCAAGGCGCTGGTTGCCTAAATAAAGTTCTGGATCAGTGTGTACTGTGGGTCGACGACAAAAATGCATAACCCGTGTTTAGGCGGAGGAAAACTGGAAGCCATGGGCGGTGGCCCACGTAGAGGCCCGTCAGATGGCGCCTTGGAGCTGGCGCTCAGCAGACGCCACACAGTGGGAGCTGCACCAGATGCAAAAATCGTCAACATACAATGCCAGAGTAACCAGAGGCCCAACAGAGGTCAGAAGCCCATTTATGGCAATGAGGAAGAGCGTGACACATAGCACAGAACCCTGTGGGATACCATTCTCCTGAATCTGAGGGGTGCTGAGTGAAGTGCCAACTCGAACACAGAAGAGCCGGTAAGATAAAAACTCGCGGATAAAAATCGGAAGGGGACCACAGAAGCCCCAGTCATAGGGGGTAACTAAAATGTAATGACAATACGCCTTATGTAGGTCAAAGAAAACTGCGACAAGGTGCCGGCGGTGAGTAAAAGCCTGTCGGATGGCTGATTCCAATCCGACTAAATGGTCAGTTGGAGATCGCCCTGCCCAGAAGCCACACTGATATGGTGACAAAAGGCCCCAAGATTCGAGTACCCAACGTAATCTGGAGTTGACCATCCTTTCAGTTAGTTTACAAAGCAAATTTGTAAGGCTAATGGGGCGGTAGCTATCAAGAGATGTTAGGATTTTACCGGGCTTAAGGACGGAGATAACAATACTGTCTCGCCATTGAGACGGAAAAGCAATGAGCCAGATGTGATTGAAGACCCTGAGGAGCTGTTGCCTCTGGGGAACGTCCAAGTGTTGAATCACCTGATTGTAAATGGTGTGTGGTCCTGTGGCTGTGTCTCATGAAGACCTAAGAGCCTGCACCAATTCCCATTCAGTGAAAGGAGCATTGTAGGGCTCAACGTGGTTTGGGATGAAATGAATGGGGGTCTGTTCAACTCTGCGTTTCTGCTGGGGAAACGCAGGAGGATAGGAAGCGGACGACGATGCCATTACAAAGTGTGTCGCAAGGTGTTCTGTGAGGACCAATGAATCAGTGCACAGAGCTCCTTGGATGTTCTGTCCCTGGACAGTTGACTGTTTCTGGCGGCCCAGAATGCTACTGGACAGTGACTGCGACGTCCTTGGTGCACCACGGTACCGGCCGATGACGAGGGGGCCCTGTGGATAGGGGGACAGCAGTGCCAGCAGCATGAAGAAGAGCAGCAGAGATGCCTTGTACGACTACATCAATGGAATTCGAGAGGGAGGTGTCAAAGTGGACAGAAGACATGTATAAAGGCCAATTGACCCTGCAGAATGCCCAATGTGTGGGCCTGTCTGCCTGGAGGCAGCAGGGGAACGATAATACCACTGGGAAGTGGTCACTGTCACAAAGGTCATCATGGAATGACCAATGTAGGGAAGCCACGAGGGCAGGGGAAGAGATCGCAAGATCGATGGCAGAGAAGGTGCCATGAGCAGCACTGAAGTGTGTAAGGGAACCATCGTTGAGGAGACACAAATTGAAGTCTGTGATAACTTAGTCAATTAGGATACCCTGAGCTGTGGATGTAACACTCCCAAACAGTGGATGGTTGGCATTGAAATCCACAAGGAGGAGAAACGGGGGAGGGAGTTGCTGAGGTAAGGTAGATAGTACATCATAAGCAAGTGGCCTACCTGGAGGGAAGTAGACATTGCAAATGGTGATTGCCAGAGTCGTTTGCACTCTAACTGCTATCACTTCCAATGTGGTACATAAGGGGATCCAGTCACTAAGGACATCGGAGCGAACCAAAGTGTAGACCCCACCAGATGCTATCCCAGGGCCAGCACAGTTCTGACAGAACACCCAATAACCACGTAAACTGGGAGAGTGGTCGTCACGGAAATGCATTTCTTGCAGAACAAGACAGAATGCAGAATAAGAGGAGACAAGACGTTGCATTTCGGGTAGGTGACGATAGTAGCCATTGCAGCTCCACTGGATGATCGTGTGGCGTGAGTCCAAGGTAGGCAAGATGGAGATGAGGATAGGTCAGGTCACTTAGTCAGTAGTTGTCACCGACAAGGATGGGGTGACATCCATAAGTAAGATGTCAGACTCAGGTTACAAGAGGGGAGTTGGCACCTCCAGGGGCACCGGAGACGCCTTCTGTTGGGATTTATCTTTCTTCTTCTTTTCTTTCTGAGGTGGAGGAGGACAGGACACAGGGGGACTACAGGTGTCTGCAAGATCAGGAACCAAAAGAGAGCGGGTGACCTTGGGGCCCACAGATGGCGTGCCTCATGGCCGAGTGGAGGTAACAGTCTTCTGGCCTGAGAGACGCCGGCAAGAGGGTTCCCACGAGGGAGCCCGATCACTGGCCGATGCCAAAGAAGGGGGAACTTCTTCGGCCAGGATGGGGGGACTGACTCCCAGACGGGAGGTTGTGGGAATGGCAGGGGAGGTAGAGGGGAGAGTGGGGCAGGGCTAGGGTAAGGGCGAGGGAGTAGGAGGAGGAGAGGAAGTAACAACGCAAAAGCTGAAGATAGTGACACCAGATGGAGTCTCTCATACTTTTGGCGAGCCTCAGTGTGCGACAGGCAATCCAGGGACTTACATTCTTGTATCTTCTTTTCTCTCATGTAAGGCAGGCAACCCGGTGCGTGAGGGGAGTGGTGGTCAGCACAAGTAACACACACAGGTGGCGGAACACAAGGGGTTCCCTCATGGACGGGGTGGCCACTGTCACCGTACAAAGGGTCCGCCACACAGTGGGAAGACATATGCCCAAAACGCAAGCATCCAAAGCACTGCATAGGTGGAGGGATGTACAGCTTCACATCACATCTGTAGCACATAACCTTGACCTTCTCTGGGCGAGCATCCACCTCGAAAGCCAGGATGAAGGTGCCAGTATCAGTGCATTTATCTTTGCGACACTTCTGCACACATCGAACAAAATGAACGCCACGCCGCTCCAGATTAGCCCAGAGTTCCTCATCAGTTTGCAGGGTGAGGTCCCTATGAAAAATGACTCTCTGGACCATATTCAGAGATTGGTGACCATTGATAGACACTGGGACGTTGCCAAGACGATCACAGGCACGAAGAGCTGTGGATTGGGTAGTATAAGAAGCTTTGATCAACAGGGAGCCTGACTGCATCTTACTAACAGACTCCACCTCACCAACTTGTCCTCGATATTTTCCACGGGAAACAATGGCTTTGTGGCAGTGAATGCGTCCCCATTCGTCCTAGTATAGACGAGGTAACGGGGAAAAGGTTTCAGCCCAAGATGGCGAGCCTGGCCCTCCTCCCATTGGGTAGCCACTGAAGGGAAGGCTGCCGGGTCATACGAGACAGCATTTAAAAATCCTTCACCATACGAAGAGACGGCTGTGTGAGACTGGACAGATTTTTGCAGCTTGATACACTTCACGCGCCAAGCATCTGTCCTGATACCATCCACACAGACCAGGGGCTCTCCCCATGGGCTCCAACCAGCCACAGGAAGGGCCCTCTGGCACGGTGGCTGTTGCCGGGAGTTCTGATGCTCCAAGAAGACAAACAGCCATTCCTTGGGATACACAGGGAGGGAACAGCTCAGGTATCAGTAGTGTGATCCCTGTGTTATCAGGGGGCTCAGCGCCGGCCGTTGTGGCCGAGCGGTTCTAAGCACTTCAGTCTGTAACCGCTCGAACGCTACAGCCGCAGTTTCGAATCCCGCGTCGGGCGTCGATGTGTGTGATGTCCTTCAGTTAGTTAGGTTTTAGTAGTTCTAATTTCTAGGGGACTGATGACCTCCGATGTTAAGTCCCATAGTGCTCAAAGCCCTTTGAACCATTTGGGGGCGCTCAGCCATATGGGTACATAACAGCCGCACCACATGGACTGGCTACACATGCTGGTGACCTAGGAGGGTGGAAGGGGGCTACAGTGGGGAAGGGAGAGGGGAAAGGAGATGTTCAAATGTGTGTGAAATCTTATGGGACTTAACTGCTAAGGTCACCAGTCCCTAAGCTTACACACTACTTAAACTAAATTATCCTAAGGACAAACACACACACCCATGCCCGAGGGAGGACTCGAACCTCCGCCGGGACCAGTCGCACAGTCCATGACTGCAGCGCCGTAGACCGCTCGGCTAATCCTGCGCGGCGGGAAGGGAGAGGATCCCACACTATGCTAGGAAGGGATTCTTCCCCATATGGCTCACACCAAAAACAGGAAATTTTGAAGTGGAGGTCAAACCTCAAGTGGGGACCGAAACGCCAAAAGGAAAGAATCGGCAAAAGGAACAAAATTGCAACCAATACAGGAAACCAGGGGAATTGCCAGGTCGACATAAAGTAGAACACCGAGAGAGGGCACGGAGGTGGCAACCGGGAAGGAGTGGGGATAGGGAGGGAGGGGGCAGGGAGAAGGAGACGCAGCCAGGGAATGAAGAATCAGCTGCAACAGCTCGGGGCCACGTGTGCGCCACGCACGAGCTCACGAAAGAACCGTGAGCCCCCTGGGGGGTAAGTAAAAAGCTTGACACACGAGGTGCGTTCACATATTAATTTTCCTTTTTTGGTAAGAAATTAATTTGTTAACGTACAGCAATGTTGTCCTCTTCAAAATATTCCCCATTACATACTATACACTTATGCCAGTGCTTTTTCCAATTCCCGAAACATTTTAGAAAGTGTTTCCTCAGTATAGTTTATAGATCTCTTAACTGTGCATTTTTAATCTCGTCCATGTTTGCAAAACCACTGTGCCTTAAGTCCTGCTCTGAAATGTTTATACCACTTGTATCCTCATGGTTTACTCATAACACACCCACCAAAAGCAATATTTAACATTTCTAAAAATTTCATACACTTTATTCGATTCTTATAAAAAAATTTAATACAGATTCTCTAATCTATTTTTATACAAAACAAGTAATCGTTGATGCTACCAAAACACATGTAACCTTTTTGACAGCTGCCAACAGAGTTAACACCCATATGCATAACATTGTACACATACTTTTCAGACATGTTTACGAAGACCGTGACAAAAAAGTAGTGCAAATCGGACTAATACAACACACAAAATTATAAATTTCTGGATACTTTTTAAATATTCTTTGTGTTGCTTAGAAGTTAAGTTTCAATGCAGCTCCTCAAAGAAAACTTCTACCTTTCAGTTGAAACACAAAGTAAGAACAAGCTTTAAATTCTACAGATTGATTGCGTTATATGGGGTTCGTTTTACGGATAGCAATAGAAGAACATACATTCACATGAACAGGCATTCGGTTCTGTGTTTGTAGTGGATCTCTGACTTCGTTCTTATGTTAATATTATTTACTCTATAATGTTGTGTTTCCGAAGAAGTTATCGTCTTCTGCATTCCTTATGGTCTTAACGCACTTGTCTAAAAATAAACGCAGCCGGGTCGTATCTATGCACGGCGCGCTCCGAGGCGTGGCCGGTACTACGTTGTGAAACGGCCTGCAGTAGCGCCTTGTGGGGACTCGCTCGCTCGCTCGCTCGCTCCTCAGTTTAAACTGCGATTTTCCGATTTCAGTGATTTCTGTGAATGCTACTTTTCAGCGTCTGTTATTCTTAACTGTGATTTGTCGCAGTTAAAAATCGCAATTAACGAGTCCAGGTCTTGAATCCCTCCACACTCTACCACTGCTGTTTCTGCGATTTCTGCGACTTCTGCAACTCCTGCAACTTCTCCGATTTCTGTGACTCCTGCGATTTATCACCGTATGAATAAGTTACACTTGTCCACACAAAAAATTGCATCTCAACAAAACTGTCATTAGTAAGTATGTTTTACATTTGTCCTTCCGTTGGCTTTAATTTTGTATTAAAGAAACAATTGTGAAAATATTAATAGTGTAATTAAATATGTAAGTAGCCATATAGTACCGTAATAGTTCGTGTTTAGAAAACGAATTATAACGTATTGCTATGTTCACAGGTATCTGAACTACATATAAGACACTCATTATAGCGATAATTCAAAATATTACTGTCAACAGATCTGGAGAAATTGCCACTGCGTCTTTAAACTGTCTTCGTCAGACGAGAGGTTAGTTTCTAGGTGTTTCTATGAACTTAATTACTTGAGTGAGATCGTTACTGAAAATATGAAACATCCCTATTGAGTGGCTTTCATTCCATGAAATATTAGCAATACTACTCCGCAATTACATTGCCTGTAATTAGTGACAGCAAAAATGTTTAATAAACCTTGTGATTTTGCAGACGCAGTTCTGACTCTGATTACTGGTTGCTGTACGTATCTATCCACATCAAGGCTCTTGAGAGAGGATCGTGAAGATTCAAGACAACTCTTAGAGGATTTGCAGTTTAACGGTGCCATAATTATGAAATAAGTGTGCAGCTTGAGTGATTGAACTGTGTTTAATTGAAGTTAATATGCGATTTTAAAGGAATGATAAATAAATGTTAAATACGGTGTGTGGATAATGAAAATCTGATTTTCCCCATGTTAAGCCGTCCAATACCCGTAAGTTTTGCGCCGTGTAATTGTTGGTAAAGACTTGTTGGAGAGTGACATGCCCCACCCCCCCTTTCCCTTCAATCTTGGTGTGCTGATGCTGACCTGTAACATAGCCTGAGGTCTAGAGTATGCGCTTTGAGGCTGTTGATATGAAAATGGGAAGTACGGATCTTCCAGTTAAATCAGGAATACTTTAAGTGCAGTACTTGAAGGTAACACAGGAAAAGCTTACTTGTGTAGGTGGTTGTAGTGTCGGCAAAAAGTTCTTGTGTGTGCAGTTGGCATGTGGAACACCAGGTGTAAAATTTTTCTCCAGAGTCTTGAACTGGATCGGAGCTAAAAGTGAGGCACTCATATGACTCAATAATATTGTTTTCATTACACTTATATAGATGTCTCAGTTCTGCGGTGTTAACGTTGCGAATTCCTATAGGCATGTAGAGTATTAACCACAACTCTCATATTGGAAGCAGAAGAAAACACATTTTTAAATTACTTGTCTATAAAGTATTTTTGCAGGAGAAAAAGGCAATGTTGCTTATTATTGGTATAATACATTCAGAGTCACAGCTGTGTTTGACCAACCATAACTGGTGCCGAATGTGCTTTCGTCATATAATATGCATAAACCAGATGACATTGTAATTCTGCCAGAGACAGCAAAGGACTTGGAAGAGCAGTTGAACGGAATGGACAGTGTCTTGAAAGGAGGATATAAGATGAACATCAACAAAAGCAAAACGAGGATAATGGAATGTAGTCAAATTAAATCGGGTGATGCTGAGGGGATTAGATTAGGAAATGAGACACTTAAAGTAGTAAAGGAGTTTTGCTATTTAGGGAGTAAAATAACTGATGATGGTCGAAGTAGAGAGGATATAAAATGTAGACTGGCAATGGCAAGGAAAGCGTTTCTGAAGAAGAGAAATTTGTTAACATCGAGTATAGATTTAAGTGTCAGGAAGTCGTTTCTGAAAGTATTTGTATGGAGTGTAGCCATGTATGGAAGTGAAACATGGACGATAACCAGTTTGGACAAGAAGAGAATAGAAGCTTTCGAAATGTGGTGCTACAGAAGAATGCTGAAGATAAGGTGGGTAGATCACATAACTAATGCGGAGGTATTGAACAGGATTGGGGAGAAGAGAAGTTTGTGGCACAACTTGACTAGAAGAAGGGATCGGTTGGTAGGACATGTTTTGAGACATCAAGGAATCACAAATTTAGCATTGGAGGGCAGCGTGGAGGGTAAAAATCGTAGAGGGAGACCAAGAGATCAATACACTAAGCAGATTCAGAAGGATGTAGGTTGCAGTAGGTACTGTGAGATGAAGAAGCTTGCACAGGATAGAGTAGCATGGAGAGCTGCATCAAACCAGTCTCAGGACTGAAGACCACAACAACAACACAGTACATCGATCTCGTGAGGCACAAGGTTCTTATAAAGAAGTACGAAGGTCGGTCAACAGATGGCACTAGGCATAGAATGTTAACTGCGATTTTTAGATGCTACTTGCAACTTCTAGCCGCGACTTGTCACTGAAATCGCAGCTAATTCCGTAGCATGACACCAGGTTTACAGAAAGCAGTACGAAATTCGGCCAACAGATGGCACACTGTGTCGAATGTGAAATGCTACTTGCGACTGCTAATGTCACTGAAATCGCATTTAGATTGTGTAAAGTCGTTACTGTGATATCTGTGACTTCTCAGTCACCGTGATTTCTAAGAGATACGCGATTTCTTGCCAACCACTACAGGGCACCCTTCACGACGCACCGTACGGTTGTTGGCAGGGTATGCATGTATCTGTAGATGCAGAAGATTAAATAAGCCTCATCCTAGATATCGGTTGCACATAAACGTAATAACGATCACTGTAATTAGTGGGTCGGTTCAGTGGCATGAACTTAATTAGTGTGAAGCGTATGCACGGTATGAGACGTAGACTAACGTAAATGTGATTCCAGACGATCATAAAGGAACTAATAAAGATGAATAACGAGGCCGCACGTGACGAGCGAATGACAGGCGAGGCATCGAGCGGCTGTGTGTGTCTGTCTGACACACGTGGCGCCGGGCCCGCTTACTCGGCGCTGCGCCGCCTTCGAGGCTCTAGCTGTTTGTTTGTTTGTTTGTTTGTTTATTTGGCCTTTCAGTGTGCACTCAATTTAGCCATCGACAACACACAGTGACAATGTACACATAATTGAATAAACATATACAGAAATGCTTATTTACAAGAATAAAAAGCTTAACTGTTACAGTTTTGTACATAATGTTTTAAAAATTGAATTGAATTGGAAAATAATTAAAAGTGTCTTGGCTTACAATTCACACCAATTCTGAAATATCTTCATCAGCAAGACATATTTATGATTTACGTACGCCATTAAAACCTACAGATTGTAACCAGTACTCTTGATGAAGTTAACTATCATTTTATATAGACGAACGTCTTTAGTACACAAAAGAGAAGAAGCTGATTGAGGAAGATGGTAGCCCATACGCAGCAATGTCTTCAGAAAGACCAACCGTTCACGGTCAAATTTGGGGCACATAAATAAGATGTGGTTGACATCAGCTTCCGACTCGGGATCACACTCACATGCTGGTGAACTGTAAACGTTGATCCGATGTAGATGTTGTGGGAAAGAGGCACGATTGAAACGGAGTCTTATGATGGTAGAAATCGTGGATCGGTCCAGATGTGTCCTCATGAACCACGGCTGTGAAGGAATCCGAGGTTGTAGCACTGCGTAATAACCGCCTTTTGTCTGTTGAGAAACGTTCCACATTTCCTGCCATTGTTGTCTTGCGTGATCCTTGACTTCACGTAAGCAGTCTGTATAAGGAAGGTGCAGATCCAGGACGGTGCCTAAGGATGCCGCTTGTTTGGCTAATGCATCGACTTCATCATTATAGAGGATACCAGAGTGGGAAGGTACCCACAACAAATGGATCGTCCGGCCCGTGCGTGTGCTGCGAATATATTCAGATATCACATGCAAGATATAACTGTTGGTTTTTTTGTTCCATCGACTGTACTGAATGTTTTTAAGAACGCTTTGCGAGTCAGATACTATCAGTATCTTGGAGAAGGAAGTGCTAGAGACAAACTTAAGTGCTTCCAAAACTGCCACTGTCTCCGCCGTAAAAATAGAAGTGCTCGTAGGCAGTTTGAAGGTTTTGCGGATCTGGATCTGAGGGCAGAAAAAAGCGCATCCTGTACACTCTTCTTGCGGAATTTTGGAGCCATCGGTATATACACAGAGAAAACCCGGCCATTGTGCTTGAACGAGACGATTGAAGCCCACGTTGACATTAGTACTGTCCAGCCAGGACGTACTTAAATAATGGACTGGGATCTGGGAGCAGAGCGTTTGAAGATCATATTCAAAAACAGGTAGATGCGCTGAACGCCGTATAGAATGTATGACAGGTGTCCAAGTGTCAAAGCTGGCACGAACGGCTGGCACTTTATTCCTTCTGTGGGATGCAATCCACAGTCGATAAATGCATTCTCTACTTTGATAGACGGAACTGTCCATAATGGCCATGCCTTGAATGAAGAATTTGTCCGATAACATTTGGCGCCTAATGCTCAAGGGCATCTCCCCTGCTTCTATTAAAAGGGCGTTGGTGGGCGTCGATCGCATGGCTCCAAGACAGGTACGAATGGCTCTATATTGAAGAGTATCTAATTTGGAGAGATGAATCTTTGACGCAGTGTGGTAGAATTGACACCCATAGTCTAATCGAGATCGAATTATCCCTCGGTACATGGTGAGTAAAACACTCTGGTGCGCTCCCCACCAGACACGAGTGAGTGATCTGATTACATTTAAACCTTCTTCACACTTGGTAACGGTGGATCGGATGTGGGGCGCCCAGCTTAACCGAGAGTCAAAAATCATTCCCAGAAATCGAACGTGAGATTTTATTTGGAAGGTGTACTTGCCACAGGTAATGTGATCTTCAGTGCGAGCTGTCAACCGAGATTTCCAGCCCATTGATAGAGAGCAACTCATCGATGTGTGCGATGGTTGTGGTTAAGGCCGTTTTGGCCTGAAGATATGAAGCAGCAGTAGAATAAACACATATATCATCAGCATACTGTAGGATTTTTGTGGGGTGAATAAGTATGCGTTCTAGGTCGTGCGTATATAGAGTATACAGGAGAGAAAATTGCACCTTGCGGCAAGCCCTGGGAGACATAAAAAGGTCCGATCATGGGACCTTTGAAACGGACGTAGATCGTTCTTTGAGTAATCAGGGTACTGATACCGTGGATCATCCGTGAAGGAATTCCGAATCCCGCCAGCTTGTCCAAGAGTATCGGTATTTGTACGTGATCATATGCACCCTTGACGTCAAGAAAAGCTGCCACTACTGTCTCTTTCGTTTGAAAGGCTGACGTGATATCCATATTAAGCAAAAACAGGTTATCCGTGGTCCCTTTGCCTTTCCTGAAGCCGTATTGGCTCCGAGGCAACAAATTACTTTTTTCAAGCCACCATTCTAGTCTCCTTTTTATCATTCGTTCCAGTGTTTTTGCAACACACGACGACAAGGCAATAGGTCTATAATTAGTACCGACAATTGGATCTTTACCACTTTTGAGAATTGGAATTATTACTTGCGTCTTCCATGTTGATATGAGGTCTTTCTTCATCCAGTACTGATTAAAAATGTTCAAGAGAAAGTCTTTCGCTTCTATAGGCAGGTGTGCAAAGCATAGAGTAGTGTATATGATCAATGCCAGGGCAACTGTCGCTCGATACGTTAATAGCTTCGTTGAGTTCTTCTTTAGAGAAAGGACGAAGGAGAACATGATAGCGGTCTTCTTCAGTAGGGAACCGATGGTTTAAAAATGGCACCGTGGGAGGAGCGATTGTAGCTATGAATTCCTCTAACCAGGCCGTGGTAGCAGGAGGGGAGGAAGATAGTCTTCTTGTTCTAAAAGCTTTTATTTTATGCCAGATGCTTGCCATACTGGTTTCATTATTTAGGGACAGGCAAAATTGTTTCCAACTGTCCTTCTTGGTTTTCTTCAGGAATTTGTTAACTCGCGCATTCACTTTTTGTACAGCCAAGAAGTTGTCCAATGAAGGATTCTGACGATAGGTTTTCAAGACGAGTCGTCGCTTCGCAACTTCCCGAGAGCATTCAGAATTCCACCAAGGAGGAGAACGGTGCTTCATTACTGTAAACTATTTTTTCTTAGGGATGCTGATGCCAGCTGCGACGTTCATAGCATTGAGTAAAACTGGGTATGCATCTTCGTCCCGTAAGTCACGTCTCGTATTTGCGAGTGCCCTCCGAACCGTTTCCTTATAAGAGGCCCAATTGGCTTCCTTGATTTTCCACGTACTATTAGAGTAACAGATGTGCGTAGTATCGATGTTGATGCTAATGTGAAACTCTATTGGGAGATGATCGGATCCCATTGAATCCTTTTTAACGCACCAATTAGATATTTCAGTAAAGCAGGGGATGCAAAGAGTTACATCAACTGCGGAGGGTTTACGGAGAGGTGAAGTTATCATAGTAGGAGAGCCATCGTTGAGTATCACTAGGTTATTATCCCCGATAACGCTTATCAAGGTCCTGCCGTTCCTGTCTGTCACGTCTCCTCCCCACGCTACATGGTGGACATTCACGTCTCCAGCTACGATAAAGGGAGGGCAAAGCTGACGTATTAATTGTCTCCAGTCATCTTCCACGATACTGTGGTGGGGAGCGTTATACAGCGAGACAACTGTAAAGGTTTTGTGGGCAGTTCGTATCTCCACAGCAACTAATTCAAGGTAGGTGACAGGTACGAGTAACGGGTGTGGTCGATGCGGCAGCGGAGTTATTACCAGTATAGCTACGCCGCCCCACCCATCGAGACGGTCTTCCCTTACTATAGAATAATTTTGAAAGCGAACAGTTCGTTCGAATTTGAACCAAGTTTCACATAACAGAACGATATCAGGCTGACTGACGAACAGTTCTCGTTGCAAGCTTTCTCTATTAGAATTAGCCAATCTCGCATTCCACTGCAATACTTTTAAAGACGCCATAATTTAGGGAGAGAGAGATTGAAATATGCCAGTAACGAGGTGCCGGATATCGGAATTGTTCATAGCACTATTTTGTCTCATGTTTTGCATGACAATATCAATCACATTTATTATCTTATCTATAAGTTCAGCATGACCTTGAGGCTGTCGTTGATTCGGCGCTTGTGGGGTTTGCTAATCTGTGAAGAGCAGGCTGGTATGGATTTTGGCTGATAGGAGTGAATGAATGTTGCATGGGATATAACAGGCTGCGGTTACGTTACTTTGGTTGTTTACTTGCGCCTGCCGCCGGGGAGGCCGGTAAGCGACGTGTGTCTGCTGGGGCACAGTTGCACACTGAGATGCGTCCCCACTTCCGCGTTGTTGACTCTGCATGCTTGCGGCGGACAGCGGCGGGAAGAGTTGTGGGTTTTGAAAATCCGGAGAGCTCAAATTTGTTGGAGCAGGAATGATCGGAGCCGGCAAGTGATGTTGAACCCCGGCGACGGATGCATAGGTTGGCATACGAGCAATAGACAGCGCATCCCTGAAGTCAATGTTATTGAACGTAGCTAATTCTTGAGCTCGTCGCCGTATATGGTATTCCGGGCAGGAACGGTCCGTGGATGCGTGTTGTCCCCCGCAATGAGCGCAAATAGTGATAGGCGAGACACAGGATTCAACATTATGTGGACCACTACATTTAATGCATCTGATCTGAGATCGACATTGTTTGCTGATGTGCCCGTAACGAAGACAATTAAAGCACTGCCTGACAGTTGGTACATAAAGGTCTACGGGACATCTTGTTCCGTGAATAGACACGGCTTCTGGTAAGGTTTGAGAGTCGAAGGTTAACAAACAGGTCTGCAATTTAACGATTTGCTCTTTACCGTATCTCTTCGTAAACCTCCGAACGCCTACAACAGGGAAGGGAGATTGTACGACTTCCAAAGTCTCCGCTTCTTCAAGGTTGGTGTCTACTTTCCTGATTACTCTCAGCTTATGGACAACAAAGGAAGGAATGTAAGCTTCTATATTTTTTTACTTTAATACCTCACTGGTAACTAGGAAATTAGCCTTGTCCGGGGTTTTCAGTTCCACCTTAACCTTTGTTTTTCCTGATGAAGAGATGTTAAGTATAGAATTCTTCACTTCTGGCAAGGAAATATGCAATAATTTCCCTAGTGCCATAGCGTGCAAGCAGCCTAAGTTTTTGTCCAAACATTCCATGTAAACTACGAATGGTCCCCTATCTGTACGTTTGTAAAAGTTGAGAGACCGCGGAGTAGGTGCAGGTCCCACAGGAGGGGTGTTAGTTGCAGCAGGTTGGTTAGGAGTGAGCCCAGAAGCAATTGCTATAGGGGGGGTCATCTACGTTTGAAACGTCAGTTACAGGTAAGAGTTGATTAGCGTCTGCTATGAAGGTTTTGTAATTTCTTAAATCCAGACTGACCTCACTTTGTCGCTTGTTTCTCGTAGCGGAGAAGCTGGAGGAATCCTGTTCCGATAAATCCATACGCTCTTCTGCCGGCTGTATTCCAGATTCTCCCCGAACAACTGCTAACGAGTGGCTGATCACAGCCGTCGTGTTGTCCAGTGTAGTTCCTGGAGGAGCTGGTGAGGGTGCTGCATCTGGATGTAGCCGCTGGCCAGGTGGTTGTCGTTGACGTTGTCCCATAGGGGCGTCGAAGTCACCACCCCCTTCTCCATACACCCCACCATACACGGCGGGGCTTGCCGTCACCGACAGTAATGTCAGGTGTTAATGTGCCTAACAGAAAACCGTACCAAACGAAAGCTGTTGCGCGCGTGCACTAGTAGGTAAACACAAGCGTCAAACGGAAGAGCGACCGCGTAGCACGTCTTTAACACTTCCGCGTCTGCAAGCGAACTCGCTCTAGCTGTTGCGGAAGGACGTGCTTTGCGTCAAACGTGTGCATTTCGACCGAAAACTACGATTGTATATGTTGGCAGAAAAGGCGAATGCGTCTTCTCGCGTGCAGCTAAAGTAAAACGACTCCAACGGTCATACCACGTTGAATACACCGGTCCTCGTCCGATGACCGAAGTTAAGCGACATGGGGCCCCGTCAGTGCGCGGCTGGCTGCCCGCCTGGGAGGAGGCGCGCCGCTGCCCGCTGTGAGTGGCAGGTAGCCGGGGGTGACCGGCCGCCGAGCCGCCGCCGCCCGACGTCCCACCCCCACCGCGCCCGCCTTCGCTGCTTCGCCGCCGGCGATTGCCGTGTATTTCAACGGTCGGTGAGTTAAGAACGATCCACGAAAATGTCAGCGTCTTACCGCCATAGTTCAGTGCGCTGTCGACAGCAGTTTTGAGAGGCCTTCATTCGTCGACATCGAAGGAAATTGAAGGCCTCCAGTTAAGACTTTACAGTGCACAGACTGTTTGTCAAAATTAAGAAGAAGTCAGGTGTGAGAAACTAGGAAGTGTGAACAGAGAAATACGCCAGTTCACACACAGGGATGGCGGTGTGAGTCACGTAAAAATCTCGTGTGCTGGCCACGGCAACCGCAACGTAAAAGTTTACAATCTCCATTCGAAGTAGCGTCTCAAGATGCCTCAAATTATATGGCGAAGTACTGTCCGTGATTAGGGACTTCTGCGTAGGGGGACAACGATACAAAGTAGATTCGGGGTAAAAACTGTGCGCTCGGTACTGAGAAAGCACATACCGTCTTTCTTGATCGTCGGCGGCCACAAGGGAGTAATTCAATATAGTGGCCAGCCGCCCACGAGCTCTATACGCAACTCGACAGAGGACATAAGACAAAACTGTCCTAAAAACAGACGGCCGGCCCAATTGCCGCGCGAGAACAGTACGAATCATGCCGGAGCTGTGACGGGTAGTCTGGAGGAGAGCGAGGAGCCGGCCGTGGCAGCCGCAGCAGCAGCAGACCACGCCGGCGAACCCTGGCGCCGCCGCGCTGTCACCCCCCCCCCCCCCCACACACCGCCCTGCTGTAGATCGGCCAGCGAGTCTGACAACGAGCAGACAAAGGGCGGCGAGGGGAGGGAGTGAAGCGCCGGCGGCCGAGCCGAGTGCGGGCACGCCCACCTCGTACGCCTACATACGTACATACATACATTAATCCTTGTTCCACAGGTCACGAATACGACATTTCGTAATGATGTGGAACGTGTCACTTTAACTTCAGTTTTTTTTTTCACACATTTTTTTTTTTTTTTTTTTTTTTTTTTTTACAGTTACTACTTCATATCTAAGAATTCTACCAAAGAAAGCATATCTAAGAATTCTACCAAAGAAAGCAGGTGTTGACAGATGTGAAAATTACCGAACTATCAGTTTAATAAGTCACAGCTGCAAAATACTAACGCGAATTCTTTACAGACGAATGGAAAAACTGGTAGAAGCGGACCTCGGGGAAGATCAGTTTGGATTCCGTAGAAATGTTGGAACACGTGAGGCAATACGACTTATCTTAGAAGAAAGATTAAGAAAAGGCAAACCTACGTTTCTAGCATTTGTAGACTTAGAGAAAGCTTTTGACAACGTTAACTGGAATACTCTCTTTCAAATTCTGAAGGTGGCAGGGGTAAAATACAGGGAGCGAAAGGCTATTTACAATTTGTACAGAAACCAGATGGCAGTTATAAGAGTCGACGGGCATGAAAGGGAAGCAGTGGTTGGGAAAGGAGTGAGACAGGGTTGTAGCCTCTCCCCGATGTTATTCAATCTGTATATTGAGCAAGCAGTAAAGGAAACAAAAGAAAAATTCGGAGTAGGTATTAAAATTCATGGAGAAGAAGTAAAAGCTTTGAGGTTCGCCGATGACATTGTAATTCTGTCAGAGACAGCAAAGGACTTGGAAGAGCAGTTGAACGGAATGGACAGTGTCTTGAAAGGAGGATATAAGATGAACATCAACAAAAGCAAAACGAGGATAATGGAATGTAGTCAAATTTAAATCTGGTGATGCTGAGGGAATTAGATTAGGAAATGAGACACTTAAAGTAGTAAAGGAGTTTTGCTATTTAGGGAGTAAAATAACTGATGATGGTCGAAGTAGAGAGGATATAAAATGTAGACTGGCAATGGCAAGGAAAGCGTTTCTGAAGAAGAGAAATTTGTTAATATCGAGTATAGATTTAAGTGTCAGGAAGTCGTTTGTGAAAGTATTTGTATGGAGTGTAGCCATGTATGGAAGTGAAACATGGACGATAACCAGTTTGGACAAGAAGAGAATAGAAGCTTTCGAAATGTGGTGCTACAGAAGAATGCTGAAGATAAGGTGGGTAGATCATGGAACTAATGAGGAGGTATTGAATAGGATTGGTGAGAAGAGAAGTTTGTGGCACAACTTGATTAGAAGAAGGGATCGGTTGGTAGGACATGTTTTGAGGCATCAAGGGATCACAAATTTAGCATTGGAGGGCAGCGTGGAGGGTAAAAATCGTAGAGGGAGACCAAGAGATCAATACACTAAGCAGATTCAGAAGGATGTAGGTTGCAGTAGGTACTGGGAGATGAAGAAGCTTGCACAGGACAGAGTAGCATGGAGAGCTGCATCAAACCAGTCTCAGGACTGAAGACCACAACAACAACAACATCTAAGAATTCATCTATTGAATAGGAGGAGTTGTCATTCAGAAATTCTTTTAATTTGCTTTTAAATGTTCGTTGGCTATCTGTCAGACTTTTGATACTATTTGGCAAATGACCAATGATTTTTGTGGCAGTGTAATTCACCACTTTCTGCGATAAAGTGAGATTTAATCCAGAATAGTTAAGATCACTCTTTCTTCTAGTGTTGTAGCTATGCACTTCGCTATTATTTTTGAATTGGGATGGGCTATTAATGACAAATTTCGTAAGTGAATATATGCATTGTGAAGGTACTGTGAACATCCCGAGTTCCTTAAATAAACGTCTGCAAGATGCTATCGGGTAGGCTGCAGCTGTTATTCTGATTACGCGTTTTTGTGCAATGAATACTGTCTCTCTTGATGATGAATTTCCCCAAAATATGATGCCATATGAAAGCACTGAATGAAAATAGGCATAGTAGTCTAATTTACTGATATGTTTATCACCAAAATTTGCAATAACCCTAATGGCATAAGTAGCTGAACCTAACCATTTCATATGTTTCTTTCATCAATATGTTTCTTCCAATTCAGTTTCTCATCAATACATACACCCAGAAATTTTGAGTATTCTGCGTTAGCAACAGATTTCTGTTCATAGTCTATATTTATCAATAGTGTTATGCCATTTACTGTACAGAATTGTATAAACCATGTTTTCTCAAAATTTAGTTAGAGTCCATTTGCAGGGAACTACTTAATAATTTTCTGAAAGACATTATTTGCAATTTCCTCAGCTGGTTCTTGCTTGTTGGGTGTGATTGTTGTACTTGTATCATCAGCAAAAAGAACTAGCTTTGCATCTTCATGAATGTAGAGTGGCAAGTCGTTAAAGAACAATAAGGGACCCAAGACTGTACCCTGTGAGACACCATTCTTGATACCTCCCCAGTTAGAGGACTCTGCTGGTTTTTGCAGACTATCTGTACTGTTAATTTCAACCTTCTGCATTCTTCCAGTTAAGTATGTATAAACAATTTTTGCACTGTCCCACTCATACCACAATACTTAAGCTTATCTAGAAGAATTTCATGATTCTCACAATCGAAAGCCTTTGAGAGATTGCAAAATATCCCAATGGGTGATGTTCGGTTATTCGATGCATTTAATATTTGATCAGTGAAACCATACATAGCATTTTCTGTAGAAAAGCCTTTCTGAAAACCAAACTTACATTTTGTTAGTACTTCATTTTTACAAATATGTGATGCTACTCTTGAATACATTAATTTATCAACAATTTTGGATTAAGCTGTCAGAAGTGAGATCTGGCGGTAGTTGTTAGCATCAGGTCTATCTCCTATTTTAGGCAATGGTTTAACAATAGCGTATTTCAGTCTATCTGGAAAAAAGCCCTGTTTCACTGAGCTACTACATATGTGGCTGAGAATCATACTTATTTGTTGGGAACAAGCTTTTAGTACTCTGTTGGAAATGCCATCAATTCCATGTGAGATTTTACTTTCTAGTGAATTTGTTATTTTCCTAAATTCAGTAGGAGAGGTGGGTTGAATTTCAGTTTTATCATAATGCATAGGTACTACCTCTCCCATATACTGCCTTGTATTTTCTATTGAATAGCTGGACCCTATTTTCTCTACAACACTTAAAAATGATTATTAAAAGTGTTTTCTATTTCTAACTTCTCGTTAACAAACTTTTCATTGTATTTGATAGAAATACAGTCTTCCTGTGCTCACAGTTGCCCTGTTTCCCTTTTAACAATATTTCAAATTGTTTTAATTTTATTATCAGTTATGCCAATCTCAGACATCATGCACATACTGAAACGTCCCCTTAGAAAAATTATTGAATTACTGTGCTGTTAAATCTCTTATATTATTTGATTTTCAAACAGCTGAGTAAAAATGAACGTACTCAGACATTTCGCTCTTTACCTATTCCGATCAACACTAAACTGACACACAATATCTCTTTAGCGCAACGCAATCTGACTTTCAATAATCCCTACAAAAGAATGGCCCTGACTAACATTAACCTATACCTTTCACAAATCACTTACCTCACAAAAATCTTCGATACTCGAACTACTGCAATACAGCGAGCGCCACTACTCCCAGCTAAATAAAAGATTCAAACTACGGAAGGCACTAATTACTGGTAGGCATAGTTAGGAAATGAAAGATTTTAATAGAGAACAAACAATGTATCTACCTTAATAGTGTTCAAAAGTCATAATATATATAGCAGTTCATGATATCCAATCTTACAAAAAATGGTTCAAATGGCTCTGAGCGCTATGGGACTCAACTGCTGAGGTCATTAGTCCCCTAGAACTTAGAACTAGTTAAATCTAACTAACCTAAGGACATCACAAACATCCATGCCCGAGGCAGGATTCGAACCTGCGTCCGTAGCGGTCTTGCGGTTCCAGACTGCAGCGCCTTTAACCGCACGGCCACTTCGGCCGGCTCCAATCTTACAAATGTACTGTTTCTGATGGACACACGTCCAGATCATCCGCTCTCAAAAATCCGCCATCTCACTTCCCCACATCCACCACTGCTGGCGGCTCACCTCCAACTGCGCAACGCTACGCGCTGTTAACATCCAGCTGCCCAACACTACAATGTCGAGTATTACTACAATGCCAACCAGCCACTGACTGCACACAGCACAGCCAGTGATTTTCATACAGAGCACTACGTGGCGTTACCAATATAAAAACCTAAACAGCCTACTTACAATACTTCTGGACCTTTTAATAACTTTTCTTAATGCAGTGCAGTAGTTTTTATAACGTTTCACTGTTTCGCGATCATTAATCCTCCTAGATATAACATGCATTTCCCTTTTCCGTTTACAAGATATTTTTATCCCTTTAGTAAGCCACGGCTTTTTATATGGTTTCTTACAATTACATTTCACTGTTTTCTTAGGGAAACTGTTTTCAAGTATCCTCACAAAGGTATAATGAAATAGGTGACATTTTAAATTAGCATCATGTTCCCTGCACACCTCATCCCAATCTAACTGCTGCTAGGTTTCCCCAACCTTAATTGAACACACTACTTTGGAGGACTGTTTTACATTGCTGTATGGGGCTATATCATATACTGTAACCAGCTGTGCATCATGATCAGACAGACCATTCTTAACAGGAAAAGTTTTTATTTGGTTAAATATATCTTGGTCTATGAAAACATTATCTATCAGTGTGCTGCTTTCCCGTACCATCCGATTAGGAGATTAGGAAAATCAACAACTGATGTCAAATTGAAAGAACCAAGTAATACTTCAAGGTAATGCTTTCTATCAGACTCTAGGGGCGCGAGCAGGACTTAAAGAACCAAGTGACCAAGCTAGCGCGGATCCTTAAGGAATCCGACGAGCAGCGCAAAGAGAGAAACGACTCCCATTTTACAAAAACGAAAAGGCGACGCAATAGACGGCGAAGCCGTAACAGCGGATCGAATGACGAGAGGATGGAGACATCCGGCGAGGAAGCGCCAGACACGTCGTCCGCGAACTCGGGAAACCAAAACACCGAACCAGAGGACCTCGAACTCCGGCCGGACGGCCCACAGCAGCCACAACCCCCGCCTCCACATAGCGCTTAAATGCAGGAACGCTTTGGCTCTAAGGTTATAACGTTCAATGTAAATAAGATGAGTTCGGTTGACAGATAGACACCCTTACAGAGTTCCTGCAACACCGAGCTGCCGATGTGGTTGACATGGCCCCATAGGCGTCAGCTGAGATAGACACCGGGGAAAGCATCTGACAACGTCCGAAGGCCAATACTTCGAATACGTGGAAGTTGTGCGGAGTACGGGCAGGCGCCGTTTCTCTAATAAGTTGTTTTCACCTGTAAAATTTTACAACTTTATTAACTTGGTTTAAAACATATGTATGTATGTATGTATTGTACTGGGGACCTAGAAACGACGGAGAGGCTTCGTCCCCGCCACAGCCCTCAGAGTTACACAACCCCACAACAGGCTACAGCAGTCCACCCACCCCAACACCACACGGAACCCACGGTTGTTGTGCAGTTCGGCCCCCAGTTGACCCCCCGGAAACGTCTCATTCCAAACGAGTGTAACCCCAACGTTTGCGTGGTAGAGTAATTATGGTATACGCATACGTGGAGACAATGTTTGCGCAGCAATCGCGGACACAGTGTAACTAAGGCGGAATAAGGGAACCAGCCCGCATTCGCCGAGGCAGATGGAAAACCACCTTAAACACCATCCTCAGGCTGGCCGGCACACATGACCTCGGCCCTAGTCCGCCGGGGACCGGCACGCCTTCCCCCTGGGCACAGAGTACTTTGTCTGTGCCCTGGGGAAGCAGTTTAACTCGTTGGGGGCCGACTTAGGTTTCTTAATAAGACAAGTCAGACTTGAATCCACCTTCGATCCATTTACTTTAAAGCAGCTAAATAGATGACCATGCCGACATCAACGCTCTCCTCCCAAGCTGATTTTAAAATAGCGAAACCTTCCCGTCTCCTCTATATCTCTCTTGTTACGCAACCTTCCCTCCTACAATAACCTATGAAACCTTCCCTTAGGATTTCTGTCTCTTGCTTAATTATAACAAATGAAATCATCCCTTTGAAATTAATTCTCTTTCTCAATCTTCGCATACAAATTTAAATGCTGCTTATTAAAAGTGATTTTCTGATTATTTCGACGAAACATAGAATGTGTCGTCGTCGTGGCCCTCAGTCGTTGCCTGCAATAACTCAAAACTATTCCTTACCTTTTTTACTGTTACTGGATCGCCATCTGACTGCTACATCGAATTGCGACATGAATATACTTACTCTGTTTTACTATACTCTATTAACTGCTGGTGGGCTGTCATAATAAGTGGCTGTATTTCTTACCAAAGCTGACGTTATTCTTTAATAGCAAAGCTGACGTTATTCTTTAATTAATTTGACTGAAGTTACGTAATTCATAGTTAAACTTTTTCTTGACAACATTAAATTTTTGCAAAGTTTTACGTTGATGGTTTTTGGGATGGATTATAATCAGTAAGGCAATATTGCCGGCAAAAATTAATTATATTCTGAATGAAATGATTTTACAAACGTTAAAATGGGAATTACTTTTTACAATAATCTTAGAACTAGCATTGCGTAAACATACCTTCAGTAGTCTTGAGTTTCTCACAAAGAATAATTCAATAATATTAATTCCTCTTATGATAATAGTTAGCTGATGTCTCTGTACATCCGTTTATAATCTCTTGTAAATCATAGCTGGTGGCTGGCAGGCACACCGCTCCTCTCAACCTCTCGCTTCAGACCTGCTACCGACTCGCTTCACATCTCGCTTACTACTTACTTCCTACGAACGCTATAGTGTGGTCTCTCCTGCCAACAATGCTTTCTGGTGCAGACATTCCCTGCTACCACAATTATTTCCAACATGACAAATATTAATTATTCCTACTTAACCCTACTGATAAAATATAAACATCTTTCATAAATTGTGGTTTGAAAATAGACATATACACGTCTTACATAACCCTCCACTGGGTTTCCTTAAAATTTTCCTACGCCGTTAAGTCCTTTGGACTTGACGTAAGGAGAAAATTTGATTATAGAAATATGTGCAGTAATAAGTAAGTTAATGATAGAATATTTCTTTCAATAAAGCACATACACTTACTGTCATAAGAATTTGTTTTCCTAAGTCCAACAAATAGAATATTCAAAAGAGTATTCATCAAAATATACAAATAATGTGAGTCAGTAAGTTGGAAGTGTACGTCAGGTAGTAAAAGTTATTTATTTCTCTAAAAGTAATGGATGGCCAAAAATTAGAACATAGTTTATGTTTCATTATAAATTTGTTTCTCTGGTAAAATTGGCATCTATTAGTACCTTATTCAAGGAAGGGGAAAAAAAAGGAATTGGATAGCATGGTCAAAGCACTGGCAACTGTCTGTGAATGCACTCAAAAGTCCGTTTCTTTCCCTCACTTAGCACAACACCAGTTTTCGCCATGTGATTCCGTCGACTCTTTGATCCATAGTTTTAGTGTAACCAAACACTAAGTTAACCGTCGAATTGCCTGAGTTGCCGCGGCTACATCAGGTACAAGTTCCAACTCCAATTCTCCATTAGTAGTGATGGTGTGCATCTTGGTATGCAAGCACCTATTGCCGTACATCATGACTGTGGTGTGCATCTTGGAATGCCGACACCTCATAGGAAACATCGTACATTGAAGTAACGTGGTTCGCTATTCACTTTGTTTGTGCTCCATAACCATGGGGATGCATAGGAATTAAGTTACGGGTATATGCATTTTGCCAAAAGGTTTACGGATATGGTTATTACCAAATTTTACATCATCTCTTTCCTCTGTGCTCATAAAAATTATCTTTACCGTATTCTTATTTTACGTTTAAAAGGACAAATATGTCACCTTGTGTGACTGTAGAAAAAGTTTATAGTTTTTAACAATTACAAAAAAAAACACATTTTTCATCTGTAGTGAATTCAGCCTACAGTACATATGACATTACGTGACAGTCAATAACACAAACAAATATTCCTGTAAGTGGAATTTAGTAGTACATTTAGGCATCAACGTTTTAAATAAAATAGACAAGTACCTTTACACAAACTATGTCACTTTCTGTGACTTCAGTATGTTCGGCAATGTGGTCGTCAGTTACGAGTCATATTGTCAGTCGACTATAAATTAAGTTTGAGTTGTGTAGCAAACATCGTCATTGTTATTTAAGAGAAAACATTCGTATTTTACGCAGAATGCGAATCGGTATGCTGACATTTGGCGTGATCTGTTTTACGTATGTATGTATCTGATGTAAAAGATATCGTGTTCAATGCAGAAAATTTTTTTCGAATAGCGAAGTACATATAGTAAGCAATTTAATGTGGTTTCTCCATCCGTAGTGCTGCGGCGCGCTGTGTCACCTGTTATCAAAATAAACCATTGCTAAGTTATATTCCTTACATACTAACATCTTCATTCTCCTCTCTCCTTTGTACCTCGTGTCATCTCTCTTCATAGCCTATAATAAAAATATTCACTGTTGATAATTGTCAGCGCACGGCATGACTTGTATATCTCTCTGCATTACCTACAATAAAATATTCATGGTTAATAATCGCCGGCGCACGGCATGACTTCAACATCTCCCTGCATCTAGAAAATCGCGTCAGCTCTCGGCATGACCTAAAAAGCATTTATCCATATTTCTCCTTATTCAATACTTATATTATAATTAAAACTACGTTTATTTTGGTGAACAATGACAACAATGCTGCATGCACGGGTTAAAGAACACATCTAATTGCTACTACTGTATGAATTTCATTTGTGCGTGTTATACATTTACATTGAAAGTAGTCCTGTTAATTGCTTCAATAATTAACTCAGTCTGAGGGAGAATGTGCTAATGAAGTTTGCCAAGAAGTCTTTGAAAACGACAAAACAGTATGAATCGACAGGCATGCTCCGAAATACGTTAGCGCCTATCGTTCTGCAGCGGTGTACAGCTCCAAATTCGATTTGTAATCATAAATTTATTCTTTCGTCGTGTAGCCTCCTCCCGCAGACGTTTCTCGCGCTTGTGCTGTCATATGGACCACGACCCAAGAGGTAGCGAGCGGCAGTCGGGCAGAGTCGGGGCAAGTCGGGACGGAAGGGGGGACTGGCGCGAATGCACCGCAAATATCTGGAAGCGCGGCGTGTGTCAGGTGAGAAAATGTGCTACGGAAAGCGGCGATTGCGTGTGTTGGGAGAAGAGGCGAACGCTTCGTCAGGTGAGAAAACTTCCGTCGGCAGCAGGGGCGCCCTCCAGCAGGACACTGCCACACCCCGCGCAGGCCTCCCCCGCGCCGGATAACAGGAACAAGATGCGTCTCCCGCGAAAATGTGCTACGGAAAGCGGCGATTGCGTGTGTTGGGAGAAGAGGCGAACGCTTCTTCTGTGGTGCGGCTACAGTATAAAGACGCCAACGGCCATACCATGTTGAATACACCGGTTCTCGTCCGATCACCGAAGTTAAGCAACATCGGGCCCGGTTAGTGCTTGGATGGCTGACCGCCTGAGAACACGTGTGCCGCTCGCTATTGTGCGTCGCAGGTAGCAGAGGACTTCCCGGCCGCCCCGCCGTCGCCGGCCGGCCACCAGACCGTCCCCACACCTCGCCCGCTGCCCGAGGTGGACAGCGAGCGAGCTGCAGCTTCTTCGCCTTGGCGAGTATAAAACTTTGTATCTTGGCGACGCTCAATCGTGAAGACACGATCCAGTGGACATTTGATAGGAATTTGGAGAAGCGGACTGCTTTCGACATCCACAATTGGTTAATTGATGACGTACAAGTGCCGATAGAGGACATTCTCGGAATTCAGTTGGACTTTATTCTGTACGCTCTGTTTATAAAAATAGGAAATGCCCCAGAAATTGACAGACAAATGGGGGACCTTGGAAATTTAAACACAGAGATGGGTCACTAAGCAACGTTCAGATGCAGCCTTCTGGCTACGGGATCCGTAACGTCAAAATCTACAATTTACCGTTTGAAGTAGCGGACGAGGAAGTCATTAAGAGCTGTAGGCTTTATGGGAATGTTTTTAAACTAACAAGAGAAAAATGGGCGAGTGCTTACCGAATACAGGTGGATTAGGGCGTCCGAACGGTATAAATGGACCTCAGAAAACATATCCCGCCTTTCATTAACGTTTGTGGGCACGAGGGTTTCGTTTCGTATACCGGTCTGCCGCAGACCTGCTCCATCTGTCACGCTACAGGACATATGAGAAATGAATGCCCGCGAAAAAGACCACTACAGCTGCCCAGAGAAGATACGTACGCTGGGAGAGCACAGAATCTCGCTGCCGAATTTCCCCCGATTGGGGACGCGCCACAGCAGAGACAGCCGCAGGAGAAGGCGGGCAGCGGCAGCCCAGCCGGGGGGAGGCAACGGCGGCGAGGGTGAACCGGTCCCTGCCCCCGCTGCGGGCCAGCCGGCAGGAAACGCAGGTAAAAGGCAGATTAGCGACGCCAGCTCTGACGAGGCGGAGCAGCAAGGTCAGCCGATGACCGAGCGCGCGCCACAACAACAGGTGCAGGAGGAACTACGAGAGGAGCAGGCCACCGAAAATATGCAAATCGACGCGACGACGCCCGCGGGCGGGAGCGCCGTCCCGACCGTGGAGCAGACGCGCGAGCAGTGGATAAAGGGGAAGAGTAACCACCTGAGAAAGGTTTTAAAGCTCAACCAAAACGACGATGTCACCGCAAAGTGCTCCACCAGGGGACGCAGTGACAAACCGAAAAAACAACAAAATGCAGACGACGAACAGACACAAACGACGAAAATGGTAAACAAACCCGCAAAGAAAAACAAGAAAAGACGCAGCTCCAACTCGTCACAGGACCGAAGAGAAAACAGCCAGAGAGATGTCCGCATGGACACAGACTACAGCACCGACTGATAAACTAAATGAGCAGGCAGGCAAATACAATCTATAAAGTTGTCACAGTTAACATAAATAAAATGAGCACATCTTTAAAAATTCGAGCCCTCGCGGACTTCCTACGCCATAGAATAACAGACGTTGCACTATTGCAAGAAGTGGTTACGACTAAAATAAACCAGATACCAGGATATGCGGCAATCACAAATATAGACCCAGAATCCCAATGCGGTACGGCAATGATGGTACGAAACGGGATCGACTTTGGCGGGACTAAAATGTTGTCAAGCGGCCGAGGGATAGCGCTAAACATAGAAAAGACTCTCTTTATCAACATATACGCACCTTCTGGCACAGACAACAAGCGAGCAAGAAGCACCTTCTATAATGAAGAAGTAGCCAAACTACTGATGCAGAACAATAACAACATCATCCTTGGAGGAGATTTTAACTGTGTCGCCGCAGCTGAAGACCAATTACCCGTACCAAACATGTGCTTAGAACTGTAAGAACTGATCCGACGACTGAAAATAGAATATTTGTGGCGCCTTCTCCATCCAACACACACTGAATTTACATACCACCACAAAAATGGTAAAAGCAGACTGGACCGTATATATGTCAGCTGAGCAGCAACTAAAAATGTAGCGCACGTCGAAGTCTATCCTGCCATCTTTTCGGACCACTGCAGCTACGAATGCAGCCTGCATCTCCAGAAACGAAAGAACGTGGGCACAAGAAGCACGTGGAAGCTAAATACGGAACACTGAAATGTCCCTGTAAAGCAAAGTAACTGTATATGGCTATTTGGCTGCAATTTTATTAAATAAATGTCCCTTTAGAAAAATTATACATGACTGTGCTTAAACCGACACACAATATTCTTTTTTTTTAGCGCAACGCAATCTGACTTTCAGTAATCCCTACAAAAGAATGGCCCTGACTAACATTAACCTATGCCTTTCATGAATCACTTACCTCACAAAAATCTTCATTACTCGAACTACTGCAATACAGCGAGCGCCACTACTGCCAGCTGGATAAAAGATTCTAACTATTGAAGGCACTAACTACTGATAGGCATAGTTAGCAAATGAAAGATTTTGATAGAGAACAAACAATGTATTTACCTTAATAGTGTTCAAAAGTCATAATATATATAGCAGTTCATGACATCCATTCTTACAAATGTACTGTTTCTGATGGACACACGTCCAGATCATGCGCTCTCAAAAATACGCCATCTCACTTCCCCACATCCACCACTGCTGGCGGCTCACCTCCAACTGCGCAACGCTACGCGCTGTTAACATCCAGCTGCCCAACACTACAATTTTTTTTATTATTTCGTTTGGCATCAAGGATGCATTACTTGAATTGAACAGCAATTATGTTACTGGTAACAGAATATGCATATACTACAAATAAAATAGATTACATTCATTTATGGTAATAAAAGTCTTAGATTAGATCGATAAATCAATAATATACATATGGATAAAAACACTAGGATGAGTTATATGTAAAAGAGAAAATGTGGTTTTATAAACAGTAATATTGACAAACAGAGCTTCAAGTTGTAATAAAATACTATAGGTTAATATCTAAAGTATCCAGCCAGGAGATTGCTTCCTCAGAGACCTCATGTATGCTGGTCAGAGTTCCAGCATATTTCCGTAGGGGACACTCTGTGACTATGTGGTGTATTGTTTGTCGTTGGTGTCCGCAGTCACACTTGGCACTTTCAGCGATTCCCCACTTTTGCTGCAAGTCCTGGCATCTTCCGTGCTTGGTGCGTATGCGATTTAGGGTGGTCCACGACCTCCTAGGTAAGTGGAATCCAGGAGGGACTCGTGTAGGATCAGCAATGAGACCTGCAGAATCGGGATTGGCTGCGAACCATTCTTCCCGCCATGCTGTTTCTGGTTGGAATCCTTCAGAAGTAAGCCTTTTTCCAAGTCTCCAGGAGGGTTTCCTGGACTTAAGACGTTGCCTTTGGGTGGCATCACAGTCCTGGTGTAGCGGTAACTCGGGATTCTTGGAACATTTCTCCCATTCCCTTTTCAACGCTGCTTGACGTCGTAACTTCGGTGGTGCAATATTAGACAGAACAGGTAGCCATTCTGTGGGTGTGGATTTTATTGTCCCGGATACGCTTCTCATGGCTACATTCAGCTGCGTGTCTACCATGGCTGTATGAGCGCTGTTCAGCCATACTGGGCTGCAGTATTCCCCAACAGAGTATACAAGTGAGAGGGCAGTTGTTTTGAGTACTGGTGCCTTAGCTCCCCAGCTTGTTCCGGAGAGTTTGTGTAATATATTGTTTCTGGTTCTCATTTTTAAAGCTGTTTCAGTTAGGTGTTTCCTATATGTTAGCGAACGATCCAAGGTCACGCCGAGATATTTTGGGAATGGGTTATATAACAGCAACTGATTTCTAAAGGAAATTTGCGGTTTATAGCGAGCATGCCTATTACTCAGATGGAAGGTGGAGGATTCGGTTTTATTTCTGTTTACTTTGAGTCGCCATCCATTAAAAAATTCATCTAGAATTCGCAGATGCTGAGTGAGAGTCATTTCTGAAGTTGTAAAATCGTTAGCCTGCGTCACCAAGGCTATGTCATCAGCATAGATAAATGTTCTTGCTTTCGTTTCTGGCAAGTCAGCGACATATAAATTGAAAAGTAGGGGGGCCAATACTGATCCCTGTGGTAGTCCGTCATTTAAATTGTATACCTTGCTTACTTGACCTTTTAGGTGAACTTTGAATTTCCTGTTGGACAGCATGTTATTGAGTAGTTGTGCAATTCTTTTACATGGAATTATTCTTAAGAACTTAAGAAGCATGCCTTTCCGCCACACTGTATCATATGCTGATGTTAGGTCAATAAAGACGGCCATTGTTTTCTTCAGGTCTTCGAAGCCCTTCTCTATGTATGTTGCCAACGCTAGCACTTGATCGCTACAACTGCGGTCTTGTCTGAATCCAGCCTGTTCTACAGGAATGTGTTTCAGGATAGTTGGTGCAATTCTATTATAGAGTACTCTCTCCAGCAGTTTATAGCAGACACTTAGAAGTGCAATGGGTCTATAGCCTTCAGGATTGTTACCAGATTTTGACGGTTTCAGGATGGCAATTATTTTAGTTTTCTTAAAAAGATTTGGCAGTCTTCCTGTTGCAAGAATTTCATTAAACAGTGCAGTTAGCCACTGCACTGCACCTTGGCCAGCATGTTTAAGGAACTCCGGGTATACACCGTCACAGCCAGCCGCTTTACCAGATTTCAGAGTATCTAGGGCTGAAACAACTTCGGCTGCAGAGATTTTCTGTGCAAATTCGGAAGGCTGTGCTTGAGACATTTTAGACTTTAGTTCATGTTTTATTTCTTTGACTTTCTGTTTGTTGTTGTTGCTTGGTGTTCTTGTTATATTAACAATCCTGGCTGCTATTTTGTTAGGATTTATTTTGTCTGATAAGATATTAACTTTTGTGGCACTGCCAAGCTTTCTTAATAAATTCCAAGCTTTCTTACTTGAGTGTTGGAAAGACATGTTTTCAGTTAGTTCCATCCATTTCTTTTGCCTAGCTGAATCTAGGGCCGAAATCAATTCATCAGCTACCTTGGTGTCTCGAGTCGTTTTAAATTCGTCGTACAATTCTTGACATCTAGGGCTCCATCCAGGAATGTAGTTCTCTCTGTAGCCTCTTGGAATATGTTTTCTGGCAATGGAATGAATTAGTCTAACAAAGCGGTCGTAGTACCTAACTTTAGGTGGAATAAACTGAATAATATGATCAACCTCTTCAGAGAATTTTTCCCATTTGGCTTTTTGGAAGTTCCATCGTGGCTTTGGTATAGACTTCACAGCTGGGATTTCGAGTCCAATTTTCACCAGTACAGGTCGGTGTTGGCTTCTAGGGAAATCACTGAGCACCTTCCTGCTGCTCTGCAAGGGTAGTCCTTTGTTGTTGGTGGTAACGAAACATAGATCGGGAGTGTAGTCCTGAGCCCATCTAGCTGAGCGGAATGTTCATTTGTCCTTCCCGTCAAATAGTAAGAAAAGGCGTTCCATTTCAGCCCATTCTGATAATTTCTCACCATCTTCATTCGTGGTTCTGTAGCCCCATTGTGTGTTATGGCTGTTGAAGTCTCCAATTACTATTCCTGGATGTGGAATATTTCGAGCAGCTTCATTTACTCATGGTTGTGCTGGGGGCTTATAGATGTTCACAATCTCTGTGTTGGCGACTTTCAGCCTGATGGTATTGATGTTATTTTGGACATCTGTTACCTCTTCAACGTCGTTCTTGATATATGTTGCAGATCCGTAACTTGCATGGTATGTCGCAGCAGCTAACGTGTAGCCAGGGAGCTTACACCTGGAATGAAGTTGGGTTTCGTCTGAGCAGTGGGTTTCCTGTAGTAGAATAACGTCCACCTTGTTTTCAATCAATATTTGAGTGAGATACTCACTTTTTGCTCTGCTTGTTCCCTCTATGTTTAGCTGTAAGAGCCTGTTATTCCCTAAGTCCTTTGTCAGGTAGTTCTTGGCAGAACTGTTTTGCTTCATTGCTATGTATCCTCTAACAGCTGGGATATCCTAAGGTAATTTGCAACCACCAGAGGTCCAGCAGCCTATATCTGTAGACTATTTAGCCGTAACTTAGTTACGTTGCCCGGGATACACCACTTGGAGGCTAGTCTACTTTGTACCCTACAATGGCAGACAACAATGCAAACTAGCCACAGACTGCACACAGCACAGCCAGTGATTTTCATACAGAGCACTACGTGGCGTTACCAATAAGAAAACCTAAACAGCCTACTTACATAGCCCCCGTGCTCCCCACAACAAATTTTACAAATTGTTTTGGGCAGTGGCCAATAATGATTTGATAAAATTTTTCATAATTACAATAACAATGATATCAAATGCACACACCTATTGATACAATGTTGGTCAAAAGCTAAAATTTTCTCACAATCCATAAAGACAGTACTGACCATTCATCACAGTAAAATTGCAGTGTTTTTCCTTTTTTGAAAATGCACACGGAACTAGTGGATTTCCATGCAGTCTTGGAGAAGTAGTGTTGTCCTTCCAACGGAAAGACAGTGCTGACTCTCGACATGCAGACAGGTAATGGGCCACAACAGAGCAAACCCACAGCATAATCAGTCGAAGTTTTAAAGAATATTGGTAGGTAGGTCATCACAGAGCAGACACACTATAGTCTTGGTAGAGAGTATGGTATTGGTGGACCACCAGAGGTGCAGACCCACTGTAGTCCTTGTAGAGATGGCTAGCAGCTATCAGTTGCGACTGTGCAGGTGCACAATCACCATAGAAGAGTCTTGTGGACAATATAGCAAGTCCATAAACCACCACTTGTGCACTCACAAAGCTTTTTTTTTTAATTGTCATTAGAACCAGCAATGCTGTTAACCAGTCCCTTGCTGAATTATTAACACACGTGCAAACACTATCAGTCCCTACTTCTCACATATTGTCCATATACTATGACCAACAGAAACGTGTGCAGTGAAATGTAACTTACAAGTTACTTAATTTGATGAACTGGTGTCAATTACAATTTTATAACATAAGAATACAATAACAAAGGTACAAAATGCATCATTAAAGAACATAACAATACAGATAACATTTGTAGTAACACAGGCTTTACAAAAGAATAGAAATAAACATGTACATCACTGTTACAAGAATTATGACATAAGTACATACATAAAAGATCAGAATAACTTTTGAAACATCAACTTCACACATGAGCATTAAAACAAAACAGAATAAATAATGTCTAAACATCTTTACAAAGAAAATAACATAGTATTTGAAAAATTCTACAACATAAATCTTATTAGCTAAACACATAAAGACAGGAAAAACACAAATAAACAAGGGTACACAAACACATAGCGTAATAACACAAGAGGAAAGTGCAGGGTTTGTTTTCAGCGTAACATTTGGTACTGCAGTCCAACCCAAAACTTCATTCCATAGATCTTTCGTCTTATTTCAACATTTGTTTCCAACAAGAAATTCCTATCCAAGCATGCTTTCTGTATTTATATGTTCACATATTTCCTACCTCATTATTTATTTTCCATTATCTTACCTCATCATTTATTTCCAAGAAAATCCTACCTAAACCTGTTGTATCTAAACCCTATACCAAGGACGAGGCAATGCAGCAGCACATAACAATTAACACAAACAGCAATGACAAAAAATTCAAATTGGCAAAGCAAGCAGCAATATATATGTTAGCAAAGAAAATGAAACATTATCACTAATATGAGCCAATGTGCAGCAAAAAGAAAAATAAATCAGTAGTAAAACTGGCTTAACAGACTAATACAAAGTGAAATTCAGTAACACTATACCTGGCAAACAGCAGCAGCAAATGCTATAATTTATATCTAAACATGACAAACCTCAAGCAGAAAAAATATTACAGTAAAGATGGCCATGTTTAATACCTATGTCACATCTTAACACTAGAGTGATGCATCACAAAATCTTACTCTGCAAGAAAGTTACCAAGTCGTTAAAAAAAATTATTTACGCAATTCCTGTGAAGGGAAATGTCTATTTGTGTTCCCTCTTTTTAAGAAAGTAGATTATAAAATTATTGTTTAATGGATCTGTAGACAGAGAACATTTACATTAGTACATCTATTAAATTTTATATTAACCAATGCTGTAGTGCAGCTAGAAACTAAATATTAAACAAAATGAGCAATCTCTCAACTAGAAAGACAATAGATATAAAATGTTTCTCATCATTTCATTAGGGATTTTAGTAAATATCATAAATTAAGAGCTCCACAGTGTAATCATATATTTTCAAGATTGAGCGTGTCGATTTGCAATGCTTTCTACAAAGAAATGTCAATAGCGAGGATAATGACCTCCTTTTTTCTCCACCTATGCCTCTGAAAGGCACACACTAATGGCTTTTTTCCAGGCGACTGTCGCGCAGCCGGGTGCCCACTACGCATTACGTGAAGGTGACCTCACTTAACTTTCTTACCGAAATATTTACGACACCAGTTTGCACTACAGTGACAGTCTCATATAAAAATTTCACAGGTCGAGAATTTGCGTTGCAAATGTGTAGAAACAAAATCCTATAAATATAACAGTGTCCCAAAAATATTTGTCGGCATTGTGATACATTCACGCATTTACACACATTTCATAACTCTTAAAGTACGATTCTTGGTTTCCAACATCCTTTTTCTCAAACCACAGTGCCTAACCACTACTCATTATTCCTTACCTTATTACCTATATACAAATTCGTCGACACATCTTCAATATTTCATCATAATAAATACATAGCATAATCAAATTCCTCATATAGCATCAGCTTATTGATCATAAACATACCTCAACAGCATAATACAAATTGTCATCGTAATAATAACATCATAAAAACTCAGCCAAATCTCAAAAATGTCGTAGCTTTCTGCGATAATGTCAAAACCTAAAAAAAATTCTCTGCTCATTTCAATAGTGTCATCTACCTCAAACGTACTTTAAAAATCATGATCCCATACCAAATACATCATTCAAAGCTCTCATAGTATCACAATGGTTCCGAAAAAAATATGAACAGTTTACAAAGTACAGACAAAATACAATTTCATAAGTGTGAAGTTATCCAACACTGTAATTCCGTAAACATGTGTCACTGACATAGTAAAAAAAATGTTTGTTTCTCTGTTAAATAATCAGATAGCTGTGTTATTCTGTGTTAGAGAAATATGGTACTGATGTGTAAAGTTGTATAAGCAAATACCATATTAGCTGGGGCTCCTTGTGCTTGCCAAACACATGGTACACAAAGTAAACGTGTACCCCCTGAGGATTAATGTAATTATACCCTCAGGTGTTACAGATTACAGCAATTATGTATCACGGAAAACCTTTGTATCATTGTAATTCAAAAATCTTTAAAAATAAATGTTTTAAGTACAAAATTAAGCACTCAAATGCGTGTCATGTAGCGCTAAACTGTGCGTCTTGCTGTAAGATAATTCTGTGGAACTGTCGTAGTTATCGTCCTCTGTAACCAAAGTTCTGCTGAAGTCAATGTACTCACCTCCTCATAAACAAAAGTGAAATGCTTTGCGTATAGATATCTTAATTATTACGCTTATTGCCGTAATGAAGAAAGTACTGTGCTGTAACGTATTGTTGTGCTACAGAAAAGGCTGTCTCATTGTAGCTATACCACAAAAGTTACTACTAAACCATGTTTTACTTTCCAGAATAATACAGAAAAACTGTGCAGATACAAGACAGATACACCGCAAAAGAAACAATGTAAATTGTCACTCATTAGTGGCGTCGTGATATAATCGTGTAGCTGTCACATAAACTAACCACTGTGTCATCTGGTATCTCTCAGAAAGTACTTTAAATCCAGAATGTATTTTCAAGTAAACCAAAATGTCACATTAAAATCTCATTAGCAGTACCTGTATATGTTCTAAGTATGTAAGCCTTTTAGTCGTTACGTAATTGTACAACTAACAAGCAAGAATGTACACACACAATAACCCTGTGTCGTCTGTTCACTATAACAATGCACTCGTAAATACTGTCTAAATAAGTTCTCTTGGTTCTTGACTGGATATTTAACTTCAAACATTGTTGCATGTTAACAGTTTCTAAGTCTGACAAAGCATACTAGAAATGTGATATGAAAAGTTTTATGGCAAAGACAAAGTTAAAAAGCAGATTATCTTTCAATAAACGGTTTTACATGTGAAATGTGGTGCAATCCTTTACTCTTCCTAGTACACAGAGTTTCAACTTCAACGCAATTATCATGTGGTATACGTCGGATTCTGTAAGGTCCATTGTAAATCAGGAAGAATTTGTGACTCAAGTGTTTCTTCTTATGTGACAATGAATGAGCTTTAATGAGAACTTTCTGACCAATATATAATTTCTTTGCATTTGCTTTACCGTGTAGTTTTCTCCTTTTGCTTGCTGCAGATTTTATATTTTTAATAGCCAAATCAATTATGTCTTTGTGTCGAAGTTTACATGTATTCGGGAAAGGTACAATCTCTCTGATTCTGTTCGGTGGTTCTTCACTCTTCAGTACAAGAATAGGTGGTAAAGCAGTGGAGTCATGAGGCATTTCATTCAGCACGTTTTGAAATAAGTGTAAATATCTGTCCCAATGCTGATGCTTTGTGTGACAATAAAGTCTGCAAGGCTTATTGATTTCTTTCATAATCCGTTCAGATGGGTTACAATGTGGTGAGTACAATGAAATAAAAACAGGTTTGATTTTATGGTTCCGAAGCATGCGTGACCAAACAGCAGATCTGAATTGCGGTCCGTTATCTGAAGTGGCTTTACTAACGTGTCCAACTTCACGTAAGAAATTTTTAACAAAGGCGTTGGATACAGATCGTCCAGTGGCTTTACGTAACGGAGTGAAAGAAACAAATTTTGAAGTAAGTTCAACTGCGACTAGAACGTACGAAAATCCATTCGATGTTCTGACAAAGGGTCCCAAGAGATCAACAGCAGCAAATTCTTTTAATTTAGAAGGAATGATACGAAACAATGGAGCACGATGTGAGATAGTAGATGGTTTCGCCTTTTGACAAAGTTTACAAATAGACAAGACTCTTCGAATTCTCTTTTCCATATTGTTAAAATAACAAGTCGTTCGAAGAATATGATAACATTTTCGTGGACCAAAATGTGCGTAGCTGAAATGAATGTACCAAATGAGCTTATTAACAAAATCGTCTGGAATGCAAAGTACCCATAGCTTGTCATCAACAGTGCAGCGTTTGAAGTGTATGTTGTTTCTAACCAGGTAATAATGCCGAATCTGAGTGTGCATCTTTTCATGCCATTTACTTTTGATGTCGTTCCAAATCGGATCTTTATCTTGTTCATGAGCAATGTCCTTTAAAGATGTGGTGATGAAGTTTTCAAAGGCGACTTTCTGAATGTAAAGAATACTGAAGTTTTTCTCAAGGTTGCCTTCTGTGTTACTTTTCTCAAGGCCAGCCGGTGCGCGTGACAGTGCGTCCGCAACAATGTTCTCCTTGCGGGGAATGTAGACTATTGTGAAGTGGAATTCTTGCAGAAACAATGCCCAACGTTTTAACCTGTCATGATTTAATTTTGAAGACATAAGAAATTGTAATGCACGATGATCACTGTGTACTTTTACGTGCTTGCCAGAAAGAAAGAAACGGAATTTGTTAAATGCCCAAACGATAGCTAAAGCATCTAATTCAGATTTTGTTAGCACTCGGCTAGCAAAAGCAATAGTTTTCTGAACAGTAGTGTGATTTTCTATGGCTTCTTGAAATAAATGGGCACCAAGACCGACTTTATAAGAATCCGTGCAGAGACAGAAATCTTGTGACAGATCTGGATGAGCTAGTATTGGCGCGTTAAGTAGCGGTTCTTTCAAAGAATTGAATTCCAGCTGTGCTTGTTCGTCCCAGTTCCAAATACTATTTTTTCCAGTGAGAGAACAAAGTTTTGTGTAACTAGAATTTGCATATTCAGAAAACGACGGTAAAAATTTACGAGACATAGAAAACAGCGGACTTGTCTTTTTGTGGATGGAACTGGAATGGCTCTGATTGCTTCTAACTTTTCAGGATCCGGCTGAATGCCTTCAGAAGAAATAATATGTCCCAAAAACCTCACCTTTGACCTACCGAATTCAGACTTTTCCAAGTTAACTGTAATTCCAGATTCTGCAAAAATACGTAACAAACTGATGAGGATGCGATTATGTTGTTCCCATGAGGCTTCTGCTATTAGAATATCATCCACATATAAGGTGATGTGACGTTTTAAGAAATCAGGTAACATGGAATTTAGTCCGCGAATGGACGCTGCCGAAGAAATGTTGAAACCAAAAGGAAGTTTCCGAAATTGAAAACAAACGCCGAAACAAAAAAAAAGCTGTGTATTTTCTACATTCTGGATGAAGTTCGATCTGATAAAAGCTGGATCTGAGATCAATAGAAGACAACACTTTTACACCATTAAAATTTTGAAGAAGTTCTTCCATCGTTTGCGGCCTATCTGTTTCAGGAATAATGATAGTATTGATTTGTCTCGAATCTAAGACAAGTCTGATCGATCCATTTTTCTTCTCAACAACATGTAATGCCATCGTCAAGCATAGATTGTATTTCTGTTCTAACACGGTCCCTATAATGTGCTGGAATTATATATGGTCTAACACAAAATTTAGTATGCTCACGAACACGAAATTGGTATTCAAATCCCTTGATTGTTCCTGTTTTGTGTGTAAAAACTGTGGAATGTGCTTGAAAAATCTCAAAAAGGTCCTGCCTATCAGTGTCATTACAATTTTCAATTGTTTGGATTTTATTCTGAATTAACTCATTAGTTTCAAATATGTCGTCGATATCATCCCTGTCAGTACTTGCAGAGTGATTGTTAGTGTCTAGTTCCGTAGAAAATTCCGTACTGTTGTCTAAGAGAAGGTAAAGCCGAATAATTTCCTCATCATGGTTTGAGAGCCAATCTTCAAATTTCAAAGCTATTGACTTACTTTCTTTCTCTAAACTTATTTAGCGTCATGAAAGTTTAAGATTGCTTTGTATTCATTCAAAAAGTCTACTCCGAATATAATTTCCGTCGACAATAATGGAACAATAAGAAAGTTCATAGAGACGCCGTGGTTTTGACAAAAGAATTCTAAGTTGGTTTGTTGGCGTACATCTACACTTTTTCCAACGATTGCACCTTGTAATTTAATCTTACGTAACGGAAGTGTGGGGCAATCGTTTGATTTGTTGCATTTGCTAAAGGCTGTTTCACTAATTACTGAACTGGGACTGCCAGAGTCAAGTACTGCCGTAAATTTTACGTCATTTACTGTAACGTGAATCACAGGATATGCAATGTTGTTATGTTTTACGTCGTGTTCCTGGAGTAAGATGTCTCTAATGTCTTTCATTTTTACGTAATTACTAGCTACGACAGCTGCATCCTCAGTTTCATACGTACGTTTTGTGGCTGCCAGCGGTATGAGTCATTGCGTATTGTCTCTTTGTTGGCGCGCGTCGTTATTGGGATTTGGAGACATAACTTCTACAAATTCACCTTGTCGAGAGGGCCCTGCCCTGTTTGAATCCCGCCAGTTCTGATGCAATTCAGGTCTGTCGTTACGATCATATCGTCTGTCGTCATGTCGGGAGATTCCATAGTTTCTTTCTTGTCGGCCACGTTGTGGAGAATTTCTCCCTGAATCGTAACTGCGCGCTGGACCGTTGCGTCTGAAGTTATTCTGTCTCCATTGATAATAATTATTTTGGTTCCCATATTATCTGTTTCTCTGATTGTCTCTGTGATAGTCATTACCGCGGAGGGGTGATCTTTCCCTGTAATTATTACTACGCTGCCAACGGTTGTCATACGGGTGGTGACTGTTTTGGTCACGATTTACGTTGTAAGAATAGCCTTGTCGTGTCCAGTTATTATTTCTTTCATCGCGGAACTGTGACGGATGTGACCTGTAATTGTTGTGTTTCTGTTTTCGCGTCCCGCTATTGTCAGTGACGATTTCCAGTTCTTGTGACAGTCCCTGAAAAGCTTCAATGTCGTCTTTGCAACGTCCTGCTAAAATAATGTGTCATAAATGTTCAGGCAATTTGATTAAGCAAATGCGGATGAGTTCTGAGGGGCTGTATGGGTTTGACAGGTACTGATTCTTGTGCAACATGTCTTCAAAATATTTCACAAGACTGGAAAATTTAGATTGTTCGAAATGTTTCATCATTATGATGCTATGTTTTACTCGGTCCTGTGTAGCTTGAGACCAATATACTGAGAGGAAGGCATGATAAAATTCTCCTTCACTGTGGCAATCGTGAGTGACCGATCGCATTCTTACAGCTGGTTCATTCTCTAAATAGCCACACATAAATTCTAATCTGTACTCTAATGACCAGTTGGGAGGAAAACAATGAGAGAATTGATGAAGCCACGCTTGTGGATGAATGTCATTGCCAGAATTCTTAAATGTTTTGAATTTACGTGTAGTATTGAACAGCTTATAGTCAAAATCATCGTGTCGGCGAGTCGCATGTCAGTCATTGTTACGTCGTGTCGGCGGTTCCATTTCAAAATTCGGTGCACCTTGCCAATTTCTTTCATAATTTCCGAAATGCGCTGTGTTATTATTTTGTGGCTGTTCCGTATTTCTATGTCCCTCTTCCCGTATTGGAGCGTGAGTGTCCTCTGAAATATGTAATTCTTGTATTACTTGTGCCAACTGATCTTGTACTTCTCGGATTTCTCTTTTGTGTTGCGTATAATTTTGATTCTGATTTTGTTTGAATTTCTTAATTTGTTCATACTCTTCTGTGTCAGTGAAGGCTACAGGTCTTGTGTCACTCAGATCATCATCCACCTTTCTAGATAAGTTAGTGAACTGATCCGAAAGTTCGGCTACTTTCTCCGATAGTGAACTTATTTCCTCAGTGTGTTTTTCTGAACCAAGTTTCAGAGTGTACATTTGTGTTGAAATCATATCTACTATGTCCTTTAAGTTTTCCTGAGTTTTTGCAAGGTGCGTAACCGAATCGGTAGATGCAACTGAGTCAATTTTAGCTTGCAAGATGTCATGATTTTCATGAACAATAGTTTGCAGCTCTTTTATGGCTGCTTCGTGATTCTGTAATGTATTCTCATGCCGCGAAAAAATAGGTTGGAAATGCTCACAAATTTGTGTTTTTACGTCATTACAGACTTTTTGACATTTTGATTCGATTTTATGTAACTCAGTAGTTAAATCTTCACGTGTTTGTTCAAGCGTGGTGTGAAGATTTTGTTCCATTGCGTCTAACTGTTGCTGAGTTTGTCTCTGGTGTTGTTCTATTGTGTCTAACTTTTGAAGATTTTGTTCCACTGTGTCTAACTGTTGCTGTGTTTGTCTCTGATTTTGTTTCATTTGTTGCATTAATTGCAATAATAATGTATTAGTGTCTGGAATGTGTTTCTCTATGCTTTTCGGCAGTGCATTTGCACCGGCAACATTCACATTTTGACGAGCAGAAAATGTGTCTTGACTTATTTGAGAAAACGGTGAAGACGCAAAACCTGAATCTACAGTATTTGCAAGATTGTGTCCTGTCATTTCGGATTCCTGAGCGAACTGTTGCTGACCGATCGATCGATAATGCTTCCCTGTTCTCTAATTGTTTCACTGTCTACACCATTATTTGCAGCCCGCTCCATTTCCATATGCACAGTTATCAAATTACTAGTTTGAACATTAGTTAATTCATTACACGGTGGCGCTAACACACTGCTTTCGACTTCACTGTCATTTCTCAGTTTACTTTGGAGCCTAGTATTACGTTTTTCACACGCCATTATTGTCACAATATTTCACACAACAACACAGAAAAGCACAATTTGAAGAGCAAAATAAAAAAAACACATTAACATAGCACTGAAAATAAAATCTCGTTAATTGCTAGAGCAGCTACGCAATATTTGGTGCAAATCTACATGAATGCCACAACTGTTTTACTGTACAACAATGAAAAACTACAAATACAAAGGAAATTCTCTCTATAATTACTCGCTAGCAATAAACAATAGCTACACTACACAAACTACAAGAAAAAATCAGAAGATTCCAGTGAGGTATCCTCGGCTAAGGGTCGACATGTGAAACGTCCCCTTAGAAAAATTATACATGACTGTGCTTAAACCGACACACAATATTCTTTTTTTTTAGCGCAACGCAATCTGACTTTCAGTAATCCCTACAAAAGAATAGCCCTGACTAACATTAACCTATACCTTTCATGAATCACTTACCTCACAAATATCTTCATTACTCGAACTACCACAATACAGCGAGCGCCACTACTGCCAGCTAAATAAAAGATTCTAACTACTGAAGGCACTAACTACTGATGGGCATAGTTAGCAAATGAAAGATTTTGATAGAGAACAAACAATGTATTTACCTTAATAGTGTTCAAAAGTCATAATATATATAGCAGTTCATGACATCCATTCTTGCAAATGTACTGTCTCTGATGGACACACGTCCAGATCATCCGCTCTCAAAAATCCGCCATCTCACTTCCCCACATTCACCACCGCTGGCGGCTCACCTCCAACTGCGCAACGCTACGCGCTGTTAACAGCCAGCTGCCCAACACTACAATGGCAGACAACAATGCAAACTAGCCACAGACTGCACACAGCACAGCCAGTGATTTTCATACAGAGCACTACGTGGCGTTACCAATATAAAACCTAAACAGCCTACTTACATAGCTTTTAACATGGGCTGGGGGTGGTCCTAACGTAACAGAGACGCGCAAAAGTCTCACGCTAAAACATGGGGGTGGTGTAGCCCTTTTGGTGTTATCGTAAGCAAATAGTGGAAACGTGGCAAGAATGCCTGGCACAGCGCGCACGCTACAGCAGCACGACCGAGTGGTGGCTGGCACGAGCGAAGCCGACAATGCGCATCCTGTTAATAACATGCAGCGCGGAAAAGTCACTCTGGAGGCGGACCACGGCCGAGTTCTGCCAGCAGTGCCTGAAAGACGCACTCGACGCACCAGCAGACGACCAGCAATACCTGCCGCGTGTAAGGAGAATAGAGGCAAAACTCCTTCACATAAAGAAACACCAGAAGCAAAACATATGGCGAGGTGGATGAAGAGCCACTCACCGTGCACCACCTAAATAGGGAAAGGGAGAGAGGCGCAGTGAGCTTCAGGACAAGCAGGGAAAGACGCTCACGAAGAAAACGGAATTAACAAAACACATCGAGGACTATTTCCGAGACATGTTCCGTCAAGAAGCGACAGACGACGCGGCAACTGCTGAAATCCTCCAGCAGACGAGGAGCGTGCTCATAGACGCAGACAGGGCGTTGCTGACAGAAAATGTCGACGTGGATGACATCAAAGAAACGATGAGGACCAGCGCCAGAGGAAGAGCACCCGGCGCCGACGGCATCCCGCTCGAGTTCTACCTCGCATATTGGGACGTGCTAGCAGTGCAATTCACGGAGATGTTGAACGAGATACTCGATGGGGCGGAAATTCCACCTGGGCTGACCGGAGGGACCATAACACTCATCCCTAAGAAGAGAGCCGCCCGCCGCATTGAAGAGTTTCGTCCGATTACGCTCCTCAACGACGACTATAAAATAATAGCGAGATGCATCGCAAACAACCTGAAATCGGCGATGAGGAAAGTCATCAGTCCGTGGCAAACATGTGCGGTACCAGGGAAAAATGTATTTCCAGGGAAAAATGTATTTGACGCCACATGCACTTACAGGGACATAATAGCACAGGCAGCCACCACCAGAAGCGTTGGTGCCATAATTTCGGTGGACTTCAACAAAGCCTTCGACAGGATCGATCACAAATATCTCGAAGAGACACTAAACAGACTCGGGTTTGGGCAAAAATTCATCACAATCATCCAGAAGACACTAAGTACTGCGAGATCGACAGTTATTATCAATAGTTGGAAAACAAAACAGATAAAACTGGACAGATCCGTGAGGCAACGCTGTCCATTGTCAATGGCTTTATTCGCTATAGCATTGGACCCGCTGCTGTGGAAACTCACAAATGACATCAGAGCATTCTCCGTAGGAGACGAAGCAATAGCATGTATAGCCTACGCTGACGACCTAGGCATCTTTATTGAAGATCAGGAAGATATTGGGAGAGTAGAAACCATCATGAACACATTCCAAAAAGCGTCAGGCGCCCAAACCAACCCCAGAAAAACAGTGCTACTGCCGATAGGGAATTGACGACTCAAACCAGACAGCCAGTGGTATAAAATAGCAGAAAGCCATAAAGTTCTTGGAATATATATACAGTCTTGTCCACTTAGAATGGCCGCATACAACTGGAGGGACGTGCTACACACCATAAGAGGTCTCTCCAGACAGCACGCGAACCGGAAACTAACAATCCACCAGAAAACAGACATAAACACGACGATCCTGTCGAAAGCTTGGTACCTGGCGCAAATCTTAAGCATCCCGATAGAAATTGCGCGAGCACTAACGAGCGCAGTGTACTACCTGTTGTGACGTCGAAATATATTCAAAGTGGCGCAACAACGTGCTCGTTGCCAACTAAAGAAGGGGGACTAGGTCTAGTTGATATAAAGACCAAATGTGCAGCCCTTCTACTAAAACGAACGCTCGCCATCCAGGACAAAAATCCTGACAGCGTCACAGCCAAGATAATTGGAAGATACAAGCCCGCATCAGAAAAAGGGCCGGTCGACACGAGGCACATTCCCTTCGGAGTATGGATGTAGATGTAGAATGCGACACGTCAGGCTGCACCACACCAACAAAAGTTACTTCTGCACACCGTGGCAAAACCCAGCCACAGAACAGCCAAGAGAATATACTGGGCCCTCGGGGGAAAACCGGCAAAAAATAAAATTGAACACAAACTCCCGCAATACAATTGGAAACAAATATGGGGAAACGTCTCGGATAACATATTGCCTAAACATGCGAAGGAGACATGGTACAAAGTAGTCAACGGAACGGTACCAACCAACCAAAGACTGGCGGAGATGAAACTCGTCGCAAGTGACAAGTACGACGTATGTGCCGTGACCGACACACTCGAGCACTGATTCACCTGCGGGAATGCCATCGACATATGGGAAGCGTGCCAGCAGATGGTGGCCTCCATCAACAGAACGGCGCCGGGAAGCATCACAGTGGAAGCAATCACCGCCCCAGACTGCAACCCATTTCCACGACCCGAGCGACTGGCGACTCTCTGGATCCTCGCCATGACAGCACACGCCATCGTAGCGCGGAGGCAGACCGGCCAGCTGGCCTTCCTGATGGACCTCTGGGAGGAGAACAAGACGGCCCAGCAGCACAGGCGCAACCGCGAAAACTTCAAAAACTTCCTGCAGATTCCACTGCAGACAGCAATCGCCAGAGTCCTTCCCAGCCTGTGACCCTCAGCACCGCCACCAGCCACCTCACCTCACCACACTCACCACAAGAAGAACGTGTGCAGTGATAGTGAATAAGTGCAACACAAAAGATAAAGTGCTTTCTCCCCTCGCATCAAATAGTGAAGTACAGTAGTAGTATAAAGTGTTTCTTCTTAGTGAAATCAGAACAGCACATCCCGTCTTTTCTCGTCAGGCGGTTACATTGGACAGCCACAGACGTGCTCGTACTGCAATGCAACTGATCGCTTTCGACAAAATTGTCCGAATAGGCGTCGCCCTGCGCAGCTCCCGCTCGGCGGGGATAGCGCACAAACGCAGAAAAATTCGTATGCGTCTGTAGCGTTGGGTGTTGCTCCGATTCGGCCCTCGTCACTCCCTGTGACAGAGGCTGCGTCCGAATCGTCTGCGACCCCAGCGAACACGGACGATGTCATGGAAGTAACAGAAACTGATGAAAAAGCCGGCATTCCAGAAAACTCTGTCGGCAATAATGCGACAAACGTCACGCTTGTGGCTGACGTTCACCCCGAACCGCCAAACAGTGACGATACTGCATCCGAAATTATCCCGAACAACACGCAAAATTCAGAGAATAAAGACCCCAGTCCATCCCCGAGTAGAAGGTCGGTGAGCCATTTGTAAGTAGGCTGTTTAGGTTTTATATTGGTAACGCCACGTAGCGCTCTCTATGAAAATCACTGGCTGTGCTGTGTGCAGTCTGTGGCTGGTTGGCATTGTTGTTGGAATATTCGCAATTGTAGTGTTGGGCAGTTGGATGTGAACAGCGCATAGCGTTGTGCAGTTGGAGGTGAGCCGCCAGCAGTGGTGGATGTGGGGTGAGAAATGGCGGAGTTTTGAGAGCGGATGACCTGGACGTGTGTCCATCAGAGACAGTAAATTTGTAAGACTGGATGTCCTGAACTGCTATATATACACTCCTGGAAATGGAAAAAAGAACACATTGACACCGGTGTGTCAGACCCACCATACTTGCTCCGGACACTGCGAGAGGGCTGTACAAGCAATGATCACACGCACGGCACAGCGGACACACCAGGAACCGCGGTGTTGGCCGTCGAATGGCGCTAGCTGCGCAGCATTTGTGCACCGCCGCCGTCAGTTTCAGCCAGTTTGCCGTGGCATACGGAGCTCCATCGCAGTCTTTAACACTGGTAGCATGCCGCGACAGCGTGGACGTGAACCGTATGTGCAGTTGACGGACTTTGAGCGAGGGCGTATAGTGGGCATGCGGGAGGCTGGGTGGACGTACCGCCGAACTGCTCAACACGTGGGGCGTGAGGTCTCCACAGTACATCGATGTTGTCGCCAGTGGTCGGCGGAAGGTGCACGTGCCCGTCGACCTGGGACCGGACCGCAGCGACGCACGGATGCACGCCAAGACCGTAGGATCCTACACAGTGCCGTAGGGGACCGCACCGCCACTTCCCAGCAAATTAGGGACACTGTTGCTCCTGGGGTATCGGCGAGGACCATTCGCAACCGTCTCCATGAAGCTGGGCTACGGTCCCGCACACCGTCAGGCCGTCTTCCGCTCACGCCCCAACATCGTGCAGCCCGCCTCCAGTGGTGTCGCGACAGGCGTGAATGGAGGGACGAATGGAGACGTGTCGTCTTCAGCGATGAGAGTCGCTTCTGCCTTGGTGCCAATGATGGTCGTATGCGTGTTTGGCGCCGTGCAGGTGAGCGCCACAATCAGGACTGCATACGACCGAGGCACACAGGGCCAACACCCGGCATCATGGTGTGGGGAGCGATCTCCTACACTGGCCGTACATCACTGGTGATCGTCGAGGGGACACTGAATAGTGCACGGTACATCCAAACCGTCATCGAACCCATCGTTCTACCATTCCTAGACCGGCAAGGGAACTTGCTGTTCCAACAGGACAATGCACGTCCGCATGTATCCCGTTCCACCCAACGTGCTCTAGAAGGTGTAAGTCAACTACCCTGGCCAGCAGGATCTCCGGATCTGTCCCCCATTGAGCATGTTTGGGACTGGATGAAGCGTCGTCTCACGCGGTCTGCACGTCCAGCACGAACGCTGGTCCAACTGAGGCGCCAGGTGGAAATGGCATGGCAAGCCGTTCCACAGGACTACATCCAGCATCTCTACGATCGTCTCCATGGGAGAATAGCAGCCTGCATTGCTGCGAAAGGTGGATATACACTGTACTAGTGCCGACATTGTGCATGCTCTGTTGCCTGTGTCTATGTGCCTGTGGTTCTGTCAGTGTGATCATGTGATGTATCTGACCCCAGGAATGTGTCAATAAAGTTTCCCCTTCCTGGGACAATGAATTCACGGTGGTCTTATTTCAATTTCCAGGAGTGTATATTAGGACTTTTGAACACTATTAAGGTAAATACATTGTTTGTTCTCTATCAAAATCTTTAATTTGCTAACTATGCCTACCAGTAATTAGTGCCTTCAGTAGTTAGAATCTTTTATTTAGCTGGCAGTAGTGCCGCTCGGTGTATTGCAGTAGTTCGAGTAGCGAAGATTTTTGCGAGGTAAGTGATTGATGGAAGGTATAGATTATTGTTAGTCAGAGCCATTCTTCTGTAGGGATTATTGAAAGTCAGATTGCGTTGCGCTAAAAAAATATTGTGTGTCAGTTTAGTGTTGATCAGAGTAAGTAAAGAGCGAAATGCCTGAGTACGTTCAGTTCTGCTCAGCTGTTTGAAAATCAAATAATGTAAGAGGTTTACCAACACAGAAATTCACAAATTTTTCTAAGGGGACGTTTCACATTCACCGAATAAAACTTCAAAAAGAAAACATCGATGCGGCCGTGGAAACGGAATTTCGGATGCAAGTTCTAAATACGATCAACAATGCCCCGTGTCAGTCGTCCCTGTTGCGTCGCCTGAAACAGTTGCAGAACACCGGCGCGATGCAACTGTTCGACATCGAAGGGCATTTCTTAATAAGCAAGAGAAAGAGAAAGAAATCAGCGTACAACCGCTCGTAACTGAGGCTGTATTATCAGCGCCAATTAAAAGAAAGGCAGAGGAAATGCACGAGTGTCGTGCTCGGCACACAGCCCACGTCCCGACGGACGACATTCGTGCCGTCCATGCCGTGCAAGTCGATTCGCCACATACGCACATACTGATGGAAACCAACAATGATCCCCCCGGTCAGATCAACAACGCAGTACTGTTTGGTCCGAAGATGTTTGAGTATAAACTCGGTTGAAAATTAGTTGCAATACTCGTCACATAACAAAACAAACCATTCGCAGAATGAAATTATCTCCATTTATACCCCGTCTCCCTTAGTTAATGTTTCTCTGTTTCTTTCTCCACTTCCAATGCCTGTCTGTTATATGCAAATAAAAGATTTATCTATTCTTACCTTAAATGTAAACGGGATTTCTGCAGTGCAAAAAATTTTATCCCTAGTGGACTTTGTACATTACAGTAGTTTTGACGTAATATTCCTTCAGGAAGTTATCGCAAACATCCTCAATAACATAAAAGGATATGATGTTACTTATAAAATTAACAATAATATAAAATGCGGTACCGCGATTTTATACAAAAATTCCATAGAGCCAGACAATGTCCAAACGTTGCGAAGCGGACGCACAATTGCGTGTAATATACTGTAAGACGCCGTGGTCTCCTGACCTTCAGTGCTTACATATTCCGCCCTCATAAGCATGTCCCGCACATCAAGACGGTTCATTCGAACTCAAACTTGACAAGATAAAGTCAATGTTGTATAAATTCATGTAAACGATACGCAATTGACAAGTGAGCGCACCGTGGTTGAAATACTCGAGGCTGGCGTGCACACGTACATTCCAGACACGACGGTCACAGAGGCTTTTAGTTCGGGAGAGAGGCCGCACAGCGGGACGCCAAGCCCTTCAGAGGACGACCCAGCCCATGTCGGCCGGTGACCGCCCGTAGCGGACAGCGTGGGCCCGAGTGGAAAGGGGGGAACAACCCCGTGTTCGGCTTAAAAGCAAATTCCGCTACATTGTGTGGGAGCAGCGAGCCTACGCATTCTTTACACATAGCACGCAGTTTCAGAGATTTTCACAGGGAGACAGCAAACGCCAAAGCTACAAGCTTCCAGATTGGTCGCCTTAAACGAAACGTCATTCTCCCGTTTTAGAAGCGCAATGCTGATTGGCAGACGATATTTCTGATGCCTTGAGCTGAAGGAATAATGGAAGAGACCGAAAGATATACCCGTACATGTCTGGCATGGAGAGGGGCCGTTCCGTTGTCGCTCTTGGAGCGAGGAAGAAGTCTCTCCTCACTGGGAGAGCACCTCTGTCGAGAGCGAATCGAAGTGCGACTCCCTATATTGAGTCCCTGCGATTAAGCGTGGTTCACTGTGTTGGCCGACGCACTTATTGTGCGGTGTGAACAAACAGGGTATTAGTTAAACGCCTGCGAGCGAATTTTTGAGTGGCATCGCGGTGGACTGGTTATCTGTCCGGTGTACCACGCCAGTAGTTAGAGTAGGGGCGAATAGGAATCCTTGACTTCATCATCAAGGCGTAGGGAGAGTTTGACTGGCGAAGGTCAATCCAGATAGAACGAGAGTTACCTTATTTGTCAGCAGCGAGCGGCGCAGACAGCAGTCATCGCAGCTTACGGTATTGCGCGCTACAGCTATTGCGAGCCCCATATTTCCTCCACAACAGTACGCCTCACTGCATTTCACACGCGACGGCCTTGACCGTACCTAGCAACATTCTAAAGGATAATTATTCAAGTTGAGTAGGCGTGCCTCTCAGCCATTCTGCGAAGTAACTACCAACTTAAACTTTGTGTAGAAATTTCATTAGCGAATCCTATCCGTGAGAGGTAACTTCACCAGTTACCAGGATATAAGTTGTTCAATTCATAACTAAAAGTGCCATTGTGATTTTTCAGAATTTTTGCAAAATAAATAATAACTTACGTTAGTTTAATGTTTTTCTTACACTAACTAGCACTACTCCAGTACCCAAGTATCCCACTAGTTACGTAAGAAATTTTGTGAATTTTTGTGTCATTTCTTTGCAGCGGACGGCTCCAGAAGATATTTATTTCAGAAAGTTTTTCAGGCATTTCTCTTTAGAACGTTAGGAGCGTCTGTCTGACTTCTGTAGTAGTGTGGGGGTGGAAATTGCATTTTGCAGGAGCCACAGGGTAAAGGGTACATTTCAGATTAACCCGTTGCGCAGAATAACAGAATAATAGATCAACCCCACACACCTCAGAATACAAGGGATGAGATTTATCAATATTTACGACCCCTCAGGGACAGATAATAGACGAATGCGCGCAGCATATTTCAGTCACGAAATAATTCCCTTGTTTGATACTACCCGTCCCACGGTTCTCGGCGGCGATTTTAACTGTGTAACAGACCCATCCGACCAGCACCCTACGGCCACTACGTGTCCTGAATTAGTGAAACTGTTGACCGCCAAAGATCTGCGAGACACGTGGCGTCTCCTCCACCCACATACAACGCAGTATACGCACATATACAATAGTGGAGCAAGCAGAATAGACCGCATATACGTCTCTCAACAGATTACAAACAATTTAAATACCGTAGACATCATCCCTATCGCGTTTAGCGACCATTGCGGTTATGTCGCTGCCATCCACCTGCAGCGTACAAATGAAACACCTACTCCCAGGTTGTGGAAGCTTAATACGAAACATCTTGCCGCGACAGACTTCCGCTCGAAGATGCAGTCTGTATGGCAGCATTGCCTGCAGAAAGAGAAAAACTACAGCTCAGCACTAGAGTGGTGGACTTTCTACGCAAATCCGCAGATTAGGATGATTCCTCAATGTTACAGCCAAGAGGTATCCTTCTGGACGCACCGCACAACAGAATTTTACCAACAATGCCTCAAAGACGCGTTAAACGCCCACGTCGGACCAAATGAAAATCTCCGCCTCCGCTTAAACCGTATTAAAGCAAAGATTCTCCGTATACATAACGAAAAGGCAAAAGGAATCTTGGTCCGAAGTCGCGCCTTGTGCGCTCTGAACGGCGAAGAACCGTCGTCCTATCATCTCGCGCGTGAAAACACACGGGCAACACGCAAACACGTAGAATCGATAACGACTGCTGCAGGCGAGCGCCTTACGCGGAAAACATTCTCCAACACATTACAGGCCACTACACGGACTTATTTCGAGACGTTGCGACAGACGACGTAGCGCTAAATTATTTGTTATGCGACCTGCAGACTGACATTTCGAACGCGGACCGAGAACAGTTGATAGCAGAGATGACAGTAGAGAACACACAACCTATTGTACAATCGTGCTCTAAAGGAAAGTCGCCGGGACCCGATGGCCTGCCAACCGAATTCTATCAGGTCTACTGGGACATTTTTGGACAAAAACTCACCGACAAAGTAAATGAAGTAATTCGTGGCACGGAAATTCCCGCAAAATTTCTGGAAGGTCGAGTTGTGCTCGTCCCCAAAACGCAACATACATGTCGTGTCCAAGATTTCCGGCCCATCACGTTACTCAATATTGATTACAAAATCGTTGCAAGGTGCCTTGCAGCGAAGATGAAGCCAGTCATGAACAAAGCTATCAGCTCCTACCAAACGTGCGGAGTAGCACACAATATTTTCCACGCAGCGTCCTTATACCGAGACATAGTTGCTCACACGCCAGTCCATAAATTATCGACAGCTATTCTATCCATTGACTTTGCGAACGCTTTCGATCGCATAAGTCACAAATACTTGCTACAGGTCATGACAAAAATGGGATTTGGCCGAGAATTTATCAAAATTATTCGAAATATTCTCACGGGAGCAAGATCAATAGTCACATTAAGTGGATGGCAAACTAAACCGATCCCTATTTGCCGCTCTGTCAGGCAAGAATGTCCGCTGTCAATGTTCTTATTCGTGATCGCCATAGACCCGCTTCTCAGAACAATAGGCAGGACGTCAAAAGGTGTACAAATACACAATGCTTCCATTAAATGTGTGGCATACGCAGATGACGTAGGCGCTTTCATTGACCACACAGCAGACATAGACTCGATACGCGCCTCCCTTCACCGGTATGAACGTGCGTCTGGAGCAGCGATCAATACTTCTAAAACTGTTCTACTTCCACTGGGTCTGCTAGCCACCAATATTGTCCGCTCATGGTACAGAGTCGTGAGAGACCACCAAGTATTGGGTCTAGACATAACTGAGTGCCCGCAGAATATGCAAGCACGAAATTGGAGAAGAATTCTCAACTCCATTAAGGGCCTCTGCAAAAGTGGTGGTGGTGGTGGTTAGTGTTTAACGTCCCGTCGACAACGAGGTCATTAGAGACGGAGCGCAAGCTCGGGTTAGGGAAGGATTGGGAAGGAAATCGGCCGTGCCCTTTCAAAGGAACCATCCCGGCATTTGCCTGAAACGATTTAGGGAAATCACGCCTCTGCAAAAGCCACGCAACCCGGCACCTTAACTTGCACCAGAAAGTCAAACTGATCAATTCCTTCATCCTCTCTAAGGCGTGGTATATGGCGCAGCTGCTTAGCGTGCCAAAAGAAATAGGACGCGCTATATCTGAAGCAGTTTACTGGCTACTGTGGCGTCACGAAATTTTTAAAGTGCGAGCAACAGTTTGTGTCTTCTGTCTTGGACCCGTCACATGGAGGACTCGGGCTAGTAGACTTCAGTCGCAAATGTGCAGCGTTGCTCGTCAACCGCACCGCTAAAATGCAGGCCGGCTTCCCCGATGGATCGACAGCATCCTTGCTGGAAACGTATCGGCCAGAATCTGAAAGCGCCCCAGTATCGGTGGCCAACATCCCTTACCGGATGTCCTTTGTACGAGAGTATATCCTAAATAGAAGCTACGTCCTCCGCACGGCCACGGATCCACACAGGACAGCACGGCAGCTCTATATTGAATTGATGGGACAGCCTCCACTTAATAAATTGGAAGTTCGCCTACCTACTGTGAACTGGAAGCAAGTGTGGTCAAATATCAATGACAGTATTCTGCCGTCCGATGTGTCTGCGTTGTGGTACAAACTTGTCAACAACACACTGCCCACCAATCAGCGTTTAGCCGACATTCAGCTTCTCGCCTCCCCCAACTGTGGCAGGTGTGGCGTGCTTGACACCAGAGAACACCGCCTGCAATGTCAAGCTGTTTCCGATGTGTGGAGGACTTGCCAGTTAATGGTGGCTCTCATCACGCGAACTACGCCGGCGCACGTTTCTGTTGATAATGTCATTGCACCAGATTTTAAATATTTCCCACGTGCAAAACACAATACTGCCGTGTGGTTGTTGGGCCATACTGTCTACGCCCTCATCGACCGACAAATTCACGATGGACTCACCTTTCTGACTTACATTTGGGAACAATATGCAATAGTGAAAAACACCATGAATATTTTGCCAATTTCTTATCAGCTGCATTGCATCATGCATATGCGAAACAACTCTTAAGATGTGTGCGAGGTCCTCTCAATTTCCTTCAACTGTCCATTTAGTATCGCAATTGAGTTTTGATGCATAGTACACTGATCTCATTCTTGCGTCTTACATGTTGTTCTAGCAAAAATAAGTTTAGACATATAGTTAGCGTCAGGTTGGTGAAATATAACCAGTCTCCATGTATCTGTCTATCTTTGTTGAATCCCTACCGATAAACTAGTATATATATGATCATATTAGAAAAAAAGGAAAAAAAGCAAGAAAGTTAGAGAAAGAGAATAACTGAGTAATAGGATGCGGTTCCACTATCGTTAACTTAAAAAAATAAAAAAAAGAGACAAAGAAAACAAAAAAGAAAAATACACCGGTAAATAAAAAAATAAAAATAAAGAAAAAATAAAAAGAAAACTAAGAGAAAAAAAGAAAAGAAAAACGAAAAAAATACACCGGTTCTCATCCTAACACCACAGTGAAGCAACATCGGGTTCAGTTAGTACTTGGGTGGGTGACCGCCTGGGCACCCTGGCTGTCTCCAGTTTTTGCTTTTTATTCGCTGCCCTGCCAGCCCTCCTTCCATACCGCCTTTCTCTTGCCACAAAGGTACTTCCTTAAGCATTTTCAACGACTGTAACGTCCGTAAGGTACGAAACTCCAGTAATTAACTCAGTCTGAGGGAGAATGTGCTAACGAAGTTTGTCAGGAAGTCTTTGAAAACGACAAAACAGTACGAATCGGGCGGTATGCTCCGAAATACGTTAGCGCCTATTGTTCTGCAGCGGTGTACAGCTCCAAATTCGATTTGTAATCATAAATGTATTCTTTAGTCGTCTCGCCTCCTCCCGCAGTCGTTTCTCGTGCTTGCGCTGTCATATCGACCACGACCTGAGCGGCAGCGAGCGGCCAGAACGCACCGCGCACATTGCGCAAATATCTGGAAGCGCGGCGCGTGTCGGGCAGGTGAGAAAGCTTCCGTCGGTCCAGCAGGGCACTGCCACAGCCCGCGCAGGCCCCCCCGCCGCCCGGACGCGCGCAAGCCCAGCGCCAGATAACAGGAACAAGGTGCGTCGCCAGCCAGTGTCGGAGGCCGCACGCATCAAACGAATGACAGGCGGTGCATCGAGCAGCTGTGTTGTGTGTCTCGCCGAGCGCGCTGGTCGCACCGCTCAGCGGGTCTAGCGGTCAGTCGTGACTTCGCTGTCGTCGCGTGCGCGTCGGTGCTACTGTTTGCTGTTCTGCAGCCGGTGAGTACAATGTCGACATTTAACAGGGCGAATAGCGCTCGGTGCTTACTCGATCGGAATGCTAAGCGGCCGACAGCATTTGAAATTCACGAATGGATCTTTGACGAACTTAAATTGCCGGATGAAATTGTAGACACTTTCCAGTTGGACTTTGTGTTGTATTCCTTGTTTATTAAGTTTACCAATGCTGACCAATATGATAAATTTATTGAAATGTTTGCTGGCGTGCGCAAGTTTAAACATTTTGATGGCAGTGTCGGTAATGTTCACATTATTCCCTCTGGCTACGGTGTGCGAACTGTTCGCGTTTTCAGTGTTCCACCTGAATGTCCAAATGATTATATATCCCGCGGTTTGGCACGGTATTGTCTATTAGTAATGACAAGTGGAGTAGCGGGTACCGTTACCAAGTCAACAGTGGCGTACGGAGTGTTAGAATCGATCTGAAAAAAACACATTCCGTCTTATTTCATGATCGCGAGCGTGCGTGCGCAAATAAGTTATGTCGGGCAACCGCCAACTTGTTCTGTTTGTCACTCGTCGGAACATTTGCGCACGGACTGCCCAGGCCGACGCCCTGTTCAGCTCCCGCGCGAACGGCCTGTAGACGCCTCTGGTCAGTTTGTGCCGCTTCTGAGTGAAGTTGTAGCGGGCACGGTATCCCAACCCGATCAACCGATTCCGCCACCTGCAATAGACGCACCCGTTCCCTCTGTTTCCGGGACTAATGCTATGGATGTTGTAGACGCGACACCAGTAGCACCTCTTCCTTCGCGGCCAGAAGCCGCTCCGCCAGCTGACGTAACGGTAACTTCTGTCCCTGTTTCTGAACACGTGGAGGCAATTCTGCCCCCGCCGCCCGCCCCGAAGGAAAAGCCTACGCTGCCGAAGCAGCAGCGTAAGCGTAAGGTTAAGGGGAAGAAATCCAGGGACAGCTCACCGACCGCTCTCTCAGGGACCGGCAGTGAATCTGAGACACTGTCGTCGTGCTCAGGGGGTGGGACGAAAGACACGAGGGAGACGCGCATACAGGAGCAGACCCAGCATTTGCGTCGGCTACTGGGGAGTCAGGGCGATAGGGCTGAGCCGCCTGTTAAGCGTAAGAGCGATCAGGCCGGCGATCAGTCACTGAGACGGCAACGCACGCGTTCGGGGGCGGCTGCGGCCTCCCCCGCCCGTGCGGAACCCATGGAAGCAGAATCCTCGCAAGTTGTTGACAGGGACCGTATGGAGCAGGATGACGCTTGGTGGAAGTCGCCGGAGGACGCCCCACTGTCGGGGGTGGTTCCGGACCCCCCACCCGCGCCTACGTAAATGCATCCCAGTTCAAACCACTCAGTAGTTGTTTTAATGTTACCTTTCTGTGATTGTCAATGTTTCTTGTGTTTGTACTAATCACGCTGTGTCTTGCACGTGGACAATAATTTACGGTTGACATAGAGCTTTCTCCCCTTTGCTCTTTTTGTACAGTGGCTTGCCAAAGGTTTACGAGAGTATCAACGGTGTTATCTTTTACTGTGAATGTTTGCCGTGACGTGTTTGTCAGCCTCTGGACGGTGCAGTATAGCCGTTTCACTTCCTGCTGCCGCCGTTATAATTTGATCTCAATGTCGTGCTTGTACTGTTATAATGTTTCGCTTTTATTGTCGCGTTGTCTTGTGGCAATGTTGCTATGTTGAGGGGCGGTTTCTGTTTGCTTTTTGGCGTTTTTTTATGCAGCAGTTTTTTTTTAGAAATTCGTGCGTTTTCCTGTGTTTGTTTGCTGTCAAATGTCTGTTGTTCTATAGACGGTTTGTTACTGTCGATCAATATTCATGTCTACCTTGCTGTATTGCTGTTATCGTGAAATTTTGTAATGTGTCAGCGATGTTGTACGTTTGGCGTCATTCTCACGCGTTATGTTAATGACATTGGCATGCAATGTTTGTCACGTGTTTCCGCCGTCTTTACGGAACGATTGTACACGCACGTTGCATTATGTGGTGTTCGATGTTGTCATTTCGCGCAGCTGTTGTTCCACTGTGTTCGGTCTGCGCTGTGCGCATGTTCAACACACAACTCGGTCCATGTTTTTCTGTCTCCACTGTGTTACTTTTATTATGCGTGACTTTGTCCTATCTGTTGCAACTCTCAGATGGGGTTTGCTTTATTGCGGGGTTTTTGTTTGCTGTTTTTTTTGTGCAATTTCCTGCATGCTTGCAACTTTTCGAATGGCGTAATTCAGGTCACTGTTCTGTCATGTTTCTTTTACAACTTGTTCTACCGTACTCCTTACGGGGTGGGTATGTGGGGGTCGACAGAAGCGTCCGATCCCACGCGTCGGCTTTGACCCGTGACGTAAGGGTGCTGTGTGTGACGTCATGACGGCGCGGAGTTTGGTTTGAGTGTGGCTGTCTCCAGTTCTGTTTTATCTTATTTTATTTACTTTTCTGATCTTTTCGTTCTATCCCGTGAGATTTTTTTTAAAAAAGACAAAACACACTAATCAGCTACTGAAGCATCTTTATCTTCTATGCGTTGCAGGGTTTACGACCCCTGGGGAGGTGGGTGGGTATTCATACATGGCTGTCTTCACTTACACGTTGTAGCTACGCAAGGCGTGTAAATTTGTTTATATTTAGTTTGCCCCCCACCCAAAACACCCCATCTCCCGCGCTTGTCCCGTTAGTGTCATTAGGCTTCTTGTGGAAAGTGTGTGTGTTTGTTTTTGTTTCCGCCATATTTGTGACGTCACGGGATAGAACGAACAGATCAGAAAAGTAAATAAAATAAGATAAAACAGAACTGGAGACAGCCACACTCAAACCAAACTCCGCGCCGTCATGACGTCACACACACCATTACGTCACGGGACAAAGCCGACGTGTGGGATCGGACGTTTCTGTCGACCCTTAGATCTTAACGTTGAATGTCAATACCATAACGGCTGCGTACAAAGTTTCATTATTCACAGCTCTCATATGATTTGGCCGTTATCATGTTCTTCTTCAGGAGGTGGCCGGTAGAGTTTTTAGTGATTTTCTTGGCTATGGTGTTGTTTACAATGTGGACCGTGACTCTGTGTGGCACTGCCATTTTATACAAAGACTCGTTAGAGCCACAAGATGTTCAGGTGATGCCTAACGGCCGTGCTATTGCGTGTACGAGAAGAGGCGTCCGTGTTGTAAATATCTATGCGGCGTCGGGCACGGACAAGCGCCGTGACCGGTCGCGTTTTGTTAGCTCTGAGATTTGTCCTTTAACAGCTGGTCGTCCACTTGTGGTAGGGGGTGATTTTAACTGTGTTGTTGATGCTGCAGATATGAGTACCGTTCCCACACTGTGTCAAGAACTTGCCGCGTTGATTACTGGTGCTGATTTGTGTGATACTTGGCGACATTTCCACCCACGTCGCACTGTATTCACGCACCTCTACAACACCGGGGGCAGTCGCCTTGCCCGTATTTACGTTTCTCGCGCCCTCAAGGATGCTCTCCGTCGTGTTGACGCGCTCCCCGTGGCGTTCAGTGATCATTGTGGCTACGTTTGTGATGTGCGGCTGCAGGGTGGAGCTGCGGCTCCCGTCCCGCGGCTTTGGAAGCTAAATGTCACTCACTTGCCGAAGGACGGTTTCACGCTTGACGATTACGGCTGTGTGGGAATCTTGCGTTCAAAAAGTTGGCAATTACCCCTCGACGCTCGATTGGTGGTTGGCGTTAGCTAAGCCTCAGCTACGTCGTGCCGCGCAAGCGTTCAGTCGCGAGGAGCCGTACTGGAGGAACCGTACGCTCGACTTTTACCAGCAGTGTCTTAGGGATGCCTTCGACGCCCCTATTGACCACTATGGTAACTTCCGTCTGCGGCTCAATCGCTTTAAAAGCAAGATTCTGGGTATTCATCGCGAAAGGGCGAAAGGTTACATAGTCCGTAGTCGTTTTGCGGGCGCCGTTGATGATGAGCATCCGACGACTTTTTATTTGGCAAAGGAGAGACGCTTGGCGTCTACGAAATGTGTTCAGAGTTTGTTAAAGGATGCTGGCGATCGCCTCAGTGGCAGACGGGATATGGTTGCTCACGTCACTGCTTATTATTCCGCGTTGTTTACCAACAACGATGGTGACGGCATCGCCACTGCCGCCTGTTTAGACGAGCTGCGTTGTTTTTTAACGGACGACGATCGCGCCGACTTAACTGCAGCGTTGTTGCCACAAGATGTTTTTTCGATATTGAAGGCGTGTCCCAAAGGGAAGTCTCCAGGGCCCGACGGTTTACCGACGGAATTTTATCTCGCCGTCTGGGACATTATTGGGGGCATGTTCACTTCATTGGTTAACGAAGTCCTTCGTGGTGTGGCAGTGCCCAGCCGTTTTATGGACGGTAGGGCGGTGCTCATTCCGAAGAAGGAAGGAGACTGTCGCGTCCAAGACCTGCGGCCTATCACCTTATTAAATGCCGTCTATAAGATAGTTGCGAGGTGCGTGGCTGACAAGTTGAAATCTGTCATGGATAAGGTTATTGCTGCTCCTCAGTCGTGTGGAGTACAGCGTCGTAACATCTTTACTGCGGCTTCTGCATACAGGGACGTTGTCTGTTCAGCGGCGGCTCCTGGTACCTCTGCAGGAATCTTATCCATTGACTTCGCCAACGCCTTCGATCGTGTCAGCCACGACTACCTCCTTCAGGTCATGTCGCGCATGGGTTTTGGTCTAAAATTTCTGGAAGTGGTACGCAACTTACTTACGGGAGCTCGGTCGGCGCCAGGCGAAAAAGCAGACCTCTTCCCGCACTCAGACGGAGGGTGATGTCGTTACTGCAACGCAACAACGTGACATCGCGGTGCAACATTTGAAAACTTGCCTGAGCCAACTGACTTCCGCTACCGATTCCGGCATGGCGATGGATCCGCCTTTGTCTGTGACACCTTCCCCCTTTCCGACAAAAATAAAGGCCGAAGATTCGCACCATCGTCGTGCCCCCCCTTCCACCCATGACTTGGCGCCGCCTTTCTCTTCGGATGTCGAAATGCCCGCCGTGGAGCATTCCGTCACAGAGGGTGCCGTCACAGTTTCTGGGACCCCACCGCTCCCGCCCCCTCCCCCCTCCTCGTCAATCACAGGATTGGTCGGAGGACATTGAGGCCGGTGATCAGCAGTAGTGACTATTTGTACGTCCTTCCCCCTCCCAGTACGTTGGTATGTTTTATCGTGTTTTAAACATTTTCCTGTTTTTATGTTTTTTCAGTGTGTTTTACGTGTATATGGTTAACGACTGTTGCCAGTGGATCATTTTAAGTCAATCTTAAAAAGTTGCGCAATCCGCAGAAGGCTATGATTTTAAAAAAATTTTTGTATGATAATAACTGTCATGTCGTTTTTTGTACAAGAGGTGACTTGTGAAGCACTTTTATTTTTGCATCCCCCCTACGGGTTCGGGGGTAAAAATAGGCCCGCGGTATTCCTGCCTGTCGTAAGAGGCGACTAACAGGAGTCTCAACTGTTTCGGCCTTTAATGTGATGGTCCCAATTGGGGTTTGACCTCCATTTTTCCAAATTCAACAGAAGTACGAGCCTTTTGGGGAAGGACACCTTACGTGGTGCACCATGAGTCCTCTGTGCCGTAAGACCTTGGCACTCGTTATCGTCTTGGCGTCGTAACTGCACCCTCCATCCCTCATTTTGGGCATACACACCTGATGGATTGTGTAAGTTACGCCCTTAGTGCGTCACCATCTGCATCCACGATCACTATGGACTACCCATGGCACCCAAAATCCAGCACGGTAGCCAGCCCGTTGTGGTGGGGTCGTCATGTACCCTCTAGGTTGTAGCCCCCTGACAACACAGGGATCGTACTGCCGATGACTGAGCTGACACCTCCCCACGTAAGCCAAGGAGTAGATGCCCGTCTCTCTGGGGCATCAGGACTCCCGGCAACGGTCATCCTGCCAGGTGGCCTCTGCTGTGGCCTCTGCTGTGGCCTCTGCTGTGGCCTCTGCTGTGGCGCCCGTGGGGAGAGCCCCTGGTCAGAGTGGGTGGCATCGGGGCGGATACCCCGCAATGAAGCGGGTAAAGTCTCAATCCGGTGGTCGCACGACCACCGACGTCTCTAAGCGCGGTAAAGTAGACTTTAACGCTGTGACATATAACCACAAATCGTTCCCTTCCCTAGCCACGCCCTGGGAGGGACGCAGGGCTGCGGACAGACAGGAGCCATATTCACCGCGATATCTTGTGTGCAGCAGAACTGATGGGGATTCATTTTTGGGGACGAAGCCTCTGTTCTTTGTGACCCATCTTGATAAGTTCGGGGAAGTGGCATCTCTTTCCAAAATGCGGAGCGGGGCCATTTTGATACAAGAAGCTTCCTCTACACAGTCAAGGGCGTTACTCGCCTGTGAGAAGCTTGGTGACATACCTGTTAACGTCACACCCCATAAGTCACTATATTTGGTCCAGGGGATTATCTTTCATAAAGATCTTCTGCTACAGTCTGATGACGAGCTACGGGAGAACCTGGCACGACGAGGTGTACACTTCGTTCGTCGTGTCTTCAGGGGACCCAAGGATAATAGGATCGCTACCGGTGAATTCATCCTGGCCTTTGAGGACGACTGCTTGCCTGAGAAGGTCAAGGTCATGATCTACCGGTGCGATGTCAAGCCCTATGTCCCGCCCCCTATGCGATGCTTCCAGTGCTGGAAATTCGGACACATGTCCTCCACATGCACTGCCAGCCCCACTTGTCGAGATTGTGGACGACCTTCGCATCCCAAGCTCCGTGTGCTCCGCCTCCCACCTGCGTTAACTGTGGCGAGCATCATTCTCCCTGCTCACCAGACTGTGCAGTCTACCAACGAGAGCGGAAGATACAAGAAATCAAGACCCTGGACCGTTTAACTTACCAAGAGGCGAGGAAGAAATTAGAACGGCTCAACCCCACACCTATGTTGGAGTTATGCTGCTGTAACACTGCCGCCACCAGTTCCTGCAAAGACTCCTTTCACAGTTGGCCCACTGAACAGTCACATTACGCCTGCCCCACCACAGGTGGGTGCCACTCTCTCTTCCACTGCTCCCAAAACACCCAGTTTGGGAGCAGTGTGCCCCGAACAAGCGGGGACGTCAGTCCCCACCTCTCAGCCGGAGAGGCGACAGCCCTCTCCGGCCGCTCAGCTGGAGAGGCGACAGCCCTCTCCGGCCTCACTTCTTCGGAAGGGATCCCTTGGGGGAGTCCCTTCCAAGGACTTGCCCAGTGTCTCACAAGACACTAGCCAGTGGCTGAAGAAGCCACCAGCTGCTGGTCGAAGGGCTTCACGCTCTTCGTCTGTTCCTGATAATGCGTCAGGAAAGCCCTCCCAGCATGTAAACCCTCCTCCGAAAGACAAGAGAGAGAAGAGGAAGCTCTCTAAGAAGGATAAGGACACATTGGTTCCCGCACCACCGCTTTCTGTCAGCTCAGCCTCTGAGGATGAGGTCGAGCTCTTTGCGTCCCCTGATGACCTAGATCTCGCCGTCTCCACAGAAACGATGGACGTAGCGACGTCCGTCACTCAGTCGATGGCAGCATGTGACCCTGCGAAGTAATTTGCCTTTTCAGTGCCTGCATGCCCCTACAGGACACACTTTGTACAATCCTCCAGTGGAATTGTGGTGGTTATTTTAGACATCTACCTGAGCTACGTCAGCTTCTAAGCATGACACCTGCTTTCTGCATTGCCCTCCAGGAAACCTGGTTCCCGGCAATGCGGACCCCTGTCCTTCGTGGATACAGGGGTTATTACTGCAACCGTAGCACTTACAATAGTGTCAGGTGGAGCCTGCGTGTATGTCCTTACCTCTGTATATAGTGCTCCTGTGCCCCTTCAAACATCGTTGGAAGCTGTGGCTGTCCGCGTAAGGACTACCCAGGACATAACCGTCTGCAGTGTATCTCCCTCCAGGTGGTACAGTCTCCCTGACCGAATTGGCTGCACTTGTCACCCAACTTCCCACGCCTTTTCTTCTCCTGGGGGATTTTAACGCCCACGATCCCCTGTGGGGTGGAACGAAGATTACTGGCCAAGGCAGAGATGTCGAGACTCTCATCTCCCAACTCGACCTCTGCCTCTTAAACACTGGCGCCGCCACACATTTCAGTGTGGCGCATGGCACTTTCTCGGTCATAGATCTGTCGTTGTGCAGCCCAGGGCTTGTACCATCGGTCCACTGGAGAGTCCATGACGACTTGTGTGGTAGTGACCATTTTTCCATCTTCCTTTCACTACCCCAGCGTCGATCTCATGAACGCTTGCCTAGATGGGCATTTAGCAAGGCAAACTGGGAACGTTCTCCTCTGCTGCCACTGTTGACTCTCCCCCCCATGGTACCATCGATGTGGCGGTTGAGACACTGACTGCAGCGATTGCTTCCGCTGCGGAACGTACCATTCCTCGTTCGTTAGGGTGCCCCCGGCGAAAGTCAGTGCCTTGGTGGTCTCCGGAGGTCGCTGAAGCCATTAAAGAACGTCGGCGGGCTCTTCAGCGACATAAGCGGTACCCGTCTTTGGAGAACCTCATTTTAATCAAACGTCTCCATGCTCAGGCACGGCGGCTCATCAAAAGGCGGAAACAGGAGTGCTGGGAGAGGTACGTTTCCACCGTTGGTCCCCGTACTTCACCCTCCCAGGTGTGGATGAAGATTCGGCGCATCTTTGGATTGCAGCACTCTACAGGTGTCCCAGGGCTTACCATCAACGGGGCGGTATCCACCGATGCCGACGCAATCGCCGAGCATTTCGCACAGCACTATGTTCGGGCCTCTGCGTCGGGGAACTACCCGCCCGCGTTTCGCGCGCTAAAACGCCGGGAGGAAGGCAAACGGCTTTCTTTTGCTTCTCGACACCCTGAGGCGTATAACGCCCCATTTAGTTTGTGGGAACTCCAAAGCGCCCTGGTACAGTGCTCCGATACAGCCTCTGGGCCAGATGGTGTCCACAATCAGATGCTCAAACACCTGTCCCCGGACTGTCAGCGATGTGTTCTTGCCATCTTCAACCGTATATGGGGCGATGGTGTCTTTCCGTCGCAGTGGCGAGAAAGTACCATCATTCCGGTGCTGAAGCCTGGTAAGGACCCTCTTAATACGGATAACTATCGGCCTATCAGCTTGACAAATACTCTGTGCAAGCTACTGGAACGTATGGTGAGTCGCCAGCTGTGTTGGCTGCTCGAGTCTCGGGGTCTTCTGGCTCAGTGCCAGAGCGGCTTCCGTCAGGGCCGTTCCACCGCCGATACTTTGGTCTTCCTTGAGTCTGCAATCCGCACTGCTTTTTCCAGGCGCCAACACCTCGTCTCCGTCTTTTTCGACCTCTCCAGAGCATATGACACGACGTGGCGGCACCATATTCTCGCCACGTTGCACAGGTGGGGTCTCCGGGGCTCTCTCCCCATTTTTATTCAGAATTTTTTTGTCTGTTCGAACATTCCGCGTTTTAATTGGCACATCCCATAGTTCACTTCATATCCAGGTGAACGGCGTTCCACAGGGCTCTGTATTGAGCGTGCCCCTTTTTTTTGTGGCCATTAATGGCCTTGCAGCAGCAGTAGGGTGGTCTGTCTCACCCACGTCATATGCTGACGATTTCTGCATCTTTTTCAGCTCCTCCACCATTAGTGTTGCAGAAAGTAGGTTGCAGGGAGCCATACGCAAGGCGCAGACGTGGGCCCTAGCCCATGGGTTTCAATTTTCTCCTGCGAAGGCTTGTGTTATGCACTTTTGTCGGCGTTGAACTGTTCATCCCCTGAGCTCTATCTTCAGGATGCCATGCTCAGGGTTGTTGACACTCACCGTTCTCTGGGATTGCTGTTCGATGCCCGGCTTACTTGGCTTCCACATATTCGTCAGCTCAAGCGTCAGTGCTGGCAGCATCTGAATGCCCTCCGCTGTCTCAGCAACACAACTTGGGGTGCAGATCGTAATACGCTGCTGCAGCTCTACAAAGCCCTCGTGCTGTCCTGACTGGATTATGGGAGTGTGGCGTATGGCTCAGCGTCGCCCTCAGCGTTGCAACTGCTGGACCCCGTTCACCACTGTGGGGTTCGACAGGCGACAGGAGCATTCCGCACCAGCCCAGTTAATAGCCTCCTTGCTGAGGCTGGGGTTCCTCCGCTTCGTATTCGGCGTCAACAATTGTTAGCCAACTACGCTGCCCACGTCCGTTGTTCTCCCCGTCACCCTAACTACCGTCTCCTTTTCGCCGATGCGGCAGTCCGTATCCCACACCGGCGGCCGCGATCAGGCCACACAATTGGGATCCGTGTTTGGTCACTCCTTAGTGAACTCGAGTGTTTGACTCTTCCATCTGCTTTCCGTGTCCGCCTAGATGCACCACCTTGGTGTATTCGTCGGCCACAGCTTCGGCTGGAACTTTCCCGATGGCCAAAAGATTCAGTTCCTCCTGCAGTCTTGCGCCGCCAATTCCTTGCTCTCCTAGGCGCATTCCATGACTCGGAGGCTATCTATACAGATGGCGCGATGGTTGATGGCCGTGTGGGGTACGCTTATGCTCATGCGGACTATGTCGACCAGCACTCCTTGCCGGAAGGCTGCAGTGTTTACACCGCAGAACTGACAGCCATTTTTCGTGCCCTTGAGCGTATTCGTACCAGCACTGGAGAGTCCTTTGTCATTTGCAGTGACTCGCTCAGTAGTCTGCAGGCTCTTGACCAGTGCTACCCACGCCATCCCATTGTTGTTGCCATCCAGGAGTCTGTTCATGCTCTTGAATAGCGTGGACGTTCAGTGGTGTTCATGTGGACCCCGGGACACGTCGGGATAGCAGGAAACGAACTCGCTGACAAGTTAGCCAAAGAAGCTACCCGCAAACTGCCGTTGGAGATCGGCCTCCTGGAAACTGATCTCCGATCGGTGTTGCGCCGTCGGGTTTTGGGATGTGGGCAGAGGAATGGCGCACTCTGTCTGTACCCAACAAGCTGCGGCGAGTAAAGGAGACCACGACTGTGTGGGGTTCCTCCATGCGGGCCTCTCGCAGGGATTGTTGTTCTGTGTAGGCTCCGCATTGGTCACTCTTGGCTGACGCATGGTCATCTGCTGCGTCGAGAGGACCCCCCTCATTGTCGCTGTGGTGGAAACATGACGGTGGCTCCCCCTGCGGGTTCGGGGGTTAGAATAGGCCCGCGGTATTCCTGCCTGTCGTAAGAGGCGACTAAAAGGAGTCTCAACTGTTTCGGCCTCATGTGCAGGTCCCCTCTCGGCTTTGACCTCCATCTTTCTAAATTATTCCGAAGAGCGAGCCAATTGGGGAAGGGCGCTTTACATGGTGCACTGTATCCGTCGTGCAATTAGACCTTTAGCCGGCTTTCTCGTCGTTGCAATGGTGTCCCGCTCGTTTTCGATCTCTTGGGCGCTTACCACGCTGCACTCTGCAGTGTTTCTTTTATCTGCGACGACGACCTTGGACAGTTTCGCACCTAAGATCCAGCACGGTAGCCAGTCCGTTGTGGTGGGGCCGCCATGTACCCTCTTGGTTGTAGCCCCCTGACAACACAGGGATCGCTCTACTGATGCCTGCACCGTAACCTCCCCACGTATGCCAAGGAGTAGATGCCCATCTCCCTGGGGCATCAGGACTCCCAGCAATGGACATCCTGCCAGGCTATTGCTGCGGCTGGGTGGCGCCCGTGGGGAGGGCCCTTGGTCGGAGTAGGTGGCATCAGGGCGGATGACCCGCAATGAAGCGTGGTACATCATCTCTCGCTGGCGGCCAGCCGCCAGCAGTCTCTAAGCGTTCTCGGGCTCAATTTAATGCTCAAATGTACGATCCGAAGACGTTCCCTTCTCTGGCCACGCCGTGGGAGGAGCGTAAGTCTCAGGATGGAGGTAATAGTTATTCGCCCCGATTCTTAGTTTGCACGAGAGCTGATGGGGAGTCTTTTCTCTCCACAAAGCCTCAGTTCTTCGTCGAGCATTTAGAGGACAAGTTTGGGGAGGTGGAGGGCTTGTCCAAAATGTGCTCTGGGTCAGTACTGATACAAACGGCGTCCTCCGCCCAGTCGCGCAGGTTAGTTGCTTGTGACAAGTTGGGGGATGTTCCCGTTACCATTACACCACATAAGAGTTTAAATATGGTCCAGGGAGTTATTTTCCATAGGGACCTACTTTTGCAGTCTGATGGCGAGCTGCGCGCCAACTTAGAGCGTAGAGGTGTTCATTTCGTCCGGCGCGTTCATCGGGGTCCGAAGGACAATCAGGTTGCTACCGGTGTCTTCATCTTGGCCTTCGAGGGTGACACATTACCGGAGAAGGTCAAGGTGATGGTCTACCGTTGTGACGTCAAGCCGTATATCCCTCCCCCGATGCGGTGCTTTAAGTGCTGGAAGTTCGGGCATATGTCTTCCCGCTGCACTTCCAGCCTCACATGTCGAGATTGCAGACGCACATCACATCCCAATACTCCATGTGCCCCGCCTCCCATCTGTGTCAACTGCGGAGAGCATCATTCCCCTTGCTCGCCTGACTGCAAAGTCTTTCAGAAAGAGCGCAAAATCATGGAATATAAGACCCTGGACCGGCTGACCTATACTGAGGCCAAAAGGAAATATGAAAGACTCCATCCTGTGAGAATGACATCTTCTTACGCAGCTGCTACAACAACTGTGCTAGCCCCATCAGTTTCCAGACTTCCAGCCAGCTCGATAAGCAGTAAGACTCCTCCTGCCCCCTTGCCCATGGGAGGCTCTACCCCACCGGTTGCTCCTGCACCACCTACCTCAGGAGCAACATCCTCCCACCCGTCTGGGACGTCTGTCCCCACTTCTCAGCCGGAGAAGCGTCTAAATTCTTCGGCTACTCTCGCCCGTAAGAGTTCCCTTGGGACCCTCCCTTCCCAGGGTTCCACCAGCGGGAAGGCTGACGGCCGACAGTGGCATAAGTCCTCATAAGTCCTCACCAGCGGCCGGGCGTAGGGCTTCACGATCCTCCTCCGTCCCGGAGACTGAACCGGTGAAGCCTTCCCAGCCGGTGAAACCCAAGGTTGAGCGAGAGAACTCCAAGAGAAAGACCTCTAAGGCCAAAGAACTTGCGGCTGCACCAACCCCACCGCACCCTTCGGGCTCTGCGTCTGAGGATGGGGTCGAGATTCTAGCGTCCGCTGAGGACCTTGATCCCGCCGGTCCCTCGGACGCCATGGATGCCACTCGCACGGGTACTGAATTGGTGGCAGTGAGTGAACAAGCGGCGTGAATTCCCTTCCCAGTCCTTTCACGCCTTTCTCAGCCATGGACAATATCATCCTCCAGTGGAACTGCGGCGGTTTCTTCCACCATCTAGCTGAGCTCCAACAACTTATCAGCCTTCACCCTTTCTTCTGCATTGCTCTTCAGGAAACTTGGTTTCCAGCAATGCGAACCCCCGCCCTCCGTGGCTATCGGGGTTATTGTAAGAACCGGGCAGCATATGAAAGGGTGTCTGGTGGCGTCTGCCTCTATGTCCTTCACACTCTGCACAGCTAGTCTGTCCCTCTCCAAACGCCTTTAGAGGCTGTCGCTGTTCGGGTGTGGACGCCACAGGCTGTTACCGTCTGCAGTCTTTACCTTCCACTGGATGGTGATGTCTCGCAGCATGTCCTGGCTGCGCTGATAGCCCAATTGCCGCCACCTTTCTTGCTATTGGGCGACTTCAACGCCCATAACCCTCTGTGGGGTGGGTCTGTGGCAACAGGTCGAGGCGCCACCATTGAGCATTTATTGTCGCAGCTCGATCTCTCGATTTTAAATGATGTTGCCTTCACACACTTCAGTGTGGCGCATGGCACATACTCCGCCATTGACCTTTCAATCTGTAGCCCTAGCCTCTTACCCTCTGTCCAATGGAGTGTGCATGACGACCTGTGTGGTAGTGACCACTTTCCGATCTTTCTGTCACTACCACAGCGTCACTCTTCTGGGCGCCCTAGCAGATGGGCTATGAATAAGGCTGACTGGGACTTGTTCTCCTCCACTGCCGCTCTTGAGCCTCTCTCTAATGATGACATTGATGCGGTGGTTCAATCGGTCACCACCGGCATCGTTACTGCCGCCGAATCTGCCATTCCCCGCTCCTCTGGGTCCCCTCGGCGGCGGACTGTGCCTTGGTGGTCGCCTGAGATCGCTGCAGCGATTACAGATCGCCGGCGGGCGCTAATGCGTCACAAGCGTCATCCCTACATTGAACACCTCATCACCTTCAAACGGCTGCGTGCGCGGGCCCGCCGCCTTATCCGCCAAAGCAAGCAGGAGTGCTGGGAGTGGTATGTGTCCACCATTGGCCTCCGTGTCACTCCATCGCAGGTCTGGGCCAAGATTCGACGCGTCTACGGCTATCGGACACCTGTCAGCGTCCCTGCGCTCTCACTGAATGGAGCAGTTTGTACTGACTCCGACGTCATTGCAAACCACTTAGCAGAGCATTCTGCTATGAGTTCCGCTTCTGCGAATTACCCCCGGGCCTTCCGCTCCATTAAAGAGCGGATGGAACGTCGGAGCCTTTCCTTTCGCACCCACACTTCTGAATCCTACAACGCTCCATTCACTGAGTGGGAATTTCACAGTGCCCTTGCCGCTTGCCCTGATACCGCTCCCGGGCCAGATAGCATCCACTGTCAGATGCTGAAACACCTTTCAGTGGACTGCAAGCGACGCCTCCTCGACCTGTACAACCGTCTCTGGGTCGAGGGTGAGTTTCCGTCGCAATGGCGGGAGAGCATTGTCATCCCCGTTTAGAAACTGGGCAAGAGCCCTTTGGAGGTGGACAGCTACCGCCCCATTAGCCTCACCAATGTTCTTTGCAAGCTTCTCGAATGGATGGTGAGCCGGCGCTTGCATTGGGTACTGGAGTCTCGGGGCCTTCTGGCTCCGTCTCAGGGTGGGTTCCGTAAAGGCCGCTCCGCCGCCGACAATCTGGTGAGCCTGGAGTCGGCCACCCGTACTGCCTTTGCCCGCCGTCAGCATCTGGTCGCTGTCTTTTTCGACATGCGGAAGGCGTACGATACGACATGGCGTCATCATCATCCTTTCTACGCTTCATGGATGGGGTCTTCGGGGCCCTCTGCCGATCTTTATCCGCAATTTCCTGTCGTATCGTACCTTCCGCGTGCAAGTCGCAGCCTCATATAGTTCCTCCCACGTCCAGGAGAACGGCGTGCCACAGGGTTCTGTTTTAAGTGTCTGCCTGTTTTTAATAGCCATTAACGGGCTCGTTGCGGCCGTGGGAAATTCTGTCTCCACTTCCCTGTATGCTGACGACTTCTGCCTTTACTACAGCTCTATTGGCATTGCAGCTGCAGAACGTCAGCTACAGGGCGCAATCCGCAAGGCGCAGTCTTGGGCTGCAGCGCATGGTTTTCGGTTTTCGGCTTCCAAGACCCGCGTTATGCATTTCTGCCGGCGCTGAACGGTCCATCCTGAGCCGCGGCTTTCTCTTGACAACGAACTTCTTGCTGTGGTGGAGACCCACAGGTTTTTGGGGGTGGTTTTCGATGCCCTGTTGACTTGGTTGCCTCATATCCGGCAGCTTAAACAGACGTGTTGGCGGCATCTAAACGCTCTGAGATGCTTGAGCCACACCCGTTGGGGCGCCGATCGATCTACCCTGTTGCGGCTCTACCAGGCGTTAATCCAGTCCCGTCTGCATTATGGGAGCCTGGCTTATGGCTCAGCATCCCCATCTGCGTTGCGGGTGCTGGACCCAATTCTCCACAGCGGGATACGCCTTGCCACTGGTGCTTTCCGCACCAGCCCTGTGGACAGCGTACTAGTGGAGGCAGGTGTCCCTCCACTGCGGTTACGACGCCAACGTTTGCTGGCCGCTTATGCTGCCCATGTTTTAAGCTTGCCCGGGCATCCAAACTATCTCTCCTGTTCCCTGCGATCGGTCGTCCATCTGCCAGAACGTCGGCCCCGGTCTGGTTGTACAATCGCGGTCCGCGTCAAAGAGCTTCTCTCCGGGCTTCGGGTTTTCACTGTTCCACCTCCTTTCCGGGCCACTTTGCGTACACCCCCATGGTGTGTTCTTCGCCCTTGCCTTCGGCTCGACTTGGCACAGGGCCCGAAGGACTCAGTCCCTCCAGAGGCCTTCCGCCGCCGCTTTTATTCCATCCTGGCCACGTATCAGGGCTCTGGCATTGTTTACACTGACGGTTCGATGGTTGCTGGTCGTGTCCGCTATGCGCTCACTCTAGGGGACCATTCCGAACAACGTTCCTTGCAGGATGGCTGCAGCGTTTACACTGCTGAGCTGGTCGCCATCTTTCGTGCCCTAGAGTATATCCGCTCCTGCTCAGGTGAGTCCTTTGTTATCTGTAGCGATTCCCTGAGCGGTTTACGAGCTCTCGACCAGTGTTTCCCTCGTTCTCGTCTGGTGATGGCTATCCAAGAGTCCCTGCATACTCTTACCCGTTGCGGCCGCTCTGTGGTCTTTGTGTGGACCCCCGGTCATGTCGGTATCCCGGGCAATGAACATGCTGACCGCCTGGCGAAAGAGGCCACGAGTCCACCATCTCTGGATGTTGGCCTCCTAGAGACTGATTTGCGGGCAGTCCTCCGCCGAAAAGTTTTTGCGCTTTGGGACGCTGAATGGCGCAATCGGATCACGCCCAATAAACTCCGTGCCATTAAGGAGACGACGACTGTGTGGCGGTCATCCATGCGAGCCGACCACAGGGACTCAGTCATCCTTTGTCGGCTCCGCATTGGCCACTCCCGGCTGACACACAGTTATTTACTGCGCCGGGAGGACCCTCCTCTATGTCGCTGCGGGGCGGCTTTGACAGTGGCCCACATTTTGTTGGCCTGCCCCTTTTAGCTGTGGTCAGGCAGACATTTGCGCTGCCTGATACGCTCCCTGCCCTTTTATCTGATGACCCTGTTATGGCTGGCTTAGTTTTACGTTTTATTCGGGCAAGGGGTTTTTTATCGTTTACTCTGAGTGTTTGTTCTGTTCTTTTGTGTTGATTCTGGCCATTGGCCTACGATTTTACGCTGAGTTTTTAATGTGTTCTCGGTGGTTGGCTTTCCTTTTTATCTCTATGGTCGGCCAACCACCGTCACACTCTGTGTGATTTCAATTTGTTTTGTCTAATCTCTGTAGGAGTATTTCTTGTCCTGTGTCGTCTGACGTCTTTCCTGCTGTTCGTTTTTATTCTCTTTGGGTGGTTTTAATTTTTTGGAAAAAGGGACCGATGACCGTCGCAGTCTGGTCCCTTAAATCCCCCCAAACCAACCAACCAACCAACCAGAGTGGCTGGCTCATCCTATTATCTTCGTGATCGGCCAGCCACAGTCATCTGCTGTACAGTTTTAATTCCTTCTGCCTTTCTTCTCTGTTGTTTTTGTTGCTGTGCTCCGTTTTCCGTGTTGTCTTACCATTGACCTTGGGGCTTTTCTTTCCCCAGGATTGTTATTTTAGTGCTTCGCCTGACTGGTGGATAGTTCCAATGTGCTTTGTGTTTATATGAAACAAGGGACCGATGACCTTTGCAGTTTGGTCCCTTTAATCCAACCAGCTATTTTTGCGTGATTTTACCGATTTTATTGTGATTGATAATGTTGCACCTGATCATGATACGGGCACTGCTATTTTAGTGCGTTCTGGTTTACCAATATCTAATGTTGACATTGTACCGAACGGTCGCGCTGTTGCTTGTACCATTTTTGGCATTGTGTTTGTCAATGTGTACGCTCCGTCGGGAAATGTTAAACGGGCCAGGGCTGAATTTTATGGTAGATATTTGTCAGCTTTTATCCAGGAATGTCGATACTTTAATCGTCGGGGGTGATTTTAATTGTGTTGTAGAGGACAGAGATCAAGAGCCGCGTCCGAAAAAATGTCACGAACTGGGTGCTTTAGTCACTAGTTTCCAATTGCTCGACACGTGGCGTGTTTTACACCCGTATTTCACCTACTTTACCTACTTTTACGGTACCGGGCGTAGCCGCCTCGATCGGATTTGTGTGTCTAGGCGGCTGTCTGCCCGTGTTTGTCGTGACTGCTGTCGTATTTTCCGACCACTCCAGTTACTCCTGTCGTCTTTTATTACCTCGATTGTGTTTTCCTCGTCGTACCAATGTGTGGAAGTTCAATTGTAGTTCACTCAATGACGACCATTTTGTGACTCGTTTTAACCGTATGTGGCCAAGGTTGGTGCGGACTCGAGGCGGTCATAGTAGCACCATTGAGTGGTGGGTTGGGATCGCTAGGCCGGCGATTAGGAACTTTTTAATCGATTACAGCCGTGAGGCGGCACGCTGGCGTCGGGCGACGGCTCGCTTCCGCCAGGCTTGTTTACGAGACTTGGCGTTGCGAGTGACGTCACAGCCCGAGTTGTTGCCTACTCTGAAGAAATTTCAAGCTCAGCTTTTACTTGACATGCGTGCCGTTGGCGATGGAGTGACCGTCCGAAGTCAGCCTGCAGGACTTGTTACTGGGGAACCTCTGTCCATTTACCATTTAAACAGGGAACGCAAACACCGCGAACGTTTGAGCATTAATGTTTGGCAGCTGCGAAACGGCGGTCGAACCTCTGTACAGTCTGAAATTGAAACCGATATTTTTGAACATTTCGATTCGCTTTTCCGTGCTGTTGACGAGGATTCCGACGCGTTGCGAGATTTTTTGCAGACTGTACCACATGTCTTAACTCGCCCGGACAGGAATCATTTAAATGACGCCTTCACGTATGATGAGGTTCTCGACGCCGTTCGTCGGAGTCCCAAAGGGAAGTCCCCAGGTCCCGATGGGATTCCTGCGGAATTTTATTTGAAATTTTTTCATCTTTTTAGTGAGATTTTAGTGGATTTGGTGAATGATATTCAAAATGGTGTGACTGTACCAGCTGCTTTTGCGGAGGGGGTTGTGACGCTCGTTCCCAAATCCAATGCTGTGCCACATATCGACGCTGTCCGTCCGATTACTTTATTGAATGTTGATTACAAGATCGTCACTCGCTGCGTCGCTCAGCGACTTAAAAGCATTTTGCCGGCGGTACTTAGTGATCAGCAAACGTGTGCGGTGCGCGATCGGAATATCTTTGACGCTATACTTGCTTACAGGGACTGTATTGGTTATGTGAAAAGTGCTCGGCTACGGACAGCGGCGATTTTATTAGTTGATTTTAAGAATGCCTTTCACCGTATTAGTCATTTTTATTTGCGTCAGGTTTTGGTACGCATGGGGTTTGGTTCTAAATTTACCAAATTAGTGTCGCATCTGTTGCACAATGCTACGTCACGTATGTGTCAATGGTCGTCTTACTCCTGCTTTTCGTGTGGGTCGCTCCGTGCGGCAGGGGTGTCCGCTTTCCATGGCGCTTTTTGCTATTGCGCTGCATCCCCTCCTCCGCTATATCAGTCAGGAATGTTGCTGCAGTCAGATGGGGGCTACCAGATTGATTTGTAAAGCATACGCTGATGACCTTTGCGTATTTATTGAGCATTTCGACGATGTTGACAGGTTGCAAGTTGTCCTGCACAACTTTGAACAAGCTACGGGGGCGGTTGTCAATACCCGGAAAACTGTTCTTTTACCGCTCACCGCTTGCGCACCTACTCTTCGTAGGGACTGGTTTTGTGTACAGCAGCAGCATAAAGTTCTTGGGGTCCTTTTATCTTCGAACCCACAGCAGATTGAAGCATTAAACTGGCGGCCTACGCTGCATCGGATTCGTGCCGTTGCAAAGATCTATGCGGCCCGAAATTTGTCCCTTCGGGAGAAGGTGTATTTTTTTTTTTTAAAAAAATACTTTATTTTATTAAAACCCAATATCATACATAATTAACCGGAAGAGAACATACAAGCACCATCAATATCAGAAGTGGAAATAGCAATTAAACAATTAAAAAACAACAAAGCTAGCGGAGAAGACCAACTAACGGCAGAGCTATGGAAGTACGCCGGAGAAAACGCAGTGGCCAGCCTCCACAAGAACATTCAAAAGATCTGGAAAGAGGAGAAATTACCGACAAGATGGACAACAGCGATAATATGTCCCATCCACAAAAAAGGGAGTAAGACAGACCCAGGCAATTATAGAGGGATCTCCCTACTGGACTGTACGTACAAGATTCTCTCCAAAATAATTTATAACAGGGTCAGAGACCAACTAGAAAAAGAACTGGGAGAGTATCAGGCGGGATTTAGACCGGGAAGAAGCTGCCCAGAACAAATATTAAACCTAAAGCTAATCATCGACTACTACAAATCAAGAAACAAACAACTAGTGATCTCTTTCATCGATTTCCAAAAAGCCTACGACAGCATACATAGAGAATCTTTGAAGAAGATACTGAGAAATTTAGGCTTACACCCCAAACTGATCAAAATGATTGGGCTTACACTGGAGAACACAACCTCTAAAGTCAAATTCAGAGGAGCAACCTCAGACGCGTTCGAAATTAAAACAGGATTAAGACAGGGGGACGGGCTGTCCCCAATTCTGTTTAACTGTGCACTGGAATATCTGATGAGAGAATGGAGGAAGATTAATCCAGAACTAATAAAAGTAGGAACAAAAATCAAAGTAAACTGTTTAGGTTTTGCGGACGACTTAGCGCTATTAGCAAACAACATAAAAGAGGCAAGAACGCAAATTGAGACACTAGAAGAGATAGCTGGGAAAATTGGACTAAAAATCTCGTTCCAAAAGACCAAAATCATGGTCAGGGATCCTCTCTGCGTTGATCACATATCAATTTTCAACACTAAAGTAGAACTGGTGAAAAAATTCAAGTATCTAGGGGAAACAATAACACACAACAATAACGAGAAAATAAACTGGAAAGAAAGAACTGACAAACTGAAGAAGTCTCTATTCACAACTCAGAACATATACAATAAGAGATGCCTATCAACAAAAACCAAAATCAGACATTACCAGACGGTGATTCTCCCGGAAATACAATACGCATGCGAGACAATCTCCGGACCGTATAAAATAGGAGAGATAGAAGCAATAGAAAAAATAGAAAGAAGGATAGTAAGAAAGTGTATAAACAAGAAGAACCTAGTGGAAGGCCAATGGAGAATAATCCCAAACGAAACCGTCTACAAAACAATCACTCCACTAATAGAATTCTTCAGAAGGAAAAGGATATCATTCCTGGGACACATACTGAGAACGGAAGACACTAGACTAGCTAAACGACTGATCGACTTTTATTGGAATAAAAAAATCAAGTCAAACTGGGTGAGAGAAGTGCAGAAGGACATGGAAGAACTAGGAATCTCGAAGGAGGATCTTGTAACAAAATCACAGAAATACAGCGAATGGGTAAAAACAAACACAATAACACTCACGCACAAACCAAGGCAGAGACGAAATGTGGTGTATTCAGAGGAGGAAAGAAAACGAAGATCGGAACGGCTCAAAAAAATATGGGCTAAAAAGAAAGAAGAAACAGCCAAACAAATGAAACGGCTAAGGACGACTACAAGATTTGAACTAAAGTGATCCAATAGGGTCGTAAAAGCAATAAATAAATAAATAAACATAATTAACCCACCACCTAAAATCATTAGTGGGTCGAACTTAGCTACAATTTACATTTCAGCAGCATTTACTTTATCATTTATTTCTACTGTTAGTATTAGCTACAGGAAGTTAGTTCAATCTACAGGTATCTATTTTATCTACAGGCATCTATGTGGATTAATGTTAGGCAATCATACTATCAACTCTAATCTACTTTTCAACTAATAACTACATCCTGCAGCGTTACAGGTGTGCCAGTATGTAATATAAACCTACTATTTTGTGGCCGTGCCCACCGAGCTAACCCCAGTGGGCGTGCCCCTGGCACTGGGCTGGCCTTTCAACAATCGCTGCAGGTCTAAGAAAGATTTTCCTATAATCTACTTCTACAATTATAGTAATAAAATTATTATGAGTCGTAGTTGGTGTGCTGTAGTCTTAGCTGGTATGGTCGCACCCTCCCCCTAATCCTGGATGCGTCGGATCCCGATCGTCGTTGACGGTCGGCCAGTACGCACCCCGGCGGAATGGGATGATGCGTTTGTCGTTAAATTTTGGATCCTATCTACTCAATCTCCCTTCTGTATTCCCTTAGGATCTTGGCGGATACCTCGCTAGCCAGTTTATCAATAATGGCGAAGGTGGTAGCGTCCCTAATGAGGTGGATAGTGTCTGTATCAGGCAATGAGTTTCGTAAGTCCAATGCAACGTCGTCGAAAAGCGGACACTCGTAGACGACATGATCCGGAGTGCCCAGTTCAGCACCACAGTCACACGACGGTGTCGCTCTTTTCCCGAACCGGCAAAGATATGCCGGATACGGGCCATGCCCAGTGAGGAAGTGCAGCAGTCCCTTACTTGGCTGAAAGTGCTTCATCTGTAGTCTTTCCAGCACGTTTGGTAAAAGTCGGTGTGTTCTTCTCCCGGTCTCTTCCCCGTCCCAGATTTCGTGCCAAAGTTTCATTCCCCTTCTTTTAATTGTAATTTTGTCCCCCACTCTAACCCCCAGTATGTCCATAGTTTTTTTCAATTTTACCCTTTTTCACCCAATACCATGCAGCCTGCTCCCTGATTTTTACGTCAAGGGGGCATAGACCCATGAGTATTAGCAATGCTCCCCCTGGTGACGTTCTATATGCCCCCACTGATCGAAGAATCATGTTCCGCTGCACCCTCCGCACGGCCATGGCAGGAACGACCCTCGTGAGCCTGTGGGCCCAGACCCCGGACCCGTAGCCCACGATGGAGACTAAAATGGTGTTATGGTACAACTTGATGAGGTTTGGTGGAAGATGAAATCGTCTGTGGCCAATGTTGATGAGATTATGTAATACTTCTAAAGCCCTGTGTGTAGTTACTTCGATATGCCTGGCGAAATTCCATTTTTCATCTAATATTACCCCTAAGTATCTAGCCTCTCGACGACGTATGACTGGCGCGCCATCCATCCTAACTGTAGGGTTTCTGACCAATTGGCCCTTTAAGAGTAGATAAGTGGATTTGTTAGGTGCTATTTTTTGCTTAGTTTTGTGACACCATTGTGAGAGTAGTGTCATGGTTCTCTCTATCTTCGGTTCTAGTTCCTCTCGGCTCCGACCGCCGACCAACAGGAGGAGGTCATCAGCGTAAGCTATCACCTCTAGCACATCTGCACAGCTCTCCAAGGTCTCAAGGAGAGGCTCCATATTGATATCCCAAAAGAGTGGCCCCAGGACAGAGCCCTGTGGACACCCCTTTGTTATCTTCTTGCCCACTCTTCCGCTAGGGGATGATAGCCAAACCTCCCTGTCCACACAATAGCTCCTAAGGCATCCATATAGCGGCCCTGGGCACTCCTTCTCTCGCAAGCGAGAGAAAAGCGAAGGCCACCACAGGTTGTCAAAGGCGCCACTGATGTCCATCATGATGCCAACTATGTACTTATGTGTGGACGACCCGCAGACCTCAGCCGCCATGGCGATTGCGTCAGACGCAGAACGCCCCGGCCTAAAGCCGAACTGCCTGCTGCTCATTCCACAAAGCACTCGGTGTGCCATCAGCCTGTCAGCCAGCAGCCTCTCTAGCAATTTTCCCAATAGATCCAACAGACAAATGGGTCTGTAGGACTTAACCTCTTTTGGATCCTTATCCAGTCCCTTTTTTATTATAACAACGTTTGCCTGTTTCCAGATGGTAGGAAACTTTTTGAGGCTTAGGGCCTCGTTGTAGATTCTGGCTAGAGGTGCTACTAGTTGAGGAGCGAGGTATTGCACCACCACCGCTATGATGCCGTCTGGTCCTGGGGCCTTTCCTCTCTTAAGTGCTTTAATGTGCTCCGCCACCTCGTTCTCCGAAAAAGGGTACACCAAGGTGTTGTTATGGTACTCTTCTAACTGAGCTTGCCTAATTAGGCCTTGTTCTTCCGTGTCCTTATTTTCCATGTCATCAGGAAGTAGGGACCGGAGAAGGACTTCAGCAGTTTCCTGCCATGTCCCTGTCATCCGATTCCCATCCCTGATGGTTGATAGTACCATAGGTGACCTAATTTTTTCCCTGACTATTTTATAAGGAATACCCCAGGGATCTGTAGCCAATTGGCTTTGGACATACTTCTCCCAGCTTACTAGCCTAACCCTTTTGAGCTCCCTCTGGAACTCCTTCTTGGCATTCCTATAAATTTCCAGCCATCTCTGTTTCTCTTCCCAGACGACACTTCGCTGGTAGTACCTCCTCGCCCTCCTGACAGACTGACGCATCTGCCCCAGTTCGGCTGACCATGGTGCCGGGGAGGCCGCGACAGCCCTCCTCCTAGTCGGTACTGCAGCCTTTATCGCGCTTGTGATGGCACAGACCAGTTCTGCAGCATGCCTATCGACGTCTTCATCACCCTCCGGCCATGTCGGGAGAACGAACTCTCTTGCAAGGCGCTCCCAATCAGTTTTGTTGTAGTTTAATTGAAATTCTCACCCTATGTCCCAGTGGCATTCCCTATCTGTAAGCTCAAATGTTATTAGATTATGGTCACTTGTCGTTACTTGGTCTCTTACTCTCCAGTTATTCAAGTGACCAGCAAAGTTTGGTGATACTAGCGTTATATCTATGTTAGTTCCTTCTCCTCCTCCGCCTGTGTAGGTGGGGGGATTCCCGGCTCTGTTTGCGACCAAGTACTGCAATGACATTATCGTTTCCTCCATCTTCTCCCCTCTACCGTCCCGGGCGCCACTGTACCACAGGGGGGACTTCGCATTGACATCTGCCACCACCACTATCTTACTACCTCTTAGTGCTATTGTGATTCTTGATAGTTGAGCTAGATATGCTTCGATGTCCTCGCCATATTGGTAATACATATTGACTAAGTGAATGACCCCGACTGGAGTTTGGAGTTCGATTACGATACAATGTTCATTTGATAGATGTGCGAGCACTGTAACTCGTATAGCTCTATTTAAGATTATAGTGGTGGCTTTAGGGTCGTCTCCAAAGGATACTGTTTGCCAGTTAACACTGGCGAAAGCTATGTTCCCCGCAAGAGAGTATGGCTCTTGAAGACAGAGTACGTCAAGACTCATCTCCTCCACCACCCTTCGTAGCTCCTGCATGACTAATCGACTATTATGTGCATTTAGTTGTCCTATTTGTATCCTGGTTGTCATGGGAAATACGTGTGTACGTATTGTTCTGGAAAGTTCTTCCTCCAGTCAAAAGCTATTCTTCCATTGGCTAGAACAGCCTGGTTGTATATTTCGTCTAGCTTGAATGTCTCATTCCTTCTTTGAAAAACTTTTTCAACAAGGTCACGCAGGGCGCCGAAGTCAGTGGGGAGATTCATGGACTTTAAGTGTATTCTATCGACTGCCTCCATGGCCAAGAAGGTGACTTTACGTCCATACTTGTGTCCCACCCGCACTATATGCTTTAAAGCTGTGGTCAGGACAGCCGGCTCCTCCAGACGCGAAAGTTGCAAAGCGTGTTCCAGATTAGGGTAGATCCTGATGGGATCCACCTCTAGACGTTTAACTAGTGATTGGTCACAAGCAGCGGTAACCATTGTACTACTGATCGTATTGACCTGAACTGGTCCTTCGGATGTGGAGCTACTATTAATTTGGCCTGCTATTGCAGGACGCCTAACTATGGGTGCCCGAACTTCTGGCGGTCTCGAGTTTCGGGGGGAGGGGAGAGCGATAGCTTCCCGTTCACACAGATCCGTCTGGACGGACACATCTACCATTCTTGTTCTTGTTTTGCTTCCTTCAACGAAGGCTAAGAATTGCCTGAATTTAACAGCCCTAGCCGCGTCCCTCCGCCTCTTCCCCGGATACTTCCTTTTTGGCATCCTGCACACAGCTGCAGTTTCAGCCATAATCAATTCTTGAAATTAATCTTTGCTCCAACATCCTATAGGTTGGGCAATTCCTGCCTGAGGCATTGCAGGTCTTCTTGCCTCTCTTCGTACATGGAATACAGATTCCAGTTTTTGTGCAATTTTTTCTTATATGATCCTCCGCTCCACATCTGGAGCAAGCCGGCTTCCTGTCACAGTACTTGTGGATGTGATCTAAATCTCCACAGTTGTGGCAGCGAGGCACCACCAAGTAATCCCTAACGTTGATAGCGTGAAACCCAACGTATATCCTTCCCATAGATGTAAGCCTTTTCCACATAGATGTTAACATCTTGGCTAGGGCGTGGTACCTTGCGCAGGTTCTCCCGGTACCCAAGCAGTTGGGGCGCGCCATCAAACAGGCGGTCTACTGGTTTTTATGGAGGGGGGAGATTTTTAAGGTATCGCATGCTGTCTGCACTTTGGGTCTGTCCGACGGCGGTTTGGGACTCGTCGATTTTTCCGCCAAATGTGCGGCACTTTTTTGGAAGCGAATTACCGCTGTTATGCAGAAGGCACCTTGCAGTCCCACCGCGGTTGTTTTTAATCGTTACCGTCCTCATTCTGAAGTGGCACCTGTTTCTGTGTCGCACATCCCGTTTTATCTTTCTTACGTGCGCCGCTACTATTTCGATAATAGTTAGCTGACGCTTTGTGACGTCTCCGCCCACGCGGTTAGCGCTGTCTGCAATGCTTTCCGCGGACCTCCTATTCGCTGCAAGTGGGAGTATCGATTGCCACGCTGCAATTGGGTGGCGGTGTGGCAAAACCTCGCCAACAAAGTTCTCCCGGCTTCCATACACGCTGTGTGGTACAAGGTGGTGCATCGCACCTTCCCCACCAACTCCAAACTTCATTCCATTAATCTTATCCCGTCTGGAGTGTGTGACATGTGTACTGCCGACGATACTCTTGAACACCGCTTTGCGTGTGACCGCTTCCGCCGTGTTTGGGACGTCGCCAGGGATATGATCCGTCTGATTCAGAGGGTGGGCACTCGAACCGTTATTGTGGATGATGTATTAATTCCGCAGTGTGTTGTCTACCCCACCACCAAGCGAAATGCCACGGTGTGGATCTTTGGCCACACCGTTTTTGCTATATTCGCCTTAATGTTGTGTACCGATTTGGACTTCGTTACATTTTTATGGACCCAACATACTCAGATTCAGACATCGCCACACTATCGGCGAAATTTTGCAAATTTTTTGCAGGTCGCACTAGCGCATGCTTTTGCACGAATGTCACTACCTGCGTAACTTGGACGTTATTCTCTCATATTTTCTATTGCCCTTGAGCGACACAATATGAATTAATGCGACTTTCTCTACTTTTTCTGGAACGAAAAATTGACGAAACTTGACTACCGAACGAAATCAGAAGTCTTTTCAGTTTTTTCTGGACGTTATTGCCAAACTTCTTGTTTGGCATGTCTCAGTATTAATTTTTTTTCCCGTTTGTGGCGTGACGAGATTCTTTACTGGTGTTTCAGTTATAATTCCTGGTGGTGACTGTTTGCGTTTTTCTTCATTTTTTCATTTCTTTTATTGTGGAGCACTCCAAATTCTCGTCACGTGTCTGTGCTCGACACTCTTTGGACTTTTTGTCGGTGTGGAATTTACCACCGGTGTCCCGAAACATTGTTTTACGGTCCATATGAGTGGTGACGGGTGTGGGGGCGCCACTGTGGCCAGGCCTCAGACTAAATTGACCCCTGCCCTCATTGCCGCCGCCTGCCTGCCACGCTCGTTGCCAGACCGTTCGAATTCGATATAAAAAAAAATGGTGCGGCCTTTCTTTATAGATTCTTTCTGGATTCTACAATTCACGTACACTGTAACTACACCCCACCGTGTGTTTAAGTGTGTTCCTGTGGATGCCACGTCTCGTACCTTCTCGTTCGGTTTGAGTGCCGGTGTCTACCGGTTTTTCTCATTTTGCAACGTGAATGGAGATTTCCTTATTGGTGTTCAACAATGACTTTTCTTTTCCGGTGGATGCATCGTCCTGGTTGCGTTTGAATGTTTTGTGTTCGCTTTGGACCGTAGTCACCGTCGGTTGTTACGGCGTGAAGCCGTCTTTTCTTTCTATTTTTTTTGCGTATCAATGGGAGGCATTCTCAACTTTCGTTTCTCACACATTGGAGGAATATTTCCCTTTTGTTACATGTCCAGGACGCCACACTGCCTAATTGCCACATGTGTTCCTCGCCGATGAAGCCGACCGTTGAACAGCGTACACCGGTTCACCTCGAGGGAGCCGCCAGTAACTTTTATAGCCATTGAAGCTCGCCAAAAGACGGCAATTCATGGAGAGCGTAAAGGCCGGGCTATAAGGGGAGATGGGAGGCCCGTTTTTTTTAAAAAAAAAAGTGCTGTTGGGTCTATCTTTTTTCTTTTTACGTCGCTACACCTGCCACGCCTCTTTTCATACTGACGTTCAGGTGTGGCAAAGGTGGTTCCACAGGCATTTTAAACTGCTGTATTAAACGTAAGATACGAAATTGCAGTAATGAACTCAGTTTGAGCAAGAATGCGCGAAGGAAGAGTGCTAGAACACCTTGAAAACAACAAAACACTACGCATCGACAGATGAGTTCTGAAATACGTCAGGGCTTACTGTTTTGTAGCAGTGCTAAATTCCAAAAACTAACAAAATAAATACATTAAAAAAAACACACACACACACACAACTGTTCTGGACCGATCACCGAAGATAAGCAACGACGTTACTACTCAGATGGGTGACAGCCTGGGAGCTCTGGCTGACTTCAGTTTTTGCTTTTTTGTCGCTGCCCCTGGCAGCCCTCTTTTCGTGCTACCTTTCCGATGTCACAAAGATGTTTCCACAATGATTTAAAACTGTTGTAATAAACATAAGATACGATATTAACGAACTCAGTTTGAAGAGGAGAGTGCCAAGGAAGGTTTCCAAAGTGCCTCTGTGAGTAACAAAACAGTATGAAAGGACAGAAACGTTCTGAAATACGTCAGGGCTTATTGTTTTGTAGCGGTGTACAACTGCAAATTTGTAAACAAAAATCTACCTTTCGCCGCTAGAAGAGATGGATGCTTTGGCGAAGCGCCTGTGTCTTCTATCCTAGTTTCCGCACCTTTCCCCGGCACAGTGCTGCTCTACTAGCTGCGAAACGGCCGCCCACGGCGTCTCGCAGATGTTTCTCGTGCTTGTGCTGTCATATGGACCGCGACCCGAGCGGCAGCGAGCGGCAGTCGAGCAAAGTCGGGACGGAAGGGGAGGCGACACGACAGGCGAGAATGCACCGCGCAAATTACGCAAATATCTGGAAGCGCGGCGCGTGTCAGGCAGGTGAGAAAGCTTCCGTCGGTCCAGCAGGACACTGCCACAGCCCGCGCAGCCACCCGGCGCCCGGCCGCGCGCACGCCCTAAAGATGCGTCGCCCGCGAGTGTCGGAGGCCGCACGCACCAAACGAATGACAGGCGGTGCATCGAGCAGCTGTGTCGCGTGTCTCGCCTACTTGCTTTGCGTCAAATGTGCCACGGAAAGCGGCGATTGCGTGTGTTGGGAGAAGAGGCGAATGCTTCTTCTGTGGCGCGGCTACAGTATAAGGACGCCAACGGCCATACCATGTTGAATACACCGGTTCTCGTCCGATCACCGAAGTTAAGCAACATCGGGCCCGGTTAGTACTTGGATGGGTGACCGCCTGGGAACACCTCGGTGCTCTGCGCTCCGCCGGCCCGTGGTGTTTCCGTTCCGCGCGCCGAAGCGTGTGGTGTTCGCGAGGCGACTTGCTTGCTTTGCTTCTTTAACGGTACGTACTGACCATGATGGAAAGTGAAGATCGGAACAACAATATTCAGTGCGAACTGCCCACGCCGACGTCCTGTTCAGCTCCCACGTGAACGGCCTGTAGACGCCTCTGGCCAGTTTGTGCCGCTTCTTAGTGAAGTAGTAGCGGGCACGGTATCCCACCCCGTCCCACCGGTTCCGCCACCTGCAGTAGACGCACCCGTTCCCTCTGTTTCAGTGTCTAATGTTATGGATGTTGTAGACGCGACACCGGTAGAACCTCTTCCTTCGCAGTCAGAGTCCGTTCCGTCACCTGAAGTACCGGTACCGTCTGTCCCTGTTTCTGAACATGTGGAGGCGATTCTGCCCCCGCCGCCTGCCCCGAAGGAAAAGCCTACGCTGCCGAAGCAGCAGCGTAAGCGGAAGGGGAAGAAATCCAGGGACAGCTCACCGCCCATTCTCTCAGGAACTGGTAGTGACTCGGAGACACTGTCGTCGTGCTCAGGGGGTGGGACGAAAGATACGAGGGAGACGCGTATACAGGAGCAGACCCAGCATTTACGTCAGATACTGGGGGGTCAGGGCGATAGGGCTGAGCCGCCTGTTAAGCGTAAGAGCGATCAGGTCGGCAATCTGTCACTGCGACGGCAACGCACGCGTTCGGAGGCGGCTGCGGCCTCCCCCGCCCGTACGAAACCGATGGAGGCAGAATTCTCGCAAGTTGACAGGGACCGTATGGAACAGGATGACGCTTGGTGGAAGTCGCCGGAGGACGCCCCACTGTCGGGGGTGGTTCCGGACCCCCCACCCGCACCTACGTAAACGCATTCCTGTTCAAACCACTCAGTAGTTGTTTTAATGTTACCTTTCTGCGTTTGTCAATGTTTATTTGTGTTTGTCCTAATCACGCTGTGTCTTGCACGTGGACAATATTTTACGGTAGAGCTTTCTCCCCTTTGCTCTTTCTGTACAGTGCCTTGCTAAAGGTTTCCGAGTGTAGCAATGGTGTTATCTTTTACGATGAATGTCTGCCGTGACGTGTTTGTCGGCCCATGGACGGTGCAGTATCGCCGCTTGCCTTCCTGTTGCCGCCGTTATCATCTGATTTCAGTGTTGTGCTTATTATGTTTCGCTTCGATTGTCATATTACCTTGTGGCAATGTTGCTATGTTGAGGGGCGGTTTCTGTCTGCTTTTTGGCGTCCTTTTTTGCAGCAGTTTATTTTTAGAAATCCATGTGTTTTCCTGTGCTTACTTGCTGTCTGATGTCTGTTGTTCTATCGACGGTTTATCAATGCCGCTTAATATTCATGTCCACCTTGCTGTATTGCTGTCGTTGTGAAGTTTTTGTAATGTGCCAGCGATGTTGTAAGTTTGGCGTACTTATTGCGTGTCATATAAATGACAATTGGCATGCCATGTTTGTTGCGTTTTTCCGCTGTCTTTCCGGAAAGATTGTAATACGCACGTTTAATTATGTGGTGTTGGTTGTCGTTATTTCGCGTAGCTGTTGTGTTCCACTGTGTTCGGTCTGCGCTGTGCGCATGTTCAATGCACGCATGTTTTTCTCTTGTCATTTTGTTACTTTTATTATGCATGACTAATGTCCTAATCTGTTGCACATTATCAGGTGGGTCTTGCTTTGCTGCGGGGTCTTTGTTTGCCGCTTTTTTTCCACTTGTGCAACTTCCTGCGGGTTTGCAAATTCTAGAATGGCGTTATTCCGGCCAGTTTTGTCATGTTTTTCTTACAAGTTCTACTGTGTTATTAACGGGGTGGGTATGTGGTATCTGCCCACTTGTGTTTTTACGTTTTATTTTTCATTATGCATGTTGTGTCTCTCTCCACTTTTACATTTGTACATGTTCACTTCCATTTGTCTCCTCATGACAGGGATATCGTTTTGTGTACTTTCCTACCATGTTAAGTGACGCGCCTCCTGTCGGATGCCTTGATGGTTTTCTCTTTACTCCACCTGTAGACCGATGAGTTTATTTTCAATCTTAACGTTGAATGTCAATACCGTCACGGCTGCGTATAAGGTGTTATTATTTACTAACCTCATCAAATTTGGCCGTTATGATGTTTTTCTCCAGGAGGTGGCCGGTAGAGTTTTTAGTGATATTCCTGGCTATGGTGTTGTTTACAATGTGGACCGTGATTCTAAGTGTGGCACTGCCATTTTATTTAAAGACTCGTTGGAGCCACAAGATGTTCAGGCGATGCCTAACGGCCGTGCTATTGCGTGTACGATCCGAGGAGTCCGTGTTGTAAATCTCTATGCGGCGTCGGGCACGGACAAGCGCCGTGACCGGTCGCGTTTCTTTAGTTATGAGATTTGTCCTTTTTTAACGCCTGGTCGTCCACTTGTGGTAGGAGGGGATTTTAACTGTGTTGTTGATGCTGCAGATATGAGTACCGCTCCCACACTGTGTCAAGAACTTGCCGCGATGATTACTGCTGCTGATTTGTGTGATACTTGGCGACATTTTCACCCACGTCGCACTGTATTCACGCACATCTACAACACCGGGGGCAGTCGCCTTGACCGTATTTATGTCTCTCGCGCCCTCAAGGATGCTCTCCGTCGTGTTGACGTGCTCCCCGTGGCGTTCAGTGATCATTGTGGCTACGTTTGTGATGTGCGGCTGCAGGGTGGAGCTGCGGCTCCTGTCCCGCGGGTTTGGAAGCTAAATGTCACTCACTTGCCGAAGGACGGTTTCCGACTAACTATTACGGCTGTGTGGGAATCTTGCGTTCAAAAAGTTGGCACCTACCCTTCGACGCTTGATTGGTGGTTGGCGTTAGCTAAGCCTCAGCTACGTCGTGCCGCGCAAGCGTTCAGTCGCGAGGAGTCGTACTGGAGGAACCGTACGCTCGACTTTTACCAGCAGTGCCTTAGGGATGCTTTCGACGCCCCTATTGACCAATATGGTAACCTCCGTCTGCGGCTCAATCGCATTAAGAGCAAGATTCTGGGGATTCATCGCGAAAGGGCGAAAGGCTACATAGTCCGTAGTCGTTTTGCGGGCGCCGTTGATGAGGAGCATCCGACTACTTTTTATTTGGCAAAGGAGAGACGCTTGGCGTCTACGAAATGTGTTCGCAGTTTAACAGACGCTGGCGATCGCCTCAGTGGCAGGCGGGATATGGTCGCTCACGTCACTGCGTATTATTCCGCGTTGTTTTCTCACTATGATGGTGATGGCATCGCCACAGCCGCCTGTTTAGATGAGTTGCGTTGTTTTTTGACGGACGACGATCGCGCCGACTTAACTGCAGCGTTGTTGCCACAAGATGTCTTATCTATATTGAAGGCGTGTCCCAAAGGGAAGTCTCCAGGGCCCGACGGTTTACCGACGGAATTTTATCTCGCTGTCTGGGACATTATTGGAGGCATGTTCACTTCATTGATTAACGAAGTCCTTCGTGGTGTGGCGGTACCCGGCCGTTTTATGGACGGTAGGGTGGTGCTTATTCCTAAGAAGGAAGGCGACTGTCGCGTCCAAGACCTGCGGCCTATCACCTTATTAAATGCCGACTATAAGATCGTTGCGAGGTGCGTGGCTGACAAGTTGAAATCTGTCATGGATAAGGTTATTGCTGCTCCCCAGTCGTGTGGAGTACGGCATCGTAACATTTTTACTGCGGCTTCTGCATACAGGGATGTTGTCTGTTCAGCAGCGGCTCCTGGTTCCTCCGCCGGAATCTTATCCATTGACTTCGCCAACGCCTTCGATCGTGTCAGCCACGAATACCTCCTTCAGGTCATGTCGCGCATGGGTTTCGGTCTCCGATTTCTGGAAGTGGTACGCAACTTACTCACGGGAGCTCGGTCGGTCGTCATTGTCAATGGCTGGCCGACAGTGCCTCTTCCGATACGTCGTTCTGTTCGACAAGGCTGTCCGTTGTCCATGTTTTACTTTGTGCTTGCCATCGATCCACTGTTGCGAGCTCTCGACCGTACACTCCATGGGATTCAAATTGGCAATGAGTCGTTGCGATGTTCAGCTTACGCTGATGATGTGGGCGTTTTTGTAGCGCATACGGGGATATTGATGCCACTAGAGCTTTATTGGAACGTTACGAACGAGCTTCTGGTGCCCGAATAAACGCACGGAAAACTGTGCTCCTTCCACTGGGGTTGCACGGTGTTGACGACCGAAGGCCGTGGTTCCGCGTTGTTTCCCACCACACCATTTTGGGTGTCGACGTTACTGCGTCGCCGCAGAACATGCAGGCTCGGAACTGGCGGTCACTCCTTACGGGTATTCGCATTCTTTGTCGTACACATGCTTCCCGACGGCTCAATTTGCTACAAAAAGTCGACCTCATTAACACGTTTATTCTCTCGCGGGCATGGTATGTTGCGCAGTTGCTCTGCGTCCCGAAATTGATTGCGCGTTCCATCTCACGTGTTGTTTTCTGGTTATTGTGGCGCCATGAAATTTTTAAGGTGCGGGCGTCGGTCTGTGTCCTTGACAGATCCTTGGGAGGCCCAGGACTTGTGGATTTTGGACGTAAATGTGCGGCGTTGCTTGTAAACCGCACAGCTGTGTTGCAGACCAGCTGTCCGGGTGGCTCCACGGCTGCTTTATTCGAGATTTGTCGGCCGGCGTCTGAGTGCGCCCCTGTTTCTGTCGCCGACATCCCGTATCGTTTGTCGTTCCTGCGAGAATATTATCTCACTCGCAGTTACGTTCTAAGAACGGCTAACGATCCACACCGTACGGCTCGGCGTCTCTCCGCCGACCTGATGGGACGGCCGCCGGTTCCCAAGTTGGAGGTTCGCCTCCCTACTGTGAACTGGAAACAGGTGTGGGCGAACATCAATGACAGCGTGTTGCCAACCGACGTTTCGGCGTTGTGGTTCAAGTTGGTGAACAACACCTTATCGACCAACCAACGCCTCGCCGACATCCACCTCCTCGCCTCGCCCAACTGTGGCCGGTGTGGCGCGCCTGACACCAGGGAGCACCGGCTGCAGTGTCGGGCTGTTGCAGACGTGTGGTCGCTTTGTCAGATCATGCTCGCACTTATTCACAGAACTGTACCGGCAAATGTCACCGTCGATTCCGTTGTTACCCCTGATTTTAAGTATTTTCCACGTGCGAGGCATAAAACTACTGTGTGGTTATTTGGACATACGGTTTACGCCCTGATTGGTCTGGAACTGTCTGATGCATTTTCTTATCTGGCATATCTCTGGGATTGTTTTGTGACGGCGAAACGTAAGACGACATACAGTGCAGATTTCGCGAACTATTTGAATGTAGCGATCTCTCACGCTTATACGAAAGTTCTGCGACTATGAAATTTTCTTTCTTTCATTTATTCATTAATTTGACTTCTTTATTACTTTTTTCCAATTTTTGGACGCTTTGGCGTCTTGTATGTGGTACTGACACACATTTTCTTTCTCTAACTATGGTGACGCCATTTGGGCCGTGTGTTACCTTAATGTGTCAATGCTAATTACTGCCACGACTCTTATGTCTAGCTTACGTGCCTGTTTTTCTTAGTTGTTTTGCCTTTACGAGTGCAGTGTCGCCTTATGTGTTGAGCTCTTTTTTCTGTGGCATGTCAATTGCCAGGTACTTTAGTTTTCATTTTTTTCTTGCGGCATGGCGAGCTGCATGTGTGTTTAGCCATTTTTTCTGTGGCACGATAATGCGGGTATTTCAATTTCCATTCATTTTTGAAGTGTGGCGAACTTGCAGCCTACTATCTCACGTTTATTTTTTGTGGCAGTGATCCTGCATGTTACTGTAAAAAAAAAAAAAAAAAAAATACACCGGTAAAAAAAAAAAAATACACCGGTTCTCGTCCGATCACCGAAGTTAAGCAACATCGGGCCCGGTTAGTACTTGGATGGGTGACCGCCTGGGAACACCGGGTGCTGTTGGCTCTATCTCATTTTTTCATTTTTACGTCGCTGCACCTGCCAGCCCTCTTTTTCATACTAACTTTCAGATGTTGACAAAGATGCTTCCACAAGCATTTTAAACTACTGTATCAAACGTAAGATACGAAATTACAGTAATGAACTCAGTTTGAGCAAGAATGCGCGAAGGAAGAGTGCTAGAACGCCTCGGAAATAACAACACACTACGAATCGACAGATGACTTTTGAAATACGTCAGGGCCTACTGTTTTGTAGCAGTGCTAAATTCCACAAAGTAAATAAACAAAAAAAAAAATACAAAAAAAATCTGCCGTTCTCGTCCGATCACCGAAGTCAAGCAACAACGTTACTACTCAGATGGGTGAGCGCCTGGGAACTCTGGCTGTCTTCATTTTTCGCTTTTTAGTCGCTACTCCTGCCTGCCAGCCCTCTTTCCATACCACCTTTCTGTTGTCACAAAGAGACTTCCTTAAGCATTTTAAACGGCCGTAAGGTACGAAACGGCAGTAATTAACTCAGTTTGAAGGAGAATGTGCTAACCAAGTTTGCCGGGAAGTCTTTGAAAACGACAAAACAGTGCGAATCGGGCGGTATGCTCCGAAATACGTTAGCGCCTGCCTATCGTTCTGCAGCGGCGTGCAGCTCCAAATTCGATTTGTAATCATATAAATTTATTCTTTCGTCGTCTCGCCTCGCCTCCTCCCGCAGACGTTTCTCGCGCTTGTGCTGTCATATGGACCGCGACCCGAGCGGCAGCGAGCGGCAGTCGGGACAAGTCGGGACGGTAGGGGGGACAGGCGCGAATGCACCGCGCGAATTACGCAAATATCTGGAAGCGCGGCGTGTGTCAGCCAGGTGAGAAAGCTTCCGTCGGTCCAGCAGGACACTGCCACAACCCCGCGCAGTCCCCCCGGCGCCCGGCCGCGCGCAAGCCCTGCGCCGGATAACAGGAACAAGGTGCGTCGCCAGCCAGTGTCGGGGGGAGGCCGCACGCACCAAACGAATGACAGGCGGTGCATCGAGCAGCTGTGTTGTGCGCCTCACCTACGTTCGGCAGTCGCCTACGAGACGCCGAGGCGAGCGCGCACTCCGCGCCACCTTCGAGGTGGAAAGACGTGCTTTGCGTCAAATGTGCCACGGAAAGCGGCGATTGCGTGTGTTGGGAGAAGAGGCGAATGCTTCTTCTGTGGTGCGGCTACGTTATAAGGACGCCAACGGCCATACCATGTTGAATACACCGGTTCTCGTCCGATCACCGAAGTTAAGCAACATCGGGCCCGGTTAGTACTTGGATGGGTGACCGCCTGGGAACACCGGGTGCTGTTGGCTCTATCTCATTTTTTCATTTTTACGTCGCTGCACCTGCCAGCCCTCTTTTTCATACTAACTTTCAGATGTTGACAAAGATGCTTCCACAAGCATTTTAAACTACTGTATCAAACGTAAGATACGAAATTACAGTAATGAACTCAGTTTGAGCAAGAATGCGCGAAGGAAGAGTGCTAGAACGCCTCGGAAATAACAACACACTACGAATCGACAGATGACTTTTGAAATACGTCAGGGCCTACTGTTTTGTAGCAGTGCTAAATTCCACAAAGTAAATAAACAAAAAAAAAAAATACAAAAAAAATCTGCCGTTCTCGTCCGATCACCGAAGTCAAGCAACAACGTTACTACTCAGATGGGTGAGCGCCTGGGAACTCTGGCTGTCTTCATTTTTCGCTTTTTAGTCGCTACTCCTGCCTGCCAGCCCTCTTTCCATACCACCTTTCTGTTGTCACAAAGAGACTTCCTTAAGCATTTTAAACGGCCGTAAGGTACGAAACGGCAGTAATTAACTCAGTTTGAAGGAGAATGTGCTAACCAAGTTTGCCGGGAAGTCTTTGAAAACGACAAAACAGTGCGAATCGGGCGGTATGCTCCGAAATACGTTAGCGCCTGCCTATCGTTCTGCAGCGGCGTGCAGCTCCAAATTCGATTTGTAATCATATAAATTTATTCTTTCGTCGTCTCGCCTCGCCTCCTCCCGCAGACGTTTCTCGCGCTTGTGCTGTCATATGGACCGCGACCCGAGCGGCAGCGAGCGGCAGTCGGGACAAGTCGGGACGGTAGGGGGGACAGGCGCGAATGCACCGCGCGAATTACGCAAATATCTGGAAGCGCGGCGTGTGTCAGCCAGGTGAGAAAGCTTCCGTCGGTCCAGCAGGACACTGCCACAACCCCGCGCAGTCCCCCCGGCGCCCGGCCGCGCGCAAGCCCTGCGCCGGATAACAGGAACAAGGTGCGTCGCCAGCCAGTGTCGGGGGGAGGCCGCACGCACCAAACGAATGACAGGCGGTGCATCGAGCAGCTGTGTTGTGCGCCTCACCTACGTTCGGCAGTCGCCTACGAGACGCCGAGGCGAGCGCGCACTCCGCGCCACCTTCGAGGTGGAAAGACGTGCTTTGCGTCAAATGTGCCACGGAAAGCGGCGATTGCGTGTGTTGGGAGAAGAGGCGAATGCTTCTTCTGTGGTGCGGCTACGTTATAAGGACGCCAACGGCCATACCATGTTGAATACACCGGTTCTCGTCCGATCACCGAAGTTAAGCAACATCGGGCCCGGTTAGTACTTGGATGGGTGACCGCCTGGGAACACCGGGTGCTGTTGGCTCTATCTCATTTTTTCATTTTTACGTCGCTGCACCTGCCAGCCCTCTTTTTCATACTAACTTTCAGATGTTGACAAAGATGCTTCCACAAGCATTTTAAACTACTGTATCAAACGTAAGATACGAAATTACAGTAATGAACTCAGTTTGAGCAAGAATGCGCGAAGGAAGAGTGCTAGAACGCCTCGGAAATAACAACACACTACGAATCGACAGATGACTTTTGAAATACGTCAGGGCCTACTGTTTTGTAGCAGTGCTAAATTCCACAAAGTAAATAAACAAAAAAAAAAAATACAAAAAAAATCTGCCGTTCTCGTCCGATCACCGAAGTCAAGCAACAACGTTACTACTCAGATGGGTGAGCGCCTGGGAACTCTGGCTGTCTTCATTTTTCGCTTTTTAGTCGCTACTCCTGCCTGCCAGCCCTCTTTCCATACCACCTTTCTGTTGTCACAAAGAGACTTCCTTAAGCATTTTAAACGGCCGTAAGGTACGAAACGGCAGTAATTAACTCAGTTTGAAGGAGAATGTGCTAACCAAGTTTGCCGGGAAGTCTTTGAAAACGACAAAACAGTGCGAATCGGGCGGTATGCTCCGAAATACGTTAGCGCCTGCCTATCGTTCTGCAGCGGCGTGCAGCTCCAAATTCGATTTGTAATCATATAAATTTATTCTTTCGTCGTCTCGCCTCGCCTCCTCCCGCAGACGTTTCTCGCGCTTGTGCTGTCATATGGACCGCGACCCGAGCGGCAGCGAGCGGCAGTCGGGACAAGTCGGGACGGTAGGGGGGACAGGCGCGAATGCACCGCGCGAATTACGCAAATATCTGGAAGCGCGGCGTGTGTCAGCCAGGTGAGAAAGCTTCCGTCGGTCCAGCAGGACACTGCCACAACCCCGCGCAGTCCCCCCGGCGCCCGGCCGCGCGCAAGCCCTGCGCCGGATAACAGGAACAAGGTGCGTCGCCAGCCAGTGTCGGGGGGAGGCCGCACGCACCAAACGAATGACAGGCGGTGCATCGAGCAGCTGTGTTGTGCGCCTCACCTACGTTCGGCAGTCGCCTACGAGACGCCGAGGCGAGCGCGCACTCCGCGCCACCTTCGAGGTGGAAAGACGTGCTTTGCGTCAAATGTGCCACGGAAAGCGGCGATTGCGTGTGTTGGGAGAAGAGGCGAATGCTTCTTCTGTGGTGCGGCTACGTTATAAGGACGCCAACGGCCATACCATGTTGAATACACCGGTTCTCGTCCGATCACCGAAGTTAAGCAACATCGGGCCCGGTTAGTACTTGGATGGGTGACCGCCTGGGAACACCGGGTGCTGTTGGCTCTATCTCATTTTTTCATTTTTACGTCGCTGCACCTGCCAGCCCTCTTTTTCATACTAACTTTCAGATGTTGACAAAGATGCTTCCACAAGCATTTTAAACTACTGTATCAAACGTAAGATACGAAATTACAGTAATGAACTCAGTTTGAGCAAGAATGCGCGAAGGAAGAGTGCTAGAACGCCTCGGAAATAACAACACACTACGAATCGACAGATGACTTTTGAAATACGTCAGGGCCTACTGTTTTGTAGCAGTGCTAAATTCCACAAAGTAAATAAACAAAAAAAAAAAATACAAAAAAAATCTGCCGTTCTCGTCCGATCACCGAAGTCAAGCAACAACGTTACTACTCAGATGGGTGAGCGCCTGGGAACTCTGGCTGTCTTCATTTTTCGCTTTTTAGTCGCTACTCCTGCCTGCCAGCCCTCTTTCCATACCACCTTTCTGTTGTCACAAAGAGACTTCCTTAAGCATTTTAAACGGCCGTAAGGTACGAAACGGCAGTAATTAACTCAGTTTGAAGGAGAATGTGCTAACCAAGTTTGCCGGGAAGTCTTTGAAAACGACAAAACAGTGCGAATCGGGCGGTATGCTCCGAAATACGTTAGCGCCTGCCTATCGTTCTGCAGCGGCGTGCAGCTCCAAATTCGATTTGTAATCATATAAATTTATTCTTTCGTCGTCTCGCCTCGCCTCCTCCCGCAGACGTTTCTCGCGCTTGTGCTGTCATATGGACCGCGACCCGAGCGGCAGCGAGCGGCAGTCGGGACAAGTCGGGACGGTAGGGGGGACAGGCGCGAATGCACCGCGCGAATTACGCAAATATCTGGAAGCGCGGCGTGTGTCAGCCAGGTGAGAAAGCTTCCGTCGGTCCAGCAGGACACTGCCACAACCCCGCGCAGTCCCCCCGGCGCCCGGCCGCGCGCAAGCCCTGCGCCGGATAACAGGAACAAGGTGCGTCGCCAGCCAGTGTCGGGGGGAGGCCGCACGCACCAAACGAATGACAGGCGGTGCATCGAGCAGCTGTGTTGTGCGCCTCACCTACGTTCGGCAGTCGCCTACGAGACGCCGAGGCGAGCGCGCACTCCGCGCCACCTTCGAGGTGGAAAGACGTGCTTTGCGTCAAATGTGCCACGGAAAGCGGCGATTGCGTGTGTTGGGAGAAGAGGCGAATGCTTCTTCTGTGGTGCGGCTACGTTATAAGGACGCCAACGGCCATACCATGTTGAATACACCGGTTCTCGTCCGATCACCGAAGTTAAGCAACATCGGGCCCGGTTAGTACTTGGATGGGTGACCGCCTGGGAACACCGGGTGCTGTTGGCTCTATCTCATTTTTTCATTTTTACGTCGCTGCACCTGCCAGCCCTCTTTTTCATACTAACTTTCAGATGTTGACAAAGATGCTTCCACAAGCATTTTAAACTACTGTATCAAACGTAAGATACGAAATTACAGTAATGAACTCAGTTTGAGCAAGAATGCGCGAAGGAAGAGTGCTAGAACGCCTCGGAAATAACAACACACTACGAATCGACAGATGACTTTTGAAATACGTCAGGGCCTACTGTTTTGTAGCAGTGCTAAATTCCACAAAGTAAATAAACAAAAAAAAAAAATACAAAAAAAATCTGCCGTTCTCGTCCGATCACCGAAGTCAAGCAACAACGTTACTACTCAGATGGGTGAGCGCCTGGGAACTCTGGCTGTCTTCATTTTTCGCTTTTTAGTCGCTACTCCTGCCTGCCAGCCCTCTTTCCATACCACCTTTCTGTTGTCACAAAGAGACTTCCTTAAGCATTTTAAACGGCCGTAAGGTACGAAACGGCAGTAATTAACTCAGTTTGAAGGAGAATGTGCTAACCAAGTTTGCCGGGAAGTCTTTGAAAACGACAAAACAGTGCGAATCGGGCGGTATGCTCCGAAATACGTTAGCGCCTGCCTATCGTTCTGCAGCGGCGTGCAGCTCCAAATTCGATTTGTAATCATATAAATTTATTCTTTCGTCGTCTCGCCTCGCCTCCTCCCGCAGACGTTTCTCGCGCTTGTGCTGTCATATGGACCGCGACCCGAGCGGCAGCGAGCGGCAGTCGGGACAAGTCGGGACGGTAGGGGGGACAGGCGCGAATGCACCGCGCGAATTACGCAAATATCTGGAAGCGCGGCGTGTGTCAGCCAGGTGAGAAAGCTTCCGTCGGTCCAGCAGGACACTGCCACAACCCCGCGCAGTCCCCCCGGCGCCCGGCCGCGCGCAAGCCCTGCGCCGGATAACAGGAACAAGGTGCGTCGCCAGCCAGTGTCGGGGGGAGGCCGCACGCACCAAACGAATGACAGGCGGTGCATCGAGCAGCTGTGTTGTGCGCCTCACCTACGTTCGGCAGTCGCCTACGAGACGCCGAGGCGAGCGCGCACTCCGCGCCACCTTCGAGGTGGAAAGACGTGCTTTGCGTCAAATGTGCCACGGAAAGCGGCGATTGCGTGTGTTGGGAGAAGAGGCGAATGCTTCTTCTGTGGTGCGGCTACGTTATAAGGACGCCAACGGCCATACCATGTTGAATACACCGGTTCTCGTCCGATCACCGAAGTTAAGCAACATCGGGCCCGGTTAGTACTTGGATGGGTGACCGCCTGGGAACACCGGGTGCTGTTGGCTCTATCTCATTTTTTCATTTTTACGTCGCTGCACCTGCCAGCCCTCTTTTTCATACTAACTTTCAGATGTTGACAAAGATGCTTCCACAAGCATTTTAAACTACTGTATCAAACGTAAGATACGAAATTACAGTAATGAACTCAGTTTGAGCAAGAATGCGCGAAGGAAGAGTGCTAGAACGCCTCGGAAATAACAACACACTACGAATCGACAGATGACTTTTGAAATACGTCAGGGCCTACTGTTTTGTAGCAGTGCTAAATTCCACAAAGTAAATAAACAAAAAAAAAAAAATACAAAAAAAATCTGCCGTTCTCGTCCGATCACCGAAGTCAAGCAACAACGTTACTACTCAGATGGGTGAGCGCCTGGGAACTCTGGCTGTCTTCATTTTTCGCTTTTTAGTCGCTACTCCTGCCTGCCAGCCCTCTTTCCATACCACCTTTCTGTTGTCACAAAGAGACTTCCTTAAGCATTTTAAACGGCCGTAAGGTACGAAACGGCAGTAATTAACTCAGTTTGAAGGAGAATGTGCTAACCAAGTTTGCCGGGAAGTCTTTGAAAACGACAAAACAGTGCGAATCGGGCGGTATGCTCCGAAATACGTTAGCGCCTGCCTATCGTTCTGCAGCGGCGTGCAGCTCCAAATTCGATTTGTAATCATATAAATTTATTCTTTCGTCGTCTCGCCTCGCCTCCTCCCGCAGACGTTTCTCGCGCTTGTGCTGTCATATGGACCGCGACCCGAGCGGCAGCGAGCGGCAGTCGGGACAAGTCGGGACGGTAGGGGGGACAGGCGCGAATGCACCGCGCGAATTACGCAAATATCTGGAAGCGCGGCGTGTGTCAGCCAGGTGAGAAAGCTTCCGTCGGTCCAGCAGGACACTGCCACAACCCCGCGCAGTCCCCCCGGCGCCCGGCCGCGCGCAAGCCCTGCGCCGGATAACAGGAACAAGGTGCGTCGCCAGCCAGTGTCGGGGGGAGGCCGCACGCACCAAACGAATGACAGGCGGTGCATCGAGCAGCTGTGTTGTGCGCCTCACCTACGTTCGGCAGTCGCCTACGAGACGCCGAGGCGAGCGCGCACTCCGCGCCACCTTCGAGGTGGAAAGACGTGCTTTGCGTCAAATGTGCCACGGAAAGCGGCGATTGCGTGTGTTGGGAGAAGAGGCGAATGCTTCTTCTGTGGTGCGGCTACGTTATAAGGACGCCAACGGCCATACCATGTTGAATACACCGGTTCTCGTCCGATCACCGAAGTTAAGCAACATCGGGCCCGGTTAGTACTTGGATGGGTGACCGCCTGGGAACACCGGGTGCTGTTGGCTCTATCTCATTTTTTCCTTTTTACGTCGCTACACCTGCCACGCCTCTTTTCATACTGACGTTCAGGTGTGGCAAAGGTGGTTCCACAGGCATTTTAAACTGCTGTATTAAACGTAAGATACGAAATTGCAGTAATGAACTCAGTTTGAGCAAGAATGCGCGAAGGAAGAGTGCTGGAACTCCTTGAAAACAACAAAACACTACGCATCGACAGATGAGTTCTGAAATACGTCAGGGCTTACTGTTTTGTAGCAGTGCTAAATTCCAAAAACTAACAAAATAAATACATTAAAAAAAAAAAAAAAAAAAACACTCACACAACTGTTCTGGACCGATCACCGAAGATAAGCAACGACGTTACTACTCAGATGGGTGACAGCCTGGGAGCTCTGGCTGACTTCATTTTTTGCTTTTTTTGTCGCTGCCCCTGGCAGCCCTCTTTTCGTGCTACCTTTCCGATGTCACAAAGATGTTTCCACAAGGATTTAAAACTGTTGTAATAAACATAAGATACGATATTAACGAACTCAGTTTGAAGAAGAGAGTGCCAAGGAAGGTTTCCAAAGTGCCTCTGTGAGTAACAAAACAGTATGAAAGGACAGAAACGTTCTGAAATACGTCAGGGCTTATTGTTTTGTAGCGGTGTACAACTGCAAATTTGTAAACAAAAATCTACCTTTCGCCGCTAGAAGAGATGGATGCTTTGGCGAAGCGCCTGTGTCTTCTATCCTAGTTTCCGCACCTTTCCCCGGCACAGTGCTGCTCTACTAGCTGCGAAACGGCCGCCCACGGCGTCTCGCAGATGTTTCTCGTGCTTGTGCTGTCATATGGACCGCGACCCGAGCGGCAATAAATGAATAAAAAAAAAAGAAAAAAAAAAAAAAAAAAAAAAAAAAAAAATACACCGGTTCTCGTCCGATCACCGAAGTTAAGCAACATCGGGCCCGGTTAGTACTTGGATGGGTGACCGCCTGGGAACACCGGGTGCTGTTGGCTCTATCTCATTTTTTCATTTTTACGTCGCTGCACCTGCCAGCCCTCTTTTTCATACTAACTTTCAGATGTTGACAAAGATGCTTCCACAAGCATTTTAAACTACTGTATCAAACGTAAGATACGAAATTACAGTAATGAACTCAGTTTGAGCAAGAATGCGCGAAGGAAGAGTGCTAGAACGCCTCGGAAATAACAACACACTACGAATCGACAGATGACTTTTGAAATACGTCAGGGCCTACTGTTTTGTAGCAGTGCTAAATTCCACAAAGTAAATAAACAAAAAAAAAAAATACAAAAAAAATCTGCCGTTCTCGTCCGATCACCGAAGTCAAGCAACAACGTTACTACTCAGATGGGTGAGCGCCTGGGAACTCTGGCTGTCTTCATTTTTCGCTTTTTAGTCGCTACTCCTGCCTGCCAGCCCTCTTTCCATACCACCTTTCTGTTGTCACAAAGAGACTTCCTTAAGCATTTTAAACGGCCGTAAGGTACGAAACGGCAGTAATTAACTCAGTTTGAAGGAGAATGTGCTAACCAAGTTTGCCGGGAAGTCTTTGAAAACGACAAAACAGTGCGAATCGGGCGGTATGCTCCGAAATACGTTAGCGCCTGCCTATCGTTCTGCAGCGGCGTGCAGCTCCAAATTCGATTTGTAATCATATAAATTTATTCTTTCGTCGTCTCGCCTCGCCTCCTCCCGCAGACGTTTCTCGCGCTTGTGCTGTCATATGGACCGCGACCCGAGCGGCAGCGAGCGGCAGTCGGGACAAGTCGGGACGGTAGGGGGGACAGGCGCGAATGCACCGCGCGAATTACGCAAATATCTGGAAGCGCGGCGTGTGTCAGCCAGGTGAGAAAGCTTCCGTCGGTCCAGCAGGACACTGCCACAACCCCGCGCAGTCCCCCCGGCGCCCGGCCGCGCGCAAGCCCTGCGCCGGATAACAGGAACAAGGTGCGTCGCCAGCCAGTGTCGGGGGGAGGCCGCACGCACCAAACGAATGACAGGCGGTGCATCGAGCAGCTGTGTTGTGCGCCTCACCTACGTTCGGCAGTCGCCTACGAGACGCCGAGGCGAGCGCGCACTCCGCGCCACCTTCGAGGTGGAAAGACGTGCTTTGCGTCAAATGTGCCACGGAAAGCGGCGATTGCGTGTGTTGGGAGAAGAGGCGAATGCTTCTTCTGTGGTGCGGCTACGTTATAAGGACGCCAACGGCCATACCATGTTGAATACACCGGTTCTCGTCCGATCACCGAAGTTAAGCAACATCGGGCCCGGTTAGTACTTGGATGGGTGACCGCCTGGGAACACCGGGTGCTGTTGGCTCTATCTCATTTTTTCATTTTTACGTCGCTGCACCTGCCAGCCCTCTTTTTCATACTAACTTTCAGATGTTGACAAAGATGCTTCCACAAGCATTTTAAACTACTGTATCAAACGTAAGATACGAAATTACAGTAATGAACTCAGTTTGAGCAAGAATGCGCGAAGGAAGAGTGCTAGAACGCCTCGGAAATAACAACACACTACGAATCGACAGATGACTTTTGAAATACGTCAGGGCCTACTGTTTTGTAGCAGTGCTAAATTCCACAAAGTAAATAAACAAAAAAAAAAAATACAAAAAAAATCTGCCGTTCTCGTCCGATCACCGAAGTCAAGCAACAACGTTACTACTCAGATGGGTGAGCGCCTGGGAACTCTGGCTGTCTTCATTTTTCGCTTTTTAGTCGCTACTCCTGCCTGCCAGCCCTCTTTCCATACCACCTTTCTGTTGTCACAAAGAGACTTCCTTAAGCATTTTAAACGGCCGTAAGGTACGAAACGGCAGTAATTAACTCAGTTTGAAGGAGAATGTGCTAACCAAGTTTGCCGGGAAGTCTTTGAAAACGACAAAACAGTGCGAATCGGGCGGTATGCTCCGAAATACGTTAGCGCCTGCCTATCGTTCTGCAGCGGCGTGCAGCTCCAAATTCGATTTGTAATCATATAAATTTATTCTTTCGTCGTCTCGCCTCGCCTCCTCCCGCAGACGTTTCTCGCGCTTGTGCTGTCATATGGACCGCGACCCGAGCGGCAGCGAGCGGCAGTCGGGACAAGTCGGGACGGTAGGGGGGACAGGCGCGAATGCACCGCGCGAATTACGCAAATATCTGGAAGCGCGGCGTGTGTCAGCCAGGTGAGAAAGCTTCCGTCGGTCCAGCAGGACACTGCCACAACCCCGCGCAGTCCCCCCGGCGCCCGGCCGCGCGCAAGCCCTGCGCCGGATAACAGGAACAAGGTGCGTCGCCAGCCAGTGTCGGGGGGAGGCCGCACGCACCAAACGAATGACAGGCGGTGCATCGAGCAGCTGTGTTGTGCGCCTCACCTACGTTCGGCAGTCGCCTACGAGACGCCGAGGCGAGCGCGCACTCCGCGCCACCTTCGAGGTGGAAAGACGTGCTTTGCGTCAAATGTGCCACGGAAAGCGGCGATTGCGTGTGTTGGGAGAAGAGGCGAATGCTTCTTCTGTGGTGCGGCTACGTTATAAGGACGCCAACGGCCATACCATGTTGAATACACCGGTTCTCGTCCGATCACCGAAGTTAAGCAACATCGGGCCCGGTTAGTACTTGGATGGGTGACCGCCTGGGAACACCGGGTGCTGTTGGCTCTATCTCATTTTTTCATTTTTACGTCGCTGCACCTGCCAGCCCTCTTTTTCATACTAACTTTCAGATGTTGACAAAGATGCTTCCACAAGCATTTTAAACTACTGTATCAAACGTAAGATACGAAATTACAGTAATGAACTCAGTTTGAGCAAGAATGCGCGAAGGAAGAGTGCTAGAACGCCTCGGAAATAACAACACACTACGAATCGACAGATGACTTTTGAAATACGTCAGGGCCTACTGTTTTGTAGCAGTGCTAAATTCCACAAAGTAAATAAACAAAAAAAAAAAATACAAAAAAAATCTGCCGTTCTCGTCCGATCACCGAAGTCAAGCAACAACGTTACTACTCAGATGGGTGAGCGCCTGGGAACTCTGGCTGTCTTCATTTTTCGCTTTTTAGTCGCTACTCCTGCCTGCCAGCCCTCTTTCCATACCACCTTTCTGTTGTCACAAAGAGACTTCCTTAAGCATTTTAAACGGCCGTAAGGTACGAAACGGCAGTAATTAACTCAGTTTGAAGGAGAATGTGCTAACCAAGTTTGCCGGGAAGTCTTTGAAAACGACAAAACAGTGCGAATCGGGCGGTATGCTCCGAAATACGTTAGCGCCTGCCTATCGTTCTGCAGCGGCGTGCAGCTCCAAATTCGATTTGTAATCATATAAATTTATTCTTTCGTCGTCTCGCCTCGCCTCCTCCCGCAGACGTTTCTCGCGCTTGTGCTGTCATATGGACCGCGACCCGAGCGGCAGCGAGCGGCAGTCGGGACAAGTCGGGACGGTAGGGGGGACAGGCGCGAATGCACCGCGCGAATTACGCAAATATCTGGAAGCGCGGCGTGTGTCAGCCAGGTGAGAAAGCTTCCGTCGGTCCAGCAGGACACTGCCACAACCCCGCGCAGTCCCCCCGGCGCCCGGCCGCGCGCAAGCCCTGCGCCGGATAACAGGAACAAGGTGCGTCGCCAGCCAGTGTCGGGGGGAGGCCGCACGCACCAAACGAATGACAGGCGGTGCATCGAGCAGCTGTGTTGTGCGCCTCACCTACGTTCGGCAGTCGCCTACGAGACGCCGAGGCGAGCGCGCACTCCGCGCCACCTTCGAGGTGGAAAGACGTGCTTTGCGTCAAATGTGCCACGGAAAGCGGCGATTGCGTGTGTTGGGAGAAGAGGCGAATGCTTCTTCTGTGGTGCGGCTACGTTATAAGGACGCCAACGGCCATACCATGTTGAATACACCGGTTCTCGTCCGATCACCGAAGTTAAGCAACATCGGGCCCGGTTAGTACTTGGATGGGTGACCGCCTGGGAACACCGGGTGCTGTTGGCTCTATCTCATTTTTTCATTTTTACGTCGCTGCACCTGCCAGCCCTCTTTTTCATACTAACTTTCAGATGTTGACAAAGATGCTTCCACAAGCATTTTAAACTACTGTATCAAACGTAAGATACGAAATTACAGTAATGAACTCAGTTTGAGCAAGAATGCGCGAAGGAAGAGTGCTAGAACGCCTCGGAAATAACAACACACTACGAATCGACAGATGACTTTTGAAATACGTCAGGGCCTACTGTTTTGTAGCAGTGCTAAATTCCACAAAGTAAATAAACAAAAAAAAAAAATACAAAAAAAATCTGCCGTTCTCGTCCGATCACCGAAGTCAAGCAACAACGTTACTACTCAGATGGGTGAGCGCCTGGGAACTCTGGCTGTCTTCATTTTTCGCTTTTTAGTCGCTACTCCTGCCTGCCAGCCCTCTTTCCATACCACCTTTCTGTTGTCACAAAGAGACTTCCTTAAGCATTTTAAACGGCCGTAAGGTACGAAACGGCAGTAATTAACTCAGTTTGAAGGAGAATGTGCTAACCAAGTTTGCCGGGAAGTCTTTGAAAACGACAAAACAGTGCGAATCGGGCGGTATGCTCCGAAATACGTTAGCGCCTGCCTATCGTTCTGCAGCGGCGTGCAGCTCCAAATTCGATTTGTAATCATATAAATTTATTCTTTCGTCGTCTCGCCTCGCCTCCTCCCGCAGACGTTTCTCGCGCTTGTGCTGTCATATGGACCGCGACCCGAGCGGCAGCGAGCGGCAGTCGGGACAAGTCGGGACGGTAGGGGGGACAGGCGCGAATGCACCGCGCGAATTACGCAAATATCTGGAAGCGCGGCGTGTGTCAGCCAGGTGAGAAAGCTTCCGTCGGTCCAGCAGGACACTGCCACAACCCCGCGCAGTCCCCCCGGCGCCCGGCCGCGCGCAAGCCCTGCGCCGGATAACAGGAACAAGGTGCGTCGCCAGCCAGTGTCGGGGGGAGGCCGCACGCACCAAACGAATGACAGGCGGTGCATCGAGCAGCTGTGTTGTGCGCCTCACCTACGTTCGGCAGTCGCCTACGAGACGCCGAGGCGAGCGCGCACTCCGCGCCACCTTCGAGGTGGAAAGACGTGCTTTGCGTCAAATGTGCCACGGAAAGCGGCGATTGCGTGTGTTGGGAGAAGAGGCGAATGCTTCTTCTGTGGTGCGGCTACGTTATAAGGACGCCAACGGCCATACCATGTTGAATACACCGGTTCTCGTCCGATCACCGAAGTTAAGCAACATCGGGCCCGGTTAGTACTTGGATGGGTGACCGCCTGGGAACACCGGGTGCTGTTGGCTCTATCTCATTTTTTCATTTTTACGTCGCTGCACCTGCCAGCCCTCTTTTTCATACTAACTTTCAGATGTTGACAAAGATGCTTCCACAAGCATTTTAAACTACTGTATCAAACGTAAGATACGAAATTACAGTAATGAACTCAGTTTGAGCAAGAATGCGCGAAGGAAGAGTGCTAGAACGCCTCGGAAATAACAACACACTACGAATCGACAGATGACTTTTGAAATACGTCAGGGCCTACTGTTTTGTAGCAGTGCTAAATTCCACAAAGTAAATAAACAAAAAAAAAAAATACAAAAAAAATCTGCCGTTCTCGTCCGATCACCGAAGTCAAGCAACAACGTTACTACTCAGATGGGTGAGCGCCTGGGAACTCTGGCTGTCTTCATTTTTCGCTTTTTAGTCGCTACTCCTGCCTGCCAGCCCTCTTTCCATACCACCTTTCTGTTGTCACAAAGAGACTTCCTTAAGCATTTTAAACGGCCGTAAGGTACGAAACGGCAGTAATTAACTCAGTTTGAAGGAGAATGTGCTAACCAAGTTTGCCGGGAAGTCTTTGAAAACGACAAAACAGTGCGAATCGGGCGGTATGCTCCGAAATACGTTAGCGCCTGCCTATCGTTCTGCAGCGGCGTGCAGCTCCAAATTCGATTTGTAATCATATAAATTTATTCTTTCGTCGTCTCGCCTCGCCTCCTCCCGCAGACGTTTCTCGCGCTTGTGCTGTCATATGGACCGCGACCCGAGCGGCAGCGAGCGGCAGTCGGGACAAGTCGGGACGGTAGGGGGGACAGGCGCGAATGCACCGCGCGAATTACGCAAATATCTGGAAGCGCGGCGTGTGTCAGCCAGGTGAGAAAGCTTCCGTCGGTCCAGCAGGACACTGCCACAACCCCGCGCAGTCCCCCCGGCGCCCGGCCGCGCGCAAGCCCTGCGCCGGATAACAGGAACAAGGTGCGTCGCCAGCCAGTGTCGGGGGGAGGCCGCACGCACCAAACGAATGACAGGCGGTGCATCGAGCAGCTGTGTTGTGCGCCTCACCTACGTTCGGCAGTCGCCTACGAGACGCCGAGGCGAGCGCGCACTCCGCGCCACCTTCGAGGTGGAAAGACGTGCTTTGCGTCAAATGTGCCACGGAAAGCGGCGATTGCGTGTGTTGGGAGAAGAGGCGAATGCTTCTTCTGTGGTGCGGCTACGTTATAAGGACGCCAACGGCCATACCATGTTGAATACACCGGTTCTCGTCCGATCACCGAAGTTAAGCAACATCGGGCCCGGTTAGTACTTGGATGGGTGACCGCCTGGGAACACCGGGTGCTGTTGGCTCTATCTCATTTTTTCATTTTTACGTCGCTGCACCTGCCAGCCCTCTTTTTCATACTAACTTTCAGATGTTGACAAAGATGCTTCCACAAGCATTTTAAACTACTGTATCAAACGTAAGATACGAAATTACAGTAATGAACTCAGTTTGAGCAAGAATGCGCGAAGGAAGAGTGCTAGAACGCCTCGGAAATAACAACACACTACGAATCGACAGATGACTTTTGAAATACGTCAGGGCCTACTGTTTTGTAGCAGTGCTAAATTCCACAAAGTAAATAAACAAAAAAAAAAAATACAAAAAAAATCTGCCGTTCTCGTCCGATCACCGAAGTCAAGCAACAACGTTACTACTCAGATGGGTGAGCGCCTGGGAACTCTGGCTGTCTTCATTTTTCGCTTTTTAGTCGCTACTCCTGCCTGCCAGCCCTCTTTCCATACCACCTTTCTGTTGTCACAAAGAGACTTCCTTAAGCATTTTAAACGGCCGTAAGGTACGAAACGGCAGTAATTAACTCAGTTTGAAGGAGAATGTGCTAACCAAGTTTGCCGGGAAGTCTTTGAAAACGACAAAACAGTGCGAATCGGGCGGTATGCTCCGAAATACGTTAGCGCCTGCCTATCGTTCTGCAGCGGCGTGCAGCTCCAAATTCGATTTGTAATCATATAAATTTATTCTTTCGTCGTCTCGCCTCGCCTCCTCCCGCAGACGTTTCTCGCGCTTGTGCTGTCATATGGACCGCGACCCGAGCGGCAGCGAGCGGCAGTCGGGACAAGTCGGGACGGTAGGGGGGACAGGCGCGAATGCACCGCGCGAATTACGCAAATATCTGGAAGCGCGGCGTGTGTCAGCCAGGTGAGAAAGCTTCCGTCGGTCCAGCAGGACACTGCCACAACCCCGCGCAGTCCCCCCGGCGCCCGGCCGCGCGCAAGCCCTGCGCCGGATAACAGGAACAAGGTGCGTCGCCAGCCAGTGTCGGGGGGAGGCCGCACGCACCAAACGAATGACAGGCGGTGCATCGAGCAGCTGTGTTGTGCGCCTCACCTACGTTCGGCAGTCGCCTACGAGACGCCGAGGCGAGCGCGCACTCCGCGCCACCTTCGAGGTGGAAAGACGTGCTTTGCGTCAAATGTGCCACGGAAAGCGGCGATTGCGTGTGTTGGGAGAAGAGGCGAATGCTTCTTCTGTGGTGCGGCTACGTTATAAGGACGCCAACGGCCATACCATGTTGAATACACCGGTTCTCGTCCGATCACCGAAGTTAAGCAACATCGGGCCCGGTTAGTACTTGGATGGGTGACCGCCTGGGAACACCGGGTGCTGTTGGCTCTATCTCATTTTTTCATTTTTACGTCGCTGCACCTGCCAGCCCTCTTTTTCATACTAACTTTCAGATGTTGACAAAGATGCTTCCACAAGCATTTTAAACTACTGTATCAAACGTAAGATACGAAATTACAGTAATGAACTCAGTTTGAGCAAGAATGCGCGAAGGAAGAGTGCTAGAACGCCTCGGAAATAACAACACACTACGAATCGACAGATGACTTTTGAAATACGTCAGGGCCTACTGTTTTGTAGCAGTGCTAAATTCCACAAAGTAAATAAACAAAAAAAAAAAATACAAAAAAAATCTGCCGTTCTCGTCCGATCACCGAAGTCAAGCAACAACGTTACTACTCAGATGGGTGAGCGCCTGGGAACTCTGGCTGTCTTCATTTTTCGCTTTTTAGTCGCTACTCCTGCCTGCCAGCCCTCTTTCCATACCACCTTTCTGTTGTCACAAAGAGACTTCCTTAAGCATTTTAAACGGCCGTAAGGTACGAAACGGCAGTAATTAACTCAGTTTGAAGGAGAATGTGCTAACCAAGTTTGCCGGGAAGTCTTTGAAAACGACAAAACAGTGCGAATCGGGCGGTATGCTCCGAAATACGTTAGCGCCTGCCTATCGTTCTGCAGCGGCGTGCAGCTCCAAATTCGATTTGTAATCATATAAATTTATTCTTTCGTCGTCTCGCCTCGCCTCCTCCCGCAGACGTTTCTCGCGCTTGTGCTGTCATATGGACCGCGACCCGAGCGGCAGCGAGCGGCAGTCGGGACAAGTCGGGACGGTAGGGGGGACAGGCGCGAATGCACCGCGCGAATTACGCAAATATCTGGAAGCGCGGCGTGTGTCAGCCAGGTGAGAAAGCTTCCGTCGGTCCAGCAGGACACTGCCACAACCCCGCGCAGTCCCCCCGGCGCCCGGCCGCGCGCAAGCCCTGCGCCGGATAACAGGAACAAGGTGCGTCGCCAGCCAGTGTCGGGGGGAGGCCGCACGCACCAAACGAATGACAGGCGGTGCATCGAGCAGCTGTGTTGTGCGCCTCACCTACGTTCGGCAGTCGCCTACGAGACGCCGAGGCGAGCGCGCACTCCGCGCCACCTTCGAGGTGGAAAGACGTGCTTTGCGTCAAATGTGCCACGGAAAGCGGCGATTGCGTGTGTTGGGAGAAGAGGCGAATGCTTCTTCTGTGGTGCGGCTACGTTATAAGGACGCCAACGGCCATACCATGTTGAATACACCGGTTCTCGTCCGATCACCGAAGTTAAGCAACATCGGGCCCGGTTAGTACTTGGATGGGTGACCGCCTGGGAACACCGGGTGCTGTTGGCTCTATCTCATTTTTTCATTTTTACGTCGCTGCACCTGCCAGCCCTCTTTTTCATACTAACTTTCAGATGTTGACAAAGATGCTTCCACAAGCATTTTAAACTACTGTATCAAACGTAAGATACGAAATTACAGTAATGAACTCAGTTTGAGCAAGAATGCGCGAAGGAAGAGTGCTAGAACGCCTCGGAAATAACAACACACTACGAATCGACAGATGACTTTTGAAATACGTCAGGGCCTACTGTTTTGTAGCAGTGCTAAATTCCACAAAGTAAATAAACAAAAAAAAAAAATACAAAAAAAATCTGCCGTTCTCGTCCGATCACCGAAGTCAAGCAACAACGTTACTACTCAGATGGGTGAGCGCCTGGGAACTCTGGCTGTCTTCATTTTTCGCTTTTTAGTCGCTACTCCTGCCTGCCAGCCCTCTTTCCATACCACCTTTCTGTTGTCACAAAGAGACTTCCTTAAGCATTTTAAACGGCCGTAAGGTACGAAACGGCAGTAATTAACTCAGTTTGAAGGAGAATGTGCTAACCAAGTTTGCCGGGAAGTCTTTGAAAACGACAAAACAGTGCGAATCGGGCGGTATGCTCCGAAATACGTTAGCGCCTGCCTATCGTTCTGCAGCGGCGTGCAGCTCCAAATTCGATTTGTAATCATATAAATTTATTCTTTCGTCGTCTCGCCTCGCCTCCTCCCGCAGACGTTTCTCGCGCTTGTGCTGTCATATGGACCGCGACCCGAGCGGCAGCGAGCGGCAGTCGAGCAAAGTCGGGACAAGTCGGGACGGTAGGGGGGACAGGCGCGAATGCACCGCGCGAATTACGCAAATATCTGGAAGCGCGGCGTGTGTCAGCCAGGTGAGAAAGCTTCCGTCGGTCCAGCAGGACACTGCCACAACCCCGCGCAGTCCCCCCGGCGCCCGGCCGCGCGCAAGCCCTGCGCCGGATAACAGGAACAAGGTGCGTCGCCAGCCAGTGTCGGGGGGAGGCCGCACGCACCAAACGAATGACAGGCGGTGCATCGAGCAGCTGTGTTGTGCGCCTCACCTACGTTCGGCAGTCGCCTACGAGACGCCGAGGCGAGCGCGCACTCCGCGCCACCTTCGAGGTGGAAAGACGTGCTTTGCGTCAAATGTGCCACGGAAAGCGGCGATTGCGTGTGTTGGGAGAAGAGGCGAATGCTTCTTCTGTGGTGCGGCTACGTTATAAGGACGCCAACGGCCATACCATGTTGAATACACCGGTTCTCGTCCGATCACCGAAGTTAAGCAACATCGGGCCCGGTTAGTACTTGGCTGGCTGCCCGCCTGGCAACACCTCGGTGCCTCGCGTGCAGTGTTTCCTTGTGCGACTTGGCCGGCGGCGCCTCGGCGTTCGTCTGCTTACTTTGCCACGTGGCTATACTTCTACTGACTGTAGGTAATGGATATACTTTACGATGATAGTGAAGAGCGACAGAACAATGTTCAGTGCGAGTTTGATCGTTCTGTAGAGAAACCTTCGGCTTTTGAGATCCATCGTTGGATAATTGAGGATTTGTTGTTGTCTACTAATGATGTACTCGGTATTCAGTTCGATACGTTTTTAAATTCTGTGTTCTTAAAACTGAAATCTTCCGATCTGTGTGATGCTGTTGTTTCTGTTAATGACGGTGTTCGCAGATTTCGACACCTTAACGGAAATATTAGTAATGTCACTGTGTCTCATGCTGGTTTTGGTCTTCGGCAAATACGGATATTTAACCTTCCGTTTGAAATTCGCAACGACACTATTTCTCGTCACTTGCGGCCATATGGCACTGTTTTATCTGTTGTGAAAGAGAAATGGTCGTCTGCGTATATATTTCAAGTCGAGAACGGTGTGCGCAGTGTTAAGATGGTGGTTAGGCAGCATATTCCGTCTTTTATTTTGGTAAACGGTCACCGTGCGTTTGTCACGTACAGTGGCCAGCCACAGACTTGCTCCTTTTGTAATGGTGTAGGACATTATCGGCAGGATTGTCCGAAGCGAAAACGGCCTGTTCAGCTACCACTTGAGGCCAATTTGCAAGGAGCTAGTTTTGCTTCCGTCGCGGCTACGGTCTTGGGTTCCGCCCCCCCCGCACTCGCGCGGCGTGCGGCAGATGTTAATCTTGCTGCCGCCGCGGAAGCGATGGATATGTCTGCTGATGCTACTGTCTCTGTTCTTGCGACTACCGGCCAGGAATCTTTGTCCGCGGTTTCGGAAAACGTGCCTGCTGTTATTCCACCTGTTGTGGGTGCTGTTGTGTCGGAGACTGTCTCTGACTCCGTGCCGCAATCGGTAACCGATGTTGTTTCGCGCCCTATTTCGGACTCTGTTGCACCTATTGTGTCGCAGTCGGCACCCTCTCTTTCTGTGCCTGCACCCGTCGTTGTACCCTCTGATGTTCCTGAGCCTATTCCTGTTGCGGAATCACGCGATGTTTTTGTGGAACCGAAACCGCAACGGAATGAAGCTCGTTCTCGGAGTTCCAGTAGGCAACGCTTCCGCAGTGCAAGTAGCTCCCCTTCTTACGACAGGGGTTTAACGCGAGGTGACCGTAGTCCGTCCCCGGTAGGGCGCTCCCCCGCCTCTTCTTGGGCGTCGCAACGCCGTGCCGCGCGGCGCGACCTAGACGTGGAGCTACGGCCGCCTCAGGCTTCCGGCTCCGGGCGTCAGCCGCCGCGCAAACAACAACAACAACAGCCGCCGCGTGCCTCCTCTCGCCACGCGCAATCAGCTGATGTGAGTGTTGCAGCGCAGCAACGTGACGTTGCCGTTCGCCATCTGCGGACTGTGTTGAGTCAACCCGCCTCTATAGACGTGCCTGTTTTAGCGCCAGACACAGTCTCGGCTGTGACTGCGGCACCTATGTCGACGAAACGTAAGGCTGAGGATGTACACCGACGTCGCGCTGGTCCGTCTATCCACGACCGCGTGTCGGTGCCTTCCTCCGACGTAGAGATGCCCGTCAGGGATTCTGTGTCGGGCGCCTCTGACGTGACAGCTACTGCCACCCTGCCACCCCTCTCCCCCTTCGAACCTTCGGAGTGGGCGAAGGATGTTGTGGAGGGTGAGGAGACGTAGTGTGTGTCCTGTGCCCCCTCCTCTTTTGTGCATATGCCCATTCCGTGTTTTATGTGTGTTTTTACTTTTGTGTGTGTCTCTTAATTGTGTGCGTCTATGACTTACGATTTTAGCCAGTGGAATATTGTCACTTTTAATCTAAACAAGTTGAGTCACCACTGCAAGATACTGGCTTTTAAGGACTTTTTACGCGATCACCACTGCCATGTTGTCTTTTTACAAGAGGTGACGCGTGATGCACTTGTCTTTTTACACGATTTTAGTGACTTTATTGTTATTGACAATGTTTTACCTGATCACAGTACAGGAACTGCCATTTTAGTACGTTCTGACCTTGCTATTTCCAATGTTGACATTTTACCTAATGGTCGTGCTGTTAGCTGCACTATACTGGGCGTTGTATTTGTTAACGTTTATGCTCCGTCTGGGAACGATAAGCCGGCGAGGGCTGCTTTTTATGGGCAGGAATTGTGTGCGCTGCTACATCGCAATGTGGATGCTTTAGTTGTAGGCGGCGATTTTAATTGCGTATTAGATGTTGTCGATCAGGTGCCTCGTCCTAACATTTGTCGCGAGCTCGGCGACTTGATTCGCAGTTTTCAGCTCGTTGATACGTGGCGTGTTTTCAACCCTGACGTTACGCACTTTACACATTTTTATCCCACGGGGCACAGCCGCCTGGACAGAATTTACGTTTCTGCCCCGCTTTCTGCCCGTATTTGCCGCACGGAAATGTTTCCCGTGGTATTTTCTGATCATTCCGGTTACCTTTGTCAGCTTTTATTGCCTCGGGTTTGTGTTCCCAGACGAAGGAATCTGTGGAAATTTAATTGTGCTTTATTGAACGACGCCCATTTTGTGACATGTTTTACCAATCTGTGGCACAAATTAATCGGGACTCGGCGAGGTGACTGTAGTGTGCTGGAGTGGTGGGTCGGGGAGGCCAAGCCGGTGATTAGGCGGTTTTTGATGGATTTTAGCCGCGAGGCGGCTCGTTGGCGTCGCGCTACGGCCCGCTTCCATCAGGCATGTTTACAAGACCTCGCGCTGCGCGTGACGTCACAGCCTGCCTTGCTGCCCGCTTTTAAACAATTCCAGCGTAAGCTTCTCGCCGATTTGCGTGCTGTTAGTGACGGTGCCGTCGTCCGCAGCCAGCCTGCGGGGGTTGTGGATGGCGAACCTTTGTCGCTTTATCATCTGACCAGGGAACGAAGGCGGCGCGCCCGTCTGCACATCAGTACCTGGAAAAAGTCCGACGGTGGACGGACTACTGTCCAGTCCGACATTGAGCGGGATATTTTTACTCATTTTAGTTCCCTTTTTCGTGCGCTGGATGTTGATTGTGATGCGTTGCGGGATTTTTTACAAGTCATCCCTCATGTTTTAACCCGTACGGATAGGACGCATTTAAATGCTGCTTATGTACATGACGACCTGTACGACGCTATCCGACGAAGCCCTAAGTGTAAATCGCCTGGTCCCGACGGCATTCCTGCTGAATTTTATTTGAAATTTTATGGTCTTTTTCGTGATGTTTTTGTGGCTCTTTTAAATGAAATACGGGATGGTGCTGTTATCCCTGCTGCTTTTGAGGAGGGGGTAGTGACCTTAGTACCTAAATCGTCTGCGACGCCCTGTATTGACGCTGTTCGGCCAATAACTTTACTTAACGCGGACTTTAAGATTGTGACACGCTGTGTGGCTCAACGCCTTAAGGTTGTTTTACCGTCGGTCCTCAGTGACGGTCAATCATGTGCGGTGCAGGGACGAAACATTTTTGACGCCGTCCTCGCCTATCGCGACTGTATCGGCTTTGTTAAAAGTGCGCGACTGCCGATAGCTGCCATCTTATTAATTGATTTCAAAAATGCTTTCGACCGCATTAGCCATGTCTACCTCCGCCAGGTTCTTGTGCGGATGGGCTTCGGTCTTAAGTTTACGACTGTGGTAAAGCATCTTTTACAGAATGCGACGTCCCGTGTTAGTGTCAATGGCCGCTTGACGTCGGCTTTCCGTGTTGGGCGCTCGGTGCGGCAGGGGTGTCCCCTTTCGATGGCTCTTTTTTCTGTAGCTTTAGATCCGTTGCTGCGAATTATTGGCCGGGAATGCCGCGGCATTCAGATAGGGACGACCCGCCTCATTTGCAAAGCATACGCCGACGACCTTGGTGTTTTTCTTAGCCGTTCTGAAGACGTTGACACTTTATATGGCGCGCTGCAACGTTTTGAAAAAGCCACGGGTGCCATTGTTAACCCTGCTAAGACTGTTTGTTTGCCTCTTACACCCCGCGCACGGTCCTTACGGCGGAACTGGTTCTGTGTCCGTGAACAGCAACAAGTCCTGGGCGTGCTTTTTTCTTCTCACCCGCAACGGATGGAAGCGCTTAATTGGCGGTCCACGCTGCACAAGGTGCGTGCCGTTTCCAAGATCTATGCGGCTCGCACGTTGGCGCTTCGTGACAAGGTCGCCTTCATCAATACTACCATTCTGGCAAGGGTGTGGTATCTCGCGCAGGTCCTTCCACTGCCTCGGCAATTGGAACGTGCCCTCAAGCAGGCGGTGTATTGGTTTTTATGGCGAGGTGACATTTTTAAAGTCTCGTATGACACCTGTACTCTAACCCCAACAGATGGTGGTTTGGGCCTGGTAGATCTTCGCGCGAAGTGTTCTGCTCTCCTTTGGAAACGGACCACTGTTGTTATGGAGAGGGCCCCGAATGGTACTACTGCGGCGGTCTTTAATATGTATCGTCCTACGTCTGCAGCGGCGCCGGTGAATGTTTCGCACATTCCCTTTTATCTTAATTATGTGCGTCGCTACTATATGGACAACAGCTACCTGGAGCTCTGTGACGTTCCCAGCCTTCGAGTCTGCGACGTCGTTTCTGCTTTCCGTGGGTCTCCTGTGCGTTGTAAGTGGGAGTATCGGCTACCGTGGTATAACTGGGCCACGGTATGGAGAAATCTTGCCAGCAATGTTCTTCCTCCCTCTGTACACGCCGTGTGGTACAAGGTCGTGCATCGTACCTTCCCTACGAATGAGAAGCTCCACTCCATTAATCTCATCTCGTCTGGAGCTTGTGACTTGTGTGCTGTGGACGATACACTTGAACACCGTTTTGTGTGCGGCCATTATTCCAGTGTTTGGAATACCGCCAGCGATATGATTCGCCTTATCAATCGGGTGGATACGCGTTCTGTCTTGCCGACCGACGCTTTAATCCCACAGTGCGCCGCCTACCCGAATACTAAGAAGAATGCCACGGTGTGGCTCTTGGGTCATACCGTTTTTGCATTATTTTTCCTGAAATTGACAACCGATTTGGACTTTCTTACTTACTTGTGGACTCAGCATGAACAAGCTGAAGCAATGCCTGGCTATCATGCTACTTTCGCGAATTTTTTGAAGGTTGCCCTTGCTCATGCTTTTATCCGGATGTCGATGGCTACGTAACATGTTTTTGGTCTACTTTTTCTACTGTGACCGCTCGAGCTGTGTTTTCCTGGAACGACCCATTATAGAAATACATGTAATCAGAGGAACTATACTTTCTTCTTTTTGTGTCATTTTCTTTACTGGTATAGTTAGTTTCTCCTTGTTTTTGATTATTTTTATGCTGTGGATCGCGGCACTTTTTCTTTCAGCAGCACTGACTTCCTCATGTAGGTCTCCCATGTGGCGGCAGTGATGTTTTGAGTCTCCTTTTAGTATTACCACGCAGTGCCTTTAATTTTCTCCTTTTTAGCTTTATTTATCCACTTGATGGACTTTCCTCCTCAGCTTTACTGATGTGGGACTTTTCCAGTAATAGAGCACCTGAGGAAATGGCTTAATTTCTATATTTTTCTATTTTTCTATTTTTATATTTTTCTATTTTATATTTTCTATACTGGCGCCTTGCTTTTTCTGGTGGCTTTATTGTTTCCATTTAGAAGATTTCATGGTTTATGGATTTTTTTTGGCTTCTGCCGCTTTCTCCCGACGGACGTCGATAATTTCACAGCTACCTACAGAGGATACTATTTCTTTTTCATCCGTTCGTCATGGGACATGGAGCCAACAGCACCTTTATAGCTCATGAAGCTCGCCAATAGAAGGCGTTTTGTGGAGAGCGATACGGCCGGGCTATAAGGGGAGATGGGAGGCCCGAAAAAAAAAAAAAAAATAAAAAAAATAAATAAATAAAATAAAAAAAGAAAAAAAAAAAGGTGCTGTTGGCTCCCTTTCATTTTCTCCTTTTTGCATCGCTACCCCTGCCAGCCCTCTTTTCATACTACCTTAAAAAAAAAAAAAAAAAAAAATAAAAAAAAAAAAAGAAAAAAAAAAAAAAAAAAAGGTGCTGTTGGCTCTATCTCATTTTTTCATTTTTACGTCGCTGCACCTGCCAGCCCTCTTTTTCATACTAACTTTCAGATGTTGACAAAGATGCTTCCACAAGCATTTTAAACTACTGTATCAAACGTAAGATACGAAATTACAGTAATGAACTCAGTTTGAGCAAGAATGCGCGAAGGAAGAGTGCTAGAACGCCTCGGAAATAACAACACACTACGAATCGACAGATGACTTTTGAAATACGTCAGGGCCTACTGTTTTGTAGCAGTGCTAAATTCCACAAAGTAAATAAACAAAAAAAAAAAATACAAAAAAAATCTGCCGTTCTCGTCCGATCACCGAAGTCAAGCAACAACGTTACTACTCAGATGGGTGAGCGCCTGGGAACTCTGGCTGTCTTCATTTTTCGCTTTTTAGTCGCTACTCCTGCCTGCCAGCCCTCTTTCCATACCACCTTTCTGTTGTCACAAAGAGACTTCCTTAAGCATTTTAAACGGCCGTAAGGTACGAAACGGCAGTAATTAACTCAGTTTGAAGGAGAATGTGCTAACCAAGTTTGCCGGGAAGTCTTTGAAAACGACAAAACAGTGCGAATCGGGCGGTATGCTCCGAAATACGTTAGCGCCTGCCTATCGTTCTGCAGCGGCGTGCAGCTCCAAATTCGATTTGTAATCATATAAATTTATTCTTTCGTCGTCTCGCCTCGCCTCCTCCCGCAGACGTTTCTCGCGCTTGTGCTGTCATATGGACCGCGACCCGAGCGGCAGCGAGCGGCAGTCGAGCAAAGTCGGGACAAGTCGGGACGGTAGGGGGGACAGGCGCGAATGCACCGCGCGAATTACGCAAATATCTGGAAGCGCGGCGTGTGTCAGCCAGGTGAGAAAGCTTCCGTCGGTCCAGCAGGACACTGCCACAACCCCGCGCAGTCCCCCCGGCGCCCGGCCGCGCGCAAGCCCTGCGCCGGATAACAGGAACAAGGTGCGTCGCCAGCCAGTGTCGGGGGGAGGCCGCACGCACCAAACGAATGACAGGCGGTGCATCGAGCAGCTGTGTTGTGCGCCTCACCTACGTTCGGCAGTCGCCTACGAGACGCCGAGGCGAGCGCGCACTCCGCGCCACCTTCGAGGTGGAAAGACGTGCTTTGCGTCAAATGTGCCACGGAAAGCGGCGATTGCGTGTGTTGGGAGAAGAGGCGAATGCTTCTTCTGTGGTGCGGCTACGTTATAAGGACGCCAACGGCCATACCATGTTGAATACACCGGTTCTCGTCCGATCACCGAAGTTAAGCAACATCGGGCCCGGTTAGTACTTGGATGGGTGACCGCCTGGGAACACCGGGTGCTGTTGGCTCTATCTCATTTTTTCATTTTTACGTCGCTGCACCTGCCAGCCCTCTTTTTCATACTAACTTTCAGATGTTGACAAAGATGCTTCCACAAGCATTTTAAACTACTGTATCAAACGTAAGATACGAAATTACAGTAATGAACTCAGTTTGAGCAAGAATGCGCGAAGGAAGAGTGCTAGAACGCCTCGGAAATAACAACACACTACGAATCGACAGATGACTTTTGAAATACGTCAGGGCCTACTGTTTTGTAGCAGTGCTAAATTCCACAAAGTAAATAAACAAAAAAAAAAAATACAAAAAAAATCTGCCGTTCTCGTCCGATCACCGAAGTCAAGCAACAACGTTACTACTCAGATGGGTGAGCGCCTGGGAACTCTGGCTGTCTTCATTTTTCGCTTTTTAGTCGCTACTCCTGCCTGCCAGCCCTCTTTCCATACCACCTTTCTGTTGTCACAAAGAGACTTCCTTAAGCATTTTAAACGGCCGTAAGGTACGAAACGGCAGTAATTAACTCAGTTTGAAGGAGAATGTGCTAACCAAGTTTGCCGGGAAGTCTTTGAAAACGACAAAACAGTGCGAATCGGGCGGTATGCTCCGAAATACGTTAGCGCCTGCCTATCGTTCTGCAGCGGCGTGCAGCTCCAAATTCGATTTGTAATCATATAAATTTATTCTTTCGTCGTCTCGCCTCGCCTCCTCCCGCAGACGTTTCTCGCGCTTGTGCTGTCATATGGACCGCGACCCGAGCGGCAGCGAGCGGCAGTCGGGACAAGTCGGGACGGTAGGGGGGACAGGCGCGAATGCACCGCGCGAATTACGCAAATATCTGGAAGCGCGGCGTGTGTCAGCCAGGTGAGAAAGCTTCCGTCGGTCCAGCAGGACACTGCCACAACCCCGCGCAGTCCCCCCGGCGCCCGGCCGCGCGCAAGCCCTGCGCCGGATAACAGGAACAAGGTGCGTCGCCAGCCAGTGTCGGGGGGAGGCCGCACGCACCAAACGAATGACAGGCGGTGCATCGAGCAGCTGTGTTGTGCGCCTCACCTACGTTCGGCAGTCGCCTACGAGACGCCGAGGCGAGCGCGCACTCCGCGCCACCTTCGAGGTGGAAAGACGTGCTTTGCGTCAAATGTGCCACGGAAAGCGGCGATTGCGTGTGTTGGGAGAAGAGGCGAATGCTTCTTCTGTGGTGCGGCTACGTTATAAGGACGCCAACGGCCATACCATGTTGAATACACCGGTTCTCGTCCGATCACCGAAGTTAAGCAACATCGGGCCCGGTTAGTACTTGGATGGGTGACCGCCTGGGAACACCGGGTGCTGTTGGCTCTATCTCATTTTTTCATTTTTACGTCGCTGCACCTGCCAGCCCTCTTTTTCATACTAACTTTCAGATGTTGACAAAGATGCTTCCACAAGCATTTTAAACTACTGTATCAAACGTAAGATACGAAATTACAGTAATGAACTCAGTTTGAGCAAGAATGCGCGAAGGAAGAGTGCTAGAACGCCTCGGAAATAACAACACACTACGAATCGACAGATGACTTTTGAAATACGTCAGGGCCTACTGTTTTGTAGCAGTGCTAAATTCCACAAAGTAAATAAACAAAAAAAAAAAATACAAAAAAAATCTGCCGTTCTCGTCCGATCACCGAAGTCAAGCAACAACGTTACTACTCAGATGGGTGAGCGCCTGGGAACTCTGGCTGTCTTCATTTTTCGCTTTTTAGTCGCTACTCCTGCCTGCCAGCCCTCTTTCCATACCACCTTTCTGTTGTCACAAAGAGACTTCCTTAAGCATTTTAAACGGCCGTAAGGTACGAAACGGCAGTAATTAACTCAGTTTGAAGGAGAATGTGCTAACCAAGTTTGCCGGGAAGTCTTTGAAAACGACAAAACAGTGCGAATCGGGCGGTATGCTCCGAAATACGTTAGCGCCTGCCTATCGTTCTGCAGCGGCGTGCAGCTCCAAATTCGATTTGTAATCATATAAATTTATTCTTTCGTCGTCTCGCCTCGCCTCCTCCCGCAGACGTTTCTCGCGCTTGTGCTGTCATATGGACCGCGACCCGAGCGGCAGCGAGCGGCAGTCGGGACAAGTCGGGACGGTAGGGGGGACAGGCGCGAATGCACCGCGCGAATTACGCAAATATCTGGAAGCGCGGCGTGTGTCAGCCAGGTGAGAAAGCTTCCGTCGGTCCAGCAGGACACTGCCACAACCCCGCGCAGTCCCCCCGGCGCCCGGCCGCGCGCAAGCCCTGCGCCGGATAACAGGAACAAGGTGCGTCGCCAGCCAGTGTCGGGGGGAGGCCGCACGCACCAAACGAATGACAGGCGGTGCATCGAGCAGCTGTGTTGTGCGCCTCACCTACGTTCGGCAGTCGCCTACGAGACGCCGAGGCGAGCGCGCACTCCGCGCCACCTTCGAGGTGGAAAGACGTGCTTTGCGTCAAATGTGCCACGGAAAGCGGCGATTGCGTGTGTTGGGAGAAGAGGCGAATGCTTCTTCTGTGGTGCGGCTACGTTATAAGGACGCCAACGGCCATACCATGTTGAATACACCGGTTCTCGTCCGATCACCGAAGTTAAGCAACATCGGGCCCGGTTAGTACTTGGATGGGTGACCGCCTGGGAACACCGGGTGCTGTTGGCTCTATCTCATTTTTTCATTTTTACGTCGCTGCACCTGCCAGCCCTCTTTTTCATACTAACTTTCAGATGTTGACAAAGATGCTTCCACAAGCATTTTAAACTACTGTATCAAACGTAAGATACGAAATTACAGTAATGAACTCAGTTTGAGCAAGAATGCGCGAAGGAAGAGTGCTAGAACGCCTCGGAAATAACAACACACTACGAATCGACAGATGACTTTTGAAATACGTCAGGGCCTACTGTTTTGTAGCAGTGCTAAATTCCACAAAGTAAATAAACAAAAAAAAAAAATACAAAAAAAATCTGCCGTTCTCGTCCGATCACCGAAGTCAAGCAACAACGTTACTACTCAGATGGGTGAGCGCCTGGGAACTCTGGCTGTCTTCATTTTTCGCTTTTTAGTCGCTACTCCTGCCTGCCAGCCCTCTTTCCATACCACCTTTCTGTTGTCACAAAGAGACTTCCTTAAGCATTTTAAACGGCCGTAAGGTACGAAACGGCAGTAATTAACTCAGTTTGAAGGAGAATGTGCTAACCAAGTTTGCCGGGAAGTCTTTGAAAACGACAAAACAGTGCGAATCGGGCGGTATGCTCCGAAATACGTTAGCGCCTGCCTATCGTTCTGCAGCGGCGTGCAGCTCCAAATTCGATTTGTAATCATATAAATTTATTCTTTCGTCGTCTCGCCTCGCCTCCTCCCGCAGACGTTTCTCGCGCTTGTGCTGTCATATGGACCGCGACCCGAGCGGCAGCGAGCGGCAGTCGGGACAAGTCGGGACGGTAGGGGGGACAGGCGCGAATGCACCGCGCGAATTACGCAAATATCTGGAAGCGCGGCGTGTGTCAGCCAGGTGAGAAAGCTTCCGTCGGTCCAGCAGGACACTGCCACAACCCCGCGCAGTCCCCCCGGCGCCCGGCCGCGCGCAAGCCCTGCGCCGGATAACAGGAACAAGGTGCGTCGCCAGCCAGTGTCGGGGGGAGGCCGCACGCACCAAACGAATGACAGGCGGTGCATCGAGCAGCTGTGTTGTGCGCCTCACCTACGTTCGGCAGTCGCCTACGAGACGCCGAGGCGAGCGCGCACTCCGCGCCACCTTCGAGGTGGAAAGACGTGCTTTGCGTCAAATGTGCCACGGAAAGCGGCGATTGCGTGTGTTGGGAGAAGAGGCGAATGCTTCTTCTGTGGTGCGGCTACGTTATAAGGACGCCAACGGCCATACCATGTTGAATACACCGGTTCTCGTCCGATCACCGAAGTTAAGCAACATCGGGCCCGGTTAGTACTTGGATGGGTGACCGCCTGGGAACACCGGGTGCTGTTGGCTCTATCTCATTTTTTCATTTTTACGTCGCTGCACCTGCCAGCCCTCTTTTTCATACTAACTTTCAGATGTTGACAAAGATGCTTCCACAAGCATTTTAAACTACTGTATCAAACGTAAGATACGAAATTACAGTAATGAACTCAGTTTGAGCAAGAATGCGCGAAGGAAGAGTGCTAGAACGCCTCGGAAATAACAACACACTACGAATCGACAGATGACTTTTGAAATACGTCAGGGCCTACTGTTTTGTAGCAGTGCTAAATTCCACAAAGTAAATAAACAAAAAAAAAAAATACAAAAAAAATCTGCCGTTCTCGTCCGATCACCGAAGTCAAGCAACAACGTTACTACTCAGATGGGTGAGCGCCTGGGAACTCTGGCTGTCTTCATTTTTCGCTTTTTAGTCGCTACTCCTGCCTGCCAGCCCTCTTTCCATACCACCTTTCTGTTGTCACAAAGAGACTTCCTTAAGCATTTTAAACGGCCGTAAGGTACGAAACGGCAGTAATTAACTCAGTTTGAAGGAGAATGTGCTAACCAAGTTTGCCGGGAAGTCTTTGAAAACGACAAAACAGTGCGAATCGGGCGGTATGCTCCGAAATACGTTAGCGCCTGCCTATCGTTCTGCAGCGGCGTGCAGCTCCAAATTCGATTTGTAATCATATAAATTTATTCTTTCGTCGTCTCGCCTCGCCTCCTCCCGCAGACGTTTCTCGCGCTTGTGCTGTCATATGGACCGCGACCCGAGCGGCAGCGAGCGGCAGTCGGGACAAGTCGGGACGGTAGGGGGGACAGGCGCGAATGCACCGCGCGAATTACGCAAATATCTGGAAGCGCGGCGTGTGTCAGCCAGGTGAGAAAGCTTCCGTCGGTCCAGCAGGACACTGCCACAACCCCGCGCAGTCCCCCCGGCGCCCGGCCGCGCGCAAGCCCTGCGCCGGATAACAGGAACAAGGTGCGTCGCCAGCCAGTGTCGGGGGGAGGCCGCACGCACCAAACGAATGACAGGCGGTGCATCGAGCAGCTGTGTTGTGCGCCTCACCTACGTTCGGCAGTCGCCTACGAGACGCCGAGGCGAGCGCGCACTCCGCGCCACCTTCGAGGTGGAAAGACGTGCTTTGCGTCAAATGTGCCACGGAAAGCGGCGATTGCGTGTGTTGGGAGAAGAGGCGAATGCTTCTTCTGTGGTGCGGCTACGTTATAAGGACGCCAACGGCCATACCATGTTGAATACACCGGTTCTCGTCCGATCACCGAAGTTAAGCAACATCGGGCCCGGTTAGTACTTGGATGGGTGACCGCCTGGGAACACCGGGTGCTGTTGGCTCTATCTCATTTTTTCATTTTTACGTCGCTGCACCTGCCAGCCCTCTTTTTCATACTAACTTTCAGATGTTGACAAAGATGCTTCCACAAGCATTTTAAACTACTGTATCAAACGTAAGATACGAAATTACAGTAATGAACTCAGTTTGAGCAAGAATGCGCGAAGGAAGAGTGCTAGAACGCCTCGGAAATAACAACACACTACGAATCGACAGATGACTTTTGAAATACGTCAGGGCCTACTGTTTTGTAGCAGTGCTAAATTCCACAAAGTAAATAAACAAAAAAAAAAAATACAAAAAAAATCTGCCGTTCTCGTCCGATCACCGAAGTCAAGCAACAACGTTACTACTCAGATGGGTGAGCGCCTGGGAACTCTGGCTGTCTTCATTTTTCGCTTTTTAGTCGCTACTCCTGCCTGCCAGCCCTCTTTCCATACCACCTTTCTGTTGTCACAAAGAGACTTCCTTAAGCATTTTAAACGGCCGTAAGGTACGAAACGGCAGTAATTAACTCAGTTTGAAGGAGAATGTGCTAACCAAGTTTGCCGGGAAGTCTTTGAAAACGACAAAACAGTGCGAATCGGGCGGTATGCTCCGAAATACGTTAGCGCCTGCCTATCGTTCTGCAGCGGCGTGCAGCTCCAAATTCGATTTGTAATCATATAAATTTATTCTTTCGTCGTCTCGCCTCGCCTCCTCCCGCAGACGTTTCTCGCGCTTGTGCTGTCATATGGACCGCGACCCGAGCGGCAGCGAGCGGCAGTCGGGACAAGTCGGGACGGTAGGGGGGACAGGCGCGAATGCACCGCGCGAATTACGCAAATATCTGGAAGCGCGGCGTGTGTCAGCCAGGTGAGAAAGCTTCCGTCGGTCCAGCAGGACACTGCCACAACCCCGCGCAGTCCCCCCGGCGCCCGGCCGCGCGCAAGCCCTGCGCCGGATAACAGGAACAAGGTGCGTCGCCAGCCAGTGTCGGGGGGAGGCCGCACGCACCAAACGAATGACAGGCGGTGCATCGAGCAGCTGTGTTGTGCGCCTCACCTACGTTCGGCAGTCGCCTACGAGACGCCGAGGCGAGCGCGCACTCCGCGCCACCTTCGAGGTGGAAAGACGTGCTTTGCGTCAAATGTGCCACGGAAAGCGGCGATTGCGTGTGTTGGGAGAAGAGGCGAATGCTTCTTCTGTGGTGCGGCTACGTTATAAGGACGCCAACGGCCATACCATGTTGAATACACCGGTTCTCGTCCGATCACCGAAGTTAAGCAACATCGGGCCCGGTTAGTACTTGGATGGGTGACCGCCTGGGAACACCGGGTGCTGTTGGCTCTATCTCATTTTTTCATTTTTACGTCGCTGCACCTGCCAGCCCTCTTTTTCATACTAACTTTCAGATGTTGACAAAGATGCTTCCACAAGCATTTTAAACTACTGTATCAAACGTAAGATACGAAATTACAGTAATGAACTCAGTTTGAGCAAGAATGCGCGAAGGAAGAGTGCTAGAACGCCTCGGAAATAACAACACACTACGAATCGACAGATGACTTTTGAAATACGTCAGGGCCTACTGTTTTGTAGCAGTGCTAAATTCCACAAAGTAAATAAACAAAAAAAAAAAATACAAAAAAAATCTGCCGTTCTCGTCCGATCACCGAAGTCAAGCAACAACGTTACTACTCAGATGGGTGAGCGCCTGGGAACTCTGGCTGTCTTCATTTTTCGCTTTTTAGTCGCTACTCCTGCCTGCCAGCCCTCTTTCCATACCACCTTTCTGTTGTCACAAAGAGACTTCCTTAAGCATTTTAAACGGCCGTAAGGTACGAAACGGCAGTAATTAACTCAGTTTGAAGGAGAATGTGCTAACCAAGTTTGCCGGGAAGTCTTTGAAAACGACAAAACAGTGCGAATCGGGCGGTATGCTCCGAAATACGTTAGCGCCTGCCTATCGTTCTGCAGCGGCGTGCAGCTCCAAATTCGATTTGTAATCATATAAATTTATTCTTTCGTCGTCTCGCCTCGCCTCCTCCCGCAGACGTTTCTCGCGCTTGTGCTGTCATATGGACCGCGACCCGAGCGGCAGCGAGCGGCAGTCGGGACAAGTCGGGACGGTAGGGGGGACAGGCGCGAATGCACCGCGCGAATTACGCAAATATCTGGAAGCGCGGCGTGTGTCAGCCAGGTGAGAAAGCTTCCGTCGGTCCAGCAGGACACTGCCACAACCCCGCGCAGTCCCCCCGGCGCCCGGCCGCGCGCAAGCCCTGCGCCGGATAACAGGAACAAGGTGCGTCGCCAGCCAGTGTCGGGGGGAGGCCGCACGCACCAAACGAATGACAGGCGGTGCATCGAGCAGCTGTGTTGTGCGCCTCACCTACGTTCGGCAGTCGCCTACGAGACGCCGAGGCGAGCGCGCACTCCGCGCCACCTTCGAGGTGGAAAGACGTGCTTTGCGTCAAATGTGCCACGGAAAGCGGCGATTGCGTGTGTTGGGAGAAGAGGCGAATGCTTCTTCTGTGGTGCGGCTACGTTATAAGGACGCCAACGGCCATACCATGTTGAATACACCGGTTCTCGTCCGATCACCGAAGTTAAGCAACATCGGGCCCGGTTAGTACTTGGATGGGTGACCGCCTGGGAACACCGGGTGCTGTTGGCTCTATCTCATTTTTTCATTTTTACGTCGCTGCACCTGCCAGCCCTCTTTTTCATACTAACTTTCAGATGTTGACAAAGATGCTTCCACAAGCATTTTAAACTACTGTATCAAACGTAAGATACGAAATTACAGTAATGAACTCAGTTTGAGCAAGAATGCGCGAAGGAAGAGTGCTAGAACGCCTCGGAAATAACAACACACTACGAATCGACAGATGACTTTTGAAATACGTCAGGGCCTACTGTTTTGTAGCAGTGCTAAATTCCACAAAGTAAATAAACAAAAAAAAAAAATACAAAAAAAATCTGCCGTTCTCGTCCGATCACCGAAGTCAAGCAACAACGTTACTACTCAGATGGGTGAGCGCCTGGGAACTCTGGCTGTCTTCATTTTTCGCTTTTTAGTCGCTACTCCTGCCTGCCAGCCCTCTTTCCATACCACCTTTCTGTTGTCACAAAGAGACTTCCTTAAGCATTTTAAACGGCCGTAAGGTACGAAACGGCAGTAATTAACTCAGTTTGAAGGAGAATGTGCTAACCAAGTTTGCCGGGAAGTCTTTGAAAACGACAAAACAGTGCGAATCGGGCGGTATGCTCCGAAATACGTTAGCGCCTGCCTATCGTTCTGCAGCGGCGTGCAGCTCCAAATTCGATTTGTAATCATATAAATTTATTCTTTCGTCGTCTCGCCTCGCCTCCTCCCGCAGACGTTTCTCGCGCTTGTGCTGTCATATGGACCGCGACCCGAGCGGCAGCGAGCGGCAGTCGGGACAAGTCGGGACGGTAGGGGGGACAGGCGCGAATGCACCGCGCGAATTACGCAAATATCTGGAAGCGCGGCGTGTGTCAGCCAGGTGAGAAAGCTTCCGTCGGTCCAGCAGGACACTGCCACAACCCCGCGCAGTCCCCCCGGCGCCCGGCCGCGCGCAAGCCCTGCGCCGGATAACAGGAACAAGGTGCGTCGCCAGCCAGTGTCGGGGGGAGGCCGCACGCACCAAACGAATGACAGGCGGTGCATCGAGCAGCTGTGTTGTGCGCCTCACCTACGTTCGGCAGTCGCCTACGAGACGCCGAGGCGAGCGCGCACTCCGCGCCACCTTCGAGGTGGAAAGACGTGCTTTGCGTCAAATGTGCCACGGAAAGCGGCGATTGCGTGTGTTGGGAGAAGAGGCGAATGCTTCTTCTGTGGTGCGGCTACGTTATAAGGACGCCAACGGCCATACCATGTTGAATACACCGGTTCTCGTCCGATCACCGAAGTTAAGCAACATCGGGCCCGGTTAGTACTTGGATGGGTGACCGCCTGGGAACACCGGGTGCTGTTGGCTCTATCTCATTTTTTCATTTTTACGTCGCTGCACCTGCCAGCCCTCTTTTTCATACTAACTTTCAGATGTTGACAAAGATGCTTCCACAAGCATTTTAAACTACTGTATCAAACGTAAGATACGAAATTACAGTAATGAACTCAGTTTGAGCAAGAATGCGCGAAGGAAGAGTGCTAGAACGCCTCGGAAATAACAACACACTACGAATCGACAGATGACTTTTGAAATACGTCAGGGCCTACTGTTTTGTAGCAGTGCTAAATTCCACAAAGTAAATAAACAAAAAAAAAAAATACAAAAAAAATCTGCCGTTCTCGTCCGATCACCGAAGTCAAGCAACAACGTTACTACTCAGATGGGTGAGCGCCTGGGAACTCTGGCTGTCTTCATTTTTCGCTTTTTAGTCGCTACTCCTGCCTGCCAGCCCTCTTTCCATACCACCTTTCTGTTGTCACAAAGAGACTTCCTTAAGCATTTTAAACGGCCGTAAGGTACGAAACGGCAGTAATTAACTCAGTTTGAAGGAGAATGTGCTAACCAAGTTTGCCGGGAAGTCTTTGAAAACGACAAAACAGTGCGAATCGGGCGGTATGCTCCGAAATACGTTAGCGCCTGCCTATCGTTCTGCAGCGGCGTGCAGCTCCAAATTCGATTTGTAATCATATAAATTTATTCTTTCGTCGTCTCGCCTCGCCTCCTCCCGCAGACGTTTCTCGCGCTTGTGCTGTCATATGGACCGCGACCCGAGCGGCAGCGAGCGGCAGTCGGGACAAGTCGGGACGGTAGGGGGGACAGGCGCGAATGCACCGCGCGAATTACGCAAATATCTGGAAGCGCGGCGTGTGTCAGCCAGGTGAGAAAGCTTCCGTCGGTCCAGCAGGACACTGCCACAACCCCGCGCAGTCCCCCCGGCGCCCGGCCGCGCGCAAGCCCTGCGCCGGATAACAGGAACAAGGTGCGTCGCCAGCCAGTGTCGGGGGGAGGCCGCACGCACCAAACGAATGACAGGCGGTGCATCGAGCAGCTGTGTTGTGCGCCTCACCTACGTTCGGCAGTCGCCTACGAGACGCCGAGGCGAGCGCGCACTCCGCGCCACCTTCGAGGTGGAAAGACGTGCTTTGCGTCAAATGTGCCACGGAAAGCGGCGATTGCGTGTGTTGGGAGAAGAGGCGAATGCTTCTTCTGTGGTGCGGCTACGTTATAAGGACGCCAACGGCCATACCATGTTGAATACACCGGTTCTCGTCCGATCACCGAAGTTAAGCAACATCGGGCCCGGTTAGTACTTGGATGGGTGACCGCCTGGGAACACCGGGTGCTGTTGGCTCTATCTCATTTTTTCATTTTTACGTCGCTGCACCTGCCAGCCCTCTTTTTCATACTAACTTTCAGATGTTGACAAAGATGCTTCCACAAGCATTTTAAACTACTGTATCAAACGTAAGATACGAAATTACAGTAATGAACTCAGTTTGAGCAAGAATGCGCGAAGGAAGAGTGCTAGAACGCCTCGGAAATAACAACACACTACGAATCGACAGATGACTTTTGAAATACGTCAGGGCCTACTGTTTTGTAGCAGTGCTAAATTCCACAAAGTAAATAAACAAAAAAAAAAAATACAAAAAAAATCTGCCGTTCTCGTCCGATCACCGAAGTCAAGCAACAACGTTACTACTCAGATGGGTGAGCGCCTGGGAACTCTGGCTGTCTTCATTTTTCGCTTTTTAGTCGCTACTCCTGCCTGCCAGCCCTCTTTCCATACCACCTTTCTGTTGTCACAAAGAGACTTCCTTAAGCATTTTAAACGGCCGTAAGGTACGAAACGGCAGTAATTAACTCAGTTTGAAGGAGAATGTGCTAACCAAGTTTGCCGGGAAGTCTTTGAAAACGACAAAACAGTGCGAATCGGGCGGTATGCTCCGAAATACGTTAGCGCCTGCCTATCGTTCTGCAGCGGCGTGCAGCTCCAAATTCGATTTGTAATCATATAAATTTATTCTTTCGTCGTCTCGCCTCGCCTCCTCCCGCAGACGTTTCTCGCGCTTGTGCTGTCATATGGACCGCGACCCGAGCGGCAGCGAGCGGCAGTCGGGACAAGTCGGGACGGTAGGGGGGACAGGCGCGAATGCACCGCGCGAATTACGCAAATATCTGGAAGCGCGGCGTGTGTCAGCCAGGTGAGAAAGCTTCCGTCGGTCCAGCAGGACACTGCCACAACCCCGCGCAGTCCCCCCGGCGCCCGGCCGCGCGCAAGCCCTGCGCCGGATAACAGGAACAAGGTGCGTCGCCAGCCAGTGTCGGGGGGAGGCCGCACGCACCAAACGAATGACAGGCGGTGCATCGAGCAGCTGTGTTGTGCGCCTCACCTACGTTCGGCAGTCGCCTACGAGACGCCGAGGCGAGCGCGCACTCCGCGCCACCTTCGAGGTGGAAAGACGTGCTTTGCGTCAAATGTGCCACGGAAAGCGGCGATTGCGTGTGTTGGGAGAAGAGGCGAATGCTTCTTCTGTGGTGCGGCTACGTTATAAGGACGCCAACGGCCATACCATGTTGAATACACCGGTTCTCGTCCGATCACCGAAGTTAAGCAACATCGGGCCCGGTTAGTACTTGGATGGGTGACCGCCTGGGAACACCGGGTGCTGTTGGCTCTATCTCATTTTTTCATTTTTACGTCGCTGCACCTGCCAGCCCTCTTTTTCATACTAACTTTCAGATGTTGACAAAGATGCTTCCACAAGCATTTTAAACTACTGTATCAAACGTAAGATACGAAATTACAGTAATGAACTCAGTTTGAGCAAGAATGCGCGAAGGAAGAGTGCTAGAACGCCTCGGAAATAACAACACACTACGAATCGACAGATGACTTTTGAAATACGTCAGGGCCTACTGTTTTGTAGCAGTGCTAAATTCCACAAAGTAAATAAACAAAAAAAAAAAATACAAAAAAAATCTGCCGTTCTCGTCCGATCACCGAAGTCAAGCAACAACGTTACTACTCAGATGGGTGAGCGCCTGGGAACTCTGGCTGTCTTCATTTTTCGCTTTTTAGTCGCTACTCCTGCCTGCCAGCCCTCTTTCCATACCACCTTTCTGTTGTCACAAAGAGACTTCCTTAAGCATTTTAAACGGCCGTAAGGTACGAAACGGCAGTAATTAACTCAGTTTGAAGGAGAATGTGCTAACCAAGTTTGCCGGGAAGTCTTTGAAAACGACAAAACAGTGCGAATCGGGCGGTATGCTCCGAAATACGTTAGCGCCTGCCTATCGTTCTGCAGCGGCGTGCAGCTCCAAATTCGATTTGTAATCATATAAATTTATTCTTTCGTCGTCTCGCCTCGCCTCCTCCCGCAGACGTTTCTCGCGCTTGTGCTGTCATATGGACCGCGACCCGAGCGGCAGCGAGCGGCAGTCGGGACAAGTCGGGACGGTAGGGGGGACAGGCGCGAATGCACCGCGCGAATTACGCAAATATCTGGAAGCGCGGCGTGTGTCAGCCAGGTGAGAAAGCTTCCGTCGGTCCAGCAGGACACTGCCACAACCCCGCGCAGTCCCCCCGGCGCCCGGCCGCGCGCAAGCCCTGCGCCGGATAACAGGAACAAGGTGCGTCGCCAGCCAGTGTCGGGGGGAGGCCGCACGCACCAAACGAATGACAGGCGGTGCATCGAGCAGCTGTGTTGTGCGCCTCACCTACGTTCGGCAGTCGCCTACGAGACGCCGAGGCGAGCGCGCACTCCGCGCCACCTTCGAGGTGGAAAGACGTGCTTTGCGTCAAATGTGCCACGGAAAGCGGCGATTGCGTGTGTTGGGAGAAGAGGCGAATGCTTCTTCTGTGGTGCGGCTACGTTATAAGGACGCCAACGGCCATACCATGTTGAATACACCGGTTCTCGTCCGATCACCGAAGTTAAGCAACATCGGGCCCGGTTAGTACTTGGATGGGTGACCGCCTGGGAACACCGGGTGCTGTTGGCTCTATCTCATTTTTTCATTTTTACGTCGCTGCACCTGCCAGCCCTCTTTTTCATACTAACTTTCAGATGTTGACAAAGATGCTTCCACAAGCATTTTAAACTACTGTATCAAACGTAAGATACGAAATTACAGTAATGAACTCAGTTTGAGCAAGAATGCGCGAAGGAAGAGTGCTAGAACGCCTCGGAAATAACAACACACTACGAATCGACAGATGACTTTTGAAATACGTCAGGGCCTACTGTTTTGTAGCAGTGCTAAATTCCACAAAGTAAATAAACAAAAAAAAAAAATACAAAAAAAATCTGCCGTTCTCGTCCGATCACCGAAGTCAAGCAACAACGTTACTACTCAGATGGGTGAGCGCCTGGGAACTCTGGCTGTCTTCATTTTTCGCTTTTTAGTCGCTACTCCTGCCTGCCAGCCCTCTTTCCATACCACCTTTCTGTTGTCACAAAGAGACTTCCTTAAGCATTTTAAACGGCCGTAAGGTACGAAACGGCAGTAATTAACTCAGTTTGAAGGAGAATGTGCTAACCAAGTTTGCCGGGAAGTCTTTGAAAACGACAAAACAGTGCGAATCGGGCGGTATGCTCCGAAATACGTTAGCGCCTGCCTATCGTTCTGCAGCGGCGTGCAGCTCCAAATTCGATTTGTAATCATATAAATTTATTCTTTCGTCGTCTCGCCTCGCCTCCTCCCGCAGACGTTTCTCGCGCTTGTGCTGTCATATGGACCGCGACCCGAGCGGCAGCGAGCGGCAGTCGGGACAAGTCGGGACGGTAGGGGGGACAGGCGCGAATGCACCGCGCGAATTACGCAAATATCTGGAAGCGCGGCGTGTGTCAGCCAGGTGAGAAAGCTTCCGTCGGTCCAGCAGGACACTGCCACAACCCCGCGCAGTCCCCCCGGCGCCCGGCCGCGCGCAAGCCCTGCGCCGGATAACAGGAACAAGGTGCGTCGCCAGCCAGTGTCGGGGGGAGGCCGCACGCACCAAACGAATGACAGGCGGTGCATCGAGCAGCTGTGTTGTGCGCCTCACCTACGTTCGGCAGTCGCCTACGAGACGCCGAGGCGAGCGCGCACTCCGCGCCACCTTCGAGGTGGAAAGACGTGCTTTGCGTCAAATGTGCCACGGAAAGCGGCGATTGCGTGTGTTGGGAGAAGAGGCGAATGCTTCTTCTGTGGTGCGGCTACGTTATAAGGACGCCAACGGCCATACCATGTTGAATACACCGGTTCTCGTCCGATCACCGAAGTTAAGCAACATCGGGCCCGGTTAGTACTTGGATGGGTGACCGCCTGGGAACACCGGGTGCTGTTGGCTCTATCTCATTTTTTCATTTTTACGTCGCTGCACCTGCCAGCCCTCTTTTTCATACTAACTTTCAGATGTTGACAAAGATGCTTCCACAAGCATTTTAAACTACTGTATCAAACGTAAGATACGAAATTACAGTAATGAACTCAGTTTGAGCAAGAATGCGCGAAGGAAGAGTGCTAGAACGCCTCGGAAATAACAACACACTACGAATCGACAGATGACTTTTGAAATACGTCAGGGCCTACTGTTTTGTAGCAGTGCTAAATTCCACAAAGTAAATAAACAAAAAAAAAAAATACAAAAAAAATCTGCCGTTCTCGTCCGATCACCGAAGTCAAGCAACAACGTTACTACTCAGATGGGTGAGCGCCTGGGAACTCTGGCTGTCTTCATTTTTCGCTTTTTAGTCGCTACTCCTGCCTGCCAGCCCTCTTTCCATACCACCTTTCTGTTGTCACAAAGAGACTTCCTTAAGCATTTTAAACGGCCGTAAGGTACGAAACGGCAGTAATTAACTCAGTTTGAAGGAGAATGTGCTAACCAAGTTTGCCGGGAAGTCTTTGAAAACGACAAAACAGTGCGAATCGGGCGGTATGCTCCGAAATACGTTAGCGCCTGCCTATCGTTCTGCAGCGGCGTGCAGCTCCAAATTCGATTTGTAATCATATAAATTTATTCTTTCGTCGTCTCGCCTCGCCTCCTCCCGCAGACGTTTCTCGCGCTTGTGCTGTCATATGGACCGCGACCCGAGCGGCAGCGAGCGGCAGTCGAGCAAAGTCGGGACAAGTCGGGACGGTAGGGGGGACAGGCGCGAATGCACCGCGCGAATTACGCAAATATCTGGAAGCGCGGCGTGTGTCAGCCAGGTGAGAAAGCTTCCGTCGGTCCAGCAGGACACTGCCACAACCCCGCGCAGTCCCCCCGGCGCCCGGCCGCGCGCAAGCCCTGCGCCGGATAACAGGAACAAGGTGCGTCGCCAGCCAGTGTCGGGGGGAGGCCGCACGCACCAAACGAATGACAGGCGGTGCATCGAGCAGCTGTGTTGTGCGCCTCACCTACGTTCGGCAGTCGCCTACGAGACGCCGAGGCGAGCGCGCACTCCGCGCCACCTTCGAGGTGGAAAGACGTGCTTTGCGTCAAATGTGCCACGGAAAGCGGCGATTGCGTGTGTTGGGAGAAGAGGCGAATGCTTCTTCTGTGGTGCGGCTACGTTATAAGGACGCCAACGGCCATACCATGTTGAATACACCGGTTCTCGTCCGATCACCGAAGTTAAGCAACATCGGGCCCGGTTAGTACTTGGATGGGTGACCGCCTGGGAACACCGGGTGCTGTTGGCTCTATCTCATTTTTTCATTTTTACGTCGCTGCACCTGCCAGCCCTCTTTTTCATACTAACTTTCAGATGTTGACAAAGATGCTTCCACAAGCATTTTAAACTACTGTATCAAACGTAAGATACGAAATTACAGTAATGAACTCAGTTTGAGCAAGAATGCGCGAAGGAAGAGTGCTAGAACGCCTCGGAAATAACAACACACTACGAATCGACAGATGACTTTTGAAATACGTCAGGGCCTACTGTTTTGTAGCAGTGCTAAATTCCACAAAGTAAATAAACAAAAAAAAAAAATACAAAAAAAATCTGCCGTTCTCGTCCGATCACCGAAGTCAAGCAACAACGTTACTACTCAGATGGGTGAGCGCCTGGGAACTCTGGCTGTCTTCATTTTTCGCTTTTTAGTCGCTACTCCTGCCTGCCAGCCCTCTTTCCATACCACCTTTCTGTTGTCACAAAGAGACTTCCTTAAGCATTTTAAACGGCCGTAAGGTACGAAACGGCAGTAATTAACTCAGTTTGAAGGAGAATGTGCTAACCAAGTTTGCCGGGAAGTCTTTGAAAACGACAAAACAGTGCGAATCGGGCGGTATGCTCCGAAATACGTTAGCGCCTGCCTATCGTTCTGCAGCGGCGTGCAGCTCCAAATTCGATTTGTAATCATATAAATTTATTCTTTCGTCGTCTCGCCTCGCCTCCTCCCGCAGACGTTTCTCGCGCTTGTGCTGTCATATGGACCGCGACCCGAGCGGCAGCGAGCGGCAGTCGAGCGCACAAGTCGGGACGGTAGGGGGGACAGGCGCGAATGCACCGCGCGAATTACGCAAATATCTGGAAGCGCGGCGTGTGTCAGCCAGGTGAGAAAGCTTCCGTCGGTCCAGCAGGACACTGCCACAACCCCGCGCAGTCCCCCCGGCGCCCGGCCGCGCGCAAGCCCTGCGCCGGATAACAGGAACAAGGTGCGTCGCCAGCCAGTGTCGGGGGGAGGCCGCACGCACCAAACGAATGACAGGCGGTGCATCGAGCAGCTGTGTTGTGCGCCTCACCTACGTTCGGCAGTCGCCTACGAGACGCCGAGGCGAGCGCGCACTCCGCGCCACCTTCGAGGTGGAAAGACGTGCTTTGCGTCAAATGTGCCACGGAAAGCGGCGATTGCGTGTGTTGGGAGAAGAGGCGAATGCTTCTTCTGTGGTGCGGCTACGTTATAAGGACGCCAACGGCCATACCATGTTGAATACACCGGTTCTCGTCCGATCACCGAAGTTAAGCAACATCGGGCCCGGTTAGTACTTGGATGGGTGACCGCCTGGGAACACCGGGTGCTGTTGGCTCTATCTCATTTTTTCATTTTTACGTCGCTGCACCTGCCAGCCCTCTTTTTCATACTAACTTTCAGATGTTGACAAAGATGCTTCCACAAGCATTTTAAACTACTGTATCAAACGTAAGATACGAAATTACAGTAATGAACTCAGTTTGAGCAAGAATGCGCGAAGGAAGAGTGCTAGAACGCCTCGGAAATAACAACACACTACGAATCGACAGATGACTTTTGAAATACGTCAGGGCCTACTGTTTTGTAGCAGTGCTAAATTCCACAAAGTAAATAAACAAAAAAAAAAAATACAAAAAAAATCTGCCGTTCTCGTCCGATCACCGAAGTCAAGCAACAACGTTACTACTCAGATGGGTGAGCGCCTGGGAACTCTGGCTGTCTTCATTTTTCGCTTTTTAGTCGCTACTCCTGCCTGCCAGCCCTCTTTCCATACCACCTTTCTGTTGTCACAAAGAGACTTCCTTAAGCATTTTAAACGGCCGTAAGGTACGAAACGGCAGTAATTAACTCAGTTTGAAGGAGAATGTGCTAACCAAGTTTGCCGGGAAGTCTTTGAAAACGACAAAACAGTGCGAATCGGGCGGTATGCTCCGAAATACGTTAGCGCCTGCCTATCGTTCTGCAGCGGCGTGCAGCTCCAAATTCGATTTGTAATCATATAAATTTATTCTTTCGTCGTCTCGCCTCGCCTCCTCCCGCAGACGTTTCTCGCGCTTGTGCTGTCATATGGACCGCGACCCGAGCGGCAGCGAGCGGCAGTCGGGACAAGTCGGGACGGTAGGGGGGACAGGCGCGAATGCACCGCGCGAATTACGCAAATATCTGGAAGCGCGGCGTGTGTCAGCCAGGTGAGAAAGCTTCCGTCGGTCCAGCAGGACACTGCCACAACCCCGCGCAGTCCCCCCGGCGCCCGGCCGCGCGCAAGCCCTGCGCCGGATAACAGGAACAAGGTGCGTCGCCAGCCAGTGTCGGGGGGAGGCCGCACGCACCAAACGAATGACAGGCGGTGCATCGAGCAGCTGTGTTGTGCGCCTCACCTACGTTCGGCAGTCGCCTACGAGACGCCGAGGCGAGCGCGCACTCCGCGCCACCTTCGAGGTGGAAAGACGTGCTTTGCGTCAAATGTGCCACGGAAAGCGGCGATTGCGTGTGTTGGGAGAAGAGGCGAATGCTTCTTCTGTGGTGCGGCTACGTTATAAGGACGCCAACGGCCATACCATGTTGAATACACCGGTTCTCGTCCGATCACCGAAGTTAAGCAACATCGGGCCCGGTTAGTACTTGGATGGGTGACCGCCTGGGAACACCGGGTGCTGTTGGCTCTATCTCATTTTTTCATTTTTACGTCGCTGCACCTGCCAGCCCTCTTTTTCATACTAACTTTCAGATGTTGACAAAGATGCTTCCACAAGCATTTTAAACTACTGTATCAAACGTAAGATACGAAATTACAGTAATGAACTCAGTTTGAGCAAGAATGCGCGAAGGAAGAGTGCTAGAACGCCTCGGAAATAACAACACACTACGAATCGACAGATGACTTTTGAAATACGTCAGGGCCTACTGTTTTGTAGCAGTGCTAAATTCCACAAAGTAAATAAACAAAAAAAAAAAATACAAAAAAAATCTGCCGTTCTCGTCCGATCACCGAAGTCAAGCAACAACGTTACTACTCAGATGGGTGAGCGCCTGGGAACTCTGGCTGTCTTCATTTTTCGCTTTTTAGTCGCTACTCCTGCCTGCCAGCCCTCTTTCCATACCACCTTTCTGTTGTCACAAAGAGACTTCCTTAAGCATTTTAAACGGCCGTAAGGTACGAAACGGCAGTAATTAACTCAGTTTGAAGGAGAATGTGCTAACCAAGTTTGCCGGGAAGTCTTTGAAAACGACAAAACAGTGCGAATCGGGCGGTATGCTCCGAAATACGTTAGCGCCTGCCTATCGTTCTGCAGCGGCGTGCAGCTCCAAATTCGATTTGTAATCATATAAATTTATTCTTTCGTCGTCTCGCCTCGCCTCCTCCCGCAGACGTTTCTCGCGCTTGTGCTGTCATATGGACCGCGACCCGAGCGGCAGCGAGCGGCAGTCGAGCAAAGTCGGGACAAGTCGGGACGGTAGGGGGGACAGGCGCGAATGCACCGCGCGAATTACGCAAATATCTGGAAGCGCGGCGTGTGTCAGCCAGGTGAGAAAGCTTCCGTCGGTCCAGCAGGACACTGCCACAACCCCGCGCAGTCCCCCCGGCGCCCGGCCGCGCGCAAGCCCTGCGCCGGATAACAGGAACAAGGTGCGTCGCCAGCCAGTGTCGGGGGGAGGCCGCACGCACCAAACGAATGACAGGCGGTGCATCGAGCAGCTGTGTTGTGCGCCTCACCTACGTTCGGCAGTCGCCTACGAGACGCCGAGGCGAGCGCGCACTCCGCGCCACCTTCGAGGTGGAAAGACGTGCTTTGCGTCAAATGTGCCACGGAAAGCGGCGATTGCGTGTGTTGGGAGAAGAGGCGAATGCTTCTTCTGTGGTGCGGCTACGTTATAAGGACGCCAACGGCCATACCATGTTGAATACACCGGTTCTCGTCCGATCACCGAAGTTAAGCAACATCGGGCCCGGTTAGTACTTGGATGGGTGACCGCCTGGGAACACCGGGTGCTGTTGGCTCTATCTCATTTTTTCATTTTTACGTCGCTGCACCTGCCAGCCCTCTTTTTCATACTAACTTTCAGATGTTGACAAAGATGCTTCCACAAGCATTTTAAACTACTGTATCAAACGTAAGATACGAAATTACAGTAATGAACTCAGTTTGAGCAAGAATGCGCGAAGGAAGAGTGCTAGAACGCCTCGGAAATAACAACACACTACGAATCGACAGATGACTTTTGAAATACGTCAGGGCCTACTGTTTTGTAGCAGTGCTAAATTCCACAAAGTAAATAAACAAAAAAAAAAAATACAAAAAAAATCTGCCGTTCTCGTCCGATCACCGAAGTCAAGCAACAACGTTACTACTCAGATGGGTGAGCGCCTGGGAACTCTGGCTGTCTTCATTTTTCGCTTTTTAGTCGCTACTCCTGCCTGCCAGCCCTCTTTCCATACCACCTTTCTGTTGTCACAAAGAGACTTCCTTAAGCATTTTAAACGGCCGTAAGGTACGAAACGGCAGTAATTAACTCAGTTTGAAGGAGAATGTGCTAACCAAGTTTGCCGGGAAGTCTTTGAAAACGACAAAACAGTGCGAATCGGGCGGTATGCTCCGAAATACGTTAGCGCCTGCCTATCGTTCTGCAGCGGCGTGCAGCTCCAAATTCGATTTGTAATCATATAAATTTATTCTTTCGTCGTCTCGCCTCGCCTCCTCCCGCAGACGTTTCTCGCGCTTGTGCTGTCATATGGACCGCGACCCGAGCGGCAGCGAGCGGCAGTCGGGACAAGTCGGGACGGTAGGGGGGACAGGCGCGAATGCACCGCGCGAATTACGCAAATATCTGGAAGCGCGGCGTGTGTCAGCCAGGTGAGAAAGCTTCCGTCGGTCCAGCAGGACACTGCCACAACCCCGCGCAGTCCCCCCGGCGCCCGGCCGCGCGCAAGCCCTGCGCCGGATAACAGGAACAAGGTGCGTCGCCAGCCAGTGTCGGGGGGAGGCCGCACGCACCAAACGAATGACAGGCGGTGCATCGAGCAGCTGTGTTGTGCGCCTCACCTACGTTCGGCAGTCGCCTACGAGACGCCGAGGCGAGCGCGCACTCCGCGCCACCTTCGAGGTGGAAAGACGTGCTTTGCGTCAAATGTGCCACGGAAAGCGGCGATTGCGTGTGTTGGGAGAAGAGGCGAATGCTTCTTCTGTGGTGCGGCTACGTTATAAGGACGCCAACGGCCATACCATGTTGAATACACCGGTTCTCGTCCGATCACCGAAGTTAAGCAACATCGGGCCCGGTTAGTACTTGGATGGGTGACCGCCTGGGAACACCGGGTGCTGTTGGCTCTATCTCATTTTTTCATTTTTACGTCGCTGCACCTGCCAGCCCTCTTTTTCATACTAACTTTCAGATGTTGACAAAGATGCTTCCACAAGCATTTTAAACTACTGTATCAAACGTAAGATACGAAATTACAGTAATGAACTCAGTTTGAGCAAGAATGCGCGAAGGAAGAGTGCTAGAACGCCTCGGAAATAACAACACACTACGAATCGACAGATGACTTTTGAAATACGTCAGGGCCTACTGTTTTGTAGCAGTGCTAAATTCCACAAAGTAAATAAACAAAAAAAAAAAATACAAAAAAAATCTGCCGTTCTCGTCCGATCACCGAAGTCAAGCAACAACGTTACTACTCAGATGGGTGAGCGCCTGGGAACTCTGGCTGTCTTCATTTTTCGCTTTTTAGTCGCTACTCCTGCCTGCCAGCCCTCTTTCCATACCACCTTTCTGTTGTCACAAAGAGACTTCCTTAAGCATTTTAAACGGCCGTAAGGTACGAAACGGCAGTAATTAACTCAGTTTGAAGGAGAATGTGCTAACCAAGTTTGCCGGGAAGTCTTTGAAAACGACAAAACAGTGCGAATCGGGCGGTATGCTCCGAAATACGTTAGCGCCTGCCTATCGTTCTGCAGCGGCGTGCAGCTCCAAATTCGATTTGTAATCATATAAATTTATTCTTTCGTCGTCTCGCCTCGCCTCCTCCCGCAGACGTTTCTCGCGCTTGTGCTGTCATATGGACCGCGACCCGAGCGGCAGCGAGCGGCAGTCGGGACAAGTCGGGACGGTAGGGGGGACAGGCGCGAATGCACCGCGCGAATTACGCAAATATCTGGAAGCGCGGCGTGTGTCAGCCAGGTGAGAAAGCTTCCGTCGGTCCAGCAGGACACTGCCACAACCCCGCGCAGTCCCCCCGGCGCCCGGCCGCGCGCAAGCCCTGCGCCGGATAACAGGAACAAGGTGCGTCGCCAGCCAGTGTCGGGGGGAGGCCGCACGCACCAAACGAATGACAGGCGGTGCATCGAGCAGCTGTGTTGTGCGCCTCACCTACGTTCGGCAGTCGCCTACGAGACGCCGAGGCGAGCGCGCACTCCGCGCCACCTTCGAGGTGGAAAGACGTGCTTTGCGTCAAATGTGCCACGGAAAGCGGCGATTGCGTGTGTTGGGAGAAGAGGCGAATGCTTCTTCTGTGGTGCGGCTACGTTATAAGGACGCCAACGGCCATACCATGTTGAATACACCGGTTCTCGTCCGATCACCGAAGTTAAGCAACATCGGGCCCGGTTAGTACTTGGATGGGTGACCGCCTGGGAACACCGGGTGCTGTTGGCTCTATCTCATTTTTTCATTTTTACGTCGCTGCACCTGCCAGCCCTCTTTTTCATACTAACTTTCAGATGTTGACAAAGATGCTTCCACAAGCATTTTAAACTACTGTATCAAACGTAAGATACGAAATTACAGTAATGAACTCAGTTTGAGCAAGAATGCGCGAAGGAAGAGTGCTAGAACGCCTCGGAAATAACAACACACTACGAATCGACAGATGACTTTTGAAATACGTCAGGGCCTACTGTTTTGTAGCAGTGCTAAATTCCACAAAGTAAATAAACAAAAAAAAAAAATACAAAAAAAATCTGCCGTTCTCGTCCGATCACCGAAGTCAAGCAACAACGTTACTACTCAGATGGGTGAGCGCCTGGGAACTCTGGCTGTCTTCATTTTTCGCTTTTTAGTCGCTACTCCTGCCTGCCAGCCCTCTTTCCATACCACCTTTCTGTTGTCACAAAGAGACTTCCTTAAGCATTTTAAACGGCCGTAAGGTACGAAACGGCAGTAATTAACTCAGTTTGAAGGAGAATGTGCTAACCAAGTTTGCCGGGAAGTCTTTGAAAACGACAAAACAGTGCGAATCGGGCGGTATGCTCCGAAATACGTTAGCGCCTGCCTATCGTTCTGCAGCGGCGTGCAGCTCCAAATTCGATTTGTAATCATATAAATTTATTCTTTCGTCGTCTCGCCTCGCCTCCTCCCGCAGACGTTTCTCGCGCTTGTGCTGTCATATGGACCGCGACCCGAGCGGCAGCGAGCGGCAGTCGGGACAAGTCGGGACGGTAGGGGGGACAGGCGCGAATGCACCGCGCGAATTACGCAAATATCTGGAAGCGCGGCGTGTGTCAGCCAGGTGAGAAAGCTTCCGTCGGTCCAGCAGGACACTGCCACAACCCCGCGCAGTCCCCCCGGCGCCCGGCCGCGCGCAAGCCCTGCGCCGGATAACAGGAACAAGGTGCGTCGCCAGCCAGTGTCGGGGGGAGGCCGCACGCACCAAACGAATGACAGGCGGTGCATCGAGCAGCTGTGTTGTGCGCCTCACCTACGTTCGGCAGTCGCCTACGAGACGCCGAGGCGAGCGCGCACTCCGCGCCACCTTCGAGGTGGAAAGACGTGCTTTGCGTCAAATGTGCCACGGAAAGCGGCGATTGCGTGTGTTGGGAGAAGAGGCGAATGCTTCTTCTGTGGTGCGGCTACGTTATAAGGACGCCAACGGCCATACCATGTTGAATACACCGGTTCTCGTCCGATCACCGAAGTTAAGCAACATCGGGCCCGGTTAGTACTTGGATGGGTGACCGCCTGGGAACACCGGGTGCTGTTGGCTCTATCTCATTTTTTCATTTTTACGTCGCTGCACCTGCCAGCCCTCTTTTTCATACTAACTTTCAGATGTTGACAAAGATGCTTCCACAAGCATTTTAAACTACTGTATCAAACGTAAGATACGAAATTACAGTAATGAACTCAGTTTGAGCAAGAATGCGCGAAGGAAGAGTGCTAGAACGCCTCGGAAATAACAACACACTACGAATCGACAGATGACTTTTGAAATACGTCAGGGCCTACTGTTTTGTAGCAGTGCTAAATTCCACAAAGTAAATAAACAAAAAAAAAAAATACAAAAAAAATCTGCCGTTCTCGTCCGATCACCGAAGTCAAGCAACAACGTTACTACTCAGATGGGTGAGCGCCTGGGAACTCTGGCTGTCTTCATTTTTCGCTTTTTAGTCGCTACTCCTGCCTGCCAGCCCTCTTTCCATACCACCTTTCTGTTGTCACAAAGAGACTTCCTTAAGCATTTTAAACGGCCGTAAGGTACGAAACGGCAGTAATTAACTCAGTTTGAAGGAGAATGTGCTAACCAAGTTTGCCGGGAAGTCTTTGAAAACGACAAAACAGTGCGAATCGGGCGGTATGCTCCGAAATACGTTAGCGCCTGCCTATCGTTCTGCAGCGGCGTGCAGCTCCAAATTCGATTTGTAATCATATAAATTTATTCTTTCGTCGTCTCGCCTCGCCTCCTCCCGCAGACGTTTCTCGCGCTTGTGCTGTCATATGGACCGCGACCCGAGCGGCAGCGAGCGGCAGTCGGGACAAGTCGGGACGGTAGGGGGGACAGGCGCGAATGCACCGCGCGAATTACGCAAATATCTGGAAGCGCGGCGTGTGTCAGCCAGGTGAGAAAGCTTCCGTCGGTCCAGCAGGACACTGCCACAACCCCGCGCAGTCCCCCCGGCGCCCGGCCGCGCGCAAGCCCTGCGCCGGATAACAGGAACAAGGTGCGTCGCCAGCCAGTGTCGGGGGGAGGCCGCACGCACCAAACGAATGACAGGCGGTGCATCGAGCAGCTGTGTTGTGCGCCTCACCTACGTTCGGCAGTCGCCTACGAGACGCCGAGGCGAGCGCGCACTCCGCGCCACCTTCGAGGTGGAAAGACGTGCTTTGCGTCAAATGTGCCACGGAAAGCGGCGATTGCGTGTGTTGGGAGAAGAGGCGAATGCTTCTTCTGTGGTGCGGCTACGTTATAAGGACGCCAACGGCCATACCATGTTGAATACACCGGTTCTCGTCCGATCACCGAAGTTAAGCAACATCGGGCCCGGTTAGTACTTGGATGGGTGACCGCCTGGGAACACCGGGTGCTGTTGGCTCTATCTCATTTTTTCATTTTTACGTCGCTGCACCTGCCAGCCCTCTTTTTCATACTAACTTTCAGATGTTGACAAAGATGCTTCCACAAGCATTTTAAACTACTGTATCAAACGTAAGATACGAAATTACAGTAATGAACTCAGTTTGAGCAAGAATGCGCGAAGGAAGAGTGCTAGAACGCCTCGGAAATAACAACACACTACGAATCGACAGATGACTTTTGAAATACGTCAGGGCCTACTGTTTTGTAGCAGTGCTAAATTCCACAAAGTAAATAAACAAAAAAAAAAAATACAAAAAAAATCTGCCGTTCTCGTCCGATCACCGAAGTCAAGCAACAACGTTACTACTCAGATGGGTGAGCGCCTGGGAACTCTGGCTGTCTTCATTTTTCGCTTTTTAGTCGCTACTCCTGCCTGCCAGCCCTCTTTCCATACCACCTTTCTGTTGTCACAAAGAGACTTCCTTAAGCATTTTAAACGGCCGTAAGGTACGAAACGGCAGTAATTAACTCAGTTTGAAGGAGAATGTGCTAACCAAGTTTGCCGGGAAGTCTTTGAAAACGACAAAACAGTGCGAATCGGGCGGTATGCTCCGAAATACGTTAGCGCCTGCCTATCGTTCTGCAGCGGCGTGCAGCTCCAAATTCGATTTGTAATCATATAAATTTATTCTTTCGTCGTCTCGCCTCGCCTCCTCCCGCAGACGTTTCTCGCGCTTGTGCTGTCATATGGACCGCGACCCGAGCGGCAGCGAGCGGCAGTCGGGACAAGTCGGGACGGTAGGGGGGACAGGCGCGAATGCACCGCGCGAATTACGCAAATATCTGGAAGCGCGGCGTGTGTCAGCCAGGTGAGAAAGCTTCCGTCGGTCCAGCAGGACACTGCCACAACCCCGCGCAGTCCCCCCGGCGCCCGGCCGCGCGCAAGCCCTGCGCCGGATAACAGGAACAAGGTGCGTCGCCAGCCAGTGTCGGGGGGAGGCCGCACGCACCAAACGAATGACAGGCGGTGCATCGAGCAGCTGTGTTGTGCGCCTCACCTACGTTCGGCAGTCGCCTACGAGACGCCGAGGCGAGCGCGCACTCCGCGCCACCTTCGAGGTGGAAAGACGTGCTTTGCGTCAAATGTGCCACGGAAAGCGGCGATTGCGTGTGTTGGGAGAAGAGGCGAATGCTTCTTCTGTGGTGCGGCTACGTTATAAGGACGCCAACGGCCATACCATGTTGAATACACCGGTTCTCGTCCGATCACCGAAGTTAAGCAACATCGGGCCCGGTTAGTACTTGGATGGGTGACCGCCTGGGAACACCGGGTGCTGTTGGCTCTATCTCATTTTTTCATTTTTACGTCGCTGCACCTGCCAGCCCTCTTTTTCATACTAACTTTCAGATGTTGACAAAGATGCTTCCACAAGCATTTTAAACTACTGTATCAAACGTAAGATACGAAATTACAGTAATGAACTCAGTTTGAGCAAGAATGCGCGAAGGAAGAGTGCTAGAACGCCTCGGAAATAACAACACACTACGAATCGACAGATGACTTTTGAAATACGTCAGGGCCTACTGTTTTGTAGCAGTGCTAAATTCCACAAAGTAAATAAACAAAAAAAAAAAATACAAAAAAAATCTGCCGTTCTCGTCCGATCACCGAAGTCAAGCAACAACGTTACTACTCAGATGGGTGAGCGCCTGGGAACTCTGGCTGTCTTCATTTTTCGCTTTTTAGTCGCTACTCCTGCCTGCCAGCCCTCTTTCCATACCACCTTTCTGTTGTCACAAAGAGACTTCCTTAAGCATTTTAAACGGCCGTAAGGTACGAAACGGCAGTAATTAACTCAGTTTGAAGGAGAATGTGCTAACCAAGTTTGCCGGGAAGTCTTTGAAAACGACAAAACAGTGCGAATCGGGCGGTATGCTCCGAAATACGTTAGCGCCTGCCTATCGTTCTGCAGCGGCGTGCAGCTCCAAATTCGATTTGTAATCATATAAATTTATTCTTTCGTCGTCTCGCCTCGCCTCCTCCCGCAGACGTTTCTCGCGCTTGTGCTGTCATATGGACCGCGACCCGAGCGGCAGCGAGCGGCAGTCGGGACAAGTCGGGACGGTAGGGGGGACAGGCGCGAATGCACCGCGCGAATTACGCAAATATCTGGAAGCGCGGCGTGTGTCAGCCAGGTGAGAAAGCTTCCGTCGGTCCAGCAGGACACTGCCACAACCCCGCGCAGTCCCCCCGGCGCCCGGCCGCGCGCAAGCCCTGCGCCGGATAACAGGAACAAGGTGCGTCGCCAGCCAGTGTCGGGGGGAGGCCGCACGCACCAAACGAATGACAGGCGGTGCATCGAGCAGCTGTGTTGTGCGCCTCACCTACGTTCGGCAGTCGCCTACGAGACGCCGAGGCGAGCGCGCACTCCGCGCCACCTTCGAGGTGGAAAGACGTGCTTTGCGTCAAATGTGCCACGGAAAGCGGCGATTGCGTGTGTTGGGAGAAGAGGCGAATGCTTCTTCTGTGGTGCGGCTACGTTATAAGGACGCCAACGGCCATACCATGTTGAATACACCGGTTCTCGTCCGATCACCGAAGTTAAGCAACATCGGGCCCGGTTAGTACTTGGATGGGTGACCGCCTGGGAACACCGGGTGCTGTTGGCTCTATCTCATTTTTTCATTTTTACGTCGCTGCACCTGCCAGCCCTCTTTTTCATACTAACTTTCAGATGTTGACAAAGATGCTTCCACAAGCATTTTAAACTACTGTATCAAACGTAAGATACGAAATTACAGTAATGAACTCAGTTTGAGCAAGAATGCGCGAAGGAAGAGTGCTAGAACGCCTCGGAAATAACAACACACTACGAATCGACAGATGACTTTTGAAATACGTCAGGGCCTACTGTTTTGTAGCAGTGCTAAATTCCACAAAGTAAATAAACAAAAAAAAAAAATACAAAAAAAATCTGCCGTTCTCGTCCGATCACCGAAGTCAAGCAACAACGTTACTACTCAGATGGGTGAGCGCCTGGGAACTCTGGCTGTCTTCATTTTTCGCTTTTTAGTCGCTACTCCTGCCTGCCAGCCCTCTTTCCATACCACCTTTCTGTTGTCACAAAGAGACTTCCTTAAGCATTTTAAACGGCCGTAAGGTACGAAACGGCAGTAATTAACTCAGTTTGAAGGAGAATGTGCTAACCAAGTTTGCCGGGAAGTCTTTGAAAACGACAAAACAGTGCGAATCGGGCGGTATGCTCCGAAATACGTTAGCGCCTGCCTATCGTTCTGCAGCGGCGTGCAGCTCCAAATTCGATTTGTAATCATATAAATTTATTCTTTCGTCGTCTCGCCTCGCCTCCTCCCGCAGACGTTTCTCGCGCTTGTGCTGTCATATGGACCGCGACCCGAGCGGCAGCGAGCGGCAGTCGGGACAAGTCGGGACGGTAGGGGGGACAGGCGCGAATGCACCGCGCGAATTACGCAAATATCTGGAAGCGCGGCGTGTGTCAGCCAGGTGAGAAAGCTTCCGTCGGTCCAGCAGGACACTGCCACAACCCCGCGCAGTCCCCCCGGCGCCCGGCCGCGCGCAAGCCCTGCGCCGGATAACAGGAACAAGGTGCGTCGCCAGCCAGTGTCGGGGGGAGGCCGCACGCACCAAACGAATGACAGGCGGTGCATCGAGCAGCTGTGTTGTGCGCCTCACCTACGTTCGGCAGTCGCCTACGAGACGCCGAGGCGAGCGCGCACTCCGCGCCACCTTCGAGGTGGAAAGACGTGCTTTGCGTCAAATGTGCCACGGAAAGCGGCGATTGCGTGTGTTGGGAGAAGAGGCGAATGCTTCTTCTGTGGTGCGGCTACGTTATAAGGACGCCAACGGCCATACCATGTTGAATACACCGGTTCTCGTCCGATCACCGAAGTTAAGCAACATCGGGCCCGGTTAGTACTTGGATGGGTGACCGCCTGGGAACACCGGGTGCTGTTGGCTCTATCTCATTTTTTCATTTTTACGTCGCTGCACCTGCCAGCCCTCTTTTTCATACTAACTTTCAGATGTTGACAAAGATGCTTCCACAAGCATTTTAAACTACTGTATCAAACGTAAGATACGAAATTACAGTAATGAACTCAGTTTGAGCAAGAATGCGCGAAGGAAGAGTGCTAGAACGCCTCGGAAATAACAACACACTACGAATCGACAGATGACTTTTGAAATACGTCAGGGCCTACTGTTTTGTAGCAGTGCTAAATTCCACAAAGTAAATAAACAAAAAAAAAAAATACAAAAAAAATCTGCCGTTCTCGTCCGATCACCGAAGTCAAGCAACAACGTTACTACTCAGATGGGTGAGCGCCTGGGAACTCTGGCTGTCTTCATTTTTCGCTTTTTAGTCGCTACTCCTGCCTGCCAGCCCTCTTTCCATACCACCTTTCTGTTGTCACAAAGAGACTTCCTTAAGCATTTTAAACGGCCGTAAGGTACGAAACGGCAGTAATTAACTCAGTTTGAAGGAGAATGTGCTAACCAAGTTTGCCGGGAAGTCTTTGAAAACGACAAAACAGTGCGAATCGGGCGGTATGCTCCGAAATACGTTAGCGCCTGCCTATCGTTCTGCAGCGGCGTGCAGCTCCAAATTCGATTTGTAATCATATAAATTTATTCTTTCGTCGTCTCGCCTCGCCTCCTCCCGCAGACGTTTCTCGCGCTTGTGCTGTCATATGGACCGCGACCCGAGCGGCAGCGAGCGGCAGTCGGGACAAGTCGGGACGGTAGGGGGGACAGGCGCGAATGCACCGCGCGAATTACGCAAATATCTGGAAGCGCGGCGTGTGTCAGCCAGGTGAGAAAGCTTCCGTCGGTCCAGCAGGACACTGCCACAACCCCGCGCAGTCCCCCCGGCGCCCGGCCGCGCGCAAGCCCTGCGCCGGATAACAGGAACAAGGTGCGTCGCCAGCCAGTGTCGGGGGGAGGCCGCACGCACCAAACGAATGACAGGCGGTGCATCGAGCAGCTGTGTTGTGCGCCTCACCTACGTTCGGCAGTCGCCTACGAGACGCCGAGGCGAGCGCGCACTCCGCGCCACCTTCGAGGTGGAAAGACGTGCTTTGCGTCAAATGTGCCACGGAAAGCGGCGATTGCGTGTGTTGGGAGAAGAGGCGAATGCTTCTTCTGTGGTGCGGCTACGTTATAAGGACGCCAACGGCCATACCATGTTGAATACACCGGTTCTCGTCCGATCACCGAAGTTAAGCAACATCGGGCCCGGTTAGTACTTGGATGGGTGACCGCCTGGGAACACCGGGTGCTGTTGGCTCTATCTCATTTTTTCATTTTTACGTCGCTGCACCTGCCAGCCCTCTTTTTCATACTAACTTTCAGATGTTGACAAAGATGCTTCCACAAGCATTTTAAACTACTGTATCAAACGTAAGATACGAAATTACAGTAATGAACTCAGTTTGAGCAAGAATGCGCGAAGGAAGAGTGCTAGAACGCCTCGGAAATAACAACACACTACGAATCGACAGATGACTTTTGAAATACGTCAGGGCCTACTGTTTTGTAGCAGTGCTAAATTCCACAAAGTAAATAAACAAAAAAAAAAAATACAAAAAAAATCTGCCGTTCTCGTCCGATCACCGAAGTCAAGCAACAACGTTACTACTCAGATGGGTGAGCGCCTGGGAACTCTGGCTGTCTTCATTTTTCGCTTTTTAGTCGCTACTCCTGCCTGCCAGCCCTCTTTCCATACCACCTTTCTGTTGTCACAAAGAGACTTCCTTAAGCATTTTAAACGGCCGTAAGGTACGAAACGGCAGTAATTAACTCAGTTTGAAGGAGAATGTGCTAACCAAGTTTGCCGGGAAGTCTTTGAAAACGACAAAACAGTGCGAATCGGGCGGTATGCTCCGAAATACGTTAGCGCCTGCCTATCGTTCTGCAGCGGCGTGCAGCTCCAAATTCGATTTGTAATCATATAAATTTATTCTTTCGTCGTCTCGCCTCGCCTCCTCCCGCAGACGTTTCTCGCGCTTGTGCTGTCATATGGACCGCGACCCGAGCGGCAGCGAGCGGCAGTCGGGACAAGTCGGGACGGTAGGGGGGACAGGCGCGAATGCACCGCGCGAATTACGCAAATATCTGGAAGCGCGGCGTGTGTCAGCCAGGTGAGAAAGCTTCCGTCGGTCCAGCAGGACACTGCCACAACCCCGCGCAGTCCCCCCGGCGCCCGGCCGCGCGCAAGCCCTGCGCCGGATAACAGGAACAAGGTGCGTCGCCAGCCAGTGTCGGGGGGAGGCCGCACGCACCAAACGAATGACAGGCGGTGCATCGAGCAGCTGTGTTGTGCGCCTCACCTACGTTCGGCAGTCGCCTACGAGACGCCGAGGCGAGCGCGCACTCCGCGCCACCTTCGAGGTGGAAAGACGTGCTTTGCGTCAAATGTGCCACGGAAAGCGGCGATTGCGTGTGTTGGGAGAAGAGGCGAATGCTTCTTCTGTGGTGCGGCTACGTTATAAGGACGCCAACGGCCATACCATGTTGAATACACCGGTTCTCGTCCGATCACCGAAGTTAAGCAACATCGGGCCCGGTTAGTACTTGGATGGGTGACCGCCTGGGAACACCGGGTGCTGTTGGCTCTATCTCATTTTTTCATTTTTACGTCGCTGCACCTGCCAGCCCTCTTTTTCATACTAACTTTCAGATGTTGACAAAGATGCTTCCACAAGCATTTTAAACTACTGTATCAAACGTAAGATACGAAATTACAGTAATGAACTCAGTTTGAGCAAGAATGCGCGAAGGAAGAGTGCTAGAACGCCTCGGAAATAACAACACACTACGAATCGACAGATGACTTTTGAAATACGTCAGGGCCTACTGTTTTGTAGCAGTGCTAAATTCCACAAAGTAAATAAACAAAAAAAAAAAATACAAAAAAAATCTGCCGTTCTCGTCCGATCACCGAAGTCAAGCAACAACGTTACTACTCAGATGGGTGAGCGCCTGGGAACTCTGGCTGTCTTCATTTTTCGCTTTTTAGTCGCTACTCCTGCCTGCCAGCCCTCTTTCCATACCACCTTTCTGTTGTCACAAAGAGACTTCCTTAAGCATTTTAAACGGCCGTAAGGTACGAAACGGCAGTAATTAACTCAGTTTGAAGGAGAATGTGCTAACCAAGTTTGCCGGGAAGTCTTTGAAAACGACAAAACAGTGCGAATCGGGCGGTATGCTCCGAAATACGTTAGCGCCTGCCTATCGTTCTGCAGCGGCGTGCAGCTCCAAATTCGATTTGTAATCATATAAATTTATTCTTTCGTCGTCTCGCCTCGCCTCCTCCCGCAGACGTTTCTCGCGCTTGTGCTGTCATATGGACCGCGACCCGAGCGGCAGCGAGCGGCAGTCGGGACAAGTCGGGACGGTAGGGGGGACAGGCGCGAATGCACCGCGCGAATTACGCAAATATCTGGAAGCGCGGCGTGTGTCAGCCAGGTGAGAAAGCTTCCGTCGGTCCAGCAGGACACTGCCACAACCCCGCGCAGTCCCCCCGGCGCCCGGCCGCGCGCAAGCCCTGCGCCGGATAACAGGAACAAGGTGCGTCGCCAGCCAGTGTCGGGGGGAGGCCGCACGCACCAAACGAATGACAGGCGGTGCATCGAGCAGCTGTGTTGTGCGCCTCACCTACGTTCGGCAGTCGCCTACGAGACGCCGAGGCGAGCGCGCACTCCGCGCCACCTTCGAGGTGGAAAGACGTGCTTTGCGTCAAATGTGCCACGGAAAGCGGCGATTGCGTGTGTTGGGAGAAGAGGCGAATGCTTCTTCTGTGGTGCGGCTACGTTATAAGGACGCCAACGGCCATACCATGTTGAATACACCGGTTCTCGTCCGATCACCGAAGTTAAGCAACATCGGGCCCGGTTAGTACTTGGCTGGCTGCCCGCCTGGCAACACCTCGGTGCTCTGCGCTCCGCCGGCCCGTGGTGTTTACGTTCAGCGCGCCGCAGCGTGTGGTGTTCGCGAGGCGACTTGCTTGCTTTGCTGATTTTTCACGGTACGTACTGACAACGATGGAAAGTGAAGATCGGAACAACAATATTCAGTGCGAATTTAGCCGATCTGTCCCTCGTCCGACCGCTTTCGAAATTCATCATTGGATCCTTAATGATTTGAAAATCCCTGCTAGTGACATTTTCGGACTCCAATTGGACACTTTTTTAAATTCCGTCTTTTTGAAGTTAAGTAGTTCGGAACTCTGTGATACGGTTGTTAATGTCAATGATGGTGTGCGGCAATTTAAGCACGATAATCAAACCTTGAGTGACGTTAAAGTGACGAACGCGGGTTATGGCATACGGACTGTCAGGGTATTCAATCTGCCTTTTGAAGTAAAAAACGACACCATTTCGCGATGTCTCGGCCCTTACGGCACTGTGCTTTCCGTTGTTAAAGAAAAATGGTCTGCCGCGTACCCCATACAATGTGAAAATGGGGTGCGAAGTGTACGAATGATTGTGCGAAAGCATGTGCCATCATTTGTTTACATGGCCGGGCACCGTGCCTTTATTACGTACAGTGGGCAACCGCAAACGTGTTCTTTTTGTAATCGGCCGGATCACTTTCGCCAAAATTGCCCGCGGCGTAAGGGGCCTTTGCAACTGCCGCTGGGCGAACACGGAAGCGAACCCATGAGTTGGGCGGCGGTCGCTTTAGGCGCCCCCCCACAGGCAGCTCGCCGTGTCGACCTTCCAGCAGATATGGCCGCGTCCGTTGCTACTGTTACGGTGCCAATGCTAACCGATAGTGATTCCGTCATGTTAAACGCGGTAGCCCTACCGGAGACAGACGCGCGTGCAACAACCCCCGTCACGGGACCAGAACCCGCCCCGGTAGTTGCCCCCACAGTGACCATTGACTCAGTCCCGGAACTGGTCACCGACGAGACGCTCGCCCCCACAGCCGGTTCCAGTGTTGTGGCGGTCGATCAGTCTGTCACTTTAGCGGACATAGATAGAACAGTTTTCGTCCTCCCACAACAGGTGTCGGGAGTTTCGAATGTGGTCACGGCAGGCCGTGCACACGTGGACCGTGCCCCCTCTCTCGAAAGACGAGAATCGTCTTCTTCTGTTAGTGCGTCGGTTCGGTCGCGCAGTGACCCCGAACACGATGGGCGTGACAGAAGTAGGAGTTCATCGACCGATTCCCGACGGTCGTCCGCGAGGAGAGAGCGTAGTCCGTCGCCTGTCGGGAGACCGCTATCTCAAGGGAAGCCAAAACGGCAGCGGCGTAAGGGGGGGCAGCGCGATGGCGCGGCAGTTCGGCCCGGCGCGGCCGCTCACGTGACCCGATCAGCTGTAGGCGCGAGAGCGGACGGCAGCGGTGCTGGCGGCGGCCAGGCTGCGGGCTCGGAAGCGCACAGGGCCGAAGTGGTCCGGCATCTGCAAACTGTTATCCATCAATCGGACGCGTTACCTGCCAGTGAATCGGTTCCACAACCTGCCGTGACAGAACCGCCTCAGGTTACGAGTGTGCGCCCTGTCACACAGGACGCTGTAGCAACACAACACAGTAGAGACTTACCCACGATGTCTGTCGCGGGGGCGTCACCACCTGTTACCCGACTGGGGGCGTGGGGTGATGAGCCGCCCGATGATTAATTTACAACTACTTCCAGTGTGGCATTCCGTCTTTTAAGCACGCCGACGACAACCCATGCTGAGTCGTTTTTGTATTTGTATTTTACCGTTTTATCTTGTGAGTGTTTTTATTGTTTTATCTGTGTTTTCCTGGTTTTCTTCTTTTATGGTTGCTGGTAATCAGTTTACGGTACTAACGGTCAACGTTAATAAAATGCGTAGCCATCACAAAGCGATAGCACTGTATAATTTTTTAACTGAAAGCTGTTGTCAGGTAGCTTTTTTACAAGAGGTGACCACTGAAGCATTATCTTTTATCCGCGATTTTCACGAGTTCACTGCGTACGATAATATCATCGCGGATGACAGCACAGGCACTGCTATTTTAGTCCGATCGGACATCGAAGTGCAAAATATCGAATGCTTACCAAATGGGCGGGTCATAGTTTGTGAAATTAATGGTTACGCGTTTGTTAATGTTTACGCGCACTCTGGCAACAAACCTGCGCGGAATAATTTTTATGCTACCGAACTGTGCCAGGTTTTATATCAGAATAGAGATAATTTTATTCTCGGGGGTGATTTTAATGGTGTAATTGACGATCGCGATCAGGAACCACGGCCAAACCGGTGTGAGGAACTGAAGACGTTGGTTACTGGTTTACAGCTGCGAGACACGTGGCGGGTTCTCAACCCCCACCGTACAGCCTTTACGTATTTTTACGTTACCGGACATAGTCGTTTAGACAGGATTTACGTCTCGCCGCAGCTTGCACATACCGTTGTCGCTGCCGATGTGCAGCCGGTGATTTTTTCCGACCATTGTAGTTACATTTGTCAGCTCAATTTAGGTTTGTGCCCACGTTCGTCAGTTAAAAATATGTGGAAATTGAATTGCAGCATTTTAAATGATCCCTCTTTTAAAACGAGTTTTTTACATATGTGGCACAACCTTGTGCAGAGCCGACCGGTCGGTTCCACCGCTATTTACTGGTGGACCGCGGTGGCCAAACCGGCGGTCAGAAAATTTTTAATTGATTTTAGTCGTGATGCGGCACGGTGGCGCCGGGCCACGGCCGACTTCTACCGCCAGTGTTTGCGCGAGCTCGCGCAGCGTGTTACTGCGCAGCCGGAACTGTTGCCCACCCTGCGCGAATTTAAAGCAAAGTTGCTGCGGGATTTGCGGCAGAAATGTGAGGGGCCAGTGAGGCGGAGCCAGCCTGTGGGCGCCGTGGTCGGCGAGACAGTCTCTGCGTACCACCTCCGTAGGGAGAGGTGCCGCCGCGCAAAACTACGGCTCAACGCGTGGACGCTCGCCGCCGGGATCAGAACCACGGACCACCAGGCGATTCAGGCGGAATTATATCAGTATTTCAAATCAATTTTTACCGATACTGCTGTCGATGCCGCCGCAATCAATGATCTTTTAAGTCACGTGCCGCATAATTTAACGCGACGAGATAGACTCAATCTTAATGCGGTTTATACCGCGGATGACGTAGAGGATGCCGTTAAAGGCAGTCAGACAGGGAAATCCCCCGGGAAAGACGGCATCCCAGCGGAGTTTTATCTGACATTTTTTGACTCTTTTAGTGAACTTTTAACGGAAATCGCTAATGACATCCGAAACGGCGCGGAAATCCCAGTGGACTTTGAAGAAGGACGTATCGTCCTCATTCCAAAATCGACTGCGACGCCGAGTTTAGAAAATGTACGCCCTATTACCCTTCTCAACTCGGATTATAAGATAATGGCCAGGTGCGTTGCTCATAGACTTAAGCAAGTTATGGGAAAAGTTTTAGATGAATCGCAGTCGTGCGCTGTTCGAGATCGAAATATTTTTGACGCCGTTTTAGCCTACAGGGACTGCATAGGCCACACGAAAAGCAGCAGGCTTCGCAATGCGGGAATTTTATTGGTCGATTTTCAAACTGCGTTCGATCGTGTAAGCCACTTTTATCTTCGCAGATTGATGACTCGCATGGGTTTCGGGACGAAGTTCACGGCCATGATAAGCAATATCCTAAGCAGTGCCACGTCACGCGTTATCGTAAACGGTATCGCCAGCGACAAGATCCATATCAGCCGCTCAGTCCGACAGGGTTGCCCCCTATCTATGGCGCTGTTCGCGATCGCCTTGGACCCGCTCCTCCGTACCATTGGCCGCACTTGTCGAGGGATTCGCGTGGGAGACGACCGGCTTGTGTGTCGTGCTTATGCCGATGACTTGGGCGTCTTCATCGAACGGGCAGACGACATCGACCGCCTCTACGGCGTCCTGCAGCAATACGAACGGGCGACAGGCGCCGTAGTAAATCCGCGTAAGACGGTTCTCCTCCCGTTGATGGAGCGCATGCGTACTGAATACCGGCATTGGTACTGCGTGAAACGCCAGTCTAAGGTGCTCGGCGTGACACTGTCAGACAACTTACAACAGATGCAAGCTCTCAATTGGCGGTCCACTCTTAATAAAGTGCGCGCCGTGGTTAAAATTCATGCGCCGCGCAACTTGACACTGTCGGACAAAGTTGCGCTCATTAATACCACCATTCTGGCAAGGGCGTGGTACCTGGCGCAAATCTTGCCGGTACCGAAGCAAATCGCACGGTCCATACGGCATGCATTTTATTGGTTTTTGTGGAAGGGCGATATTTTTAAGGTCGCTATGGCCACATGTACCCTGAAACCTTCGGAAGGCGGTCTCGGACTTGTCGATTTTAACGCCAAATGTGAGGCACTCTTTTATAAACGGACCAATGTTTTAATTGGCAAAGGTTTGGGCAGCCCTACGGCAGTTCTCTTTCACCAACACCGGCCGCGTTCCGTCACCGCCCCGGTCTACGTCACCGGCATCCCCTTCTCCATCTCCCACGTGCGCCGTTACTACATCACGCACAGCTACGTAAGTCTCCACGACGTGCGAGGCCATGCGGTCGGAGATATTGCGGATGTCATACGAGGACGACCACCACCCAATAAGTGGGAGATACGTCTGCCGCAGCACGATTGGAGCGCCGTGTGGCGGAACATCAGTTCCCGCGTCATACCAGCTGACGTGAGGGCCACGTGGTACAGGGTGGTCAACCGCACTGTTGCCACAAACTGCAAGCTCCACTCCATCAACCTCATCCGGTTCAGCCAGTGCGAGGCCTGCGGCGTCCCGGACGACATCGAGCACCGCTTCGAGTGCTCCAGGTTCCGGGACATATGGTACTGTGCGAGGGACATGATTCGACTCATAAATAGAGTGACAGTCAGGCAGGTTACTGTGACGGACGCGATTGTGCCACAGTGGAAGCCTTACCCGTCCACAAAACGGAATGCCACCATCTGGATATATGGACACACAATTCATGCCATCTTTAGTCTTAAAATTACCGATACTGTGACTTTTCTCACCCGTTTATGGACTTTCCACAATGAAGAACGCGCCAGTAGGACCTATTCAGCGACGTTCGCTAATTTTTTGCGTGTGGCTTTGTCCCATGCATTTCACTCGGTCGTGACCCCTCCTTAAAAGTGACTTATATCAATGTGTATATAATTATACAACCTTTCCTGATTATGTGATATGTGGGAACGAACACTGCAAGAGAAATTGTTGGACAAGTTTTTTGTATTTGGGATCACCTTGACCGTCATCTTGATGACGAACTGTGACAGTTTTTTGTTTTTCCGATCTACGGCCAGTGTACACTACCTTATAAGTGTTACGTCGGAAGTTTTGTTTCTGTTTATCTTTGTGTTACAATTTTTTGTCTGAAATTGTCGTTTCGCTACCAATGTTGTGTGTGACGCCAATGACCTGCCATTTTGGTTGTTTGTTCTCTGCATGGTTTTCGTGTCTTGGTGCTTCTCTCGAAAACCATCTTTTGTTTTTTATGTTGTTCGTTACCGACTGTGGAAGTATGGCGGTTCGTTTCTTTTACTACTTCCGTTTCCTTTAGGGCATCCGTCTCCTTTATTTCATTTTTCTTCACCGCCAGTACCGCGGGGAAGCGGATCTGTTACTTTTCCTTCCATACGTTATTAGAGGGACCTCCCGGGCCTTACTCTTTCTTGACAGAGGTTTGTGACTGGTTCTTTTGTTGCGAAGTCATTCATCTTCGTTTTCTTTCTCCCACGTTTGGTCGGTCTATTTCTTGCCGCCGCTTTATGGAAGAACTTTTCCGTTTGGCTTTCTTTACGAATATTTTCATTGTTTTCAACGTTGTTTAAGTCTTGCCCTCCCCTTCGTTGACAGTGCCGCCCCTACGTCACCGGACGAGGACCCCTTCCCGTTCCATCTGGCGCACACCGTCTGCGACCGGCGAGAAGGAGCATCTCTTCAGCCCCTCTTCGTTCTTCATTCTGCACTACCAACAGCATGTATTTATAGCTGCGAAGCTCGCCGAAGAAGGCGTATTGTGGAGAGCGAAAAGGCCGGGCTATAAGGGGAGTTGGGAGGCCCGTAAAAAAAAAAAAAAAAAAAAAAAAAAAGGTGCTGTTGGCTCTATCTCATTTTTTAATTTTTACGTCGCTACACCTGCCAGGCCTCTTTTTCGTACAAACTTTCAGGTGCGACAAAGATGCTTCCACAAGCATTTTAAAGTACTGTACTAAACGTAAAACACAAAATTACAGTAATGAACTCAGTTTGAGCAAGAATGCGCGAAAGGAGAGTGCTAGAACGCCTCGGAAATAACAACACACTACGAATCGACATATGAGTTTTGAAATACGTCAGGGCCTACTGTTTTGTAGCCGTGCAAAATTCCACAAAGTAAAAAAAAAAAAAAAAAAAAAAATATACAAATCTGCCGTTCTCGTCCGATCACCGAAGTCAAGCAACAACGTTACTACTCAGATGGGTGAGCGCCTGGGAACTCTGGCTGTCTTCATTTTTCGCTTTTTAGTCACTACTCCTGCCTGCCAGCCCTCTTTCCATACCACCTTTCTGTTGTGACAAAGAGACTTCCTTAAGCATTTTAAACGGCCGTAAGGTACGAAACGGCAGTAATTAACTCAGTTTGAAGGAGAATGTGCTAACCAAGTTTGCCCGTAAGTCTTTGAAAACGACAAAACAGTGCGAATCGGGCGGTATGCTCCGAAATGCGTTAGCGCCAGCCTATCGTTCTGCAGCGGCGTGCAGCTCCAAATTCGATTTGTAATCATAGATTTATTCTCTCGTCGTCTCGCCTCCTCCCGCAGACGTTTCTCGCGCTTGTGCTGTCATATGGACCGCGACCCGAGCGGCAGCGAGCGGCAGTTCGAGCAAAGTCGGGACAAGTCGGGACGGAAGGGGGGACAGGCGCGAATGCACCGCGCAAATTACGCAAGTATCTGGAAGCGCGGCGTGTGTCAGCCAGGTGAGAAAGCTTCCGTCGGTCCAGCAGGACACTGCCACACCCCGCGCAGTCCCCCCGCCGCCCGGCCGCGCGCAAGCCCTGCGCCGGATAACAGGAACAAGGTGCGTCGCCAGCCAGTGTCGGAGGGAGGCCGCACGCACCAAACGAATGACAGGCGGTGCATCGAGCAGCTGTGTTGTTCGCCTCACCTACGTTCGGCAGTCGCCTATGAGACGCCGAGGCGAGCGCGCACTCCGCGCTACCTTCGAGGTGGAAAGACGTGCTTTGCGTCAAATGTGCCACGGAAAGCGGCGATTGCATGTGTTGGGAGAAGAGGCGAATGCTTCTTCTGTGGTGCGGCTACAGTATAAGGACGCCAACGGCCATACCATGTTGAATACACCGGTTCTCGTCCGATCACCGAAGTTAAGCAACATCGGGCCCGGTTAGTACTTGGATGGGTGACCGCCTGGGAACACCGGGTGCTGTTGGCTCTATCTCATTTTTTAATTTTTACGTCGCTACACCTGCCAGGCCTCTTTTTCGTACAAACTTTCAGGTGCGACAAAGATGCTTCCACAAGCATTTTAAAGTACTGTACTAAACGTAAAACACAAAATTACAGTAATGAACTCAGTTTGAGCAAGAATGCGCGAAAGGAGAGTGCTAGAACGCCTCGGAAATAACAACACACTACGAATCGACATATGAGTTTTGAAATACGTCAGGGCCTACTGTTTTGTAGCCGTGCAAAATTCCACAAAGTAAAAAAAAAAAAAAAAAAAAAATATACAAATCTGCCGTTCTCGTCCGATCACCGAAGTCAAGCAACAACGTTACTACTCAGATGGGTGAGCGCCTGGGAACTCTGGCTGTCTTCATTTTTCGCTTTTTAGTCACTACTCCTGCCTGCCAGCCCTCTTTCCATACCACCTTTCTGTTGTGACAAAGAGACTTCCTTAAGCATTTTAAACGGCCGTAAGGTACGAAACGGCAGTAATTAACTCAGTTTGAAGGAGAATGTGCTAACCAAGTTTGCCCGTAAGTCTTTGAAAACGACAAAACAGTGCGAATCGGGCGGTATGCTCCGAAATGCGTTAGCGCCAGCCTATCGTTCTGCAGCGGCGTGCAGCTCCAAATTCGATTTGTAATCATAGATTTATTCTCTCGTCGTCTCGCCTCCTCCCGCAGACGTTTCTCGCGCTTGTGCTGTCATATGGACCGCGACCCGAGCGGCAGCGAGCGGCAGTTCGAGCAAAGTCGGGACAAGTCGGGACGGAAGGGGGGACAGGCGCGAATGCACCGCGCAAATTACGCAAGTATCTGGAAGCGCGGCGTGTGTCAGCCAGGTGAGAAAGCTTCCGTCGGTCCAGCAGGACACTGCCACACCCCGCGCAGTCCCCCCGCCGCCCGGCCGCGCGCAAGCCCTGCGCCGGATAACAGGAACAAGGTGCGTCGCCAGCCAGTGTCGGAGGGAGGCCGCACGCACCAAACGAATGACAGGCGGTGCATCGAGCAGCTGTGTTGTTCGCCTCACCTACGTTCGGCAGTCGCCTATGAGACGCCGAGGCGAGCGCGCACTCCGCGCTACCTTCGAGGTGGAAAGACGTGCTTTGCGTCAAATGTGCCACGGAAAGCGGCGATTGCATGTGTTGGGAGAAGAGGCGAATGCTTCTTCTGTGGTGCGGCTACAGTATAAGGACGCCAACGGCCATACCATGTTGAATACACCGGTTCTCGTCCGATCACCGAAGTTAAGCAACATCGGGCCCGGTTAGTACTTGGATGGGTGACCGCCTGGGAACACCGGGTGCTGTTGGCTCTATCTCATTTTTTAATTTTTACGTCGCTACACCTGCCAGGCCTCTTTTTCGTACAAACTTTCAGGTGCGACAAAGATGCTTCCACAAGCATTTTAAAGTACTGTACTAAACGTAAAACACAAAATTACAGTAATGAACTCAGTTTGAGCAAGAATGCGCGAAAGGAGAGTGCTAGAACGCCTCGGAAATAACAACACACTACGAATCGACATATGAGTTTTGAAATACGTCAGGGCCTACTGTTTTGTAGCCGTGCAAAATTCCACAAAGTAAAAAAAAAAAAAAAAAAAAAATATACAAATCTGCCGTTCTCGTCCGATCACCGAAGTCAAGCAACAACGTTACTACTCAGATGGGTGAGCGCCTGGGAACTCTGGCTGTCTTCATTTTTCGCTTTTTAGTCACTACTCCTGCCTGCCAGCCCTCTTTCCATACCACCTTTCTGTTGTGACAAAGAGACTTCCTTAAGCATTTTAAACGGCCGTAAGGTACGAAACGGCAGTAATTAACTCAGTTTGAAGGAGAATGTGCTAACCAAGTTTGCCCGTAAGTCTTTGAAAACGACAAAACAGTGCGAATCGGGCGGTATGCTCCGAAATGCGTTAGCGCCAGCCTATCGTTCTGCAGCGGCGTGCAGCTCCAAATTCGATTTGTAATCATAGATTTATTCTCTCGTCGTCTCGCCTCCTCCCGCAGACGTTTCTCGCGCTTGTGCTGTCATATGGACCGCGACCCGAGCGGCAGCGAGCGGCAGTTCGAGCAAAGTCGGGACAAGTCGGGACGGAAGGGGGGACAGGCGCGAATGCACCGCGCAAATTACGCAAGTATCTGGAAGCGCGGCGTGTGTCAGCCAGGTGAGAAAGCTTCCGTCGGTCCAGCAGGACACTGCCACACCCCGCGCAGTCCCCCCGCCGCCCGGCCGCGCGCAAGCCCTGCGCCGGATAACAGGAACAAGGTGCGTCGCCAGCCAGTGTCGGAGGGAGGCCGCACGCACCAAACGAATGACAGGCGGTGCATCGAGCAGCTGTGTTGTTCGCCTCACCTACGTTCGGCAGTCGCCTATGAGACGCCGAGGCGAGCGCGCACTCCGCGCTACCTTCGAGGTGGAAAGACGTGCTTTGCGTCAAATGTGCCACGGAAAGCGGCGATTGCATGTGTTGGGAGAAGAGGCGAATGCTTCTTCTGTGGTGCGGCTACAGTATAAGGACGCCAACGGCCATACCATGTTGAATACACCGGTTCTCGTCCGATCACCGAAGTTAAGCAACATCGGGCCCGGTTAGTACTTGGATGGGTGACCGCCTGGGAACACCGGGTGCTGTTGGCTCTATCTCATTTTTTAATTTTTACGTCGCTACACCTGCCAGGCCTCTTTTTCGTACAAACTTTCAGGTGCGACAAAGATGCTTCCACAAGCATTTTAAAGTACTGTACTAAACGTAAAACACAAAATTACAGTAATGAACTCAGTTTGAGCAAGAATGCGCGAAAGGAGAGTGCTAGAACGCCTCGGAAATAACAACACACTACGAATCGACATATGAGTTTTGAAATACGTCAGGGCCTACTGTTTTGTAGCCGTGCAAAATTCCACAAAGTAAAAAAAAAAAAAAAAAAAAAATATACAAATCTGCCGTTCTCGTCCGATCACCGAAGTCAAGCAACAACGTTACTACTCAGATGGGTGAGCGCCTGGGAACTCTGGCTGTCTTCATTTTTCGCTTTTTAGTCACTACTCCTGCCTGCCAGCCCTCTTTCCATACCACCTTTCTGTTGTGACAAAGAGACTTCCTTAAGCATTTTAAACGGCCGTAAGGTACGAAACGGCAGTAATTAACTCAGTTTGAAGGAGAATGTGCTAACCAAGTTTGCCCGTAAGTCTTTGAAAACGACAAAACAGTGCGAATCGGGCGGTATGCTCCGAAATGCGTTAGCGCCAGCCTATCGTTCTGCAGCGGCGTGCAGCTCCAAATTCGATTTGTAATCATAGATTTATTCTCTCGTCGTCTCGCCTCCTCCCGCAGACGTTTCTCGCGCTTGTGCTGTCATATGGACCGCGACCCGAGCGGCAGCGAGCGGCAGTTCGAGCAAAGTCGGGACAAGTCGGGACGGAAGGGGGGACAGGCGCGAATGCACCGCGCAAATTACGCAAGTATCTGGAAGCGCGGCGTGTGTCAGCCAGGTGAGAAAGCTTCCGTCGGTCCAGCAGGACACTGCCACACCCCGCGCAGTCCCCCCGCCGCCCGGCCGCGCGCAAGCCCTGCGCCGGATAACAGGAACAAGGTGCGTCGCCAGCCAGTGTCGGAGGGAGGCCGCACGCACCAAACGAATGACAGGCGGTGCATCGAGCAGCTGTGTTGTTCGCCTCACCTACGTTCGGCAGTCGCCTATGAGACGCCGAGGCGAGCGCGCACTCCGCGCTACCTTCGAGGTGGAAAGACGTGCTTTGCGTCAAATGTGCCACGGAAAGCGGCGATTGCATGTGTTGGGAGAAGAGGCGAATGCTTCTTCTGTGGTGCGGCTACAGTATAAGGACGCCAACGGCCATACCATGTTGAATACACCGGTTCTCGTCCGATCACCGAAGTTAAGCAACATCGGGCCCGGTTAGTACTTGGATGGGTGACCGCCTGGGAACACCGGGTGCTGTTGGCTCTATCTCATTTTTTAATTTTTACGTCGCTACACCTGCCAGGCCTCTTTTTCGTACAAACTTTCAGGTGCGACAAAGATGCTTCCACAAGCATTTTAAAGTACTGTACTAAACGTAAAACACAAAATTACAGTAATGAACTCAGTTTGAGCAAGAATGCGCGAAAGGAGAGTGCTAGAACGCCTCGGAAATAACAACACACTACGAATCGACATATGAGTTTTGAAATACGTCAGGGCCTACTGTTTTGTAGCCGTGCAAAATTCCACAAAGTAAAAAAAAAAAAAAAAAAAAAATATACAAATCTGCCGTTCTCGTCCGATCACCGAAGTCAAGCAACAACGTTACTACTCAGATGGGTGAGCGCCTGGGAACTCTGGCTGTCTTCATTTTTCGCTTTTTAGTCACTACTCCTGCCTGCCAGCCCTCTTTCCATACCACCTTTCTGTTGTGACAAAGAGACTTCCTTAAGCATTTTAAACGGCCGTAAGGTACGAAACGGCAGTAATTAACTCAGTTTGAAGGAGAATGTGCTAACCAAGTTTGCCCGTAAGTCTTTGAAAACGACAAAACAGTGCGAATCGGGCGGTATGCTCCGAAATGCGTTAGCGCCAGCCTATCGTTCTGCAGCGGCGTGCAGCTCCAAATTCGATTTGTAATCATAGATTTATTCTCTCGTCGTCTCGCCTCCTCCCGCAGACGTTTCTCGCGCTTGTGCTGTCATATGGACCGCGACCCGAGCGGCAGCGAGCGGCAGTTCGAGCAAAGTCGGGACAAGTCGGGACGGAAGGGGGGACAGGCGCGAATGCACCGCGCAAATTACGCAAGTATCTGGAAGCGCGGCGTGTGTCAGCCAGGTGAGAAAGCTTCCGTCGGTCCAGCAGGACACTGCCACACCCCGCGCAGTCCCCCCGCCGCCCGGCCGCGCGCAAGCCCTGCGCCGGATAACAGGAACAAGGTGCGTCGCCAGCCAGTGTCGGAGGGAGGCCGCACGCACCAAACGAATGACAGGCGGTGCATCGAGCAGCTGTGTTGTTCGCCTCACCTACGTTCGGCAGTCGCCTATGAGACGCCGAGGCGAGCGCGCACTCCGCGCTACCTTCGAGGTGGAAAGACGTGCTTTGCGTCAAATGTGCCACGGAAAGCGGCGATTGCATGTGTTGGGAGAAGAGGCGAATGCTTCTTCTGTGGTGCGGCTACAGTATAAGGACGCCAACGGCCATACCATGTTGAATACACCGGTTCTCGTCCGATCACCGAAGTTAAGCAACATCGGGCCCGGTTAGTACTTGGATGGGTGACCGCCTGGGAACACCGGGTGCTGTTGGCTCTATCTCATTTTTTAATTTTTACGTCGCTACACCTGCCAGGCCTCTTTTTCGTACAAACTTTCAGGTGCGACAAAGATGCTTCCACAAGCATTTTAAAGTACTGTACTAAACGTAAAACACAAAATTACAGTAATGAACTCAGTTTGAGCAAGAATGCGCGAAAGGAGAGTGCTAGAACGCCTCGGAAATAACAACACACTACGAATCGACATATGAGTTTTGAAATACGTCAGGGCCTACTGTTTTGTAGCCGTGCAAAATTCCACAAAGTAAAAAAAAAAAAAAAAAAAAAATATACAAATCTGCCGTTCTCGTCCGATCACCGAAGTCAAGCAACAACGTTACTACTCAGATGGGTGAGCGCCTGGGAACTCTGGCTGTCTTCATTTTTCGCTTTTTAGTCACTACTCCTGCCTGCCAGCCCTCTTTCCATACCACCTTTCTGTTGTGACAAAGAGACTTCCTTAAGCATTTTAAACGGCCGTAAGGTACGAAACGGCAGTAATTAACTCAGTTTGAAGGAGAATGTGCTAACCAAGTTTGCCCGTAAGTCTTTGAAAACGACAAAACAGTGCGAATCGGGCGGTATGCTCCGAAATGCGTTAGCGCCAGCCTATCGTTCTGCAGCGGCGTGCAGCTCCAAATTCGATTTGTAATCATAGATTTATTCTCTCGTCGTCTCGCCTCCTCCCGCAGACGTTTCTCGCGCTTGTGCTGTCATATGGACCGCGACCCGAGCGGCAGCGAGCGGCAGTTCGAGCAAAGTCGGGACAAGTCGGGACGGAAGGGGGGACAGGCGCGAATGCACCGCGCAAATTACGCAAGTATCTGGAAGCGCGGCGTGTGTCAGCCAGGTGAGAAAGCTTCCGTCGGTCCAGCAGGACACTGCCACACCCCGCGCAGTCCCCCCGCCGCCCGGCCGCGCGCAAGCCCTGCGCCGGATAACAGGAACAAGGTGCGTCGCCAGCCAGTGTCGGAGGGAGGCCGCACGCACCAAACGAATGACAGGCGGTGCATCGAGCAGCTGTGTTGTTCGCCTCACCTACGTTCGGCAGTCGCCTATGAGACGCCGAGGCGAGCGCGCACTCCGCGCTACCTTCGAGGTGGAAAGACGTGCTTTGCGTCAAATGTGCCACGGAAAGCGGCGATTGCATGTGTTGGGAGAAGAGGCGAATGCTTCTTCTGTGGTGCGGCTACAGTATAAGGACGCCAACGGCCATACCATGTTGAATACACCGGTTCTCGTCCGATCACCGAAGTTAAGCAACATCGGGCCCGGTTAGTACTTGGATGGGTGACCGCCTGGGAACACCGGGTGCTGTTGGCTCTATCTCATTTTTTAATTTTTACGTCGCTACACCTGCCAGGCCTCTTTTTCGTACAAACTTTCAGGTGCGACAAAGATGCTTCCACAAGCATTTTAAAGTACTGTACTAAACGTAAAACACAAAATTACAGTAATGAACTCAGTTTGAGCAAGAATGCGCGAAAGGAGAGTGCTAGAACGCCTCGGAAATAACAACACACTACGAATCGACATATGAGTTTTGAAATACGTCAGGGCCTACTGTTTTGTAGCCGTGCAAAATTCCACAAAGTAAAAAAAAAAAAAAAAAAAAAATATACAAATCTGCCGTTCTCGTCCGATCACCGAAGTCAAGCAACAACGTTACTACTCAGATGGGTGAGCGCCTGGGAACTCTGGCTGTCTTCATTTTTCGCTTTTTAGTCACTACTCCTGCCTGCCAGCCCTCTTTCCATACCACCTTTCTGTTGTGACAAAGAGACTTCCTTAAGCATTTTAAACGGCCGTAAGGTACGAAACGGCAGTAATTAACTCAGTTTGAAGGAGAATGTGCTAACCAAGTTTGCCCGTAAGTCTTTGAAAACGACAAAACAGTGCGAATCGGGCGGTATGCTCCGAAATGCGTTAGCGCCAGCCTATCGTTCTGCAGCGGCGTGCAGCTCCAAATTCGATTTGTAATCATAGATTTATTCTCTCGTCGTCTCGCCTCCTCCCGCAGACGTTTCTCGCGCTTGTGCTGTCATATGGACCGCGACCCGAGCGGCAGCGAGCGGCAGTTCGAGCAAAGTCGGGACAAGTCGGGACGGAAGGGGGGACAGGCGCGAATGCACCGCGCAAATTACGCAAGTATCTGGAAGCGCGGCGTGTGTCAGCCAGGTGAGAAAGCTTCCGTCGGTCCAGCAGGACACTGCCACACCCCGCGCAGTCCCCCCGCCGCCCGGCCGCGCGCAAGCCCTGCGCCGGATAACAGGAACAAGGTGCGTCGCCAGCCAGTGTCGGAGGGAGGCCGCACGCACCAAACGAATGACAGGCGGTGCATCGAGCAGCTGTGTTGTTCGCCTCACCTACGTTCGGCAGTCGCCTATGAGACGCCGAGGCGAGCGCGCACTCCGCGCTACCTTCGAGGTGGAAAGACGTGCTTTGCGTCAAATGTGCCACGGAAAGCGGCGATTGCATGTGTTGGGAGAAGAGGCGAATGCTTCTTCTGTGGTGCGGCTACAGTATAAGGACGCCAACGGCCATACCATGTTGAATACACCGGTTCTCGTCCGATCACCGAAGTTAAGCAACATCGGGCCCGGTTAGTACTTGGATGGGTGACCGCCTGGGAACACCGGGTGCTGTTGGCTCTATCTCATTTTTTAATTTTTACGTCGCTACACCTGCCAGGCCTCTTTTTCGTACAAACTTTCAGGTGCGACAAAGATGCTTCCACAAGCATTTTAAAGTACTGTACTAAACGTAAAACACAAAATTACAGTAATGAACTCAGTTTGAGCAAGAATGCGCGAAAGGAGAGTGCTAGAACGCCTCGGAAATAACAACACACTACGAATCGACATATGAGTTTTGAAATACGTCAGGGCCTACTGTTTTGTAGCCGTGCAAAATTCCACAAAGTAAAAAAAAAAAAAAAAAAAAAATATACAAATCTGCCGTTCTCGTCCGATCACCGAAGTCAAGCAACAACGTTACTACTCAGATGGGTGAGCGCCTGGGAACTCTGGCTGTCTTCATTTTTCGCTTTTTAGTCACTACTCCTGCCTGCCAGCCCTCTTTCCATACCACCTTTCTGTTGTGACAAAGAGACTTCCTTAAGCATTTTAAACGGCCGTAAGGTACGAAACGGCAGTAATTAACTCAGTTTGAAGGAGAATGTGCTAACCAAGTTTGCCCGTAAGTCTTTGAAAACGACAAAACAGTGCGAATCGGGCGGTATGCTCCGAAATGCGTTAGCGCCAGCCTATCGTTCTGCAGCGGCGTGCAGCTCCAAATTCGATTTGTAATCATAGATTTATTCTCTCGTCGTCTCGCCTCCTCCCGCAGACGTTTCTCGCGCTTGTGCTGTCATATGGACCGCGACCCGAGCGGCAGCGAGCGGCAGTTCGAGCAAAGTCGGGACAAGTCGGGACGGAAGGGGGGACAGGCGCGAATGCACCGCGCAAATTACGCAAGTATCTGGAAGCGCGGCGTGTGTCAGCCAGGTGAGAAAGCTTCCGTCGGTCCAGCAGGACACTGCCACACCCCGCGCAGTCCCCCCGCCGCCCGGCCGCGCGCAAGCCCTGCGCCGGATAACAGGAACAAGGTGCGTCGCCAGCCAGTGTCGGAGGGAGGCCGCACGCACCAAACGAATGACAGGCGGTGCATCGAGCAGCTGTGTTGTTCGCCTCACCTACGTTCGGCAGTCGCCTATGAGACGCCGAGGCGAGCGCGCACTCCGCGCTACCTTCGAGGTGGAAAGACGTGCTTTGCGTCAAATGTGCCACGGAAAGCGGCGATTGCATGTGTTGGGAGAAGAGGCGAATGCTTCTTCTGTGGTGCGGCTACAGTATAAGGACGCCAACGGCCATACCATGTTGAATACACCGGTTCTCGTCCGATCACCGAAGTTAAGCAACATCGGGCCCGGTTAGTACTTGGATGGGTGACCGCCTGGGAACACCGGGTGCTGTTGGCTCTATCTCATTTTTTAATTTTTACGTCGCTACACCTGCCAGGCCTCTTTTTCGTACAAACTTTCAGGTGCGACAAAGATGCTTCCACAAGCATTTTAAAGTACTGTACTAAACGTAAAACACAAAATTACAGTAATGAACTCAGTTTGAGCAAGAATGCGCGAAAGGAGAGTGCTAGAACGCCTCGGAAATAACAACACACTACGAATCGACATATGAGTTTTGAAATACGTCAGGGCCTACTGTTTTGTAGCCGTGCAAAATTCCACAAAGTAAAAAAAAAAAAAAAAAAAAAATATACAAATCTGCCGTTCTCGTCCGATCACCGAAGTCAAGCAACAACGTTACTACTCAGATGGGTGAGCGCCTGGGAACTCTGGCTGTCTTCATTTTTCGCTTTTTAGTCACTACTCCTGCCTGCCAGCCCTCTTTCCATACCACCTTTCTGTTGTGACAAAGAGACTTCCTTAAGCATTTTAAACGGCCGTAAGGTACGAAACGGCAGTAATTAACTCAGTTTGAAGGAGAATGTGCTAACCAAGTTTGCCCGTAAGTCTTTGAAAACGACAAAACAGTGCGAATCGGGCGGTATGCTCCGAAATGCGTTAGCGCCAGCCTATCGTTCTGCAGCGGCGTGCAGCTCCAAATTCGATTTGTAATCATAGATTTATTCTCTCGTCGTCTCGCCTCCTCCCGCAGACGTTTCTCGCGCTTGTGCTGTCATATGGACCGCGACCCGAGCGGCAGCGAGCGGCAGTTCGAGCAAAGTCGGGACAAGTCGGGACGGAAGGGGGGACAGGCGCGAATGCACCGCGCAAATTACGCAAGTATCTGGAAGCGCGGCGTGTGTCAGCCAGGTGAGAAAGCTTCCGTCGGTCCAGCAGGACACTGCCACACCCCGCGCAGTCCCCCCGCCGCCCGGCCGCGCGCAAGCCCTGCGCCGGATAACAGGAACAAGGTGCGTCGCCAGCCAGTGTCGGAGGGAGGCCGCACGCACCAAACGAATGACAGGCGGTGCATCGAGCAGCTGTGTTGTTCGCCTCACCTACGTTCGGCAGTCGCCTATGAGACGCCGAGGCGAGCGCGCACTCCGCGCTACCTTCGAGGTGGAAAGACGTGCTTTGCGTCAAATGTGCCACGGAAAGCGGCGATTGCATGTGTTGGGAGAAGAGGCGAATGCTTCTTCTGTGGTGCGGCTACAGTATAAGGACGCCAACGGCCATACCATGTTGAATACACCGGTTCTCGTCCGATCACCGAAGTTAAGCAACATCGGGCCCGGTTAGTACTTGGATGGGTGACCGCCTGGGAACACCGGGTGCTGTTGGCTCTATCTCATTTTTTAATTTTTACGTCGCTACACCTGCCAGGCCTCTTTTTCGTACAAACTTTCAGGTGCGACAAAGATGCTTCCACAAGCATTTTAAAGTACTGTACTAAACGTAAAACACAAAATTACAGTAATGAACTCAGTTTGAGCAAGAATGCGCGAAAGGAGAGTGCTAGAACGCCTCGGAAATAACAACACACTACGAATCGACATATGAGTTTTGAAATACGTCAGGGCCTACTGTTTTGTAGCCGTGCAAAATTCCACAAAGTAAAAAAAAAAAAAAAAAAAAATATACAAATCTGCCGTTCTCGTCCGATCACCGAAGTCAAGCAACAACGTTACTACTCAGATGGGTGAGCGCCTGGGAACTCTGGCTGTCTTCATTTTTCGCTTTTTAGTCACTACTCCTGCCTGCCAGCCCTCTTTCCATACCACCTTTCTGTTGTGACAAAGAGACTTCCTTAAGCATTTTAAACGGCCGTAAGGTACGAAACGGCAGTAATTAACTCAGTTTGAAGGAGAATGTGCTAACCAAGTTTGCCCGTAAGTCTTTGAAAACGACAAAACAGTGCGAATCGGGCGGTATGCTCCGAAATGCGTTAGCGCCAGCCTATCGTTCTGCAGCGGCGTGCAGCTCCAAATTCGATTTGTAATCATAGATTTATTCTCTCGTCGTCTCGCCTCCTCCCGCAGACGTTTCTCGCGCTTGTGCTGTCATATGGACCGCGACCCGAGCGGCAGCGAGCGGCAGTTCGAGCAAAGTCGGGACAAGTCGGGACGGAAGGGGGGACAGGCGCGAATGCACCGCGCAAATTACGCAAGTATCTGGAAGCGCGGCGTGTGTCAGCCAGGTGAGAAAGCTTCCGTCGGTCCAGCAGGACACTGCCACACCCCGCGCAGTCCCCCCGCCGCCCGGCCGCGAGCAAGCCCTGCGCCGGATAACAGGAACAAGGTGCGTCGCCAGCCAGTGTCGGAGGGAGGCCGCACGCACCAAACGAATGACAGGCGGTGCATCGAGCAGCTGTGTTGTTCGCCTCACCTACGTTCGGCAGTCGCCTATGAGACGCCGAGGCGAGCGCGCACTCCGCGCTACCTTCGAGGTGGAAAGACGTGCTTTGCGTCAAATGTGCCACGGAAAGCGGCGATTGCATGTGTTGGGAGAAGAGGCGAATGCTTCTTCTGTGGTGCGGCTACAGTATAAGGACGCCAACGGCCATACCATGTTGAATACACCGGTTCTCGTCCGATCACCGAAGTTAAGCAACATCGGGCCCGGTTAGTACTTGGATGGGTGACCGCCTGGGAACACCGGGTGCTGTTGGCTCTATCTCATTTTTTAATTTTTACGTCGCTACACCTGCCAGGCCTCTTTTTCGTACAAACTTTCAGGTGCGACAAAGATGCTTCCACAAGCATTTTAAAGTACTGTACTAAACGTAAAACACAAAATTACAGTAATGAACTCAGTTTGAGCAAGAATGCGCGAAAGGAGAGTGCTAGAACGCCTCGGAAATAACAACACACTACGAATCGACATATGAGTTTTGAAATACGTCAGGGCCTACTGTTTTGTAGCCGTGCAAAATTCCACAAAGTAAAAAAAAAAAAAAAAAAAAAAATATACAAATCTGCCGTTCTCGTCCGATCACCGAAGTCAAGCAACAACGTTACTACTCAGATGGGTGAGCGCCTGGGAACTCTGGCTGTCTTCATTTTTCGCTTTTTAGTCACTACTCCTGCCTGCCAGCCCTCTTTCCATACCACCTTTCTGTTGTGACAAAGAGACTTCCTTAAGCATTTTAAACGGCCGTAAGGTACGAAACGGCAGTAATTAACTCAGTTTGAAGGAGAATGTGCTAACCAAGTTTGCCCGTAAGTCTTTGAAAACGACAAAACAGTGCGAATCGGGCGGTATGCTCCGAAATGCGTTAGCGCCAGCCTATCGTTCTGCAGCGGCGTGCAGCTCCAAATTCGATTTGTAATCATAGATTTATTCTCTCGTCGTCTCGCCTCCTCCCGCAGACGTTTCTCGCGCTTGTGCTGTCATATGGACCGCGACCCGAGCGGCAGCGAGCGGCAGTTCGAGCAAAGTCGGGACAAGTCGGGACGGAAGGGGGGACAGGCGCGAATGCACCGCGCAAATTACGCAAGTATCTGGAAGCGCGGCGTGTGTCAGCCAGGTGAGAAAGCTTCCGTCGGTCCAGCAGGACACTGCCACACCCCGCGCAGTCCCCCCGCCGCCCGGCCGCGCGCAAGCCCTGCGCCGGATAACAGGAACAAGGTGCGTCGCCAGCCAGTGTCGGAGGGAGGCCGCACGCACCAAACGAATGACAGGCGGTGCATCGAGCAGCTGTGTTGTTCGCCTCACCTACGTTCGGCAGTCGCCTATGAGACGCCGAGGCGAGCGCGCACTCCGCGCTACCTTCGAGGTGGAAAGACGTGCTTTGCGTCAAATGTGCCACGGAAAGCGGCGATTGCATGTGTTGGGAGAAGAGGCGAATGCTTCTTCTGTGGTGCGGCTACAGTATAAGGACGCCAACGGCCATACCATGTTGAATACACCGGTTCTCGTCCGATCACCGAAGTTAAGCAACATCGGGCCCGGTTAGTACTTGGATGGGTGACCGCCTGGGAACACCGGGTGCTGTTGGCTCTATCTCATTTTTTAATTTTTACGTCGCTACACCTGCCAGGCCTCTTTTTCGTACAAACTTTCAGGTGCGACAAAGATGCTTCCACAAGCATTTTAAAGTACTGTACTAAACGTAAAACACAAAATTACAGTAATGAACTCAGTTTGAGCAAGAATGCGCGAAAGGAGAGTGCTAGAACGCCTCGGAAATAACAACACACTACGAATCGACATATGAGTTTTGAAATACGTCAGGGCCTACTGTTTTGTAGCCGTGCAAAATTCCACAAAGTAAAAAAAAAAAAAAAAAAAAATATACAAATCTGCCGTTCTCGTCCGATCACCGAAGTCAAGCAACAACGTTACTACTCAGATGGGTGAGCGCCTGGGAACTCTGGCTGTCTTCATTTTTCGCTTTTTAGTCACTACTCCTGCCTGCCAGCCCTCTTTCCATACCACCTTTCTGTTGTGACAAAGAGACTTCCTTAAGCATTTTAAACGGCCGTAAGGTACGAAACGGCAGTAATTAACTCAGTTTGAAGGAGAATGTGCTAACCAAGTTTGCCCGTAAGTCTTTGAAAACGACAAAACAGTGCGAATCGGGCGGTATGCTCCGAAATGCGTTAGCGCCAGCCTATCGTTCTGCAGCGGCGTGCAGCTCCAAATTCGATTTGTAATCATAGATTTATTCTCTCGTCGTCTCGCCTCCTCCCGCAGACGTTTCTCGCGCTTGTGCTGTCATATGGACCGCGACCCGAGCGGCAGCGAGCGGCAGTTCGAGCAAAGTCGGGACAAGTCGGGACGGAAGGGGGGACAGGCGCGAATGCACCGCGCAAATTACGCAAGTATCTGGAAGCGCGGCGTGTGTCAGCCAGGTGAGAAAGCTTCCGTCGGTCCAGCAGGACACTGCCACACCCCGCGCAGTCCCCCCGCCGCCCGGCCGCGAGCAAGCCCTGCGCCGGATAACAGGAACAAGGTGCGTCGCCAGCCAGTGTCGGAGGGAGGCCGCACGCACCAAACGAATGACAGGCGGTGCATCGAGCAGCTGTGTTGTTCGCCTCACCTACGTTCGGCAGTCGCCTATGAGACGCCGAGGCGAGCGCGCACTCCGCGCTACCTTCGAGGTGGAAAGACGTGCTTTGCGTCAAATGTGCCACGGAAAGCGGCGATTGCATGTGTTGGGAGAAGAGGCGAATGCTTCTTCTGTGGTGCGGCTACAGTATAAGGACGCCAACGGCCATACCATGTTGAATACACCGGTTCTCGTCCGATCACCGAAGTTAAGCAACATCGGGCCCGGTTAGTACTTGGATGGGTGACCGCCTGGGAACACCGGGTGCTGTTGGCTCTATCTCATTTTTTAATTTTTACGTCGCTACACCTGCCAGGCCTCTTTTTCGTACAAACTTTCAGGTGCGACAAAGATGCTTCCACAAGCATTTTAAAGTACTGTACTAAACGTAAAACACAAAATTACAGTAATGAACTCAGTTTGAGCAAGAATGCGCGAAAGGAGAGTGCTAGAACGCCTCGGAAATAACAACACACTACGAATCGACATATGAGTTTTGAAATACGTCAGGGCCTACTGTTTTGTAGCCGTGCAAAATTCCACAAAGTAAAAAAAAAAAAAAAAAAAAAAAATATACAAATCTGCCGTTCTCGTCCGATCACCGAAGTCAAGCAACAACGTTACTACTCAGATGGGTGAGCGCCTGGGAACTCTGGCTGTCTTCATTTTTCGCTTTTTAGTCACTACTCCTGCCTGCCAGCCCTCTTTCCATACCACCTTTCTGTTGTGACAAAGAGACTTCCTTAAGCATTTTAAACGGCCGTAAGGTACGAAACGGCAGTAATTAACTCAGTTTGAAGGAGAATGTGCTAACCAAGTTTGCCCGTAAGTCTTTGAAAACGACAAAACAGTGCGAATCGGGCGGTATGCTCCGAAATGCGTTAGCGCCAGCCTATCGTTCTGCAGCGGCGTGCAGCTCCAAATTCGATTTGTAATCATAGATTTATTCTCTCGTCGTCTCGCCTCCTCCCGCAGACGTTTCTCGCGCTTGTGCTGTCATATGGACCGCGACCCGAGCGGCAGCGAGCGGCAGTTCGAGCAAAGTCGGGACAAGTCGGGACGGAAGGGGGGACAGGCGCGAATGCACCGCGCAAATTACGCAAGTATCTGGAAGCGCGGCGTGTGTCAGCCAGGTGAGAAAGCTTCCGTCGGTCCAGCAGGACACTGCCACACCCCGCGCAGGCCCCGCGCCGGATAACAGGAACAAGGTGCGTCGCCAGCCAGTGTCGGAGGGAGGCCGCACGCACCAAACGAATGACAGGCGGTGCATCGAGCAGCTGTGTCGCGGGTCTCACCAACGTTCGGCAGTCGCCTATGAGACGCCGAGCCGAGCGCGGCGCGCACGCCGCGACGCCTTCGAGGTGCAAGGACGTCCTTTGCGTCAAATGTGCCACCGAAAACGGCGATTGCGTGTGTTGGGAGAGGAGGCGAATGCTTCTTCTGTCGTGCGGCTACAGTATAAGGACGGCAACGGCCATACCATGTTGAGTGCACGGCTAGCGGCCGCTCTGTTGGCATCTCCGCGTTGCGTTCCGCTGTCGAGTTTCTCATTTTCGCGCGTTTTTTGCGTAGCTCTTAAGTAACGGTTTGAAAATGGAAAATGTAAACAGATCTAACACATTGAACGTTATTTTCGACAAAGAAGCTGTACGCCCTACGGCATACGAAGCTCACGACTGGGTTATTGACGAACTCGGTCTTACCGATACCGAAACGTACGGAGTCCAGTGGGACTTCATTACCGGAACCCTGTTTATGAAATTCAATGATGCGGAAATGTGCGAAAAAATCGTAAATGAAAACGGTGGAAAACGCAAGTTTAAATATCGTGACGGAAGCGTTTGCGACGTGACCGTGTGCCACGCGGGGTACGGTATTCGTCAAGTTCGTATTTTCAATCTTCCTTTCGAAATACCGACTCAAATGATTGCTCGTGGTCTCATGCCGTATGGCAATGTGCTTTCAGTGACGAACGAAAAATGGGGCAGTGGTTTCCGCCTACAAGTATACAACGGAGTAAGAAGTGTGCTTATCGAACTGAAACAGCACATCCCGTCCTTTCTTGTCATAGGCGGTTACAGGGCTTTTATATCGTACAACGGACAGCCACAGACTTGCTCGTACTGCAATGCAACTGACCACTTCCGACAAAATTGTCCGAACAGACGTCGCCCTGTGCAGCTCCCGCTCGGCGGTGATAGCGCACAAACGCAGAAACTTTCGTATGCGTCTGTAACGTTGGGTGTGGCTCCGATTCGGCCCTCGTCACTCCCTGTGACAGAGGCTGCGTGCGAATCGTCTGAGCCCCCAGCGAACACGGACAATGTCATGGAAGTAACAGAAACTGATGAAAAAGCCGCCATTCCAGAAAATTCTCTCGGCAATGATGCGACAAACGTCACGGTCGTAGCTGACGTTCACCCCGAACCGCCAAACAGTGACGATACTGCATCAGATATTTTTGCGAACAACACGCAAAATTCAGAGAGTGGGCGCAGCCCTGCTGCTGTCCCCTCAGAAAAGCGTGTTTCACGTAAAGACCCCAGTCCATCCCCGAGCAGGAGATCGATGAGCCATTCGCCGAATAAATCTTCAAAAAGGAAACATAGACGCGGCCGTGGAAACGCAAATTCGGATGCAACTTCTAAATCCGATCAACAATGCCCCGTGACAGTCGTCCCTGTTGCGTCGCCTGAAACAGAAGCAGAACGCCGGCGCGATGCAACTGTTCGACATCTAAGGGAATTTCTAAATAAGCAAGAGAAAGAAATCAGCGTACAACCGCCCGTAACTGACGCTGTATTATCAGCGCCAATTAAAAGAAAAGCAGAGGAAATGCACGAGTGTCGTGCCCGGCACACAGCCCACGTCCCGACGGACGACATTCGTGCCGTCCATGCCATGCAAATCGATTCGCCACATATGCACGTACCGATGGAAACTAACAATGATCCCCCCCGTTCAGATCAACAACGCAGTACTGTTTGGTCCGAAGATGTTTGAGTACAAACTCGGTTGAAAATTAGTTTCAATACTCGTCACATAACAAAACAAACCATTCGCAGAATGAAATTATCGCCATTTATACCCCGTCTCCCTTAGTTAATAATTCTCTGTTTCTTTCTCCACTTCCAATGCCTGTCTGTTATACGCAAATAAAAGATTTATCTATTCTTACCTTAAATATAAACGGGATTTCTGCAGTCCACAAAATTTTATCCCTAGTGGACTTTGTACATTACAGTCGCTTTGACATAATATTCCTTCAGGAAGTTACCGCAAACATCCTCAATAACATAAATGGATATGATGTTATTTATAACATTAACAATAATATAAAATGCGGTACTGCCATTTTATACAAAAATTCCCTAGAGCCAGACAATGTCCAAACGTTGCCAAGCGGAAGCGCAATTGCGTGCAATATACAAAGCATGAGATTTATCAATATTTACGCCCCCTCAGGGACAGATAATAGACGAATGCGCGCAGCATTTTTCAGTCACGAAATAGTTCCCTTGTTTGATACCACACGTCCAATAATTCTCGGTGGCGATTTTAACTGTGTAACAGACTCATCCGACCAGCACCCTACGGCCACTATGTGTCCTGAATTAGTGAAACTGTTGACCGCCAAAGATCTGCGAGACACGTGGCGTCTCCTCCACCCACATACAACGCAGTATACGCACATATACAATAGTGGAGCAAGCAGAATAGACCGCATATACGTCTCTCAACAGATTACAAACAATCTAAATAGCGTAGACATCATCCCTGTCGCGTTTAGCGACCATTGCGGTTATGTCGCTGCCATCCACCTACAGCGTACAAATGAAACACCTACTCCCAGGTTGTGGAAACTTAATACGAAACATCTTGCCGCGACAGACTTCCGCTCGAAAATGCAATCTGTATGGCAGCATTGCCTGCAGAAAGAGAAAAACTACAGCTCAGCATTAGAGTGGTGGACTTTCTACGCAAAGCCGCAAATTAGGATGATTGCTCAATGTTATAGCCAGGAGGTATCTTTCTGGACGCAGCGCACAACAGAATTTTACCAACAATGCCTTAAAGACGCGTTAAACGCCCCCGTCGGACCAAACGAAAATCTCCGCCTCCGCTTAAACCGTATTAAAGCAAAGATTCTCCGTATACATAACGAAAAGGCAAAAGGAATTTTGGTCCGAAGTCGCGCCTTGTGTGCTTTGGACGACGAAGAACCGTCGTCCTATCATCTCGCGCGTGAAAAAACACGGGCAAGACGCAAACACGTAGAATCGATAACGACTGCGTCAGGCGAGCGCCTCACGCGGAAAACAGACATTCTCCAACATATTACAGCCCACTACACGGACTTATTTCGAGACGTTGCGACAGACGACGTAGCGATAAACTATTTGTTATGCGATCTGCAGACTGACATTTCGAACACGGACCGAGAACAGTTGATAGCAGAGATGACAGTACAGAACACACAACCTATTGTACAATCGTGCTCTAAAGGAAAGTCGCCGGGACCCGATGGCCTGCCAACCGAATTCTATCAGGTCTACTGGGACATCTTTGGACAAAAAGTCACCGACATTGTAAATGAAGTAATTCGTGGCACGGAAATTCCCGCAAAATTTCTGGAAGGTCGAGTTGTGCTCGTCCCCAAAACGCAACATACATGTCGTGTCCAAGATTTCCGGCCCATCACGTTACTCAATACTGATTACAAAATCGTTGCAAGGTGCCTTGCAGCGAAGATGAAGCCAGTCATGAACAAAGCTATCAGCTCCTACCAAACGTGCGGAGTAACACACCACAATATTTTCCACGCAGCGTCCTTATACCGAGACATAGTAGCTCACACGGCACTCCATAAATTGTCGACAGCTATTCTATCCATTGACTTTGCGAACGCTTTCGATCGCATAAGCCACAAATACTTGCTACAGGTCATGACAAAAATGGGATTCGGCCGAAAATTTATCAAAATTATTGAAAATATTCTCACGGGAGCAAGATCAATAGTCACATTAAATGGATGGCAAACTAAACCGATCCCTATTTGCCGCTCTGTCAGGCAAGGATGTCCGCTGTCAATGTTCTTATTCGTGATCGCCATAGACCCGCTTCTCAGAACAATAGCCAGGACGTCAAAAGGTGTACAAATACACAATGTTTCCATTAAATGTGTGGCATACGCAGATGACGTAGGCGCTTTCATTGAACACACAGCAGACATAGACTCGATACGCGCCTCCCTTCACCAGTATGAACGTGCGTCTGGAGCAGCAATAAACACTTCTAAAACTGTCCTACTCCCACTGGGTCTGCTAGCCACCGATATTGTCCGCCCATGGTACAGAGTCGTGAGAGAACATCAAGTATTGGGTCTAGACATAACTGCGTGCCCGCAGCATATGCAAGCACGAAACTGGAGAAGAATTCTCAACTCCATTAAGGGCCTCTGCAAAAGCCACGCAACCCGGCACCTTAACTTGCACCAGAAAGTCAGACTAATCAATTCCTTTATTCTCTCTAAGGCGTGGTATATGGCGCAGTTGCTTAGCGTGCCAAAACAAATAGGACGCGCTATATCTCAAGCAGTATACTGGTTACTCTGGCGTCACGAAATTTTTAAAGTGCGAGCAACAGTTTGTGTCTTGGACCCGTCACATGGAGGACTCGGGCTAGTAGACTTTAATCGCAAATGTGCAGCGTTGCTCGTCAACCGCACCGCTGAAATGCAGACCGGCTTTCCCGATGGATCGACAGCATCCCTGCTGGAAATCTATCGGCCAGAATCTGAAAGTGCCCCAGTATCGGTGGCCAACATCCCTTACCGTATGTCCTTTGTACGAGAGTATATCTTAAATAAAAGCTACGTCCTCCGCACGGCCACGGATCCACATAGGACAGCACGGCAGCTCTATATTGAATTGATGGGACAACCTCCCCTTAGTAAATTGCAAGTCCGCTTACCTACTGTAAACTGGAAGCAAGTGTGGTCAAATGTTAATAGCAGTATTCTGCCGTCCGATGTGTCTGCGTTGTGGTACAAACTAGTCAACAACACACTGCCCACCAATCAGCGTTTAGCCGACATTCAGCTTCTCGCCTCCCCCAACTGTGGCAGGTGTGGCGTGCTTGACACCAGAGAACACCGCCTGCAATGTCAAGCCGTTTCCGATGTGTGGAGTACTTGCCAGTTAATGGTGGCTCTCATCACACGAACTACGCCGGCGCACGTCTCAGTTGATAGTGTCACTGTACCGGATTTTAAATATTTCCCACGCGCAAAACACAACACTGCTGTATGGTTGTTGGGCCACACTGTTTACGCTCTTATCGAACGGCAAATCCACGATGCATTCACTCTTTTGACTTACCTATGGGAAGAATATGCTAAGATCAAAAACAATGAAAAACACCATCAATATTTTGCCAATTTCTTATCAGCCGCATTGCATCATGCGTATGCGAAACAACTGTAAGATGTGTCCGAGCCCCTTTCATTTGCATCATTTGTCCTTCAGTCTCGCAATTGAGTTTTGATGTTACGTTCATTGATCTTTTTCTTGCCTCTTACATGCACTTCTATCAATAATAAGTTTAGATATATAGTTAGTGTCAGCTGGTGAAAGATAACCAGTGTCTATTCATTTGTCTAATATTTGTTATGTGCCGCTCTGTAAACTAGTATACATGAGACCATTTTTGGATAAAAGTAATGAAATGGAGAATGTTACAGGATAAGAGTAACTGAGTAATAGGATGCGGTTCCAGTCTTAGTCAACTTAGGAAAAACAAAAAAAAAAAAAGAAAAAGAAAAATAAAAAAAAAAAAAAAAAAAGTAAAACAAAAAAAAAACAAGAAAAAAAAATAGAAAAAAAAACAAAAAAAAAAAAAAATACACCGGTTCTCGTCCGATCACCGAAGTTAAGCAACATCGGGCCCGGTTAGTACTTGGATGGGTGACCGCCTGGGAACACCGGGTGCTGTTGGCTCTATCTCATTTTTTTAATTTTTACGTCGCTACACCTGCCAGGCCTCTTTTTCGTACAAACTTTCAGGTGCGACAAAGATGCTTCCACAAGCATTTTAAAGTACTGTACTAAACGTAAAACACAAAATTACAGTAATGAACTCAGTTTGAGCAAGAATGCGCGAAAGGAGAGTGCTAGAACGCCTCGGAAAGAACAACACACTACGAATCGACATACGAGTTTTGAAATACGTCAGGGCCTACTGTTTTGTAGCAGTGCTAAATTCCACAAAGTAAAAAAAAAAAAAAAAAAAAATACAAATCTGCCGTTCTCGTCCGATCACCGAAGTCAAGCAACAACGTTACTACTCAGATGGGTGAGCGCCTGGGAACTCTGGCTGTCTTCATTTTTCGCTTTTTAGTCGCTACTCCTGCCTGCCAGCCCTCTTTCCATACCACCTTTCTGTTGTGACAAAGAGACTTCCTTAAGCATTTTAAACGGCCGTAAGGTACGAAACGGCAGTAATTAACTCAGTTTGAAGGAGAATGTGCTAACCAAGTTTGCCAGGAAGTCTTTGAAAACGACAAAACAGTGCGAATCGGGCGGTATGCTCCGAAAAGCGTTAGCGCCAACCTATCGTTCTGCAGCGGCGTGCAGCTCCAAATTCGATTTGTAATCATAGATTTATTCTCTCGTCGTCTCGCCTCCTCCCGCAGACGTTTCTCGCGCTTGTGCTGTCATATGGACCGCGACCCGAGCGGCAGCGAGCGGCAGTTCGAGCAAAGTCGGGACGGAAGGGGGGACAGGCGCGAATGCACCGCGCAAATTACGCAAGTATCTGGAAGCGCGGCGTGTGTCTGCCAGGTGAGAGAGCTTCCGTCGGTCCAGCAGGACACTGCCACACCACGCGCAGGCCCCGCGCCGGATAACAGGAACAAGGTGCGTCGCCAGCCAGTGTCGGAGGGAGGCCGCACGCCCCAAACGAATGACAGGCGGTGCATCGAGCAGCTGTGTTGTGCGTCTCACCTACGTTCGGCAGTCGTCTATGAGACGCCGAGGCGAGCGCGCACTCCGCGCCACCTTCGAGGTGGAAAGACGTGCTTTGCGTCAAATGTGCCACGGAAAGCGGCGATTGCGTGTGTTGGGAGAAGAGGCGAATGCTTCTTCTGTGGTGCGGCTACAGTATAAGGACGCCAACGGCCATACCATGTTGAATACACCGGTTCTCGTCCGATCACCGAAGTTAAGCAACATCGGGCCCGGTTAGTACTTGGCTGGCTGCCCGCCTGGCAACACGTGTGCCGCTCGCTATTGTGCGTCCCAGGTAGCAGAGGATTACCGGTCGCCGACCCGTCGCCGCCCGACATCCTACCGCGCCGCGCCCGCCTGCCGGCTCCCGCGCCGCGCCAGCCGTAGCTGTTCGTTTCCAACGCACGTTCCAACGATTCGGTAAGTGACGATGACGACGTATAACCGCTCGAACACGACGTTGCAATTGCAATTCGATCGAGAATACGTGAGGCCGACGGCCTATGAAATCGAAGACTGGATGTTCGACGAACTGCGTATAGAGGAGGAGGAACTGGAGGGGCTGATGCTCGATTTCACGATGTATAGTTTATTTATAAAGTTAACAACGCTAATACGGTGTGAAACCCTTGTGTCCACACATGGTGGAGTACGAAAATTTAAACATAGGGATGGTGCAGTGAGTGATGTGAAGATCTCCTTCGCCGGATATGGTGTGCGTCATTTGAAGGTGTACAACCTTCCCTTTGAAGTGCCTGACGACGAAGTGAGACGTTACTTGAGTCTTTACGGCGAAGTAATCTCCGTTAATCGCGAGTTCTGGGGTGCTGGCCATCGGTACAAGGTGGACTCTGGCGTCAGAGCAGTGACGATGGTGCTGAAAAAGCACGTGCCTTCGTTTGTAACGATCGGTGGGCATAGGGGGGTCGTGCAATACAACGGCCAGCCCCAAACGTGCTCAATCTGCAGCTCTACGGAGCACATGAGGGCAACGTGTCCGAGGAGCAGACGTCCGGCGCAATTGCCGCGCACAGAAGCCGCGGAGGCACCTCCAGAAATCGCCACTGCCAGCTACGCTGTAGCGGTAACGCGCGACGTTCCACGTGCACACGAGACGGCCCCAGCGGAAGCGGCAGCCCCGACGGCCGCCGCCACGGAGAGCCCAGCGGCTCCCCCACCCCCTGCGCCCGTCCCTGCCCCGGCTCCGGCCGCCGCAGGTAGCGCGGGTGAGAAACGCCAGCTGAGCTCCGACTCGGAGGGCGAAGGTACAATGGAGACCGACGCAGCCCTGGCCCCCACCCCCTCGCCCGCCGCCCGGCGGCCGAGGATCGCGGAGGTCAGCGCCCCCGCCCAGCCGACAGCTGCACCTGCCGATAGCCCCGCCGCCCAGGCCGGGCCCAGCACCGACGCCGCCACGCCGTACAGCGAGATGCGTGATATTGCAATCAAAATGCAAGTCACGAAACTGGCCCGCATTCTGAAGGAATCAGGAGACGAGCCCAAAGAGAACAACGTGGACGTCCCGAGCGCGGGGAAAGCCAAAAAGCGCCGGAGCAAGCGGCGAAGTCTCAGCCGTGAAAAAGACAAGATGGACGTATCTGAAGCAGAGGAGTCAGATACGGCATCCGCATCAAAAAAGGCTACAATCCCTAAAGCAGAGGACGTAGTCCTACGGCCGGAACGGCCACAGCACTCCACAGACCCGCCTCCACAAAGCGATTAAATGCAACAGGGCTCGGGCTCAGTATATAGTGTAATTACGTGTAACGTGAACCGAATGACCGCCGCATTAAAACTAGACGCACTAATTGACTTCCTGCAGCACAAAGCCGCAGACGTGGCTATGTTACAGGAGGTGGTCACGACGGCTATAGAACAGGTACCGGGATACGAAGTCATCTGCAACATCGACGCAGAAACTCGCTGCGGAACTGCCACACTAATCAGGCACGGCCTCGAATTTGGCGATGTGAAAATGATGCCCGACGGACGCGGAATAGCGGTGAAGGTGGAAGACACTGATTTTGTAAACATTTACGCTCCGTCGGGAACGGAAAACAAGCGCGCCAGGAGCAAATATTACAACGAGGACATCTGCGAGCTACTAGTTCACAGCAACAACGTCGTGCTGGCAGGTGACTTCAACTACGTAATTTCACCCGAAGACCAGATCCCGGTACCCAACTTGTGCGCCGAACTGCAGGATTTAGTTGGGCGTCTGAGATTAGTAGACACCTGGCGGCAACTACACCAAAACCATACAGTGTTCACGTACCTGCACAACCGCGGTAGAAGCAGAATCGATCGAGTGTACGTAAACAGAGAGATGGCCACCTCTGTGACACAAGTAGAAGTCTGCCCTGTGATCTTCTCAGATCACTGTGCCTATCAGTGCAAACTCCGTCTAACGAGAAGAAAGCTTCCAGCAGGAAGAGGAACGTGGAAGCTAAATACAAGCCACCTCACGGACGGGAAGCTAAAGCAGGAAATTGCCGACACGATCCAGGCATGCAGACAGCGGCGAGGCGAGTACAATTCCACTACTGAGTGGTGGGTAGAACACGCCAAACCGCAAGTAAGACGGGAACTCATAAGGCACACCGCTGAGAAGGCCTTATGGAAAAGAAACACGGCAGACTTCTACACCAGATGCCTGCGAGACGCAATGGACGCCCCTGCGGATGACGAACTGTTTCTGCCGCGGATAAGAAGACTAAAGGCACGTATACTGAGCCTGAAAAGAGACAAAATGAGAGGAGTCATCGCCCGTAGCCAGACAAACGGCGAAATCGAAGACGAACCTGCCACGCTGCACCACCTGCACAGGGAAAGACAGAGGGCTAATGGCAAACAAATAAGGCAACTCGTCGACAAGGACGGAAACAGGTTGACGACGAAGAAAGACATCATGAGCCACGTCGAAGACCATTTCAACGACCTGTTCCGAGAAGAAGAAAACGACGACGGAGAAATGGCGAGGATCCTGCAAGAAACCCGCCGCATCCTCACCAACGCAGACCGGGCACTACTGAACGAAAACGTCACAGATGATGACGTGAAAGCGGCCATCAAAGACAGCAGAAAAGGAAGAGCACCAGGCGCAGACGGAATCCCGACAGAATTCTACACTGCGCTCTGGGGCACAGTCGGCGGAATACTAACCGAAATAGTGAATGAAGTACTCAACGGGACAGAATTGCCTTCAAAATTCATGCAAGGGACGGTGATTCTGCTCCCCAAAACGAAGGCAGCAAACAAAATCGAAGACTTTCGGCCAATTACCCTACTAAATTCGGATTACAAAATAGCAGCAAAGTGCCTGGCTGCAAACATAAAAGTCGCTCTAAAGAAAGCCATTAGCCCATGGCAAACCTGTGCAGTGCTTGGCAGGAACATTTTCGACGCCGTCTGCGGATACAGAGATATCATAGCCCACGCAGCAACAACGAGGAGACCCGCAGCCGTAATCTCTGTCGATTTCCATAAGGCTTTCGACAGGATCAGTCACCGGTACCTGCTGAAAACCATCGCACGCCTCGGATTCGGACCAAAATTCGGCAGAACAATCAGGAACATCATCACAAATGCCACCTCAACCGTAACAATAAACGGATGGACTTCCAAGTCAATAAGACTGGGAAGATCCGTCAGGCAAGGATGTCCATTATCTATGGCTCTTTTCACAATAGCTCTCGATCCCCTACTTCGAAAACTAACAGCCGAAATCGGAGGATACACAATGGGAGCAACAAACATCGCATGTATGGCCTATGCTGACGACATGGGCATCTTCATTCAGAACGAGAACGAACTAGAAATAATCCAGCCTATCATGGAATCCTTCGAAAAGGCTTCAGGTGCCAAAACGAATCCGAGGAAGACAGTGCTACTACCAATAGGCAACGGCAGACTGCAACCAGCGAGACAGTGGTACCGAGTGACAAACAACCATAAAGCACTCGGAGTGGAACTACAGCAGTGCCCTCTGAAAATGGCAGCACAAAACTGGCGCAGCGTCTTGAACACGACGAGAGGGCTCGTGAGGACGCACGCGAACCGGAGCCTGACGCTGAGCCAAAGAGTGCAGCTGGTAAACGAAACGATCCTGTCGAAAGCGTGGTACATGGCCCAAATACTATGTGCTCCGACAGAAATTGCGCGAGCGATAGGAGGTGCGGCGTACTACCTGCTGTGGAGGCGGGAAATCTTCAAGGTCTCCCAGGCGACGTGTTTCCTGTCGAGGGATGAAGGCGGACTCGGACTGACGGACGTAAAAACAAAATGCGCGGCACTGCTCCTACACCGTGCGATGAAAATGGCGAATCAGAACAATAACAGTATAACGTCCAGCCTGATCCACGAATATAAACCTGAATCAGAAGAGGCTCCTGTAGACACTACGCATATACCATTCAAGTTGCGGCACATAAAACAGATGGCAATCGACAAAAGTTACATCACCGCGGTCGTTGCCAACCCACAACAAAGAACTGCGAGAAAGATCTACAGCGCTCTGAGGGGGAAGGCAAGAAAGTCCAAAATAGAGACGAGACTTCCAGATCACGACTGGCCACAGGTTTGGAAGAACGTCTCGGAACGGACACTTCCTGAGCACGCCAGGGACACGTGGTATAAAATCATCCACGAAACAGTACCAACAAACGAAAAACTGGCACGCATAAAGATGCGGGAATCCCCAAACTGCGAACTCTGCAACCAGACCGACACCATCGAGCATCGGTTTGGCTGCAGAGAGAGCGGGGAAATATGGGCGACAGCGAGAAGTATGATCGCCCACATCAACAGAACCGACGAGAGGGCGATACATGTCTCAGCTGTCACTGTCCCGGACGCGAAGCCTTTCCCCAACGCAAAACGCCTGGCCACAATGTGGATCATCGCCATGACGGCACACGCCATCGTCTCCAAACGGCAGATCGACAAGGCGCAGTTCCTCACGGACCTGTGGGAGGAACACAGGAGGGCCAAACAACGCGCAAAGTACCGAGAGACCTTCCAGAACTTCCTGCAGGTCCCGCTGGACGCCGCCTTCCGAGACGCCTTCAACACAACGTGACCGACGCCCTCCCATAACACCAACACCCCAGTCGCTGAGGACGTCGCCCACCGATCTCCCCAAATCCCCGACGTCAAGTGTGGTGCATTGCGAAAGTGTTGCGAAAACGCGCGCAAAGTGAAAGTGGGTACGTGTAGCAGTGCCAAAGTGAGAGTGACGTGTGCCATTCGTAGTCAAAAGTGATGATAGTCAAATACAGCAGGCAAAAGGAAATAATCAGCCATAAATTTAGTGTACCAAGAAAACAACAAAATATCAAACAGTGTATATCATGTCATTGTGTCCTCTCACTCATATTCTCTCTCTCCCTCTCGCTCTCTCGACTCAAGGTACGTCTATCCTTTCTCTTATCTTTTTGTTTTTTGTTTTTTTGTGTTTTGATTTCTTGTTTTGTTGTGTTTTATTAATGTGCTGTATGTATGTATATATACATATACAGATGTATGTATATAAATTTCGGCCCATCATGTGCTTAAACGTAGCATGCCTCTTTGCCACCAACAAAATATTAACACTAGACATTCTTCACACCAAATTTCGTGTAAACTGATGCGACCCAACTTAGGCAGTACACTAACAATCTCCTGCATTCACGATATTACCCACATAGATGCTCTGGTATATATTCCATATTCGCTTTAGCAAACTTGCCAAAATAGGCCCACTTAAGTACCATAGATGAATACTACTTTCCTTTTTTGTACTCTAAATTTAAGAAAAAAAAAATCAAAGTAACGTAAGTTAGTAATTAAAAAGACAAAACAACTGACAGTGAAAATGTAGCTGATGGACACTCAGTGGAAAGTTTTGTAACTCAACCAAAAGACTACTCAAAGAACAATCAAAACAGAAAACGACAAAATGAAAATAACCGATCAATAATCAAGCACTCCACTTCATGTAAAGACCTGTAATTGTTAAAAATTGTAAATAAAAGTTTATATACGTTACAAAAAAAAAAAAGGTGCTGTTGGCTCTATCTCATTTTTTTAATTTTTACGTCGCTACACCTGCCAGGCCTCTTTTTCGTACAAACTTTCAGGTGCGACAAAGATGCTTCCACAAGCATTTTAAAGTACTGTACTAAACGTAAAACACAAAATTACAGTAATGAACTCAGTTTGAGCAAGAATGCGCGAAAGGAGAGTGCTAGAACGCCTCGGAAAGAACAACACACTACGAATCGACATACGAGTTTTGAAATACGTCAGGGCCTACTGTTTTGTAGCAGTGCTAAATTCCACAAAGTAAAAAAAAAAAAAAAAAAAAAAAATACAAATCTGCCGTTCTCGTCCGATCACCGAAGTCAAGCAACAACGTTACTACTCAGATGGGTGAGCGCCTGGGAACTCTGGCTGTCTTCATTTTTCGCTTTTTAGTCGCTACTCCTGCCTGCCAGCCCTCTTTCCATACCACCTTTCTGTTGTGACAAAGAGACTTCCTTAAGCATTTTAAACGGCCGTAAGGTACGAAACGGCAGTAATTAACTCAGTTTGAAGGAGAATGTGCTAACCAAGTTTGCCAGGAAGTCTTTGAAAACGACAAAACAGTGCGAATCGGGCGGTATGCTCCGAAAAGCGTTAGCGCCAGCCTATCGTTCTGCAGCGGCGTGCAGCTCCAAATTCGATTTGTAATCATAGATTTATTCTCTCGTCGTCTCGCCTCCTCCCGCAGACGTTTCTCGCGCTTGTGCTGTCATATGGACCGCGACCCGAGCGGCAGCGAGCGGCAGTTCGAGCAAAGTCGGGACGGAAGGGGGGACAGGCGCGAATGCACCGCGCAAATTACGCAAGTATCTGGAAGCGCGGCGTGTGTCTGCCAGGTGAGAGAGCTTCCGTCGGTCCAGCAGGACACTGCCACACCCCGCGCAGGCCCCGCGCCGGATAACAGGAACAAGGTGCGTCGCCAGCCAGTGTCGGAGGGAGGCCGCACGCCCCAAACGAATGACAGGCGGTGCATCGAGCAGCTGTGTTGTGCGTCTCACCTACGTTCGGCAGTCGTCTATGAGACGCCGAGGCGAGCGCGCACTCCGCGCCACCTTCGAGGTGGAAAGACGTGCTTTGCGTCAAATGTGCCACGGAAAGCGGCGATTGCGTGTGTTGGGAGAAGAGGCGAATGCTTCTTCTGTGGTGCGGCTACAGTATAAGGACGCCAACGGCCATACCATGTTGAATACACCGGTTCTCGTCCGATCACCGAAGTTAAGCAACATCGGGCCCGGTTAGTACTTGGATGGGTGACCGCCTGGGAACACCGGGTGCCGCTCGCTATTGTGCGTCGCAGGTAGCAGAGGATTTCCCGGCCGTCCCGCCGTCGCCGGCCGGCCACGAGACCGTCCCCGCACCGCGCCCGCTGCCCGAGGTGGACAGCGTGCCGCCGTCGCTGCTTTGGCGAGTATAAGTTCTTTATTTTATTGACCGGTTATTTTTGGAAAACATGGCATCAACGGCAAACAGGAGGGACACTATCCAGTGTACTTTCGATAAGAATGGTGAAAGACCGAACGCGTTTGAAATTCACAATTGGATCATTGACGATGTGAAAGTACCAGCAGAGGAAATCGAGGGACTACAACTGGACTTTATTTTGAACACACTGTTTGTGAAAATCGGAAATGCCGCGGAAATTGATAGAGTAGTAAATCTAAACAGGGGCATCTGGAAGTTCAAAAATAGGGACGGAACCACAAGTGACGTCACGATCCAGCATTCTGGTTACGGGATCAGGAACATAAAAATACACAATCTGCCTTTCGAAGTCCCTGACGAAGAAATTGTAAAAACCTGCAGACTATACGGAAACGTTTTCGGGATATCTAGAGACAAGTGGTCGAGTGCATACCGCATTCAGGTTGACTCGGGTGTGCGCACCGTAAAAATGGACCTAAGGAAACACATTCCGTCGTTCATCAACGTATGCGGGCACAGAGGCTTCGTCTCGTACACAGGCCAACCTCAGACGTGTTCCATTTGTCACGCCACGGATCACATGAGGAACGACTGCCCACGAAAACGGCCGGTACAGCTTCCTAGAGAGAATACGTACGCAGGCGCGATGATGAATCTCAACGCAGATTTTCCGTCGCTGAGAATAGCGGACGCTGCCCCACAGCCACAGGGAGAGGACAGTAACGGTAACGAGCCTGCCACGGCGGGCCCAGCTGCCGATACAGCCGAACTGGACACAATGGAGGAGGAGGAGGAGGAGGAGGCCACAGAACCCGCGCCCCAGCCCGCTGCCCCGGCCACCCCCGGCCCCGAGCCGGCCGCCGGCCCAGCACCCGGAAGCGCCGACAAAAGGAAGATTAGCGACGGCAGCTCGGACGAGGCCGAACAGCAAGTACAGCCCAAGACGGCGCGTACACAGAAAACGCTGGCGAAGCAAGCGAGAAAGGAAAAAGAACCAGAACGAGAAATAGAAATGATGGAAACTGAAAAAGCAGAAAATGAAAGTGGAACTCCAGCCACACACGAACAGGCACGAGAGAAGAAGATAAGAGAAAACGTGAATCAACTTAAAAAGATACTGAAATTAAACCAAGAAGATGACGTCGCCGCAACCACCTCCAAGAAGAGGAGCGGAGAAAAAGCCAAGGGGAAACAACGGAACACAGAAGAAGACACAGAAACGACAAACAAAACGGCAAACAAAACAGGAAACAAAAAGGAAAGGAAAAGGCAAAATTCCAGTTCCTCACAGGAGAGGAGGCAAAGCGGGCCAGATCGGCCACAGCTGCAGCACACGGACTCTGACGATAGCTCTGACGGGCAATAGAAATGGCTAGGCTGGCAATAAACTCATACCGGATAATCACTTGTAATGTAAATAAAATGACTACAGCAGTAAAGATAGACGCCCTCGCACAGTTCTTAAGACACAGAGCCGCAGACGTAGCGCTTTTGCAAGAAGTGACATCGACGGCGATAGAACGGATACCGGGGTTCGACATCTACACAAACATAGACCCAGAAACGAGGTGCGGCACCGCCATAATGGTCAGACATGGAATAGAAACTGACGAACCCAAGATGTTATCAAACGGCCGAGGAATTGCGATCAAAATAGAGGGCACGTTAGTTGTGAACGTATACGCACCGTCAGGCACAAACAACAAGAGAGCCAGGAGCAACTTCTTTAATGAAGAAATATGTGAACTTATCCTACACAACAACAACAATATCATAATCGGTGGTGACTTCAATTGTGTGATCGCAAAAGAGGATCAGATCCCAGTGGCAAACGTGTGCGCCGAATTACAAGAACTTATTAAACGTTTAAAACTGGAGGATTCGTGGAGAGTGAAAAATCCCACACTCACAGAGTTCACATACTTCTACAGAAACGGAAGAAGCAGACTTGATAGAATTTACGTAAGCAGAGACTTGGCAGACAAAATATCGCGAGTGGAGGTGTGCCCAGTCATGTTTTCCGACCACTCCTGCTACGAGTGCAGCATCCGTTTGGAAACAGAGAAGACGGCGGCGGGAAGAAGCTCCTGGAAGCTAAACACAGACCACCTGCAAGACGTCGCTCTGAGAAAGGAGATAGCAGCCACGTGGCAGGAATGCTTGGCGCAGAGAGCAGAGCACAGCACCACAATAGACTGGTGGATTATGCGCACTAAACCAGCGCTGAGAAGACTGCTAATTCGGTTCTGCGCCGAAAAAGCGTTCTGGAGAAGGAACACTGCCGACTTTTATCAACAGTGCCTGAAAGACGCCCTAAATGCGCCGTTAGACGACCAATCTTTCCTGCCTAGGGTGAGGAGGATCAAAGCAAAAATGCTACTGATCAAACAACAGCAACTGAGGGGAGTAATCACAAGAAGTAAAACGTACGGCGAAGTGGAGGACGAGCCCGCTACCCTGCACCACATCAACAGGGAGAGGGAAAGGGCGGCGAGCAAGACCATTAAGGAACTGCGCGACGGCGAAGGGCGATCTCTCAAAACAAAACCAGAAATTAAAAGACACATAGAGACGTACTTTGAACAACTCTTCCAAAAAGAAGAAATAAAGCAACGAGCAGTAACAAAAATCCTGCAAAACACAACACGGATGCTAACGGAGGCAGATAGAACAAATCTGACGGAGACCTTCGACGAAGATGAAGTCAGAGCAGTCCTCAAGAGCAGCGCCAAAGGAAGATCACCGGGCACCGACGGCATCCCGAGCGAGTTTTACATCGAGTACTGGGACATAATCGGAGGGAAAGTGACGGAGATGATAAATGAGATCTTAGGCGGAGCAGAGATACCAGCCAAGCTCACGGATGGGACCATCATACTCATACCGAACCAAAAAAAGCCCGACGAATAAAAGACTACCGTCCTGTCACGCTCCTGAATGCCGATTATAAATTAATAGCGAAATGCCTCGCAAGCAACTTGAAGACTGCAATGACCAAAACAATAAGTCCGTGGCAGACGTGTGCAGTGCCAGGTAGAAGTATATTTAACGCTACCTCCACCTATAGAGACGTGATAGCACATGCAGCTACCAACAGGAATACAGCATCAATAATATCCGTAGACTTCAACAAGGCTTTCGATAGGATCGATCACAGCTACTTAATGAAGACGTTAAGAAGACTAGGATTCGGACCAAAATTTAACAGCATCGCCGAGATACTACTAAAGAATGGCAAATCCAGAATAGCCGTAAACGGCTGGACAACAAAATACCTAGCGCTAAACAGGTCAGTGAGGCAAGGCTGCCCCCTGTCAATGGCCCTTCTTGCAGTAGCACTAGATCCGCTATTGAAGAAGATCGCCAATAGCATAGCAGGCTACACGGTGGAAGACAAAACAGTGGCTTGCGTAGCCTACGCAGATGATATGGGATTCTTCATCCAACAACGTGAAGAAATAAAAACGGTGGAAGAAATACTGCACACTTTTGAAGAAGCGTCAGGAGCAAAAATAAACAAAAAGAAAACAGTGCTACTGCCAATTGGGAATAAGCAGATAAATGCAGCGAGTCAGTGGTATGAAGTAGTCGAGAACCACAAAGTACTTGGCATCTTCATGCAGCCTTGCCCACAAAAAATGGCTACGTACAACTGGAGGAACGCACTACACGTAATACGAGGCCTCACGAAAGTGCATTCAAACAGGAAACTAACCCTCCATCAAAGAATAGACCTCATAAACACAACGATCCTATCGAAAGCCTACTACCTGGCACAGATCCTCATCTTACCCAAAGAAATAGCTCGGGCAATCACGATAGCCGTATACTACCTCCTGTGGCGAAGAGAAATTTTCAAAGTGGCGCAGGAAACATGCTCGCTACCGATAGAGGAAGGAGGACTCGGTCTTGTGGAAGTAAGAACGAAATGTGCGGCGCTTCTACTAAAAAGGACGCTGGAAATCAAGGAGAAGAACCCAGAATGCATCACAGCAGCACTGATAAGAAGAATGAAACCTGCATCTGAAGAACCGCCAATAAACACGAGCCACATCCCGTATAAGATTTGCCACGTAAGACAATACTACATGGACAAGAGCTATGCATTGACAACCGTGGCAAATCCCAGTCACAGGACAGCGAGGAAAATATACAGGGCGCTGAGGGGAAGGCCTGCCAGAAACAAAATAGAAAACAAGTTCCCCAATCACAACTGGCCACAAATATGGAGAAACATCACGGAAATCACGCTACCAAAGCATGTGAAGGCGAGCTGGTACCGAATAGTAAACAGGACGGTACCAACAAACGAAAAACTAGCCCAGATCAAACAGAGATTCAGATAAATGTGAAACATGCAACTGTGTTGACACACTAGAGCACCGCTTCACATGTAAAAATGGGGTCAGCATATGGGAAACATGCCAGAGAATGGTGGAAAAAATAAATAGGACGGACCAGCGAGCTATAACAACTACAGTCATCACTGCGCCCGACATCAAACCATTTCCCAGGCCGAAAAGGCTGGCAACCCTGTGGATCCTCGGAATGACAGGCCACGCCATCGTGACGAAGCGGCAGACGGACCACGTCGACTTCCTGATGGACCTCTGGGAGGAACATAAGGAAGCCCAGCAGCACAGGCGGTACGACGAGAACTTCCTCCGGATACCCCTGCAGGCAGCCATCGACGACGTCTTCCCCGGCGGCACGTGACCACCAGCGAGCCTCCCCACAGCACCACAGCAATCTCCAAAGTGAAGTGCAGTGATAAAAATGAAATAGTACAAATCCAAAAAGAAAGTGAAAGTAGAAGTGCGCCAAAGTGTTTTAAGAAATGCAGCAAAAAGAAAAAGTGTTTTATCTGTGTGAACACCCTAGAGTGTAGTGTTTCAGTGCTACAACCTCCCAATCACCACCGGAACAACAGGTACATATTAAAGTGTTCTTTCACTTCCTAAGTGCCACAAAGTCGTAAGATGTACTAATAAACCTTTGCTCTCATCTCTGCTATCACCTTCGTCCTTCAATGTCAGATCTGTCTTTCCATGTAAATAATATGTGATGCATGCTTAAACACCGAACTGAAACCGGACCTCCTTTGTTTCTACCATCCTTTCATGCCTTAAATGCAATATGTAAGTTAAATGTATACAACTTAATAGAATCAGTATATAAATAACTATGCTCATTTATTTGTTTGTATGCACATTGCAAGTGAATAACTTTGTGGCATCAGAGAAATGCCAGTCGTGTCAATATTTGCCACAACAAACTTGGACATAACCATATAGCAATGAAAATGGACTACGCTCAGTAAAAAATATAGGAAAAACTTATCGAAGTGCTTAAAAACGAAAAGAATGAAAGGAAAATTAGCAAATGGACAGCATGTCCTACAAAATAAATAAGAGTAACAAATGCCATAACCAGATGAACAAAAAAAAATTATTAATTACAAAACTGTAATTCACAACCATAGAGAGGATTTATTTTTGTTGTTCTTTCTTTTTTCTGAAATAAATATTTGGTTACAAAAAAAAAGTGCTGTTGGCTCTATCTCATTTTTCATTTTTACGTCGCTACACCTGCCAGCCCTCTTTTCATACTAACTTTCAGGTGTTGACGAAGATGCTTCCACAAGCATTTTAAACTACTGTACTAAACGTAAGATACGAAATTACGGTAATGAACTCAGTTTGAGCAAGAATGCGCGAAAGAAGAGTGCTAGAACGCCTTGAAAATAACACACTACGAATCGACAGGTGAGTTCTGAAATACGTCAGGGCCTACTGTTTTGTAGCAGTGCTAAATTCCACAAAGTAAATAAACACAAAAAAAAAATCTGCCGTTCTCGTCCGATCACCGAAGTGAAGCAACAACGTTACTACTCAGATGGGTGAGCACCTGGAAACTCTGGCTGTCTTCATTTTTCGCTTTTTACTCGCTACTCCTGCCAGCCCTCTTTCCATACCACCTTTCTGTTGTGACAAAGAGACTTCCTTGGGCATTTTAAACGGCCCTAAGGTACGAAACTGCAGTAATTAACTCAGTTTGAAGGAGGATGTGCTCACCAAGTTTGCCAGGAAGTCTTTGAAAACGCCAAAACAGTACGAATCGGGCGGTATGCTCCGAAATACGTTAGCGCCTATCGTTCTGCAGCGGCGTACAGCTCCAAATTCGATTTGTCATCATAAATTGATTTTTTTGTCGTCTCGCGTCCTCCCGCAGACGTTTCTCGCGCTTGTGCTGTCATATGGACCATGACCCGAGCGGCAGTCGGGACAAGTCGGGACGGAAGGGGGGACAGGCGCGAATGCACCGCGCAAATTACGCAAATATCTGGAAGCGCGGCGTGTGTCAGGTGAGAAAACCTGCGTCGGCAGCGGGGTCGCCCTCCAGCAGGACACTGCCACACCCCGCGCAGGCCCCCCCGCCGCGCGCAAGCCCTGCGCCGGATAACAGGAACAAGGTGCGTCGCCAGCGAGTGTCGGAGGCCGCACGCACCAAACGAATGACAGGCGGTGCATCGAGCAGCTGTGTTGTGCGTCTCACCTACGTTCGGCAGTCGCCTATGAGACGACGAGCCGAGTCCTGACAAAGATGCAGATAAAATCAGTAAAAAGGTTAGATGTCTTTGGACAAGCCAGTCAAAGTTATAAAACGCAGAACACGAGCAGCTGCTCGAGCATCATCAGCTAAAATATCCGGTAAATTAGATGGCACGGACAGCACAACACGAGATTAACTAAAGCGGGGACACGACAATAAAACATGGCGCACTGTTAATGCCTTACCACAAGGGCACTGCGGGGCTGGGTCACCGGAGAGCAGGTAGCGGTGGCTAAACCGGCAACGCCCAATCCGCAACCTGGTAAGAAGGACCTCCTCTCGCCGAGATGGTCGGGAGGAGGTTGTCCAAGCAGTTGGGAGCAGTTTTACTGCCCGCAGCTTGTTTCCTTGGAGGGATGACCAAGCATCCCACCACAACGACACAAGCCTCTTACAAACAACCCCACGAACGTCAGATGACGGGACACAATGGGAGGCTGGCCGAGGCAGGAGGACTGCAGCCTTGGCTGCAGCATCCGCAGCCTCATTCCCAGGCACTCCTACATGTCCGGGAACCCACACAAAGCTGACAGAACCACCATTATCAGCGAAAAAATGGAGGGACTGCTGTATCCGTTGAATCAAGGGATGGACCGGATAGGGAGCTCCAAGGCTCTGAAGAGCACTGAGTGAGTCAGAGCAGAGTACATACGATGAATGGCGGTGGCGGCGGGCATACTGAACGGCCTGATGGAGAGCAAAAAGCTCGGCCGTAAAGCTGGAACATTGGTCGAGGAGCCGGTATTTGAAGGTGGCGGCCCCGACGACAAAGGCACAGCCGACACCATCGTCAGTTTTGGAGCCATCAGTGTAAATAAAGGTGACTGGCAAGTCGCACACGAAGTTCGACAAACCGTGAGCAATACACTGCAGCCGGAGTACCCTCCTTCGGGAGTGAGCTGAGGTCGAGATAAATATGAACCGGAGCCTGGAGCCAAGGTGGTGTCGGGCTCTCACCCTCTCTGAAGGTGGTAGGGAGGGCAAAATCCAATTGTCGAAGCAGGCGACGGAAGCGGACTCCGGGGGGCAGCAGGGTAGACACATACAACCCGTACTGACAGTCGAGAGAAACGGCGAAGACGGACTGGTAAGAGGGGTGGTTGGGCATAGACAACAGCCGGCAGGCATACCAACACAGCAGTACGTCGCGCCGATAGGTCAATGGTAATTCGGCAGCTTCAGCATAAAGACTCTCGACAGGACTAGTGTAGAAGGCTCCTGTCGTAAGACGTAACCCCCGATGGTGGATGGAGTTGAGACGGCGTAAGAGGGATGGCCGAGCAGACGAGTAGACGAAGCTCCCATAATCCAGCTTCGATCAGACTATGGATCGATACAAGCGAAGCAGGACAGTGCGATCCGCTCTCCAAGATGAACCACTAAGAACTCTGAGGACATTAAGGGAACGTGTACAACGGGCCGCCAAATAAGAGACATGCGGAGACCAACACAGTTTCCTGTCCAATGTGAGCCCTAGAAACTTAGTTGTTTCCACGAATGGGAGAACAACGGGACCGAGATGTAAGGATGGCGGAAGGAACGCTTTATATCGCCAAAAGTTGATACAAACCGTCTTCTCTTCAGAGAACAGGAAGCCATTTGCCAAGCTCCATGAGTATAGGCTGTCTAGACAACGCTGAAGGCAGCGCTCCAGGAGGCATGTTCTCTGGGCACTGCAGTAGATCGCGAAGTCATCGACAAAGAGAGAATCTGAGACATTAGGTGGAATGCAATCCATAATTGGATTGATCGCGATGGCAAAAAGGGCTACGCTCAAGACGGAGCCCTGGGGCACTCCGTTGTCCTGGAGGAAGACGTCGGACAATACGGAACCCACAAGTACCCTAAACTTTCGATCCGTTAAAAAGCAATCAATAAAAAGGGGCAGGCGACCGCGTAGGCCCCTACCTGTGCATAGTGCGGAGGATACCTCCTCTCCAACACGTATCATAAACCTTCTCCAAATCGAATAACACGGCTACCGTTTGGCGCCTTCGCAAAAAGTTGTTCGTGATTAATGTCGACAAGGTCACAAGGTGGTCAACAGCGGAGCGGCGGCGACGAAAGCCGCATTGGACATTGGTAAGTAGCCATCGAGATTCAAGAATCCAAACTAACCGAGCATGAACCATGCACTCCATCACCTTACAGACACAGCTTGTAAGAGAAATGGGGCAGTAACTAGAAGGAAGGTGTCTATCCTTCCCGGGTTTGGGTATAGGAACAACGACGGCGTCACGCCAATGCATGGGGACCTGACCTTCGGTCCAGACGTGATTGTAGGTACGAAGAAGGAAGCTTTTGCCTGCCGGAGAAAGGTGTGCCAGCATCTGAACGTGAATGGCATCTGGCCCCGGAGCAGAGGACCGGGACAGTGCAAGCGCACGTTCGAGTTCCCGCATAGTAAAGGGGGCATTATAAGTTTCCAGATTCAGCGAGTGGAAGGAAGGTCGCCGAGCCTTTTCTGCCTCTTTCCTGGGAAGGAAGGCAGGGTGGTAATGGGCGGAGCTTGAAACCTCCGCGAAAAACCGGCCGAAGGCGTTGGAGACAGCCACAGGATCAACGAGGACCTCATTACCTGAGGTCAGGCCAGGTACCGAGGAGTGGGCCTTAATGCCCGACAGCCGGCGCAGGCCACCCCATACGACAGAAGAGGGAGTAAAACTGTTAAAGGAGCTGGTGAAAGAGGCCCAACAAGCTTTTTTGCTGTCTTTGATGACTAAGGCATTGCGCTCGGAGTCGTTTGTATCCAATACAATTCGCCAACGTAGGATGGCGGCGAAAGGTGCGTAAAGCACGTCGTCGAGCACGGATAGCGTCTCTACAAGCCTCATTCCACCAGGGGACGGAAACGCGACGTGAAGAAGAGGTAGTACGAGGAATGGAACGTTCGGCAGCATTGATAACAGCCGTGAGGTATTCGACCTGACTGTCACAACTGAGAAAATCGTGGTCCGGAAAGGTCGCCAGGGAGGAGTAAAGTCCCCAGTCAGCTTTCGGTATGTTCCAGCTCGAAGGACGTGGGGATGGGGTGTGGTGCAGGACACGAACGACACAGGGGAAGTGGTCGCTCAAATAGGTGTCAGAAAGGACATACCACTCGAACCGACGGGCAAGAGTGGTAGAACAGATCGAGAGGTCCAAGTGGGAGTAGGTATGAGTAGAGTCCGAGAGGAAAGTCGGGGCGCCGGTATTGAGGCAGACAAGATTGAGATGGTTGAAGACATCCGCCAAGAGTGAGCCTCTTTGACAGGATGCAGGAGAGCCCCAAAGGGGATGATGGGCATTGAAGTCGCCAAACAATAAGAACGGCGGGGGAAGCTGAACGACCAGGTGCATCATGTCAGCCCGACTAACAGCAGATGACGATGGAGTGTAGATGGTACAAACTGAAAAAGTAAAAGCAGAAAGAGTAATACGGACAGCTATTGCTTGGAGTGGGGTGGTCAATGGGATGGGATGGTAATAGACATCGTCCCGAACGAGCAACATGACCCCACCATGAGCTGGGATACCGTCCACAGGAGTGAGGTCATACCGCTCCAAGGTATAGTGGGTAAAGGTAATACGGTCAGTCGGGCGCAACTTGGTTTCTTGGAGACCAAGGACGAGCGGACCGTGCAGGCGGAGGAGCAGCTGTAATTCCTCCCCCATTAGATCGAATACCTCTTATGTTCCAATGTAACAAGGCCATCGCTAGTCAAAAAAGAGGGGGAACGAGACGGGGGGGAGAGCTGGTCACCTCGACGGCCGCAGAGGGCCAGGTTTCGAGGGGACAACGCTACAACCGGCGGGAGGCGGATCCTGTTCCATCGAGTCGTCGCCAGCTGCGGCCGCTATCCCTGGTTGTGTAGGAGGGGCAGCATCATTTGCCGACGAGAGGCCAGCTGAGTGCCAGGCAGCAGAGCGTCATGGCGAAACTGAGGACGGCCGGGAGCAGCGACTCACGGATGGAGCGTCAGATGAAACGCGCCGGGGTGGAGAGGGGGATAGAGACTTCTTCTTGGAGGCCTTCTTGGAAGTCCGAGGAGGCACAGGGATGGTGGGCTGGACCCGAAGAAGGTCCTCACGCGCGGGGTCCGTTTTGGAACGCCGGACCTCGGAAGCTGGGGTCCAGAACGTTTCCCCGATGGACGCCTGAGAAGAGGATCGCTTCTCAGGCGGCGGGGGGAGGAGGAGGAGGAGGAGGAGGAAGGGTGGCCCCTGGGGCAGAGGGGGCGGGGGCCACGGGGGAGGAGGATTTGGAAGGGAGGGATTTGGGAGGCGGAGGCAGAGACCCCGGATGGGGGGAGAGGCGGAGGGGGGACAGGATAGGGGTGAGGATACCGCAGAAGGAGTGGACACAACGGAGGCAAACGAAGTTGTCAATGGCACGGGATGGAGGCGGTCATACTTCTTCCTGGCCTCAGAATAAGAGAGCCGATCAAAAGTTTTGAGTTCTTGTATCTTCTTCTCCTTCTGATATGCGGGGCAGTCTCAGGATCTAGGCGTGTGGATGCCAGGACAATTAACGCACCGAGGTGGTGGGGTGCATGTACGTTCCTCACGAAGAGGACGTCCACAATCGCCACAAAGGGGCTCAGCCTCACACTGTGACGACATGTGCCCAAAGCGCAAACACCGAAAACAGCGCATAGGAGGTGGGACGTAAGGTCGCACGTCGCACCGGTAGCACATCACCTTTACCTTCTCCGGGATAACGTCCTCCTCGAAGGCGAGGATAAAGGCCCCGGTGTCGATGCGACGGTCTTTGGGGCCGCGCTGGACTCGCTGGACGAAATGCACGCCTCGGCGCTCCAGGTTGGCCCTGAGCTCCACATCATATTGCAGCAGGAGGTCCCGCTGAAAAATAACCCCCTGCGTCCTATTTAGTGCCAGATGCGGGACTATGGACACTGGGATGTCCCCTAGGCGGTCGCACGCCTGGAGCGCCGCCGACTGTGTGGCGGAGGTGGTCTTTATAAGAACGGACCCCGAACGCATCTTACTGAGAGCCTCGATTTCCCCGAAGATGTCCTCAATGTGCTGAACAAAGAACATGGGCATAGAGGTGGCGAACGTCCCCCCATCGGTTCGAGAACATACCAAATAGCGGGGGAAGTACTTCGCCCCAAGCCGGCGGGCTTGTCCCTCCTCCCAGGGAGTGGCCAAGGGGGAAAGGGCAGGAGAACCAGAACTAGAAACAGTACCTTTCCTTTTGAAAGACTCGGCCGCAGAGCGACCTGATACATGTTGACGTTTCATCTGCATAACGTCCGCCCAGATACCACCCACTCCGACCAGGGGCTCTCCCCACGGGCGCCAGCCAGCCTCAGCAAGGGCCACCTGGCAGGATGACCGTTGCCGGGAGTCCTGATGCCCCAAGGAGATGGGCATCTACTCCTTGGCCGACGTGGGGAGGGTGCAGCTCAGGTATCGGCAGTACGATCCCTGTGTTGTCAGGGGGCTACAACCTAGTGGGTACATGACGACCCCACCACAACGGGCTGGCTACCGTGCTGGATTTCTGGTGCCATGGAAAGTCCATCATGATCGTAGGTGCAGATGGGGACGCACTATGGGTTTAACTTGTACAACCCATCAGGCGTTTAGGCCCAATTTGAGGAACAGTGGATATGGTTACAACGCCGTTACAATGCTGAGTGCCAAGGTCTTAGTGCACTGAGGACCAGTGGTACACCACGTAAGGCGTCCTTCCCCAAAAGGCTCGTACTTCTGTAGAATTTTGAAAAATGGAGGTCAAACCCCAAGGGAGACCATCACATGGAAGGCCGAAACGGTTGAAACTTCTTTTAGTCGCCTGTTACGACAGGCAGGAATACCTCGGGCCTATTCTTACCCCGGACCCTCAGGGGGGGGGGGGGGGGCGTTCGAGGTGGAAGGATGTGCTTTGCGTCAAATGTGCCACGGAAACGGGCGATTGCGTGTGTTGGGAGAAGAGGCGAACGCTTCTTCTGTGGTGCGGCTACAGTATAAGGACGCCAACGGCCATACCATGTTGAATACACCGGTTCTCGTCCGATCACCGAAGTTAAGCAACATCGGGCCTGGTTAGTACTTGGATGGGTGACCGCCTGGGAACACCGGGGGTACCGACCACCGAGCTGTCGCCGCCGGACCTTGTACCGCGCCGCGCCCGCCGCCTGCCGGCCCCCGCGCCGCGCCAGCCGTAGCTGTTTCGCCGCCTTAACGTGAGCTTCAACGATTTGGTGAGTCAAAATGACTACTTACAACCGATCTAATACGACGCTGCAGTTGCAATTTGACCGGGAATTCGTTAGGCCAACGTCCTTTGAAATTGAGGATTGGATGTTTAGTGAACTGAGGATAGAGGAGGATGAACTTGACGGACTGATGCTGGACTACACAGTATACAGTCTTTTCATTAAATTAAAAACGCTCGTACGATGTGAAACCTTGGTGACCACCCACGGTGGTATACGGAAATTCACGCACAGGGACGGTGCCGTGAGTGACGTAAAGATCTCGTACGCTGGCTACGGTGTGAGGCACTTGAAGGTCTACAATCTGCCTTTCGAAGTGCCGGACGAGGACGTTGCACGATGTATCAGACTGTACGGAGAAGTTCTGTCGGTGATCCGCGAGTTCTGGGGAACGAGACACAGATACAAGGTCGACTCGGGCGTCAGGGCTGTGACGGTGGTATTAAAGAAACACGTGCAATCATTCGTGATGATTGGAGGGCACAGGGGAGTGGTGCAGTACAATGGCCAGCCCCAGACGTGCTCCATATGCAACTCCACAGAGCATATGCGCGCAAACTGCCCAAGAAACAAACGACCGGCGCAACTGCCACGGCAACCGAATACGAATGCCGAGCAACAGAACATTACCGGCAACTACGCCGGAGCTGTAGCTGGAGAAGCGCCACGTTTAAACGAAGAGCCGGTCGTAGCCGTAGCAGCCACAGAAGCGACAGCGGAAGCGGCAGCCCCGACAGCGGCCGCCACGGAGAGCCCAGCGGCTCCCACACCCCCTGCCGCCGTTCCGGCCCCGGCCGCGGCCGTGGCCGTGGCCGTGGCCCTGGCCAGCGCAGGTAGCGCGGGAGAGAAACGCCAGCTCAGCTCCGACTCGGAGGGCGAAGGCACAATGGAGTGCGAGGTGGCCGCAGCCCCCGCCCCCTCCCCTGCCGTCCTGCGGTGGAAGGTAGCGGAGGTCGACGCCCCCGTCCAGGAAGCAGCTGTGGCCAGCCAGACGGCCGGACCCAGCAGCAACACGCCACAAACGTTTAGTGAGATGCGCGAGGCCAACATCAAGAGATCTATTAACAAAATTGCGCGCATACTCAAAGAGTCGGACGACGAGAGGAAGGACACCAACACAGAGCGGAAAAGCCGACAAAACCGAAAAGGAAAGGCGCCAGGAGGAGCCACGATAACGCAGAACGAATGGAGACATCTGATGGAGATTCATCAGACGCACCACCCGCAAAAACCGTAACGCACACCAGCAAAGCCGAGGACGTCATCCTACGGCCTGACCGGCCACAGCACACACCCGACCCGCCCCAGCAAAGCGCCCGACGACCCTCGTTCTAAATGCACAGTAAAACAACGCACACGATCATCTCGTGCAATGACAATAGAATGAGCTCTTCAGTTAAATTAGACGCCCTATCAGAATTCTTGCAGCATAGAACCGCAGACGTAGTTCTCCTGCAGGAGCTGGTAACGACACAAATAGAAGAGGTACCCAGATACAAAGGTATCAGTAACATAGACCCCGAAACCCGACGAGGGACAGCGATTATGATAAGAGAAGAAAGAGAGACAGGGGAGCCAAAACTGATGGTAGATGGAGGCGGGATCGCAGTAGAAATATCAGGAACGGTGCTCATAAACATATACGCACCGTCGGGCTCAGATAAGAGGGCGAGAGGACAATATTTCAACGAACGCATTTGCGAACTCCTCCCGCACAATGACACCAACGTTGAGCCAGGAGGAGATTTTAACTGTGTAGCTGCACCAGAAGATCAGATCCCGGTACTGAATCTATGCATGGAGCTGCAAGAGCTCATAAGGCGTCTAAAACTTGACGACTCGTGGCGTCTGCTCAACAAAGAGAACACAGAGTTCACTTTTCATTACAACAGGGGGAAAAGCAGATTAGACATGGTGTACGTGAGCAGAGAGTTGACCGCCTCCGTATCGCACGTAGAGGTCTGCCCAGTGATTTTCTCTGATCACTGCGCATACGAAACCAAAATCCACCTGCCGAGAAGAAAGACCGCTGGACAAAAGGCGAGATGGAAACTAAACGTCAAACACCTCAAAGACGAGAAACTACGGTCGGAAATCTCCGACACAGTAGGGAAATGCTCAGAAAGACGTCACGCATACAACTCCACTATAGAGTGGTGGACAGAACTTGCCAAGCCAGCGATCAGAAGAGCACTGATCAGATACAGCGCGGAAAAAGCATATTGGAAGAAAAGCACAGCAGACTTCTACGCACTCTGTCTTAAGGACGCACTTAACGCCCCCTGCTGACGACCCACAGTACCTGACGCGCGTGAGAAGATTAAAAGCACGTCTGCTCAACATGAAACGGCAGCGAATGGAAGGCGTCATCGCTCGCAGTCAAACGCACGGCGTCGTCGAGGATGAGCCTGCTTCACTGCACCACGTAGTCAGGGAAAGGCAAAGGGCAAACAGCAAGGTTATCTCCGAACTCCTCGATAAGGACGGAAACAAGCTGTCCACAAAGCGGGAAATTGTGGACCACGTGGAAAACCACTTCGAAAAGCTCTTCAGAAGCGAAGAGACGGACGATGCCGAAACGGCAGACATCCTGCTGGAGACACGTCGGCTCTTGACCAATCAAGATCGGGCGCTACTGACCGAAAACGTGACGGAGGATGTGGTGGGAGCCATCCTCAAAGACAGCGCAAACGGCAGAGCACCAGGAGCCGACGGCATCCTCAAGGAATTCTACAGCCAGCTCTGGGACCAAGTAAATCCTAAATGGGACAGCAGTACTGGCCTCCTTTCTGACGAAATAGAACCGATAATCAAAACATTTCAAAACGCATCAGGAGCAGGGGTCAGTCCCAGAAAAACCGTGCTGCTCCCCATTGGCAACGGAAGTCTGACCATCAACAGGGAGTGGTATCGAGTAACCGAGACCCACAAAACACTAGGGATACTCATCCAAAAATGCCCACTAAAGATGGCGACACAGAACTGGCGAACAACCCTACATACAATACGAGGGCTCGCCAGGCCTCACTCGAGTAGACATCTAACATTAGGACAAAAAGCAGAAATGATCAACACAACGATCCTGTCGAAAGCCTGGTACGTGGCACAGATATTGAGTGCACCAACAGAAATCGCACGAGCGATACAAGGAGCCGTCTACTACCTGCTGTGGAGGCGGGAGATATTCAAAGTATCGCAGGCGACGTGCTCACTGAAGAAGGAGGAAGGAGGGCTGGGGCTGGTGGACGTCAGGACAAAGTGTGCTGCGCTGCTGCTCCATAGAGCAATCCAAATGAAGGGAAAGAACAAAGACAGCATCACGGCCAGCCTAATAATCACCTACAGGCCACGATCAGAAGAAGCGCCAGTAGATAGCAGTCACATACCGTTTAAGATGCGTCCCATCAGGCAACTGATCCTCGATAAGAGCTACGCACTGCCCACCGTAAGAAACCCGCAGCTAAGGACGGCGAAAAACATCTACGGCGCGCTAAGAGGGCAAACACACAGAACAAGAATCGAGATAAAATCTCCAGACCACGACTGGCCAGTTGTCTGGAGAAATATCTCAGAAAAAGCAATACCGCAGCACGCCAGATCTACGTGGTACAAAGTAGTGCACAACACCGTACCGACCAACGAGAGACTGGCGCGAATCCGGATAAAAGAATCGCCCAATTGTGAAACGTGCAACGAAAAGGATACTGTAGAGCACCGTTTCCTATGCAGGGCAACCAGCAACATATGGGAGACAAGCAAGAAGATAGTAGCCCACATGAACAGAAGCGACCCAAGAAACATCCACGTCACGGCTCTCACCGTCCCTGACGCGAAACCGTTCCCTAGGCCAAAACGAACGGCCACGATGTGGATACTCGCCATGACTGCACACGCAGTCATTGCCAAAAAGCAGTCAGACAGCGTGCAGTTCCTCACGGACTTGTGTGATGAGCACAAGAGGGCAAAACAACGCGCTACATATCGTCAGACTTTCCACAACTTCCTGGAGATCCCGCTGACCGCCGCCTTCAGGGACGCCCTGTCTGCCGCCACGTGACGTGTCCGCCGCCGCCGCCGCCGATGCCTCTGCCATCGCCGCCGCCCACCGCCACAACCCCCCCCCCCCCCCCCCCCGCGCCTTGTCACAGTCGCAGCTGTCCTCCCACATCCCAAAAGCACCAACAGTGATACGTGTGTTAAAGTGCTATAGTGTTTCTTTTTTTTAAAATGTGACTGTGAAAAATGATTGAACACGTAAAAGTTTCCAATATAGTGTCAATAAAACCATAGCTCCGAGTGACCCTTTGTCTTTTGTGTTTTTGTTTTGTTTTCTACCTTCCATCGTGTGCCATCCAGAGGTGTGCGTAACTGTGAGTACAACAAACTGGTGACTCACATGCCTATAGATGTCTGTCCTTCCACCACGAATAGTTTCCTCCTCTCAGTCTTCCTTACTCTCACGCACCACCTATAATAAACTAGCTCAAATTGCACTATATAATGCTTCCTAGTGTATTGCTCTTTGCTCAATCGAAAACAATAGGTTTAATAATTCGCTAAAATAGTAATGTCCTTTTTCTTTTGACATGGATTGTTTTAATATGTTAAGATAGTTCTTCATGAGTGTTTCCCCTTGGGATACCACTTAACTCATCAAACAAGAGCTGACAACGGATACACTCGTTAATATTTCTATCAAACTGATTTCATGTCTAGTGCATGTCCCACTAAGGTCTCGTTTTTCAAGACCCAACGTAAAATGCCTGCCCCTTGTTTTCTAACACAAGATTTAATAAGAAGATAGTAATAACTCAACAATAATTTAAAATGAATAGAGCACATCCACAACTCAAAATATCTACAAAACAATACCATAACTAGTAATAAGTAAAATTCCATGGAATAACTTTTTTTCTTATATACTAATTATTCTCTGTAAATAACTAGATCGTACAATCAATGCTTATTCCAAATTCACTGTGCCATACGTACAAATGTAGCGTACAAAGACTCAGAAAAGCTAAATTGCTGAACTACAACAATAAACGGTGCAAGAAACAACTAAAAAACTGACTGACAGGCTCACGAAAAAATATTTAAAAAAAACACCAAATGAAATAATTACCTGGACAGTACAGTAACAGAAAAATAAAAGCAAAGAATGGATTGTCTCGTCTTTACAAGTAAAATTTAAACTGTATTTGTAAAACGAAATTGTTATTTTGTAAATAAAAGTCTATATACGTTAAAAAAAGGTGCTGTTGGCTCTATCTCATTTTTTCATTTTTACGTCGCTACACCTGCCAGCCCTCTTTTCATACCGCCTTTCTGTTGTCACAAAGATACTTCCTTAAGCATTTTCAACGACTGTAACGTCCGTAAGGTACGAAACTGCAGTAATTAACTCAGTTTGAAGGAGAATGTGCTAACCAAGTTTGCCAGGAAGTCTTTGAAAACGACAAAACAGTACGAATCGGGCGGTATGCTCCGAAATACGTTAGTGCCTATCGTTCTGCAGCGGCGTACAGCTCCAAATTCGATTTGTAATCATAAATTGATTCTTTTGTCGTCTCGCCTCCTCCCGCAGACGTTTCTCGCGCTTGTGCTGTCATATGGACCGCGACCCAAGCGGCAGCGTGGGGCAGTCGGGACGGAAGGGGAGGGGACAGGCGACAATGCACCGCGCAAATTACGCAAATATCTGGCGTGAGGTCAGTCGCCTGACGGCGCGCTTTCGCGCGGGCCCGCCCGTTGCCGGCGCGCCGTAAGGCACGGAAGCTCGCACTGGGGCGTATCTCTCCCAGTCGAGCGCGCCGCGGCAGTCCTCACTCGGGGAAGTGAAGCGTCTCTCATAGCCTCTCTTTCCCGAGTGGCTCCTTCCGCCTTCCCGTGGTGCCAGATGTTAAGCTCGGCATTTCGCCTTGCGACAAAAGGGAGAGCTGCGACCCAACGCGATGCGGAAGCGAAGGGTGCGTGGCACAGGGGGAGCTGTGTCGAGGGACCGAACACCAGTCCCTTCTGTTCGCAGGGTACTGACCAGCACGCGCTCTGCATGCCGGCGATCTCGTTTGTCGGCGTGGGATCGCGGCGCGAGTCGGCAAGGGCGCTTCGCTGCGCCCCTGGGTAACTGGGGCGTGTTCTGCCAAACGCAGGAGGTGGTGACATCGCCTGGGCCAGGTTAGATGGGTCCAGACCGCCGAACGTCTGGGGGACCGGCCCGCCACCTGAGTAGGCTCAAATGGCTCTGAGCACTATGGGACTCAACTGCTGAGGTCATTAGTCCCCTAGAACTTAGAACTAGTTAAACCTAACTAACCTAAGGACATCACAAACATCCATGCCCGAGGCAGGATTCGAACCTGCAACCGTAGCGGTCTTGCGGTTCCAGACTGCAGCGCCTTTAACCGCACGGCCACTACGGCCGGCACCTGAGTAGGAGTGGGTCCTTGGCCAGGAGGTGGAAACTCGGGCAAGTAGGCGGCGAAGGGCGAGAGGTGCATCCGCCTCTCCGGAGTGCGGGGTGCAGTTGCCGAGGAGCGTCGCGTGAAATCGTCGATGACGGGGACACCGAGGAGGACCAGTGCACTGGCGACGGCGCGCTGAACCTGGCAGTTCGGAAGTGCCCTTCACCTAGGGACGAGGTCGGTGGGCGAGCTGCAGAAGTCTCTCCCCCTCCCCCCTCCCATGCCAGAGGAGCCGGTCCGGGGCAAGAGACGGGCTCCCACCTTCTTTTCATCACTCGTTGAATCATGGCTACAAACGAAACGAGTGATTCGTGTGCGCCTCAACGAGCTTCCGCTGCGCCTGATCCCTCTCCCCAGGACGAGCAGGGACAGGCAGAGGCAGAGAATGAGACAGTCATGCAAAGATATACCAGAATCACGTCGCTCATGGAGCAACAAATTAAAAATGGCAAGATAAGCCAAGATGGACTTTGTCATCATTAAGAATGAGCTGGCAGCATGGGCTATTGCCCACGCTAAACTAGAAGGTAGGGTCGAAGAACTTGAAAAAGAGAATGACAGAGTAAGGAGGCAACCGGCAAAGACGTGGGCGGCCGTGGCCGCGCAGGCGCCCACTAAGCGCCCAAAAAACACGACCGGAGACACTATCGACAAAATTACAAAAAAAACAGATACAGCAGTTTTCCTCAGGACACTGCCTGGGCAGGATACAAGTGTCAAGACAATTCAAGAATTATTCACAAAAACTGTAGACCCTGTAAAAGATAAAATCCGAATTAAAAAAGTTAAACCGAGCAGAAATTCTGTTATAGTTGAAGTTGCCTCCGAGGAAGATAAAGGCAAACTGCTGAATAACCAAAAACTGAACTCGGTGGTCAAATGCGAACCACCGAGGAAAAGATATCCTCTCGTCATACTATATGACGTTCCCACAATAATGACTAACGAAGAACTCCTAGATACAATTAGACAGCAAAATTTTGAGGAAATAAATGAAGAGGAATTTAAGAACTGCTTTAAATTAAAATTTAACACTGGGCCACGGGGTCGTGATGTTTTTCATCACGTCGCCGAGGTGTCAGCGCAAATGTGGAAGAACATAACAACAATGGGCAGAATATATGTTGGCTTTCACGCTATACACACAAGAGATTATGTCGTGGTACCTCGTTGCCACAACTGTGGTGACTTGGATCACGTCTTAAGGCTGTGCACCAGGGAGCCGGCGTGCACCAGGTGTGGGGAACATGGTCACAGCCGCAACGACTGCAAGGCGGCGGCAGTCTGCATACTATGCAAGAATAGAGGGAAGAAGTCTTGCGGAGCCACAGGCAGGAATTGCCCGACATACAGAATGTTGGAGCAGAGATTGATCTCCAGAACAGACTATGGTTGAGCCCGGCATACCGAACAGGATGCCAAAGCGAAAGTCCCCGAGCAAAAGGGGGAGGGATGCCGTGAGGGCAAACAGATTCAAGGAGTTTTTGAGGTCGCTCTCGGGCGCCACTAGAACTGAAACAAAAGAAAGCTATACAGACTGAATTTCCAACAATGGACATTGGCATACAAACCAATCTCCCCCTCATGGCCGAAACTCTCTCCTCTGGAAGCCGGGGAACAAAGCCGGAACTACACCAACAACGGCAAGGGCATCCTGTGGCTGTGGCAACGCCTAAAGATAGTCATACAAATAAACGACCCATTCAAGAAAACAGTGACAAGCTCATGTACGAGCCACACTGTACTGAGTTCACCAATAGTCAGACTGCCACCGGTCGATCCGGTTAGGGTGTAACCCAACTTGCAGTACACTATGCAACTATCCAGACTAGAGCAGCCGGCTACCCTGACCACTGCCTTACGACATGTGGTCCGTGTAGGACATGAAGACGGCAGGAAGATAACCTTCTCGGTTATGGAGGCTGTCGACAGAATCCAGCTAAAATCAGTGAATCTCCCCACCGACTTCGGAGCCTTGCGAGATCTGCTCAAGAAAGTGTTCGAGAGACGAGGTGAGAAATTTGACCTTAACGACATCTACTCACAATCAGTAATAGCACATGGACGAATTGCTTTCGACTGGAGTAAGACCTGGCCACATGACCGAATACATACGTACTTACCCTAATGACAAAAATAACTATTGGACAGCTCAGTACTCATAACAGCAGACTCGTGATGCAGGAGCTCCGAAGGGGAGTGGAGGAGAGGAGACTTGATGTACTCTGTCTACAGGAGCCATACTCCCTGGCTGGAAAAATAGCTTTTGCTGCCGCGAGCTGGCAAATAGTCAGCAGAGGGGATGACCCGAAGGCGGCGATTATAATCACAAATAGACTCTTGAGAGTCACCACACTCACAATTCACAACTAGCCACTGTAACGTCGTGGAGCTTCAAACCCCTATGTGAACAATAACTCTCATAAACATGTATTTTCAGTATGGGGACAATATAGAACACTACATAGACCACCTAGCGAGAGTTACCACGGCGTTGCAGGGAAGAAAGGTTGTAATAACAGCTGACATCAATGCCAAATCCCCCCTGTGGTACAGTGGCACAAGAGATGCAAATGGTGAAAAAGTTGAGGAACTTATAATGGCAAACAGGCCTGGCAATCCTCCTACCTACGCTGCAGGAGGAGGACAGAGCACAAATATTGACGTCACCCCTGTAACTCCAAATACGGCTAACATTATTCAAAATTGGAGAATCACAGAGAATGCCACCACAAGCGACCACAATTTGATATCCTTCACCTTGGGGGAAAGAGAGTGCCGCTGGGCCACGGGGTGGGAGGTGCAACTAAATTATAGAAGAGCTGACTGGGAACGCCTAGCTAGGGAGTGTGACATTCCTCCATCACCGGGAGGTGACCTGGATCTGGACATGGACGTAGACCAGAGAGCAGAGGAACTGGTGAATGCAGTGACAAGAGCGGTGAAGGCAGGCGTACCTACAAGGAGCAGGGCCATGGCGGCCTCTCCGTCACCGTGGTCTGCAGAACTAGGAGAACTGCGTCAATCTGTCAGAAGGCTGAAGAGGCACTACCAGCGCAGTGTCGTCTGGCAGGAACGACAAGGTGGCAGGTGCTATATAGGGAGGAAAAGCGGAAGTTCCAAAAGGAACTGCGTGAAGTTAGGATGAGAAGCTGGGAAAACTTTGTGCTCAATCAGCTAGTCACGGACCCATGGGGTCTACCGTATAAGCTGGTGAGGGAAAAAATCCGCTCTCCTCTGGAACTATCAACAGTCAGGAACGGGGACAGGATGACTGAATCCTGGCAGGAGACTGCGGGGGTCCTCCTCCGGTCCCTGTTGCCTGACGACAACGCAGATGGGGAGACAGAGAGGCAGAAGCAACTCAGAGAGGAAGACCAAGTAGTACACATAAATGAGATGGCTGTCTACCCCTTCTCAGAGGAGGAGGTGGCAACCCATATAAGATCATTGAAAAAAGGAAAAGCACCTGGGCCGGACGGCATTGTGGCGGAGGTGGTGCAGTTTCTGGCGCCTCACCTGACTGCGCCACTAACACATCTATACAACGAATGCCTCAGACAGAGAAAATTCCCAAAGAGATGGAAAACGGCAAATGTAGTAATTGTAAAGAAAGGACCAGACAAGGACCCAGCAGAAGTGAAATCTTACAGGCCGATTTGCCTGCTGGATGTATTTGGCAAAATACTGGAGAAGTTGTTGGCTGACAGATTGACAGCACACCGAGTGTTGTGCGGGGTGAGCGACAGGCAGTTCGGGTTCAGGCCGGGGCGGTCGGCATCTGATGCAATCGCCCTGGCGGCCGAGGTCTGTGGCTCGACCCCGCACAAATACGTGGTTGGCATCATGGTTGATATCAGTGGCGCCTTCGACAACCTGTGGTGGCCTTCGCTCTTCTCCCGCTTGCGGGAGAAAGAGTGTCCAGGGCCGCTATACGGTTGCCTGAGGAGCTATTGCAAGGATCGGGAGGTCTGGCTATCATCATCTAGCGAAAGAGTTGGAAAGAATTACCAAAGGATGTCCACAAGGTTCCGTCTTAGGACCCCTCTTCTGGGACATCCATATGGAGCCTTTATTAGATAGATTACAACAAAGTGATGAGGTGCTAGAGGTGATAGCCTACGCGGATGACCACCTCCTGTTGGTTGGTGGCCGTAGCCGCGAAGACATTGAACCGAAAATAGAGACAGCATTAGACAAACTCCAACAGTGGTGCCACACGACTAAAATGACGATATCGCCCAGTAAATCCACCTACCTATTACTAAAAGGACATCTTATTAGAAATCCGACTGTCAGAATAGATGGTTCACCAGTTCTCCGACGACGTGAGACACGCTACTTGGGAGTTGTTATTGATGAGGGGTGGAGTTTCGGAAAACACATTGATACTGTCACCCAGAGAGCCCTTCAGATATTAAATAACCTGATTTCCATAGGCCATAAAAGATTCCATCTTCCTCCACACCTAATTAGACTATCACAACAGTATCCTAACCTCAGTTGTGGGCTACGGCTCGGGAGTCTGGGCGCACAGGCTCACGAGGGTTGTGCCCGCCATGGCAGTGAGGAGGGTTCAGAGAAGCATGGTATTAAGAGCTGTGGGAGCCTACAGAACATCTCCAGGCGGGGCCCTATTCGTCATAATGGGGCTCTGCCCTCTGGACATAAAGATAAGAGAACAGGCAGCTTGGTATTGGGTCAAGAAGGGAAATTATGAGAAGATTGCGGATATTATGGGTATTAGGGTGGGGGATAAAAGAGAGATAAGGAAAAGAGGGGAGGAGCTCTGGCAGGAGACTTGGGAGGCAGAAGAGGCTGGACGAAGAACCTTCCAGCTTCTGCCTGATGTGAGGGAACGACTTGGACTGAAGTATTTTGAGCCTACAAGATGTCTGATCCACTTTCTCACCGGCCGTGGACCCTACCAGACTTACTTATGTCGACTTGGGAAGAGCGCAACACCAGCGTGCGACTGTGGCGATCCGGAAGGTACACCCGAGCATGTAATGTCCCCTCTTCAATGATATCGCAAACACACTACGACACAGACTACCCAACCGAGACACATACGAACTACTCAGACGAGAGGAGACCTTTCAGACTTTAAACACCTTGGCAAACGAGGTATCTCGAAAAGTTCTATATGACTATTTAGGCGAGATACAATAAAAAATGACAATCACCACCGATTGCGTCCAAAAGCCCTATTCCCATGCCGCCTGTGCGTGGACTGGCCGACTACATCTAAATTGGAATCCGCCGCGTGCAGGACTAGGGGGAGTAGGGAACAACCACCGATTGTGACACACACCAAATATGACGTAGGTTAAGTTAGACTGTAGGACTTAGTTATAGGAAATTAAGATAAGGACTGCAGCGAATTTAACATCGACGCCTGCCAGGTGCCAGAGGCATGCTATTCGGGGTTAGCTCGAAGAGCAAGGCATACGAAAGTAGGTTTATATCCTCACCGGCACACATGTGACGCTGCAGATTACATACATAAATTAAATTAGTTGTAGGAATTAGGTACAAACAGTATATGTAGATAGTAGATGCCCATTGTTATGTTAATAAGTGTAGCTCACATACTAACACTAAACTAGCTGCAAAATTTATATAAATGTATAACTGTTAGGACCCACTAATGAATTAAGGAAGTGGGTTGATTTGTATAATTATAATGGTTTAACAATAAAGAATTTAAAAAAAAAATATGTGGAAGCGCGGCGCGTGTCGGGCAGGTGAGAAAGCTTCCGCCGGTCCAGCAGGACACAGCCACACCCCGCGCAGTCCCCCCGCGGCCCGGCCGCGCGCAAGCCCTACAAGATGCGTATGCGTCGCCCGCGAGTGCCGGCGGCCGCACGCACCAAACGAATGACAGGCGGTGCATCGAGCAGCTGTGTCGCGTGTCTCGCCTACTTGCTTTGCGTCAAATGTGCCACGGAGAGCGGCGATTGCGTGTGTTGGGAGAAGAGGCGAACGCTTCTTCTGTGGCGCGGCTACAGTATAAGGACGCCAACGGACATACCGGTCGGTCGCGCTCCAGCCGACACTCGGTGCTGTGGCTCCCCCATGCCGGCCGTGCGCTGTCAGTGGTGACTTGGCTGTCGTCGCGTGCGCGTCGGCGCGTCGTTGTTCCTGCCCGTGTTTCTGTTTGCTGTTCTACAGCCGGAAAGTACCACCATGTCGACATTTAACAGGGCGAATAGCGCACAGTGCGTTTTTGATCGTAATGCTAAGCGGCCGACAGCATTTGAGATTAATGAGTGGATTTTCGACGAGCTTAAATTACCGGACGAAGTCTTAGACACTTTCCAGCTTGACTTTATTTTGTATTCGTTGTTCATTAAGTTTACCAGTGCTGACCATTACGATAAGTTTATTGAGACCTTTGCTGGCGTGCGCAAGTGTAAGCATTTTGACGGCAGTGTCAGTGATGTGCAGATAGTTCCCTCTGGCTACGGTGTGCGAACTGTTCGCGTCTTTAATGTACCACCAGAATGTGCAAACGACTACATATCTCGCGGGTTGACGCAGTTTGGCACGGTGTTGTCCATAGGTAATGACAAGTGGGGTAGTGGGTACCGTTACCAAGTCAACAGTGGCGTACGGAGTGTTCGGATAGATCTGAAAAAGCACATTCCGTCTTACTTCATGATCGCGGGCGTGCGTGCGCAAATAAGTTATGTCGGGCAACCGCCAACTTGTTCTGTTTGTCACTCGTCGGAACATTTGCGTACGGACTGCCCACGCCGACGCCCTGTTCAGCTCCCACGCGAACGGCCTGTAGACGCCTCTGGCCAGTTTGTGGCGCTTCTGAGTGAAGTTGTAGCGGGCACGGTATCCCAACCCGTTCAACCGATTCCGCCACCTGCAGTAGACGCAACCGTTCCCTCTGTTTCCGTGACTAATGCTATGGATGTTTTAGACGCGTCACCAGTAGCACCTCTTTCTTCGCGGCCAGAATCCGTTCCGCCAGCTGCATTACCCGAAACTCCAGTCCCTGTTTCTGAAGACGTGGAGGCAATTCTACCCCCGCCCCCCGCCGCCCGCCCCGAAGGAAAAGCCTACGCTGCCGAAGCAGCAGCGTAAGCGGAAGAAATCCAGTGACAGCTCACCGACCGCTCTCTCAGGGACTGGCAGTGACTCTGAGACACAGTCGTCGTGCTCAGGGGGTGGGACGAAAGACACGAGGGAGACGCGTATACAGGAGCAGACCCAGCATTTGCGTCAGCTACTGGGGGGTCAGGGCTATAAGGCTGAGCCGCCTGTTGAACGGAAAAGCGAGCAGGCCGGCGATCCGTCACTGAGACGGCAACGCACGCGTTCGGAGGCGGCTGCGGCCTCCCCCGCCCGTGCGGAACCCATGGAAGCAGAATCCTCGCAAGTTGTTGACAGGGATCGCATGGAGCAGGATGAGGCTTGGTGGAAGTCGCCGGAGGACGCCCCACTGTCGGGGGTGGTTCCGGACCCCCCACCCGCACCTACGTAAATGCATTCCTGTTCAAACCATTCAGTAGTTGTTTTAATCTTACCTTTCTGGGATTGTCAATGTTTCTTGTGTTTGTACTAATCACGCTGTGTCTTGCACGTGGACAATAATTTACGGTTGACATAGAGCTTTCTCCCCTTGGCTCTTTTTGTACAGTGGCTTGCCAAAGGATTCCGAGTGAAGCAACGGTGTTATCTTTTACTGTGAATGTTTGCCGTGACGTGTTTGTCAGTCTCTGGAAGGTGCAATATCGCCGTTTGACTTCCTGTTGCCGCCGTTGTAATCTGATTTCAGTGTCGTGCTTGTACTGTTATAATATTTCGCTTCTATTGTCACGTTGTCTTGTGGCAATGTTGCTATGTTGAGGGGCGGTTTCTGTCTGCTTTTTGGTGTTTTTTTATGCAGCAGTTTTTTTTTAGAATTCCGTGTGTTTTCCCATGTTTGCTTACTGTCAAATGTCCGTTGTACTTCCGACGGTTTATTACTGCCGATAAATTTTCATGCCTGGCAATGTTGCTATTTTGTGGGGCGGTTACTGTGTGCTAATTGGCGTCTTTTTGCAGCAGTTTAATTTTAGAAATCCGTGTGTTTTCCTGTGTTTACTTGCTGTCCGATGTCTGTTCTATCGACGGATTATCACTGCCGCTTAATATTCATGTCCACCTTGCTGTATTGCTGTTGTCGTGAAGTTTTGAAATGAGGCAGCGATGTTGTAAGTTTGGCGTAATTATCACGCGTTGTATTAATGACATTGGCATGCCATGTTTGTCGCGTGTTTCCGCCGTATTTACGGAACGATTGTACACGCACGTTGCATTATGTGGTGTTGGATGTCGTTATCTCGCGCAGCTGTTGTGTTCCACTGCGTTCGGTCTGCGCTGTGCGCATGTTCAACGCACAACCCGGTGCATGTTTTTCTGTTCTCGTTGTGTTACTTTTATTATGCGTGACTAACGTCTTATCTGTTGCAATTATCAGGTGGGTCTTGCTTTGCTGCGTGGTCTTTGTTTCGCCGCTTTTTTTTTGTGCAACTTCCTGCGGATTTGCAACTTCTAGAATGGCGTAATTCCGGCGACAGTTCTGTCTTTTTTTTTTTTTTACAAGTTGTTATACTGTGCTATTTACGGGGTGGGTATGTGGTATCTGCACACTTGTTTTTTTACGTTTTAGTTTTTACTATGCATGTTGTGTCTCTCCACTTTTACATTTTTACATGTTGACTTCCATTTGTGTCCCCATGATATAGATATCGTTTTGTGTACTTTCCTCCCATGTTACGCGACGCGCCTACCGTCGGATGGCTTGATGTATTTCTGTGCACTCCACCTCTAGACCGATGAGTTTATTTTCGATCTTCACGTTGAATGTCAATACCGTCACGGCTGCGTATGAAGTTTTATTATTTACTGAGCTCATAAAATTTGGCGGTTATGATGTTGTTCTTCTTCAGGAGGTGGCCGGTAGAGTTTTTAGTGATATTCCTGGCTATGGTGTTGTTTACGATGTGGACCGTGATTCTAAGTGTGGCACTGCCATTTTATACAAAGACTCGTTAGAGCCACAAGATGTTCAGGTGATGCCTAACGGCCGTGCTATTGCGTGTACGATCAGAGGAGTCCGTGTTGTAAATATCTATGCGGCGTCGGGCACGGACAAGCGCCGTGACCGGTCGCGTTTAATTAGCTATGAGATTTGTCCTTTTTTAACGCCTGGTCGTCCACTTGTGGTAGGGGGGATTTTAACTGTGTTGTTGATGCTGCAGATATGAGTACCGCTCCCACACTGTCTCAGGAACTTGCCGCGTTGACTACTGCTGCTGATTTGTGTGATACTTGGCGACATTTCCACCCACGTCGCACTGTATTCACGCACATCTACAACACCGGGGGCAGTCGCCTTGACCGTATTTATGTCTCTCGCGCCCTCAAGGATGCTCTCCGTCGTGTTGACGTACTCCCCGTGGCGTTCAGTGACCACTGTGGCTACGTTTGTGATGTGCGGCTGCAGGGTGGAGCTGCGGCTCCTGTCCCGCGGCTTTGGAAGCTAAATGTCACTCACTTGCCGAAGGACGGTTTCCGACTGACTATTACGGCTGTGTGGGAATCTTGCGTTCAAAAAGTTGGCAATTACCCCTCGACGCTCGATTGGTGGTTGGCGTTAGCTAAGCCTCAGCTACGTCGTGCCGCGCAAGCGTTCAGTCGCGAGGAGTCGTACTGGAGGAACCGTACGCTCGTCTTTTACCAGCAGTGCCTTAGGGATGCTTTCGACGCCCCTATTGACCACTATGGTAACATCCGTCTGCGGCTCAATCGCATTAAAGGCAAGATTCTGGGTATTCATCGCGAAAGGGCGAAAGGCTACATAGTCCGTAGTCGTTTTGCGGGCGCCGTTGAGGAGCATCCGACGACTTTTTATTAGGCGAAGGAGAGACGCTTGGCGTCTACGAAATGTGTTCGGAGTTTGTTAACAGATGGTGGCGTTCGCCTCGGTGGCAGACGGGATATGGTTGCTCACGTCACTGCTCATTATTCTGCGTTGTTTTCCAACTATGATGGTGATGGCATCGCCACTGCCGCCTGTTTAGACCAGCTGCGTTGTTTTTTAACGGACGACGATCGCGCCGACTAAACTGCAGGGTTGTTGCCACAAGATGTTTTTTCGATATTGAAGGCGTGTCCCAAAGGGAAGTCTCCAGGGCCCGACGGTTTACCGACGGAATTTTATCTCGCCGTCTGGGACATTATTGGGGGCATGTTCACTTCATTGATTAACGAAGTCCTTCGTGGTGTGGCAGTACCCAGCCGTTTTATGGACGGTAGGGTGGTGCTTATTCCTAAGAAGGCAGGGGACTGTCCCGTCCAAGACCTGCGGCCTATCACCTTATTAAATGCCGACTATAAGATCGTTGCGAGGTGCGTGGCTGACAAGTTGAAATCTGTCATGGATAAGGTTATTGCTGCTCCTCAGTCGTGTGGAGTACGGCGTCGTAACATCTTTACCGCGGCTTCTGCATACAGGGACGTTGTCTGTTCAGCAGCGGCTCCTGTTGACTTCGCCAACGCCTTTGATCGTGTCAGCCACGACTACCTCCTTCAGGTCATGTCGCGCATGGGTTTTGGTCTCCAATTTCTGGAAGTGGTACGCAACTTACTTACGGGAGCTCGGTCGGTCGTCATTGTCAATGGCTGGCCGACCGTGCCTCTTCCGATACGTCGTTCTGTTCGACAAGGTTGTCCGTTTTCGATGTTTTACTTTGTGCTTGCCATCGATCCACTGCTGCGAGCTCTCGACCGTACACTCCATGGGGGTACACATTGGCAATGTGTCGTTGCGATGTTCAGCTTATGCTGATGATGTGGGTGTTTTTGTAGCGCATACGGCGGATATTGATGCAACTAGAGCTCTATTGGAACGTTACGAACGAGCTTCTGGTGCCCGGATAAATGCACGGAAAACTGTGCTCCTTCCACTGGGGTTGCACGGTGTTGACGACCGAAGGCCGTGGTTCCGCGATGTTTCACACCACACCATTTTGGGTCTCGACGTTACTGCGTCGCCGCAGAACATGCAGGCTCGGAACTGGCGGTCACTCCTTACGGGTATTCGCATTCTTTGTCGTACACATGCTTCGGGACGGCTCAATTTGCTACAAAAAGTCGACCTCATTAACACGTTTATTCTTTCGCGGGCATGGTACGTTGCGCAGCTGCTCAGCGTCCCGAAATTGATTGCGCGTTCCATCTCACATGTTGTCTTTTGGTTACTGTGGCGTCATGAAATTTTTAAGGTGCGGGCGTCGGTCTGCGTCCTTGACAGATCCTTGGGAGGCCTAGGACTTGTGGATTTTGGACGTGAATGTGCGGCGTTGCTTGTAAACCGCACAGCTGCGCTGCAGACCAGCTGTCCGGGTGGCTCCACGGCTGCTTTATTGGAGATTTGTCGGCCGGCGTCTGAGCGCGCCCCCGTTTCCGTCGCCGACATCCCGTATCGTTTGTCGTTCCTGCGAGAATATTATCTCACTCGCAGTTACGTTTTAAGAACGGCTAACGATCCACACCGTACGGCTCGGCGTCTCTACGCCGACCTGATGGGACGGCCGCCGGTTCCCAAGTTGGAGGTTCGCCTCCCTACTGTGAACTGGAAACAGGTGTGGGCGAACATCAATGACAGCGTGTTGCCAACCGACGTTTCGGCGTTGTGGTTCAAGTTGGTGAACAACACCTTATCGACCAACCAACGCCTCGCCGACATCCACCTCCTCGCCTCTCCCAACTGTGGCAGGTGTGGCGCGCCTGACACCAGGGAGCACCGGCTGCAGTGTCGGGCTGTTGCAGACGTGTGGTCGCTTTGTCAGATCATGCTCGCACTTATTCACAGAACTGTACCGGCAAATGTCACCGTCGATTCCGTTATTACCCCTGATTTTAAGCATTTTCCACGTGCAAGGCATAAAACTACTGTGTGGTTGTTTGGACATACGGTTTACGCCCCGATTGGTCTGGAACTGTCTGATGCATTTTCTTATTTGGCATATCTCTGGGATTGTTTTGTGACGGCGAAACGTAAAAAGACATACAGTGCAAATTTCGTGAACTATTTGAATGTCGCGATCTCTCACGCTTATACAAAAGTTCTGAGACTATGAAGTTTCTTTCTTTCATTTATTCATTAATTTGAATTTTTATCAATTTTTTTCCAACTTTGGACGCTTTGGCGTCTTGTTTGTGGTACTGACATACACATTTTCTTTCTCCATTTATGGTGACGCAGTTCGGGCCGTGTGTTACCTCAATGTGTAAATGCCTATTACTGCCACGACGGGGTGTAAGGCTAGTTCGCGTCCGTAGTAGAATACTACACGTGCACCCTGGGTAACGCTAAATGAACTAGCACTAAAGGCAACCAGATAATCCAGATAATCTTGTGCTGGATCTCCTGGTAAACACATCATGAGTGATACCGACCAAATGAACGATGAAGAATTGACTAGAGCACTCGGACCGTGCCTCCGAGTCTGCCACCTAAACATTGAAGGCATAAGTAGGAGCAAATGTGAATTTCTCCAGAGAGTTCTCACTCAGAACAAAATCGACGTAGTCGCGATACAAGAGACTCATGCGAAAAACATAGATCAGCTGGCCTCTAGAGGAAAAATCCCTGGATTCGAGATACTGGGAGCCACCTATCACCGCAATTGCGGTGTTGCAACCTACATACGAAATAAGATAGAAAACGCTTCCCTGTGTAAGATATCTACAGACAACAACATACATGAAGTTGCTGGCAAAATTGGCGAGACCACTATAGTTAACATCTATAAGCCTCCCGGCTGTCCATGGCCTCCAGAAGTACTCCAAGAATATCCCCACCCTGCTATCTGCGTAGGAGACTTTAATAGTCACCATGAGAACTGGAAGTACGCACGAAACGACCAGAACGGTGAATCCCTGATGAGCTGGAGTGAGGAGACTAACACCCACCTGATTTTCGACGCTAAGGACCGCGGAACATTTCGATCAGCAGCATGGAGACGAGATTATAACCCTGATTTATGTTTTGTCACTAAAAACAAAAACAGCCAACCGCTAGCCGCAACTCGTGGCGTCCTGTCTGATTTCCCACATAGCCAGCATCGCCCTGTTATCTTAGAAGTCGGAATTAACATCCCAATCGTAAAATCCTTTCCTCGCCCACGATGGAATTTCCAGAAGGCAGACTGGGCCACCTTTGCAGAAAACCTTGACAAGTGTCTAGGTTGGATACCCCCGACTAGGGACAACTATGACAGATTTGTGAGCAGTCATCGTCACGGCTAAGAGGAATGTACCCAGAGGCTACCGGAAAGAGTACATCCCAGGCTGGAATGAGAGGTGCGAAGACCTGTACCAGGAATTTACCGAAACCAACAACCAAGAAATCGCGGACGAACTGTTGCACAGCTTAGACGCAGCTCGACGGGAAAAATGGATGGACACCGTGGAGAATCTAGATTTCACTAAATCCAGTAGGCAAGCATGGACCCTACTTCGTAACCTGGGAGGCAGTAAACGTAAAATAAAAGACACCCACCCGATAACCCCTAACAATGTGGCCGCACACATAGTTAGAACCTCAAGAGCACCAAGGGACAGAACACACACCACGACCGTCAAACGTGAATTAAGATCCTTAAAACGAAGGGCATCGCCTACCTCCGAATTTTCTCAGCCTATCACAGCGGAAGAAGTTGCAGCAGCCTTGTCAAAAATCAAAAGTGGCAAGGCTCCCGGCTTCGATGGCATCCACCCGGAGTTCCTACTTCACTGTGGAAAACATACTAGAACATGGCTCGCAAACTTCTTAACAGATATTTTAGAATTGGGTAATATCCCACACCAGCTTAAACGAGCAAAGATTATAGCGATACTAAAGCCAGGCAAACCTAATGACATGCCCCAAAACTACCGCCCTATCGCTCTGCTGAACTGTGTCTATAAGCTGTTGGAACGTATCATCTACAACAGAATAAGCGGAAAAATTCTTGAAGTGGTACCGATTGAACAGGCAGGTTTTCGACCCAACCGCAGTTGCACCGACCAGATCCTCTCCCTAGCAACTCATATAGAGGCGAGCTTTCAGAAAAACTCAAAACATCAGTAGCCTTTATTGACCTATCAGCCGCTTATGATACCGTTTGGCGACAAGGCCTGATATTTAAGTTGCTGCGGGTCATACCATGTAATAAACTGGCCAACCTCATTGATAACATGCTCACAGATAGAGGTTTCAGAGTCATAATGGGCGACTTAAAAAGTGACCAAATGAAGCTCAACAATGGTTTACCACAAGGCTCCGTTCTGGCGCCATTGATGTTTAACCTCTACATATCTGACTTACCTGAAACCACTTCTCAAAAATTCGGATATGCCGACGACTGGGCAATAGCTGCAAGAGGCAGATCAATAGAGGCAACGGAAAACACATTAACTGCGGATCTAACAAAGCTGGGAGATTACTTCCGAAGGTGGAGATTACGGCCAAACGCGACAGAAACGGAGGTGACATGCTTTCACCTCGACAATTCCCAAGCAAAAAGAAAGCTCAACGTTCATTTCGAAAACAGGCAGCTAAACCATAATAATTACCCCAGATATCTAGGCGTCACCTTTGACAGAACCCTAACATTCAAGGAACACCTACGTAATACAGCCGCAAAACTTAAAACTCGAAACAATATCATACAGAAGCTATGTGGGACACGTGGGGCTCATCCGCGGCTGTACTGAGATCTTCGGCTCTGGGACTTGTCTACACAACAGCAGAATATGCCGCACCGGTGTGGCTAAACAGTAAACACACAGGCTTGATCGATGCTCAACTAAACTACACAATGAGGATGATATTAGGAACAATAAAGCCAACGCCTTTACACTGGCTACCTATACTGAGCAACATTCCCCCCACCGAACCTGCGCAGAGAGAACGCTCTCTTACGCGAGTATGGAAAAGTGCTGAACAACGAGAAACTGCCAATCCATAAGGATGTTCCTGCCCTGGAGATGAACAGATTGCGATCCAGACACCCCTCTTTAAAAAAGAGAAAAAATACGTATCCTCTCAACCCGGATTATGGCAACCTCTGGTAAACGCGATGGAGAGAATCTGTGCCCCAAAACCTGCAGAATATGCCATGCATCAATGTCCAAGCACCAGGATTCAATTTGCGAAGGAAAACTTGGACGACCTTGAATCGAATTCGGACAAATAACTGCAGATGTGCGGACAGCCTCCACAGGTGGGGTAAAATCACAACCCCGAGATGTGACTGCGGTACGGACCGGCAGACGATTCGTCACATCGTGGAAGATTGCCCTCTGAGACGTTTTGCAGGAGACCCCTATGAGTTTCTGACCGCGACTGAAAGTGCAATAGACTATGTCACAAATCTGGATGTTTGTTTGTGAACTTTTGGTTGTTATATACACTATTTTAAACACTTTTATATCTACAACTATATGTTACACACTGACTACTCTTTATTTCTGTGTCTTATGATTTTTATGTCTTTTATATGATGTGTTACATGCCATAAGCTAAAAAAATAAATAAATAAACTGCCACGACTATTATGTTTAGGTTACGTGCCTGTTTTGCTCAGTCGCTTTGCTTTTACGAGTGCAGTGTCGCCTTCTTATGTGTTTCACTATTATTCTGCGGCATGATAATGCCACATATAAAAAAAATACACCGGTAAAAAAAATACACCGGTACTAAAAAAAGAAAAAAGAAAAAAATACACCGGTTCTCGTCCGATCACCGAAGGTAAGCAACATCGGGCCCGGTTAGTACTTGGATGGGTGACCGCCTGGGAACACCGGGTGCTGTTGGCTCTATCTCATTTTTTCATTTTTACGTCGCTACACCTGCCAGCCCTCTTTTCATACTAAATTTCAGGTGTTGACGATGCTTCCACAAGCATTTTAAACTACTGTATTAAACGTAAGATACGAAATTACAGCAATGAACTCAGTTTGAGCAAGAATGCGCGAAAGAAGAGTGCTAGAACGCCTCGAAAATAACAACACACTACGAATCGACAGATGAGTTCTGAAATACTTCACGGCCTACTGTTTTGTAGCAGTGCTAAATTCCACAAAGTAAATAATAATAATAATAATAAAAAGAAGTACTCGCCCGCGAGTGTCGGAGGCCGCACGCACCAAACGAATGACAGGCGGTGCATCGAGCAGCTGTGTCGCGTGTCTCACCTACGTCCCGCAGTCGCCTATGAGACGCCGAGCCGAGCGCGGCGCGCACGCCGCGACGCCTTCGAGGTGCAAGGACGTCCTTTGCGTCAGATGTGCCACCGAAAACGGCGATTGCGTGTGTTGGGAGAGGAGGCGAATGCTTCTTCTGTCGTGCGGCTACAGTATAAGGACGGCAACGGCCATACCATGTTGAGTGCACGGCTAGCGGCCGCTCTGTTGGCATCTCCGCGTTGCGTTCCGCTGTCGAGTTTCTCATTTTCGCGCGTTTTTTTGCATAGTTGTTAAGTAACAGTTTGAAAATGGAAAACGTAAACAGGTCGAACACATTGAACGTTATTTTCGACAAAGAAGCTGTACGCCCTACGGCATACGAAGCTCACGACTGGATTATTGACGAACGCGGTCTTACCGATACCGAAACGTACGGAGTCCAGTGGGAATTTATTACCGGAACCCTGTTTATGAAATTCAATGATGCGGAAATGTGCGAAAAAATCGTAAATGAAAACGGTGGAAAACGCAAGTTTAAATATCGTGACGGAAGCGTTTGCGACGTGACCGTGTGCCACGCGGGTTACGGTATTCGTCAAGTGCGTATTTTCAATCTTCCCTTTGAAATACCTACGCAAATGATTGCTCGTGGTCTCATGCCGTATGGGAATGTGCTTTCAGTGACGAATGAAAAATGGGGTAGTGGTTTCCGCCTACAAGTCTATAACGGAATAAGAAGTGTTCTTATTGAACTGAAACAGCACATCCCGTCCTTTCTAGTCATAGGCGGTTACAGGGCCTTTATATCGTACAATGGACAGCCACAGACGTGCTCGTACTGCAATGCAACCGATCATTTTCGACAAAATTGTCCGAACAGACGTCGCCCTGTGCAGCTCCCGCTCGCCGGGGATAGCGCACAAACGCAGAAAAATTCGTATGCGTCTGTAGCGTTGGGTGTTGCTCCGATTCGGCCCTCGTCACTCCCTGTGACAGAGGCTGCGTGCGAATCGTCTGCGACCCCAGCGAACACGGACAATGTCATGGAAGTAACAGAAATTGATGAAAAAGCCGCCATTCCAGAAAATCCTCTCGGCAATAATGCAACAAACGTTACGGTTGTGGCTGACGTTCACCCCGAACCGCCAAACAGTGACGATACTGCATCCGATATTTTTCCGAACAACACGCAAAATTCAGAGAGTGGGCGCAGCCCTGCTGATGTCCCCTCAGAAAAGCGTGTTTCACGTAAAGACCCCAGTCCATCCCCGAGCAGGAGATCGATGAGCCATTCGCCGAATAAATCTTCAAAAAGGAAACATCGGCGCGGCCGTGGAAACGGAAATTCGGATGCAACTTCTAAATCCGATCAACAATGCCCCGTGACAGTCGTCCCTGATGCGTCGCCTGAAACAGAACGTCGGCGCGCGGCAACTGTTCGACATCTAAGGCAATTTCTAAATAAGAAAGAGAAAGAAATCAGCGTACAACCGCTCGTAACTGAGGCTGTATTAGCAGCGCCAATTAAAAGAAAGGCAGAGGAAATGCACGAGTGTCGTGCCCGGCACACAGCCCACGTCCCGACGGACGACATTCGTGCCGTCCATGCCGTGCAACTCGATTCGCCACATATGCACGTACCGATGGAAACTAACAATGACCCCCCCCCCCCCCCCCCCCCCCGCTCAGATCAACAACGCAGTACTGCTTGGTCCGAAGATGTTTGAGTATAAACTCGGTTGAAAATTAGTTGCAATACTCGTCACATAACAAAACAAACCATTCGCAGAATGAAATTACCGCCATTTATACCCCGTCTCCCTTAGTTAATAATTCTCTGTTTCTTTCTCCACTTCCAATGCCTGTCTGTTATACGCAAATAAAAGATTTATCTATTCTTACCTTAAATATAAACGGGATTTCTGCAGTTCACAAATTTTTATCCTTAGTGGACTTTGTACATTACAGTTGTTTTGACGTAATATTCCTTCAGGAAGTTACCGCAAACATCCTCAATAACATAAATGGATATGTTATTTGTAACATCAATAATAATGTAAAATGCGGCACCGCGATTCTATACAAAAATTCTCTAGAGCCAGACAATGGCCAAACGTTGCCAAGCGGAAGCGCAATTGCGTGCAATATACAAGGCACGAGATTTATCAATACTTACGCCCCCTCAGGGACAGATAATAGAGGAATGCGCGCAGCAATTTTCAGTCACGAAATAGTTCCCTTGTTTGATACCACACGTCCAATAATTCCCGGTGGCGATTTTAACTGTGTAACAGACTGATCCGACCAGCACCCTACGGCCACTATGTGTCCTGAATTAGTGAAACTGTTGACCGCCAAAGATCTGCGAGACACGTGGCGTCTCCTCCACCCACATACAACGCAGTATACGCACATATACAATAGTGGAGCAAGCAGAATAGACCGCATATACGTCTCTCAACAGATTACAAACAATCTAAATAGCGTAGACATCATCCCTGTCGCGTTTAGCGACTATTGCGGTTATGTTGCTGAAATCCACCTACAGCGTACAAATGAAACACCTACTCCCAGGTTGTGGAAGCTTAATACGAAACATCTTGCCGCGACAGACTTCCGCTCGAAAATGCAATCTGTATGGCAGCATTGCCTGCAGAAAGAGAAAAACTACAGCTCAGCACTAGAGTGGTGGACTTTCTACGCAAAGCCGCAAATTAGGATGATTGCTCAATGTTATAGCCAAGAGGTATCTTTCTGGACGCAGCGCGCAACAGAATTTTACCAATGCCTCAAAGACACGTTAAACGCCCCCGTCGGACCAAATGAAAACTCCGCCTCCGCTTAAACCGTATTAAAGCAAAGATTCTCCGTATACATAACAGAAAAGGCGAAAGGAATTTTGGTCCGAAGTCGCGCCTTGTGCGCTCTGGACGACGAAGAACCGTCGTCCTATCATCTCGCGCGTGAAAAAACACGGGCAAGACGCAAACACGTAGAATCGATAACGACTGCGTCAGGCGAGCGCCTCACGCGGAAAACAGACATTCTCCAACATATTACAGCCCACTACACGGACTTATTTCGAGACGTTGCGACAGACGACGTAGCGATAAACTATTTGTTATGCGATCTGCAGACTGACATTTCGAACACGGACCGAGAACAGTTGATAGCAGAGATGACAGTACAGAACACACAACCTATTGTACAATCGTGCTCTAAAGGAAAGTCGCCGGGACCCGATGGCCTGCCAACCGAATTCTATCAGGTCTACTGGGACATCTTTGGACAAAAAGTCACCGACATTGTAAATGAAGTAATTCGTGGCACGGAAATTCCCGCAAAATTTCTGGAAGGTCGAGTTGTGCTCGTCCCCAAAACGCAACATACATGTCGTGTCCAAGATTTCCGGCCCATCACGTTACTCAATACTGATTACAAAATCGTTGCAAGGTGCCTTGCAGCGAAGATGAAGCCAGTCATGAACAAAGCTATCAGCTCCTACCAAACGTGCGGAGTAACACACCACAATATTTTCCACGCAGCGTCCTTATACCGAGACATAGTAGCTCACACGGCACTCCATAAATTGTCGACAGCTATTCTATCCATAGACTTTGCGAACGCTTTCGATCGCATAAGCCACAAATACTTGCTACAGGTCATGACAAAAATGGGATTTGGCCGAGAATTTATCAAAATTATTGAAAATATTCTCACGGGAGCAAGATCAATAGTCACATGAAATGGATGGCAAACTAAACCGATCCCTATTTGCCGCTCTGTCAGGCAAGGATGTCCGCTGTCAATGTTCTTATTCGCGATCGCCATAGACCCGCTTCTCAGAACAATAGCCAGGACGTCAAAAGGTGTACAAATACACAATGCTTCCATTAAATGTGTGGCATACGCAGATGACGTAGGTGCTTTCATTGACCACACAGCAGACATAGACTCGATACGCGCCTCCCTTCACCAGTATGAACGTGCGTCTGGAGCAGCAATAAACACTTCTAAAACTGTTCTACTTCCACTGGGTCTGCTAGCCACCGATATTGTCCGCCCATGGTACAGAGTCGTGAGAGAACATCAAGTATTGGGTCTAGACATAACTGTGTGCCCGCAGCATATGCAAGCACGAAATTGGAGAAGGATTCTCAACTCCATTAAGGGCCTCTGCAAAAGCCACGCAACCCGGCACCTTAACTTGCACCAGAAAGTCAAACTAATCAATTCCTTTATTCTCTCTAAGGCGTGGTATATGGCGCAGTTGCTTAGCGTGCCAAAACAAATAGGACGCGCTATATCTCAAGCAGTATACTGGTTACTCTGGCGTCACGAAATTTTTAAAGTGCGAGCAACAATTTGTGTCTTGGACCCGTCACATGGAGGACTCGGGCTAGTAGACTTTAATCGCAAATGTGCAGCGTTGCTCGTCAACCGCACCGCTGAAATGCAGACCGGCTTTCCCGATGGATCGACAGCATCCCTGCTGGAAATCTATCGGCCAGAATCTGAAAGTGCCCCAGTATCGGTGGCCAACATCCCTTACCGTATGTCCTTTGTACGAGAGTATATCTTAAATAAAAGCTACGTCCTCCGCACGGCCACGGATCCACATAGGACAGCACGGCAGCTCTATATTGAATTGATGGGACAACCTCCCCTTAGTAAATTGCAAGTCCGCTCACCTACTGTAAACTGGAAGCAAGTGTGGTCAAATGTTAATAGCAGTATTCTGCCGTCCGATGTGTCTGCGTTGTGGTACAAACTAGTCAACAACACACTGCCCACCAATCAGCGTTTAGCCGACATTCAGCTTCTCGCCTCCCCCAACTGTGGCAGGTGTGGCGTGCCTGACACCAGAGAACACTGCCTGTAATGTCAAGCCGTTTCCGATGTGTGGAGGACTTGCCAGTTAATGGTGGCTCTCATCACACGAACTACGCCGGCGCACGTCTCAGTTGATAGTGTCACTGTACCGGATTTTAAATATTTCCCACGCGCAAAACACAATACTGCCGTGTGGTTGTTGGGCCACACTGTTTACGCCCTTATCGAACGGCAAATCCACGATGCATTCACCTTTTTGACTTACTTATGGGAAGAATATGCAAAGATCAAAAACAATGAAAAACACCATCAATACTTTGCCAATTTCTTATCAGCTGCATTGCATCATGCGTATGCGAAACAACTGTAAGATGTGTCCGAGCCCCTTTCATTTGCATCATTTGTCCTTCAGTCTCGCAATTGAGTTTTGATGTTACGTTCATTGATCTCTTTCTTGCCTCTTACATGCACTTCTATCAATAATAAGTTTAGATATATAGTTAGTGTCAGCTGGTGAAAGATAACCAGTGTCTATTCATTTGTCTAATATTTGTTATGTGCCGGTCTGTAAACTAGTATACATGAGACCATTTTTGGATAAAATTAATGAAATGGAGAATGTTACAGGATAAGAGTAACTGAGTAATAGGATGCGGTTCCAGTCTTAGTCAACTTAACAAAAAAAGAAAAACAAAAAAAAAATACACCGGAAAAAAAATAACAAAAAAACAAAGAAAAAACAAAGAAAAAAATAAAAAAAACAAAAAAAATAAAAAAAATAAAAAAAAATACACCGGTTCTCGTCCGATCACCGAAGTTAAGCAACATCGGGCCCGGTTAGTACTTGGATGGGTGACCGCCTGGGAACACCGGGTGCTGTTGGCTCTATCTCATTTTTTCCTTTTTACGTCGCTACACCTGCCACGCCTCTTTTCATACTGACGTTCAGGTGTGGCAAAGGTGGTTCCACAGGCATTTTAAACTGCTGTATTAAACGTAAGATACGAAATTGCAGTAATGAACTCAGTTTGAGCAAGAATGCGCGAAGGAAGAGTGCTACAACACCTTGAAAACAACAAAACACTACGCATCGACAGATGAGTTCTGAAATACGTCAGGGCTTACTGTTTTGTAGCAGTGCTAAATTCCAAAAACTAACAAAATAAATACATTAAAAAAAAAAAACACTCACACAACTGTTCTGGACCGATCACCGGAGATAAGCAACGACGTTACTACTCAGATGGGTGACAGCCTGGGAGCTCTGTCTGACTTCATTTTTTGCTTTTTTGTCGCTGCCCCTGGCAGCCCTCTTTTCGTGCTACCTTTCCGGTGTCACAAAGATGTTTCCACAATGATTTAAAACTGTTGTAATAAACATAAGATACGATATTAACGAACTCAGTTTGAAGAAGAGAGTGCCAAGGAAGGTTTCCAATGTGCCTCTGTGAGTAACAAAACAGTATGAAAGGACAGAAACGTTCTGAAATACGTCAGGGCTTATTGTTTTGTAGCGGTGTACAACTGCAAATTTGTAAACAAAAATCTACCTTTCGCCGCTAGAAGAGATGGATGCTTTGGCGAAGCGCCTGTGTCTTCTATCCTAGTTTCCGCACCTTTCCCCGGCACAGTGCTGCTCTACTAGCTGCGAAACGGCCGCCCACGGCGTCTCGCAGATGTTTCTCGTGCTTGTGCTGTCATATGGACCGCGACCCGAGCGGCAGCGAGCAAAGTCGGGACAAGTCGGGACGGAAGGGGAGGCGACACGACAGGCGAGAATGCACCGCGCAAATTACGCAAATATCTGGAAGCGCGGCGCGTGTCAGGCGGGTGAGAAAGCTTCCGTCGGTCCAGCAGGACACTGCCACAGCCCGCGCAGCCACCCGGCGCCCGGCCGCGCGCACGCCCTAAAGATGCGTCGCCCGCGAGTGTCGGAGGCCGCACGCACCAAACGAATGACAGGCGGTGCATCGAGCAGCTGTGTCGCGTGTCTCGCCTACTTGCTTTGCGTCAAATGTGCCACGGAAAGCGGCGATTGCGTGTGTTGGGAGAAGAGGCGAATGCTGCTTCTGTGGCGCGGCTACAGTATATGGACGCCAACTGCCATACCATGTTGAGTGCACGGCTAGCGGCCGTTCTGTTGGCATCGGCGCGTTGCGTTCCGCTGTCGAGTTTCTCATTTTCGCGCGTCTTTTGCGTAGTTGTTAAGTAACAGTTTGAAAATGGAAAAGGTAAACAGATCGAACACATTGAACGTTATTTTCGACGAAGAAGCTGTACGCCCTACGGCATACGAAGCTCACGACTGGATTATTTCCCCCTGCGGGTTCGGTGGTAAGAATAGGCCCGCGGTATTCCTGCCTGTCTTAAGAGGCGACTAAAAGGAGTCTCCAATGTTTCGGCCTTATGTGGTGGTCCCCTCTCGGGTTTGACCTCCATCTTTCTAAATTATTCCGAAGAGCGAGCCAATTGGGGAAGGGCGCCTTACATGGTGCACTGTATCCGTCGTGCGTTGAGACCTTTAGCCGGCTTTTTCGTCGTTGCACTGGTGTCCCGCTCGTTTTCCATCTCTTGGGCGAGGATACGACCCTGGGTGCGATTCCCACGCTGCACTCTGCAGTGTTTCTTTTAACTGCGACGACGACCTTGGACAGTTTTGCACCTAAGATCCAGCACGGTAGCCAGTCCGTTGTTGTGGGGCCGCCATGTACCCCCTTGGGTGTAGCCCCCTGACAACACAGGGATCGCTCTACTGATGCCTGCGCCGTTAACTCCCCACGTATGCCAAGGAGTAGATGCCCGTCTCCCTGGGGCATCAGGACTCCCGGCAATGGCCATCCTGCCAGGTGGCTATTGCTGCGGCTGGGTGGCGCCCGTGGGGAGGGCCCTTGGTCGGAGTAGGTGGCATCAGGGCGGATGACCCGCAATGAAGCGTGGTACATCATCTCTAAGCGTTCGAGGGCCCATTTCAAAGGTAACGTTTATGACCCCAAATCGTTCCCCTCCCTCGCCACACCATGGGAGGAACGAAAGGCATTAAATGCAAGTGAGCAGTATTCGCCCAGGTATCTTGTGTGTACTAGAGCTGATGGTGACTCGTTTCTATCCGTGAAGCCTCAGTTCTTTGTAGAGCATTTAGAGGACAAGTTTGGGGAGGTGAAGGGCTTGTCCAAGATGCGGTCCGGATCGGTGTTGATAAAAACGGCGTCCTCCGCCCAGTCGCGGGCCTTGCTCGCTTGTACTAAGCTGGGGGATGTCTCCGTAACTATCACGCCCCATAAAAGTCTGAATATGGTCCAGGGCATAATCTTCCACGGGGATCTCCTTTTACAGTCCGATGACGAGCTGCGCGCCAACTTGGAGCGCCGAGGTGTCCATTTCGTCCGGCGCGTCCACCGGGGTCCGAGGGATCGTCAAGTTGCCACCGGTGCCTTCATCTTGGCCTTCGAGGGTGACACGTTACCTGAGAAGGTCAAGGTGATGGTGTACCGTTGTGATGTCAAGCCGTATATCCCTCCCCCGATGCGGTGCTTCAAGTGTTGCAAGTTCGGCCACATGTCTTCACGCTGTGCTTCCGACCTCGTCTGTCGTGATTGCTGTCGACCATCCCATCCTGATCATCCCTGTGCCCCGCCTCCAATCTGTGTGAACTGTGGTGCGCACCATCCGCCTTGCTCGCCAGACTGTCCGATTCTGCAGAAGGAGTGGAAGATCATGGAAATCAAGACTCTCGACCGCCTGACGTACACGAGGCGAAGCGGAAATATGATCGGCTTCATCCAGTGCGCACGACAGCTTCTTATGCCGCAACTGTCACTCCTGCTACAGTTCCATCCGCTCCAGTCAGCTCTCAGAGTCGAAGTCCCACGCCTGCCCCCTTGATGGTGGGGGGCACTAAACCTCCTGTTGCTCCTGCTCCATCTACTTCAGGAGCAACACCCCACCAACCATCAGGGACATCAGTCCCCCCTTCCCAGCCGGAGAGGCGTAAGATTTCTTTGGCTTCTCTCGTAAGGAAGGGGTCCCTTGGGGACCTCACTTCGCAAGTTCCGACCGGTTCCAAAGCCGACAGCCGTAAGTGGCTCAAACAACCGCCGGTCCCTGGTCGTCGGGACACACGGTCGTCCTCCGTCCCTGAGACTGACCCAGTGACGCCCTCCCAGCCTGAACCACCAAAGGCACAGCGCGAGAAGCAGAAGAAGAAGAAGAAACTCCCCAAGGTTACTGACATTGCGGTGGCACCCATTCCACCGCTTCCTACAAGCTCTGCGTCTGAGGATGAGGTGGAGATTCTGGCGTCCGCTGATGACATGGATCTCGCCAGTCCCACGGACGCAATGGCTGGCTGTTGTACAGGTGGTGACTCAGTAGCAGCAGGGGCCCCGGAGGCGTAGTCTGCCTCACCAGTCCCTTCACGCCTTTCCCATCCATGGCCAATACCATCCTCCAGTGGAACTGCAGCGGTTTCTTCCACCATCTAGCTGAGCTCCGACAACGTATCAGCCTTCACCCTTTCCTTTGCATTGCTCTGCAGGAAACTTTGTTTCCAGCAATGCGAACCCCCGCCCTCCGTGGGTATCGGGGTTATTATAAGAACTGGGCAGCTTATGAAAGGGTGTCTGGTGGCGTCTGCATATATGTCCTTAACTCTCTTCACAGCGAGTTTGTACCTCTACAAACAGCTTTAGAGGCTGTCGCTGTTCGGGTGTGGACGCCACAGGCTGTTACCGTCTGCAGTATTTACCTTCCACCAGATGGTGCTGTTGCGCGGCATGTCCTGGCTGCTCTGATAGCCCAACTGCTGCCACCTTTCTTGTTGCTGGGCGATTTCAATGCCCACAACCCTCTATGGGGTGGGACTGTCTCTGATGACCGCGGTAGTACCGTGGAGCATTTGTTGGCTCAGCTCGACCTTAGCCTCTTGAACACCGGTGCTCCCACGCATTTCAGTGTGGCCCACGGCTCGTTCTCGGCCATCGACCTCTCTCTTTGCAGCCCCGGACTTGTCCCATCCCTACACTGGAGAGTGCATCCTGACCTGTGTGGTAGTGACCATTTTCCCATATATTTGTCACTGCTCCAGTGTCATTCTTCCGGGCGCCTGCCCCGCTGGGCTCTCCACAGGGCTGACTGGCCGGCTTTTACTTCCGCTGCAACCATTGAATCTCCCCACAGGGTGACATTGACGAGGTGGTCCGTGTCTTCACCACGTCAATCCTTTCGGCGGCCGAGGCTGCCATCCCCCGCTCTTCTGGACTCCCTCGGAGGAAGGCTGTCCCCTGGTGGTTGCCGGAGATTGCTGAGGCTATTCGGGACCGTAGGCGGGCTCTCCAGCGTCATAGGCGGCACCCGTCTCTAGAGACCCTCATCCCCTTTAAGAGGCTCCGTGCCTTGGCCCGTCGCCTTATCGCACGGCGTAAGCAGGAGTGCTGGGAGAGGTATGTCTCATCCTTGGGCTACCGTGTCTCCCCCTCGCTCGTGTGGTCCCGGATCCGGCGGATTTATGGATACCAGACCCCTATGGATGTCCCTGGGATCTCCTTGGATGGCGCTGTCTGCACGGACGCTGCCGCCATTGCTGAACACCTTGCTGTGCACTTTGCTCAGAGCTCTGCGACTGCAACTTATCCCCCCGCCTTTCGCTCTCTCAAGGAGCGGGCAGAGCAGACGCCGTTATCATTCCACACGCGTCGTTCTGAGAAATACAATGCTCCTTTCAGCGAGAGGGAATTCCTCGCTGCCCTCGCCGATTGCCCTCATACGGCACCAGGACCGGACTGCATCCACGCACAGATGCTGAAGCATCTCTCCAAGGACTGCCAGAGACACATCCTCACCATCTTTTACCGCATTTGGAGCGAGGGCGTGTTCCCGTCGCAATGGCGAGAGGGTCTTATTGTCCCCATCTTTAAGCCCGGTGCGGACCCGATGGCGGTGGACAGCTATCGTCCCATTGCCCTCACCAACGTTCTGTGCAAATTGCTCAAACGTATGGTGGGGGCGGCGTTGGTGTTTGGTCCTTGAGTCGCGCGGTCTCCTCGCTCCATCCCAGGGTGGCTTCCGTCGGGGCCGGTCTGCAGCGGACAATTTGGTGCGGCTGGAATCTGCTATCCGTACGGCCTTTGCCCGACGTCAACATCTCGTTGCTGTCTTTTTTGATCTGCGGAAGGCGTATGACACCACATGGAGGCATCACATCCTTGCTATGTTGCATGAGTGGGGTCTTCGTGGTCAGCTCCCGGCTTTTCTTCAAATCTTTTTATTGCGCCGCTCTTTCCGGGTGCAAGTGGGTGCCACCTCTAGTTCATCTTATATACAGGAAAATGGGGTCCCGCGGGGCTCGGTGTTGAGTGTCTCCTTATTTGTAGTGGCCATTAATGGTCTGGCTGCAGCCGTGGGGTCGTCGGTGTCTCCTTTGTATGCCGACGACTTCTGCATCTCATTTAGCTCCACGACTATGGGAGTCGCCGAACGCAGGCTGCAAGTAGCCGTTCGCAAGGCAGCATCATGAGCTCTGACTCATGGTTTTCAGTTCTCTGCAGCCAAGACTCGAGTTATGCACTTCTGCAGGCGTCGGACGTTCCACCCTCATCCCGAACTTTACCTCGACGGGCACCTGCTTGAAGTGGTGGACACTTGCCGCTTCTTAGGACTCGTGTTTGATGCCCGGCTCACATGGGTTCCTCATATTACTCAGCTGAAGCAAAAGTGCTGACGGCACCTCAACGCCCTCCACTGCCTCAGCCACACATCTTGGGGTGCGGATCGCTGCACGCTGCTGCGATTGTACAGAGCCCTTGTGCAGTCCAGGCTTGATTATGGGAGCCTGGCCTATGGGTCTGCATCACCCTCAGTGTTGAAGTTGTTAGACCCCATACACCACTGTGGGGTTCGGCTTGCAACTGTCGCCTTTCGTACGAGCCCCGTGGATAGTCTACTGGTGGAGGCCGGGGTTCCCCCGCTGCGGATTCGCCGCCATATACTGCTCGCCGACTATGCTGTCCACGTGCATTGCTCGCCGGGCCATCCCAATAGTCGCCTTCTTTTCCCTGTCACGGTCCTCCATCAGCCCGAACGGCGACCTCGGTCTGGGCTTTCCATAGCTGTCTGCGTCCAGTCCCTGCTGTCGGAACTGGGGTCATTCCCTCTTCTGCCTCCCTTCCGGGTCCGTGCACCTACGCCTCCCTGGTGTTTGCCCTGGCCGTCCGTCCGTCTGGACTTGGCACAGGGACCCAAGGACTCGGTTCCGCCTGTGGCCCTCCGTCGCCGTTTTCTTGCGCTCCTCGCCTCATTTTCGGGCTATGAGACTGTCTACACTGATGGTTCCCTGGTTGATGGTCGCACTGCCTACGCTTTTGCTCACGCTGCCCATGTTGAACAGCGCTCCTTGCCAGCTGGCTGCAGTATTTTTACTGCAGAGCTGGTGGCCATATTGCGCGCTCTTGAGCATATGCGTTTCTGCTCAGGTAGGTCCATCGTGATCTGCAGTGACTCCCTGAGCAGCCTTCAGGCCATCGACCGCTGCTATCCCTCTTCTCCTCTGGTGTCCTCTATTCAGGAGTCTGTTTCCACCATTGCCCGTTCTGGTCGTTCGGTGGTCTTGGTTTGGACGCCAGGTCATGTTGGCATCCCGGGGAACGAACGTGTTGACAGGCTGGCAAAAGGGGCGATCGACGCTCCAGCTTTGGAGATCGGCCTCACGGCTCGCGATCAGCAGCTGGTGTTGCGCCGTAAGGTGCTTGGGGTGTGGTCTGCTGAGTGGCGAGGGATGACAGCGCCTAATAAACTGCGGGCTGTCAAGGAGACGACTGATGTGTGGCGCTCCTCCCTGCGGTCTTCTCGCTGGGACTCTGTTATCCTGTGTCGGCTCCGCATCGGCCATACATACCTGACGCACGGCCATCTTTTGCGTCAGGAGGATCCCCCCCTGTGTCGGTGTGGGTCCCGGCTGACGGTCGCCCACATTTTATTGGAGTGTCCCCGACTGCGCACCCTCCGGCAGTCTTTTAATCTCCCGGGCACTTTGCCTTTGCTTTTATGCGACGATGCCTCCATGGCTGACAATGTTTTAGATTTTATCCGTGGTAGTCCTTTTTATGGTTCCATTTAGGGGGGGTCCTGCACCTTTCCCTTTCTGTGTCTTGTCCTCGCGTTTCTCAATATTTGTTGCTGTTTTGGTGAGTCGTCGGATGGTTGACTCTTTCCCTTTTTTTGTTCTCGTGGTCAGTCAAGCAGTCTCCGGCCATCTTCTGTTTCTTTCTGTCTGGTGTTCATCTGTACTCGTCTTGTCTGTAGTGTTTGTTGCAGCCTTTGTGTTCTTTTAGCGCCTGGGGGAGGGCGTCTCCTCCCCCCCTTTGGTTTTTACCTGCTCCATAACTTTTCGGCTCGCCTGTTTTTGGAATGGGGGACTGATGACCTTAGCTGTTTAGTCCCCCTTAAACATCCCAACAACCACCACCACCTACTAACTGCGAAACGGCCGCCCACGGCGTCTCGCAGATGTTTCTCGTGGTTGTGCCGTCATATGGACCGCGACCCGAGCGGCAGCGAGCGGCAGTCGAGCAAAGTCGGGACGGAAGCGGGGACAGGCGAGAGTGCACCGCGCAAATTACGCAAGTATCTGGAAGCGCGGCGTGTGTCAGCCAGGTGAGAAAGCTTCCGTCGGTCCAGCAGGACACTGCCACACCCCGCGCAGTGCCCCCGCCGCCCGGCCCGGCCGCGCACAAGCCCTACAAGATGCGTCGCCCGCGAGTGTCGGAGGCCGCACGTACCAAACGAATGACAGGCGGTGCAACGAGCAGCTGTGTCGTGTGTCTCGCCTACTTGCTTTGCGTCAAATGTGCCCCACGGAGAGCGGCGATTGCGTGTGTTGGGAGAAGAGGCGAACGCTTCTTCTGTGGCACGGCTACAGTATAAGGACGCCAACGGCCATACCATGTTGAATACACCGGTTCTCGTCCGATCACCGAAGTTAAGCAACATCGGGCCCGGTTAGTACTTGGCTGGCTGCCCGCCTGGCAACACGTGTTTTCTTAAATAGAGATGGGGCCCCTCCACGCCCGCACCAACGTGGTGACCAAACCAAAAGTTCTACTGTCACCTCCGTAAAACATGTTAGTTATCTAGTGAGTGGATCACAGGATGCTGGGCTGTGATGTTGTCCGTGCGTCTGGGTAAGGCTACGCATTAACACGGTCCATCAGGTGATAGATAGTGGACGAAACGCGAGTGAGGGTAGCGATTTGAAGAGCAGAGGGAAAAAAGTGCCATGGCTCGTGCCGTGGGAAAAAAACCTCTGCGACAGTGGGATGGGTAGTAAGAGCAGTAGTGGCTTACTAGCTGCGATAGCTCATGCAAGGTTGGATTTGTTAGTATGGGTATCATGCATCATTACCGTGACAAGCGATGGCGATGTATCCCAGTGGCTGCAGCTGCTACATTCCTGGAACATTCAAGATCGTTATACAGTAGTGGGAGATCGGCCATAGATCGTCTCACTGTGTGGGGGATGTGTGGAGCTTGGTTGCATGCGGTGTACAGTACGGCTTCCCTGTGTGGTGCCAGTTATTCGGCAGTGTATTTCAGCTGGATATCCAGTAATAGCGTCGGATTAACAGGGGCTCGCCTGTGCCATTATATTTGCGTATGCTTGGCCATAGATGTTATGCCCTTACAAGTATGTCTTTTGGTCTTTTATGTTTCCATCTATGGTTATGGTCGTAGTTCCCCAGATTCAGAATAAACGGGTTCTGCGAATGTCTGGAGTTTCTGTATAGTCTTGTGGTGAGTTTGTGGATTACCTCCGTGAGAGTCTCAAGTCGGTATTCCCGGTGAAGGTCCGCGATGCGTGTGTATCGTGGAGCATTGCTTATGATTTTGAGTACTTTGTTTTGTATTAGCTGCAGACGGCGCAGGCGTGTAGGCGCAGCGTATCCCCAGACAGGAGCTGCGTACGTCATCAGGGGTCGGATAAGTGTCATGTACATGGACCTCGACACCCTTCTGTTCAGTGTGCTACGCCTGTTGAGCATAGGATAGAGCTGTTTGAGCCTCGCGCTAGCTCGGTTGGTCATGTGTTGTATGTGGTCCCCCCAGAGTAATTTCCGGTCCAGCCAGACACCGAGGTATTTGACTTTCTCGCGGAAACGTATTGGACGTGCATGTAGGGTTATTGGTCTGCAGTAACGGTGTTTGCGCAGTTGCTTCGGTCTTCTAGTGAACAGAACGGCTTCGCACTTGTGGACGTTTACTCTAACACGCCATTTCTCCAACCAAGGCTCGGCCACTCTGAGTGCAGTCTGTAGGCGTGACGTAATGTTTGATGGTTTCCAATCTTGCGCAAGGATGGCTGTGTCATCCGCGTAGATTGCCATCATTGTGTTGTGTGTGGTTGGGAGATCGTTTATGTAGAGGTTGAACAGTAGGGGCCCTAGGATGCTTCCCTGGGGTACTCCCGCGTGTATACCGTGTCGTGTTGATTGTTTTCCCTGCACATCAGTGTTGAAACTCCTGTCTGTGAGGTATGAGTGTATTAGACGCAGCAGCCCGTCGGGGAATCCCGCGTCGCTGAGTTTGCGGATGAGGCCGTTGTGCCATAGACGGTCGAAAGCCTTTTCGATGTCCAGGAACACTGCCCCTGTAGCTTTGTTTATGTTGAAGCCATGTGTTATATGTTCAACGACCCGTAGGAGTTGTTGTGTTGTGGAGTGGTGATTCCTGATGCCGAATTGCTCCGGTCTCAGGATGTCATTTGTTATGCAGTGCCTAGTGATGCGTTTGAGAATCACCTTCTCAACAATCTTACTGAGCGAGCTCAGAAGGCTGATGGGTCGGTAATTTTGTGGGAGGCTGTGGTCTTTCCCCGGCTTCCTGAACATCAGGACCTTGGCCGTCTTCCAAAAGGCGGGGAAGTGTTGGTGTTTTAGTATGGCATTCGTTATGTGTGTTAGGTACTCAGTTGCTTTATCCGTGAACTCCTGGAGGACACGGTTTTGAATGCCATCATGACCAGGGGCTTTCCTAGCGGCGGAATGCATTATAGCCCAGGAGACTTCGGCTGTGCTAGCATGTCGAATGTCGTCGCGCGATGGTTGGGCTAGAATGCGTGTAACCTCTTGGTCAGAAGCAAGTGTGAACACTGGATCTGATGGTACCAGGTTCGGTGTGAATGACGCTGCAAGTGTTCGGGCCATTAGTTCTGCTTTCTCTTCCGCTGAGTATGCAGGTGCGTCGGGCCCTTTAAGCGTTGGGGTGTATATTTTCTCCCTGGTGAAGTGTCGGGCTAGTTGCCACACGCCAGGTCGTGTGGTGTCCAGCCCTTCGAGGTTTTGGTTCCACTGTTGTGTTCTATGTGTTTGTATTTTATCATGTATGATGCCCTGTAGTCTGTTAATGTGCCGTTTGAAGTACGGACGCCTGGTGCGCTGCCATTGTCTCCTGAGGCGATTCCTCATTGAGATTAGGCCCAGGATTTCCTGGGGCAGGGCCGCACTGCGTTGTTGTGAGGTGCGATCAGGTATGGTGCCTGCCATTGCGTCCTGGACGGCGTTAGTGAGGGTTTCTACTGCCTCGTCAATTTTGGCAACACGTGTGCCGCTCGCTATTGTGCGTCCCAGGTAGCCGAGGATTACCGGCCGCCGATCCGTCCCCGCCCGACATCCTACCGCGCCGCGTCCGCGCCCGCCGCCTGCCGGCTGCCGGCTGCCGGCTCCCGCGCCGCGTCAGCCGTAGCTGCTCGTTTCCAACGCACGATCTAACGATTCGGTAAGTGACGATGACCACGTACAATCGCTCGAACACGACGTTGCAATTGCAATTCGATCGAGAATACGTGAGACCGACGGCCTTCGAAATCGAAGAATGGATGTTCGACGAACTACGTATAGAGGAGGAGGAACTGAAGGGGCTGATGCTCGATTTTACGTTGTATAGTTTGTTTATCAAGTTGAAAACACTAATACGGTGTGAAACCCTTGTGTCCACACGCGGTGGAATACAAAAATTTAAGCACAGAGACGGCGCAGTGAGTGATGTGAAGGTCTCCTTCGCCGGATATGGTGTGCGTCATTTGAAAGTGTATAATCTTCCGTTTGAGGTGCCTGACGACGAAGTGGGACGTTACTTGCGTCTCTATGGCGAAGTAATCTCCGTTAACCGCGAGTTCTGGGGTGCTGGCCATCGGTACAAGGTGGACTCTGGCGTCAGAGCAGTGACGATGGTGCTGAAAAAGCACGTGCCTTCGTTTGTAACGATCGGTGGGCATAGGGGGGGGGGGGGGTCGTGCAATACAACGGCCAGCCGCAAACGTGCTCTATCTGCAGCTCCACGGAGCACATGAGGGCAACCTGTCCGAGGAGCAGACGTCCGGCGCAATTGCCGCGCACAGAAGCCGCGGAGGTACCGCAAGAAATCGCTACGCTGGAGCGGTAACGAGCGAAGCTCCACGTGTTCACGAGACGGCCCCAGCGGAAGCGGCAGCCCCGTTAGCCGCCGCCACGGAGAGCCCAGCGGCTCCCACACCCCCTGCGCCCGTACCTGCCACGGCCCCGTCCGTCGCAGGTAGCGCGGGTGAGAAACGCCAGCTGAGCTCCGACTCGGAGGGCGAAGGTACAATGGAGACCGACGCAGCCCAGCCCTGCCCTGCCCCCCCCCCCCCCCCCCCCCCGGCGGCGGCCGAGGATGGCGGAGGTCAGCGCTCCCGCCCAGCCGACAGCCGCGCCTGCCAACAGCCCTGCCGCCCAGGCCGGACCCAGCGCCGACGCCGCCACGACGTACAGCGAGATGCGTGAGTTTGCCATCAAAAAGCAAGTCACGAAACTGGCCCGCATTCTGAAGGAATCAGAAGACGAGCCCAAAGAAAACAACGTGGACGTCCCGGCCGCGGGGAAAGCCAAAAAGCGACGGAGCAAGCGGCGAAGTCTCAGCCGCGAAAAAGACGACAAGATGGACGTATCTGAGGCAGAGGAGTCAGATACGGCATCCGCAACCAAAAAGGCTCAACCCCTAAAGCAGAGGACGTAGTACTACGGCCGGAACGGCCACAGCACTCCACAGACCCGCCTCCACAAAGCAATTAAATGCGACAGGGCTCGGGCTCAGTATACAGTGTAATTACGTGTAACGTGAACCGAATGAGCGCCGCACTAAAATTAGACGCACTAACTGACTTCCTGCAGCACAAAGCCGCAGTCGTGGCTATGCTACAGGAGGTGGTCACGCCGGCTATAGAACAGGTACCGGGATACGAAGTCATCTGCAACATCGACGCAGAAACTCGCTGCGGAACTGCCACACTAATCAGGCACGGCCTCGAATTTGGCGATGTGAAAATGATGCCCGACGGACGCGGAATAGCGGTGAAGGTGGAAGACACTGATTTTGTAAACATTTACGCTCCGTCGGGAACGGAAAACAAGCGCGCCAGGAGCAAATTTTACAACGAGGACATCTGCGAGCTACTAGTACACAGCAACAACGTCGTGCTGGCAGGTAATTTCACCCGAAGACCAGATCCCGGTACCCAACTTGTGCGCCGAACTGCAGGATTTAGTTAGGCGTCTAAAATTAGCAGACACCTGGCGTCTACTACACCAAAACCACACAGTGTTCACGTACCTATATAACCGCGGCAGAAGCAGAATCGATAGAGTGTACGTAAACAGAGACATGGCCACCTCGGTGACACAAGTAGAAGTCTGCCCTGTGATCTTCTCAGATCACTGTGCCTATCAGTGCAAACTCCATCTACCGAGAAGCAAGCTTCCAGCAGGAAGAGGAACGTGGAAGCTAAATACAAGCCACCTCACGGACGGGAAGCTGAAGCAGGAAATTGCCGACACGATCCAGGCATGCAGACAGCGGCGAGGCGAGTACAATTCCACTACTGAGTGGTGGGTAGAACACGCCAAACCGCAAGTAAGACGGGAACTCATAAGGCACACCGCTGAGAAGGCCTTCTGGAAAAGAAACACGGCAGACTTCTACACTAGATGCCTACGAGACGCGATGGACGCCCCTGCGGACGACGAACTGTTTCTGCCACGGATCAGAAGACTGAAGGCACGTATACTGAGCCTGAAAAGAGACAAAATGAGAGGAGTCATCGCCCGTAGCCAGACAAACGGCGAAATCGAAGGTGAACCTGCCACGCTGCACCACCTGCCAGGGAAAGACAGAGGGCTAATAGCAAACAAATAAGGCAACTCGTCGACAAGGACGGGAACAGGTTAACGACGAAGAAAGACATCATGAGCCACGTCGAAGACCATTTCAACGACCTGTTCCGAGGAGAAGAAAATGACGACAGAGAAATGGCGAGGATCCTGCAAGAAACCCGTCGGATCATCACCAACGCAGACCGGGCACTACTGAACGAAAACGTCACAGATGATGACGTGAAAGCCGCCATCAAAGACAGCAGAAACGGAAGAGCACCAGGCGCAGACGGAATCCCAACAGAATTCTACACTGCGCTCTGGGGCACAGTCGGCGGAATACTCACCGAAATAGTAAATTAAGTTCTGAACGGGACAGAATTGCCTTCAAAATTCCTGCAAGGGACGGTGATTCTGCTCCCCAAATGAATGCAGCCAACAAAATCGAAGACTTTCGGCCAATAACCCTTCTAAATTCAGACTACAAAATAGCAGCAAACTGCCTGGCTGCAAACATCAAGGTCGCTCTAAAGAAAGCCATTAGCCCATGGCAAACCTGTGCAGTGCTTGGCAGGAACATTTTCGACGCCGTCTGCACATACAGGGACATCATAGCCCACGCAGCAACAACGAGGAGACCCGCAGCCGTAATCTCTGTCCATTTCCACAAGGCTTTCGACAGGATCAGTCACCGGTACCTGCTGAAAACCATCGCTCGCCTCGGATTCGGACCAAAATTCGGAAGAACAATCAGGAACGTCATCACAAATGCCACTTCAAAAGTAACAGTAAACGGATGGACTTCCAAGTCAATAAGACTGGGAAGATCCGTCAGGCAAGGATGTCCATTATCGATGGCTCTTTTCACAATAGCTCTTGATCCCCTACTTCGAAAACTAACAGCCGAAGTCGGAGGATACACAATGGGAGCAACAAACATCGCATGTATGGCCTATGCTGACGACATGGGCATCTTTATTCAGAACGAGAACGAACTAGAAATGATCCAGCCTATCATGGAATCCTTCGAAAAGGCTTCAGGTGCCAAAACGAATCCGAGGAAGACAGTGCTACTACCAATAGGCAACGGCAGACTGCAACCAGCGAGACAGTGGTACCGAGTGACAAACAACCATAAGGCACTCGGAGTGGAACTACAGCAGTGCCCTTTGAAAATGGCAGCACAAAACTGGCGCAGCGTCTTGAACACAACGAGAGGGCTCGTGAGGACACACGCGAACCGGAACCTGACGCTGAGCCAAAGAGTGCAGTTGGTAAACGAAACGATCCTGTCGAAAGCGTGGTACATGGCCCAAATACTATGTGCTCCGACAGAAATTGCGCGAGCGATAGGTGCGGCGTACTACCTGCTGTGAAGGCGGGAAATCTTCAAGGTCTCCCAGGCGACGTGTTTCCTGTCGAGGGATGAAGGCGGACTCGGACTGACGGACGTAAAAACAAAATGCGCGGCACTGCTCCTACACCGTGCGATGAAAATGGCAAATCAGAACAATAACAGTATAACGTCCAGCCTGATCAACGAATATAAACCGGAATCTGAAGATGCGCCAGTGGACACCACCCACATTCCATTCAAGTTGCGGCACATAAAACAGATGGCAATCGACAAAAGTTACATCACCGTGGTCGTTGCCAACCCACAACAAAGACCGGCGAGGAAGATTTACAGCACTCTGAGGGGGAAGGCAAGAAAGTCCAAAATAGAGACGAGACTTCCAGACCACGACTGGCCACAGGTCTGAAAGAACGTCTCGGATCGGACACTTCCTGAGCACGCCAGGGACACGTGGTATAAAGTCATCCACCAAACAGTGCCGACAAACGAAAAACTGGCACGCATAAAAATGCGAGAATCCCCAAACTGCGAACTCTGCAACCAGACCGACACCATCGAGCATCGTTTTGGCTGCAGAGAGAGCGGGGAAATATGGGCGACAGCGAGAAGAACGATCGCCCACGTCAACAGAACCGACGAGAGGGCGATACATGTCTCAGCTGTCACTGTACCGGACGCGAAGCCTTTCCCCAACGCGAAACGCCTGGCCACAATGTGGATCATCGCCATGACGGCACACGCCATCGTCACCAAACGGCAGACCGACAAGGCGCAGTTCCTCACGGACCTGTGGGAGGAACACAGGAGGGCCAAACAACGCTCCAAGTACCGAGAGACCTTACAGAACTTCCTGCAGGTCCCGCTGGACGCCGCCTTCCGAGACGCCTTCAACACGACGTGACCGACGCCCTCCCACAACACCCACACCCCAGTCGCTGAGGACGTCGCCCACCCATCCCTCCAAAGCCCCGACGGCAAGAGTGGTGCAGCGCGGAAAGCGTCTACGAAATGTGCACAAAGTGAAAGTTTATATGTGTAGCAGTGCAAAAGTGAGTGTGACGTGTGCCAATTGTAGTGATACAGTGTCCAATAGCCAAATAAAAGCAGGCAAAGGAAATGATCAGATATAAATTTAGTGAAAGTGATACAAAGTGCTCCAAGAAAACAACAAAATGTCAAACAGTGTATTGCATGTAATTAGTGTGTTCTCTCTCTCTCTCTCTCTCTCCACGCAAGGTACGTTTTTCCTTTTTCTTATGTTTTAGTTTTTTTGCTTGTTGACTTGATTTTTTGTTTTTGTTTGTTGTTTTCGTTGTGTTGTAAATTTCGGCCCATCATGTGCCAAACGTAGCATGCCCTCTGCGACTAATAATCCCCGGCATTCACAAATTTAATCACATAGATGTTTCTGGTCTATATTCCACTTTTTTTTAGCCTTTGGGAAACATATAGCAAACATGCCAAAATAGGTGCTATTCAAATAGCATAGAGGCAAATTTCTATTTTGTATGTTTTTTCCATTTTGCATGTAAATTAAAAAAATCGGAGTAACGCAAGTTTTGTAATTAAGACATAAAAAAAAATCAGACAGGAAAATCTATCTGAAAGACACTCAGTGAATAAACGTGTCGTAACTCGACCAAGAACTACCAAAAGAACAATCAGAACAGAAACCTAGACAATGAATATCACCGTTCAATAATCAAGTACACCATTTATGTAAAGATTTGTAATTGTTAAAAATTGTAAATAAAAGTCTATATACGTTACAAAAAAAAAAGTGCTGTTGGCTCTATCTCATTTTTTCATTTTTACGTCGCTACACCAGCTAGCCCTCTTTTCATACTAACTTTCAGGTGTTGACGATGCTTCCACAAGCATTTTAAACTACTGTATTAAACGTAAGATACGAAATTACAGCAATGAACTCAGTTTGAGCAAGAATGCGCTAAAGAAGAGTGGTAGAACGCCTCGAAAATAACAACACACTACGAATCGACAGATGAGTTCTGAAATACGTGACGGCCTACTGTTTTGTAGCAGTGCTAAATTCCACAAAGTAAGTAAATAATAATAATAATAATAAAAATAATAAAAATAATAAAAAGTACTCGTCCGCGAGTGTCGGAGGCCGCACGCACCAAACGAATGACGGGCGGTGCATCGAGCAGCTGTGTCGCGTGTCTCACCAACGTTCGGCAGTCGCCTATGAGACGCCACGCCGAGCCGAGTGCGGCGCGCACTCCGCGACGCCTTCGAGGTGCAAGGCCGTCCTTTGCGTCAAATGTGCCACCGAAAACGTGTGTTGGGAGAGGAGGCGAACGCTTCTTCTGTCGTGCGGCTACAGTATAAGGACGCCAACGGCCATACCATGTTGAGTACACCGGTTCTCGTCCCATCACCGAAGTTAAGCAACATCGGGCCCGGTTAGTACTTGGATGGGTGACCGCCTGGGAACACCGGGATACTTATCGAAGTGCTTAAAAACGAAAAGAATGAAAGGAAAATTAGCAAATGGACAGCATGTCCTACAAAATAAATAAGAGTAACAAATACCATAAACAGATGAAAAAAAAATTAAGTAGAAAACTGTAATTCACAACCATAGAGATGATTTATTTTTTGTTGTTCTTTTTTCTGAAATAAATATTTGGTTACAAAAAAAAGGTGCTGTTGGCTCTCTCGTTTTTCCTTTTTACGTCGCTACACTTGTAAGTAGGCTGTTAAGGTTTTTTTATTGGTAACGCCACCTCTGTATGAAAATCACTGGCTGTGCTGTGTGCAGTCTGTGGCTGCTTAACATTGTTGTAATACGCGCCATTGTAGTGTTAGGCAGCTGACTGAACAGCACGTAGCGTTGCGCAGTTGGAGGTGAGCCGCCAGCAGTGGTGGATGTGGGGAGAGAGATGGCGGAGTTTTGAAATTTGTAATATTGGATATCATTAACTGCTATTTATATTATGATTTTTCAACACTATTAAGGTAAATACATTGTTTGTTCTCTATTAAAATCTTTCATTTGCTACCTATGCCTATCAGTAGTTAGAGCCTTCACTAGTTTGAATCTTTTATTTAGCTGGCAGTAGTGGCGCTCGCTGTATTGCAGTAGCTTGGGTAGCGAAGATTTTTGTGAGGTAAGTGATTTGCGAAAGGTATAGTTTAATGTTAGTGAGGGGCATTCTTTTGTAGGGATTTCTGAAAGTCATAGTTTTTCAAAGGGGACGTTTCACACCTGCCAGGCCTCTTTTCATACTGACGTTCAGGTGTGACAAAGATGGTTCCACAGGCATTTTAAACTGCTGTATTAAACGTAAGATACGAAATTGCAGTAATGTACTCAGTTTGAGCAAGAATGCGCGAAGGAAGAGTGCTAGGAACTCCTTGAAAGTAACAAAACACAACGAATCGACACATGTGTTCTTGAAATGACTCGGAGCCTACTGTTTTGTAGCAGTGCTAAATTCCAAAAACTAACAAAATAAATTAAAAAAACTCACAACTGTTCTGGACCGATCACCGACGATAAGCAACGACGTTACTACTCAGATGGGTGACAGCCTGGGAGCTCTGGCTGACTTCATTTTTTGCTTTTTCGTCACTGCCCCTGGCAGCCCTCTTTTCGTGCTACCTTTCCGATGTCACGAAGATGTTTCCACAATGATTTAAAACTGTTGTAATAAACATAAGATACGATATTAACGAACTCAGTTTGAAGAAGAGAGTGTCAAGGAAGGTTTCCAAAGTGCCTCTGTAAGTAACAAAACAGTACGAAAGGACAGAAACGTCCTGAAATACGTCAGGGATTATTGTTTTGTAGCGGTGTACAACTGCAAATTTGTAAACAAATGTTTATCTTTCGCCGCTAGAAGAGATGGATGCTTTGGCGAAGCGCCTGTGTCTTCTGTCCTAGTTTTCGCACCTTTCCCCGGCACAGTGCTGCTCTACTAGCTGCGAAACGGCCTCGCAGATGTTTCTCGTGCTTGTGCCGTCATATGGACAGCGACCCGAGCGGCAGCGAGCAAAGTATCTGGAAGCGCGACGCGTGTCAATTTGTGGCTACGCCCTGCCGGTCGTGCGCTGTGAGTGGTGAGTTGGCTGTCGTCGCGTGCGCGTCGGCGCATCGTTGTTCCTGCCCATGTTTCTGTTTGATGTTCTACAGCCGGTAAGTACCACCATGTCGTTTTTGATCGTAATGCTAAGCCCTCGCCGCCCGCCCCGAAGGAAAAACCTACGCTGTCAAAGCAGCAGCGTAAGCGGAAGGTTAAGGGGAAGAAATCCAGTGACAGCTCACCGACCGCTCTCTCAGGGACTGGCAGTGACTCTGAGACACAGTCGTCGTGCTCAGGGGGTGGGACGAAAGACACGAGGGAGACGCGTATACAGGAGCAGACCCAGCTTTTGCGTCAGCTACTGGGGGGTCAGGGCGATAAGGCTGAGCCGCCTGTTAAGCGTAAGAGCGATCAGGTCGGCAATCTGTCACTGGGGCGGCAACGCACGCGTTCGGGGGCGGCTGCGGCCTCCCCCGCACGTGCGGAACCCATGGAAGCAGAATCTTCGCAAGTTGTCGACAGGGACCGTATGGAGCAGGATGACGCTTGGTGGAAGTCGCCGGAGGACGCCCCTCTGTAGGGGGTGGTTCCGGACCCCCCACCCGCACCTACGTAAATGCATTCCTGTTCAAACCATTCAGTAGTTGTTTTAATGTTACCTTTCTGTGATTGTCAATGTTTCTTGTGTTTGTACTAATCACGCTGTGTCTTGCACGTGGACAATAATTTACGGTTGAGATAGAGCTTCCTCCCCTTTGCTCTTTTTGTACAGTGGCTTGCGAGAGTAGCAACGATGTTATTCTTTAGTGTGAATGTTTGCCGTGACGTGTTTGTCGGCCGCTGGACGGTGCAGTATCGCCGTTTGACGTACTGCTGCCGCCGTTATAAATATGATTTCAGTGTCGTGCTTGTTATACTGTTTCGCTTCTATTGTCACGTTGTCTTGTGGCAATGTAGCTATTTTGTGGGGCGGTTTCTGTCTGCCTATTGGAGTCTTTTTTGCAGCAGTTTATTTTTTTAGCAAGCCGTGTGTTTTCCTATATATTTTTGCTTGCTGTCCACATGTCTGTTCCATCGACGGTTTCTTACTACCGACTAATATTCATGTCTACCTTGCTGTATTTCTGTTGTGACGTTTTGTTATGTGTCAGCGCTATTGTGAGTTTGGCGTCATTTTTCACGCGTTCTACAACTGACATTGGAATGCCACGTTTGTCACGTGTTTCCGCCGTGTTAACGGAAGGATTATACACCCACGTTGCATTATGTGGTGTTAGATGTTGTCATTTCGCGCAGCTGTTGTGTTCCACTGTGTTCGGTCTCCGCTGCGCGCATGTTCAGCATGAAAGGTCTCTGTTGGATTCCTTTCATGTTTGATTTCTTAAATCTGTTGTCATTTATGGAATAAATTCCTATTCTAAATTTACTGTGGCGTTTCTGACTATCTGGTAGGAGACTGAGTAGTGGAACGTGTTACTTTTACACACAAACAGGAACGATCTGTCACACTACTACACTTTAAAACACAGTTTATATGGAATTCATGCCACACAGTCTCATACGGAACCTACATCCGCTTTCTGTTATATACTGTATATGATAAGATACTGTCATCCCCATTCCCTTCTGTGTGAGAGGATGAATGAGCAAATGTGTTTGTAGTTGCATGCTTGAGGGTAGCAGACAAGGCTGTCTGCTAGAGAACAGTAGGACCAACGTCGGAACAGGTAGCTACGCTTTCTTAAAGCAGAGAGGTTTCTATCCTTAGTATGGTCCTGTCCGTCCGTTGTCATGTTGGTATAGGAAGTTGCCCCTCTGGCCCCTTCCGTTTGTCTTTGTGAGCCACCCTCAGGAAGCACGCTCAGTAGTAGGCAGGGGCAGTCTGGCGGTGGCGAGCGTCTGAAATGGTAAGATCTCCAGCTAAGCGCGTGTCTGCTAAGTCCGTAGGACAATGGATTTGTTAAGTTCAGCCTAACTGAGAATTTAATCACCTTGATTTCAGGTTAGCTCTAAAAAAATCTAAGGTTATCTTAAATTGCAGCGTAGTGTAATTCTCGTGTGAAGTTCATATTATTTTTCGGGAGTTGCTTTGTTACTACTTTGAGTAAAGTGGAACCACGTGTTGATCAGTAACTCTAACTAAGATCAATCTTAAATGCGAATGCTTGTGTGATTATAACGTCTCGTCTTAACAATATTTTGAATATAGGAACTTTTCTTTATGTTCAACCCACGTGGGATGTACTTTGCGAGACCAGTACCACGTGCTTATATAACTATTTGACCCGTCAGGTTAACAGTAAAACGTTAATAACCAGTTCGAGGTTTTTCTTTTGTAATTTGCTTTTCGATCTAATTTACACTCCTGGAAATGGAAAAAAGAACACATTGACACCGGTGTGTCAGACCCACCATACTTGCTCCGGACACTGCGAGAGGGCTGTACAAGCAATGATCACACGCACGGCACAGCGGACACAGCAGGAACCGCGGTGTTGGCCGTCGAATGGCGCTAGCTGCGCAGCATTTGTGCACCGCCGCCGTCAGTGTCAGCCAGTTTGCCGTGGCATACGGAGCTCCATCGCAGTCTTTAACACTGGTAGTATGCCGCGACAGCGTGGACGTGAACCGTATGTGCAGTTGACGGACTTTGAGCGAGGGCGTATAGTGGGCATGCGGGAGGCCGGGTGGACGTACCGCCGAATTGCTCAACACGTGGGGGCGTGAGGTCTCCACAGTACATCTATGTTGTCGCCAGTGGTCGGCGGAAGGTGCACGTGCCCGTCGACCTGGGACCGGACCGCAGCGACGCACGGATGCACGCCAAGACCGTAGGATCCTACGCAGTGCCGTAGGGGACCGCACCGCCACTTCCCAGCAAATTAGGGACACTGTTGCTCCTGGGGTATCGGCGAGGACCATTCGCAACCGTCTCCATGAAGCTGCGCTACGGTCCCGCACACCGTTAGGCCGTCTTCCGCTCACGCCCCAACATCGTGCAGCCCGCCTCCAGTGGTGTCGCGACAGGCGTGAATGGAGGGACGAATGGAGACGTGTCGTCTTCAGCGATGAGAGTCGCTTCTGCCTTGGTGCCAATGATGGTCGTATGCGTGTTTGGCGCCGTGCAGGTGAGCGCCACAATCAGGACTGCATACGACCGAGGCACACAGGGCCAACACTCGGCATCATGGTGTGGGGAGCGATCTCCTACACTGGCCGTACACCACTGGTGATCGTCGAGGGGACACTGAATAGTGCACGGTACATCCAAACCGTCATCGAACCCATCGTTCTACCATTCCTAGACCGGCAAGGGAATTTGCTGTTCCAACAGGACAATACACGTCCGCATGTATCGCGTGCCACCCAACGTGCTCTAGAAGGTGTAAGTCACCTACCCTGGCCAGCAAGATCTCCGGATCTGTCCCCCATTGAGCATGTTTGGGACTGGATGAAGCGTCGTCTCACGCGGTCTGCACGTCCAGCACGAACGCTGGTCCAACTGTGGCGCCAGGTGGAAATGGCATGGCAAGCCGTTCCACAGGACTACATCCAGTATCTCTACGATCGTCTCCATGGGAGAATAGCAGCCTGCATTGCTGCAAAAGGTGGATATACACTGTACTAGTGCCGACATTGTGCATGCTCTGTTGCCTGTGTCTATGTGCCTGTGGTTATGTCAGTGTGATCATGTGATGTATCTGACCCCAGGAATGTGTCAATAAAGTTTCCCCTTCCTGGGACAATGAATTCACGGTGTTCTTATTTCAATTTCCAGGAGTGTATTTTAATTATCAAAGTTATTGTGGAGTTATACGCTTTGTGTAAACCAAGTTGACCATGTGAAGCATGTGGTGTAATCATCAAAGTAGCCCTCAGCTATTCTTTTCGCGAGGATTTCACAAAGAGTTAATATGAATTTAGTATACCAGTGTGTGGTAATTACGTGACGGACAGGATTGTGCTACGAACGTAATTTCTTTGGGTGAAAATTTGAATCTGTTTGTAGTGGTTAACTTTCTCTTGCATGCGTTTCAACGTTCTTTGTGTGTTGTTTTATGAATGCAGTGTTGTATGCAGACTCCCAATCTTGGCTCCATATTTGATGTGTTCCGTAAGATTTTCACCATCCTAAATAAGTCACCAGCTTGTTACGAATAAAATTTAATATGCTGAAATTTCATGACCAATCTTAAAAATAAATTTCCAAATATAAACTGATTTCTTTCTTTTTATTTAAATTCTCCATTTTATATATATATTACCGGTTATTGTATCACTATTAAAAGATTATCATTAATGTTAGTCTGCTTGGGAATTTGGTAAACTTGGACGAGATACCTGATGAAACAGTTCCCCAGTAATCCACGGTTAACTTCCCCAGACATATCACAGCTTTCAACCCGCTTTCATTGTCCATCAGTACCGCTTTCAGCATACCAAATTAAAGCTAGAAACGTTACACATGGCGACCCTGTTCTGTGATTCCGCTAGACTCTGGAATCTCTGAAACGTTAGATTGCGAGCGTGTTATAATAATTTTTTTTCCCTACAGCGCTCAAACAACTTCTGCGTTGTTTCTGAGCAGACTTTCAAAAGATTCACGGCGTTGTTGATCGGCGTTGTGTTGTTTGTCTTGTTTCGTTTTCTATATTTATGTGTTTCATATGTGTGTGAATTATATGTGTGTGTTTTTTGTTCTCGCTTGTACATTGCACTGTTTCGATCAAAGATAAAAATTTGTTTTGCGTGTGAAAAAGTGCGTACTAGGTTGGGTATCTTTCGTGTGACTGTCGTAATTTTTGGGGGACACATTTATTTTGATTAGTGTGTCGCGTACCGGGTATAAATTGCACTAATGCAGACACGTAACCAAGCTAAAAGTAAGCGGTCCGACAACTTAAGCAACATGGACCAAGAGGATAATTTGATTTCCAATATTAACGCGTCGGGCAGTTCCGAAAATACAATGGGAAATACTTCAGACGAAATGCAAAACAGGACGAACGGGCTCACAGCAGAGCCAGAAATAAATTTGCCTCCTACTAACCAAATCGATTTGGCAGAACTCATGAAAGCCTTATTGCAACAAAATAAACAATCATCCGAAAGATCGATCCGAGAGCTAGGCGAACAAATGACGCAGAAATCTGAAAAATCGATCCGCGAGCTAGGCGAACGAATAGACGAAAAACTAATCCAGCAGACAAATAAAGTCGACAAGTCGATGCAGAGAGTGTCCGATGATATCTCACAAAGAATAAACAATCTGGCAAGTGAAATAAAAAGTGATATTATGAAAGAATTAGGCCGTACATTTGAACAAATCGATGGTCGTCTGCAAGCCTTAGAACAGAGCAAGCGGAGTCGCGAGGCAGAATCGAAAGAGAGCGAAGAACAGCTACTTAGGAATTTCCAAGCGCTGAGAGAAGAATGCCAAAGGGAGCATCAGCTGGTACTCTCGAGGGTCCAAGATGCGGAAACGCATTGTCCCACGGCCGTTAGCAACACAATAGCGGACAACAGTTTAGCGATCCACGCGTTGGAACAGCAAGTAGAACGATTGAAGCAGACTGGGGCGGAGGACAATAGACAAATAGATGAGATTGCGGCATTAGCGGACATTGTAGGCACGATGAAGCTGACGGAAAGCGAGAACAATACTACACCGGTAGCGGCCGCAGAGACCGAAGAAGTGCGTTCGTTTCTGAGATTTCAGAAGGGACAGTTCGAAGTGAACAGGCAGCACAAAGCTGTAACAGGCGAATTAAAAGAACGCGTGGCGCATCTGGAAAACCGCATGGCGTGTGATTCCGAACTCGCCAATAGCACTAAAAATAGCCGTACGAACAGTGCAGAGAGGGACTCCGGCCACGAGGGAGATTTTGACGACAGGGAAGAATGTATTTTGAGAGGCGGACATGAGACGAATAGAAACATACAAGGGCCTCGCCAGGAGGAAATGCGGGGATTTGATTTCAAACATTTCCTTACGGTGAGAAAGTTTGAGATATTCCGAAATTCGCAAAAAGGAATACATCCACGAGCATGGCTCGAGCAATTTGAGTTCTGTCTTCCTCCCGACTGGGCAAGTTCACATAAGATAGAATATATGTGTGGCTATTTGGAAGGCGAACCGGCGAGTCGCATGAGGTCGGCAGCGCGTCACTGCAAGTCCACTCGGGAGTTTCGACAAGCCTTTCTGTCCGCCTATAGGTCGGAAGCGGCACAAGATAGGGTCAAACATGGCATAATTATGCTGCCAAATTTGAACCAGTCTGGTTTCGGCAGCCCTGCACGCCTATTCGACCACATGCTGCAGGCAAATCAATTTTTATACGACCCATACGGGCCTGCGGAACTAATTAGGATATGCATCACCAAATTGCCGATGCACTTGCGCCACGTCATTCTTGCGAGACGATGCAAAGAGGACGTGGAAACGTTTAAAACACTTCTCCAAGAGTTGGAATATAATACAGCAGAATGCCCGCCTAATCAGGCACAAAGTTATTACGGGGCACAGCAGCGCGATCGCAGTCGTGGCCGTCGTACTAATCAACGGCGTGACTGGTCGTCGCGACGCGAACGGAACAATAATCGGGACCGGCCGTACAGAAACTGTGGTGACAGTCGCTAACACAGGTGGAACAACAGAAATGATCGAGGACGTAGACAAGATCGTGAACGCAACAGGTACGGCAACCAGCATCGTTACTACGATGAACACGGTGGGGGTAGGATTGTAGGCGGAGCCCCACATGATGTTGAAATTCGGCTGGCCAACCCTAGACATAATTCAGTAAATGGAAATGAACGAAACCGGCAATGACAAATGATCAGCCCAGAAGGCGCCAAATCGGAACAAATGAGCGACATGGCAAATGAGTACATAGGATTTATAGAGAGGAGAATGAATTGATTAGTTTAAATTTGTGGCGTATGCATTTTGAATATTATGTTAGTAAAAAAAAATAATGATAAAGATGTTTCTATGTGATTGATTGAAGTGATGTTTTAATTTTTTTCTTTCCTTGTGCAATTAGGATTTAGTTTGATTCAAACGTGAAGATAAAAGGTTTGTTTGTGAACGAGTAAAATGCTATTTATGTTTTTTTTTTGTGTCAATTGAAAAGAGTCGCTCCTGAGAGAAGCAAGATCGTTGCTGAATTAGTGCAAAAACTCAGGGGAATATCCGATCTGTGGGTATTATGGGTCTGGCAAACCCAAGTCCCCAGCTGTTAGTAGCCTTGTTTCCGATTTTCTGCTTTCAGTGCTACTATCTATCTATTACTATTCTATATCTGTCAGTATAAATGAGGATCTCTTACTACAGTATGCGTGCTGTATGAATATTTTAAGATAGGAGAACTCTGAGAAAGGAATGAGTAAGTTTGGAATCTTGAAAACAGGATGCGATAATACGATTGTTTAACCATTGGCTTCCCAATATGCGATGATATGTTAATATTGATGATATGTCTTTTTTTTGTTCTTTATAGCTGAGTACGTAAAGTGCTATCTGTGGATTTCGTAAGTATATTAATTCCCGTCAAGGTGAAAGAAGAATTGTGGTTTGTGTAATTTACGTGGCCCTGAAATATTATTGTGGTAGTCAAATACGAGCAGTTTTTCAGCAAATGGAGAATGGAACGGAAATATGGATCCTTTTTGTAGTCTTCACTGATGTTGAGCCAAAGCCTGAAAAATTATTCTGCGTTAATACTTGTCCTAGAAAAGCGACGTTTATGTGTTTTGCTGATGCTGTGAGCATTACAGCTTACTGTTTTCGCTGGTGCGGGATGCACTGCAGCCTATATGATTTGTACTGAGGAAGTTTCCCTCTTGAAGGTAGAGGATGATGAAATAATTTTGATTATGGGACCGAAGGAAAGCTTGGTTTAAGGTAATAAGGATGAAGCAAAACATTTGTCATTTAAACTACAGGAGGATTCGAATCTTTTGTGTCTGTTGTAAGTTCAATATGTTAAGATGATACTGTTTTACAGAATAGAGGTGACCGCAATTTTACCATTCACGAGAAATGAATCCAGAATAACCACCACAGGCGAAATAACTGATTTGGAAGCGAAAGGTAACGTAAAGAAGGAACGAAATCGAAGCAAAATGGGTAAGAAAATGTAGTATAACCTGTATAATGCAGATATTTTCAACCTTCTCAGAGCCATCTGTGTGATTAATTCTTGTGATAACGTAATTTTAGATGAAATTTTCTTACCGTCTTATGTGTGAATATATGAGTATGATAAATGTATAATTGCGAGTCTCTTTTCAGGTGTGTGAACTGGTATAAATGTTTTGGCGTGTAAATAACCATTGTTCTTTTTACTGTGTATGTTTAAGGAAAGTTTCTCCATATTTATCATGTGACAAGACGTAGGCAGCGAGCATCAAGAAGAGGACGAATTAGAACAATGTTGTAGTGGTATATACACTTTGCTGAAGTAGCATTGAAGTAGCTTGTTGGATTAATTAGTAGTGGATAGAAGTAGAATTTTGAGTAATGCATGTTTATGGGTAGTTAGTTTGTAGAATAGACAACAGGTGTGCATGTGTAAATAACATGTAAACCCTATGCTGTCCTGACCTATACTTGCAAAAGGCATAATCCTATTCATTTTAGTGAATTAATAAGTAGCACTTGATTTATTAAAACTTAAGTGAACCACATTAGTGACGTGGATTTAAATATTATATTGTCAGTTCATTTAATTTTTATTTTTTTTACATTGTCAAGTCATTTCATTTTTATTTTTTTTTACATTGTCAAGTCACTTAAATTTTATTTTATATTGTCGATTCATCTAATTTTTTTTATTAAAAAAAATTTAAGTCTCACTTTTGTTCTAAAATTGTGAAAGACAATACTAAGGGGTATTATGTATGACATTGTGTAATCACATAACTATCATAAAAAAATTTCTGTGAATTTAGGTGAGAACGTGAAAGCGAACCGGCTAAACTCTTACGAGACAGCGGGAGCAGCCGGACTAGTTGTAAACTGGCGGGTTTCCCAGCGGGGGACGCTGTCAACCGGTTCGGGAGCGCGGTCGACCACAAAAGAAGGGCACGCGGCAAACACTTTCCCTTGCACCTGGAGCTAATGGGTGGCCGCCCCGTGCGACCCTGCCTGGAGGCGATGACCTGAGATGGGCGAGCGGTCCACCACGCGGAAATCCATCTGCTGGCAACGCAACACACGCACGCGACCGTGACGAGACGGCCGCGGTGAAACGACAAAAGACGGGTAAAAGGGCGTGGAGCCTTTTGACAGGTACTGTCCAGAGAAACTTGCAGACGTCAACGACGCCTATCGACATTTCCTGACGGATTCCTACTGTCAAGCGACAGTAAATCATGGTTCGATGTTCTCTGGTCGCTAAGGGTGGCACAAAAGAAGAGCCATTAAGTGTCATCCTTGCCCAAGAATATCAACCTGGCGTGTCAATCGAGGATACCGCACGAATTTGACAACACAAACATGGAACCAAATCGAGATGTACGTGACACAGACCACCAAGAGAAACTTCATGAGAGGGCAGAGACGGCGGGATCGCACGCAACAGATGGACAAAAATCCCTACTGACAGCTGCGGCGACGAACCCTCCCCCTCCCCTTATATTGTGCCTCGGAACAGTGGAACAAGTGAGTGTATCAGTGAACAGTGATTATACGGTTCTTAGTTCAATCCATATACGTGTGTTTCTGTCACAGAAACTTTGACTCGTGTGTTTTGCAGGGATTCGATTTATTGGTGTTTATTAGACTGACTCTTGTATTTTGCAGGTGTTTTATTTATTGGTGTTTTTTATTAGATGTTGACTATTGTACTATTTTATTGATCAATGTTTGTTCTTGTGTGATTTATTAGATTTGTGATATTTTGTTTCGTAAATTCATTCAAGTGGCATTGCTTCGTTTATCAGTCAGATAGCTATTCATTCTCATTGGGCTGTGATCGATTACCCTTTGCATGGGGCATATTTATTGTGAGGAACCCCTTAAGGGTAACAATCACATAATTATTGTAGTTTCAGTATAATGACACAGTGCTCATTGTTTGCTAACTAATTGAAATATAGTAGAGTGATTAAATTAGTGCCACATAGTTATTTTAATTCTACAAATTATTAGTTTTATAAGATATAATTTTTTTGCGATAACCACTTTGTAAAACATGTTTTTTCTCTTATCTTTTTTTTGCTTTTGCGAATTGTGCATTGTAATGTTCTGCTTTATCATACTGATGTTATTTCATGTTCTTTTTTAATTGCTGTGGCACCTTTGCTATTTTCATAACTTTTGCTTGTTAATAAACAGTCATAAATTTTCCTGTGATCAGTTGGCTCTTGCAATGAGCAAATACTGGTGAACTCCATAAGGGTAACAACCAGAAATTGTTTTCATATGAATGACACAGGAACCATTGTTTTTACTTGCTGACCGAATTAGGTCTACACTATCTATTAAATAGGTGTCACAGATTGTGTTTTTCTTTTTCTGTTTCAAATTAGTAGATTTTAAAGATTTGTTGAAATTATTGTGTTTTAGCAAGTAGCTGGTGACCTTTTGCCTTTTCTTTACACTTTTGGTTTAAGTACGGCGTGAGAAGCCTGCTTGGGAATGTCTTAGCATGGCCAGAAAATTCCCTGCACAGTCTTTTCCCGGAGCGTTGGGGGTTATGAAAGGTCTCTGTTGGATTCCTTTCATGTTTGATTTCTTAAATCTGTTGTCATTTATGGAATAAATTCCTATTCTAAATTTACTGTGGCGTTTCTGACTATCTGGGAGGAGACTGAGTAGTGGAACGTGTTACTTTTACACACAGACAGGAACGATCTGTCACACTACTACACTTTAAAACACAGTTTATATGTAATTCATGTCACACAGTCTCATACGGAACCTACATCCGCTTTCTGTTATATACTGTATATGATAAGATACTGTCATCCCCATTCCCTTCTGTGTGAGAGGATGAATGAGCAAATGTGTTTGTAGTTGCATGCTTGAGGGTAGCAGACAAGGCTGTCTGCTAGAGAACAGTAGGACCAACGTCGGAACAGGTAGCTACGCTTTCTTAAAGCAGAGAGGTTTCTATCCTTAGTATGGTCCTGTCCGTCCGTTGTCATGTTGGTATAGGAAGTTGCCCCTCTGGCCCCTTCCGTTTGTCTTTGTGAGCCACCCTCAGGAAGCACGCTCAGTAGTAGGCAGGGGCAGTCTGGCGGTGGCGAGCGTCTGAAATGGTAAGATCTCCGGCTAAGCGCGTGTCTGCTAAGTCCGTAGGACAATGGATTTGTTAGGTTCAGCCTAACTGGGAATTTAATCACCTTTTTTCGGGTTAGCTCTAAAAAAATGTAAGGTTATCTTAAATTGCAGCGTAGTGTAATTCTCGTGTGAAGTTCATATTATTTTTCGGGAGTTGCTTTGTTACTACTTTGAGTAAAGTGGAACCACGTGTTGATCAGTAACTCTAACTAAGATCAATCTTAAATGCGAATGCTTGTGTGATTATAACGTCTCGTCTTAACAATATTTTGAATATAGGAACTTTTCTTTATGTTCAACCCACGTGGGATGTACTTTGCGAGACCAGTACCACGTGCTTATATAACTGTTTGACCCGTCAGGTTAACAGTAAGACGTCAATAACCAGTTCGAGGTTTTTCTTTTGTAATTTGCTTTTCGATCTAATTTATTTTAATTATCAAAATTATTGTGGAGTTATACGCTTTGTGTAAACCAAGTTGACCACGTGAAGCATGTGGTGTAATCATCAAAGTAGCCCTCAGCTATTCTTTTCGCGAAGATTTCACAAAGAGTTAATACGAATTTAGTATACCAGTGTGTGGTAATTACGTGACGGACAGGATTGTGCTACGAACGTAATTTCTTTGGGTGAAAATTTGAATCTGTTTGTAGTGGTTAACTTTCTCTTGCATGCGTTTCAACGTTCTTTGTGTGTTGTTTTATGAATGCAGTGTTGTATGCAGACTCCCAATCTTGGCTCCATATTTGATGTGTTCCGTAAGATTTTCACCATCCTAAATAAGTCACCAGCTTGTTACGAATAAAATTTAATATGCTGAAATTTCATGACCAATCTTAAAAATAAATTTCCAAATATAAACTGATTTCTTTCTTTTTATTTAAATTCTCCTTTTTATATATATATTACCGGTTGTTGTATCACTATTAAACGATTATCATTAATGTTAGTCTGCTTGGGAATTTGGTAAACTTGGACTAGATACCTGATGAAACAGTTCCCCAGTAATCCACGGTTAACTTCCCCAGACAGATCACAGCTTTCAACCCGCTTTCATCGTCCATCAGTACCGCTGTCAGCATACCAAATCAAAGCTAAAAACGTTACAAGCACATAACCCGGTGCATGTTTCTCTGTATCCATTGTGTTACTTTTTTATGCGTGACTATGTCCTATCTGTTGCAATTATCAGATGGATCTTGCTTTTGATGCGGGGTTTTTGTTTGCCTTTTTTTTGTGCAACTTCCTGCGGGTTTGCAACTTTTAGAATGGCGTAATTCCGGCCACAGTTCTGTCATGTGCTCCTTACAGGGTGGGTATGTGGTATCTGCCCACTTGTGTTTTTACGTTTTATTTTTTACTATGCATGTTGTGTCTCTCTCCACTTTTACATTTTTACATGTTGACTTCCATTTGTATCCCCATGATATAGATATCGTTTTGTGTATTCTCATACCATGTTACGCGACGCGCCTACCGTCGGATGGCTTGATGTATTTCTGTGCACTCCACCTCTAGACCGATGAGTTTATTTTCGATCTTCACGTTGAATGTCAATACCGTCACGGCTGCGTATAAAGTTTTATTATTTACTGACCTCACAAAATTTGGCGGTTATGATGATGTTCTTCTTGAGGAGGTGGCCGGTAGAGTTTTTAGTGATATTCCTGGCTATGGTGTTGTTTACGATGTGGACCGTGATTCTAAGTGTGGCACTGCCATTTTATACAAAGACTCGTTAGAGCCACAAGATGTTCAGGTGATGCCTAACGGCCGTGCTATTGTGAGTACGATCAGAGGAGTCCGTGTTGTAAATATCTATGCGGCGTCGGGCTCGGACAAGCGCCGTGACCGGTCGCGCTTTTTTAGCTCTGAGATTTGTCCTTTTTTAACAACTTGTCGTCCACTTGTGGTAGGGGGGGGGGATTTTAACTGTGTTGTTGATGCTGCAGATGTGAGTACCGCTCCCACACTGTGTCAAGAACTTGCCGCGTTGATTACTGCTGCTGATTTGTGTGATACTTGGCGACATTTCCACCCACGTCGCACTGTATTCACGCACATCTACAACACCGGGGGCAGTCGCCTTGACCGTATTTATGTATCTCGCGCCCTCAAGGATGCTCTCCGTCGTGTTGACGCGCTCCCCGTGGCGTTCAGTGATCACTGCGGCTACGTTTGTGATGTGCGGCTGCAGGGTGGAGCTGCGGCTCCTGTCCCGCGGCTTTGGAAGCTAAATGTCACTCACTTGCCGAAGGACGGTTTCCGGCTGACTATTACGGCTGTGTGGGAATCTTGCGTTCAAAAAGTTGGCAATTACCCCTCGACGCTTGATTGGTGGTTGGCGTTACCTAAGCCTCAGCTACGTCGTGCCGCGCAAGCGTTCAGTCGCGAGGAGTCGTACTGGAGGAACCGTAAGCTCGACTTTTACCAGCAGTGTCTTAGGGATGCTCTCGACGCCCCTATTGACCAATATGGTAACCTCCGTCTGCGGCTCAATCGCATTAAGAGCAAGATTCTGGGGATTCATCGCGAAAGGGCGAAAGGTTACATAGTCCGTAGTCGTTTTGCGGGCGCCGTTGAGGAGCATCCGACGACTTTTTATTAGGCGAAGGAGAGACGCTTGGCGTCTACGAAATGTGTTCGGAGTTTGTTAACAGATGATGGCGATCGCCTCGGTGGCTGGCGGGATATGGTTGCTCACGTCACTGCTTATTATTCTGCGTTGTTTTCCAACTATGATGGTGATGGCATCGCCACTGCCGCCTGTTTAGACGAGCTGCGTTGTTTTTTAACGGACGACGATCGCGCCGACTAAACTGCAGGGTTGTTGCCACAAGATGTTTTTTCGATATTGAAGGCGTGTCCCAAAGGGAAGTCTCCAGGGCCCGACGGAATTTTATCTCGCCGTCTGGGACATTATTGGGGGCATGTTCACTTCATTGATTAACGAAGTCCTTCGTGGTGTGGCAGTACCCAGCCGTTTTATGGACGGTAGGGTGGTGCTTATTCCTAAGAAGGAAGGAGACTGTCGCGTCCAAGACCTGCGGCCTATCACCTTATTAAATGCCGACTATAAGATCGTTGCGAGGTGCGTGGCTGACAAGTTGAAATCTGTCATGGATAAGGTTATTGCTGCTCCTCAGTCGTGTGGAGTACGGCGTCGTAACATCTTTACTGCGGCTTCTGCATACAGGGACGTTGTCTGTTGAGCAGCGGCTCCTGTTGACTTCGCCAACGCCTTTGATCGTGTCAGCCACGACTACCTCATTCAGGTCATGTCGCGCATGGGTTTTGGTCTCAAATTTCTGGAAGTGGTACGCAACTTACATACGGGAGCTCGGTCGGTCGTCATTGTCAATGGCTGGCCGACCGTGCCTCTTCCGATACGTCGTTCTGTTCGACACGGTTGTCCGTTGTCGATGTTTTACTTTGTGCTTGCCATCGATCCACTGCTGCGAGCTCTCGACCGTACACTCCATGGGGGTACACATTGGCAATGTGTCGTTGCGATGTTCAGCTTATGCTGATGATTTGGGTGTTTTGGTAGCGCATACGGCGGATATTGATGCAACTCGAGTGTTACTGGACCGTTATGAACAGGCTTCTGGTGCCCGGATAAACGCACGGAAAACTGTGCTCCTTCCACTAGCGTTGCACGGTGTTGACGACCGAAGGCCGTGGTTCCGCGTTGTTTCACACCACACCATTTTGGGTCTCGATGTTACTGCGTCGCCGCAGAACATGCAGGCTCGGAACTGGCGGTCACTCCTTACGGGTATTCGCATTCTTTGTCGGACACATGCTTCCCGACGCCTTAATTTGCTACAAAAAGTCGACCTCATTAACACGTTTATTCTTTCGCGGGCACGGTACATTGCGCAGCTGCTCAGCGTCCCGAAATTGATCGCACGTTTCGTCTCACGTGTTGTCTTCTGGTTACTGTGGCGTCATGAAATTTTTAAGGTGCGGGCGTCGGTCTGTGTCCTTGACAGATCCTTGGGAGGCCTAGGACTTGTGGATTTTGGACGTGAATGTGCGGCGTTGCTTGTAAACCGCACAGCTGCACTGCAGACCAGCTGTCCGGGTGGCTCCACGGCTGCTTTATTGGAGATTTATCGACCAGCGTCTGAGTGCGCCCCCGTTTCCGTCGCCGACATCCCGTATCGTTTGTCGTTCCTGCGAGAATATTATCTCACTCGCAGTTACGTTTTAAGAACGGCTAACGATCCACACTGTACCGCTCGGCGTCTCTACGCCGACCTGATGGGACGGCCGCCGGTTCCCAAGTTGGAGGTTCGCCTCCCTACTGTGAACTGGAAACAGGTGTGGGCGAACATCAATGACAGCGTGTTGCCAACCGACGTTTCGGCGTTGTGGTTCAAGTTGGTGAACAACACCTTATCGACCAACCAACGCCTCGCCGACATCCACCTCCTCGCCTCGCCCAACTGTGGCAGGTGTGGCGCGCCTGACACCAGGGAGCACCGGCTGCAGTGTCGGGCTGTTGCAGACGTGTGGTCGCTTTGTCAGATCATGCTCGCACTTATTCACAGAACTGTACCGGCAAATGTCACTGTGAATTCCGTTATTACACCTGATTTTAAGTATTTTCCACGTGCACGGCATACAACTACTGTGTGGTTATTTGGACATACGGTTTACGCCCCGATTGGTCTGGAACTGTCTGATGCATTTTCTTATTTGGCATATCTCTGGGATTGTTTTGTGACGGCGAAACGTAAAAAGACATACAGTGCAGATTTCGCGAACTATTTGAATGTCGCGATCTCTCACGCTTATACAAAAGTTCTGAGACTATGAAGTTTCTTTCTTTCATTTATTCATTAATTTGAATTTTTATCAATTTTTTTCCAACTTTGGACGCTTTGGCGTCTTGTTTGTGGTACTGACATACACATTTTCTTTCTCCATTTATGGTGACGCAGTTCGGGCCGTGTGTTACCTCCATGTGTAAATGCCTATTACTGCCACGACGGGGTGTAAGGCTAGTTCGCGTCCGTAGTAGAATACTACACGTGCACCCTGGGTAACGCTAAATGAACTAGCACTAAAGGCAACCAGATAATCCAGATAATCTTGTGCTGGATCTCCTGGTAAACACATGATGAGTGATACCGACCAAATGAACGATGAAGAATTGACTAGAGCACTCGGACCGTGCCTCCGAGTCTGCCACCTAAACATTGAAGGCATAAGTAGGAGCAAATGTGAATTTCTCCAGAGAGTTCTCACTCAGAACAAAATCGACGTAGTCGCGATACAAGAGACTCATGCGAAAAACATAGATCAGCTGGCCTCTAGAGGAAAAATCCCTGGATTCGAGATACTGGGAGCCACCTATCACCGCAATTGCGGTGTGGCAACCTACATACGAAATAAGATAGAAAACGCTTCCCTGTGTAAGATATCTACAGACAACAACATACATGAAGTTGCTGTCAAAATTGGCGAGACCACTATAGTTAACATCTATAAGCCTCCCGGCTGTCCATGGCCTCCAGAAGTACTCCAAGAATATCCCCACCCTGCTATCTGCGTAGGAGACTTTAATAGTCACCATGAGAACTGGAAGTACGCACGAAACGACCAGAACGGTGAATCCCTGATGAGCTGGAGTGAGGAGACTAACACCCACCTGATTTTCGACGCTAAGGACCGCGGAACATTTCGATCAGCAGCATGGAGACGAGATTATAACCCTGATTTATGTTTTGTCACTAAAAACAAAAACAGCCAACCGCTAGCCGCAACTCGTGAAGTCCTGTCTGATTTGCCACATAGCCAGCATCGCCCTGTTATCTTAAAAGTCGGAATTAACATCCCAATCATAAAATCCTTTCCTCGCCCACGATGGAATTTCCAGAAGGCAGACTGGGCCACCTTTGCAGAAAACCTTGACAAGTGTCTAGGTTGGATACCCCCGACTAGGGACAACTATGACAGATTTGTGAGCAGTCATCGCCACGGCTAAGAGGAATGTACCCAGAGGCTACCGGAAAGAGTACATCCCAGGCTGGAATGAGACATGCGAAGACCTGTACCAGGAATTTACCGAAACCAACAACCAAGAAACAGCTTAGACTCAGCTCGACGGGAAAAATGGATGGACACCGTGGAGAATCTAGATTTCACTAAATCCAGTAGGCAAGCATGGACCCTACTTCGTAACCTGGGAGGCAGTAAACGTAAAATAAAAGACACCCACCCGATAACCCCTAACAATGTGGCCGCACACACAGTTAGAACCTCAAGAGCACCAAGGGACAGAACACACACCACGACCGTCAAACGTGAATTAAGATCCTTAAAACGAAGGGCATCGCCTACCTCCGAATTTTCTCAGCCCATCACAGCGGAAGAAGTTGCAGCAGCCTTGTCAAAAATCAAAAGTGGCAAGGCTCCCGGCTTCGATGGCATCCACCCGGAATTCCTACTTCACTGTGGAAAATATACTAGAACATGGCTCGCAAACTTCTTAACAGATATTTTAGAATTGGGTAATATCCCACACCAGCTTAAACGAGCAAAGATTATAGCGATACCAAAGCCAGGCAAACCTAATGACATGCCCCAAAACTACCGCCCTATCGCTCTGCTGAACTGTGTCTATAAGCTGTTGGAACGTATCATCTACAACAGAATAAGCGGAAAAATTCTTGAAGTGGTACCGATTGAACAGGCAGGTTTTCGACCCAACCGCAGTTGCACCGACCAGATCCTCTCCCTAGCAACTCATATAGAGGCGAGCTTTCAGAAAAAACTCAAAACATCAGTAGCCTTTATTGACCTATCAGCTGCTTATGATACCGTTTGGCGACAAGGCCTGATATTTAAGTTGCTGCGGGTCATACCATGTAATAAGCTGGCCAACCTCATTGATAACATGCTCACAGATAGAAGTTTCAGAGTCATAATGGGCGACTTAAAAAGTGACCAAATGAAGCTCAACAATGGTTTACCACAAGGCTCCGTTCTGGAGCCATTGATGTTTAACCTCTACATATCTGACTTACCTGAAACCACTTCTCAAAAATTCGGATATGCCGACGACTGGGCAATAGCTGCAAGAGGCAGATCAATAGAGGCAACGGAAAACACATTAACTGCGGATCTAACAAAGCTGGGAGATTACTTCCGAAGGTGGAGATTACGGCCAAACGCGACAGAAACGGAGGTGACATGCTTTCACCTCGACAATTCCCAAGCAAAAAGAAAGCTCAACGTTCATTTCGAAAACAGGCAGCTAAACCATAATAATTACCCCAGATATCTAGGCGTCACCTTTGACACAACCCTAACATTCAAGGAACACCTACGTAATACAGCCGCAAAACTTAAAACTCGAAACAATATCATACAGAAGCTATGTGGGACCACGTGGGGCTCATCCGCGGCTGTACTGAGATCTTCGGCTCTGGGACTTGTCTACACAACAGCAGAATATGCCGCACCGGTGTGGCTAAACAGTAAACAAACAGGCTTGATCGATGCTCAACTAAACTACACAATGAGGATGATATTAGGAACAATAAAGCCAACGCCTTTACACTGGCTAGCTATACTGAGCAACATTCCCCCCACCGAACCTGCGCAAAGAGAACGCTCTCTTACGCGAGTATGGAAAAGTGCACAACAACGAGAAACTGCCAATCCATAAGGATGTTCTTGCCCTGGAGATGAACAGATTGCGATCCAGACACCCCTCTTTAAAAAAGAGAAAAAATATGTATCCTCTCAACCCGGATTATGGCAACCTCTGGTAAACGCGATGGAGAGAATCTGTGCCCCAAAACCTGCAGAATATGCCATGCATCAATGTCCAAGCACCAGGATTCAATTTGCGAAGGAAAACTTGGACGACCTTGAATCGAATTCGGACAAATAACGGCAGATGTGCAGACAGTCTCCACAGGTGGGGTAAAATCACAACCCCGAGATGTGACTGCGGTACGGACCGGCAGACGATTCGTCACATCGTGGAAGATTGCCGTCTGAGACGTTTTGCAGGAGACCCCTATGAGTTTCTGACCGCGACTGAAAGTGCAATAGACTATGTCACAAATCTGGAAGTTTGTTTGTGAACTTTTGGTTGTTATATACACTATTTTAAACACTTTTATATCTACAACTATATGTTACACACTGACTACTCTTTATTTCTGTGTCTTATGATTTTTATGTCTTTTTTATATGATGTGTTACATGCTGTAACGTTCCCTGGCATTTTCACAATTTATTTGTAACATATACGCCGATCTGGGCAAGTTTATATATATATATATATATATATATCTTAATATTACTGAATGTGGTATGAAATATGTTTGTTATTTTTATTATATTTTTTTGTAACATTTCTCTGTATTAGGATAGGAAATTTCTATATTTATTATGTGAATGTAAAAGTGTCAGTATTTGCGGTATCAGCGATATTTGCTGGAAATCGATTTACAAAGAAATGTTAATAATCGTAATAGTCGTGCCGTTGTTTATCTTTGGCATGTGGAGACTCTCTGTCGTTGTATGGACAGAGCAGCCAGTGGTGTGGACAGAGCCGCTAGAGTGAGGAAGGGTCAGTTGTGGACAGAGCCGCTAGTGTGTGGAAGGGTCAGTTGTGTGGACAGAGCCGCTAGAGTGAGGAAGGGTCAGTTGTGGACAGAGCAGCTGAAGTGAGGAAGAAGTGAGGAAGTGTTAATCCGTAATCGCTCTAGCAGACGCGATGTGCAGCTACGCTCGCGCCCATTAGACGCGCCTGATTCATTAACCCGCATTGTGGGCACTAAAGGTTGTGTATGCATCGTGGTTATCCAGCAGAGTTAAGATGTACTTCTTTTGTATCTGTCGGGACTTTGCCGCCTTTAATCAAAGCGTACGAATTAATGTGAGTTGACTTGTTGTTTGGGCTAAATATATTAGTATTCATTAAAAGTGTGAATTATTTATGTAAATGAGCATGCCCACGTCATATATAAATCACATGCGTAATGTAGTAGGTTTGATCAGTGATAAATGTCGGCTTGGCAATAATTAAGACATTTTCTGTTAATTAAAATATTCTTGTGTTCTATGGCTAGTGCCGGGATAAAAGTCAGTAAAAATATTTCACAAAAAGAAAAACCCACTGCATTCTGGAAAGTGTATGCCAAGGCCGAATGATTTAAGAGACTCAGTTCTTATCCAGATAGTACTATCCAATTAATATGAGTGCACGTAAAAATTTCCTTTAAATGTACGTAATCCTTAAGAAAGTAAAATTTGTTTGTTTATTACCACACGTAATGAAGAGAGTGGTTCTACAACAAAGTTCGCACTAAGGCAAATTAACTTTTAAGCAAGAAATAAAATTATTATTTCCTTTTTTATTTCTACGAAATTTCAAATCATTCATTCCAGTAATTTCGTTAAAATGGCACCCAGCGTGAAGCTCGATTCAATTTTAAAGGAATATCATTAAAATGGCGCCCAGCGTAAGGCTCGATTCAATTTTAAGAGAATATCATTAAAATGCCATAAGCTAAAAAATAAATAAATTGCCACGACTATTATGTTTAGGTTACGTGCCTGTTTTGCTCAGTCGCTTTGCTTTTACGAGTGCAGTGTCGCCTTCTTATGTGTTTCACTATTATTCTGCGGCATGATAATGCCACATATAAAAAAAATACACCGGTACTAAAAAAGAAAAAATAAATAAAAAAATACACCGGTTCTCGTCCGATCACCGAAGGTAAGCAACATCGGGCCCGGTTAGTACTTGGATGGGTGACCGCCTGGGAACACCGGGTGCTGTTGGCTCCATCTGATTTTTTCCTTTTTACGTCGCTACACCTGCCAGCCCTCTTTTCATACTAACTTTCAGGTGTTGACGATGCTTCCACAAGCATTTTAAACTACTGTATTAAACGTAAGATACGAAATTACAGCAATGAACTCAGTTTGAGCAAGAATGCGCGAAAGAAGAGTGCTAGAACGCCTCGAAAATAACAACACACTACGAATCGACAGATGAGTTCTGAAATACTTCACGGCCTACTGTTTTGTAGCAGTGCTAAATTCCACAAAGTAAATAATAATAATAATAATAATAATAATAATAATAAAAAGAAGTACTCGTCCGCGAGTGTCGGAGGCCGCACGCACCAAACGAATGACAGGCGGTGCATCGAGCAGCTGTGTCGCGGGTCTCACCAACGTTCGGCAGTCGCCTATGAGACGCCGAGCCGAGCGCGGCGCGCACGCCGCGACGCCTTCGAGGTGCAAGGACGTCCTTTGCGTCAAATGTGCCACCGAAAACGGCGATTGCGTGTGTTGGGAGAGGAGGCGAATGCTTCTTCTGTGGTGCGGCTACGTTATAAGGACGCCAACGGCCATACCATGTTGAGTGCACGGCTAGCGGCCGCTCTGTTGGCATCTCCGCGTTGCGTTCCGCTGTCGAGTTTCTCATTTTTGCGCGTTTTTTTGCATAGTTGTTAAGTAACAGTTCGAAAATGGAAAACGTAAACAGGTCGAACACATTGAACGTTATTTTCGACAAAGAAGCTGTACGCCCTACGGCATACGAAGCTCACGACTGGATTATTGACGAACTCGGTCTTACCGATACCGAAACGTACGGAGTCCAGTGTGGGACTTTATTACCGGAACCCTGTTTATGAAATTCAATGATGCGGAAATGTGCGAAAAAATCGTAAATGAAAACGGTGGAAAACCCAAGTTTAAATATCGTGACGGAAGCGTTTGCGACGTGACCGTGTGCCACGCGGGTTACGGTATTCGTCAAGTGCGTATTTTCAATCTTCCCTTTGAAATACCTACGCAAATGATTGCTCGTGGTCTCATGCCGTATGGGAATGTGCTTTCAGTGACGAATGAAAAATGGGGTAGTGGTTTCCGCCTACAAGTCTATAACGGAATAAGAAGTGTTCTTATTGAACTGAAACAGCACATCCCGTCCTTTCTAGTCATAGGCGGTTACAGGGCCTTTATATCGTACAATGGACAGCCACAGACGTGCTCGTACTACAATGCAACCGATCATTTTCGACAAAATTGTCCGAACAGACGTCGCCCTGTGCAGCTCCCGCTCGCCGGGGATAGCGCACAAACGCAGAAAAATTCGTATGCGTCTGCAACGTTGGGTGTTGCTCCGATTCGGCCCCCGTCACTTCCCGTGACAGAGGCTGCGTGCGAATCGTCTGCGACCCCAGCGAACACGGACAATGTCATGGAAGTAACAGAAATTGATGAAAAAGCCGCCATTACAGAAAATCCTCTCGGCAATAATGCAACAAACGTTACGGTTGTGGCTGACGTTCACCCCGAACCGCCAAACAGTGACGATACTGCATCCGATATTTTTCCGAACAACAGGCAAAATTCAGAGAGTGGGCGCAGCCCCGCTGCTGTCCCCTCAGAAAAGCGTGTTTCACGTAAAGACCCCAGTCCATCCCCGAGCAGGAGATCGATGAGCTATTCACCGAATAAATCTTCAAAAAGGAAACATCGGCGCGGCCGTGGAAACGGAAATTCGGATGCAACTTCTAAATCCGATCAACAATGCCCCGTGACAGTCGTCCCTGTTGCGTCGCCTGAAACAGAAGCAGAACGCCGGCGCGAGGCAACTGTTCGACACCTAAGGGAATTTCTAAATAAGCAAGAGAGAGAAATTAGCGTACAACCGCTCGTAACTGAGGCTGTATTATCAGCGCCAATTAAAAGAAAGGCAGAGGAAATGCACGAGTGTCGTGCTCCGCACACAGCCCACGTCCCGACGGACGACATTCGTGCCGTCCATGCATAGCAACTCGATTCGCCACATATGCACGTACCGATGGAAACTAACAATGATTCCTCCCCCCCCCCCCCCCCCCTCAGATCAAAAACGCAGTACTGTTTGGTCCGAAGGCGTCTAAATAAAATACATACTGGGTTGAAAATTAGTTTGCAATACTCGTCACATACAAAACAAACCATTCGCAGAATAAAATTATCGCCATTTATACCCCGTCTCCCGTAGCTAATGTTTCTGTTTCTTTCTCCACTTCTAATGCCTGTCTGTTATACCCAAATAAAAGATTTATCTATTCTTACCTTAAATATAAATGGGATTTCTGCAGTTCACAAAATTTTATCCTTAGTGGACTTTGTACATTACAGTTGTTTTGACGTAATATTCCCTCAGGAAGTTACCGTAAACATCCTCAATAACATAAATGGATATGTTGTTATTTATATCAATAATAATGTAAAATGCGGCACCGCGATTCTATACAAAAATTCTCTAGAGCCAGACAATGTCCAAACGTTGCCAAGCGGAAGCGCAATTGCGTGCAATATACAAGGCACGAGATTTATCAATACTTACGCCCCCTCAGGGACAGATAATAGAGGAATGCGCGCGGCATTTTTCAGTCACGAAATAGTTCCCTTGTTTGATACCACACGTCCAATAATTCCCGGTGGCGATTTTAACTGTGTAACAGACTCATCCGACCAGCACCCTACGGCCACTATGTGTCCTGAATTAGTGAAACTGTTGACCGCCAAAGATCTGCGAGACACGTGGCGCCTCCTCCACCCACACACAACGCAGTATACGCACATATACAATAGGGGAGCAAGCAGAATAGACCGCATATACGTCTCTCAACAGATTACAAACAATCTAAATAGCGTAGACATAATCCCTGTCGCGTTTAGCGACTATTGCGGTTATGTTGCTGAAATCCACCTACAGCGTACAAATGAAACACCTACTCCCAGGTTGTGGAAGCTTAATACGAAACATCTTGCCGCGACAGACTTCCGCTCGAAAATGCAATCTGTATGGCAGCATTGCCTGCAGAAAGAGAAAAACTACAGCTCAGCACTAGAGTGGTGGACTTTCTACGCAAAGCCGCAAATTAGGGTGATTGCTCAATGTTATAGCCAGGAGGTATCATCCTGGACGCAGCGCACAACAGAATTTTACCAATGCCTCAAAGACACGTTAAACGCCCCCGTCGGACCAAATGAAAATCTCCGCCTCCGCTTAAACCGTATTAAAGCAAAGATTCTCCGTATACATAACAGAAAAGGCGAAAGGAATTTTGGTCCGAAGTCGCGCCTTGTGCGCTTTGGACGACGAAGAACCGTCGTCCTATCATCTCGCGCGTGAAAAAACACGGGCAACACGCAAACACGTAGAATCGATAACGACTGCTGCAGGCGAGCGCCTTACGCGGAATACATTCTCCAACATATTACAGCCCACTACACGGACTTATTTCGAGACGTTGCGACAGACGACGTAGCGCTAAATTATCTGTTATGCGACCTGCAGACTGACATTTCGAACGCGGACCGAGAACAGTTGATAGCAGAGATGACAGTACAGATCACACAACCTATTGTACAGTCGTGCTCTAAAGGAAAGTCGCCGGGACCCGATGGCCTGCCAACCGAATTCTATCAGGTCTACTGGGACATCTCTGGGCAAAAACTCACCGACATAGTAAATGAAGCAATTCGTGGCACGGAAATTTCCGCAAAATTTCTGGAAGGTCGAGTTGTGCTCGTCCCCAAAACGCAACATACATGTCGTGTCCAAGATTTCCGGCCCATCACGTTACTCAATACTGATTACAAAATCGTTGCAAGGTGCCTTGCAGCGAAGATGAAGCCAGTCATGAACAAAGCTATCAGCTCCTACCAAACGTGCGGAGTAACACACCACAATATTTTCCACGCAGCGTCCTTATACCGAGACATAGTAGCTCACACGGCAGTCCATAAATTGTCGACAGCTATTTTATCCATTGACTTTGCGAACGCTTTCGATCGCATAAGCCACAAATACTTGCTACAGGTCATGACAAAAATGGGATTCGGCCGAGAATTTATCAAAATTATTGAAAATATTCTCACGGGAGCAAGATCAATAGTCACATTAAATGGATGGCAAACTAAACCGATCCGTATTTGCTGCTCTGTCAGGCAAGGATGTCCGCTGTCCATGTTCTTATTCGTGATCGCCATAGACCCGCTTCTCAGAACAATAGGCAGGACGTCAAAAGGTGAACAAATACACAATGCTTCCATTAAATGTGTGGCATACGCAGATGACGTAGGCGCTTTCATTGACCACACAGCAGACAGACTCGATACGCGCCTCCCCTTCACCAGTATGAACGTGCGTCTGGAGCAGCCATCAGTACTTCTAAAACTGTTCTACTTCCACTGGGTCTGCTAGCCACCGATATTGTCCGCCCATGGCACAGAGTTGTGAGAGACCACCAAGTATTGGGTCTAGACATAAGTGTGTGCCCGCAGAATATGCAAGCACGAAATTGGAGAAGAATTCTAAACTCCATTAAGGGCCTCTGCAAAAGCCACGCAACCCGGCACCTTAACTTGCACCAGATAGGTGAACTAATCAATTGCTTTAATCTCTCTAAGGCGTGGTATATGGCGCAATTGCTTAGCGTGCCAAAACAAATAGGACGCGCTATATCTCAAGCAGTATACTGGTTACTCTGGCGTCACGAAATTTTTAAAGTGCGAGCAACAGTTTGTGTCTTGGACCCGTCACATGGAGGACTCGGGCTAGTAGACTTCAGTCGCAAATGTGCAGCGTTGCTCGTCAACCGCACCGCTGAAATGCAGACCGGCTTTCCCGATGGATCGACAGCATCCTTGCTGGAAAACTATCGGCCAGAATCTGAAAGTGCCCCAGTATCGGTGGCCAACATCCCTTACCGTATGGCCTTTGTACGAGAGTATATCTTAAATAAAAGCTACGTCCTCCGCACGGCCACGGATCCACATAGGACAGCACGGCAGCTCTATATTGAATTGATGGGTCAACCTCCACTTAATAAATTGGAAGTTCGCCTACCTACTGTGAACTGGAAGCAAGTGTGGTCAAATATCAATAACAGTATTCTGCCGTCCGATGTGTCTGTGTTGTGGTACAAACTTGTCAACAACACACTGCCCACCAATCAGCGTTTAGCCGACATTCAGCTTCTCGCCTCCCCCAACTGTGGCAGGTGTGGCGTGCCTGACACCAGAGAACACCGCCTGCAATGTCAAGTTGTTTCCGATGTGTGGAGGACTTGCCAGTTAATGGTGGCTCTCATCACGCGAACTACGCCGGCGCACGTCTCAGTTGATAGTGTCACTGTACCGGATATTAAATATTTCCCACGCGCAAAACACAATACTGCTGTGTGGTTGTTGGGCCACACTGTATACGCCCTTATCGACCGGCAAATTCACGATGGACTCACCTTTTTGACTCATATTTGGACCAATATTCTAAGATCAAAAATAGTAATAAACACAAAGAATATTTTGCCAATTTCTTATCATCTGCATTGCATCATGCATATGCGAAACAACTGTAAGATGTGTCCAAGCCCCTCTTATTTGCATCAATTGTCTCTGTCTCGCAATTGAGTCTTGATGATACGTACACTGATTTCTTTCTTGCGTCTTACATGCAGTTCTATCAAAAAATAAGTTTAGATATATAGTTAGCGTCAGCTGGTGAAATATAACCAGTCTCCATTCATTTGTCTATCTTTGTTATGTGCCGGCGTGTAAACTAGTATACATAAGACCATTTTTGGATAAAAAGTAATAAAATGAAGAAAGTTACAGAAAGAGTAACTGAGTAATAGGATGCGGTTCCAGTTTTAATCAACTTTAAAAAAACAAAAAAGAAAAATCATACACCGGTTCTCGTCCGATCACCGAAGTTAAGCAACATCGGGCCCGGTTAGTACTTGGCTGGCTGCCCGCCTGGTAACACGTGTGCCCTCCCTACTGTGCGTCCCAGGTAGCCGAGGATTACCGGCCGCCGAGCCGTCGCCGCCCGACATCCTACCGCGCCGCGCCAGCCGTAGCAGTTTCGCCGTAGGCGTTCGTGTTTCGTGTTTCAACGAGTTGGTGAGTGTCCTACGAAAAAAAATGACAACGTTCAATCGCTCAAGTACGACGATTCAGTGCGCGTTTGATCGTGAACACGAACGGCAGTCCTCTTTTGATATAGAGGAATGGATGTTTCACGAACTTAAAATTCAGGAGGACGAGTTAGAGGGGTTGCAGCTTGATTTCACGCTGCTTAGCCTCTTTCTGAAGTTGAAAACGGACGTGAGATGCGAGACGCTTGTAAACGTAAGCGGTGGTGTGAGCAAATTTAAACACAGAGATGGCCGCGTCAGCGATGTAAAAATCACGTACGCCGGACACAGCGTGAGAAACATCAAAGTCTATAACCTCCCGTTCGAGGTGCCAAACGAGGAAGTTGCACGGTAGCTCAAGCTGCATGGTGAAGTTCTCTCTGTAACGAGAGACTTCTGGGGTACCGGGCAGCGGTATAAAGTGGACTCTGGTGTTAGGTCCGTCAGGATGGTCCTAAGAAAACACGTGCCCGTCTTTCATTGTGATAGGAGGACACAGAGGTGTGGTCCAATATAGCGGACAACCACCGACGTGCTCCATTTGTAGCTCCACGGAGCACATGAGGAGCAGCTGCCCCAGAAATAAAAGAGTGGCTCAGCTGCCGCGTGAAAACGCGGACAACGCAGCGGAGCAGGCGGCAAGTTACGCCGGAATTTTGTCGGGCCAGAGCCCGCGCGCCAACGACGAGCCTGCCGTAGCGGAAGCAGCGGTGGCTGCCGCGCCAGCCGAGGCCGCCCAGCCGGCAACACCGGCCCCAGCGACGGCCGCCGCGGTCAGCGCGGGAGAGAAGCGGCACCTGAGCTCCGACTCGGACAACGAAACCTCAATGGAGGCCGAGCCGGCGGCCGCCCTCTCCCCCGCCGCCCGGCGGGTGAAGGTCACGCGCGCCGCCGCGCCCGCCCAGCCGTCAGCTGAGGCTGTCACTCACGGCAGCCAGCAGGCCGGGCCCAGCGCAGAGTCCACGCCCACCTCGTACACCGAGGCGCGCGAGATCGCCATCGAGAAGCAGGTGACGAAACTCGCCCGCATCTTGAAGGAGCCCGACGACGAACCGAAGGAGTCTAACGAGCAGCTGCAACCGGCGTCCAAAGCCAAAAGGCGGCGTAACAGGCGCCGAAGCCGCAGCAGCAGCTCAAACGACGAGAGGATGGAGACTTCCGACGGGGAAGCAGCGGACATCTCGCCCGAAAATGCGCGGAAACAAGCCACCGAACCGGAGGGCCTACTTCTACGGCCGGACCGCCCACAGCAAGTTCAACCCCCGCCTCCACATAGCGCTTAAATGCAGGAACGCTCTGGCTATAACGTCATCACGTGCAATGTAAATTAAATGAATTTGGTTGTAAAGATAGACGCCCTCACGGAGTTCCCGCAGCACCGAGCTGCCGATGTAGCGATGTTACAAGAAGTCGTCACCACGGACTCGGAACAAGTACCGGGATTCGACGTCTTCACCAACATAGACGCAGAAACGAGAACTGGCACTGCTGTAATGGTGAGGAATGGAATGGAGACAGACGACATCCAGACCCTGACTGACGGCCGCGGAATAGCGGTCAAAATAGCTGGGACCTACTTTGTCAATATCTATGCGCCGTCAGGCACAGAAAACAAGTCCTGGTACCAAATCTGTGCACAGAGCTGCAGGAACTCTTAGGAAAACTGAATCTACGCGACTCTTGGCGTCTATTACACCCCAACACAACAGAATTCACGTACTTCCACAACTGTGGAAGAAGCAGGCTTGACAGGATTTATGTGACCAGACAGTTGGCCGCCTCTGTATCATATGTAGAACTCTGCCCTGTAATCTTCTCCGACCACTGTGCCTACACTTGCAAGCTCCAGCTGGCAACGAATAAAATATCAGGAGGAAGATCAGCGTGGAAACTTAACACGCAACATCTAAGTGACGCCAAACTACAGCAGGAGATAGCGCTCACCCTAGAAGAAAGTTTACAGACACGACAACAATATCCGTCCACCACTCAATGGTGGGAAACCACAAATAAGGAAGATGCTGATAAGGCACAGTGCGGAGAAGCCTTCTGGAGGAAGAGCACGGCAGACTTCTACACGCAGTGTCTGAAGGACGCGCTCAACTGTCCTCCAGACGACGACCTGCTTCTCACGCGAGTCAGAGGAATAAAGGCGCGACTACTCAATATCAGGCGTCAACAAATGAAAGGCGTCGTCGTCCGCAGCCAGACACACGGCGCCACTGAAGATGAACCTGCCACACTGCACCACCTGCATAGAGAGAGGGAGAGGGCACAAAACAGAACTATAACGGAGCTTAGCGACGCAGCTGGCCGCAAGATAACAACTAGGAGGCACATGATGCGTCACTTAGAAGAGCAAAAAGTAGTTGTAATAATAACTGAAATTGTCAACGAAATTCTGCACGGGAAGGAGATACCACCTCCGTTCCTTGAAGGGACCATCACTCTGATACCGAAAACTAAGGCGCCAAAAACGCTAACAGACTTCCGCCCAATTACCCTCCTAAATGCGGACTACAAGCTAGTAGCAAAATGCGTCGCGGAAAATATGAAGCTCGCTCTCAAAAAAGCAATCAGCCCGTGGCAGACATGTGCAGTGTTAGGCAGAAACATCTTCGACGCCGTCTGCACGTACAGAGACGTTATAGCACACGCCGCATCCAACAGAGCGACTGCAGCGATCATTTCTGTTGACTTCCAAAAGGCCTTCGACAGGATCGGTCACCGGTACCTACTGAAAACGTTGACGAGACTAGGTTCTGGCCCCAGATTCGCTCAAGTCATCGAAAACATGTTGACAAATGCCACGTCACGAGTAACTGTAAACGGCTGGATATCTGCGCCGATAAAATTAGGGAAATCTGTGAGGCAAGGGTGCCCACTGTCGATGGCACTATTCACAGTAGCCCTCGACCCAGTCCTCAGGAAACTCGCCGCCTCCATTAACGGCTACAAGCTGCAAGACACCAAAGTAACCTGTATGGCATATGACGATGACTTGAGCATTTTTGTGGACGGAAAGGAGGACATTGACAGTGTCCACCCAATATTTGAATCCTTTGGAAAGGCATCTGGGGCGAAAACCAACCCTAACAAAACAGTGCTGCTCCCTATAGGGAACGGGAAACAGAGAGGCCAGACCATGGTACAAGGTGACCGACAGATATAAGGTGTTAGGTGTTCAGCTGCAGGCCTGCCCACTCAGAATGGCCGCAGAAAACTGGCGGATCATCCTCAACACCACGAGAGGGCTCGTCAGGACACACGCCAACAGAAACCTAACGCTGGATCAGAAAACGCAGCTGATCAACGAAACGATCCTGGCGAAGGCCTGGTACATGGCACAAGTCATAAACGTACCAACAGAAATAGGGAGGTCTATAGGAAGCGCTGTGTACTACCTGCTGTGGAGGCGGGAAATTTTCAAAGTGTCGCAACCCACCAGCACTCTCCCTAGAGAAGAAGGGGGGCTGGGCCTGATAGATGTCACGACAAAATGCGCTGCACTGTTGCTCCATCGAGCTCTACAAATGGAGGACAGAAGAGTAGACTGTACCACGTCGTCTCTACTGAAGGAACACAGGCCAAACTCCGGGCAAGCGCCGGTAGACGTCAGTAGAATACCCTACAAGATGCGCTACTTGAAGCAAATAATAATGGACAGTAGCTACATCACATCCACCCTAGCAGTGAAGGAGGTGAGAACTGCAGCGAAAATCTACCGCGCACTGAGAGGCAAGCAAGGCAGAAGCAGAACAGAGACGAATCTTCCAGACCACGACTGGCCACAAGTCTGGAAGAATCTCTCCGAGAAAGCCATTCCTCCAGAAGCTAGAGACACGTGGTACAAAGTCGTACACAACAAGATACCGACGAACGAGCGTCTAGCGCGCATCGGCATGCGCGAGTCGCCGCACTGCGAAGCGTGCAACGAGATCGACACCGTGGAACACCGCTTCACATGTCCGACAAGTCAGGCGATATGGGAGACGTGCAGGAAAATGGTGGCACTCATGAACAGGGCGGACCACCGAGCTATAGAAGCCACAGCCCTCACGATCCCGGCTGCAAAATGTTTCCCAAGACCCAAACGCGTCGCGACCATGTGGACGTTCGCGACGACAGCGCACGCCATAATCGCGAAAAAACAGACGGAGTGCTGTTCCTCACCGATCTCTGGGAGGAACAAGCGAGCCAGGCGGAAAAACAACTACCGGCAGACGTTCCAGAACTACCTACAGATAGCGCTGGACGCCGCCTTCAAGGACGCCCTCCGTCCCCACACGCCGCGACCGCCGCTGCCACCACCACCACCACCACCACCACCACCACCACCACCACCACCACCACCACCACCACCACCAGACCACGCCCCCCCTTAGCCCTCCACGCCCCCGTCGTCGCTGATGCAGAGACCCTTCAACGCGTCCAAAGTGTGCTAAAAGTGAGTGCGGTGTGAAAATTGTGCTGTGCAACCAGTGTCCGCAACGCAAAATAGTGCGACACGACGAAAATATCGTCGTCTCAAATGGAAAATATATAAAAAAGTGTAAATTAATTAGATGAGTGCTACGGCTACACATATAGCACATACCCAGGTAGCGTTCATACAAATGTGCGAAACATCACTCGCTACGCCGAAGATGACTATGTGAGTACACTAACAAAAGAAACATCTCTCTGCAATTCCCATCTATTCATGTTAAGCTTACCTAGAATATGTTTGCCCTCTTAGAGCTTTTTTTAATTATGTCAAATGTGTTCCTTATCGCCCTCTCTATTTCACTCCCCCTTCCCTCCCCTCCCCCCCTCCAATATCGTCACAAACGCAGACCCTGAAGAAAAATGCGGAACAGCCACATTAATAAAAGAAAACATCGAATTTGATGATGTACGCACAACACCAAACGGTCGAGGCATAGCTATCAAAATACAAGGCACGCTGTTCACCAACATATACGCCCCTTCAGGATCGGAAAATAAAACAACTAGAGCGAGATGTTTCAAACAAGATGTTTGTACGCTAATTAATGAAAACTTCGACAACCTAGTACTCGGAGGTGACTTCAATTGCGTCGTGGCGAAGGAAGACCAGATACCAACGGCCCATATGTGTGTAGAATTAGATGAAATAATCAGAAAAACTAAACTCGGACGTGTGGAGATTTAAATATCCAGACGCAACTGAATTTACCTTTTTCTATAGAAACGGAAAGAGTAGGCTCGACAGGATATACGTTTCCAAAAACTTGGAAGAAGCCATAGAAAGCCATAGAAACAGTAGAGATTAAGCCCATAGCGTTTTCGGACCATAACTGCCAAATTACAAAAATACTCCTCCCAGAACGGAAGAAAGGTCAACGAAAGAGCTTCTGGAAAACGTCCACCAACGATCTAAAAGACACAACCCTGCGCAAAGAAATCATCGACATGTGGACGGAATGCTTAAGGAAAAAATTAAAGACACAATCAACCATAGAATGGTGGGTAAAACAGGCAAAACCGTCGCTACGAAAAACCATTATAAAATACAGTGCGGAAAAAGTAATGTGGAAGAAATGGACCGCTGACTTCTACACACAGTGCATGAAAGACGTAATAAACACCCAAACGAACGATTACCCAGCCCTCCTGACAAAATTAAGGCGCATAAAAACAAAACTAATAAACATGCAGAAAGAACAAACTGAAGCAATAAAAAGAAGAAGCCAGCCATTATGGACAGTGGAAGAAGAACCGGCCACATTTCACCACGTACGCAGAATAATCCGAAGGACACAACAAAAACAGATCAAACACCTGCAGAAAGAAGACGGAACCACCACAGAAGCGTCAGCAGAGATCCTAAAGCTTGTACAGAAGTATTTCAGCCAACTCTTCAAGCGAGAAGAAACGAGCGAAGCAGCAACAGACACCTTACTCCACGACCTGCCGGACGTCCTGACAGACACAGGAAAGGCGGAGCTGGTGGCAAACATGGAAAAAGACGACGTGCACAACATTGTCAAATCCAGTGCGATTGGAAAAGCCCCAGGAATGGACGGAATTCCAACCGAATTCTACATCCAATACTGGGACATAATCGGCGACACGATCACCGAAGTCGTCAGCGACACAATACAGGGAGAGAAACTGCCAGAACACTTCACAATGGGAAACGTAACACTAATACCGGAAAAAGAAGCGCCCCGGAGAGTGGAAGATTACCGTCCCATCACGCTGCTAAACGCAGATTACAAAATAGCTGCGAGAAGCGTGGCGGACAAACTAAAAACAGTCATGACAAAAATAATAAGCCCTCAACAGACATGTGCCGTACCGGGAAGGACAATATTCGAGGCCATAGGCGAATACAGAGACTGCATCGGCATTACAGCAGTTAATAAATCAGAAGCTGCAATAATATCAATAGACTTCCACAAAGCGTTCGACCGAGTGGACCACGACTTCCTGTTCAGAACGATGGAAAAATACGGCCTCGGCGAACCATTCATTAAAATCATTAAGAACATCCTTACCAGTGCCACATCACAGGCGTCGGTAAACGGCAGAAATACGAAAGTCATCCAAATACCGAGATCAGTAAGACAAGCATGCCCCCTCTCGATTAGTTTGTTCGCCATTGCTCTGGACCCGCTGCTAAGAAAAATAGACGACACCATGACAGGAATCACGTTGCCTGGCACCACACTGAAATGCAAAGCGTACGCTGACGATGTTGGTTTCTTCGTGGGAGACAGGGAAGACCTCGACAAAATAGATCAAGTCCTTCAAACCTTCGCGCGAGCAGCAGGAGCTAAAATAAACAAAAACAAAACGTCCCTACTACCGATTGGCAACAAAAAGATGCAAGATGAAAGTACCTGGCACAAGGTTGTGGAAACACACAAGTGCCTAGGGCTGAAACTACACTCTTGCCCGATGAAAATGGCGGCACAAAATTGGAGGGAAGTGCTACACACAATAAGAGGACTCGCCAGAATGAATGGCAATAGAGAGCTGGATCTGTTCCAGAAGGCGAGGCTCATCAACGAGCAACTCCTGTCCAAAGTTTGGTTTCTAGTGCAAGTGTCCTACCCGCCCAAGGAAATAGCAAGGTCCATCGAAGGTGCAATACATTACCTCCTCTGGCGTTGCGAAATTTTCAAAGTGCAGCGGTCCACGTGCACGTTAGGCATCCACGAAGGAGGAGCAGGCCTGATCGACGTACAGAGGAAATGCGCGGCACTGCTAATACAGCGTCTGAGCAGCATTACAGAGAAGAACCCCAACAACCTCACAGCCGCCCTGATAAATAGGTGTCGACCCGCCTCAGAAGAAGCACCAGTAAACGTGTCAGCAGTACCGTACAAATTAAAATATCTAAGAGAAACTTCATCCAAAAAGGATACGTACTAGACAGCAGGGGACAAGAACCAGGACGACCAGAAAGCTTTACACTGAACTGAGAGGGGAAGTGAAACGGGACAAGATTGAAGCAAAGAAACCCGCGCACAACTGGAAACAAATGTGGCTCAATCTGCACGAAAGCACACTCAATACGAACGTCAAAGCGACGTGGTACAAAGCAATAAACAACACTGTACCCACAAATGAAAGGTTAGCAGCAATTCACCTCAGACCATCAGGAAAATGTCAGACCTGTAATGAAAACGATACGCTGGAACATCGCTTCCGATGCGGAGAAAAGAAATATGGGAGACACGCAAAGCGATGCTGGCACTGATAAACAGAAGTACACCTGAAAGGATAAACATGGAACTACTAACCGCACCGGACATAAAACCCTTCCCACGACCAAAGAAACAAAGTACCACTTGGATCCTAAGTCAAACAGTATATGCAATAATAGAACAAAATCAGGAAGATGTCATGGAATACCTCTCGTACTTACGGGAAGAAAACAACAAAGCCATAAGATCCAAAAAATTCAAAGCAGAGTTAGCAAACTTTCTGAGAATCGCCATAGAAGCAGGTTACAACAGAGCCATACCAGCCTTCCCTGCGGACACCGCCACCCTGACCGTCGCGGACAGAGCCCAGCTGAGGGAGGATAGCGGCCACGGCAACGCCCACCGCCGCTTCAGCCCGCGCCACGCCTACAAGCCATCCGTCACCGCCAGCCCGACCGCCGCGGACAGAGCCCAGCTGAGGGAGGATAGCGGCCCACGGCCACTTCAGCCCGCGGCACGCCCACCAGCAACCCCAGGAAAACCACCAAAGTGCTTCTGTGAAGTTCTCTTTCAGTGCTGAGTGAAGTGTTTGTTTTGTGTCAAGTGCTACACCAATGCCATCGCTGATAATATTGAAAGAGAAATCAAAAGAAAAAGAAAAATCACCCCCCTTTACACCAATAATAAGCAAATAATCAATTGCCAATTCTATGTTTCTTGCGTTTTCTTTTCTTGTTTATTCCTGTAATACATTAGATAAATATTGTTCACATTTATTGTTGCCAGAAAACTCCAAGTAGAAAGCGTCAAGTCCTTTATCATAACACAAAGACAAACTCGGCAAAAGTTTCAATACAAACGGAAAAAGATACTAGCAATGAAATAAACGAACTATACACAATAATGCAATAAAAACAATAACAACGAAAATGGAAAACTGAAAACGAAATGTAATTAATTATAAAACAAACTTGCAATACTATATATAATTGAATTGAATAAAGTATTACGTATTGTAAAAAAAAAAGGTGCTGTTGGCTCTCATTTTTCCTTTTTACGTCGCTACACCTGCCAGCCTTCTTTTCATACTAACTCTCAGGTGTGACAATGATGCTTCCTCAAGCATTTTAAACTACTGTATTAAACGTAAGATACGGAATTACAGTAATGAACTCAGTTTGAGCAAGAATGCGCGAAAGAAGAGTGCTAGAACGCCTTGAAAATAACCAACCAACCTACGCATCGACAGATGAGTTCTGAAATACGTCAGGGCCTACTGTTTTCTAGCAGTGCTAAATTCCACAAAGTAAATAAACACAAAAAAAGTAATCAGCCGTACTCGTCCGATCACCTAAGTCAAGCAACATCGTCAGTACTTAAATGGGTGACCGCCTGGGCACCCTGGCTGTCTCCAGTTTTGGCTTTTTATTCGCTGCCCCTGCCAGCCCTCCTTCCATACCGCCTTTCTCTTGTCACAAAGGTACTTCCTTAAGCATTTTCAACGACTGTAACGTCCGTAAGGTACGAAACTCCAGTAATTAACTCAGTCTGAGGGAGAATGTGCTAACGAAGTTTGTCAGGAAGTCTTTGAAAACGAGAAAACAGTACGAATCGGCAGGTATGCTCCGAAATACGTTAGCGCCTATTATTCTGCAGCGGTGTACAGCTCCAAATTCGATTTGTAATCATACATTTATTCTTTAGTCGTCTCGCTCCTCCCGCAGACGTTTCTCGCGCTTGCGCTGTCATGGACCGCGACCCGAGCGGCAGTCGGGACAAGTCGGGACGGAAGCCGACAGGCGAGAATGCACCGCGCAAATTACGCAAATGTCTGGAAGCGCGGCGCGTGTCTGGCAGGTGGGAAAGCTTCCGCCGGTCCAGCAGGACACTGCCACAGCCCGCGCAGCCACCCCGCCGCCCGGCCGCCCGCAAGCCCTACAAGATGCGTAGGAGGCACGATCCAACGATTCGGTAAGTGACGATGACCACGTATAACCGCTCGAACACGACGTTGCAATTGCAATTCGATCGAGAATACGTGAGGCCGACGGCTTTTGAAATCGAAGACTGGATGTTCGACGAACTGCGTCTAGAGGAGGAGGAACTGGAGGGGCTGATGCTCGATTTCACGGTGTATAGTTCATTTATAAAGTTAAAAACGCTAATACGGTGTGAAACCCTTGTGTCCACACATGGTGGAATACGAAAATTTAAAATAGGGATGGCGCAGTGAGTGACGTGAAGATCTCCTCCGCCGGATACGGTGTGAGTCAATTGAAGGTGTACAACCTCCCATTTGAAGTGCCTTGCGCCTTTATGGCGAAGTAATCTCCGTTAATCGCGAGTTCTGGGGTGCTGGCCACCGGTACAAGGTGGACTCTGGCGTCAGAGCAGTGACGATGGTGCTGAAAAAGCACGTGCCTTCGTTTGTAACGATCGGTGGGCGTAGGGGGGGGGGGGGGTCGTGCAATACAACGGCCAGCCCCAAACGTGCTCTATCTGCAGCTCCACGGAGCACATGAGGGCAACGTGTCTGAGGAGCAGACGTCCGGTGCAATTGCCGCGCACAGAAGCCGCGGAGGCACCTCAAGAAATCGCTACGCTGGAGCGGTATCGCGCCACGCTCCACGTGTTCAAGAGACGGCCTCAGCGGAAGCGGCAGCTCCGTCAGCCGCCGCCACGGAGAGCCCAGCGGCTACCCCACCCCCTGCGCCCGTCCCTGCCCCGGAAGCGCGGGGGAGAATCGCCAGCTGAGCTCCGACTCTGAGGGCGAAAGTACAATGGAGACTGACGCAGCGCCAGCTCCCTCCCGCCCCCGCCCAGCCGACAGCCGCGCCTGCCAACAGCCCTGCCGCCCAGGCCGGGCCCAGCGCCGACGCCGCCACGCCGTACAGCGAGATGCGTGAGCTTGCCATCAAAAAGCAAGTCACGAAACTGGCCCCCCATTCTGAAGGAATCAGAAGACGAGCCCAAAGAAAACAACGTGGACGTCCCGGCCGCGGGGAAATCCAAAAAGCGCCAGAGCAAGCGGTGAAGTCCCAGCCGTGAAAAAGACAAGATGGACGTATCTGAAGCAGAGGAGTCAGATACGGCATCCGCAACCAGAAAGGCTACAACCCCTAAAGCAGAGGACGTAGTCCTACGGCCGGAACGGCCACAGCACTACAGACCCGCCTCCACAAAGCGACTAAATGCAACAGGGCTCGGGCTCAGTATATAGTGTAATTACGTGTAACGTGAACCGAATGACCACCGCACTAAAATTAGACGCACTAACTGACTTCCTGCAGCACAAAGCCGCAGACGTGGCTATGCTACAGGAGGTGGCCACGACGGCTATAGAACAGGTACCGGGATACGAAGTCATCTCCAACATCGACGCAGAAACTCGCTGCGGAACTGCCACACTAATCAGCCACGGCCTCGAATTTGGCGATGTGAAACGGCAGACCGACAAGGCGCAGTTCCTCACGGACCTGTGGGAGGAACACAGGAGGGCCAAACAACGCTTCAAGTACCGAGAGACCTTCCAGAACTTCCTGCAGGTCCCGCTGGACGCCGCCTTCCGAGACGCCTTCGACACGACGTGACCGACGCCCTCCCACAACACCCACTCCCCAGTCGCTGAGGACGTCGCCCACCGATCCCTCCAAAGCCCCGACGGCAAGAGTGGTGCAGCGCGGAAAGCGTTTTACGAAATGTGACAACGTGGAAGTTTATAGGTGTAGCAGTGCAAAAGTGAGAGTGACGTGTGCCAATTGTAGTGATACAGTGTCCAATAGCCAAATAAAAGCAGGCAAAGGAAATGATCAGATATAAATTTAGTGAAAATGATACAAAGTGCTCCAAGAAAACAACTAAATAAACAGTGTGTTTCATGTAATTGATGTGTTCCCACACTCACATGCTCTCCCCTCCCCTCCCCCCCCCCCGCTCTCTCTCTCTCTCTCTCTCTCTCTCTCTCTCTCTCTCCCCCCCCACACACACAAGGTACGTTTTTCCTTTCTCTTATTTTTGTTTTTGTTCTTTGATTTGTTTTGTTATGTTTTTATTCCTGTGCTGTATGCATGTATAAATATAAATTTTTGCCCATCATGTGCCTAACGTAGCAGGCCTCCTTGCAACTAACAATTTTAACATTAGACATTCTTTGCACCAAATTCCGTGAAAACTGTTGCGTCCACCCTTATGCAGTACATTATTAATCTCCTGCATTCACAAATTTGCACACATAGATGTTTCTGGTCTAGATTCCCCATTTCGGCTTTGGCAAACATATAGCGACCATGCGAAAATAGGTGCATCTCAAATACCATAGAGGAAAAATAGTGTTTCTTTTTTCATTTTAAATTCAAAAGTAAAAAAAAAACACAAAAAACCCAAGTAACGCAAGTAACGCAAGTTTTGTAATTAAAAAGTCATAAACAACAGACAGGAAGAATCAATCTGAAGGACACTCAGTGAATAAAAGTGTTTTAACTCAACCAAGAGACTACTAAAAGAAAAATCAGAACAGAAAACGAGAAAATGAATATCACCGTTCAATAATCAAGCACACCATTTCATGTAAAGATCTGTAATTGTTAAAAATTGTAAATAAAAGTTTATATACGTTACAAAAAAAAAGTGCTGTTGGCTCTATCTCATTTTTTCCTTTTTACGTCGCTACACCTGCCAGCCCTCTTTTCATACTAACTTTCAGGTGTTGACAAAGATGCTTCCACAAGCATTTTAAACTTCTGTATTAAACGTAAGATACGAAATTACAGTAATGAACTCAGTTTGAGCAAGAATGCGCGAAGGAAGAGTGCTAGGAATTCCTTGAAAATAACGAAACCCTACCAATCGACAGATGTGTTCTGAAATACGTCAGAGCAGAGCCTACTGTTTTGTAGCAGTGACAATCTCCGCCTCCGTTTAAACCGAATCAAATCTATGATCCTCGGCATACATACGAAAAAGGTCAAAGGACTCTTGGTCCGAAGTAGCCCCTTGTGCGCCCTGGACGACGAAGAACCGTCGCCCTGTCACCTCGCGCGTCAAGACAGACTGGCACGACGTCAGGCGAGCGCCGAAAGCAGAAACCGTTCAACAATTCACAGCCCACTACAGGGCCTTATTACGGGACGTTGAGGCTGATGAAACGGCACTAAATTACTTGTTATATGACACTCAGACTGACAGTTCATACCGCGAACAATTGAGAGCGGAGGTGACAGTGCCATCAACAAATACATCAACTGTAGGCACACTGGCCCCAACAGTATGACCCTCCTCCGCAAAACCACTAGATTCAGACACATTGGCCCCATCACAATTAATATTAGTATCTAATATATCTGTTTTCATTTCACATATCTCAACAAGCTTCTTACCGTTACTTACAGACCTATTTTGGTCACCACAACACTCCTCTACACTCCCATACTGTGATTCAGTCCCTGACCTGTTATCAATGGCCACCAAACCAATACTATCTCTATCAAAATTCCTATTTCTTTATCTTTATTAAAAACATCCCAACATTAATTTCTTCCCACTGGCATTTTAATCCTCTAACATATTTTTTATTAAAAATCCTCTTGTCATGTTCCATGAGCCAATTCCCCTCTATATTTTCACCATTTAAAATGGCATACATGCCACATATTCTTTCTTCCTTTCTACATCTATCATTATTGTCCTGTCTCCCTTTTATTCTGATTATAATTATTATTATCCCATTTCTTGGCCCTATTTTTTGCAGTTTGGTTTGTTCCAAAATTGACCCCATTTGACACAGCTCCTAGTTTAAAAAATGTTGTCCCTCTTGCCTACTATTGTTCAATCCTGCTCTGTCAAGTTCATTTTCCTGCCTTGACCTTGGCCCATTCCAATCATCTCTCAGATTTGTTTTCTTCATTGTATCTCCCCCCCCATTACCTCTCCAATTTTGATTTACATTTCTATCCCCATAGTAATTGTGCTGGTTATTCTCCCAATTTCTTTTTGCTCTGTTCTCCAGATTATTCCCATCCCTGTGGCCATTCTGGTTATTGTTATCCCAGTTCACATCTCTTCTGTCCCCATGACCTCTCTGATTATTGCCTGCATTATTTCCCCTTGAGCCTGGCCTACAACACATTGCCTGCTCCAACCTCTAAACAAAATCTAGAAACTTTTACACACAGTCAGTTGGGCAATGTATGAGTTTCCATTGTAAAGTCTCAGGTAACCTCCTCCTTAAATTGGATATTTCTGTGAACACTTCTAATGGTTGATCTAAATGCACTAATTTTTTTCAATTCTTTTTCAATTCTTCCCCCATGAACCATGGACCTTGCCGTTGGTGGGGAGGCTTGCGTGCCTCAGCGATACAGATGGCCGTACCGTAGGTGCAACCACAACGGAGGGGTATCTGTTGAGAGGCCAGACAAACACGTGGTTCCTGAAGAGGGGCAGCAGCCTTTTCAGTAGTTGCAGAGGCAACAGTCTGGATGATTGACTGATCTGGCCTTTTAACATTAATCAAAACGGCCTTGCTGTGCTGGTACTGCGAACGGCTGAAAGCAAGGGGAAACTACAGCCGTAATTTTTCCTGAGGACATGCAGCTTTACTGTATGATTAAATGATGATGGCGTCCTCTTGGGTAAAATATTCCGGAGGTAAAATAGTCCCCCATTCGGATCTCCGGGCGGGGACTACTCAAGAGGACGTCGTTATCAGGAGAAAGAAAACTGGCATTCTACGGATCGGAGCGTGGAATGTCAGATCCCTTAATCGGGCAGGTAGGTTAGAAAATTTAAAAAGGGAAATGGATAGGTTAAAGTTAGATATAGTGGGAATTAGTGAAGTTCGGTGGCAGGAGGAACAAGACTTCTGGTCAGGTGATTACAGGGTTATAAATACAAAATCAAATAGGGGTAATGCAGGAGTAGGTTTAATAATGAATAAAAAAATAGGAGTGCGGGTTAGCTACTACAAACAGCATAGTGAACGCATTATTGTGGCCAAGATAGACACAAAGCCCATGCCTACTACAGTAGTACAAGTTTATATGCCAACTAGCTCTGCAGATGATGAAGAAATTGATGAAATGTATGACGAGATAAAAGAAATTATTCAGGTAGTGAAGGGAGACGAAAATTTAATAGTCATGGGTGACTGGAATTCGTCAGTAGGAAAAGGGAGAGAAGGAAACGTAGTAGGTGAATATGGATTGGGGCTAAGAAATGAAAGAGGAAGCCGCCTGGTAGAATTTTGCACAGAGCATAACTTAATCATAGCTAACACTTGGTTCAAGAATCATAAAAGAAGGTTGTATACCTGGAAGAATCCTGGAGATACTAATAGGTATCAGATAGATTATATAATGGTAAGACAGAGATTTAGGAACCAGGTTTTAAATTGTAAGACATTTCCAGGGGCAGATGTGGATTCTGACCACAATCTATTGGTTATGAACTGCAGATTGAAACTGAAGAAACTGCAAAAAGGTGGGAATTTAAGGAGATGGGACCTGGATAAACTGAAAGAACCAGAGGTTGTAGAGAGTTTCAGGGAGAGCATAAGGGAACAATTGACAGGAATGTGGGAAAGAAATACAGTAGAAGAAGAATGGGTAGCTCTGAGGGATGAAGTAGTGAAGGCAGCAGAGGATCAAGTAGGTAAAAAGACGAGGGCTAATAGAAATCCTTGGGTAACAGAAGAAATATTGAATTTAATTGATGAAAGGAGAAAATATAAAAATGCAGTAAATGAAGCAGGCAAAAGGGAATACAAACGTCTCAAAAATGAGACCGACAGAAAGTGCAAAATGGCTAAGCAGGGATGGCTAGAGGACAAATGTAAGGATGTAGAGGCTTGTCTCACTAGGGGTAAGATAGATACTGCCTACAAGAAAATTAAAGAGACCTTTGGAGAGAAGAGAACCACTTGTATGAATATCAAGAGCTCAGATGGCAACCCAGTTCTAAGCAAAGAAGGGAAGGCAGAAAGGTGGAAGGAGTATATAGAGGGTTTATACAAGGGCAATGTACTTGAGGACAGTATTATGGAAATGGAAGAGGATGTAGATGAAGATGAAATGGGAGATAAGATACTGCGTGAAGAGTTTGACAGAGCACTGAAAGACCTGAGTCGAAACAAGGCCCCGGGAGTAGACAACATTCCATTAGAACTACTGATGGCCTTGGGAGAGCCAGTCATGACAAAACTCTACCATCTGGTGAGCAAGATGTATAAGGCAGGCGAAATACCCACAGACTTCAAGAAGAATATAATAATTCCAATACCAAAGAAAGCAGGTGCTGACAGATGTGAAAATTACCGAACTAGCAGTTTAATAAGTCACAGCTGCAAAATACCAACGCGAATTCTTTACAGACGAATGGAAAAACTGGTAGAAACGGACCTCGGGGAAGATCAGTTTGGATTCTGTAGAAATGTTGGAACACGTGAGGCAATACTAACCTTACGACTTATCTTAGAAGAAAGATTAAGAAAAGGCAAACCTACGTTTCTAGCATTTGTAGACTTAGAGAAAGCTTTTGACAACGTTAACTGGAATACTCTCTTTCAAATTCTGAAGGTGGCAGGGGTAAAATACAGGGAGCGAAAGGCTATTTACAATTTGTACAGAAACCAGATGGCAGTTATAAGAGTCGAGGGGCATGAAAGGGAAGCAGTGGTTGGGAAAGGAGTGAGACAGGGTTGTCGCCTCTCCCCGATGTTATTCAATCTGTATATTGAGCAAGCAGTAAAGGAAACAAAAGAAAAATTCGGAGTAGGTATTAAAATTCATGGAGAAGGAGTAAAAACTTTGAGGTTCGCCGATGACATTGTAATTCTGTCAGAGACAGCAAAGGACTTGGAAGAGCAGTTGAACGGAATGGACAGTGTCTTGAAAGGAGGATATAAGATGAACATCAACAAAAGCAAAACGAGGATAATGGAATGTAGTCAAATTAAATCGGGTGATGCTGAGGGGATTAGATTAGGAAATGAGACACTTAAAGTAGTAAAGGAGTTTTGCTATTTAGGGAGTAAAATAACTGATGATGGTCGAAGTAGAGAGGATATAAAATGTAGACTGGCAATGGCAAGGAAATCGTTTCTGAAGAAGAGAAATTTGTTAACATCGAGTATAGATTTAAGTGTCAGGAAGTCGTTTCTGAAAGTATTTGTATGGAGTGTAGCCATGTATGGAAGTGAAACATGGACAATAACCAGTTTGGACAAGAAGAGAATAGAAGCTTTCGAAATGTGGTGCTACAGAAGAATGCTGAAGATAAGGTGGGTAGATCACGTAACTAATGAGGAGGTATTGAATAGGATTGGGGAGAAGAGAAGTTTGTGGCGCAACTTGACTAGAAGAAGGGATCGGTTGGTAGGACATGTTTTGAGGCATCAAGGGATCACAAATTTAGCATTGGAGGGCAGCGTGGAGGGTAAAAATCGTAGAGGGAGACCAAGAGATCAATACACTAAGCAGATTCAGAAGGATGTAGGCTGCAGTAGGTACTGGGAGATGAAGAAGCTTGCACAGGATAGAGTAGCATGGAGAGCTGCATCAAACCAGTCTCAGGACTGAAGACCACAACAACATGGCAGAATTCCCTCATTGTTTGTCTTCCACTCGGCCCCTTCCCCCCCTATATACTGGTCCGTTCAGAAACGCGTTTTGTAACCTGCTCTGCTTAGCCTGACTCCAATATCTGTTTAAGAACATTTACTCAAAAACTGCATATGAGGTGAATTGATCAGAGCATTGATTTGCCCATGTCTGAGCAGAACGCTCTAACAATCCTTTACTACTATCACTCATTCCCTGTATGAAGCAGTCCTTGCATGCTGCAATAACATCTACAGCATGATATCTGCTTTCCCCTGAAAATGTTTTTCCATTGGCTATCTGCATTTTCCCCCCCCCATGAACCATGGACCTTGCCGTCGGTGGCGAGGCTTGCGTGCCTCAGCGATACAGATAGCCGTACCGTAGGTACAACCACAACGGAGGGGTATCTGTTGAGAGGCCAGACAAACGTGTGGTTCCTGAAGAGGGGCAGCAGCCTTTTCAGTAGTTGCAAGGGCAACAGTCTGGATGATTGACTGATCTGGCCTTGTAACAATAACCAAAACGGCCTTGCTGTGCTGGTACTGCGAACGGCTGAAAGCAAGGGGAAACTACGGCCGTAATTTTTCCCGAGGGCATGCAGCTTTACTGTATGATTAAATGATGATGGCATCCTCTTGGGTAAAATATTCCGGAGGTAAAATAGTCCCCCATTCGGATCTCCGGGCGGGGACTACTCAAGAGGATGTCGTTATCAGGAGAAAGAAAACTGGCGTTCTACGGATCGGAGCGTGGAATGTCAGGTCCCTTAATCGGGCAGGTAGGTTAGAAAATTTGAAAAGGGAAATGGATAGGTTAAAGTTAGATATAGTGGGAATTAGTGAAGTTCGGTGGCAGGAGGAACAAGACTTCTGGTCAGGTGATTACAGGGTTATAAACACAAAGTCAAATAGGGGTAATGCAGGAGTAGGTTTAATAATGAATAGGAAAATAGGAACGCGGGTAAGCTACTACAAACAGCTTAGTGAACGCATTATTGTGGCCAAGATAGCTACGAAGCCCACACCTACTACAGTAGTACAAGTTTATATGCCAACTAGCTCTGCAGATGACGAAGAAATTGAAGAAATGTATGATGAAATAAAAGAAATTATTCAGATAGTGAAGGGAGACGAAAATTTAATAGTCATGGGTGACTGGAATTCGAGTGTAGGGAAAGGGAGAGAAGGAAACGTAGTAGGTGAATATGGATTGGGGCTAAGAAATGAAAGAGGAAGCCGCCTGGTAGAATTTTGCACAGAGCACAACTTAATCATAGCTAATACTTGGTTTAAGAATCATGATAGAAGGTTGTATACATGGAAGAACCCTGGAGATACTAAAAGGTATCAGATAGATTATATAATGGTAAGACAGAGATTTAGGAACCAGGTTTTAAATTGTAAGACATTTCCAGGGGCAGATGTGGACTCTGACCACAATCTATTGGTTATGACCTGTAGATTAAAACTGAAGAAACTGCAAAAAGGTGGGAATTTAAGGAGATGGGACCTGGATAAACTGAAAGAACCAGAGGTTGTACAGAGTCTCAGGGAGAGCATAAGGGAACAATTGACGGGAATGGGGGAAAGAAATACAGTAGAAGAAGAATGGGTAGCTTTGAGGGATGAAGTAGTGAAGGCAGCAGAGGATCAAGTAGGTAAAAAGACGAGGGCTAGTAGAAATCCTTGGGTAACAGAAGAAATATTGAATTTAATTGATTAAAGGAGAAAATATAAAAATGCAGTAAATGAAGCAGGCAAAAAGGAATACAAACGTCTCAAAAATGAGATCGACAGGAAGTGCAAAATGGCTAAGCAGGGATGGCTAGAGGACAAATGTAAGGATGTAGAGGCTTATCTCACTAGGGGTAAGATAGATACTGCCTACAGGAAAATTAAAGAGACCTTTGGAGATAAGAGAACCACTTGTATGAACATCAAGAGCTCAGATGGCAACCCAGTTCTAAGCAAAGAAGGGAAAGCAGAAAGGTGGAAGGAGTATATAGAGGGTCTATACAAGGGCCATGTACTTGAGGACAATATTATGGAAATGGAAGAGGATGTAGATGAAGATGAAATGGGAGATACGATACTGCGTGAAGAATTTGACAGAGCACTGAAAGACCTGAGTCGAAACAAGGCCCCCGGAGTAGACAACATTCCATTGGAACTACTGACGGCTTTGGGAGAGCCAGCCCTGACGAAACTCTACCATCTGGTAAGCAAGATGTATGAAACAGGCGAAATACCCTCAGACTTCAAGAAGAATATAATAATTCCAATTCCAAAGAAAGCAGGTGTTGACAGATGTGAGAATTACCGGACAATCAGTTTAATAAGCCACAGCTGCAAAATACTAACACGAATTCTTTACAGACGAATGGAAAAACTAGTAGAAGCCGACCTCGGGGAAGATCAGTTTGGATTCCGTAGAAATACTGGAACACGTGAGGCAATACTGACCTTACGACTTATCTTAGAAGAAAGATTAAGGAAAGGCAAACCTACGTTTCTAGCATTTGTAGACTTAGAGAAAGCTTTTGACAATGTTGACTGGAATACTCTCTTTCAAATTCTAAAGGTGGCAGGGGTAAAATACAGGGAGCGAAAGGCTATTTACAATTTGTACAGAAACCAGATGGCGGTTATAAGAGTCGAGGGGCATGAAAGGGAAGCAGTGGTTGGGAAGGGAGTAAGACCGGGTTGTATCCTCTCCCCGATGTTATTCAATCTGTATATTGAGCAAGCAGTAAAGGAAACAAAAGAAAAATTCGGAGTAGGTATTAAAATCCATGGAGAAGAAATAAAAACTTTGAGGTTCGCCGATGACATTGTAATTCTGTCAGAGACAGCAAAGGACTTGGAAGAGCAGTTGAACGGAATGGACAGTGTCTTGAAAGGAGGGTATAAGATGAACATCAACAAAAGCAAAACGAGGATAATGGAATGTAGTCGAATTAAGTCGGGTGATGTTGAAGGTATTAGATTAGGAAATGAGACACTTAAAGTAGTAAAGGAGTTTTGCTATTTGGGGAGCAAAATAACTGATGATGGACGAAGTAGAGAGGATATAAAATGTAGATTGGCAATGGCAAGGAAAGCGTTTCTGAAGAAGAGAAATTTGTTAACATCGAGTATAGATTTAAGTGTCAGGAAGTCTTTTCTGAAAGTATTTGTATGGAGTGTAGCCATGTATGGAAGTGAAACATGGACGATAAATAGTTTGGACAAGAAGAGAATAGAAGCTTTCGAAATGTGGTGCTACAGAAGAATGCTGAAGATTAGATGGGTAGATCACATAACTAATGAGGAGGTACTGAATAGGATTGGGGAGAAGAGGAGTTTGTGGCACAACTTGACCAGAAGAAGGGATCGGTTGGTAGGACATGTTCTGAGGCATCAAGGGATCACCAATTTAGTATTGGAGGGCAGCGTGGAGGGTAAAAATCGTAGGGGGAGACCAAGAGATGCATACACTAAGCAGATTCAGAAGGATGTAGGTTGCAGTAGGTACTGGGAGATGAAGAAGCTTGCACAGGATGGAGTAGCATGGAGAGCTGCATCAAACCAGTCTCAGGACTGAAGACCACAACAACAATCTGCATTATTGCATAACCACCATTACTAGAAACACTACACATTTCCAAATTATATATTCTAGTAGTTGCAATCTCAAATTCTTGATTATTTTTAGTGGTAGCAGCTACCACCTATTCGATTTCCGTTTTGAGATTGTCAGCTGTGCTGTCCAATTTAGCTATCAGCACTGCCTTCGTCTCATCATTGCTAGCCACTATTTTTGCACCTAAGTTAAATAAGGTTTCTCTTGTCGGAAATACGGAAGCGTCCGATCCCGCCCGTCTGCTTTGACCCATGACGTCACAAATATGGCGGAAACAAAAACAAACACACACACACTTTCCACAAGAAGCGTAATGACACTAACGGGACAAGCGCGGGAAATGGGGTGTTTTGGGTGGGGGGCAAACTAAATATAAACAAATTTAGACGCCTTGCGTAGCTACAACGTGTAAGTGAAGACAGCCATGCATGAATACTCACCCACCTCCCAAGGGGTCGTAACCCCTGCAACCCATAGAAGATAAAGATGCTTCAGTAGCTGATTAGTGTTTTTTGTCTTTTTAAAAAAAATCTCACGGGATAGAACGCACAGCTCAGAAAGATAAATATAATAAACTAAAACAGAAATTGGAGGAAACAGATAATTAAAATGAGTAATAAGTGTTTTAAAATTTAAAAAAAATCTCAGGAGATAGAACGAACAGATCAGAAAAGTAAATGAAATAAGATAAAACAGAACTGGAGACAGCCACACTCAAAGCAAACTCCGCTCCGTCATGACGTCACACGACAACACCCTTACGTCACGGGTCAAAGCCGACGCGTGGGATCGGACGCTTCTGTCGACCCCACGTCAGTTCTTAAATCACCCACTGGTTTTTCTATACCACCTACTTGGCCCATCAATGACTTTAGCATTTCTATTATGCCAAGTTCAGCCTTAGTGGGCTCTGAGGCTCACTTTCGGCAGAAACTGACCCACAATCAAAGGGTGAATTTTTGATTTCCTGACCTAGCATCTTCCAAGGCAAGAGAGCTCAGAAAAACAAAAACAGATTGAAGCGCCTGCTACACAACTTAACTTGTGGCTGCGACTCCGCCGGCGGCCGGCATCGCAGGTTGTGCTGCTGGTACGGCTGGTTTCCCGGCGCCCGCTGCTCCGACTCCCCGCTGGCTCGATCGGAAATCGCCGGACTCTGCGCTGCTCGGCTCTCAGCCGTCGGCAGCGGCAGCTGCTGCGACCGCTAGCACAGGGGCGCGTTGGCGGGCTCGGCGACGATAATCGGCGTGCAGTTTAACTTTCGATGCGCTGTTTTCTGCTTGCACAATTCCTGCACAGCTTCCCTGGCCAGTTCACACGCAAACTAATTTCATTCAATTGCAAACTTTAATCCCGGACGAGAAACCCCCAATTGCGAGCTACTACGGACGAGAAATACGCGTTTGCGAGCTTCACTGGGTCGAGAAAACCATTTGCTACGTGCTACGGTTCCTCTCTATGCGCGAGATCGGAAGAAACACTGGTTGCACTGGGTGATCACAATAAATTTTAGTTCAAAGTAAAACTAGTAAAACTAAATGGCTCGAGCCCCCACTTGCTTCTGCACGAAAAAACTAAAAAACAATTACCACCCAAGCACCTACATAACATACATCCCCTTTCGGTCCGTAAAATGTGGTTGGACTTATTAATTAAATGGGCTACATTAGGTCTGAGGGGTGCCAACCACGTCCGCTGCACTATCCCCAATAATTTTAAATTATTGTCAAGTTTATAAAAACCAATGTTACCAAGCAGGAACAATTTTTAGTGAACAAAACACAATTTCAACTAACTGGAGTTTATTTTAACTTGTTCAGGACTAATTTGACTGAAATACTATTAAGTGTTCTTGATTCGACCTGAGATATTTACCGAGTTAGTTCAACAGCGCCACTCAAATATTAATCATAATCATTCAGCAATTTTTCACTTAATGTTTCTTTTTAAACAGCTGAAACTCCAAGAAGAACAAAGTTCCGAGCGGAGAATACTTCTCGAAAAATAATAATAAACCGAACACAATCCGAAGTCCAACCGCAAGCTGAAATCACTATGTTCCCCAGTGGTTGTTCAGAGTTAAAGTTCGACACGACTTCGCGGTACGAAAATATTCAAAGTTCAACTCGTGAGAAAACTTTTCACAAGTCTCACAAACGCACCTAAGAGAATTTTTCAAAGTCCAGCAGCACCCAACTGCTGAAAATCACAAATTCCACGCGACTTCGCGGTCCGAAAATATTCAAAGTCCAATTCTCACACGGACCTTCTGCCAGTCACACGAGCTACCCCTTTCAACTCAACTGAATGACTGCCCCACCAGAGAAAACGGCCGCCCTTAAAAGCCCTCGGTTTGAACACTCTGAAGTCAAATCAAGTTTGTTTGCACATAAAACTTACCTTTATACTTAATATAGTTGCAATAAAATGCATGTAATACTTCTATTCAGACGGAAGTTTTCCGCTGAATTCAGATTCATCATCAGAATTTCTGTTCGGGATCTTAAGCTCATGTTATTAAAATGTATGTGTTCTTCATATAAAACTTTTCGTTATTTAAAATACTTTCATGCATAAATAACTAATATTATTATTGTATTATCTATTTCCTTATGTCTTCTTTTCCGTAATACCGCTATCTTTATAGATCCTATTTTTTATTTATCAAAATTCTGCATTTTTAATCACGAGAAAAGCATTCCGGCTCCTCATTTGAATTTTTAAAACATGTGAAAAAAGTTATATAGATATCTTAATACTACTCATTCAGACCTTTCATTTGACACCCCGTTCGTAAAATTTTGTCAAAGAATCTCCAAGATGTCCAATTTACAGTCTTACTTAGTTATTACAGTATTCAACTTATTATAATTCAAAAACTACCAGGGCGATTGGAGGTGCGTTTATATGAGCACACCCGGCTAATTTTCTGCTTTAAAATGAGCATACTAGCTCCTTTGTGCCACATCAGGATCTGTTTTTATTTATTTCTACATCATACATTCAGTTTAGCTCTATGCTAAAAGCGGCCCGGAGAAAGCCCGCCAGGAGCCACATTGCCGGCCGTTGAGTTTCCCGTCACGTGGTTGGACGCCAAACTGACCGTACTCATTTTGAAGTACCGCCATCTGTCGGTCAGTGCCGAAACTAGGACGATTCTGCTGCTGTGAAGACGGCTGACACACACCCATCTTACAAGGAAACCTCCCCATCTCACCCCCCTCAGATTTAGTTATAAGTTGTCACAGTGGATAGGCCTTGAAAAACTGAACACAGATCAATCAAGAAAACAGGAAGAAGTTGTGTGGAACTAGGAAAAAAATAAGCAAAATATACAAACTGAGTAGTCAATGTGTAAGATAGGCAACACAAGGACAGTGTGCGATCAGGAGCGCCGTGGTCCCGTGGTTAGCGTAAGCAGCTGTGGAAAGAGAGGTCCTTGGTTCAAGTCTTGCCTCGAGTGAGAAGTTTAATTTCTTTATTTTCGCAGTTATGATCTGTCCGTTCGTTCATTGACGTCTCTGTTCACTGTAATAAGTTTAGTGTCCGTGTTTTGCGACCGCACCGCAAAACCGTGCGATTAGTAGACGAAAGGATGTGCCTCTCCAATGGGAACCGAAAACATTTGATCGCAAGGTCATAGGTCCCCCGATTCCTCCACAGGAAAACACGTCTGATATATTCTATACGACACTGGTGAGGCATGTGCGTCACATGACAGGAATATGTTGTCGACCCACCTAACTTGTACACTTGGCGAATGGGTAAAAAGATTCTTCTACCTTGCCCGATTTACGTTTTCTTGTGGATGTGACAATCACTCCCAAAAAAGTGATGAAAACATAAGAGTTATCACATAAACTGCAACAAATGAATGCAATTCTTGAGTTTCTCCCGGCGTATTTGATAATCAAAATATCCACGGGTGTACTGCCGGTCTACAGTGTTCAACGGGCACAATATTTTGGGTACTCAGAGTGGCAGATTCAACGTGCTCTCCGCCCAACCACTACAGCACAACCTGTGGATATGGATGAAATCACGAGGGAGGAGGTAGGCACTGCGTTTATCCCATATACAGGCGCACTCTCGGGAAAGATCGCCCGCATTTTGAAGAAACACCGGGTCGGAACTGTGTTTTGTCCTCCGAATAAAACTCGTGCACTGGTGGGGAGCGCCAAAGATGACCTCGGTTTGAGGAAGGCCGGCGTGTACCAGATTCCGTGTCAATGTGGCAAGTCGTATATTGGTCAGACGATGCGTACCGTCGAGGATCGATGCCGTGAACACCAGAGGCACACTCGACTGATGTATCCGAGCAAGTCAGCGGTCGCTGAACATTGTTTGTCGGAAAATCACGCTATGGAGTATGAACGCACGAGGATTCTGGTACAGACGTCGAGATACTGGGACAGCGTTGTTAGAGAGGCCATCGAAATTCGCACCAATGACGACCTCATAAATCGTGACTGTGGCTATAATCTTAGCAAGGCTTGGGAACCAGCGATTGGGTTAATCAAGAGTAAATCGAGCAAATGTATAGTTGTGACGACCACGGCGGACGGAGCCATCACACCGACGTCATCTCAGACGCCGTCGCAATCTGTTCCACCGCGCGACCGTGGCGCGGGGCGCGGACGGCGGAGTGAGCGCGCCGCGGGCGGAGGGTATTTAAATCCGCCGCCGCCGCGACCGAACCCAGTTCCACCTGAGCAGCCATAGTGTACGGATCTCCGTGCCGGCACGTTCACAGGAGCTCAGTCCGTCAGTTCACCTGATGATGGCGACATGTATGATCGCCGAAATATTGTGCCCGTTGGACACTGTAGACCGGCAGTACACCCGTGGATATTTTGAAATGAATGCAAGTTTCACAGTCGCACAGTTTTCCCTGTGCTCTGTCAAAAAATATGTTTTTAACTTTTTCAAATTTTTCCGTGGTTAGACCGTCAAATGCTGCATATGTCCAGGAATTTTGGAGATCGAAGTTGATTGTGTGTGAGTGCCTGAACTTTGATAATTGTCTGAAAATAAAAAATTAAAATTTTCTATCGAGGGAAGACTTGAACCAAGGACCAATCGTTCCACAGCTGCTCACGTTAACCACAGGGCCACGGCGCTACAGGGCTGATTCTCTCCTTAATGTTGCATATCTTCAGCATGGACTACTTGCTTATTTTTTTCATAGTTCCACACAACTTATTCCTGTTGTCTCGATTGATTTGTGTTCAGTTTTTCAAGGCCTATCCACTGTGCCAACTTATAAATAAAACTGAGGGGGTTGCGATGGGGAGGTTCCCTTGTTAGATGTAAACACGCCAGATTCTCGACAACCACTTTGCCTTGATTTTTTGCTACAGAAACTACAGTCTTCACATCAGCCCCCCAAAGCCTGTCACCTCACAACCGAAGGTTCTCGTCGAAAATTATGTGTTTCTTTTTGGCGAACACTAAAAGGTCAGTAGTAAGTATGCACGAAAAGAAAACCAAATAATAATATGTTAAAGTTTAATTCCATTAAATTTAAAAGATGTTATAAATACTTGGCTAATAAACCTTCTGTGTCATGGAGTAATTATTATAATAATTTTATTACGTTGTAGATTACTCCACATTGAAGTATTACGAAGTTTATATTATAGATGTGAGCTCCTTTTCATGAGCAATATGGAAGTTGCTGCATGAAAGAGCTTTTTTAGGTAACTAAAGAATGGGATACACCTCGGCGGCTTTGACCAGTGACGTCATATTTTAAAAAATGGCTCTGAGCACTATGGGACTCAACATCTTAGGTCATAAGTCCCCTAGAACTTAGAACTACTTAAAGCTAACCAACCTAAGGACATCACACACACCCATGCCCGAGGCAGGATTCGAACCTGCGACCGTAGCAGTCCGGCGGTTCCGGACTGCAGCGCCAGAACCGCACGGCCACCGCGGCCGGCCGTCATATTTTATTCGTAGATATTAGTTAGTTTATATATGTCAACTGAAGTACGGGATACAACCTACAGTATGTAAGTCGGCTGGGGTATTCAATGCCAAAGTTTCGTATATCGCTAATTTCTTTCCCCTTTCTCTAGTATTCTATCCTTTAGCTGACAGATCAACTCAAGAATAGGATACTATGACTTTCTGCTGCGAAAATCGATATATGTAAGATTACGTTTGAAATATGGATATACGTGCTATTTGTTCACGTTCTATTTTTTCTATACTACATTCCTTTGTTTGTCAACATTCGTTTTTGTTCAAATGGTTCAAATGGCTCTGAGCACTATGCGACTTAACTTCTGAGGTCATCAATCGCCTAGAACTTAGAACTAATTAAACCTAACTGACCTAAGGACATCACACACGTCCATGCCCGAGGCAGGATTCGAACCTGCGACCGTAGCGGTCGCTCGGGTCCAGACTGTAGCGCCTAGAACCGCACGGCCACTCCGGCCGGCATTCGTTTTTGTCTTTGCAGTGCATCATGTGTGGTAAATTGTGACATCATTTTTCAAAGCCGACGGTTGCATCCCTTTCTTCAGTATTCCTGCTTTCCTTGTGAATAATAAGCAGAAGTCAGTTTATCACGGATGTGAAAAAGTGTATCACTCGTAATGTACCAATGCTGCATGTATAACAAGAATACAGCTGCAAAAGAAAGAAAATTAGGTTTGGTCCTTCTCGTTGATAAATGCTGAGGAGAATAGTTCATTATTTCAAAATTTAGGTGACACGGTCAAGACAGAAGAGATACAACACCGTGGTTGTAAGACAGGTCGCAAGACTTTTCCTCATACACGAAATAAAGTCACTGCGCAAGGGCTCGGTAACAAAGTATAAGAGGAAACTGCACATACTTTTAATGAAATAAGCACATTTCAAAAATTGATTCAGGAATCAATTTTAATGAATTTTGTAACATACGTCTAACTTCCAGAGGTCAGTCACACTGCTGTATCATAACCATTCCTACTCTACTGTATAAATTACAATATAATGTCGACCATGATAGGACTTGTATAAAATTCGAATTATTCGCCTTCGACAGTTCTGATCTCGTAAAGATGGAAGTATTAACATTGTGTGAATGCAATTTTCTATAATTCTTCGAATGTGAGTGTACAAATACCTATAATTTTCCATTTCAAGAAAAAACTTTACGATATGTAAACGGAGTATATTCATAGGATAAGAGAAATTCTCGAAAAGTACCAGTAGTTAAAGAATATAATAATCGAAGAAGATGTAAGTATTACAGGCAACATCATCTAAGAATGTGCTCGTCTTTGGAATACGTGACTAGAAATTCAGTTAGTAATATCAATTGAATCATACTGGGCACATTTGCAACCACTTGCACGTTTCTTTTGTAAGCCTATTCTCAGTACTTCTAGAGAAATAGTTTTTCTTTATTTTTAACAGATAATTTCAGTATCAATCAATATTATATCGAATCGGCGATCGAGGGCCCTGTAGATCGTGCACCGAGCTCACAATGCTCCTCCTCAGGTGGCGATCTTCTGCACTGTGGATACAGCTGCCACGGACTCCTAGCTGGCAAAGATCTTTCTGTAGCTCATCCTCCCACCGCTTTCTGGGTCTTCCTGTCAACACCACTTTTCCCCGAGAGGTGTCTGGTCTCCTAACAATGTGGCCTGCCAAGCTTATTCTTCACTTCTCCGCGCTTTCAGTTTTTGAACGATGTTCGGTTGCCTCATCAGCTCATACAAATCTTGGTTCTTTCTACGTCTCCACCAGCTCCTTTCCTGGACAGGCGCGAAAATCCTTCTCATAATTTTTCCTTCGAAGACCAACAAGTCTTCTACATCCTTCTTTGTTGTGTTTAGGATTTCTGTCCCGTACCACAATACTGGCACTATCGCGGCATTGTACGCTTTAAGTTTGGTCTTAATTGACAGATTCTTGAATGACATTATCTGATTTAGACTGAAATAAGTTTTGGACCCATTCACAATACGTTGTTTTATTTCCTGTTTTAAAGAATTGTGCTTGTTGAACAATGTACCAAGGTATTTAAAATCTTCCACTTCAGCAAATTTCCATATCCCTACTGTAATGGGATGTCATGAGGGACTTCTCTTGATACCTCCATTACCTGTCTTTTCCGCATTAATCCGCAACTCGATCTTACTTGCATTTTGCGCTAGGTCCTATACAGTTTCTGCCAACTCTTCCTCTGATTCTGCCAGAACAGATAATTTCACTTATTAGAATAGCGTATTACAAGTAGTAGCGGATGGTTTAGCCGATTGTATCATTGTTAATTCTAGGTTTAGATGGAAACCATTCTGTGAGCAAACTACTTATGTACACAGCAATAAGTAATATCTCTTAGTAAACGTGAACATCACTCATAGAATTTAGCTATGGAAGTGATAAATAAAACTGAAAAACCGATCGAAATAACGCAGTCTGACGAAATGAATGTGCCGGCAATTGATAACGTGTCTCCAAAGGAAAGACTTGAGAGTGGGACAGATGATAAACGTACATTAAACTCAAATAACAAACAAAACTTTGCCGAAAATATACGACATAACGAAAACTCAACGATAAGCACTGGCCATGTGGGTCGAAGCCGAAAGCGCGTTCTCCCGCGATAGTTTTTATCGTAACGACTCAACGTGAATCACATGTTGCGCGTCCCGGAATTTTTTTTAAAAGTCATTCGTCAGCTGCTCTCACAAGTGATTAATTATCAATGAGGAAAGAATTTAGACTGAGTGGCTGCGTCGGGAGCGGCTGGCTCAGAGACGCAGAACCGCCCTGCTACGCTATTGGTGGTACATCAGCAGACGCGGCAAGTAGCGTAGAACACCCCTGAGGGTGGCAGCCTGCAGCGATCTCAGGCGGAATCATCACACGAAACAAATTACAGAAAAAGCGGATGCTAGGACGAGGCTCATAGCCAGAGCTTTAACGAAATATAGTTCATCGACGAAAGAAGTGGCTCACAGAACACTTAGTGGACAGACACTCGAGTAGCGCTCGACGGTCTGCGACCATCGGCGCACTGGATTGATATTGCCTCCTCCCATATGCGTCTCGGGGAATAACCGGAACTAGAAAACAACACAAATTAAAGCTAATACGGACATTTACAAACAATCATTCTCCCCACGTGATAATCGCGAAACCCCCCTCCTCCGGGAAAAAACGTTTGGTGGCTTGGGGAGTACAGGTGTGGATGTAGGTGTAAATCAGAAGGGGATACTGGTATTGGAATATGTGCCAAGAAAATTACGAGTAGTGTAATAGCTGCTAGAAGAAAATAGTACATAAGGCGGTTGCTAACTGTCAATGTTAAAATACTTAAAAAATATTACACTGTGTGCCGGCCGCTGTGGCCGAGCGGTTCTAGGCGCTTCAGTTCGGAACCGCGCTGCTGCTACGATCGCAGGTTCGAATCCTGCCTCGGGCATGGATGTGTGTGATGTCCTTAGGATAGTTAGGTTTAAGTAGTTCTAAGTCTAGGGGACTGATGACCTCACATGTTAAGTCCTATAGTGCTTAAAGCCGTTTGAACCATTATTACACTGTGTAACAGATTGCAATTTTCGTTCGACTGTTTCCGCTCATTCTAAAATAAAGGAAATCATCGGTATAACGCTCCTTATTTGCTTTCGTGGTTGGACCACTGCTTTTGTTTTTAATTTTTTTCTATTTTTTGTCCAAGCACCCACTTCGTACGGCCAAAGAATATTCCTAGGAGGTCCGGCATAACTGCCCTTACACTTCAGAACGCCTTGCAGCACTCTCAAAGAAACGAAATAGGAGCTTTCATAATTAAGATTTAGGACAGGTCTTGCGCGAAAGTTTTTGCCCATTTTCTAACAGGGAAGCCTTTTATACTATTCGTACGTTAAATGCAAATGAATGAGAGAAACAACTTATAATTTATAAGTATAATTTATAGTTTAGTACGGACAGGGACTGCGATTGTTGTGTTCGGATGCGAGCCGAGTTGGTGACACTTGGCTCTCAGCTTCAGGCTGTGATGGCTTCAGTTACACAGCTTGAGGCTGCAGTGGATGGGCACCAGTGTCGTGAGCCGGCCGTGGGGATCCAACGGACGTCCAGCACGTCCAGTCCTCCTATCGGCCCTCACCGGTGGCCAACCCAATTACTGCTCGCACTGAGGCTGACCCCTCACCTGTGGTCGAGTGGGAGGTCGCCCCGGGGCGAAGCAGGCGGCGAAAGACTTCCCTCCCCAGTTTGTCTGACAAACAGGTTCCAGGTGCTGTCTGTGGCTGACACTGTCGCTGAGCCAGATGTTGTTGCCTGTCCTGTTTAAGAGGAAACCACTCAGCCTGCAAGATATGGGCAATCGCAGAGGGTGGGATTATTGGTAGTTGGGAGCTCCAACGTTAGGTGCGTTATGGGGCCCCTTAGGGACTTGCCTGACAAGAAGGGTAAGAAACCAATGTGTACTCCGTGTGCATACCGGGTGGAGTCATTCCAGATGTGAAAAGGGACCTCCCGAATGCCACGAAGAGCACAGGGTGCAGCCAACATCAGGTGGCTGTTCACGTCGGTTACAATGATGTGTGTAACTTTGGATCACAAGAGATTCTCTCTGGTTTCGAGCGGCTAACAGAACTGGTAAAGGCTGCCAGTCTTGTTTACAAGATGAAAGCAGAGTCGACAGGACCGATTGCGGACCTCTGGTACAGAGCCGAGTGGAGGGTCTGAATCAGAGGCTCAGACGGTTCTGCGACCGCGTAGACTGCAGATTCCTCGACTTGCGCCAAAGGGTGTTTGGGTTTCTGGTTCCGCTAAATAGCAGGAGGCGGCTACACAGATAGCAGTGGCTATGTGGCGTGGACTGGGCGGTTTTTTTAGGTTAGAGGGTCTCGGGAAAACACACGCAGGGCTTCAGTCACAAAGGGAGCAGGCTGAACACAGAAGGAACGTAGATACAGGAACCACTGGTATAACAGCTGTAAACTGCCTTAGCTGTGTTGGGAAAGTACCAGAGCTCCAAGCGCTAATAGAAAGCACTGATGCTCAAATCGTTACAGGCACTGAAAGCTGACTAAAGCCGGATACAAGCTCAGCCGAAATTTTTGAGAAAAATCTAACGGTGTTCCGAAAGGATAGGCTAAACACGGTTGGCGGTGGTGTGTTTGTTACTGCTAGAAGTAGTTTATCTTGTCGCGAAATTGAAGTAGATACTTCCTGTGAGTTAGTATGGGCAGAGGTCATAATATAATAGTAGGATCCTTTTACCGACCTCCCAATTCAGATGATACAGTTGCTGAAAGGTTCAAAGAAAACTTGAGTTTGATTTCAAACACGTACCCGGCTCATACGATAATAGTTGGTTGTGACTTTAATTTACCCTCGATATGTTGGCGAAAAGCATGTTTAATTCCGGAGGTACGCATGAAATATCATCCGAAATTGTGTTAAACGCATTCTCTGAAGATTATTTCGAGCAGTTACTTCATGAGCCCACGCGAATAGTAAATGGTTGTGAAAACACATTTGACCTCTTAGAAACAAATAATCCTGAGTTAATAACGAGCATCAAAACCGTTTCAGGGATTAGTGAACACAGAGTTGTCGTAGCGAGATTGAATATTGCAATCCCCAAATCCTCTAAAAATAAGCGAAAAATATACCTATTCAAAAAAGCAGATAAAAATTCACTTGACGCCTTCCTAAGAGACAATCTCCACTCATTCCAAATTAATAATATAAGTGTAGACCAGATGTAGCTTGAAGGCAAAGAAATAGTATCGGCAGCAGCTGAGAGTTTTATATCAAATTAATTAACAACTGACGGAGCCAATCCTCCTTGGTACTCAAAACGAGATAGAACACTGTTGTGGAAACAACGAAACAAACATGCCAAATTTAAACAGACGCAAAATCCCCAAGATTGGCGATCTTTTGCAGAAGCTCGAAATTTAGCGCGGACTTTCAAATGGTTCAAATGGCTCTGAGCACTATGGGACTTAACATCTGAGGTCATCAGTCCCCTAGAACGTAGAACTACTTAAACGTAACTAACCTAAGGACATCACACACATCCATGCCAGAGGCAGGATTCGGACCTGCGACCGTATCAGTCGCGCGGTTCCAGACTGAAGCGCCTAGAACCGCTCGGCTACACCGGCCGGCAGCGTGAACTTCAAAGCGGGATGCCGATAACAGGTTAGACAACGAATCTTTGTCTCGAAACCAGGCAGAAAATCCAAAGAGATTCCGGTCGTATGTGAAGTATGTTAGCGGCAAGAAAGAATCAATGCCTTCTATGCGCGATAGCAATGTAGATACTATCGAAGACAATGCTGCCAAAGCAGAGTTACTAAACAAAGCTTTCCGAAATTCCTTTACAAAAGAAGACGAAGTGAATATTCCAAAATCTGAATCGAGAACAGAGTAACGTAGAAGTAAATATCCTCGGATTAGTGAAGCAACTTAAATCACTTAATAAAAACAAGTCTTCTGACCCAGATTGTATACCAATTTGGTTCCTTTCTGAGTATGCTGATGCATTAGCTCCATACTTAACAATCATATACAACCGTTCGTTCGACGAAAGATCCGTACCCAAAGACTGGAAAGTTGCACACCAATATTCAAGAAAGGTCGTAGGAGTAATCCACTAAATTATAGGCCCATATCGTTGACGTGGATATGCAACATGATTTTGCAACATATATCGTGTTCGAACATTATGAATTACGTCGAAGAAAACGGTCTATTGACACACAGTCAACATGGGTTTAGAAAACACCGTTCCTGTGAAACACAACTAGCTCTTTATTCAAATGAAGTGTTGAGTGCTATTGACAAGGGATTTCAGATGGATTCCGTATTTCTGAATTTACGGAAGGCTTTTGACACTGTACCACACAATTGGCTCGTAGTGAAATTGCGTGCTTATGGGATATCGTCTCAGTTATGTGACTGGATTTGTGATTTCCTGTCAGAGAGGTCACAGTTCGTAGTAATAGACGGAAAATCTTCGAGAAAAAAACAGAAGCGATTTCTGGCGTTCCTCAAGGTAGTGTTATAGGCCCTTTGCTGTTCCTTATCTATATAAACGATTTTGGAGACAATCTGAGCAGCCGTCTTCGGTTGTTTGCAGATGACGCTGTCGTTTATCGACTAATAAAGTCATCAGAAGATCAAATCAAACTCCAAAATGATTTAGAAAAGATATCTGAATGGTGCAAAAAGTGGCCGTTGTCCCTCACGAAAAGTGTGAGGTCATCCACATGAGTGCTAAAAGGAACTCGTTATACATCGGTTACACGCACAATCAGTCGTATCTAAAAGCCGTAAATTCAATTACATACCTAGGTATTATAATTACGAACAACTTAAACTGGAAGGAATACACAGAAAATGTTGTGGGGAAGGCTAACCAAAGACTGCGTTTTATTTGCAGGACACTTCGAAAATGTAACAGACCTACTAAGTAGACTGCCTACACTACGCTTGTCCGTCCTCTTTTAGAATACTGCTGCACGGTGTGGGATCCTTACCATATAGGACCGACGGAGTACATCGAAAAAGTTGAAAGAAAGGCAGCACGTTTTGGGTTCTCGCGAAATATGGGAGAGAGTGTCACAGAAATGATACAGGATTTGGGCTGGAAATCATTAAAAGAAAAGTGTTTTCCGTTGCGACGGAATCTTCTCACGAAATTCCAATCACCGACTTTCTCCTCCGAATACGAAAATATTTTGTTGACACCGACCTACATAGGGAGGAACGATCACCACCATAAAATAAGGGAAATCAGAGCTTGTACGGAGAGATATTGGTGTTCATTCTTTCCGCGCGCTATACGAGATTGGAATAAAAGAGAATTGTGAAGATAGTTCGATGAACCGTCTGCCAGGCACTTGAATGTGATTTGCGGAGTATCCATGTAGATGTAGATGTAGATGGTGTAGCGCTCAATTCCTGTCTTTCCAGAATGCAGGCCTTTTCTTCCTCACCTCTCCGCGCAAACGCTCAAGGACACATTTGTAGTGTTCCTGGTTATTTGTCTGTCCTCCAGGGGTAAATTCATGATGCACAATGTCGGTAGAATCGAAAAAAAATCACCAACATTGTCTTCACCTTTTATCGACTTTGCCATGCTTGATTTCGGTCGTGGTGAGCCTGGAGTCTTCCACTGCGAAGACTGCATTTTGGTTATACCCACGATTCGTCTTATTTAACAAATCTAGGTCCGATTAATCAGTTCTTGGCACACTTCAAGTCGGTATTATCTCTACTCACTTGAAATATACATTCGGAATGAATTTTGCGGGCACTCGATGTATGTTCAGATGTTCAGTTAAAATTGACTGAACTGCATAGAAACCAATATTAAGTTCATCAGACATCTCCGTAATTGAAAGTCTACGATCAGAGCGCACTAAATCGCAAACTTTCACAACATTGTCATTTGTTTTTGAGGTGGAAGGACGGCCGGACCATGGTTCATCTTCAAATGATTCGCGGCCGTTTTTAAATCTTTTGAACCAGACAAAAACATTTGAATGACTCGTATAATTATCTCCAAAAGTTGTGTTTAATAGTCCGTAAGTCTCAGAAGCTGACTTTCTGGTTTTAAAACAAAATTTCATACAAACTCGTTGCTCCATTTTTACGCCCATTTTCACGCAGACAGAATCCGGCAACAAGCCCTAACAGACCCACACTCAACCAGCTGCCACAACGAACTGAATAAAGGAAATGCAGTTTCCTGTCAGAGGGCATTCAAGGACAGGGCAATGACTCACTCCCCACCCTCCGTCTGCCTGCCCGTCAAACCAATAAGCAGTAGCGGATCCATTCTTAAAACTTTCCAATCACATCTTGTACGTTTCGTCTTTACTTTCATCAGTCTTCCCACGGTTTCATGTGGCTCGCCACGAATCCCACTCCTGTGCGAACCTCTTCCTCTCAGAGTAGCTCCTGCAACCTGCGTCCGCAATCATTTGTCGAAAATACCCCAATCTCCGTATTGCCCTGTTGTTTTCACCCTCCACAGCTCCATGTAGTACAATGGTTCCCAGCCTGGGGGTAAATGCCTTCCCCCTCCAGCCTGAGGGGTAAAAAGTAATTTTTGAGGGGTAAAAACAAAATGGTTCAGTCATGAGACTGTAGTACTGATTACATAAGTTCCCTATATATATATATATATATATATATATATATATATATATATATATATAGTGTGTACACTTCATACTTTTGACTTCACGTCAGAGACAGTAAAATTGTGAAATATACATCACATATGTTTAAATATCTTACGGAAACGCCGTCTCAGAGTGGTAGGTAGTTCCTGCAATAAAACAGATATTACTTGATTATTGACTTTGCAACAGTAAATAAACTAATGGATAGTGCAACGATACAGTAAGTATTTTATGGCCTCAACAGTGTTGTAGGACATACGCCGTATTATTATTCTTTTTATTATTATTAGCATTAGTAATAGTAGTGGTAGCAGTGGTCCAACAAAGCATTCGCAGACTGAAATCTTCGAATTTCTAGCGTTTCAAAAGTATGGAATCCAGCAATCAAGTGATTTACAAACAGCAGACCTAAGTATGGTGCGCACATTTTAATTTCGTTAGTTGTAAATGGGGGTGCGTAAGGTGTGAGTGCAGCGAGTGTCGCCAGGGGGAGGGGGCGTGGTTTGTAGCAGGCACCTGTCCGACCTCCATCTGGACAGTCAGCTGTCTCTTCTCAGAAGGCGTTGCAGCCAGCACTGTCGACACACTCAGGGTTGTTTCAACAACCTACAAGAGAAGGCTGCTAGAAATAAGCAGTGAAAATTCCTGCACTGACTAATTAGTTCCTAAACCACCTATAACAATAAGTAAAATTTACCTTCCGTCATTTTGAAAATAAAGTGTTCAAAGAAGATTCTGTTTCGTTCCTGGATTTAGTTAGGTGCTGATGTTCATGATGACCCTAGGGGCGAGGTACCAGTTAACATCTGACTGCATTCTGGGTTAGAGGTCTCAGAGTGGCTGGAACAGAAACCTCCAGCACCGTGCAAATTGCTCCCTGTTATCTGAACTCATGTCCTATGGTCTTATCCCTTCTTCTTGTCGTTTTTTCTCACAGCTGAGGATGCAGATAGGAGTGATCAGCACACCGCTCTCCCAGTCGTTATGATGATATCCTTGACCAAAGCCGCTACTATTCGGTCGAGCAGATCCTCAATTGGCATCACGAGGCTGAGGACACCCCGTAAAATGGCAACAGCACACGGCGGCCCGGATGGTCACCCATCCTAGTGCCGGCCCTGCCCGACAGCGCTTAATTTCTGTGATCTGACGAGAACCGGTGTATCCACTGCGGCAAGGCTGTACCCGTGCTAATTCGTTTTCTCACCAGTCCACCAAATTTTCGGCATACTCCTATACCGGAACACCTCAAACTCTTCGATTACCATCTATTCTGGTTTTCAAACTGTCTATGATGCACAACCATGCAAAGCTGTGCTCCAAGCGGACGTCTTCAGTCATTTCTCGCTCAAACTGAGAACGAAGTTCTATACTTGCAGACCTCTCTTGGCCTTGAATGGTCTCGCTGACTTTGCTGGTGTGCTTTTGATGTCCTCCATGCCTTGTCTGTGATGTGTCCTTTTGCTTCTAAGACAGCAGAACTGCTTCACTTTTTCAACTTCATGGTACCCAATTCCAATGTTTTAAAGTTTCTCACTAACCTCACTTCTACTACTTCAAATTACCTTCGTCTTCCTTCGGTTCTGTGCTTGGTAGACGGTTCATTCCATTCAACAGGCTCTGTGGTTGTCCCTTGCTGCAACAGAGGAAAGCAACATCATTGCCAAACCTTATCGGTAATATTCTAACACCTTGACTTTTAATTCCTCTCTTGAACCTCTGTTTTATATTTATATGACCTCCGTCAATGTTCGACGTCAACGAGCAGTAACCACTCTCAGACGATGGGTGGCAGCACTAGCAGTGGAGGGTATACGAAGCGTGTCTGGAGGACATCGGAAACAGTGCAGCCGTCATTCTAATGCGGAAAGGGGTGAGTTATCTGAATCCGAAAGAAGCACCGTCACTCGTTTCGGGCCGAGGGTGGAAGCAGTTCCAAAACGGCTAAGTTTTGTAAACTCTTCTCCCGCTGCTGTAGTTAAAGTATACTGCGCATGGCAAAATGCCCTACCTAAGTCTGATGCCGAAGCAACTGTCGTGCACTGTAGACCGTAGATGAGAGGGGTGAACGACAGCTGCGGGGATGTGTACGGGCGAATAACGGTGCGAAGGTCGAACAGCTGACTGCCACGCTGAATCGAGGGGCTACTACCAACGTCTCCGCAGCGACCATTCAGCGAACTTTGTGTAAACGTGCCTCTGCAGTGCCTTTGCGACGTGGCTATCGTCGCCATTGGCGGCGCAGTGTTCCCGTGTATAGATCTCTGGAGGCAACAGAGATCGACCTGGCCGGCCAATTTAATAAACAGCAACTAAGAATCTGTGGCAGCGCCGTGATCCGGGCTGTTCGCGCCACAGGTCCTTGACTCTTAGAATCGAGACTATGATGCTACTGGCTTCTGTTTGTTTTACTCCAACAGGTACTAGCCGTCTGTACTTAGCGACGAGTAGCAAAAACTGCGTTTACCAGCGTTACTGACGGACGCTATGTGATCAGGATATTGGCAGTGGACTGGGAACCCCAAGTATCGGCGAATGTAAATTAAAAGTGTCAAACCACGGCATGAGATAGTAACGAGGAAACAGACTTGCAGTCAATAAGAGGCACGATCGGATCGAGAAAAGTATGAGGTCATCTCGAGGTTAACGGTAGCATATACACTCAGGATCATCTCTTGCCTCAACAGCAAAAACTGTGGGCTGGACCTTACGTGACGCACACTTGGCTGAGAACTGTTTCGCGTGATGTAGTTTTGTACAGTTTGAGTATTTGTTCGCCACTACTTGGTGACGTCGTCTACATCTGACTGATGCCCCCTTCCTTCCTTCATTCGCGAATCTCGCCTGGGAACGTTCATTGTCAGAAACCTTCGTATTAGCTTAACTGACCTAATGTTCTGGTTGTGGCCATTTCGCGAGACGTATGTGGCAGCAAGTAGAAAGTTGCCCGAGTCTTCCCGGGACGAACTCTCTTGGTATCTCAACAGCAAATCTCTCCGTGATGCACAATGCTTCTCTCGTAGCGCCTGCGACTCGAGAACGGCCGCTCTCCCTCTCTCTCTCTCTCTCTCTCTCTATCTCTGTCTCTCTCTCCCTCCCTCCCTCTCTTTCCCGTTAATCCAATCTGGTGAGGCTGCTAGTATGGTCGGCAGTACTCGAGTGACTTATAAGCCACTTCTTTCGTGGGCTACTTACATTTTCTTAAAATTGTCCCTATGAATCTCAGCCTGGCATCTGGATTTTCAACAGTCTCCTTTAAACACCGTGATTCTACTTCAGGCCGCTCTAGACTGCTACTCGTAGGAATGTAGCAGTAGTTGCTGTCTCCAGTGGTGTGTCAGCAACGGTGTTCTTATGCAGTGGCGGACCTCTTTGTCTGTGTATGCGGATTGTGATATACTCACTGAAGTTCAGGCTCGCCAGCCAGTTCCTACTCCATCCATCAGTGCCCTGCAGGTTCTCCTTCAGCGCTCTGTAGATTTCTGCCGTTACTGCCCTCTAACAGACAGCGGCATCACCCGAAAACAAACAGATGCAACTTATCCACCAGAGCGTTTATTAATCGTGACGGTTTCTTGGGCTACTCCTGAACTCACATTTACAGTTGTCGATTACGTTCCGTTAAGAGCGACATGTTGACTTCTGTCGCCAGGGAAGTCACATGTCTGGTCGGACATTCGGTGAGGTCATTTTTCTCACTTAACGACAGTACGGGGCGGTGTTAGGCGCCTCCTTCAAGTTGAGCAACACGGCAGCTGCCTGAGCAGCGATGTGTGTATCTCCCAGAGAAACAGGGCGAGCTGACTTTCGAAAGATCTCTGTTTGCGGAATCCGTGACCTTTTCAGAGGAGATTTTCGTTCTACAGAAGCGTCATAATACGTGAACATCAATCAAGTTCCATAATTCTACAACAAACTGACGTTAACCATATAGGTCTATAATTATATGCATCAGTCCTCGGGCCATTCTTGAAAATGGGAATGAACTGTGGGATTTTCCAGGCACTTGGCACCGATTCGTTGCTCCAGTGGGATGTTGCTAGAAGGGAAGCAAGTCCTTTTGCCGGAAGATTAGTGAATTATTGGATTGGTGCTCAAGGTCGCAGAATTTTCCCATAAGTTTAATAAACACAACGAATACACAAAACAGAGACTTTAGTCATCAATAATATATTCCCCTTCACTACTTACAACAGTCTGCCAACGCTGGGGTAACTTTTCGATTTCGTGACTGTACAGATCGCCTGGTTGAGGCGAAGAACTCGTCGAGCGACGTACGTAGCGCATTTTCATCCGGAAAGGTAGTTCCTTAAAGGTTGTTCGACAGAGAGTTGAAGAGGTGAAAATCTAAGGGCACACGATCAGGTGAATAAGGCGGGTGTGGAATGGCTTCCCCGTACAACTCCTGTGCAGTGTTTCTTGTCAGCCAAGCAGAACGCGGCCGGTCGTTATCGTGGAGTAGCTAGCGTCACTCTACGCAGTCTTCCTGACCGTTGTTGCCGGAATGCGCTTGCAAGACATCACAGTAGTAGTAGAGCTAAGTTCGTACGGCCCCACTCTCCACTGTTGCCAAATTTATTGAAGATGGCGGCGATGACGTCATCCAAGATGGCGGCATGTAGACTTGGCAACAGCGCAGGACATCATCCAAGATGGCGGCTTTTGGCGGGAAAATAGGCCCATTAGGCTACCTCCAGTAACCTAACCTCCAGAAAAAATGGCGGGAAGTTTGAATTTTGGCAGGAAATAGGCCAATTGGGCTACGTCCACTAACCTAACCCTCCAGAAAAAATTGGCGCCAAATTCAAATTCCAACAAGATAACACATGCAAAACCTTACTTTTCTTTATTATTATTCATTATAATTCCTTATCATTCATTATCATTTGTTATCATTTATTATTATTAATTATTAATTATTATTATTATTATTATTATTATTATTATTATCATTATTTATTATTATTGGCCTACCTCCACTAGAAAATTCGCTCCGAATTCAAATTCCAGAATGATAATGGCTGCAAATCATACTTGTCTGTATTATTATTGATTATTATTCATTATTATTCATCATTTATTATTATTTGTTATTATTATTGGCCTACCTCCACTAGAAAATTGCGCCAAATTCAAATTCCAACACGATAATGTCTCGAAAACTGTACTTCTATTTATTATTATCATTTATTATGATTTATTATTTATTCAAGATGTCCGATTTCGGTTGGAAGGAAGCCATTTGCGTTTCATCCATAATAAAAAATCTGTCACAAATTCAAATTCCAACAACATAATCTATCACACGTACGAAATAGCCCACATCCTACGAACTTCCGCACTCATTTATCCTTTCACTGCTAAGCTATGAAAATCGCGTCAAATAATAAAGTGCACTAATAGTAATCTAATTCACATCCTTTGATTTTGTGTGCGAAAAAAGGGCTTATGTCTTTATTTCAAGCAGTACGATCATCACTCGTTCTCCAACACAATCAGTAAAAATCTTCGAGATCCTAGCGCAGTCTCCATGACGTCCACACTACAACTGAATTAGTTGAAATCGTCGCCGCACCTGGCCCCGTCTCCCAGACGTCACGGTCGCCAAGCGAGTGGCCCATAAACGCGTGCGCCACAGGTAAGGGAGCGGCCGCATCGCCCTACGTCACGGCCACTCCAGCACTCTCGCCAACAACGTTTTCGTGAACAGGTGAGTCTGCCCCCACCGACCAGTTGGCGCCAAAGCTGTTCGCTGGACAGGTTGGAACCTGTCTATGCCGACCGTTCACCGTCCACCACGTGACTTTGCGCAACCGAGAACGCCGTGCTACACTTTTGGCGCCGAAGTTTGCTCGACAGTCGAATCCGCCATGACTGTATAACAGCACGTTTGGTCGCCACGAGAACGCTCGCTAAGTTAATTGACTCTCTCTCGCGCGTGCGTTTTAACTGGACACTCGCCGCGCCGCCGGCCCGCTGACGTCCGACCGCTTACGTCACACACCCTCGATCGCCCCCTCCATACACGAGACGGACACAGTCTTCTGTAAATATGCCAACTCCCACATCGCGCATCTAACCTATCAATTACCTGAGTACTTAATTCCATTTCAATTTTAATCATATTAAATAATTCAGGTGACAATTTCGTATACGTATGCAAAGGTGTTCAACTACCTACTTTCAACTACTTTTCGAGGACCAGACCGCCATCTCTTCCTAGGAACCCTCGCAGAGTTTGAATTCTGTCACTTGCGCTTTCGTTACCAACCTAAGAAAATTGCGCGTAAAGAAAGGGCACTTCTACTAACCTCATCCACCCGACCGCCACGACCTCCTAGGATCAGGCGCCAAGTGTGAAATCTGCCACAGCTCAGCTCACTATCTCCAAATGACAAAATGGCCATGTGTAAACTCAGACAGCAACAGTGAACTACAGATAAAAAATGATATTCGATAAATACACCAATAGCAACCTGAATACCAGCAAGCAAAACAAAAGCAATTTCTGGTGATTTGATACTCTTGTACACCAGTCAATAGCTCCACTGTGCGATAGCGGTGGTAATGTTGCCAATGACAGCGGCACTAAAGCGGCATTACTAAACACGGTTTTCCGAAATTCCTTCATCAAACAAGACGAAGCGAACATTCCAGAATTCGACAAAAAATGGTTCAAATGGCTCTGAGCACTATGCGACTTAAGTTCTGTGGTCATCAGTCGCCTAGAACTTAGAACTAATTAAACCTAACTAACCCAAGGACATCACACACATCCATGCCCGAGGCAGGATTCGAACCTGCGACCGTAGCGGTCGCTCGATTCCAGACCCAGAATTCGAATCAAGAACTGCAGACAATATGCGTAACTTAGGAGTAAATATCCTCGGTGCAGCAAAGCAGCTTAATTCGCTTAATAAAAGCCAGGCTTCTGGTCCTGACTGAACATCAGTCAGCTTCCTCAGAGCATCCTGACAAAATAGTTCCATATCTAGGAATCATACACAACCGATCGCTCAATGGAAGATCCGTATCTAAGGACAGGAAAGTTGCAAAAGTCATTCCGGAACTCGAGAAGGGAAATAGGACTAATCCACCAGATTACAGATCCATATTGTTAACGTCGATTTGTAGTAGGATTTTAGCATACTGTGTCCGAACATTATGAGTTATCTCGAAGACAACCATTGATTTAGAAACAGGCAACACGGATTTAGAAAATGTCGTTGTTGTGAAACACATCTAGCTCTTAATTCCTGTGAGGTAATGACTGATGTTGTATGGGATATTAAACTAATTCCATATTTTTAGGTTCCTAGAAGGCTTTTGACACTGTAACTCACAAGTAACTTCTAATCAAATTGCATATCTCTATGTAGTATTGTCTCTGTTACTCAACAGGATTCGTGATTTCCTATCAGAAATGCTACAGTCAGTTGCTGTGACCGATTGGTTCTAGGCGCTTCAGTCTGGAACCACGCAGCTGCTATGGTCGCAGGTTCTAACCCTGCCTCAGACATGGATGTGTGTGATGTCCTTAGGTTAGTTGGTAAGCATAGGGGACTGATGACCTCAGGTGTCAAGTCCCATAGTGCTTAGAGCCATTTGAACCATTTTTTTAGAAAGGTTACAATCCATAGCAACTAACGTGAATTCATCAGGTAAAATAGAAGGGATGAATGGTGTATTATAGACTGCCTGCTGCAGAAATCTATACAAACGATTTCGGAGAGAACTAGAGCTGTCCTCTTACAATGTTTGCAGATAATCGCAGTAGTAGGGCAAAGCAAGTATCAGGGCGTTTTCTTAGAGCAGGTTGCCTACATCAGGAGCAAGTATACAATCGGGGACAAACCCATTGTTCTCTTTTGATTTTCTGGTCCTTAACCTATTGTTATGCTAAGTAGGTTATGACCCCCTGCAGATAATCTGTCCTTCCGAGAAACTGCTCACCACATTCCCCCTCCGCCTCTTTCCCCATCGAAACTTCCAATTCCCCCTCCCCCTCGCCAATGCAAGTACTTTTTCAAGCCTGAGTTATTTGAATAGCTCCCTCCCACTCTATCAGTCTGAATGACTAATTAATGGTAAATCCCCCAGCTGTCTCCTCCCACCACCCCACCTTGGAAATTGTCAGGTCAGTGCTGGAGAGGAGGGTATATTGCTTATTTATAAAAAGAAATCCAATTTGCAGGGGTTGGATCTCTCTTGCTCATCATTCTCTACTGTTTGGGAAGATGCAGGTCTTGTAAAAAGTTTTCAAAGAACTAATTAAACCGGTCGGTTTTTTTCTTAACCCAGTTCTGCAAGGAATATCAACATAACTCACCTCATGTAATTACACTGTTAAAAATCTTTTGATTGTGAAGCATCCCCAGGCTGCTTGGGATCCCATGAAGCAACTCATCTGTCAGCAGCCACACCACACGCCTGCCACCTTGTGCACTGCACAGAGCTGATGACGCGCTTATCCCCCCAAATAAAACCGTCAGGTGGCGACTACCCTTCATCTACATCTACATCTACGGGATTACTCTGCTATTCACAATAAAGTGCCTGGCAGAGGGTTCAATGAACCACCTTCATGCTGTCTCTCTACTGTTCCACTCTTGAATGGCACATGGGCAAAACGAGCACTTAAATTTTTCCGTGCAAGCCCTGATTTCTCTTATTTTATCGTGATGATCATTTCTCCCTATGTAGGTGGGTGCCAACAGAATGTTTTCGCAATCGGAGGAGAAAACTGGTGATTGAAATTTCATGAGATGATCCCGTCGCAACGAAAAACGCCTTTGTTTTAATGATTACCACTCCAATTCACGTATCATGTCTGTGACATTATCTCCCCTATTTCGCGATAATACAAAACGAGCTGCCCTTCTTTGAACTTTTTCGATGAAATCCATCAGTCCCACCTGATGCGGATCCCACACCGCACAGCAGTACTCCAGAATACGGAGGACAAGCGTAGTGTAAGCAGTCTCTTTGGTGGACCTGTTGTACCTTCTAAGTGCTCTGGCAATGAATCGCAGTCTTTGGTTTGCTCTACCCACAATATTATCTATGTGATCGTTCCAATTTAGGTTATTTCTAACCCCTAAGTATTTAGTTGAATTTACAGCCTTCAGATTTGTGTGACTCCTTGCGTAATCGTAATTTAGCTGATTTCTTTTAGTACTCATGTGAACAACGTCGCACTTTTCTTTATTCAGGGTCAATTGCCACTTTTCGCACCATACAGATATCTTATATAAATCATTTTTCAAGTCGTTTTCATCATCTGATGACTTTACAAGACGGTAAATGACAGCATCATCTGCAAACAATCTAAGACAGCTACTCAGACTGTCTCCTATGTCGTTAATATAGATCAGGAACAATAGAGGGCCTATAAAACTTCCTTGGGGAACACCGGATGTTACTTCTGTTTTACTCAATGACTTTCCGTCTATTACTACGAACTGTGACCTTTCTGACAGGAAATCACGAATCCAGTCACACAACCGAGGCGATACTCTGTAGGCACGCAGTTTGATTAGAAGACGCTTGTGAAGAACGGTGTCGAAAGCCTTCTGGAAATCTAAACATATGAAATCAATTTGATATTCCCTGTCGATAGCACATATTACTTCATGAGTATAAAGAGCTAGTTGTGTTTCACAAGAACGATATTTTCTGAATCCGTGCTGACCATATATCAATAAATCGTTTCCTTCGAGGTACTTCATAATGTTCGAATACTGTATATGCTCCAAAACCCTACTGCAAATCGACGTGAGTGATATAAGCCTGTAATTCAGCGGATTACTTCTACTTCCCTTTTTGGGTATTGGTGTGACTTGAGCAATTTTCCAGTCTTTAGGTACGTATCTTTCTGTGAGCGAGTAGTTGTAAATAATTGCTTAATATGGAGCTATTTTATCAGCATACTCTGAGAGGAACCTGACTGGTATACAATCTGGAACGGAGGCCTTGACTTTATTAAGTGATTTAAGCTGCATTGTTACACCGGGGATACCTACTTCTATGTTTCTCATCTTGGCAGTTGTTGTTGATTGGAATTCAGGAATACTTTCTTCGTCCTCTTTGGTGAAGGAGTCTCGGAAAACCGTGTTTAATATCTCCGCTTTAGTGGCACTGTCATCAGTGACTTCATCGTTGTTATCGCGCAGTGAGGGTATTGATTGCGTCTTGCCACTGGTGTGCTTTATGTATGACCAGAATCTCTTTGGGTTTTCTGCCAAATTTCGAGACAGAATTTCGTTGTGGAAATTATTAAAAACATCTCGCATTGAAGTACGCGCCATATTTCGAACTTCTGTAAAACTTTGTCAATCTTGGGGATTTTGCGTTCTTTTATATTTGGCATTCTTTTTTCGTTGCTTCTGCAACAACGATCTGACCCGTTTTGTGTACGATGGGGGATCAGTACCATCACTTATTAATTTATGTGGTATATATCTCTCAGTTGCTGTTGATACTATCTCTTTGAAAACATTCCACAACTTTTCTGCACATGATCAGATCGGAAGGAGTGAAGACTGTCTGTTAAAAAGGCGTTAAGAGCATTTTTATCAGCTTTTTTAAATATCCTATGAGTCGGGAGGTCGGTAAAACGATCCAATTAATAGTTTAGTCCGATTATCAAATATAACCTCTTCCCATACTACACTCCTGGAAATGGAAAAAAGAACACATTGACACCGGTGTGTCAGACCCACCATACTTGCTCCGGACACTGCGAGAGGGCTGTACAAGCAATGATCACACGCACGGCACAGCGGACACACCAGGAACCGCAGTGTTGGCCGTCGAATGGCGCTAGCTGCGCAGCATTTGTGCACCGCCGCCGTCAGTGTCAGCCAGTTTGCCGTGGCACACGGAGCTCCATCGCAGTCTTTAACACTGGTAGCATGCCGCGACAGCGTGGACGTGAACCGTATGTGCAGTTGACGGACTTTGAGCGAGGGCGTATAGTGGGCATGCGGGAGGCCGGGTGGACGTACCGCCGAATTGCTCAACACGTGGGGCGTGAGGTCTCCACAGTACATCGATGTTGTCGCCAGTGGTCGGCGGAAGGTACACGTGCCCGTCGACCTGGGACCGGACCGCAGCGACGCACGGATGCACGCCAAGACCGTAGGATCCTACGCAGTGCCGTAGGGGACCGCACCGCCACTTCCCAGCAAATTAGGGACACTGTTGCTCCTGGGGTATCGGCGAGGACCATTCGCAACCGTCTCCATGAAGCTGGGCTACGGTCCCGCACACCGTTAGGCCGTCTTCCGCTCACGCCCCAACATCGTGCAGCCCGCCTCCAGTGGTGTCGCGACAGGCGTGAATGGAGGGACGAATGGAGACGTGTCGTCTTCAGCGATGAGAGTCGCTTCCGCCTTGGTGCCAATGATGGTCGTATGCGTGTTTGGCGCCGTGCAGGTGAACGCCACAATCAGGACTGCATACGACCGAGGCGCACAGGGCCAACACCCGGCATCATGGTGTGGGGAGCGATCACCTACACTGGCCGTACACCACTGGTGATCGTCGAGGGGACACTGAATAGTGCACGGTACATCCAAACCGTCATCGAACCCATCGTTCAACCATTCCTAGACCGGCAAGGGAACTTGCTGTTCCAACAGGACAGTGCACGTCCGCATGTATCCCGTGCCACCCAACGTGCTCTAGAAGGTGTAAGTCAACTACCCTGGCCAGCAAGATCTCCGGATCTGTCCCCCATTGAGCATGTTTGGGACTGGATGAAGCGTCGTCTCACGCGGTCTGCACGTCCAACACGAACGCTGGTCCAACTGAGGCGCCAGGTGGAAATGGCATGGCAAGCCGTTCCACAGGACTACATCCAGCATCTCTACGATCGTCTCCATGGGAGAATAGCAGCCTGCATTGCTGCGAAAGGTGGATATACACTGTACTAGTGCCGACATTGTGCATGCTCTGTTGCCTGTGTCTATGTGCCTGTGGTTCTGTCAGTGTGATCATGTGATGTATCTGACCCCAGGAATGTGTCAATAAAGTTTCCCCTTCCTGGGACAATGAATTCACGGTGTTCTTATTTCAATTTCCAGGAGTGTATTTCGCAGGAACTATTGCAACGTCCCCTTTTGAACAATATACACGACTGTCCTTAACCTGACACACAATATTTATAGCGCAACGCAATCTGACTTTCCACACACAATATTTTGTTAACGCAACGCAATCTGACTTTCAAAATTCTCTACAAGAGAATGGCCCTGACTAACATTAACCTGTACTTTTCAGAAATCACTTACCTCACAAAAATCTTGGTTACTCCCACTACTGCAATACAGCAAGCGCCACTACTGCCAGCTAAATAAAAGATTCAAACTATGGAAGGCACTAACTACTGATAGGGATAGTTAGCAAATGAAAGATATTAATAGAGAACAAACAATGTATTTACCTTGATATCATGACAAATTACAAAATTCCGCCATCTCTCTCCCCACATCCACCACTGCTGGCGGCTCACCTCCAACTGCCCAGCGCTACGCGCTGTTCACAGCCAGCTGCCTAACACTACAATGGTTGAGTATTACAACAATGCAAAGCAGCCACAGACTGCACACGGCACAGCCGGTGATTTTCATACTGAGGTGGCGTTACCAATAAAAAAACCTAAACAGCCTACTTACACTATTTACTTCAATTTCTCTACAAGGCAAACTACCTCTGACAGCAATAAATACTCCACCACCAACTGTATTTAATCTATCCTTTCTGAACACTGTCAGATCGTTTGAAAAAATTTCGGCTGAACTTATTTCCGGCTTTAGTCAGCTCTCTGTACCTACAACTATTTGAGATTCAGTGTTTTGTATTAGGGCTTGGAGCTCTGGTTCTTCCCAACACAGCTACAACAATTTACAACTATAGTACCAACAATACCAATCGACTCTACAACTACCTTACTGTGTTTTAACTGCCCACTTTCTGACGGACTCGCCTTCTGTCGTTCCCTGAGACCCCCTAACCTACAAAAAACCGCCCAGTCCCTTCCACACAGCCCCCGCTACCCGTGTAGCCGCCTCCTGTGTGTAGTGGACTCCTGACCTATTAAGCGGAACCCGGAAACCCACCACCAGATGGCACAAGTCAAGAAATGTACAGCCTACACGGTCACAGAACCGCCTGAGCCTCTGATTCAGACCCTCCACTCGGGTCTGCACCAAAGCACAGCCGGTTCTATCGATGATGCTGCAGATAGTGAGCTCCGCCTTAATCTCGGAAGCAAGACTGGCAGTCTTTACCATTTCCGCTAGCCGCCCGAAACCAGACAGAATCTGCTCCAATCCAAAGCGACACACGTCATTGGTACCGACATGAGCCACCACCTGCAGTTGGCTGCACCCTGTTCTCTTCATGACACCCGGAAGCATCTTTTCCACTTTCGGAATTACTCCCCCCGGAATGCACATAGAGTGCACACCGGCTTCCTCCCCCTCCTTGGCAGCCATGTTCCTAAGGGGCCCCATTACGCGCCTAACGTTGGATCTCCCAGCTACCAGCAAACCCACCCTCTGTGAATGCCCAGACCTTGCGGGCCGAGAAGCTTCCTCTGGAACAGGGTGGACGACTGCATCCGGCTCAGAGAAATCGTCATCCACAGATAACGCCCGAAACCTGTTCGTCAAACGAACCGGGGAGGCCCTACGATCGGCCCCACGGGAAGTTTTTCGCTGCCTGCCAGACTTTGGAATGATCTCACACTCGACCACGGGTGAGGGGTCAACCTCAGTGCAGGCAGTACCCGGGGACGTCACAAGAGTGGACCGATCGGTGGACACGTGGGACGTGCTCGACGTCCCTCACATCCCCGCGTCCGACCCCCCACAGGGACGCCCCTTGGCAGCAGCCTCAAGCTGTGTGACAGAAGCCAACGCAGACTGAAGCTGTGAGCGAAGGGTCGCCAACTCAGCTTTGTTACAGATACCTGAGAAACACATGCTCTCTCTCTCTCTCTCTCTCTCTCTCTCTCTCTCTCCAGTGGCCACGTCCTATTGCGTTTCCTTGTGCCTTATTGGTGGATTCTAGGATAGGAATATTTGGCAGAATTAGATCCTGCAGTCACACAGTTTCCAAACCTGGATTTTTCCCCTTGCCTCCTACTGGTGAATACTGGCAGAGTTACATCATTTGGTAGGAGGTCCATCATGTTGGTGGTAGCTGAAAATTTCAAATTTCAGCTCTGTTGCGTGCTATGTCCTTAAACAATATACGGTGGGGTGCGACTGGTATGTACACTTGCAACACCACTATCGGAAACAATAAATTAATCAATCGGTAATTTGACGTCATGATTGGTTTTTAAAGCACTACAGAAGTCCTAAAAGGGCTCCCCTACTTGGGTAGAGCTCACTTCTGCATCGCCCAACCTCCGCTTCCCATGACGTAATAACTGTAATCACTGAGGAATGGAATGAAGTGTGGTATAGTAGCCACGGTTTGGGGCCTCCCACATGTGTGTCTATTGTCAGGGCACTGTCGTAAATGTCAAAAGCGCCCAGTGTCCTAATTACAGATCATGTTACTAAATAACACCAACCACAGGCCGGGTATCAGACTCCTTTGATCTTGCAGCCCGCAAACGAAGCGTAAAGTAGCGGCACTCCGTTGATCAGGAAATTCCAGACTCTCTTCCTGTCTGTCACTCTCAAGAGGCCACTCCCTGTTTGTCTGCGTGGATCAGTGCCTCCAAACACAGAGGCGGAGGTTTTCATCTCTCCTCAGAATACTGTGTTCTTATTGGTTAATACGAGGACAAAGGAAGAGCTGACGCATTTTCAGTATCAAGAATAGAGTGAAATAATCTATTTACACTACCCTATCAAATTAGTTGTTTAGCAATTGACAGGAGTCAAATAAGTTGACTAAAAAACTCACCTCCACCTTACAATGATACTTCTTCGTAATAAAACATATTTTCAATGTTTGAGTGTTACACATATTATGCTAATCAATAATGAAATTTCCGTCAGCAATAGATCGTAGCACTAAATGTATACGAGGTTTTGTATGCACCAACATTTCAGAACACAACGACTGCACACCACCACAGCGTTCCCTTTAAACGTATCTGGTGAAAAAAATCGAACCACTCACACAAACTCGCGGCCGTGAAGCGCGGCGTCCACAGACTGCCGGCAGGGACGTGGCACCGCCTCGCGAGCGTTGGTGAGCAGAGGCCCACACGTAGCGGCTGCACGCCCACCCATGGCCCGCCGTACCGAATGCTCAGAGGTCGGAGCGACTGCCGCCAAGCAGTCAACCAATCAGCTTACGTGGGTGTCACAGCCGGCCAGCGCAAACAGCCGTCATTTTGAATCTTCTCGTGCAACACAAACGTCAGTTTCTGTCACACAGTGCACTGGTCACTTTTTTAGCCCCCACTGCCGTGGACAGGTTGATGTTTCTTTGTACCTAACCACCTGTCAAAGGCTGTGCGAATCCATTACTTCCGGTCTCCGACTCCTAGTGACCACTCCTGCGACCACCAACGGTACACTGCGAAACAAACAGCTGTGGCTTGGATCTATACAGTAAGTCTGACCAATTCCACGCCGACGTATACGTTTGCAACTATTACAGCGCCATCTGTCACAAAGCGAAAAAAGTGGTCCAACTAAAACATTCATATTTCCTTACGTACTACACGAATGTGTAATAAAAAAATGGGGGTTCCTATTTAAAAAAACGCAGTTGATATCCGTTTGACCTATGGCAGCGCCATGTAGCGGGCCAATCATAGCGCCATCTTGTTTCCCCCTTCAAGCTAGACAAGTTTCGTTCTTTGTAGTTTTTCCGTTTGACGCTTATTTCGTGAGATATTTGGACCACGCTGTATATGATTTTATGATGATGGTCGTCTTCCCCTGTGTAGGTGGGAGATTGAAATTTCGTTACCAGATATCATCGCATAGAAGATTATGCATGATTACCGCTCCCACTCCCGAATCATCTGTCGTACTCTAGCCATTGTTTCCATCTCCCAGGCAGCATGTCATTGATATAAAATTGATAGGCTGATTAATGAAATTGATCATGAGAGTCACTTTGCACGGTGAGTAATTTTTTTCTTTTTCTTTCGGTAGAGTACACCACCAGGAAACTGAAATGGGTATTCCTGCAGGGAAGACGATGTTCTTTTCGAGGAACACTACTGAGAACCGACATTTAAGGCTGACTACAGAAGGACTCTACCGTGTGCAACATACATTTCGCATAAGGACCGCGCTATTAAAAACGCGATCCTAATTACTAAGTTACTGTCACCCTGCATAAGAAGCAGTCTTGCTTCTACAGGCACACACCAGAGTCACTGATAGAGATATGCTTTCTAGTAGAAATGCTGTCTGCAGTTGGGATCAAATCTATCCATTCAATCACATACTTGCATTGGAACCTTGAACACGTCTTTTATTGATTGCAGACACCGGTGAATCATATTCGTGATCCTCTCATATCTCGAAACAAGTCACGTTTTTCGAACCTATCTGCTAAGGGACCCACACAGCAAAACTCCAGCATGGCTTTTTGGACAGTTTCTCTGCAGCTTAAAACTCCTCCTCAGTTTCTACCTCGCCATCCCTGCAGCTTTGTCCATACAATCATTCCAATTTAAGTTGGAACTGAACAGAAGTCAGAGAGCGCTACACATAAGATCTGCATCCTGTAGAGAAATAGGGTGAACTGAATTAATGCGACTGAACCGTGTTTTGACCATTCGGTGGAAATGCGAACATGTTTCTGTAGCTCCATCAACCGTGTACAGCGTGTAAGGCCAGCACCAAATGAAGCTTTCTCCTGCAACATGAGGTAGTAGAGAAAACAGTATGAGCAGTTATGGTGGGGTATCTTCTCAGAAAAAGTAGGAAGACTGCACACCATACAGGAATTGAAAGAGAGACGAGGATTTTGCTACTGCATTGCAGTGTGTCTCCAAGCTACATACAGGTACTGTAGCCCAGAGAAGATCTGCATCTCTCAGGGTGCATTCGTATCTCACCCAAACATTATCTCCCTCCTCATTACTTAGTACAATCCGATAGAGCAAAACTATGAACTATCAAAACTCCTCTAATGTCACTTGGCAGAGAACTCAGTAAGATGTTACCATGTACCTGTCTTCCGATATATCGAAAACAAATGCCGTCTGTATGCCAGCATCTAGCATATCCTATTAAATATACAGGCATTGGTCCTCTGGAGCAGGCGGACTGTGATCAAAGTCACTTCCACGGAGCAGTGTAAAGTTTCGTTGCCTGTACTGTAGGATTATATCCCACAGACTATCTATCACAAGAGAGGGTCCATGTGTTGTTCTTTCATAAGAAGTTTGATGCACTATTTTTTCTGCTGTATCACATGACAGCTTTGCACACTGCCATACATTTTTTCTCCACCACGAGTTTGAGGTCTGTGTCAGGTGCTAAACCAACATTAACACCCCTTGATCCATTGGCTACCACTGAAAGCTGGGCATCGAATGGTGTAAATCATACTGTTGCTCCCACAACATATAGCAATACTGAAATAAAATACAGAGATAGTTTCCAGAATGAGATTTTCACTCCGCTGCAGAGTGAAAATCTCATTCTGGAAACACCCCCCAGGCTGTGGCTAAGCCATGTCTCCGCAATATCCTTTCTTTCAGGAGTCCTAGTTCTGCAAGGTTCGCAGGAGAGCTTCTGTAAAGTTTGGAAGGTAGGAGACGAGGTACTGGCAGAAGTAAAGCTGTGAGTACCAGGCGTGAGTCGTGCTTCGGTAGCTCAGATGGTAGAGCACTTGCCCGCGAAAGGCAAAGGTCCCGAGTTCGAGTCTCGGTCGGGCACACAGTTTTAATCTGCCAGGAAGTTTCATATCAGCGCACACTCCGATGCAGAGTGAAAATCTCATTCTGGAAACATCCCCCAGGCTGTGGCTAAGCCATGTCTCCGCAATATCCTTTCTTTCAGGAGTGCTAGTTCTGCAAGGTTCGCAGGAGAGCTTCTGTAAAGTTTGGAAGGTAGGAGACGAGGTACTGGCAGAAGTAAAGCTGTGAGTACCGGGCGTGAGTCGTGCTTCGGTAGCTCAGATGGTAGAGCACTTGCCCACGAAAGGCAAAGGTCCCGAGTTCGAGTCTCGGTCGGGCACACAGTTTTAATCTGCCAGGAAGTTTCATACAGAGATAGTGTTTGTTATTGACAAAAATGTGGAAAATGTCACTACATATGGAAACTGGAAGAGTTTGCGGCATTTTGGAGCGTTTCCAAACAGTAGCCCAAAGGTGACTGAGGATTTAAAATTATCTTCCTCAATGAGACGGTATTAGATGGCTCTGTTCCGTTCCAAGGAGACCATCAGCACTGAATCCTCATATTGCATCCATGTATGCGATCACTGTTTCACTGCTCACCATCTATGGAAGGTGTTGCTCCCACCAAGACTCTCTTAATCTCAAACAAGTATTGTCAATCATTATATGGTAACCAGCTGCCCACCAGTGGGGTGGAAAAGACATCATCGATGCACTGTAATAAACATCACAGTTGATAGTGAAATAAATTTTAGGAGTTTTATCAGTTTTTCTGTAATTTGAATGCAAACCAGCGTCATGGCAGCATACTTCCCAATTTCTGTATCATCTGTAAACCACCCCTTCACTGCTTTGCATATACCATTTACTATATTGCAAATGTAGATAAATGTTTATGCAGAACGTCCATTCGTTGTTAATTCTCGAACATATGCATCAAAGTATACCACACAGCGTCCTATACCAATGTGGTTAGGTTATCTGCATATTTCTAGTACCTCAATCATACTCCTTAATTTATAATTACAATTCCCCATCTTTCCCTATGTGGATGGGAATCATAGAGTATTCTCGCATTCTTAGGATAAAGTTGGAGATTGAAAGATCTGTCCACATTGTCTTTGATGAATCCTCTCAACAACACTGTCGCCAATATAATTTGCAGCTGATCAGAAGTAGGAGGGTACTATACCCACCAAATTCAAAGTCTCATGAAGGAACAGAGCGAGTTGAGTCTCTAACCGCTGTTCAGTGAAGACTGTTCCACTCTAATCTTATTCATGCCACCTATTCAAGAACAAAAGATCTGTGCAGATGCATGCTTGTTAAGTAGGTAAGTACCCCTTATCAGAGTATAGTAGATATGAGAGTGTTTTGATGATATAACAGATGGTTAAAAAGAAACACGGTGTTTATGCATGATGGAGCCCAAGTCAGACAGAGTTTCATGTATTTTATTTAAATCAGTTACGTTATCAATTCTGAAGTTTGTTGTAGTGTCAAGGATCAGTGCCAAGAAGGCACTGGCAGGAGAAAAATGATTGTGGAATACAAACACCTGCACTCCTAAGGCTACACGGTTCTCCATTTAAACATGCTATAATGTTAAACCCATGTGGTTTCTGAAATATTTGTCATGTGGAATACAATGATCTTAATACTCTAATGCCAGACATATATGTCCAATATCTGACATACATTCTCCCTGTAAGTTTCACTACGATAAACTGTGGTGACAAACTGTAAGGCAATAAAACAACTACCTTGCATATCAAAGAAAACATCAATTCTTTATAACACAAACACTACATAGGTTTCCAGAGATGGATGACGCCTGCTGTTTACAAAGTTCAAGCCAAATTATAGTTTGGAAATTGTGATGTGTTCGCAACAGTCTTGTAAAATGATCATAAGCAGCAAAAAAAAAAGCGTACAAAGAAACACTGACAACATATGAGGAAATAAACATCATAATCACAAGCGAGAAGAAATGTGACAATTGCAATTTACCACCACCCCCGGTAACCTTCCTCTTGACTGCAGAAGTCATGGTTTCATGTTAGGTTGTATTTCTCTGAACAGTTCCCGACTGATCAATTTATTGTTTCTCATAGTGGTATTACAAGCACACACACAAGTCCAAAACTCCACATTTTCTTTAAGGACAGAGCATGTGGCTGAGCCTTAAAATTTCAGCTACCTCCAACGTAATGGATATCCTACCATATAAGCTAAGTGTGCCACTATCCATCGACAGGAAGCAAGGAGAAAATACCAGTAGGGTTTGGAAACTGGTTGGTTACAGGATCAAATTCTGCCAAATATGCCAACCTAGTATTCACATATAGGAAGTAAGGAAATGCAATAGGATGTGACCACTTGAGAGAGAGAGAGAGAGAGAGAGAGAGAGAGAGAGAGAGAGCATGTATTTTGACGGGAATTTCTCAGTTATCAATATGAAAGGCGCTTTTGTTTAGGGGATTGTCACGACATCCACGTTACACAACGCACGACACATTGAGAGACAAGTCACTTCATGGGATCCCGAGTGGTCTGCGCATGTTTCGTAACTGAAAGATTTTTGACAGTGTAATTACATGCAGTGAGTGATGTCGACGGTGTTCCTTACATGATCAGGATAAGAGATCGATTTAATTACTTCTTTTAGATGTACTTTACAAGACCTGCAACTTCCCAAACAGGAGAGAATGATGAAGTTATTAAATTTCTTGTTCTGAGATCCATCCTCTTCATCACAGAACTGCCAATTTGCAGTGGGAGGTGGGAAGGAAGGGCTGGGTGATTTCCCAGAAGAGGGGGTTGATTAATTGATTCATTTAATAAATTAATCAATCAGACTGATAGAGTGGGCTGCTCGAATAATTCAGTCCTGAAAGTGTACTTTTATCACTGGGGGGGGGGGGGTGGAAGGGTTGGAGGTTGCCAGGAGGGGTGAGGGAGATGGGGAGGGTGTGGGGAGGTCTTTCATGAGGACAGATTATTCCCAGGGGTCATAATCCACTCAACATAACAATAGATAAATCAAAAGAGAACAATGGGTTTCCCCTGAATGTGTACTTGCCCCTGATGTAGGAAGCCAACACTAACAAACGCCCTGATACCTGATTGCCCTACTACTACAGCCTCTGTTTACCCCCTTGACAAGTCATCATGTTTTAAACAAGATATATGTATGGTGTGAATAGTAGCAGCTGACTGTAAATAATAAGTAGTATGAGGCCATACTTATGAGTAGTAAATGGAATTCGTTAGATTTAGGTTGCATGAAACATCACATTAATCTACAGGCTCTCAGTTCAACTATGTTTCTAGAAATTAACATTACAAATTGCTTAAGTTGGAACAATCAGGTAGACAGTGCTGATGTTCTGGACCCATAGACCAATCTTATAAAAAGTAAAAAATTACTCGTTAACAATCGCATTTTTTATTTTCCATAAGATTTATCTAATGATCCAGAACATACAAAAACATCCTACTTCCCCTTTTACCTAATAATAATATAGTATAATAATAGCTATAATAAAAAATTATTTATTTTATATACATTTCCCATAGGTGAACATAATAAAATAAATAAAATGAATTATTTAACAAAGGTAAATTATTTTTAAAATTTTGCATTGTGCACATAAGTAAATGTATTAGTTAACAAAAGTAAATTTTACATTGTGAACTCTATGTCATGAAATTCATTATTTCTATTTTTAAGTTTCTTCATTCCTTTATATTTCAGTTTTGTTTGCCCATTTATAATTATGTCAAGTTCCCAATGATCAATTAATTTGTAATATCTATTTGGTAAAATAACTTTAAAATCATTATTAAGCTCCATACAAATTTTTTCTCCATATCTAGTATTTAAATATTCAGTCAGCAATATTAGAGGCAAAGGTGGAAAAATGAGTACCTGCTGGTATTATGGGCCCCCTACATATTTGGAAGTACAGGCCACGAATTCCAGAAGAGAGCACATGAACTACTGGAACTAGCTGCCAAACTTCAATGTAGAGTGGGCAGATGTAGTAGCTGTCATGGTTTGTGAGTAGTTGTGCTATGAATTTTTTCGCTGTCATCAAAAGTTTACTTGAATAAAACTCAAATTTATGACATGTTATTGGTAAAAATAAGGTAAGGTACGTATTTCGCTTGTTGTTGGGATGCCATTTTACATTAATTAACGTTGGTTGCGAACCAAACTAACCGTAGGCAATATCGTTTTTCCCAAGATGGTGAGGGTGGATATATGGGCCCCTTTTGCTGCTGGTATTATGGGCCCCGTAAAATCAATCAGATTTTATGGGACCATTTACAAATATTGCTTCTCTTTATGTTTCAGATGCCTCAAAGACATCTTGTACCCCCCAAAAAATCGAAACGGCAATCGTGGGACAAAGCAAATACGGCAAATGATATTGTAGCTATTATAGAGAAAAAAATGGGATTGAAAAAAGCGGTTAAAGTGTACTCTGTCCCTCGTTATCAGCTCCAAAGGCTTTCACGAATCGATAAACTGCTCGAAGAAAGACTTAATATTAAATTGGGCCGTCCACCGGTTTTACCACAGGGACTTGAGAACGAACTGGTTAAATATCTTCTCATTATGGAACCCAAATTCTACGGTCTTCCAGAAATGACGTCAGGCGCATGGCCTACCAGCTTTGCACAAGAAATAAAATCCCTCATCCATTTGTAAAGGGCGAAGTTGCTGGTCGAGCTTGGTTTGACCATTTTATGTCATGGCATAAAATTATTCTATCTATTTTGAAACCATCAGCAACTTCAATTTCACGTGTTAATGGGTTTAATAAACAAGCTGTCGACAATTTCTTCAATGTACTTGAAGCTGTGTTCAGTAACTACAAATATCCTGCAGACAGAGCTTTTAATGTAGACAATTCAAGCCTTAGTGTCGTTCAAAGCAAAATTTCTCTTGTCATCGGCCTGAGGGGAAAAAGGCAGGTTGGTGCAATATCTGCAGCTGAATGAGGATCAATTGTAACGTGTGTGTTCTGCATGAGTGCGTCTGGTACTTTCGTCCCACCAATGCTAATTTTCCTCAGGAAAAATATAACGGATACACTGACGAAAGGGGCTCCGCCTGGCTCTATAGGAAGGTGTCATCCCTTTGGCTGGATTCAGAGCAACCTTTTCACTGGTGGTTAATCCATTTTATCTCTAAAACAATGCCGTCAAAAGATGATCCTATTTTGCTTATTTTATATGACCACTATACCCACACAAAGACTATTGACGTAATTGACATAGCTCGTGAACACCACGCTACAATTGTTAGCTTGCCTCCGCACACTACACACAAGCTGCAACCACTAGATAGGAGCTTCATGGGACCCCTTAAGAATCATTATAGTGACTACATAAGGCAATGGATGCTGCACAAAAATAGGCCTCTTGGACCATACGATATTGTTGAGCTACTTGGGAATGCATTCATGAAATGTCAAACAGCTGAAATAGACAAATCAGGGTTCAGAGTCACAGGATTTTTTCCTGTAAATTGCAAAGTGTTTAATGATATTGACTTTGCTCCCTCTGAAATATTGACCTTCAAAGTCTTACTGTAGATGCTCTAAAAGCCAGTAAAGGGCGATCTCCTAAGGACAAGCCTTCAAGTCAGTCAGCTCAATGCATTCAGCCTGGCACATCATCGACATTAACTACACCATCTGCATGAGACTTGAAAGATGCTAGGCCCTCTGGATGCTCCTCCCAACAACAGTTTGGTCATGTTTCTCCCCAAGAAGAGTTGCTGATACCAAGACCAAAAATTGACAAACAAAGGCCCTAAACCCATTACTTGTGCTGTTGTAACTTCTTCTCCTTATAAACGTGCACTAGAAGAGGCAGAAGAAAAGAAAAATAAGAAAACTAAGAAAAAACAGGATGGAAAAGAAAAGAGCAGTACGATGAAGAATGGCAGCAATGAAAAGCAACCAAATTCTAGAACAAGTAGGAGAAATAAGCTAGTGTAAGGATGTGAATCAGGTGAAGAGGTAAGTGTAGGTTTTGATTCGGGAGAATCCCTCCCAGACATTGAAGTTGGTGTTTCTGTCCCTGATGTTGATGACGCTGTATGTCTATTTTGTGAAGGGGTTTTTCCAAAGGACACAAAAGGTGACCTTTGGTTCCAGTGTATAGCCTGTGAGATGTTGGCTCACAATGAATGTGGTGGACGCGAAAAAGATACTTATGTGTGTGACTATTGTAAATAGACTAGGTGTAGGCTGTGAAAATCGTCCCACCAGCAGACTAATTAACAATGTTCAGAGTAAATCTTTCTTTCATTATACACAAAAATTAAATAAAATTATTTTTCCAAATTTTTGGTTCTTTTTATTTCAAACTACCTTGGGGCCAATATTACCAGCACAAGTTCTTCAAGCAACAAAATGCAAACTATCAGGAAAAAAATAAAATTTTGTTTTAAATATTAAAAAGTTAAACCAAAACATGTCGTAACTATTGCAGGACATACTAGAGAAATGTTTTACGTTAATTTCAGGTGATTATACTAAAAATAAAAGGTGTTATATAAAAAAAAAACAGAGTGGGGGCCCATTTATCCACCTTTACCTCTATATAAAACATTTATCTCTAGTTCAGTTATTTTTTAATCTCTTTTGAGACACTAACATCATTGAACTTTTTGATTATAGTTTCTATTTATAAAGAAATTTTTTTATTAAATTTATATATGACAATTATTTACTAGATTTTCAATAATGAGTAATTACCATATGGTAATGTATCTATACTATTTTCTAAAATATATCTTTTATTATGATGAGGACTTAGTGCCTTTTTGTTTACTTGAATTGTATATGTTTCATGTTTATCACTTTTAAATAAATTAAATTTTCTATTTCCTTCTATATTGTTAAACAAACAGTCCTTATAAACTTCTAAACTTATTTTGTATTAATGACACATTTTTGAATTCCTTTAGATTTTTTCCCTGTTTAATCACCAACTTTATAAGCAAACATCTTTGCTCTTAAACCATGAAATCCTTCCATAATTTTTCCATTCATTCATCTTTCATCTTACCAACAACTTTCCTTTTTACTTGTCGAATACCATATATATTATCTATTGGATAATCACTTGTATCAAAGTAATCAATCATTGATTTCATATCTTCATAGAAATGTTCAGTTTTAATATTGTAAATATAACTATCTGTATCTTGATGACATAATTCAATATTTTCTCCATATTTAGGTTTCATATACGTAAGAAAATAACATCACTATGATTTCTGCTACCTAGTTTCAGCTACTTTTATTTTTTACTTTTTTAAATTCTAGCTACGTTTTTGCAAGTCTAATGTTTTTTTTATATCTCTAAATGGAAGCTGAAAATAAAATGTCTGCTACAAAGGAAAAGAAATTTTTTTAACAGAACTTTGGGGAAATAAAGTAAAAACAACTAACGAAAGATTTGGATTATGGTTTCTTACAGAAAATTTAAATAGTAATAAACTTGTTACAAAGGGAGAACAAAAATTAGAAGGATTTAAACCAATTACAGAACCATTTTGCGATAATATAATGGTAATTAAAATAACAGATTTTATAGATTGTGAAGGAGAAATGAAAAATGGAAAATTTCTTGTAAAAAAGGCCACTAGTGAAAGTTTTAATAGTTTTTAAAGATCTAAATTTTCTAAATTTAATTTGGCAAGACATGGAGTTAAAGCAAATATTCCGTCTTTATTAAATTCAAATACACAAAGAATTAAAGGTACTAAACAAATAATCAATAAAGATATAAAACTTATAGAACAAAGGTATAAAAATCCTGTTGTTATTCCTTCCAAAACAGAATTAGCAGATGTTAAACTTAATACACATTTAAGACAATTACCAGAAATTTTACGAGAATTTGAAAAGGAACACTATTATTTTTTGGATTTAGACATAACACAAAGATATTGGAGGAATTTTTAACAAACAAGAAATGTGCAAATATTTAACAAATATTAATTTTAGAATGCAAGGAGAATAAAAATAAAAAAACGGAATTTAACATATGTTAACATTTGTTTGTGGTAAACTGTAATTTTTACACAAGCATTTTTAAGTAAAAATAAATCTAAACATTCTATTTGGTATTCTTCATCTAACAAACTATTTAATTTTTCTCTTGTATCTTGGTAATGCATTTTATTCTTAAAAAATAGATCTATAATTTTAGCATTTCCGTCTTCTTCCATTTACTATACAGATTTTTAGTAAGTTATAAATAAATTTCCTTAGATTAAATGGATAAATTAATTATTTCTAAAGATGTAGTACCTTGGGAAACAGATGTATTTGTTTAGATACCAAATAAAACTATAGAACAAGATCGGTATCTGTTATTATTTAGTTATTTAGCATATAATGTTTACCATATTTATTCTGCAGAAGTTGGAAACTTAAATTATCCTTGTTATATTTTTGGAAAATACTACATTCGTAAATATATAGCAAGTTTAGTTGGACTTAATTACAAATATCCACCATTAATGTTAGACTTTTTTAAACAGAAGAATATAATTATCCCAGATAAATTCGAAACAATTAAAATAGATACGTAAAAATATATAGCAATGTGTCGGCAATCACCGACGATTTGTAATATGCACACAAAAATTAGTCAACAACCAGTAATCTTTCCCTGAGTTTATTTGGTGTTGTTTAATTCTATCAAGTTTAACTTTAATCTTGTAATTTAGGTCTATAATTTTATTTTTAATTTCTTCTTCGAACCAATAATTGGAATAATAACAATCTGTTAAATTTTTTAATTTGACGATATATCTATTTTTTTTCCTCGATAATTTTCGATTTCAATATGGAAATAATTATTAATTTTCCTAATTTTTGTTCCATTTTTACATTTTCAGTTATATCTTTATCTTCTTCTTGATACAATAAACTATCTTTGTCTTCTAAAATCGTTTCTGTTTTTCAGCAAATTATTTTAGGAAACAAATGTCCATTAGAAGTCGAAAAACAGTCTGTTTTTATTTACAAAAATGGTTGTTCCTTTGGATATTAAAAAATTTCTAATTCTTGTCGAAGACTGTTATATGGAATACAAAGAAAGCCTTCTTTTTTAAGAATATCTCTATCTTCCTTAATTTATATGAATGTAGTTTTATTGGGTCCTTTAACAATATATACAGATTTTTACCATTTTGTTTACCCAATACACTCTACATATGTAAACTTGTTTTTATCGTTTACCACAAGAGCATAAACACTAAAAACTGCACTTGTAGGGAAATAAATCCATTGTTGTTTAAAATAATTATTAATTTCCTCTTCTTTTTCTCTTATTTTTTGTTCTTTTTCCAAATTATTTTTGTATTTTCCCATTAAAGATTTTGTTTTATCTAAGTATTCTAGTTTTCTTTCTCGTATATCTAAATTTTCCAGTTCTTGTTCTCGTTTTTTAGTAGATTGTGAACATGGAGTATTATATCATTTTATTTCTTGAATAGGAAATGGCAGCAATTTATTAGTTACATTTATTCTTTTTCTAGATACAAATGGAATAATACTGTTTGTGTTTATTAATCCCAGTTCTTCAATATTATTTTGAATGGGTATTGTAGAAAACAAAGTATTAGATTTCGAAAAATATGTATCTCCAGATTTTATAAAGCATGTATGTTTTACTGAAATTACATTATCTGTCTCTTCGAAAATCTATATACAGTTAATAGTTAACAAGTTAAAACTAAATGCAGATAAAACTAATTTAACTGATTTTCTCATCCTTCTTCATTTTCTGTTTTAATTTTTATATCTATTCCTGTTAATTTGTTTGTATTTCTGTTACCCCAATATTCGTATTGTAAAAGATCATTAAAAATAATACAACAACTTTTTTTTAACTAATCTGTTAATTTCTGAAACATTTTAGCTAGTGGAAAATAATAAAATGGAGGTTTTACATATTATAAAAGATCATTAAAAATTATTCAACCGCTATTTTCTAACTAATCTGTTAATATTTGACATATTTTAGCCAGTGGAACAGAATAAAATGGAGCTTTTTGAAATATTTGCTGCTTTTTCGAAATATTTGCTGTTATTAGTTACTAATTCTAAACAACCTGTTAATGGTTCAAATTCTTGTTCTTCTTCAAAATCTGGAATAATGTAATTATAAACTGTTGCTTCTAATCTTGTAATTCTTTAGCTAATGTAGAAGCAAAAGTTTCCTTTAATCGTTTTATGGGACAATTTAAAAAATCTATAATATTGTTACCTAGTTGTTCATTAACACATGGACCTGTTAATTGGCAAATAAACTTATTGTAGATTTTAACTCTAGAATTAGAATTAATCCATGTTAAACAGTCTTTTACAACAGAATTATTGCTGTTAAATTAAAGTTATTAGTTAAATATTTACACATTTCTTCTTTATTAAAAATTCCTGCAATATCTTGTGTTATGTCTAAATCCAAAAAATAATAGTGTTCCTTTTCAAATTCTCGTAAAATTTCTGGTAATTCTCTTAAAAGTGTATTAAGTTTAACATCTGCTAATTCTGTTTTGGAAGGAATAACAACAGGATTTTTATACCTTTGTTCTATAAGTTTTATATCTTTATTGATTATTTGTTTAGTACCTTTAAGTCTTTGTGTATTTGAATTTAATAAAGATGGAATATTTGCTTTAACTCCATGTCTTGCCAAATTAAATTTAGAAAATTTAGATCTTAAGAAACTATTAAAACTTTCACTAGTGGCCTTTTTTACAAGAAATTTTCCATTTTTCATTTCTCCTTCACAATCTATAAAATCTGTTATTTTAATTACCATTATATTATCGCAAAATGGTTCTGTAATTGGTTTAAATCCTTCTAATTTTTGTTCTCCCTTTGTAACAAGTTTATTACTATTTAAATTTTCTGTAAGAAACCATAATCCAAATCTTTCGTTAGTTGTTTTTACTTTATTTCCCCAAAGTTCTGTTAAAAAAATTTCTTTTCCTTTGTAGCAGACATTTTATTTTCAGCTTCCATTTAGAGATATAAAAAAAACATTAGACTTGCAAAAACGTAGCTAGAATTTAAAAAAGTAAAAAATAAAAGTAGCTGAAACTAGGTAGCAGAAATCATAGTGATGTTATTTTCTTACGTATATGAAACCTAAATATGGAGAAAATATTGAATTATGTCATCAAGATACAGATAGTGATATTTACAATATTAAAACTGAAGATTTCTATGAATATATGAAATTAATTATTGATTACTTTGATACAATTGATCATCCAACAGATAATATATATGGAATTCCACAAGTAAACAAGAAAGTTGTTGGTGAGATAAAAGATGAATGTAATGGAAAAATAATGGAAGAATTTTGTGGTTTAAGAGCAAAGATGTTTGCTTATAAAGTTGATGATTAAATAGAGAAAAAATATAAAGGAATTAAAAAATATGCCATTAAAAAGAAAATACATTTAGAAGATTATAATGATTGTTTGTTAACAATATAGAACAATATAGAAAATTTAATTTATTTAAAAGTGAAAAGCATGAAATATATACAATTCAAGTAAACAAAAAAGCACTAAGTTCTCTTGATAGTAAAAGATATGTTTTAGAAAATGGTATAGATACATTACCATATGGTGATTACTTATTATTGAAAATCTAATAAATAATTATTATATATAAATCTAATAAAATATTTTCTATTTAAATGGAGACTATAATCAAAAAGCTCAAAGATGTTAGTGTCTTGAAAGAGAGTAAAAAAAATGAACTAGAGATAAATGTATTTATAATATTAATGACTGTGAATATTCAAATACTAATTTGGCTGCAATTTTATTAAATAAAATACTAGATATGGAGAAAAAATTTGTATGGAACTTAATAATGATTTCAGAGTTATTTTACTGAATAAATATTACAAGTTAATTGATCTTTGGGAACTTGAAATAATTAGAAATGGCCAAATTAAACTTAAATATAAAGAAATGAAGAAAGTTAAAAATAGAAATAATGAATTTCATGACATAGAGTTCACAATGCAAAATTTACTTTTGATAACTAATATTGTTATTAATATTCACAATGTAAAATTTTAAAAATAATTTACCTTTTTTAGCTAATTCATTTTATTTATTTTATTACGTTCATCTATGGGAAATGTACATAAAATAAATGATTTTCTATGATAGCTTTAATTATATTATTTTATTATATTATATTATTATTAGGTAAAAGGGAAAGTAGGATGTTTTTGTATGTTCTGGATCATTAGATCAATCTGATGGAAAATAAAAAATGCGAGTGTTACTGAGTAATTTTTTATTTTTTATACAGTTGGTCTATGGGTCCAGAACATACAAAAACATCCTACTGGGGACTAAAACCAAAGGCTGTGTTTTTTGGCGAAACACATAGAAGACACAACAGGGCTACTAACATGGCTGCCTACTCTATGCCTGTCTATCCTCTGCGAGAGTATTGCTGTGCAGTGTGGAATCCTCACCAAGTAGGACTGATGTAGAACATCGAAAAAGTTCAAGGAAGGAAAGCGTGTTTTGTGTTATCGTGACATAGAGGAGAGAACGTCACGGATGTGATATGACAGTTGGGGTGGAAATCATTAAAACGAAGGCGTTTGCTGTTGTGGTGAGTTAGTTTCAATGGTGAGCTAGTTTCACGAAATTTCGATCTCCAGTGTTCTCCTCCGAATACAAAAACCATTGTTTGTATGCATCTACAAAGGGAGAAATGAATATTGTAATAAAATAGGAGAAATTAAAGCTCTCACGGAAATACGTAAGTCTCGTTTTTCGCGGACAGTGTTCGATAGTGGAACAGTAGAGAAGTAGAGTGAACGTGTTTCGATGAACCCTCTGCCAGGCACTTAAGCATGAGTTGGGGAGTACTCAATGTAACACCCGAATTACAGAAACCCTAATAAGCAACCCCTTGTTGTAGAATAAGTAGGATAAGTCATCCTGACAATGATGGCAGCTACTGACGACAAATTTTACACTTGTGTTAATTTGATCAACAGGAATGTCATGCGAATAATAATATTTATCATGAAATAGAAACTGAATGAAAGAACTTGATAAGATACGAAACAGAAACATCAAAGAAAGAATTGCAAAATAATTTATAACGAAGGTTAAAGCCCAGGTGGTAAATTGGCCGAAGATAACTTTAACCATAGAAGAGAGTTGTAGGAAGTTCGATGTGACTACAATGTAGCTCGGAAACGGAAATGTTGGCTTCAGTAGCTATCTAGTCGCTTTGTAGTACTATTGCGATCGTAGCATGCATGTAAGCGCTACTAAATTGTTATAAGGTAATCGGAAGTTTGAAAGTTTTGCGGTGTAGACTGAAGCATTATACAGGAGTCATACTAAAGGAAAGTCATCTTTATCGTCAGCATGATAACGGGATATGGAGATTCGCGACAAAGTTAAATCGTCTGAGATTTCTGATGGGACTTAACCTTCATGATACTGAATAAGCACGAACATTCTAGGACATTGAAAAAGAAAGATAGGCGACAGAAAAACAATTATTAGTCTCGAGTAGGTAACATAAAACGTCTACACGAAGGACGTAAAATTGCGCCTAGTTGTTAGAAGTTGTCGTCAACGACAGGATTACTGATGCAAACGGAAGGAGAGTTCCTCCCTGAGTGGGAAGTCGGTGTGCTGCTTAGTGTAGGGGCAATTAATTACGAGGTGCATTCAAGTTCTAAGGCCTCCGATTTTTTTTCTAATTAACTACTCACCCGAAATCGATGAAACTGGCGTTACTTCTCGACGTAATCGCCTTGCAGACGTACACATTTGTCACAACGCTGACGCCATGATTCCATGGCAGCGGCGAAGGCTTCTTTAGGAGTCTGTTTTGACCACTGGAAAATCGCTGAGGCAATAGCAGCGCGGCTGGTGAATGTGCGGCCACGGAGAGTGTCTTTCATTGTTGGAAATAGCCAAAAGTCACTAGGAGCCAGGTCAGGTGAGTAGGGAGTATGAGGAATCACTTCAAAGTTGTTATCACGAAGAAACTGTTGCGTAACGTTAGCTCGATGTGCGGGTGCGTTGTCTTGGTGAAACAGCACACGCGCAGCCCTTCCCGGACGTTTTTGTTGCAGTGCAGGAAGGAATTTGTTCTTCAAAACAGTTTCGTAGGATGCACCTGTTACCGTAGTGCCCTTTGGAACGCAATGGGTAAGGATTACGCGCACGCTGTCCCAGAGTATGGACACCATCATTTTTTCAGCACTGGCAGTTACCCGAAATTTTTTTGCTGGCTGTGAATCTGTGTGCTCCCATTGAGCTGACATTGTTTCTGGATTGAAAAATGGCATCCACGTCTCATCCATTGTCACAACCGACGAAAAGAAAGTCCCATTCATGCTGTCGTTGCGCATCAACATTGCTTGGCAACATGCCAGCAGTCCAGCAGTCGTGTGGTCGTCCGTCAGCATTCGTGGCACCCACCTGGATGACACTTTTCGCATTTTCAGGTCGTCATGGAGGATTGTGTGCACAGAACCCACAGAAATGCCAACTCTGGAGGCGATCTGTTCAACAGTGATTCGGCGATCCCCCAAAACAATTCTCTCCACTTTCTCGATCATGTCGTCAGACCGGCTTGTGCGAGCCCGAGGTTTTTTCGGTTTGTTGTCACACCATGTTCTGCCTTCATTAAATTGTCGCATCCACGAACGCACTTTCGACACATCCGGAACTCCATCACCACATGTCTCCTTCAACTGTCGATGAATTTCAATTGGTTTCACACCACGCAAATTCAGAAAACGAATGATTGCACGCTGTTCAAGTAAGGAAAACGTCTCCATTTTAAGTATTTAAAACAGTTCTCATTCTCGCCGCTGGCGGTAAAATTCCATCTGCTGTACGGCGCTGCCATCTCTGGGACGTATTGACAATGAACGCGGCCTCATTTTAAAACACTGCGCATGTTTCTATCTCTTTCCAGTCCGGAGAAAAAAAATCAGAGGCCTTAGAACTTGAATGCACCTCGTACAAAGAGCAATAAAATTGGATTCAAACTTAATTCTTCGTGTCACCTAGATAATTGGATAGACATCATGAGGTGTATTAGTGAAAATTAATTAACTATTAGAATATTATGAAGTGATTAATGAATTCATGATTATGTAACAGTGAACAGTCATTGTCATTTGTCCCAATACTACGACATCTTCTGAACATTGAAGTATGTCATCTCTGGACTTATGTTGTGTAGTTATTGAACACGCGACGTAGCGACGACTAGACGACGGAATAACAATTTATCAACTTAACATCCTCGCAATTCCATAATGTGGCCACGACTTGGTTGATGGATTGAAGATTCATGACTTTATATTATTAATATTCAGCAGCCATTATCTAACCGGGCATAACTACAGTCAGACAGTTTGCGCAAGCCGAAAAGTCTGTCGTGGATTCACAACAAAAGAAAACTGTTGGTCACAATTTCAGGTCAAGGCAGTCTTCGCGTCACCGGGGGGGGGGGGGGGGGGGTGCAATTGCCCCGTTTATCATTGAAGAAGCAAGAGCCGCTACACACTGACTCGCTGCTCTATCAAAGTATTGACATTAATCACTAAAGACTGTATCTGAAATATGACCAGACCACATGAGGAGTTTGTGTTCTTCAACTAGTTACTGGGTGGTGTTGTCGCGAGCGACGGACAACGTTCCATGTCATACCGACTGGGACAACCATCACCTCCGAGTCGTATCAACTCTAAGGAGACCCCGACGCTGCATCACGTAGATGTAGATGAAACTTAAAAAATCAAGTTGACGACTTGTTGGAACACCTTGGTGGCGCGAACAGTAACATCCAGTTTAACATAGAGGCAGAAAAAGACGATGCACTGCCCTTTCTCGGCATTCTCGTCCGCCGCAAGTGAAATGGATGCCTTGGTCGCAGCGTCTATAGGAAACCCACCCACAGCGATCTGTACCGGCACGCCATCAGCAGGCACAGAAGCGCACTGTGTTACAAACACTGGTGTTGTTGTTGTTGTTGTGGTCCTCAGTCCAGAGACTGGTTTGATGCAGCTCTCCACGCTACCCTATCCTGTGCAAGCTTCTTCATCTCCCAGCACCTACTGCAACCTGCATCCTCCTGAAACTGTTTAGTGTATTCATCTCTTGGTCTCCCTCTACGATATTTAACCCTCTGTGCTGCCCTCCAATACTAAATTGGTGATCCCTTTATGCCTCAGAATATGTCCTACCAACCGATCCCTTCTTCTAGTCAAGAACATTTCTCTTCGCCCCAATTCAATACAATAGCTCCTCATTAGTTGTGAGATCTACCCATCTAATCTTCAGCATTCTTCTATAGCAACACATTTCGAAAGCTTCTATTCTCTTCTTGTTTAAACTATTTATCGGCCATACATGGCTACACTCCATACAAATACTTTCAGAAAAGACTTCCTGACACTTAAATCTATACTCGATGTTAACAAATTTCTCTTCTTCAGAAACGCTTTCCTTGCCATTGCCAGTCTACATTTTATATCCTCTGTACTTCGAGCATCATCAGTTATTTTGCTCCCCAAATAGCAAAACTCATTTACTACTTTAATCGTCTAATTTCCTAATCTTAATTTCCAAGTAAATTATTATGTTGGAGATAAGCCTCTGTAATGAGGAAAAGCTCAAAATAATAATAATTTCCTAATCTAATTCCCGCAGCACCACCCGATTTATTTCGACTACATTCCATTATCCTCGTTTTGCTTTTGTTGATGTTCATCTTATATCCTCCTTTCAAGACACTCTCCATTCCATTCAGCTGCTCTTCCAGGTCCTTTGCTGTCTCTGACAGAATTACAATGTCATCGGTGAACCTCAAAGTGTTTATTTCTTCTCCACGGATTTTAATTTCTACTCCGAATTTTTCTTTTGTTTCCTTTACTGCTTGCTCAATATACAGATTGAATAACATCGGGGATAGGCTATAACCCTGTCTCACTCCCTTCCCAACCACTGATTCCCTTTCATGCCCCACGACTCTTACAACTGACGTCTGGTTTCTGTACAAATTGTAAACAGCCTTTCGCTCCCTGTATTTTACCCCTGCCACCTTTAGAATTTGAAAGAGAGTATGCCAGTCAACTTTTTCAAAAGCTTTCTTTGAGTCTACAAATGCTAGAAACGTAGGTTTGCCTTTCCTTAATCAATTTTATAAGGTAAGTGGTAGGGTCAGTGTTGCCTCACGTGTTCCATCATTTCTATGGAATCCAAACTGATCTTTCCCGACTTCGGCTTCTACCAGTTTTTCCATTCATCTGTAAAGAATTCGTGTTAGTATTTTGCAGCCGTGGCTTATTAAACTGACAGTTCGGTAATTTTCACATGTGTCAACATCTGCTCTCTTTGGGGTTTGAATTATTATACTCTTCTTGAAGTCTGAGGGTATTTCGCCTGTCTCATACATTTTGCTCACCAAATGGTAGAATTTTGTCAGGGCTGGCTCTCCCAAGGCTATCAGTAGTTGTAATGGAATATTGTCTACTCCTGGGGCCTTGTTTCGACTCAGGTCTTTCAGTGCTCTGTCAAATTCTTCACGCAGTATCATATCTCCCATTTCATCCTCATCTACATCCTCTTCCATTTGCATAATATTGCCCTCAAGAATATCGCCCTTTTATAGACCCTCTATATACTCCTTCCACCTTTCTGCTTTCCCTTCTTTTGTTAGAACTGGGTTTCCATCTGAGCTCTTGATATTCATGCAAGTGGTTCTCTTTTCTCCAAAGATCTCTTTAATTTTCCTGTAGGCAGTATCTATCTTACCACTAGTGATATATGCCTCTACAATTTTGTCCTATAGCCATCCCTGCTTAGCCATTTTGCATTTCCTGTCGATCTCATTTTTGAGATGTTTGTATTCCTTTTTGCCTGCTTCATTTACTGCATTTTTGTATTTTCTCCTTTCATCAATTAAATTCAGTATCTCTTCTGTTATCCAAGGATTTCTATTATCCATCTTCTTTTTACCTACTTTATCCTCTGCTGCCTTCACTATTTCACCTCTAAAAGCTACCCATTCTTCGTCTACTGTATTTATTTCCCCCATTCTTGTCAATCGTACCCTAATGCTGTCCCTGAAACTCTCTACAACCTCTGGTTATGCCAGTTTATCCAGGTCCCATGCCCTTAAATATCCACTTCTTTGCAGTTTCTTTAGTTTTAATCTACAATTCAAAAAATTCTACCAGGTGGCTTCCTCTTTCATTCCTTACCCCCATTCCGTATTCATTTTCCTACTATCGAATTCCAATCATCCATGACTATTAAATTTTCATCTCGCTTCACTATCGGAAAAATTTGTTTTTTCTCATCATACATTTCTTCAGTTTTTTCTTCATCTGCAGAGCTAGTTGGCATATAAACTTGTACTACTGTGGAAGGCGTGGGCTTCGTGTCTATCGTGGCCACAATAATTCGTTCACTATGCTGTTTGTAGTAGGTTACCAGCACTCCTATTTTTTTTTTTTCATTATTAAACCTACTCCTGCATTACCCCTATTTGATTTTGTATTTATAACCCTGTATTCACTTGACCAGAAGTCTTGTTCCTCCTGCCACCGAACTTCACTAATTCCCACTATATGTAACTTTAACCTATCCATTTCCCTTTTTAAATTTTCTAACCTACCTGCCCGATTAAGGGATCTGGCATTCCACGCTCCGATCCGTAGAACGCCAGTTTTCTTTCTCCTGATAACGACGTCCTCTTGAGTAGTCCCCGCCCGGAGATCCGAATGGGGGACTATTTTACCTCCGGAATATTTTACCCAAGAGAACGCCATCATCATTAAACCATACAGTAAAGCTGCATCCCCTCGGGAAAAATTACGTATGTAGTTTTCCCTTGCTTTCTGCCGTTTGCAGTACCAGCACAGCAAATCCATTTTCGTTAGTGTTACAAGGCCTGATCAGTCAATCATCCAGACTGTTGCCCCTCTTCAGGAACCACGCGTTTGTCTGGCCTCTCAACAGATACCCCTCCGTTGTGGTTGTACCTGCGCTTCGGCTATCTGTATCGCTGAGGCACGCAAGCCTTTCCACCAGCGGCAAGGTCCACGGTTCATGGGGGGAGGAACACTGGTGAATCGTGCAAGAATGCTATCAGACGCTGATAATCTGCTCCACGAGCTGAACCACCTACGCGAGGTCTTCAGGAACAACGCCTATAGCGTCCATCAGATAAATAAAATGAATTCAAACAACAATCACAGTAAGATCACCGACGAGCAGCAGAAAAAGAAACTTGCTTACTTACCGTTCTGTGGCTCTGTGCCGGGCAAGATAAGCCGCCTGATGAAACGACACAAGATCAAATCGATCTTCTGGCCTCCGATGAAATCCGTCAATTATTGAGACCAGTTAATGACGCTGCAGGTCTCAGAAAACCTGGGGTTTACAAGATAATTGCGGGTGTAGCCAGTCTCACGTCGGACAAACAGCACTCACTGTGGAACAGTGCAAGAAGGAGCGTGAGAGGTTTCATCCAGAGAAATCTGCTTCAGCTGAGCATGCTGTAGAAAACGGGCACCGGATGAAATTTGACGAAACAAGTCTTGTGGCTCGCACAAACGACTTCTGGGGTCGTCTAATTAGAGAAGCCATTGAAATAAAACTCGCCAATAAGACGCGTGCAGCTCAGCGCGGCCCGTATGTGGTGGTGCTGCGGGCAGCGTGGCGCCGCGGCCGGCAGCCAGTGTACGTAACAGGACCACCAACAGCCCACTGCCAGCCGCACCACTTGGCAATGGCCAAGGACTACTTGGCCAAAAGCCCGTGCAACTTTAATTACTTGACGCGATTGCAAAACCGAGAACTTTTTATTCGACATCAATATTGCCGCATTTCGGTTGACCCGCGTGTCCCCCACCTGGACTGTTTGGGTCATGAGAAGGGCGATCGACTGCATATTCCAAATCGACTGGTGGATACGGGTGTTCGATCTCCAACTACACACTCACTGTGGCGTACGAAGCACTGCCTTGTGGTTAACACTGCCTACCTTCGATATCGCTTTGATATAGCGATTAGTCGACGATGCCAGCCCAGGAAAGAATATTTTGTGACTCATCCAGTACTATCCTCCTATAATAAATACTATTACCAAGTATCACTTTGGTTTCTTTATAGTCACCAAGCTATTTTCGAGATAACTTACTTTGCTTTAATTTTGAATTAAATTCTAGATGGTTACTGGATTTTATTTCCAGTTGGTGTTACTTATTTTTTTCAGTGTGGAACCTAATATTCTTATTCATTCATATGCTGTGAACCAGTCATCTTTAATTTTACGTTCCACATTATGCAAATTATTTTTTTAGCAAGAATTTAGCTTTCAGTAAAAGTTTGAAGTTAATACAACAAAATAATCACGTCACAAAGAACTGAATCACAAAGTGACCAATGCACTCAGTTAAAACTTTCTTTCTCTCAGCATGGATTGTCATAATTACTTCAGCAGCCTTAATTTTATTTCTTTCAAGCTTTTACATTATGAAATACTATGGTTTAAGAGAAATAATTCAGTCAGTTATTGAAGTGACTTGCAGTTGGGAACGTGAAATGATTTACTTTGAATTTAACACTGTCTTTAAAAATTATTAGCCGGCCGAAGTGGCCGTGCGGTTAAAGGCGCTGCAGTCTGGAACCGCAAGACCGCTACGGTCGCAGGTTCGAATCCTGCCTCGGGCATGGATGTTTGTGATGTCCTTAGGTTAGTTAGGTTTAACTAGTTCTAAGTTCTAGGGGACTAATGACCTCAGCAGTTGAGTCCCATAGTGCTCAGAGCCATTTGAGCCAAAAATTATTAACATATAATTTGCCAGACTTCATGTAACAGAAAAATGCAGTAAGCTGTAATACAGATCGAACCCTTTTTTTTTTTAGGCTTATAAGTCTTCTGATTGGTTTGGTGTGGCCCGAAACAAATTCCTCTCATATGCCAACATCTTCATCTCAGAGTAGCGCTTGCAGCCTATGTCCTCAATTATTTTCTGTATATGTCCCAACCTGTATTTACCTCTCCATTTTCTAACCTTTAGAACTCCTTCTACTACCGTCGAAGTTTATTCCCTGATGACTTAACAGATGTCATATAATTTGGCCCTTCTTCTTGTCAGTGTCCTCCATATAATCTTTCCTCGTCGGTTGTGTGTAGAACCTCCTCATTCGTTATCAGTCCACCTACTTTTCAGCATTCGTCTGTAGCAACACATCTCGAATGCTTCGATTCCCTTCTGTTCCGGTTTTCCCGCGGTCCATGTCTGACTGCCATACATACAGTGCTGTGCTCTAGATGCATATTCTCAGAAATTTCTTCCTCAAATTAAGGCCTATGTTCAATATCAGTAGACTTCTTTTGGTCAGTAACGCTCCTTTCGCCTGTAACAGTCTGCTTTTCATCTCCTCCTACCTTCGTCTGTCATGAGTTATTTAGATGCCTAGGCAGCAGAATTCCTTAACTTCATCTGCTTCGAGATCAGCAATTCTGACGTTGAGTTTCACTTTGTTCTCGTTTCAGCTACTTTCGTTTTTCTTCGGTTCTCAACTCTCGGTTCTTCTGCTCTCATTCATATTTTATTCATTAGACTGTTCATTCCATTAAGCGGCACCTACAATTCTTCTTCATTGACGGTGACGTCATCAGCGAATCTTATCATTGATATTCTTTCTCCTTGAATTTTAATTCCACTCTTGAACCTTTCTTTTCTTTCTGTAATTGCTTCCTCGATGTATACATTGAACAGTAGGAGCGAAAGACAACATCCCTGTCTTAGACCCTTTTTTATCTGAGCACTTCAAAAATGGTTCAAATGGCTCTGAGCACTATGGGACTTAACTTCTGAGGTCATCAGTCCCCTAGAACTTAGAACTACTTAAACCTAACCACCTTAAGGACATCACAAACAGCCATGCCCGAGGCAGGATTCGAACCTGCGACCGTAGCGGTCACGCGGTTCCAGACTGTAACGCCTAGAACCGCTCGGCCACTCCGGCCGGCCTGAGCACTTCGTTCTTTATCTTTCGCTCTTATTGTTCCCTCTTGGTAATATTGTATATTATTATACTGTATATTATTATTACTGTTACTGTATATTACCCGTCTCCCCCTGTAGCTTACGCCTATCTTTCTCAGATTTCGAACGTCTTTCAGCATAGTACTTTGTCAAACGATTTTCCTGGTCAACGAACCTTTTGAAAGTGTCTCCACTCTTGCTTCCATTACCAACGGCAACGTCAGAACTGCCTCTGTGGTGCTTTTACTTTTACTAAAAGCGAACTAATCATCATCTAACAGTTTCCCAATCTTCTTGTTCATTCTTCTGTGACTTATTCTTGCCAGAAACTTGGATGCATGAGCTGTTAAGCTGATTGTGTGCTAGTTCTCGCCCTTGTATGCTATTGCAGTCGCCTTACAATCCGATATCTGATTTTGGGATCTCGACCTGACCATGGTGTAATTTAACTGAACTATTCTTGTATCTCCGGCCTTTTCCGAGTACACCTCCTCTTCTTGTGATTCGTGAATATATTATTCGGTATTCCGTGCTGAAATTTTTTGCAGAACTCAAATGTTACATCTGAGTCATTCCTTCTACTAAGTACGTATTCTCCCGTAATCCTTACTTATACTGCTTCCCCCACGACTCATGGATTTTCATGTGCCTTTACGTACTGCATTACCTCCTCAGTATCCTGATATACCTGTTTTTGTTAGTGTTGGTTTGCTGTCGATTCCGATTACAATAACCCTGTCACTGAACTGTTCACAGTAAGTCATTCTTTGTCCTACTTTCCTATTCAAAACGAATTCTGCTCCTGTTGTAAGGGTCCTGTAGTCTCCTTTCATTATCATTTTATTTGCTTCCCAATGATAACTCTCCGGTATGCGTGAGTGAATGAGTGAATGAGTGTTGGTGTGTTTCATTTTTCTATACAGTGGTTTAGTCTGCTGCAAAGAATCAGCGGTAGTCGTACAGAATGGCCAACCCCTGTAGTTTTCAGACAGGCGTGAAAGTTACAGGTGTTAGGTAGGTGGCGGAAGCCTCATCCCTGGGTTTTCCTGGGCACGGAGTCGCGTGGGAGACGTTGCAGTGTGTGTGAGGGGCAGCCTGCTTCCAGCTCGCCGAGCGTCTGCAGCCGATGCCTCTTCGAAGAAGTGAGGGCTGAGTTAACAGCGTGGCGCGTTGTCTCGTTGCAGGAGGGGAGCTTTTAGCTTTTGGTCTCGCGTTTCATCTTGTAAATATTGATTTGCTGGGTCGCAGCAAGGAATGCAAGGCTTGGCAGACTTTCAGTTTCATTCCTAACGCAGACTTCAATCCGTAAGAAGAACGCAGCACAAAGGTGTTGCATATGTTGAAGCTCCCTCGGTTCAGTGTGAATGTTTGTGTGCCTGCAATTGCGTGTGTATGCATTCAAATATTTTCCAAATCATGGTAGTTTTTGCTTCTTTTGTGAATTGTCTTTGTCTCATTACTTTATGTCTGGTGGAAACCATCCACATGGGTTAATATTAGAGTGTGTTGGCCCTCTGCCATTATCCTTTGTCTATTCAAGTGTGTCCTCTGTAAGATGTTAATTGTTCGCGATTGCGTGGTCTGATGTTACTAAAATTTGGCCACGGTATGTAGAAATTGTGTCTCCGCGAACCACGTATTCCAGAAAGTATTTGTACGCTCGCACAAGCTCTCAAATAAACATGCTGGGTTATCAAAGAAGTTCTTTTTCTTATTCAATGGGCCTTACAGAATCAAGCGGATTCCACATCCGAACATACTTGAAGTAAAACCCTCCGCTCTCGCAAGTCGAAGGGCCTGCACCACATCTCCATTGTAAAACCATATATTGAGTAAAAAGTAGATAATTATGCACCTCTGAGATCGGAACGATGTGTTTCCCCTATGTTTTTGATTCATTTCTTATGTGGGTAACATTGAAGTGTATTATCTCCTATGAATTGTGAAGGGTTTCTCAGTATGTTTACTGTTGTATCTTCTTCTCAGCAGGAAAGCGACGTTTGCGTAATGTTATAATATCAGAGTATGAATGGTTATGAGGGTCAGATGAGACGCTTTCTCTCACAGAATGATAAATTTCTTTTCATGAGTGAAAAGGTATAGTGTGTGGTGGTGCGGCGAGTAAATGGTTGTAAGGTGGTTGTTTCTGATAAATTTCAGTTGTAGTGTATTTATTGCCTCTAGGGGGGGGGGGGGGGGGAAGATTTTCTGAGACTTGCAAATGTACTGCGATGTTTATGAAACGATTTGATGACTTGTAGGTTGATGGATTTGTGTATGAAGTGAGACTAATAGTGTTTGATTTTCAGTGATGCCACATTATAAGATGATTAGAAGTGTAATTTGCCACCACCTACTACTAGGTACGTTTAAGGATACAAGAACATGGAAGCCCTGGAAGATGAATATTGAAACACGTTTTAAAAGCATGAAATTTTGTATTTGGTAAATAATCAAGGTAACAACGTATAAGTGTGAAATAACGTGAGGATCCCTGGCGACACGTGGTGAGTAATGGTGCATTGGTTGTGAGTATCTTATTACAATTAGTAAGATGAGAAATTATAGTCATGGGCAAATGATTTGATTATTCTGACAATCTTTTATGTGTTTACATGTAGGATAAAGTAATTCTGACTTTTGTTTTATGCCCACTAATTCCGTTTAGATCAATCTGGTGCCTAAATATTAACACATTATAATCCCAGATTTGACTTGTATGAACAATCTGTGTCTCGTTAACCACAACTGTGAAATGTTCGTAGAAAAGCTGTCACAGAAATTTCCCACAGATGAGCAAATGTGTACTGCAAACCATGGAGAAGCAGTCAAAAAATAGCAATATGAGTATAAAAAAAATACATTTTTATGGTTGGGGATCAGAGTAGTTCTATATGTTTGTGGTGACTGGTACAAACTCTGTAGATTGTATGTGTGGATGTAGTTAGTAGTAGATAAAGCTCTGTGTTTGTAGTTAGTAGCATCACCAAATCTACTCCAATTCCTTACCAAATCTTGTACAAGACCTGTCCTGAACCATTGTCTCAATGTACGTAATGTGTTTACATGTAGGATAAAGTAGTTTTGACTTTTGTTTTATGCCCACTAATTCCGTTTAGATCAATCTGTTATATAAGAAGTATCTTCGTTGTTTAAATTTCGAGTATCATGTCGCTCTTGTGAAGGGAGTTCAGATAATTTCCTAAGAGTTAAATTCATTTTCCTTTATCGTTAAAGCTAATCCTAATGCGTAATATTTCGTGATATAAGTTCTCTTTTTTAGATTATTAAGAAGGTCCCCTTTGTAAAACCAATTTTGGGCAATTTTTCATGTATTATTCAGTAGTAGGAATTTCCGCTGCTTTTTTCTTTTTTTTTTTTTTAAATATGCATCATATTATGTGAAAGTCTCTGAGCGCACCTATTGAGTGGGTGCAACATCGCCAGGCCGCCTAGTGAGCCTGCACGTCAGGAAGTACGGGCCCTGCTGCAACGGCAGGTTTTGCAGAGCCTCGCTATCAACTGCGAGCCAGTGGCGTGGCGAGCGGTCGCGGCTGCTTCCACGCCAGGGGGGGGGGGGGGGCGGGTGCTGGCTTTCCCCCAACCCCCGGCTGCCGGCCGGCGCAGGTGGCGTGGCGTGGCGCGGCAGGGCATCGCTAGATGTGGGCAGTGGCCGTGGCACGACCAAAAAACGTTAATACGGTCTGACGACGGCATGGCTCCTGGTCTATTGAGGCGTCAACATCTCAGGAAGATGGTTCTGCCGAGTTTCACGGCACGAGGGCGTGCCCATGTGACACGTACAGACCCTGTGCAGCTGACCGCTACCGAACGGCACCAGAAGTGGACGTCCCCTGCTTGCTGAGGGAAGGCACGAATAAGAGCTTATTAGTGCCTTCCTCGCGCGGGAATGTCCTGCCGAACATTGCGTGGCTCTACCAACTGAGCTGTCCGCGGAAGATGATGACGAAGGTATGAAGACTGAAGTGAAGTATCCTGACGTTCAGAAGAAATGCAGTCGTGGTCGACGTTCCTTGCTTGCAGAGGACGGTGCCAACAGAAGGGCCATTTTTGCCTCCCTTGGGCGGGAACTTCAAACGACCACTGTCCTCTAAGATGTGCTAATGGAGGAATTGAGACCGGCCACGGTGAAGTACTTGTGCGGAGTTCGGAATTGCCGAGTAGGCGCGGGGAACAGACAGCCATGCGTGCTGGCAGCTGTGCCGGCGGGAGGCATTGTACCAGCGAGGTCCTTCACTCGGTGGGACGACGGCGGGCGCTCCAGTCGATTCGGGGGTTGTGTCGCCGCACGATCAGTGAAGTGCTAGTGTTTTTTTGTGTTGTTCGCCGCATAATATGGATGTGTGATTGTCTTGAGATAATCTATCGAGACGCATATGTCTTCTTTAGTGTGTTACGGGGTGAAACTAGCTATGATGATAAACAAAGTGCCAACGAAAGTTGCGATGTCATGCTTACAAACTACCGACATAATATTCTCTTGTCTAGCCGTGCACTCACGTGTTTAACCTTGTAGTATTGTATTTTTTTTTCTGTAAATCTGTATATTTGTGTACCTTTTATGTATGTTTCTGTGTTAATTATGATTTTGTGTTGAATATCGTTATACCCGTGCACACACGACTTTCATCTTGTAATATTGTGTTTTTTAAACCTGTATATTTTGTGTACCTTTTATGGATGTTTCTGTGTTAATTATGATTTTGTATAGAATATCGTTAAACAATTTAATTTCCAATGTTACTTTGATGACCGTCATATGTCTGATTTGTCACATACATTTCATGTTTTCTCTTTAAAATTTTATTTGAAATGCTTGTAATTCGGCTCTTGCATTGAGCATGATGATCAGGACACAAGTACTGATCACCTCATAATAATCACTTTTAATAACTGTCTAAAGCAATTTTGAAGATGATATCTCATGTTTGTTATTGCAATACGTTGGATGATATGATGTCAACTTCAAATGTAATACATTTCATTTATCTTAATCTGTTTGCTTTGCGGACCACATGAGGTCACAACTACTGAAAACTCATCCAAAATTCATTTAAATATTGTAGCTCCGTCGTTTCTTTTGACCTGCTGTTTGCCTTTTGGGATAATTGTTTCTTAAGTTATGTTTGTTTCGAAGACTGTTGCCGAATATCCTAGCATGGCTAGAAAATTCACGGCACAGTATTCTCCAAGATGTTTGGGGTGATGAAAGGGTCCTGTACTCCCCTTTCATTGTCATTTTATTTGCTTCCCAATGATACAGAACTCTCTGGCATGCGTGAGTGAATGAATGAATGTGTGTTGGTGTGTTTCATTTTGCAACACTGTGGTTTAGTCTGCTGCAGAGAATCAGCGGTAGTCGTACAGAATGGCCAATCCTTGAAGTTTTCAGGTAGGCAAAGAGGTTTGCTTCCCTTGTGTAAAACTTACCGGTGTTAGGTTGGTGTAGCTTCATCCCTGGGTTTTCCTGGCCACGGAGTCGCGTGGGAGACGTCGGAGTGTGTGTGAGGGGGGCAGCCTGCTGCCAGCTCGCCGAGGGTCTGCAGCCGAAGCGTCTTCGAAGAAGTGTGAGCTGAGTTAACAGCGTGGCGCGCTGTCTCATTGCAGGAGCGGAGCTTTTAGCTTTTGGTCTCGCGTTTCATCTTGTAAATATTGATTTGCTGGGTCGCAGCAAGGAATGCAAGGCTTGGCAGACCTATCAGATTGATCCCTAATGCAGGCTTGACTTTGAACCGTAAGAAGAACGTAGCACAAAGTTGTTGCATATGTTGAAGCGCCCTTGGTTCAGTGTGAATGTTTGTGTGCGTGCAACTGCGTGTGTATGCATTCAAAGCTTTTCCAAATCATGGTAATTTTTGCTTCTTTGTGATTTTTCTTTGTCTTATTTCTTTACCTCGAAACCATCCACATGGGTTAATATTAGAGTGTGTTGCCCCTCTGCCATTATCCTTTGTCTATTCCAATGTGTTCTCTGTAAGATGTTAATTGTTCGCGAGTGCGTAGTCTGATGTTACTAAAATTTGGCCATGGTACGTAGAAATTGTGTCTCCACGAACCATGTGGGCACACGAGTTTGTTGTGAAACGTATAGCGTTTCACAAGCAATTGTACTTAGTTACCAGGCAACAGCAGTCTATAGAAGCATTACATCAATGTTTTAACGAATAAATAATTTTGCCTCCTATCTTACCCAGTGCACCGATGTTACGTCTCCATTACCTACGCCATTTACTTTGTAGTTTTCCTTGTTAGCCCATCCACAGCGTTTCCATGTGCACAGGTCCATAATTAGTGTCCTTTTTTTATTTAAAACAAATGCTCTGGAATAGATCCTGTTTTCAGGAAATTTGCAGCAAGCTGCACTTATGCACAGTGATCACACACTCTTTACTTTATTCAAAATTTGATTCATGGGAACAATGACTGGATCTTATTAATAATCACATACCATTCTTTATCAGTGACTGTACAATGAATATTCTTTTGTGAGTTTTTCTTATGAATAAATTAAGTAATTTTCCGACTCAGCGCACCCTCTTATTTGTCGTGTGGCTTGAGTTGTTGGCGACCCGATCTTTTACGTTGATTTCAGTGTCAGATAGCATTTTCTTACTCAAAGTGTGCGTGGCTCTTTTAGCCATCAGGATACATACAAAGCGCGCTTCACGCTACTTACACTGTTATATCACTTTCTGCTGATGTTGCTATTACCATATAATATCTGACCAGAAATCCTTGTCTTCTTTCCATTTCACTTCACTGGTGCGTACTACATCTAGATTGAGCATTAGCATTTCGTTGTAAAGATTTTCTAGCTTCCCTACCACGTTCAAATTCCTATGATTCCGCGCCTCGACTCGTGGAGTGTTGTTCTTTCATTGGCTAGAGAGATCATCAGACAGTTTTTCAATTATATTCTACATGTCATGTCGATACACGTTGTGTGTCTTTAATGAAGTGGTTTCCATTGCCGACTGCGTCCTCATACCGTTGATGACTGCTGACTCTTCCTCCTTTAGGGGCAGTTTCCCATCCCAAGCGCAAGAGAGTGCCCTGAACCTCTGTCCGATCCTCCGTTCTCTTTGACAAGGCTGTTGGCAGAACAAGGGTGACTTCTTGTGCTGGAAGTCTTCGGTCGCCATAGATGATGATTTTTATTCAAAGATTAAGTAAGCAGTGAGGGGTTTAAACTCGAGTGCCAGAATGTTTCGATTGCTAACGAAAGACGCTAACCCATTTTTCTCGTTTTGTTCGTTGCATTTCCTCTGGGGGGACGTCACGTGACATCTGTTCAAGTTTGTGGTTGATTCCATTACTCAGTTTTTTAAAGATAGAAGGCAGCCAGCCCGTTTGACCGAACACACAGGGCTGCAGTGCCGATACCCTCTAGACGAATATAGGTAATACATCTCTAATGAACGCAGTCACATCCCTCATCGTTTTACTGGGAAAAGGCGTTACCAAGTTTGTTCTTAATCGATCGAGAGAAGGGAATCGTGCACTCAGCTGCCTCAGCCTCCCCTGACCCAATGACGACCGCTGTCCCACAGCTCGCAGAGCTTCGACCTGCCTGTGTAGACCTTTCTTTTCCTGGTCATGCGTTTGTACTCAGTCAGTTAAAGTGATAACTGTTTCAACTGTCGTAGCAGAACGTGTCTCTACCACTTTGCGTGTTACCCAACTGTCATTACAACAACAGAGATGAGAGAAAATTTCGACTTACATCACACAACAACAATGAAATAGATTAGTTTCTACACTGGATCGTGACACAACATGGTTCAGAACAGTCCCATGCTAAATGACCAACAGTCTACAAGTCTCACACATAGACAGTAATGACTTAATGCATAAACTCGTGCCCTGATAAATTACCAAGTTTACCCCTCACTGGCGCTAATTACATCTCTCTAGTATTTCTCCTAAACAATAAAAAGTCTGCAGATTTCACAAGCATCACTTTGAGACTGGAATTAGTGTTCGTAAGACATGGCCACACGCAGCAAAGACAACCGGTAAGGTCATCAGAAGGATCGTCGGTCACCGCTTTGCATCCTGGCGCGATGAAACTCCAGGTACCGATGACAATGATGCTGCAGATGTGGTTTTAATATGGCGATGTAAACATCTCTGACATCGATTTCTGAGGACCTGGATTCGGATTCTTATGGTACAAGGATGACAAAGCACACTAATAAAATTAGTATTAGCAAGAAATATATTTATTGGAGTAAAGTGTCACAGCTGAATAGTCTTCTGCATAGCAGCAATGAGGGAGCCACCGCACTAATCGTGGCTGCTGTGAGCACCCAGTGTCAGCAAATGTCAGCAGTGTCAGCAGTGACAGCAGTGTCATCACTGTCAGCACTGTCAGCAATACCAGCAATAGCGGTGACAGCACTGTCAACAATGTCAGTAAAGTCAGCACTGTCAGTAGTGTCAGTGGTGTCAGCAGTGTCAGCAATGTCAGTAGTGTCAGCAATGTCAGCAGTGTCAGCAGTGACAGCAGTGTCATCACTGTCACCACTGTCAGCACTGTCAGCAATAGCGGTGACAGCGCCGTCAACAATGTCAGCACTGTCAGCAACGTCAGTAGTGTCAGGGGTGTCAGCAGTGTCAGCAATGTCAGCAGTGTCACCACTGTCAGCACTGCCAGCAATAGCAGTGACAGCACTGTCAACAATGTCAGCACTGTCAGCAATAGCGGTGACAGCACTGTCAACAATGTCAGCAAAGTTAGCAACGTCAGTAGTGTCAGTGGTGTCAGCAATGTCAGCAGTGTCAGCAATGTCAGCAGTGTCAGCAGTGACAGCAGTGTCATCACTGTCACCACTGTCAGCACTGTCAGCAATAGCGGTGACAGCACTGTCAACAACGTCAGCACTGTCAGCAACGTCAGTAGTGTCAGTGGTGTCAGCAGTGTCACCAGTGTCAGCACTGTCAGCAACGTCAGTAGTGTCAGTGATGTCAGCTGTGTCACCAATGTCAGCAGTGTCACCACTGTCAGCACTGTCAGCAATAGCAGTGACAGCACTGTCAACAATGTCAGCACTGTCAGCAATAGCGGTGGCAGCACTGTCAACAATGTCAGCACTGTCATCAACGTCAGTAGTGTCAGTGGTGTCAGCAGTGTCAGCAATGTCAGCAGTGTCAGCAGTGACAGCAGTGTCATCACTGTCACCACTGTCAGCACTGTCAGCAATAGTGGTGACAGCACTGTCAAAAGTGTCAGCACTGTCAGCAACGTCAGTAGTGTCAGTGGTGTCAGCAGTGTCAGCAATGTCAGCAGTGTCAGCAGTGTCAGCAGTGACAGCAGTGTCATCACTGTCAGCAATAGCAGTGACAGCACTGTCAACAATGTCAGCACTGTCAGCAATAGCGGTGACAGCACTGTCAACAATGTCAGCACTGTCAGAACGTCAGTAGTGTCAGTGGTGTCAGCAGTGTCAGCAAAGTCAGCAGCGTCAGCAATGTCAGCAGTGTCAGCAGTGACAGCAGTGTCATCACTGTCACCACTGTCAGCACTGTCAGCAATAGAGGTGACAGCACTGTCAACAATGTCAGCACTGTCAGTAGTGTCAGTGGTGTCAGCAGTGTCAGCAATGTCAGCAGTGTCAGCAATGTCAGCAGTGTCAGCAGTAACAGCAGTGTCATCACTGTCACCACTGTCAGCAATATTGGTGACAGCACTGTCAACAACGTCAGCACTGTCAGCAACGTCAGTAGTGTCAGTGGTGTCAGCAGTGTCAGCAATGTCAGCAGTGTCACTACTGTCAGCACTGTCAGCAATAGCAGTGACAGCACTGTCAACAATGTCAGCACTGTCAGCAATAGCGGTGACAGCACTGTCAACAATGTCAGCACTGTCAGAACGTCAGTAGTGTCAGTGGTGTCAGCAGTGTCAGCAATGTCAGTAGCGTCAGCAATGTCAGCAGTGTCAGCAGTGACAGCAGTGTCATCACTGTCACCACTGTCAGCACTGTCAGCAATAGCGGTGACAGCACTGTCAACAACATCAGCACTGTCAGCAATGTCAGTAGCGTCAGTGGTGTCAGCAGTGTCAGCAAAGTCAGCAGTGTCAGCAATGTCAGCAGTGTCAGCAGTGACAGCAGTGTCATCACTGTCACCACTGTCAGCACTGTCAGCAATAGAGGTGACAGCACTGTCAACAATGTCAGCACTGTCAGCAACGTCAGTAGTGTGAGTGGTGTCAGCAGTGTCAGCAATGTCAGCAGTGTCAGCAATGTCAGCAGTGTCAGCAGTAACAGCAGTGTCATCACTGTCACCACTGTCAGCACTGTCAGCAATAGCGGTGACAGCACTGTCAACAACGTCAGCACTGTCAGCAATGTCAGTAGTGTCAGTGGTGTCAGCAGTGTCAGCAATGTCAGCAGTGTCAGCAGTGTCAGCAATGTCAGCAGTGTCAGCAATGTCTGCAGTGTCAGCAGTGACAGCAGTGTCAGCAGTGACAGCAGTGTCAGCACTGTCAGCACTGTCAGCAATAGTGGTGACAGCACTGTCAACAATGTCAGCACTGTCAGCAACGTCAGTAGTGTCAGCAATGTCAGCAGTGACAGCAGTGTCATCACTGTCACCACTGTCAGCACTATCAGCAGTAGTGGTGACAGCACTGTCAACAATGTCAGCACTGTCAGCAACGTCAGTAGTGTCAGTGGTGTCAGCAGTGTCAGCAATGTCAGCAGTGTCAGCAATGTCAGCAGTGTCAGCAATGTCAGCAGTGTCAGCAATGTCAGCAGTGTCAGCAATGTCAGCAGTGTCAGCAGTGACAGCAGTGTGATCACTGTCAGCACTGTCAGCAATGTCAGCAATAGTGGTGACAGCACTGTCAACAATGTCAGCACTGTCAGCAACGTCAGTAGTGTCAGTGGTGTCAGCAGTGTCAGCAATGTCAGCAATAGCGGTGACAGCACTGTCAACAATGTCAGCACTGTCAGCAACGTCAGTAGTGTCAGTGGTGTCAGCAACGTCAGTAGCGTCAGTGGTGTCAGCAATGTCAGCAGTGTCAGCAGTGTCAGCAGTGTCAGCAGTGACAGCAGTGTCATCACTGTCAGCACTGTCAGTAATGTCAGCAATAGCGGTGACAGCACTGTCAACAATGTCAGCACTGTCAGCAACGTCAGCAGTGTCAGCAGTGTCAACACTGTTAGCAATGTTATTAGTGTCAGCAGTGTCAGCAGTATCAGCAGTGTCAGCAGTGTCCTGGGGCCACTGTTCCACATGACGGCAGTTAGCATGATGTGGTGAAGTCAGCAGGTACCGTCCGAGCAGTGGCACTGGCTGCTGCACTGTAGACTGCTCGTTAATGGAGCAATCTCGTGGACATGGAAGTGATGTGCCTGGGTAAACTCCAGTAGCTCTTCTTGGAATGTAGAAGCTTCCTTCACCAGGATAGAGATTAGCTGGTCTCTTTTCAATGAGTTCTGCGTAATTTTTGAGGACATCAAAAGTAGTATTCCACTTGAGTTGATAGATGTATCAAAGCACTGCACTGAACATGCATTAGACTGCTGTGGGAGGGCACCTGAGTTTAGTGAATCTAAACTTTTAATTTTAGTTATTTATATGTCCCCTAACTCTGTCTTTGGAGCATTTCTGGACAAGATAGAGAGGGTTTTTGGTTTCGTTTGTAGGAAGTACCAAAAATTAGTTGTATGTGGTGACTTCAGCATTAATTTTGTATGTGATTGTGCAAGGAAAAGGATGTGGGAAGATCTGTTAAATTCTATGATCTGATGCAGACTATAGTTTTTCCAACCAGGGTACAACGGAACAGTAGCAAACCCATAGACATTATTTCTATTCATTCTTAATTACGAGATGGGCATTCTGTCAGTAAAAGGATGATTGCCTTTTTGGACCACGATGCACAGATTTTAACGCTAAAAGGTTTTTGTACTGAAACAAATGTTATACTCATATATTATTACAAGCCATGTAGAAAAACTAATCCAATGCCAATAGAGAGTTTTGTAAATCTCGTTAAGGAACAAGAGTGGGAGGATGTTTGTAGTCCTGATAAGGTAGATGACAAATATAATGTTCTTCATAACGCATTTCTCATGCTCTTTTAAAGTCACTTTCCATTACAACATTCTAAACAGGGTACTAGCAGTAGAAGGCAGTGGGATAAGCGTATTATGTAAACAAACTGGGAATTATATGAAAATGTTGGATAACTAAGTAGCCCATTACAGAAAGTATTATAAGGGGCTTAAAATGTTATTAGGAAGGCAAAGAGTACGTGGTGCGCAAATAGTACAGCTAATTCACAGGATAAAATTAAAATCATATGATCAGTCGTCAAGGAAGTTTCTGGTCAGCAGCATAACATCGAGGATGTAAACTTAGTACATAGTAAAAATATTTCTGTTACTGATAGGTCAGATATATATGTACAGTATTTAACAATAACTTTCTGAACATAGCTAGTGAATTAAATAAAACTTAATTGCTACAGGGAATCATATAACTCGCTTGGAAAATGGCTTTCCAGTGATATATGGGATACTCCTCCATGCTACTGACAAGGGGACACTGAGTCAATAATTACATCACTGAAGCTAAGGACTCTCATCAATATGACGGGGTATCTAGCAGACTACTAAAGTACTGTGCTGCAAAATGTTAGCCCTGTACTTAGCCATATTTGTAACTTTTCCTGTAGGAATGGTCAGTTTCCTACCTGATTAAAGTACTCAGACGTAAAGCCACTTTATGAAAAAAGAGAAAAGGATAATGTAGGCAATTTTAGACCTATTTCTATACCATCAGTGTTTGCTAAAGTTATTGAAAAGAGTGTGTATGTAAGGATAATTGGTCATTTCATTTCATATAATTTGCTGTCAAATGTACAGTTTTGTTACAGCAGTGGTTTAACAACTGAAAGTACTGTATTCTCTTTTCCCTGAGAGATACTTGCCGGATTAAACGAAACGTTTCGAAAGCTATACGTATTTTTTGGTGTAGTTAAGGAGTTTGATTGTGTTGATTACAAAATACTATTCCAGAAGTTAGACCGTTATGGAATAAGGGGTGTAGCCCACAGTTGGTTCAGCTCATACTTTAAGAACAGACAGCGAAAGGTCATTCTTCACAGTACTGGGAATGGCTATGGTGTGGGTTCTGAGTGGGGCACAGGCAAATGGGGGGTGTCCCCGGGATCAGTGCTGGGGCCACTCCTGTTTCTTATTTGTATAAATGACATGACTTCCTGTATTACAGGTGATTCTAAAACATTTCTGTGTGCTAATGACACTAGCTTGGTAGTAAGCAATGTTGTGTGTAACATTGGTACTGTATCAAATAGTGCTGTTCATGACTTAAGTTCATGGCTTGTAGAAAATAAATTAAATCTAAATCACAATAAGACTCAGTTTTTACCGTTTCTAAACCACAATTCAACAAAACCTGACATTCTAATTACACAAAATAGACGTATGATTAGTGAGATTAAACATTTCAAATTTCTAGGTTGTCGGATAGATAGTAAACTTTCGTGGAAAGCCCATGTTCAGGATCTTGTTCAAAGATACAATGCTGCCATTTTTGTTATTAGAACAGTATCTGAAGTACGTGATAGTTGATCATGAAGAGTAGTCAGCTTTCCTTATATCCATTCGCTTATGATGTGTTGTATTATATTTTGGGTAACTCTTCCCATTCTCAAAGAGTATTTATGGCTCAGAAACGGGAGGCAAAGAGTATTTATAGCTCAGAAATGGGAGATTTGGGCAATAAATGGAGTAAGTCCGCGATCCACTTGCTCTTGTCTTTTTATTAGTCTGGGTATTCCGACATTAGCCTCTCAAAATATATATATATGTTCCTTAACGTCGTTTATCTTTAGTTGGATCGCACCTGCTTGGCTCTTGTGCAGAAAGGAGTATCAGTAAGCTACTACAAGAACAAAAATCTTAGCAGTAATCCACGAGCTTTCAAATATAAACAGAAGAGTTTTCTCAATGGGTCAGTCCTTCTATGTCGTTGAGGAGTTCCTTGAAAAACTAAACTAATTTCTGGGTTACATGATTGACTGCATTTATGTAAATTTATAGTTTGTTATCATTTTAGCAGTCATGAACACTTTATCTATTATTGCTTTTTTGTTGTAATTTCATGTACTGACACGTTCAATGACACGGAGATTTGCTCCTCAATTTGGTCCTATGGAACTAGACGTATAAAACAAAAATAGACAAGTAAGAGCAGAGTTACGGCGTGCCCCACCTCCAGAGGTAGGTCACGGGTGCTGCTGCGTCAAACACCATCAGTTCAGCTCTCAGCAAGTGGAGACATGCGTCCTAAAGGCTTCACACCAGTGGGTGACATGTTCGCAGCTCACAGCGACCAAGTACAGGAAACCAGGCGGACAGGGAGAGAGAAGTTACTGGCGAATCGTAGGCAGCGCATCACGAGCCCTCCATTACAGGTGGCCCACTGTAACTGAACAGGATATGGGCTTGGAAGACTGAGTATTTATTACTGTCTATCTGAGGCAACGATGTTATGTCGGGCCAATGGTGGCCACCATTTGTCCTCGTTTCCTGGGCTCATCAGTAGCGTTCGGCTCACCTCAGCGTCATAACAATGGCTTTCTGGTCTTCAGCTTGGTGCTTGTGGGCCGGATGATAGGCATCCTCATGCAACGTCTAATTGTTCCTGCGGCATCGTGCTGTGCAGTCAGAATGGCTTTATGACCAAGCGAGGTAGCGCAGTGGTTACCACACTGGACTCAATTTCGGGAGGACGAGGATTGAGATCCGCATCCGGCCATCCTGGTTTCGGTTTTCTGTGATTTCCCTAAATCACTTAAGGCAAATGTTGGGATGATTCCTTCGAAAGGAAACGTCAAATCCGAGCTTGTGCACCGTCTCTAATGACATCGTTGTCGACTGTACGTCAAACACTAATATCCTCCTCCTACTCAGAACGGCGTTATGATCCCTCCCCAGTGAGTTCAAGTTTCTGACTTCTTGCTCAAGTGGGATGAGGTAATAGCTTCCGGTTGTGTCACATTGTTCGCTGTATCGGCACGCTTCCTGTTTGTCATTTAACTTTACTTGGTGCTGGCTGGAGAAAACCTTAAGAAAATTTTGTACTAGTCCATGATAGCCTTCTGTAGCGCAACGGTATGTCTATTGGTGCTTATGCATGTATGTTTGTATGTATGTATGTGTGTGCGTGTATGCATGTATATGTATATATAGGGCGTGGAATGACTGTGAGAACCACACAGTTGAACATAAATGCAAATCCTAACCGAGCCCGCAGGTGGTAATGTTGTATTTGACACCGAACGTTACTTGTACAATGTTCTCAAGACGTCTCAAGTGTCAGTCGTGATCAGAACAGAGGCATCTGTGGTTGTGGGTGCTTTATGTCGGAGCTAAGTGTATCCGAACGTGGGCAGATCGTTGGTACTCAAATGACGGGTGGTTCCGTAACTGAGTCAGACAAAGTGGATCGAGACCCACTGTATCCTAGAATTATACTGCATACGGGGAAGAGGGAAAAACACATCAGCTAAGTCACAACACGGACGAAAGCGTGCGTTGAGTGATCGTTACAGGCGGTCATTTGAGAGGATTGTGGCGAGAAACTAGAGTATGACAACTGCAAAAGCCACCGCAGAAGTGAATGTCATGGTCCCGAACCCTGTCAATACCAACACAACATAAAGGCGTTCCATAAACAGGGAACTGCAGGGCGAGCTACGATTCCGAAACCACCCATGAGTGATGCAGGTGCCACGGGTGAGAGCCGTACGGTTGGACAAGTCCCGTTTCACACTGTTTCCTCATTCTGGAAGAATTTACGTGCCAAGAGTGAAACATGGCGCGGGTCTGGTGGTGATTTGGGCAGCCATAACGTGGTATTCCGTGGACACCTAGGTTAGTCTGTAAGTTCGCATTACCCCCAAGAAACGTCTGAGCACTTTCTGTGGTCAGGTCAATCCCATGGTACAGTTTGTGTTTGCCGGTGAGACTGCTCTGTTCCAAGACGACAGGGCCCCCATCCACCCACATCGCGTCGTCCAGACCTGGCTTCGGGAGCACCGCGAGGACAAACTGTCGCGTCCCCACTGACCACCGCAGCCGCCACACCTCCACACTACTCAGTCTCTGTTTCCTACAGTGGACAGAAATGTATGTGTCGCTGTGCATCTCCATCGTGGTTACCTGAACATGCCACAGTTCTGCAGGCAGAAAGGTGTGAGATTCACTTGAAAATCACGCGGGATCTGTGTTTATCCATGCCGAGACGACTGCAATCTGAATGCCAACAGGCTTTCTACACAGTATTAGCCACGCTAATCTGTTGTGTTTTGTTGTTTACATACTTTTATCCACCCCCTGTATGTATAAAACGTTTATGAAGAGTGCTGTAATGTCTATTCAAAGAACTTGTAACAATCATGTTGACGCAGATACTCTTTCGTCGCGTTATGGAGCCTGTGAACACAGTAAAAGAAAACAGTACATCAGGAATACATGTACATCGATCAGCCAGAATATTAATGACCACCGACCTACTATCGATATAAACCCATCCAGGCTGCAGCAGCGTCATCTGGCGAGGAATCACTGCTGCTCAGACACACGCATGGTGCGTGTAGTTTCAGTGAGCGTGTCGTCCGTGTGTAGAATGGGGAAGGTGCGCGATCTATATAATTATGACCGGGAGCAGATTGTCATTGCCCGGAGGTTCGGCACGAGCATTTCGGAAACTCCACGAATTGTCGGGTGTTCGTGGCGAAACCAAAGTGAAACCATATTCAGACGTCGTCTCATTGGGCAGTCACCTCTCATTATAGACTGGTAAAACGGGACAGGCGGTGAACTGTTGCGGATCTAACAACAGACTTTAATCTTGGGCAGAGTACCAGTGTGTCTGAACACACTGTGAACCGAACATTTCTCACAATGGACCTCTGCAGCCAATGATCCGTGAATGTGCCAATTTTAACACGTTAACACCATGACATCGGCAACTAAGACTGAAATAGGCAGTGGACGTTGCCACAATGGCACTGCGTTGCATGGTTTGATGAACCCCGATACCTTCTTCATCGGGCCGATGGTAGGGCGCCAGTCCGTCGTCTTCCATCGGAACAGCTCCTTGACACCTGTAATGCGGGAAGGAGACAAGCTGGCGACAGTCCCACTATGCTATGGGGAACATTCACATGGTCATCCATGGGTACAATTGTGCTTGGGCCAGGAACAATGATGGCCAAGAAGTATCTTACACTGGTTGCAGACCACGTACACCCCTTCATGACAGTCATGTTTCCTGACAGCAGTGGTATTTTTCAAGAAGATAATTCGCGATGCCTCAACTACAGGAGTGTGATGGAGTGATTCAGGGAACACAGTGGCGAGTTCCAGTCAATGTGCTGTGTCCCCAGCTATCCAGAGCTGAACCTGATCGAACACATCCGTGACGTGATTGAACGTCGTGGCATCAGAACTCATCGACCCCACCCTGGAATTTACGGGAATTAGGTGACTAACACTTGGTTCAAGAATCATAAAAGAAGGTTGCATACATGGAAGAATCCTGGAGATACTAGAAGGTATCAGATAGATTATATAATGGTAAGACAGAGATTAAGGAACCAGGTTTTGAATTGTAAGACATTTCCAGGAGCAGATGTGGACTCTGACCACAATCTATCGGTTACGAACTGTAGATTAAAACTGAAGAAACTGCAAAAAGGTGGGAATTTAAGGAGATGGGATCTGGATAAACTGACTAAACCAGAGGTTGTACAGAGTTTCACGGAGAGCATAAAGGAACAGTTGACAGGAATGGGGGAAAGAAATACAGTAGAAGAAGAATGGGTAGCTCTGAGGGATGAAGTAGTGAAGGCAGCAGAGGATCAAGTAGGTAAAATGACGAGGGCTAGTAGAAAACCTAGGAATACTAACGTCTCAAAAATGAGAGCGATAGGAAATGCACAATGGCTAAGCAGTCATGGCTAGAGGACAAATGAAAGGATGTAGAGGCTTATCTCACTACGGGGAAGATAGATACTGCCTACAGGTAAACCAAAGAGAGCTTTGGAGGAATGAGAGCCACTTGGGTGAATATCAAGAGCTCAGATGGAAACCCAGTTCTAAGCAAAGAAGGGAAAGCAGAAAGGTGGAAGGAGTATATAGAGGGTCTATACAAAGGCAATGTACTTGAGGACAATATTATGGAAATGGAAGAGGATGTAGATGAAAATGAAATGGGAGATACGATACTGCGTGAAGAGTTTGACAGAGCACTGAAAGACCTGAGTCGAAACAAGGCTCCGGGAGTACACAACATTCCATTAGAACTACTGACTGCCTTGGGAGAGCCAGTCCCGACAAAACTTTACCACCTGGTGAGCAAGATGTACGAGACAGGCGAAATACCCTCAGACTTCAAAAAGAATAAAATAATTCCAAACCCAAAGAAAGCAGGTGTTGACAGATGTGAGAATTACCGAACTATCAGTTTAATAAGTCACAGTTGCAAAATATTAACGCGAATTCTTTACAGACGAATGGAAAAACTTTTAGAGGCCGACCTCAGGGAAGATAAGTTTGGATTCTGTAGAAATGTTGGAACACGTGAGGCAATACTGACCTTACGACTTATCTTAGAAGAAAGGTTAAGGAAAGGCAAACCTACGTTTCTAGCATTTGTAGACTTAGAGAAAGCTTTTGACAATGTTAACTGGAATACTCTCTTTCAAATTCGGAAGGTGGCAGGGGTAAAATACAGGGAGCGAAAGGCTATTTGCAATTTGTACAGAAACCAGATGGCAGTTATAAGAGTCGAGGGGCACGAAAGGGAAGCAGTGTTTGGGAAGGGAGTGAGACAGGGTTGTAGCCTCTCCTCGATGTTATTCAATCTGTATATTGAGCAAGCAGTATAGGAAGCAAAAGAGAAATTCGGAGTAGGTATTGAAATCCATGGAGAAGTAATAAAATCTTTGAGGTTCGCCGATGACATTGTAATTCTGTCAGAGACAGCAAAGGACTGGGAAGAGCAGTTGAACGGAGTGGACAGTGTCTTGAAAGGAGGATATAAGATGAACATCAACAAAAGCAAAAGGAAGATGATGGAATGTAGTCGAATTAAGTCGGGTGATGCTGAGGGAATTAGATTAGGAAATGAGACACTTAAAGTAGTAAAGGAAGGAGCTCTTTGGGGAGCAAAATAACTGATGATGGTCGAAGTAGAGAGGATATAAAATGTAGACTGGCAATGGCAAGGAAAGCGTTTCTGAAGAAGAGAAATTTGTTGACATAGAGTATAGATTTAAGTGTCAGGAAGTCGTTTCTGAAAGTTTTTGTATGGAGTGTAGCCATGTATGGAAGTGAAATATGGACGATAAATAGTTTGGACAAGAAGAGAATAGAAGCTTTCGAAATGTGGTGCTACAGAAGATTGCTGAAGAGTAGATGGGTAGATCACATAACTAATGAGGAGGTATTGAATAGAATTGGGGAGAAGAGGAGTTTGTGGCACAACTTGACTAGAAGAAGGGACCGGTTGGTAGGACGTATTCTGAAGGATCAGGGGATCACGAATTTAGCATTGGAGGGCAGTGTGGAGGGTAAAAATCGTAGAGGGAGACCAAGAGATGAATACATTAAGCAGATTCAGAAGGATGTAGGTTGCAGTAGGTACTGGGAGATGAAGAAGCTTGCACAGGATAGAGTAGCGTGGAGAGCTCCATGTAAACCAGTGTCAGGTCTGAAGACAACAACAACAACAACAACAGGTGACTTGTGTGTGCAGATGTCGTGCCAAGTCCCCCCAGCGACCTATCAAGGCCTCATTGCTTCCATGTCGCGATGCGTCGCCTCTGTTATCCACGTGAAAGCTGGCCACACCTGCTATTACAAAGGCAGTCGTAATGTTCTGGTTGATCAGTGTATTCTCTAAATACTTATAAATTATTGAAATAAATTTACAGAAATCCTTGAAAAAGAGACCAGAAATGAGTTATAAGCTTCACAACTCGCTGTTAGCCCATAATCCCAAATTGTCATTACTAGAAGAATTTGCAAATACTGCATCTTCTGGTCGCGGGGAGATAAAAGTCATGTTGCTCTGTGCTCAGTTTTCGTTTGATGCAGCACATATCTATTAACATTATGAAGGTGACATAAACAAATATACAGTAATTTTGTTTGTATTGCACCAACTCTGTATATTTCTCGACTGAAACATTGTTGGAGTCAATTTGTTCCGGATGAACAGCTGTACTAAATCACGACTTGTCGTACACTCGATCTCGCTTCAGTAAGGGAGAACGTGTTGACGAGCAGGAAGCAACCACGGCACCACCGTTTTCAGACTCGGCAGAGAAGGAAGGGAGGAAGTCGGTACTGTACTGGCCCAACAGCAGCGCCTTGACCTGCAGTGTAGGCAATCCTCAACACTAGACTCGCACTCGCCCCGCTTCTCGGCTGTTAAAGCGACTGAGGACGTCACACACACCAGGGGTAGTCATGGAACCATCATTATAACATGGCCTGATGTTAGCAGGGATTTTGATAGTATTGATTTAGATGCTATACTTATTATAGAGAAATAGCTGAGTCTGCCGAACAGTGTAATGCCTTTGTTAGACAACTACCTCAAAAACATATATGAATGAGTCACCTGTGAGCAGCAAAAGTCATCATGGAAACATTTTTGTCGCCTCAGTCCCCCCAGTATTCCATCCTTGGTCCGCTGATTTCCTCACTGTATATTAATTGTGTACCACTTATATACTTATCATACACAGTTGTAACAAAGTGGCAAACCCTCAGAACATTGCTGCTCATTGTCAAGTTTGAAAAAAAATCATTGTTCAACGCTCTGATGGGCAGAATAACTCAGTCCTTAACTAAATTCCAGGAAGTCACAAGTCGTCCTCATGTCGTAAAGAAAGTCGCTCAGTGGGCATTTTCTTGAACAGTTACTCACATAATTCTTAATGGTACCCAATTACTGTTTCAAAAAACAACCATAATATACCTTCGCATTATTGTAAATGAGGATCTAAACTAGGAAGAACTAAGTGCTGTAGAGAACAGGAAACATATCTCCTCCCCACATAAAATCCAAAAGTTTAGAAAATTATTTCGACCTCAATGTAAACAAAATGGTTCAAATGGCTCTAAGCTCTATGGGACTTAACATCTGAGTTCATCAGTCCCCTAGACTTAGAACTACTTAAACCTAACTAACCTAAGGACATCACACACAAGCATGCCCGAGGCAGGATTCGAATCTGCGACCGTAGCAGCAGCGCGGTTCCGGACTGAAGCGCTTGGAACCGCCCGGCCACAGCGGCTGGCAATGTAAACAAGAAATAGTCCAGTTTTTAGTTTCAACAAACCTTTATGACTGTCAAATATTTCAACGCTGACACAAACAGTGAAAGCTGCAGACGACTCGAGCTAGCCACGAACACTTTCGTCTGACGTATGTGCCACTTGTTATCTTTCAGATTGCATCGAAGGAAGGAAGGGAGGGAAATTAGGGTTTAACATCCTATCGACATCAAGGTCACTTGAGACAGCCCACCGTCAGATTGTTTCAAGGATTTGAAAGCCCTTTCGAAGGCACCATCACAATGTTTGTTGCAGTGATTTGGGAAATCAGGAAAAACCTAAATCTGGATGGCCAGACGTGTATTTTAAGCATCATCCTCCTTGATCACTGCGACACTTCACACCAACTACTGCCTGGACTAACACATTAGAACGAAGTGCAAATATTTGTTATTTAAACAATCAGTTTATCCACACAACGGAAGTATACACTTAGCAAAAAACCTCGTTTCAGTATCTTGAACCGTTTATGAAATATGACAGTCATGACCACACAATTCTCAATTCTCCAGGACGAAAATGGACATGTAGAACGCATCCTTCTGACGAATATAAAAATCAGTAATTCGAGAACGAAATGAGATGTTGCTCTGGTTTCAATTTTAAGGAACATTTCAATAGACTTTTTTACATTTCGTATACCACAATGTATGAGCTAAAGTCAAATGCATGCAAAGTATTCGCAATGTGTTTTTACCTCTGAAAAGTCTTTAAAATTTCGTGCAGTCTTTTACTTCATTTTATGCAGTGCAGTAACTATGACATAATGAAAAGAAATTCAGTCCTTTATCGAGTGAGGATATGTGACTGTAATGTGTGCAAAAATAAATTATTCAGTGAACAGTTTTCTTAACACCGAATGATAAGTATTTCATAGTGGCGAGAACGCCATCTCTAATCACAGATTCCTGCATTAGGTGACCAGTATAACCTCGATAAAACCGTACTGATCGAACACTTCTGTAGCAGTGAAAGGGCTAATGACAACATCAGTTGTAGCTGTGGTAATTAGGAGGGGCGTTCAGTAAGCAATGTGACACATTTTTTGCTGAAAGCAGGGTGGTTTTATTCAGGATTACAGAACACCATATTGTTCCCCATTCATTTCGCTACAAAATTCTATTTTGCGACATAATCGCTGTTCAATATGAAGGCCTTATGCCACCTTAATTGGAGGGCATGTACGCCCTAGTCATACCAGTCTACTGGTCGATGTCGGATTCAATGACTTGCTGTACCAATCCCCATCATCCATGTACTGCTTCATTGGGCCAAAAAGATGAAAGCCAGAAGGTCCGAGATCCAGGCTGTAGGGTGAATGAGGAAGAACAGTCCTTTGAATACCCCAGCTGGTGGACAAGTGTGGCAGCACTAGCAACAGAAATGTCCAGTTGAGCAGTGAGGTGTTTGATTGTGATCCGTCGACCACCTCTAATGGTGAGTGTTCGAATGTTCCAAAGCTGCAGGAGTCACAGCTGCGTGTGACAACGGCAGATCGGACGGGTTTGCGCGACCTTATTGCAATGGTTACAGACGCCTTGCCCAATGACTCGCCTTGCTATTGTTTGCTGCCATGTCTGCTTAGACGCTATGCAAGAGCCTATGAATATCTGCGATGCTCTGGTTTTCCGCCGAAAGAAACTCAATAACAGCTTACTGGTGGCAACCCGCCTGCGTTACAGACGCCATTTTGAAGGCTACGCATAGTGCCGACACCTACCAGAAATTCATGAAACTACAGGGGCTAAAGCGGAAATATTCCAAGATGTCTCACAACAAATTCCACATTTTTTTCAAACGAAATTAATTGAAAAAAACCGTTGCATCACTTATTGAAATTCCCTTGTGTCTAACTCTGGACTAAAATTTAGAAGCAAAGTTAGGTGCACTTTCCTTTATTTAAACTGTGCAGTATCGTAAATTGACATCATTCTTAATATAACCAAACATGAAATCAACTGATTAGTAACATTGTGTCAGAACTTGTTCTAAGTGAACATACGGAGTGAAAACAATATTGTGCATAGTTTACTTTACATAATATTTTGAAATTTCTTATCGTCATATACTGCTTTTTAAACTTTCGAAGGTCTTCTTGATTTAGGCTAACATTCGTAGAGAAATTTTATCTTCGCAATATCTATATAACTAGGTTTCTTCTTTAGACCAATGTTGGCAAATGGATCCTGGAACAAGAAAGTTTTCACATTATTATGGTAACAAATTTAACAATATTCAGTAAATTCTATATATGGATTGACAGCTTGTTAAAAATTAAATACACGTAATTCAGAGGCTATCGTTCTCAGACAGTTCTGAGTTTGATGGTTCGATACAGCAGTGTGAGGAGGGTGACACCAGTGGAATCGACAAAAGAAACCTGATTTTTAGGTCTCTAACTTTATTTCACACCTGGTCTCTCTTGTATAATCTTACTTCAATCCTATGCACACACATGGACAGAAAGTTGCACTCCCACATACTAACAATAGTTCTGTCATATGTGTTTTTAAAGAAGTGTTTTCGGTGGTCAGTTGATGGCATTTGGGCGTATTACGACACACGTAGTCCGTGTGACGTATTGAATTATGTGGTGACGTTCAAAAGCATGAATACTTTGCAGTAAAAAAATGTCTGCCACTGCAGGAGATAGGTGACAGGAATTGTTTCGGTGAAGTGATATATCTGTGAGATGGCAAACGACAGCATATTCAAGTTTGATCGATGAGGTTGTGGCACACTTTCACGGGACTGAGTGTACTGGGATAGCGTCCATGCAGTCGGTCCATACTCAGTCTCATGAGATGGTTACGTCTGCAAAGTGGACAAGTGGAGGAATTTCTCTAGGACTGAGTTAGATGTTCTTTGTCTTTCAGTCAATAACATACTTGTACTTGGAATTGGGCACGTTCAAACCATTGTTTATGGAGATAATAAGTAACTGGTTTCTGAGAACATGTACACTAGGAATGAGGTTTTGGAGTCGTGGCAGATGCAGAGGGAACACCATTAGGTGACTTGTGGAGTATGATGTAGACAAATGAGGATTGATGATAAGTTCCTGCTTAAGCTCCTCTACTGCAGTCTCAGGATGAACTTCACTGATCAGAGCAGCGTGAGGGTGCAGGAGCTGGGAAGGCTGAGTTCGGTTTGGGCATCGGGGTTGAGTGGGGGCAAAGACCCATAAATCATACAGCAGGCCTCACATCCCACCTATTCCCCTCCCGCCTCACTGAGGTTATTGGCGTCAAAAGGATCGTGCTAAGATGTGTACCAATGCTTACACGGCAAAGTCTCTTACAAATCAGGACTAGTTGGCGCTTTCAAACTTGTACATACCCCATTAACCACATTACAGAAATTCTGGTAGTATACGTATCAGTTTGCTGACAGACGGGACTGCCTGCGTACTTGTGCACTGTCAACCATCCATTCTGTGGTTATAAATTGTAGCTTTCAGTCTGGTAATATCACGTTCTTCAGAAAAGGGCGATGCGAAACTTTCTTTTAGATTAGTACTTTAGGAAATCAAATGATCATTATTCACCCTTTGGCTTGTGATTTGACATATATATCTTATTTCTCCTCCCTCCCCACGCCCCCAATGAACCGTGGACCTTGCTCTTGGTGAGGAGGCTTGCATGCTTCGGTGATACACAAAGCTGTACCATAGGTGCAACCATAAAGAAAGAGTATCTGTTGAGAGACCAGACAAATGTGTGGTTCCTGAAGAGGGGTAGCAAACGTATCAGTAGCTGCAGAGGCAACAGTCTGGATTAGTGAGTAACCTGGCCTTGTACCATCACACTATGGCTATCACGAAAATAGCTGAAAGCAAGGAGAAACTATGGCCGTAATTTCTCTTGAGGGCATGCAGCTCTACTGTACGGCTAAATATTGATGGTATCATCTTGGGTAAAGCATTCTGGAGATAAAATAGTCCCCATTTGTATCTCTTCGTGGGGGCTACTAAGGCGGAAAGTGTCTTAAGAAGGAACAAAACTAGCGTTCTACGGATCGGAGTATGGAATGTTAGATCCCTTAATTGAGCAAGTAGATTAGAACACTTCAAAAGGAAAATGGATAGATATAGTGGGAATTCGTGAAGTTCAGTTGCGGGAGGAATACAGGGAACACAGGTGAATACAGCGTTATAAATACAAAATCAAAAAGGGGAAACACAGGAATAAGTGTATTAATGCACAAGAAAACAGGAATGTAGGTAAACTGTTATGAACAGCATAGTGAGCGCATTATTGTAGCCCAGACAGACACGAAGCCACCACAGTGGTACAAGTTTATAAACCAACAAGTTCCGCAGATGATGAAGAGATTGAAGAAATGTTTGAGGATATAAGAGATATTATTCAGATAGTTAGTAGAGACGAAAACTTAGTATGCCAATGGACTGGAATTCGATAGTAGAAAAAGGGAAGCAAGTAAAAATACTAGATAAATATGGACTGGGGAAAACAATGAAAGAGGAAGCTGCCTGGCATAGTTTTGCATACAGCATAATTTCATCACCACTAACATTTGGTTTAAAAATCATGAAAGGAGGTTGCACCAGTAGGTTTTAGACTGATTATATAATAGTAGGACGGACATTTTGGAACCTGATTTTAAATTGTAAGACATTTGCAGGGGCAGATGTGCACTCTAACCACAATTTATTCGTTGTGAATTGTAGATTAAAATTCAGAAAATTGCAAAAAGGTAGGACATTAAGGATATGAAACTTGGATAAGTTGAAAGAACCAGAGTTTGTTGAGTGTTTCAGAGGGAGCATTAGTCAACGATTAACAAGAATGGGGAAAGGAATACAGTAGGAGACAAATGAGTACATTTGAGAGAAGAAATAGTGAAGGCAGCAGAGGATCGAATAGGAAAAAAAGACAAGGCCTAACAGATATCCTTGAATTCACAGGAGATTTTGAATTTAATCGATGAAAGGAGAAAATGTAAAATCACAGGAAATGAAGCAGGTGCAAGGGAATAAAAGCATCTAAAAATGACATTGACAAGAATTGAAAAATGGCTAAGCAGGGATGGTTACTGCACAAATGTAAGTATTCAGAAGTATTTACTAAGGGAGAGCTACACTCATGTTCAGAAAAAAACAGAACACATTCAACGACTAGAGATAGGACACTCGTACTCGCAGGACATGTATAGTAGCATGTTCTGCATAAATAATTGTCATTTCAGTCACCTCGGTTTAGTATGTGTCCCACTGCCTAGTAGGGACAGGTCCACCACGGGCCCTGATAACTTGTTTCATACGAGATGGCATTGAACCGCATAAGGCACGAATAGCGTGTAACACCTATGAACGTCACTGTGTCGAGAAATTCTGCTATGGAAAATGAACTATGTTTAGCAGCTGTTGCAGCTGATTTCCGTATCCCCAGGAATACTTGCTAAACATAAATTTAAAATAAATGAGAATTATAATTTATTAAACTTGTTATGAACGCTAGGAACCGTAAGTTACTTCGCAGAATATATTACATTTTTCACTGACGCCAGAAGGGTTGTGTACGTGTTTCCAGGGTGTCAGTATAATTCTTTTTATATTAAGTAGTCCTCAGTTACTTTTAAATCATTGATGTTATACGGGAGCAGTGGTTGAGAAGGGAGTGAGACAGAGTTGTAGCCTATCTCCGATGTTATTCATTCTGTAAATAGAGCAAGCGGTAAAGGAAACAAAAGAAAAATCTGGAGTAGGAATTAAAATCCAAGAAGCAGAAAGAAAAACTTTGAGGTTTGCTGATGACATCGTAATTCTGTCAGAGACAGTAAAGGACTTGGAAGAGCAGTTGAAGGGAATGGAAGTGTCTTGAAAGGAAGATATAAGATGAACATTAACAAAAGCAAAACGAGATCAATGGAAAGTAGTCGAATTAAATCAGGGGATGATGAGGGAATTAGATTTGGAAATGAGAGATTTAAAATAGTAGATGAGGTTTGCTATTTGGAGATCAAACTAACTGATGATGGCCGAAGTAGAGAGGATATAAAATGTAGACTGGATATGGGAAGGAAAGCATTTGTGAAGAAGAGAAATAAGTTAACATCGAGTATAGATTTAAGTGTCAGGAAGTCTTTTCTAAAAGTATTTGTATGTGGTGTAGCCATGTATGAAAGTGAAACATGGACGGTAAATAGTTTAGACAAGAAGAGAATAGAAGCATTCGAGATGTGACGCAACAGAAGGATGCTGAAGATTATATGGGTACATCATGTAAATAATGAGGAATTACTGAATAGAATTAGGGATCAGTGGAATTTGTGGCACAACTTGACTAGAACAATGGGCCGATTGGTAAGACACGTTCTGAGGCACCAAGGGATCATCAATTTAATATTAGAGGGAAGCGTGGAGGGTAGAAATCGTGGAGGGAGACCAAGAGACGAGTACACTAAGCAGATTCAGAAGGATGTAGGTTGCAGTAGTTATTAGGAGACGAAGAAGTTGCACAGGATAGAGTAGCATGGAGAGCTGCATCAAACCAGTCTCTGGATTGAAGACTACAACAACAACAACAACAACAACAATCTTATAATTGAACATCAAGTTTTTGCACAATTTTCTCACTATGTCTGTATAAATGTTGTCAATGGCAACATTACTGATTACTGTATCTCTTCTTATGCACTATATGAAGGAGAGTTGGTTTATATGAAGTTACAAGGCATTTGAGTACAACTCCATAATAGATTTGCCCTGAACATTTCAATTAAAATAACCTCTTAACGTTACAGTAGGCACGTATGTCAATCTGTTTGGAAGTTAAAAACTTTAAAAATGTGCATAATTATTTCATAAATAACTCAAAATAACGAGGGAACCCATTGTATCCCGACTATCAACTTCTCATCTATTGTCCGTCAAGAGCACAAGCTGCGAAAAAGGAGGGTGTGGTTTGCATTAATTCTTAATGTAAATGGCAACTCCGTCTACAAATTCGCTTCTCTGAGTGGTTCGTGGTCCCTGGATAATTTAAAATTCTAGGGTAAATTGCTTACTCAGCACTGGCAAAGTGAAACGAAACAAAACTGCCCAACCGTGCTTAATAAATACAGAAACGAGTTGCCGCCATATTGCCACACACCAGTGCTGAACAGCCAGGGAGCCATATTGCGTGCACGAAGTGCATGCGCGATCCGCCAGATGGCCTGCTATTTCCACCCGACAAGCGATCGGCGGCGACCTATCGCCACGGTATGCCCACACGATTCACGAAGGGATCGGTCGTCCATGCGATGGATCGCTGCGATCCGTCGCTCGTGTATGGGACCCTTAAAAGATGCTGACAAATAGGCGTAGAGCATAAATATAATCAGTTTATTATTTTTCAACAAAATCGTGGAACACATACATACATACGTACATACCGGTCGGATATATAAAGTCTCCTTTTCTGAAGTCGATTAAAAACCGCGATCAGTAAGAATGTGAAAACAAATTAATTTATTAATTAAGCCGGCTTTCGCTGGCCAGACTATAATTGAAACGTAATTTTAGGCGTGTTTACCAAAAAAGAGGAAAATTACCAGTTAAGAGGTTGATTGAAGTGGCAGTAAGAGGATGATTCAAGTGGCAGTAAGTCTAGTGAAGTGGACCAAGCGCGAGTTAGACAGTTTTATTCTGGTCATCCAAGAGACAATAGTAATAAAAAATTGTGTAACTCACTACTGAACACACTAGCAGAGTCGGAATCGGAAACTGTAAATTTTGGTAATATTATTAACGTGGTATCTTCCAAATCTCATGCACTTGTGTCTACAATCATTCTGGGAGATGTAGACAACTGTCATGAAAATGACATTGGGCGGCGGGTTGGAAGATCTTTTTTAATGACTACCGAAAAGCGAATGGAATGGATACCAACAGAAAACTGTAATTTTACTGGTGATGCTACGACTCTGAAACACAAATTTAATCACCCTTAGCTAGTAAATACAGGCCTTAGTTTACATACTCAGAGAGGTTGAAAGGTACGTTTTGTTTGTTTGTGTTTTATTTCCAAAGGTAAAATAGCTCTAGAAATTTTACTGGCAACGCCATATTCCACAGATACAATTGCAAGGCCATTCAGTAAACTCAGAAGCTCAAAAAGATGGGTCAGAATAACAATGATCGAAGACAGGTTAAATCGGCTTTCTATACTTATTGTACCAAAAAACCTGTAAATTACGTAGGTGGTCCTTTCATGGGAGATGTGATAAACTCTTTTGCCTAAGAGCCTCGGAAGTTACCTTTAAAACAGATCGCTACTTAAACAATTTCAATTAAATAAAGGCATATTTATATTTAGGTTTATTGATTTATATGTAAAGCAAGATCTCCAGTGGGTGCGCCCCCTACACTATATACACCTAATCTTTCCTGTAGGTGTCTTCGTGTAGTTTGTAAGACAAAAAAAGTGAGAGTGACCCACCTCCTTAAAAATTTAATTCCCCCTCCCTCCCCACCGCCTGTCCAAAAGCTATCCAAGCCCATTGCTACACATCTCCATTTTGTTAAAAATCGTAGCCTAGCAACATCTTGCATTATATCTATCCATAAAGTAATAGTCATTCTGCAATATTCATTCCTTAATGAAATTTGTCATTAAAAATATATTACTTTTTCAATCCAACAGCTCACTTCATGGAATCAATGCTAGAAATAAGAATAATCTTCACAAGGATTTAAAGTCACTCACTCTTGTACAAAAAGGTGTGCATCATTCAGGAACACACATTTTCAGTAACTCGCCAGCAGCCATAAAAAGTTTAACGACCAATGAAATTCAGTTTAAGGGAAGCCTAAAAGATTTATTGGTGGCCAACTTCTTCTACTCCATTGATGAATTTCTCAGTAGAAGCAACTGATTTGTGTGTGTGTGTGTGTGTGTGTGTGTGTGTGTGTGTAAGTACAATCTAACTTCTGCACCATTTCAGTGCAGTAATGTGTTCATTGTAAATAAGTATTATAGTACTTCTATTACATGTTTATTACCTTATAAATAAAAAAACATTTTTAAAAATTTTAAATTCAGTGCATTAGTGTTCGTAAAATGATTCTTTCATATAGCGTTAACTTAAGAAAATGACGATCATTCCACTTGGGACCTGTGGAAGGTACATTAGCTTATTTGTTTCAGTTGTAAATATTTCTCATGTATTATTGTTTTTCTGACATGTTCTACATCCTGGAGGGTCTCCTCACCACGGATCAATTGGAATGAAAGTAAATCTAATCTAATCTTGCAATTTCCCAAATACCTCAAGCATCTACCAGGTACACCACACATTTACTTCGTTAATATTAGTGTGTTCTTCTCTAATTATTCTTGGGAGTACACTTTTTGGTTTCTTTCAAGTGGTGGAGCCTACAAAGGTGAAACTCTTGTCAGCAGCAAATGTACCTTAAAATATAGTTTTGATCATTAGTGCCAATTAGTGAGCCACATGTGTTTAGTACTGTTATCGAAAGATAATGCAGAAAATTGTAGATTTCTTTAAAGTGCTATTTTACGTTAGTATGAAGATCAAATTATATTCTTCCACAATTAGAGATTGAACATTCCTCTGTGTGTGTGTGTGTGTGTGTGTGTGTGTGTGTTTGTGGTACCTTGTTCAAAGACATTACTACCGCAGAGACTCACAGTTGTAGTACACCTAAAAGGGATGTGGAATGTCTTTGAGCTAGCAGCCACTATGCCAGTCCAAGTATTTACAAAACTGCCGTATCTTACATTGCACTCCTTGCATAATATGAAAATTTGTAGGTTAAGTCATAGACCGCAACAATGATCTCACCAAAAACGTCGTTCTTTACATGGTTTATTGCAGTACAGCGTCAGAAGACGTAACAGCAGTGGGCAAACATGACAGACTTGCTTTATTGGCACTTTTTGCCTTTTTGAGGCGTCTTCAGAATTCCTACATGGGAAAAATAAGTAAAAGCAGAGTAGGGGTATGGTGGTGTCTAGCATGAGGAGGTGGTAAAAACTTTTTTTTAATGGTATAAAAACTTTACAGTAAAGGAGGACTTACGTATAGGAACTACAGGTAAGGCACCAGTCATTACTAGACAAAATTTTGGCGTGCACGTAAAATGTAAAAGTAAAAGAATTTTAAAAATAGTTGCCCTAGACTACTAACGAAAAGCCATATTGCAAATTGGTAGTGGAGCCATGAAAGAGGCAACGATCCTTACCTCCGGCGAAGGCATGCAGCTATGGATAGATGGGACTGAACAGCCAATCTTGACACTAGTATTGGTGTACAACACGCGCACACGCTGTGTGAGACTGGCAGGCAGGACGCTGATGTTTCTATAGCATTTTAAGAAAAGTTTTACTCTCTTCCATTCTAGATGGGACCATACCCCAAATCTGCTTTCATGTATTTCTCCGATGTAGGAATTCTGGAGATGCCCCAAAAGGACGCAACGCTTTAATGAAGCTTTTATTTCGCAACCTAAACTGTTTTTTCCTACTGGAAATATATGAGATTTGCTGCACCATGGCCATAGAGTGGTGGGATTTATATGGTACAGATCATATCATGGAGCCAGCTGTTAGTATTATGTAGTAGGTGATTATGACAAGGGAAGGAGATACAATCTGAGTCCATAGTTTTCATTGATAAAGGTTCCAGCCTGCCCTTCAAAGTTGATTTTTCTCTCACCAATGAGACATAACTTCAAGTGAGCCTGAGATCTAAAATTAAAAACAAAAACTAAATTAGCCAGTTGATAGTGTCAACTGTATTTTTTGTATTGTAGAACAGGATGCATTATCTTCTTGCCCCTAACATTGTGCTTGGAGAAGTGTAACATTAGTTATAAACTTCTAAAAACGAAATGTCAGGCGAGTAAAGTTCGATTTTTCTACCTTCACTAATATAGACTCAAGTAGACCTAAGATGGAAACGTCAATGTATTTACGTATTTTGATAAACGTTGCTGACATTTTAGATGTGTAAAAAACAGTGGCACTTAATCTAAGAGTCTGTAGTTATTCTTGAAGCCTTAAGTGTACCTTAACCTGTAACTTACGTTAGTATTGTCAATAACTTTATGTATTTTTGATAAATAATGTAGACATTTAAGATATGGAGATAAAACTGCGATGATTAATTTGAGAGTGCACAGGTTGTTTGAGACGTCAGCTATTCATTAACCTTTAAGTCAGATCAGTAGTATCAACATCCCTTCAGATTTTGATAATAAATACAGACAATTTAGACACAGAAATAGTATTGTGACTTTTTAAGTGGAGATTACATAGGCCAGCTCTTCAGGGTACATACCTATTGGGTGTTTCATTTAAACCGTCAGTAATATTCTCAGCTGTGATTGGGAGATCTAAATTGTCCGTGTGTGTGTGTGTGTGTGTGTGTTTGTGTGTGTGGGTATGCATTGACAGGCAAGCCACCTCCACCTTCACTGCAGGCCTGCCCCATCATGTATACAACCCAATGCAATATACACTCCTGGAAATGGAAAAAAGAACACATTGACACCGGTGTGTCAGACCCACCATACTTGCTCCGGACACTGCGAGAGGGCTGTACAAGCAATGATCACACGCACGGCACAGCGGACACACCAGGAACCGCGGTGTTGGCCGTCGAATGGCGCTAGCTGCGCAGCATTTGTGCACCGCCGCCGTCAGTGTCAGCCAGTTTGCCGTGGCATACGGAGCTCCATCGCAGTCTTTAACACTGGTAGCATGCCGCGACAGCGTGGACGTGAACCGTATGTGCAGTTGACGGACTTTGAGCGAGGGCGTATAGTGGGCATGCGGGAGGCCGGGTGGACGTACCGCCGAATTGCTCAACACGTGGGGCGTGAGGTCTCCACAGTACATCGATGTTGTCGCCAGTGGTCGGCGGAAGGTGCACGTGCCCGTCGACCTGGGACCGGACCGCAGCGACGCACGGATGCACGCCAAGACCGTAGGATCCTACGCAGTGCCGTAGGGGACCGCACCGCCACTTCCCAGCAAATTAGGGACACTGTTGCTCCTGGGGTATCGGCGAGGACCATTCGCAACCGTCTCCATGAAGCTGGGCTACGGTCCCGCACACCGTTAGGCCGTCTTCCGCTCACGCCCCAACATCGTGCAGCCCGCCTCCAGTGGTGTCGCGACAGGCGTGAATGGAGGGACGAATGGAGACGTGTCGTCTCAGCGATGAGAGTCGCTTCTGCCTTGGTGCCAATGATGGTCGTATGCGTGTTTGGCGCCGTGCAGGTGAGCGCCACAATCAGGACTGCATACGACCGAGGCACACAGGGCCAACACCCGGCATCATGGTGTGGGGAGCGATCTCCTACACTGGCCGTACACCACTGGTGATCGTCGAGGGGACACTGAATAGTGCACGGTACATACAAACCGTCATCGAAGCCATCGTTCTACCATTCCTAGACCGGCAAGGGAACTTGCTGTTCCAACAGGACAATGCACGTCCGCATGTATCCCGTGCCACCCAACGTGCTCTAGAAGGTGTAAGTCAACTACCCTGGCCAGCAAGATCTCCGGATCTGTCCCCCATTGAGCATGTTTGGGACTGGATGAAGCGTCGTCTCACGCGGTCTGCACGTCCAGCACGAACGCTGGTCCAACTGAGGCGCCAGGTGGAAATGGCATGGCAAGCCGTTCCACAGGACTACATCCAGCATCTCTACGATCGTCTCCATGGGAGAATAGCAGCCTGCATTGCTGCGAAAGGTGGATATACACTGTACTAGTGCCGACATTGTGCATGCTCTGTTGCCTGTGTCTATGTGCCAGTGGTTCTGTCAGTGTGATCATGTGATGTATCTGACCCAAGGAATGTGTCAATAAAGTTTCCCCTTCCTGGGACAATGAATTCACGGTGTTCTTATTTCAATTTCCAGGAGTGTATATGTGTTATATCACTGTACGGTAATGAGGTTGGTACCATATGTATGCACATACCAAAAATGGTCCAAAAGCCCCATAGACACCCCTGCCAACAAAGAAAGTACTGGTCCTCACCTTCAATGACTAGAGACAGAACGTTCTTACTCACAGGACATACGCTTTAGGAAGTTCCACAGAAGCGATTAGCATTTGAACCATATTAGCTTATGGGTTCAAGGTCAACATCGATATCGTGTGGCAGCACCACTTACTGGTAAAATCTGTCTGTGGCATTAGTTGTCACCCCAAACCAAAGGTAATGGTTCATTGTGACTTGATCAGACATGCAGATAGCCTCGCAAATGAATGAGTGAACCTTACTATCAAATCACTGCATTTGAAACATTTGAAAGAGGGCATATTATTGGCATGAGAAAATGTGATGAATCCAACAAGGAAATTACTGCCTGTATGGGACGAAGCGCTTCGGCAGTGCAAAGAATGTGGCTTTGGCAGTGCAAAGAGTGTGGTCCGAATTGCTCATGGAAGCTCATAAAACAGAATGGGATGGATTAGGTCGCACAACCCATACCAATCCTCGAGAATATCGAAGCCTCATCCAAATGGCATTGCAGGACAGATCTTTGTCCTCCTCGGCTCTGGCACAAAGGTGGATCTCTGTAATACATCATATACTATCGGGGGGTGACCGTCTGTCGCCATTTATTACAGCACGGATGACATGAGCGTCATCCACTTCTCCATCTACCTTCGACAAATGTGCAGAAACGGGCTAGACAGTAATGGTGTATGGAACGATGTCACAGGCGTTAGGTATGGCATCAGGTAGTGTTTTCGGATGAATCCAGGTTCTGTTTGTTTCAAAATGATGGCCACATTTCGGTTCGGTGCAGGCAGGGGAAGTGGCACCCGACCGCCACTTCTTCCTATGAACTGGTGGGAAGTTTCAATTTTGGCAGTAAACAAAGGTCACTTGGGGTTTCGTTACCAACCTAAGAAAATGGCGCGAAAGAAAGAACACTTGTACTAACCTCAATCACTCAACCGCCATCTCCCCCAGAAAAATGGCCAGAAGTTCAAATTCCAACAGGATAATGCATCACACCGCAGTTATCTCTACTAAGCTAAGAAATTCGAGGGAAGATAGCTCATTTGGCCTACCTCCACTAACCTAAGTCACCCGACCGTCACTTCTTCTTATGAACTGGCGCCAATATTGAATTTTGGCGGTAAGCAAAGGTCATTAAAGCTAAAAAAATGATGGAAAAGAAAGGACACTTCTACTAACGTCAGTCACCCAGCCGCCACTTCCTCCTTAGGATTTGTGGGAAAAGGACTAGGACATAAGTCTTTACTTAAACAATTTCAAGCAGTACGCCATCCAGTGTGTTCGGTATGAGATCCAGACTCCAGCTAACTTAGTACACAGCGCCACCACCAGAGGGCGCTCTCATCTGTGACGTAATCCAAGATGGCGGCAAACAGTGTGTTCGCCATGAGGCCTAGTACATATTCACACCGCCAGAGACCACTACCATGGACCTGGAATGAATTTTCGGGAATGGCACGCCCACCTGGACTTGGAAAGAAATACAGGGTGGCGCATGAAATGTGTTACCAATTGTTTCTTTCACAATTTACGACGCTGGGATCTCTACAACAGTACCAGCAGAGCTTGGAAAAACAAATTAGTTACGAAATGACGTGTAATTCACGATACTCAGCAATGGCTGACAATGAAGACTTACGACACAGCAATGATCGGCAATTGTGTTACTTTTTCATGAAACGAAAAGCCTTGTTGTGACTCAGAGACGTTTCCGACAACAGTTTAACACACGATGGGTCCCTTGCAAGAAGACCATCCACAGGTTGTATGATAAATTTGTACAGAAAGAAACAGTATTGGAAACAAAGTGACCTCGACCTAAGCCTGTTTGTTCGCCAGAGAATATTGAAGCGGTACAAGTTGCTGTACAGAGAAGTCCTGGGAAATCGTGTAGAAAGGCAGCAGTGCAACTGGGAATATCCAGATGCTTCATTCAACGCATTCTTAAAAGTGACCTCCATATGTACCCATACAAGATGACCTGTGCACAGAAGCTCTCTGAAGAACGCAAGCAAGAGAGACTACTGTTTGCTCAGTGGGCGGAGGATAGGGAAGAGACTCTCGACAACATTTGGTTTTCAGACGAGGCGCATTTTCATTTAGACGGTGTGGTTAACAAACAAAATGTACGCTTTTGGGCCACTGAAAACCCACAAGTGCTTCATGAACGACAACATTATGCTCCGAGGATTACAACGTGGGCAGCAATTTTCAGTCATTTCCTTTACAGAAACACATACTTCGTCAATAGATGATTGCCTACGATACGAAATAATACTGACCGATCGGTGTGCATATCTCTTAGATTTTCTTACTGCGAGTGCTTCCACTGTGTCTCAGAAAGAGAGTCATAATAGGCTAGAAATTAAAGAAAAAAAGAAAAGGTTGCAACAACTTCTGCATGTTACTGTCACAAGCGATCTTGGTTCTACAAGTACACACAAGTATCCATGTTAAAAGCTGTACTCACTTTACGAATCGAGGTATGACATTACCTCTGAATGAGGTGGTTTTTACTGGGTTCAAAGGGCTCTGAGCACTATGGGACTCAACTGCTGTGGTTATCAGTCCCCTAGAACTTAGAACTACTTAAACCTAACTAACCTAAGGACATCACACACATCCATGCCCGAGGCAGGATTCGAACCTGCGACCGAAGCAGTCGCATGGTTCCGGACTGCGCGCCTAGAACCACGAGACCACCGCGGCCGGCGGTTTTTACTGGGCAAATACCGTGACAGTGATGGTAGGAATGTGTATCATCAGCCAACGATGCAACCTCGTGATAAAATTACCGCATTTTGAAAGTGATTCCGCTAAATAACGTGGTATGTAAGCGGTATTTGCGATTCCCTCACGCCACCTCAGCTAGATAATTCTACAGTAGTTGTAGCGCATTCTGTCTCGAGACCACATCAGAGGTTCTGTGATATACCCAGTGAGTTATAGGCGATGACCGATTGAGAAGGAACACAAACAGAAGTAGTAGATGATGTGCCAACTGAGGTTGTAAGAAAATGTACACTAGCTTCTCAGATCTCTAGTGTTACGCTATCCGCTAGAAATGATGTCTGGGATTTGGAACAGCTCTTTACATTGAAGCACATACTTGCATTGGATCCTATTGACAATCCCTTTAATGATTACAACCACTACTGAATCATATTTCTGGCTCTCTCATATCGCACAGTGAGTCACCAGTATGGGTGCAACAAGGGCAGTTAGTGCGGGTTGCCTACATCAGGGGCAGGTATGCACTCAGAGGCAAACCTATTGTTCTCCTTTGATTGACAGGTACTTAACCTATTGTTCTGTTAAGCGCTTTTCCATGTCACTCCATTTCCATTTGATTGACAGGCACTTAACATATTGTTCCCCCATCCCCTCTCCCAACCCCCTCCCCCCTCGCTGCTACAGGTGTTCATTCAGGTCTGAGTTATTGTAATAGGCCCTCCTCTCACTCTTATCAGTTTGATTGACTACTTAATTAAATTGATTAATTAGTTAAGCTCTCTGGTGGGAAAGTGTCACACCCCCTGTCAAGTCTACCTGGACTTGTAATCAATTTTCGCAAGTGCCACTCCCACCTGGACTTAGAAGGAAATAGTTAGCATCCACCTCGATCCTCTACCGACCGCCACGTCCCCCTACCAACCCATGTTGGCCGTATAATGTGTACTAATGTTTACTAACATGCACTAACGTGTATTAACGTGCACAGTGCATGACGTCATCCAAATGGCTACTATGAAGTCAGCTGATGACACAAGTACTGTTATCCAAGATGGCGGTTTTTTGCGGGAAAATGCCACGCTTCCCTCCCCCATAAAAGTGCCGTGAAGTTCAAATTCCAACAGGACAATGCAGTCTCTACTAACCTATGAAAATTTCGGGAAGGTAGGTCACATTGACTACTTAATTAAATTGATCAATTAATTAACCTCTCTGATGGGAAAGTACCATGCTCCCTGCCACGCCCCCCTGGCAGGAAGTTCAAATTCCATCAGGACAATACAACCTCTACTAACATAAGAAAATGGCGGGAAAAAAGGGTACCTTCAGTAACCTAAGTCATCTGACCGTCACCTCTTCCTAGGAATTGGCGGGAAAAAGACTCAATTGATCGATCGTTTGGAGGGTATTCGATTGTAGTGTATGGAATATTGTTTAAACAATTTAGACTTTAAGTGGAACATTGTTTCTTTAAATAATTTAGGGAATTGAAGGCATTATATGGAACATATGGAAATTAGTGGAGGGGAGGGATCTCATAACAGGAAATTCAAGGTATATTGTTTATTTATAAACAATTCTGGTGTTTGGGGTTGGATTTCTCTTGCTAATCATTCTCTGCTGTTTGGAAACATGTAGGTCCTGCAAGAAACAATTACATGGGGCAAACATGCTGCATAACCTAATGCTCCACACTGTACTCTGGGTGTCTTAACCTAATGTTTGGGCCGTTGTTGGCACTTAAGCTATTGTTCCATTAACTGGTTTTCCATGTCACCCCCATTTCCTTAAACTATTGTACTGCCTTTGATACCAAATTAAGTTATCAGTTATGTCCTCTCACCATGCTCTGGTACACGTTTCGAATTTCACATGCTTTTCGATGCCATTTCTGACGCATTCTCCTTTGTCACTGACCCCCTTAAACTATTGTACTGCGTTTTACATAAATATCATGCAAATTCACGTAGTGTTCTGGACATAACCTGCTGTTCTGCTTCATGTCAGCCACTCATGCACTCCCTCCCATTAACTACTGTACTGTTGAAACCACATTGACATAAAAAATTTATATAATTATTTAAAGCGGTATTCTTCACATGTATGGGGTAGTTTTTCTTAATTCGCAGCATCCTATTGCTTAGTGAAATCGATGGAATATACACTCCTGGAAATGGAAAAAAGAACACATTGACACCGGTGTGTCAGACCCACCATACTTGCTCTGGACACTGCGAGAGGGCTGTACAAGCAATGATCACACGCACAGCACAGCGGACACACCAGGAACCGCGGTGTTGGCCGTCGAATGGCGCTAGCTGCGCAGCATTTGTGCACCGCCGCCGTCAGTGTCAGCCAGTTTGCCGTGGCATACGGAGCTCCATCGCAGTCTTTAACACTGGTAGCATGCCGCGACAGCGTGGACGTGAACCGTATGTGCAGTTGACGGACTTTGAGCGAGGGCGTATAGTGGGCATGCGGGAGGCCGGGTGGACGTACCGCCGAATTGCTCAACACGTGGGGCGTGAGGTCTCCACAGTACATCGATGTTGTCGCCAGTGGTCGGCGGAAGGTGCACGTGCCCGTCGACCTGGGACCGGACCGCAGCGACGCACGGATGCATGCCAAGACCGTAGGATCCTACGCAGTGCCGTAGGGGACCGCACCGCCACTTCCCAGCAAATTAGGGACACTGTTGCTCCTGGGGTATCGGCGAGGACCATTCGCAACCGTCTCCATGAAGCTGGGCTACGGTCCCGCACACCGTTAGGCCGTCTTCCGCTCACGCCCCAACATCGTGCAGCCCGCCTCCAGTGGTGTCGCGACAGGCGTGAATGGAGGGACGAATGGAGACGTGTCGTCTTCAGCGATGAGAGTCGCTTCTGCCTTGGTGCCAATGGTGGTCGTATGCGTGTTTGGCGCCGTGCAGGTGAGCGCCACAATCAGGACTGCATGCGACCGAGGCACACAGGGCCAACACCCGGCATCATGGTGTGGGGAGCGATCTCCTACACTGGCCGTACACCACTGGTGATCGTCGAGGGGACACTGAATAGTGCACGGTACATCCAAACCGTCATCGAACCCATCGTTCTACCATTCCTAGACTGGCAAGGGAACTTGCTGTTCCAACAGGACAATGCACGTCCGCATGTATCCCGTGCCACCCAACGTGCTCTAGAAGGTGTAAGTCAACTACCCTGGCCAGCAAGATCTCCGGATCTGTCCCCCATTGAGCATGTTTGGGACTGGATGAAGCGTCGTCTCACGCGGTCTGCACGTCCAGCACAAACGCTGGTCCAACTGAGGCGCCAGGTGGAAATGGCATGGCAAGCCGTTCCACAGGACTACATCCAGCATCTCTACGATCGTCTCCATGGGAGAATAGCAGCCTGCATTGCTGCGAAAGGTGGATATACACTGTACTAGTGCCGACATTGTGCATGCTCTGTTGCCTGTGTCTATGTGCCTGTGGTTCTGTCAGTGTGATCATGTGATGTATCTGACCCCAGGAATGTGTCAATAAAGTTTCCCCTTCCTGGGACAATGAATTCACGGTGTTCTTATTTCAATTTCCAGGAGTGTAGTTTAAACAAAGGATTGCTAGTAAAAACATCCCACCACTTGCACGATGCCGACACCGCCCCTGCCGCAGCCGCCTCCACAAGCCATTGCCGCACTAAAGCCATTGCGAGCCATCGCTCTCACACCCCGCCGCAGGTGGAAGTTGGGTCTATGTTCGTGTATACAGTTGGAATTCTTCGAGTGTTATACTGACGTCACTGAACTCCAAGTCGCGCTCCTACTGGTCCCATGGGCGATGACGCATAGCTATGGTATGGTCTGGCACCGAGAGAGATATTCCAATGCTTCCCATGATAGCACAGGTTGCATTGTTCCTAGTGATCCTTTCGCCATTGTTTTCTACAGACGAGACTTTCAGGGGTAAATTTATTTTGCACAGATCGCTAAATTGCACTGACAGTTAAACACCACAAAAGTTATCTACAGATCATCAAATACGTACAAGACTGACAAGAATATTGAAAGCCAGGAACATATTTACAATTAAATATTACGATTGCTGCTACAGTCTGACACCGATCGATGTACAGGTAATGTCCCCTCTTGACGGCTATGGTTCTGGAACGAATCACAGTATCTATAGCGAACTCTCGCAAATTTCGTGGTGTCCCAGAAATACTTAACGTGTGCTTTTGTAGGAGTAATCGCGATGTGTCGAGCTGTATTGACGAAAATTCTTGCCCCAACAGATCCTGTTTACAAAAATAGCGCAGAATAATGTGGCAGCCCGTCCATCACGTGTTACACTTCCGGCTTTCAACATACGCAAACGTTGTCACCACTAAAAGTCTGTGCACGCTCTCGAAAACACCGTTAATCGTAAAATCATTCTTGTTGTTTGGAAAGAGAGCACTCTCTAAGCACAGACGGGGAAATCAGAACAATTACGCAAAGAGAATTCAAAGCACTGTCTGCCGGAATTTTCGGTATCCTACAGCTACAGGTCTGGAGATGTCCTAATGCCACAGTGGCGGATGAGTGACGGCATCCCCGACAGAGATGGATGGTCTGCTTCAACTTGACTTTGAACACTAACTTTCTCAGAACTTTCTGTACATACCTTGTCTCCATATTGTTCGAATCAGCTTGTAGACACTCCTACATCCTGGCACAATGGATGTCTTGTAAATGAATAGAGCATTATTACTGTATTTTGTACAAATCACCATATTGCATCGACAATTAAATCCCGCAACGTGCCCTACATATCGTAAAATACAGAAAGACTCTTTCTCAATTACACTACTTTCCCACTGAGGACAGGAGCTTGAATATTAGAGCGCAAAACAGATCTCCAATCTGACAATATGTCACCATATACCGTGTCGATGTAGCAAATGTACATTTCCTATCCTGCACCCTACAAAATAATCCCTTTTGCATGATCCATACATATACTGTGGAGACAGACAGCACCATATATACTCCTCGCAGCACTGGATATTTCCGTGTGAGGTCGGTGGTCATCGACCCCCAATGGGAGATCAGAATGCTCTCAGTGCACCGAAGTCACTCTCAGAACTGTTCTACAAATTCGGAATCGTTTCCCCCTCGGCACAAACACGTTACTGTTTCTGGTCTGGACCTGCTTTCTTGCTCGCTTTTCTACACACATCTCCAGACTCAGGAATTACAAGAACACACCTATTCTCGCATGGTTCGCCATAATATAACATTTTCGTGGTACTTCTCGATATCAAGCTTACAGCAGTTGACCACTGGCAATTGAGGGTGAAGCTTTGACAGTGCCAGCCACTCGTGCTGGCGAAACGTCAGAAAAATCATTAGATGAACGTCGGCCGAAGAACCCGAGACAGAAGCCAATAGGCAGTTTGTCAACAAGTGGCCACGAAAGCCTTAACAATTTTGTGTCACAGCAGTATCCTACCGATTGCTCACGCAACGAAATTCCTAAGATATCGACTGGAAATTATTTCTCTACAAAACCCGAAACATTAGATAGGTCGGGGCGTGTTGCAAACCACTGACTAACTAGCAGCTTGTCACGTCTGCGAAGACACTTACACGGAAACTCGAGAAAAATAGAGAAAACTGATATTTCCACTCGTGAATACCGATGCTGGTGATGTAGCAGATTCAAAATCAACCCTGTAATTTACAAGGGCAACTAAGGTGTTTCTACATCTACATCTACATGCTTACTCTGCAATTCACATTTAAGTGCTTGGCAGAGGGTTCATTGAACCACAATCATACTATCTCTCTACCATTCCACTCCCGAACAGCGCGTGGGAAAGACGAACACCTAAACCTTTCTGTTCGAGCTCTGATTTCTCTTATTTTATTTTGATGATCTTTCCTACATATGTAGATTGGACTCAACAAAATATTTTCGCATTCGGAAGAGAAAGTTGGTGACTGAAATTTCGTAAATAGATCTCGCCGCGACGAAAACGTCTTAGCTTTAATGACCTCCATCCCAACTCGCGTATCGTATCTGCCACACTCTCTCCCCTATTACGTGATAATACAAAACGAGCTGCCCTTTTTTACACCCTTTCGATGTCCTCCGTCAATCCCAACTGGTAAGGATCCCACACCGCGCAGCAATATTCTAGCAGAGGACGAACGAGTGTAGTGTAAGCTGTCTCTTTAGTGGACTTTTTGCATCTTCTAAGTGTCCTGGCAATGAAACGCAAACTTTGGCTCGCCTTCCCCACAATATTATCTATGTGGTCTTTCCAACTGAAGTTGTTAGTAATTTTAACATCCAGGTACTTAGTTGAATTTAGAGCCTTGAGAATTGTACTATTTATCGAGTAATCGAATTCCAACGGATTTCTTTTGGAACTCATGTGGATCACCTCACACTTTTCGTTATTTAGCGTCAACTGCCACCCGCCACACCATACAGCAATCTTTTCTAAATCGCTTTGCAACTGATACTGGTCTTCGGATGACCTTACTAGACGGTAAATTACAGCATCATCTGCGAACAACCTAAGAGAACTGCTCAGATTGTCACCCAGGCCATTTATATAGATCAGGAACAGCAGAGGTCCCAGGACGCTTCCCTGGGGAACACCTGATATCACTTCAGTTTTACTCGATGATTTGCCGTCTATTACTACGAACTGCGACCTTCCTGACAGGAAGGATGTCTAGAGACCCGGTAAACGTGTCTCCCACATGCTAGATGCACACACCACAATAGATTTTTCCTCAACTAAATAAAGGCGCGAAATGTGCAGAAGCAATCAACCAAACAATTTACATGGAAGGGCAAACGCACCTCCGTATTCAATCTCAGATTTCCACGCGATCACAAAAGCTATGCAACACATACTAAGTATTAGTTCACAATTCGATAGTCTAGAGGACAACACGTTAATTCATCTACATTCCTACACTCCAACAGGCCTCTCTATTCTGACAGCTCCTACCGTTAAAGGGCAACGTGAATCATCCCTGCACAGTTCACTGGCGCTGCAGGCCGAGCACGCACAGGCAGGATCAATCATTCTAAGAAATCGGTCACATATATATTTTGTCCCTGTACTTACAACTAAATGTTACGATCGCGGTCTCAGTTGAACGACAGTCGACAATGAGGGAACTATCATAAATACGCCCTTTTGGCTGCTATGGCTCCCAAAATAGGAATATCAGTACCATTCTTATGACTTTACATACTCTTCCCTTTGCTGTCACAGTTCTAGACGTCAAATCCATACCTTCCTTATGAATGAACATTGACATTTCTTCTGCACATGTCAGAACACAAACACATGAGCCTGATGCTCAAGGCGAACCGATCACGCACCCCCTACTGCTGAGTGTACTACTTCGTCAACAACTGTTTGCCTACGATACAGAATACTACTGAGAGAAAATCAGCATTGGGTGGACATATCTCACAAGTTTTTCTTGTGAGTAATACCACTGTGTCTTAGAAAGAGACCCGTAATCGCCTCAAATGTTTACAAAACCCGATAACAACTACTACTGTATGTTACTATCACAAGCTGTCTTGGTTCTACAGGTGTACACAAGTATCCATGTTAAAGGCTATACTTGCTTTATAAATCCACATATGGCGCTACCTGCGAATCACATGGGTTTTCCAAACAAATACCGAGATGGTGAGCGTCTTACAAACCGCCAGATATTAAAAAAACCCGATCCCAACAACTACTGTATGTTACTGTTACTGATCCTACAACACGAGGTAGTATAAAAGACAATACGGGATCTGGGGGAAGGACATGGATTTTGCTAACTGCATTGTGGTGATCCTCCAAACTACAAGCAGGTACTGCAGATCCGCGTCCCTCAGGGTCCATTCATGTCTATCACCCCAACATTCTGTCTTCGTTATTATATTCCATCAGCCACAGAAAAATTATGAACTATAAAAGCTCAACTAACTTCATCCAATAGAGAACAAATTAAGACTTTTAACGCATCTCTCTCCTCCCAAATGTTATTCTTGTTGTGGTCTTCGGTCCTGAGACTGGTTTGATGCAGATCTCCATGCTACTCTATCCTGTGCAAGCTTCTTCATGTCCCAGTACTTACTGCAACCTACATCCTTCTGAATCTACTTAGTGTATTCATCTCTTGGTCTCCCTCTACGATTTTTACCCTCCACGCTGCCCTCCAATACTAAAATGCTGATCCCTTGATGCCTCAGAACATGTCCTACCAACCAGTCCCTTCTTCTTGTCAAGTTGTGCCACAAACTCCTCTTCTCCCCAATTCTATTCAGTACCTCCTCATTAGTTATGTAATCTACCCATCTAATCTTCAGCATTCTTCTGTAGCACCACATTTCGAAAGCTTCTATTCTCTTCTTGTCCAAACTGTTTATCGTCCATGTTTCACTTCCATACATGGCTGCACTCCATACAAATACTTTCAGAAACGACTTCCTGACACTTAAATCTATACTCGATGTTAACAAATTCCTCTTCTTCAGAAACGCTTCCCTTGCCATTGCCAGTCTACATTTTATATCCTCTCTACTTCGACCATCATCAGTTATTTTGCTCCCCAAATAGCAACACTCATCTACTACTTTAAGCGTCTCATTTTCTGATCTAATTCCCTCAGCATCACCCAACTGAATTCGACTACATTCCATTATCCTCGTTCTGCTTTTGTTGATGTTCATCTTATATCCTCCTTTCAAGACACTGTCCATTCCGTTCAACTGCTCTTCCAAGTCCTTTGCTGTCTCTGACAGAATTACAATGTCATCGGCGAAACTCAAAGCTTTTATTTCTTCTCCACGGATTTTAATACCTACTCCGAATTTTTCTTTTGTTTCCTTCACTGCTTGCTCAATATACAGATTGAATAACATCGGGGAGAAGCTACAACCCTGTCTCACTCCCTTCCCAACCACAGCTTCCCTTTCATGCCCCTCGGCTCTTATAACTGCCATCTGGTTTCTGTGCAAATTGTAAATAGCCTTTCGCTCCCTGTATTTTACCCCTGCGATCTTTAGAATTTGAAAGAGAGTATTCCGGTCAACATTGTCAAAAGCTTTCTCTAAGTCTACAAATGCTAGAAACGTAGGTTTGCCTTTTCTTAATAATTCTTCTAAGATAAGGCGTAGAGTCAGTATTGCCTCACGTGTTCCAATATTTCTATGGAATTCAAACTGATCTTCCCCGAGGTCGGCTTCGGTCAGTTTTTCCATTCGTCTGTAAAGAATTCGCGTTAGTATTTTGCAACTGTGACTTGTTAAACTGATAGTTCGGTAATTCTCACATCTGTCAACACCTGCTTTCTTTGGGATTGAAATTATTATGTTCTTCTTGAAGTCTGAGGGTATTTCGCCTGTCTCATACATCTTGCTCACCAGATTGTAGAGTTTTGTCAGGACTGGCTCTCCCAAGGCTGTCAGTATTTCTAATGGAATGTTGTCTATTTCCGGGGCCTTGTTTCGACTCAGGTCTTTCAGTGCTCTGTCAAACTCTTCACGCAGTATCATATCTCCCATTTCATCTTCATCTACATCCTCTTCCATTTCCATGATATTGTCCTCAAGAACATCGCCCTTGTATAGACCCTCTATACACTCCTTCCACCTTTCTGCTTTCCCTTCTTTGCTTAGAACTGGGTTTCCATCTGAGCTCTTGATGTTCATACAAGTGATTCTCTTATCTCCAAAGGTCTCTTTAATTTTCCTGTAGGCAGTATCTATCTTACCCCTAGTGAGATAAGCCTCTACAGTCTTACATTTGTCATCTAGCCATCCCTGCTTTGCCATTTTGCACTTCCTGTCGAACTCATTTTTGAGACGTTTGTATTCCTTTTTGCCTGCTTCATTTACTGCATTTTTATATTTTCTCCTTTCATCAATTAAATTCAATATTTCTTCTGTTACCCGAGGATTTCTACTAGCCCTCGTCTTTTTACCTACTTAGTCCTCTGCTGCCTTCACTACTTCATCCCTCAAAGCTATCCATTCTTCTTCTACTGTATTTCTTTCCCCATTCTTGACAATTGTTCCCTTATGCTCTCCCTGAAACTCTGTACAACCTCTGGTTTAGTCAGTTTATCCAGGTCCCATTTCCTCCCATATACCGAAACCAAATACCGCATGCATGCAGGCATCGAACACATGTGACGATCCTATTAAATATAGTGGTATTGATCAACCGCACAGACCACTTTAAGGTTTCATTACCTGTGCTGTAGGATGATGACCGCATCCCGTGGACTATTCTGTAAGTCTGCAAGACACACTTCCTGAGACACTGTGTCGTTGTTTGAAACATTGTTTTCTAACACGCTTTGTACACTGCCATACATTTTCATTTTGTGCCACGAATTCGTGGTTTGTGTCAGGTCCTAAACTGACATTAAGACGCCCCTTATCCACGGCATTTCGCAGAAAACTAGACGTTGTACAGTGTAAATAATTTTGTTACTGCAGCTACCATAACACGCGAAACACGGTGGATGATTTTAAATAAAAGAAAGTTACAACATAAGGAAATTAGAAGAGTTGGGTTGCATTGTGGAGGGTTTCCAAAATGATGTCCTAAAGTGATTGACGACTTCTGCATTTAAACTAATCTGCCAGAGTGACGGAATAGATGATGGCTCTGAGTTCCCTTTCGACTGATTCTTCATATTGCACTCATGGACGCGATCAGTGTTTTGGTGCCAGCAACCCCAGAAGGTGTCACCCATCCACAAAACTCATTCCCCAACTCAAACAAGCGCTGTCAGTCAATCATTATGTGGTAACCGACAGTGTGCCAATGTACCAATGGGATGGAAAGACACCGCTGACGTACTGTAATAATAAACATCACAGTTGATAGCGTGAACAATGTTAGCAATTTTACAATAATTCCAACACCGGCCACTGATGTTCAAATGGTTCAAATGGCTCTGAGCACTATGCGACTTAACTTCTGAGGTCATCAGTCGCCTAGAACTTAGAACTAATTAAACCTAACTAACCTAAAGACATCACACACATCCATGCCCGAGGCAGGATTCGAACCTGTGACCGTAGCGGTCGCTCGGTTCCAGACTGTAGCGCCTAGAACCGCACGGCCACTCCAGCCGGCGCCACTGATGTGACAGCATGTTTCCCCAATTTCAGTATTATAGCTAAAGTGCCCCTTCTCTACTTCGCGAGTCTCATTGCGAATGTAGATAGATGACTGCCCAGTACGTCCATTCAGTGCTAATTCTCAAACACATAAATCATCAAAGTATACCAGACAGAGCTCTACATATTTCAAATGGTTCAAATGGCTCTGAGCACTATGGGACTTAACAGCTGTGGTCATCAGTCTCCTCGAACTTAGAACTACTTAAACCTGACTAACCTAAGGACATCACACACATCCATGCCCGAGGCAGGATTCGAACCTGCGACCGTAGCAGTCGCGCGGTTCCGGACTGAAGCGCCTAGAACCGCGAGACCACCGCGGCGGGCACTACATATTTCTAATACGTCGAGCACTGTGCTTAATTTACGAACAGTCCCTCTGCGTATGAGAGTCACAGAGCATACTCTAAAGTATTGTTTTAGAGTCTAGGATCCGTACCTGTAAGGTATTGGTAAGAGAGACTATAAACTCACGCACTCCTAGGGCTACAACGTTCCGTACTTAAAATGGGCTATAATGTTTGGCCGTCGGCGTTTCCAACCTATCAGTCATATGGAATGTAGCGCTGTTAATATTCCAATGTAAGAAATATATTTCAAGCAATGACATACATCCTTCTTCCCGGTTTCTCTACGATAAACTATGTTATCGAACCGTAAAACGAAAAAACTACTTCCTTAAAACATTGGCACTGTGTGATACGGGTACAATATAGCTTTCCGGAGATGTATAGCGCCCACTGTTCACATCCCATCACGGTTCGGAAATTATACTATGCCTGTATCAGCCCTATATAAAATGATCCTTAGTAACGGCGAATATCTCTTACAAGAAAACAGATAAACGCATAGCAGCAGCGTCCGACATGTCAAAATTAGCAGTCATTCCGTCACTAACTCTGTAAACAGCACACTGTCAGACAAATTTGTACACGGGGAATGCAATGAATCGCAAGCACCTATAGCTGACTTAGTTATGAATCTGAAGTCTGGATTTTACACCGAAGAAACGACAGGAGTACATCGCATAAATCAAATTTCGTTTAGTGGAATGTGTCACGTTTCATTATTGTGAAGTAATGACTCAGACTTGATAGGCGCCTATTAAACTTGATTTACATATACTAAAAATATTGTGCTTCGAGTTTTGAAGAACTTATAGACAGGGCGACAATTTCAATGGTTCCAGTGATTATTTGGTACCACAAATTACTGGAAGCTGCAGTACATAATCCAAATTATGTTTATTGACCTTGAAGATGATGATATACTTCATCTCTTGATATTGGTATCAGTTAAAGTTCATCCAAGATTGTGCACAGATTCATAAATTACCTTCGAAATTGTCTCACCTATTCTTTCCAACCAAATTTTTCGAATTATTAAAACAATTATTAATCAATTTCCACATCCCTATTCAAACTCCATCTCAACCGATCACTCCATCCCCTCTCTGTCATCCTTTTACGCAGATGCACGTAGGTTTAGAAGCAGATGTTTCTCTGTTTTTTCAGCAGTCAACTCGTGTGTATCACTATTACCTCAATAGACATGCGGTAGAATGCTGCGTAGACGAAAAAAAAAAAAATTACTCCTTCCATGTCACCGTTTTCTCGTTTACCTCTTGCTGCCGCATACTCGCTCCTATGTACAAGAATTGTTCTGCGACAACCAGAAGACACGTTCCCTCAATTTATACGTATTTTCCGTCAGTTTCGTAACTTTATCGATTTTATATCACTTCTACCCATGCAATCATGACAGCACTTCTCGTTCTCTGACGTGGCATGAGAGGCAAAATGCGTTACAAGTACAGGAGAAACATCTAGCGGTGGAATAAGGGAGTTGCAAATACCGCCTTCATATCACGTTCCTTAGCCGAATCACTTTCTAAATTTGTCATGTCCATTATAATTATCCGGGCTGTTATGCCGTGGTCGGTTGATGAATTCTGTGTCAATTCCCAACGTTTCGTGCCCGTCTGCGGGAGACATCTTCAAGGGGACAAACTGCCTATTGGCTTCTGTCTCGGGTTCTTCGGCCGACATTCATCTTGCACCAAACAACATCCTGGTCAGCTTTGATGTTGTTTCGTTATTTACGAAAGTGCCACTCAGTGACGCTCTGGAGCACATCGGTTCCATTTTCCCGCTAGACATCAGAAAGCTCTTCCATGAATGTCTCACCACGAGCTATTTCACGTGGAATGGCGACTTCTACGAACAGCTGGAAGGCGTCGCCATGGGTAGTCCTCTCAGTCCAGTGGTGGCCAACTTCTTCATGGAACAATTCGAAGCACAGGCACTGGACTCGGCCACTTGCAAACCTAAGGTGTGGTACAGGTACGTCGATGATACTTTCGTGGTGTGGAGCCATGGTGAAGAACAGCTCGGTGACTTCCTAAGACACTTGAACAGCCTCCATGCCAACATAACATTTACCATGGAAGTAGAAAAGGACAAGAAACTGCCATTTCTAGATGTGCTGGTCACAAGGGACGGCGAAAACCTGGGACACAGCGTGTATCGAAAACCGACTCACACGGACCGATACCTGCACAAACTGTCAAACCACCACCCGAGCCAGAAAAGGAGCATGATTAGTACGCTCGTAACGAGAGCAGGACGAATATGTGAGCCGCAACACCTCAAACGAGAAATGCAACACCTGGAAACAGTCCTGAGTAGCAATGGGTACTCCACAAATTATATTAGAAGTGTAACTGAGCCAAACACTCGGCGAAGTAAGGAACCAGAAAAAGAAATGTCGGGTACGGCCTTTCTGCCATACATTCCCAGAGTGACGGACAGAATCGGCCGTATATTGCGCAAACATGGCGTAAAGACGATCTTCAAACCAACAAGGAAGATCAAAGAGTGTCTTAGATCGGCGAAGGAGAAAAGAGACCCACTTTCAATGTCGGGAATATACCGCATACCATGCACATGCGGAAAAGTTTATGTCGGGATGACTGGACGATCCATTAACACCAGGATCAAGGAGCATAAGCGACATTGCAGGTTGGGGCAGGTGGAGAAATCGGCCGTGGCAGAACACGCACTGAATGAGACCGACCACGTAATAAAATTCGCCGACACGGAAGTTCTGGCTGTAGAGAACCACTATCACACGCGCTTGTTCAGAGAAGCTGTAGAAATACAAAAACACGCGAACAGTCTGAACAAGAAAGAGGAAAGCCTTAAGGTCAACGGATCCTGGCTTCCCGTACTGCAGCGAACGACCGTCGCAGGTAGCAAGAGGAGAACCGCACCGGAAATGACCGCGGAGAAGCCCTCGGACGTTGGCGCGCCAGGTACATATAGTCTGCGCCCGCGAGCTCGGCTCCAGTTCACCACCGGCAATGGAGGATGAAGCTTTGACAATGCCAGCTACTCGTGCTGGCGAAACGTCAGAAAAATCATTAGATGAACGTCGGCCGAAGAACCCGAGACAGAAGCCAATAGGCAGTTTGTCAACAAGTGGCCACGAAAGCCTCAACAATTTTGTATCTTCAAGGGGGTCTGTAGCTCGATGGAAGGTCCAACACACCCACTGGCTCGCTACTGACTGCCGCTAAATTCTGTTTCCGCGCGCTCCCGCGCCGAGGCGTGACGTCACGTGTTTTGAAAACGTCAGTGCAATTGGCCGCTGTCCGTCGCCGTCGATCGCCGTTGCCATCACCCAGTGGTGGACGGGTGGTACACATCATCTTCAACGCCGGCATCCATATATCGTTTAATTTCACGCCATCCTCCTTTCGATTGAAATTATTAGGGTGTTTGGCGATTTCGATTGCCTCCCTGTAGATCCTTTCGTAATATCCGCTTGTGGCCGCTAGTACTTGCGTCTCCTCGAAACGAATATGGTTGTTACCTGGCTGGAAAGCGTGCTCCGCAACAGCTGATCGTTCCGTTTGTCCTCTTCTACGATTTCCCTTGTGCTCTTCGAAACGTTTTGAAACAGTTCTTTTCGTGGTACCCACATAAACATCTCCGCAGCTGTATGGGATCCTACACACTCCAGCTTTTTCCAATGGTTTGTGAGCGTCCTTGGCAGGCTTAAGAAATTCCTGTATCTTCCTGGTGGGCTTGTAAATTACGGTAATATTCCGCTTCGTCAAGATCCTCCCTATTCTTTCCGTTACATTTTTAACAAACGGCAGGAATCCAAGATGGCCGCCGAGTAAGTGACGCCAGAAACCAGTTCCAGAAAGTTAAGTGATTTAGACAGGAATATAATTTAGTTTAACGCCAACAACAAATTAAATACGTGCATTAGTGTATCGTTTAGTCTTGCCATTAAAGGTTTGACTTTTCTTTGCGTATTTTTTCAGAAAACACGAAAAGATCGTAACTTCGCGAAGTCGCGCTTAGGCTTAAATTTTGTAAACGTGTTTGTTTCTTGTTTCTCGGTAATTTAACTAGTTTCTCGGTAACAAATAAGTAAACTACCGTAAATAGCGTATAACTTCATTGTTTTAATACAGATTTCAGAAAAACAGCGTAACTTTATATCAGAAACTTGCCTATATACATTTGTTTATAGGCCTAATTCTCGTAACGTTTTTGGAGAATCAAAGTTAAAGTATCTCGTTTAATTGTCCTTTTTTTCATTCCATCGAGTGAAATATATAATAAATAGCGTATACCTTCATTGTTTTAATACAGATCTCAGAAAAATAGCGGAATTTTAAATCAGAAACTTGTTTATATACATTTGTGAATAGGCTTAATTCTTGTAACGTCTTTTTTGATTTTCGGTAATTTAATTGATTTATTTTAGCTAAAGTATTATTTTTGCCATGAGTGAGAAGTGCCTAACTTGCCGTAGAATTGTTAGTTCCGGGGTTTGGTGTGATGGATGTAGTAGTTTTTTTCACTGGGGGGACTGCAGTGGCGTGGGTGTTGGGAAAGTGGATCAGGCTCATCAGTGGTTATGTAGGATTTGCAGCAGAGATAGGAAGATAGTGGAACAGGAGGGGAAAATTGCTGCCCTTCAGGCTGAGCTAGATCAGGCTAGGGAAGATCTGGACAGGTTAAGGAGGGAGAAGGGCAAAGAGAGGTGGGAAGTGGCAACAGGTAGCAGAAGGAACAGGCCTAGAACTAAGTCTGACAGTTTTGTGGTGAATGTCAAAAATAAGTTTGACCTGTTGCTTCAGTTAGAAACTGATGAGCCTCAAGCAGAGGTAGGTGTAGACAGGACACAACAAACTTTCAATAGGAAATTGAAAAAGGATGTAGGAAAGTCATCGAAAAGGAAGAAAGTTTTGTTGTTAGGCAGTTCTCATGCCAGAGGTGTAGGCCAACTTCTGCAGGAGGAATTAGGACCAGAATACCAGGTCACAAATTTTTTCAAACCAAGTGCTAGTCTGGATCAGGTGACAGAGGATTTAGGTTCACTCTGTAAAGGATTTACCAGGGAAGACACCGTGGTTATTGTGGGAGGGCCAGGGAACAGCATCGACAGAGATCCTGGGTACAGTATAGAGTGTGACCTGGTAAAGATTTCGTCGGCATCGAGACACACCAATGTTGAATTTGTATCTGTCCTGAGACGCCATGACCGGCCTCATTTGGACTCTTCTGTTGGGAGAGTTAATTTGGAGTTGGAACGGCTGCTTGGGTCGGGTGCGGGGGCTCATATTGGTGTGGTTCCTGTTGATTATCTCAGTAGGTGGGACTATACCAGGCACGGCCTACATCTCAACAGGAAAGGGAAGGGGAAACTGGCTGGGGTAATAGCAGGAAATTTAAGGGGGGGAGGCACTGCCATGAATGGTAAAATACCAGTGGTTACAGGTGTTGGAGCAGCACCTTTTTTAGGATAGGTAAGACAGAAAGATGTCAAGTTCTACGAGAGGTCAGGATTGAAACAAATCTTCAGTTTAGGAAAGAAATTAAACAGCACAATTCTAGCACATTGGATCACCAATCACAGCTATCAATTATAAATTTTCACCAATCACCAGAAATTTTATCTCCACCAAGTTGTATCTCAGTCCTAGGTAATTGCATTGATGAATTAAAGTCACCCAACCCAGTTGACATAATCTGCCTCTCTGAACACCGTGTGACCACTGGTATAGGAACTAGGCCTAAGCACAATGAGAAACTCAGACAGGAGAGTACTGCAAATGTTAGAATAAGGAAAGGTTCTCATAAAAGTATAATTAAAAATAATGTAAGTATATTTCATCAAAATATTGGGAGTTTAAAGAATAAAGTAGATGAGCTTCTGGTTTGTTTAGAAGATTTAGAAGCTGAGAATGAAATAGATATACTATGCCTGTCTGAGCATCACATTGTTACTGATATGGATAAGGTAAATGTAAGTGGTTATAAGCTCTCTGCACATGTAATGAGAGAAAATATGGAGAAAGGAGGAGTTGCCATATATGTCAAAAGTTATCATTGTGCAAAAAGTATAGAAACAAAAAAGTTTTGTGTAGAGAAACACATAGAAGCATGTGCCTGTGAGCTTAAATTAAATAAAGGCACATTTATAATTGTAACTGTATATAGGTCCCCATCAGGAAATTTTCATCTATTTCTGAAAAATTTGGACTCCTTGTTGTGCTATCTGTCAGACAGGGGGAAGCAAATTATTATTTGTGGGGACTTCAATGTAGATTCTCTGAAAGAGGGTAATAGGAAAAATGACCTTGAAGTATTACTCGGTTCTTTCAATTTGACACCCGTTATTGATTTTCCTACTCGGGTGGTAAAGGATAGCAGCTCACTGATAGATAACTTCTTTATAGACCAAGATAAGTTTAACCAGATAAATGCTCAGCCTGTTGAGAATGGTCTTTCTGATCATGGTGCACAGCTAGTTACAATATATGACATAGCTCCATTCAGCAATACTAAACAGTCCTCCAAAGTAGTACGTTCAGTCAACGATTTAACAATTGCAAATTTCAGGGAAAGCCTACAGCAGTTAGACTGGGATGAGGTGTACCGTGAACCTGATGCCAATTTAAAATATAATTTATTTCATGACATTTTTGTAAATGCATTTGAAAACTGCTTCCCCAAGAAAATAGTTAAATATACTCGTAAGAAACCTTGTAACAAACCATGGCTTACTAAGGGTATAAAAATGTCCTGTCACCGGAAAAGGGAAATGTATCTGACAGCAAGAAAGAGTAGTGACCCAGAAACTATCAAAAATTATAAAAACTACTGTGTTATATTAAGAAAAGTTATTAAAAAATCCAGGAGTATGTGTATCATGTCTGAAATCAGCAACTCTGATAATAAAATTAAAACAATTTGGAATACTATTAAAAGAGAAACAGGTCAACCAAGAGCAGAGGATGACAGTATTACCATCAAATTGAATGAAAACTTTACAAACAAAAAGTCAGAAGTTGAAAATATTTTTAATAATCATTTTCTAAATGTTGTGGATATAGTAGGATCCAGGTGTTCATTAGAAGATGCTAGGCTGTTAATGGAAGAGGCCATACCTATGCAATTTGATACAATTGAAATCTCACCCACTTCTCCCTCTGAAATTAGGAAAATAATAAACTTGCTTAAAAGCAAAAACTCACATGGAATTGATGGCATTTCCAGCAAAATACTAAAAGCTTGTTCTCAACAGATAAGTAAGATTCTCAGCCACCTGTGTAATAGCTCTCTGGAACAGGGCATTTTCCCTCATAGACTGAAATATGCTATTGTTATACCTTTGCATAAAAAGGGGGATAGATCTGATGTCAACAATTACCGTCCAATCTCCCTTCTAACAGCTTTATCCAAAATTTTTGAGAAAGTAATGTATTCAAGAGTAGCTTCACATATCTGTAAAAATGAAGTACTAACAAAATGTCAGTTTGGTTTCCAGAGAGGTTTTTCAACAGAAAATGCCATATATGCTTTCACCAGTCAAATTTTGAATGATCTGAATAACCGAACACCACCCATTGGGATTTTTTGTGATCTCTCAAAGGCTTTTGATTGTGTAAATCATGAAATTCTGCTAGACAAGCTCAAGTATTGTGGCATGAGTGGGACAGTGCACAAATGGTTTAATTCGTACCTAACTGGAAGAGTGCAGAAAGTTGAAATAAGTAGTTCTCGTAACATGCAAAGATCAGCACATTCCTCAAACTGGGGAACTATCAAGAATGGGGTTCCACAAGGGTCAGTCTTGGGTCCTTTGTTGTTCTTATTATATATTAATGACTTGCCATTCTATATTCATGAAGAGGCAAAGTTAGTTCTCTTTGCTGATGATACAAGTATAGTAATCACACCTGACAAACAAGAATTAACTGATGAAATTGTCAATACTGTCTTTCAGAAAATTACTAAGTTGTTCCTTGTAAACGGACTCTCACTGAATTTTGATAAGACACAGTACATACAGTTCCGTACAGTGAATGGTATGACGCCATTAATAAATATAGACCTTAATCAGAAGCATATAGCTAAGGTAGAATATTCCAAATTTTTAGGTGTGTCCATTGATGAGAGATTAAATTGGAAGAAACACATCGATGATCTGCTGAAACGTTTGAGTTCAGCTACTTATGCAATAAGGGTCATTGCAAATTTTGGTGATAAAAATCTTAGTAAATTAGCTTACTACGCCTATTTTCACTCATTGCTTTCATATGGCATCATATTTTGGGGTAATTCATCACTGAGGAATAAAGTATTTATTGCACAAAAGCGTGTAATCAGAATAATAGCTGGAGTCCACCCAAGATCATCCTGCAGACATTTATTTAAGGATCTAGGGATATTCACAGTAGCTTCTCAGTATATATACTCTCTTATGAAATTTGTTATTAACAACCAAACCCAATTCCAAAGTAATAGCAGTGTGCATAACTACAATACTAGGAGAAAGGATGATCTTCACTATTCAAGATTAAATCTAACTTTGGCACAGAAAGGGGTGAATTATACTGGCACTAAAGTCTTTGGTCACTTACCAAATAGTATCAAAAGTCTGACAGATAACCAACAAGTATTTAAGAAGAAATTAAAAGAATTTCTGAATGACAACTCCTTCTACTCCATAGAGGAATTTTTTGATATAAATTAAGGAAAAAAAAAAATAAATAAATAAATAAAATAAAGAAAAACAAAAAACACAAAAAAATAAAGTTGTTATATTAGCTTAAGTATGTTGTTAAATTAACCTAATTATGTCCTGTATTGGAAAATTCGACTCGTTCCACATCATTACGAAATATCGTATTCATGATCCATGGAACTAGTATTAATCTAATCTAATCTAATCTAATCTTAGATTTTGCAGTAGCCTGTACGTCACTATGGTTTCTGCGTGGCTGTCTCAACGCACGTTTTATTTCGGCGGACGAATATCCGTTCTTCATTAGTGCATTGTGGAGATGTTCCATCTCAGCGACGAGCAACTCAAGTTCACAAATATTTCTAGCTCTGCCCGCTAACGTCTTGATAACACCCCGCTTCTGTTGTGGGTGCTGGTTCGAATCCCGGTGCAAATAACGGTCCGTGTGCGTTGGTTTGCGGTATACTGAGTGGCCCAAACTACCATTTTCGTTTCTAAAAAGAAGCACATCGAGGAAATGTAATTTGCCGTCTACCTCCTCCTCCATTGTAAACTGAATTCTCGAGTTTATACTATTCAGATGTTCGTGGAACCGGCTTACTTCCTCCACAGCACAAACGTGTCATCCAGGTATCGGAACCACACATTTGGTTTTTTGCTGGCAGTATCTAAGGCCTGTTCTTCGAATTTCTCCATAAAGAAGTTTGCAATTACGGGACTTAGGGGGCTTCCCATAGCCACGCCATCCGTTTGTTCATAAAACTGTTCATTCCACTTGAAGTATGTGGTCGTCAAACAACACTTAAACAGTTCTGAAATATCGGCAGGAAAAATTCGATCCAGCTGTTCTAGTACATCATTAAGTGGCACCATGGTAAACAGTGATAACACATCGAAGCTGACCAATATGTCCATGGAAGCCCCCTAAGCCTTTATGATCGCATGTGTTCTCCATGGAAATTTGAGAAGATTCAATATGGACATGTGTTTGCGCCAGTCCATTATTCCCTCCATGTAAATAGTCCAGTTGACTGCTTCTGCACATTTCCCGTCTTTATTTGGTTGAGAGAACATAGATTGTGGCTTGCGTTGTGTGGATGTAGCAGGTGAAAAACGGGTGGAAAACACACTGGCTGGTTCTCTAGACAAGAGAAACACCTTAGTTGGCTTTGTGAATTATAAGGATGAATTTGAATCTGTTATATCACCAAAATCGGTATTTGCGAGTGGAATTACCAGTTTCCTCAATTTTTTCCGAGCTTTCACGTAAAGGTCTTCGCATGCGAGATAAGTTTCTAGTTGCTCAGTGGTTGGCAGCGTGGTCCACCTCGCTGCACCTCGCTTAAGTTTTGGGATTCTAGAGAAATAATTTCCGGTCTTTATCTTCGGAATCATACTGTCCAAGCGATTCTGCTGTGCAAGTGGTATTGCTATGTGTTGATATGAGAAGTATTGCGAAAATGGTATGTTATTCTGGTAAACCATGTGAAAATACGTATGTTCTTGTAATCCTAGAGTCTGGAGATGGGTGTAGAAAGCAAGCAAGCAATGAAGCAAGTCAGTGTATAAAAAGGAACGCCTTTGTGCCTAGGGGAACCGATGCAGCCTTTGTGCAACAGTTTGGAGAGTGACGTCGGTCTGCCGAGGGTACTCTGGTCATGTGTCGGTCCAAAATGACTTATGACCGTCAGCTTCCGTGGGTGACTGCCCGTCCTCACAGGAGATACCTACTGCTGTGAGGAGTATGTAGGGCGCATGTGCTTATGCTATCTGCCTTCGTGGTATATGTGTGAGTGATGGTCGATAGCTATATGCAGGACACAGAAGTGGCGATATTGTATGGCGCAGGATACAGATTGTGTGTTTACTGCATGTACATCTACATGGATACTCTGCAAATCACATTTAAGTGCCTGGCGGAGGGTTCATCGAACCACCTTTACAATTCTCTATTATTCCAATCTCGTGTAGCGCGCGGGAAGAATGAACACCTACATCTTTCCGTACGAGCTCTGATTTCCCTTAGTTTATCTTTGTGATCGTTACCTCCTATGTAAGTCGGTGTCAACAAAACATTTTCGCATTCGGAGAAGAAAGTTGGTGATTGGAATTTAGTGGGAAGATTCCGTCGCAACGAAAAACGCCTTTCTTTTAATGATGTCCATCCCAAATCCTGTATCATTTCTGTGATACTTTCTCCCACATTTCGCGATAATACAAAACGTACTGCCTTTCTTTGAACTTATTCGATGCACTCAGTCAGTCCTATCTGATAAGGATCCCACACCGCGCAACAGTATTCTAAAAGAGGACAGACAAGCGTAGTGTAGGCAGTCTCCTTAGTAGGTGTGTTACATTTTCTAATTGTCCTGCCAATGAAACGCAGTATTTGGTTAGCCTTCCCCATAACATTTTATATGTGTTTCTTCCAATTTAAATTGTTCGTAATTGTATCACCGAGGTATTTAGTTGAATTTGCGGCTTTTAGATTACACTGATTTATCGTGTAACCGAAGTTTAACGTGTTCCTTTTAGCACTCATGTGGATGACCTCACACTTTTCGTTATTCAGGGTCAACTGCCACTTTTCGCACCATTCCGATATTTCTTCTAAATAGTTTTGCAGTTTGTTTTGATCTTCTGATGACTTTACTAGTCGACAAACGGCAGCGTCATCTGCAAACAACCGAAGACGGCTCCTCAAATTGTCTTCCAAATCGTTTATATACACTCCTGGAAATTGAAATAAGAACACCGTGAATTCATTGTCCCAGGAAGGGGAAACTTTATTGACACATTCCTGGGGTCAGATACATCACATGATCACACTGACAGAACCACAGGCACATAGACACAGGCAACAGAGCATGCACAATGTCGGCACTAGTACAGTGTATATCCACCTTTCGCAGCAATGCAGGCTGCTATTCTCCCATGGAGACGATCGTAGAGATGCTGGATGTAGTGCTGTGGAACGGCTTGCCATGCCATTTCCACCTGGCGCCTCAGTTGGACCAGCGTTCGTGCTGGACGTGCAGACCGCGTGAGACGACGCTTCATCCAGTCCCAAACATGCTCAATGGGGGACAGATCCGGAGATCTTGCTGGCCAGGGTAGTTGACTTACACCTTCTAGAGCACGCTGGGTGGCACGGGATACATGCGGACGTGCATTGTCCTGTTGGAACAGCAAGTTCCCTTGCCGGTCTAGGAATGGTAGAACGATGGCTTCGATGACGGTTTGGATGTACCGTGCACTATTCAGTGTCCCCTCGACGATCACCAGTGGTGTACGGCCAGTGTAGGAGATCGCTCCCCACACCATGATGCCGGGTGTTGGCCCTGTGTGCCTCGGTCGCATGCAGTCCTGATTGTGGCGCTCACCTGCACGGCGCCAAACACGCATACGACCATCATTGGCACCAAGGCAGAAGCAACTCTCATCGCTAAAGACGACACGTCTCCATTCGTCCCTCCATTCACGCCTGTCGCGACACCACTGGAGGCGGGCTGCACGATGTTGGGGCGTGAGCGGAAGACGGCCTAACGGTGTGCGGGACCGTAGCCCAGCTTCATGGAGACGGTTGCGAATGGTCCTCGCCGATACCCCAGGAGCAACAGTGTCCCTAATTTGCTGGGAAGTGGCGGTGCGGTCCCCTACGGCAATGCGTAGGATCCTACGGTCTTGGCGTGCATCCGTGCGTCGCTGCGGTCCGGTCCCAGGTCGACGGGCACGTGCACCTTCCGCCGACCACTGGCGACAACATCGATGTACTGTGGAGACCTCACGCCCCACGTGTTGAGCAATTCGGCGGTACGTCCACCCGGCCTCCCGCATGCCCACTATACGCCCTCGCTCAAAGTCCGTCAACTGCACATACGGTTCACGTCCACGCTGTCGCGGCATGCTACCAGTGTTAAAGACTGCGATGGAGCTCCGTATGCCACGGCAAACTGGCTGACACTGACGGCGGCGGTGCACAAATGCTGCGCAGCTAGCGCCATTCGACGGCCAACACCGCGGTTCCTGGTGTGTCCGCTGTGCCGTGCGTGTGATCATTGCTTGTACAGCCCTCTCGCAGTGTCCGGAGCAAGTATGGTGGGTCTGACACACCGGTGTCAATGTGTTCTTTTTTCCATTTCCAGGAGTGTATATATACGGAACAACAATGGGCCTCTAACACTACCTTGGGGAACGCCAGAAATCACTTTTGTTTTACTCGATGACTTTCCGTCAATTACAACGAGCTGTGACCTCTCTGACAGGAAATCACACATCGAGTCACATAACTGAGACGACATTCCATAAGCACGCAATTTCACTACCAGCCGCTTGTGTGGTACAGTGTCAAAAGCCTTCCGGAAATCCAGAAATACGGAATCGACCTGAAGTCCCTTGTCAATAGCACTCAGCACTTCATTTGAATAAAGAGTTTGTTGTGTTTCTCAGGAACGATGTTTTCTAAACCCATGTTGACTGTGTGTCAATAGACCGTTTTCTTCGAGGTAATTCATTACGTTCGAACACAATATATGTTCTAAAATCCTGCTGCATATCGACGTTAACGACATGGGCCTGTAATTTGGTGGATTACTTCTACTACCTTTCTTGAATATTGGTGTGACCTGTGTGACTTTCCAGTCTTTGGGTACGGATCTGTCTTCGAGCGAACGGTTGTATATGATTGTTAAGTATGGAGCTAATGCATCAGCATACTCCGAAAGGAACCTAATTGGTATACAGTCTGGACCAGGAGACTTACTTTTATTAAGGGATTGAAGTTGCTTCACTACTCCGAGGATATTTACTTTCATGTTGGCAGCTGTTCTCGATTCGAATTCTGGAATATTTACTTCGTCTTCTTTTGTGAAGGCATTTCGGAAGGCTGTGTTTAGTAACTCTCCTTTGGCAGCACTGTCTTCGATAGTATATGCATTACTATCGTCCAGAGAAGGCATTGATTGTTTCTTGCCGCTAACATACTTCACATACGGCCAGAATCTCTTTGGATTTTCTGCCAGGTTTCTAGAGAAGGTTTCATTGTGGGAAGTGTTATAAGCATTTCGCATTGAAGTCCTCTCTAAATTTCGAGCTTCTGTAAAAGATCGCCAATCTTGGGGATTTTGCGTCTGTTTAGATTTGGCATGTTCGTTTTGATATGGTATGTGGTGATATAGCCGGATTGGAGATCGGCTTCACGTTAAAATATTCAAGATTTCCTCGACAGTAGCAGAACAGCGTAGTTGAGGAAGTGTATATGTGTATTTCATGATCTGTAGACCACTTTTTCAAGGCTTAGCTGTAGCGCAATATGCCGATGTGTGCAAAATAGTTTTGGCATTGAAAGTCTCGTCTGCAGAAAATGGCGGACAGTGATCCCGCACCAGCATTAGTAGTTTGGCAGGTTTCACATCCAAAAGTTCAAGCTCTGCTCAACAATAGCGGATCAGTGTAACTGAGGACGTGTCTTTCCATATTTGACGATCTGTAGATCACTTTTGCAGGGATTAACTGTCAGTGCAATACAGCAATCTGTACAAAATAGTTTTGCCACTGAAAGTCTTGTCAGGAGAAAAAAATGGCGGATAGTGCTCTCACACCAGCAGCAGCAGTTTTGCAGGTTAATTCAGTGAGAGCCATTCAGAATGCTCCATTCAATTACAAGACATCCTTTGTGAAGGTACACAGGAGCCTCGATAGACTGCTTCGACCAAGATGGGGGCAAGGTATCGATGGAAAGTTTTGAGAGTAACGTGTTGTCTTCTTTGTTCAAGTGTTCAAAGACAATTTGAAGCAGACCATCCATATGTTGCACGATGCTGTCCCTAATCCGCCATTGTGGCATTAGAACATCTCCAGGCCAGCAGCGGTAAGACACCGAAAATTCCAGTCTTTTTTCTCTTCTGTAGGAGGGTGCTTCGAATTCTGTTAGCGTAATTGTCCTGCTTTTTCCCTTTTGTGCTTAGACAGTGCTCTCTTTCCAAACAAAAAGAATGACTTTATAATTCATGGTGAGATTGCAAGCAGGTACAGACATGATGAGGTCTTTTAGCACTGAGACGTATATTGAAATCAGGACGTTACAATTTCCAGCAAGGGTAACGTGATGGATGGGGTGCCTCGTTAGGATCATCAGGAAAAGTGCATTCGACGTTATTCTGTGCTATTTTCGTAAACAGGTACTGTTAGGACAAGATTTTCCATGCAGACAAGCTGAGACATCACGAAAGCTCCTGCAACAACAAAAGAGACCGTTAACTGATTCTGCTACACTTTCCCATTTTTGAGAAGGATTGATGTGTAATGGATGGGCTGTCCCGTTAGGGTCGCTAGGAAGAATGCATCCTTTGTTATTCTGGGATATTTTCGTAAACAGTTTCTGAAAGCACTGCAAAAGATTTATATAGCGTATCCTGAGGGAGACTTTGCTGTTATTTACATAGACATGAGACGTCAGTAAAGACTGACAACGTTTTAGCTGTAGTTGCGAGGGTGAGTCACCAGGTGAACACCTTGCTCAGCAGTTAGGTCAGTGGTGGACCCACAGGTAGGAAGGCGACGTGGTTCGGTAAACACATACGTGGTCGGAGGCTTGTCGTATGTGGGACAGGCTGGACCAGCACCCTCATGCTACCATGGCGTGAGCGCCATGGGTCTCTGTAGGGAACAGATCGCTGATATGTTGCCATCTAATTCCTTAACGATAGTTCGAAAGTGTTTTTACGTGCAATGAGTGTTCCTGCACTGCACTATTTCGGCTGTTTAAATGTTGCGAGCTTGTTTGCAGACCGTTATACATGCATTATTTTGACAATTTTACGCGTACTGAACGTATTTTTACGTCAGTGTACTGTATTATTTTGTGAACAAGTCTGTCGACAGGCAATGCATTATTCCGACAGTTTACAATTAATGAGTGTGTTTGCAGAGAGGTTTACATGGATTATTTTGCCAATTTACGAGTTGTTTGCGTGTCTGTACATCAGTGTACGGCATTATTTCGGTAATTTACGAGCAGTTTGCAGGTCTGTAGGCTATTTATTATGACACCAAGCACACCAGGTTGAGTGTTTTGTATTAGTGTAATAGATAAACTACGTGAAATCCATGACAAAATCAATTGTTCCAAATTACCACTGAAAATAAATAAATTACCCCCCTTGCTGCACAGACTGCTTCCTTTTCCCGCAAATTTTCCCCAGACCGCCATCTTGTATTACGTCATGGGAGGGATGACAGCACCCTCTGCTGGTGGTACTGTGTACTAGGTAAGTTGGACTCCATCCCTCATGGTGAACACACTGTATGAAGCTACTCCCTACAGCATCTCAAACTGTTTAAATAAACAATACATGCAAAATAAAGACTTATGTTTATCCTATCCAGCGGCCCAGCACGGACTAAGTCGTTTTCCCAACAATCCCAAGCAAGAGGTGGTGGTTGGATGACAAGTTAGTGGAGGTCGCCCATGTGACATTTTTTCCCGCCAAAATTTTCCCGCCATTTCCTTGTGGAAAGGAGGGTGAGGGGTGGGGGTTGGGTTAGTGGAGGTAGCCCAATGGACCTATTTTTCCCGCCGAAACCTGAATTTGCCGCCATGACGTCATTGTGATTTTGCGACATCTATCCGTGCCATCGTGGATCCGCCATATTGAATACATTTTTCAACAATGGAATGTGGGGCTGCACTTGCGTGCTAGACCGTCATTCAAGGCCTATTTCTCTGCCCAAGTTTCGTATTCTGATGCTGGAGACATCATCACAGGCTATGAAAACTCGAACGGCAGTTTCAAGCTTAAACAAGCTGCGTTTGGAAGACAAATGGCACACAGAAAAATATGCTTGGAACCACAGCCCAATGCCCACAAAACAAAAATCACTAAAACGGGTTCTTGTTCCAAAGAGACGAATCCTGAATTCTGTACATTTTAATCACTCCAAAACTAGTAATCGCATTTCGAAAACTAAAGCACCATTGAATTCTTCTCCTTTACAACTACAATACTAGCAACTGATTATTACTCCTGTTCCATTTTTAAAAGCCAAGTTGACGCCGATATATCTGTAACAGACATGGCTATGAATGAAGACTGTACTTGGCTTAGTGAGGACTTTATTACAGTTCATCTGGGTGACAACAGAATTACCATACCTTGAATGGTTCTGCAATTGCATGTGGTGAATTGCTCAGCTGAATCACTAAGTACGATAATATTCAGATGAGGCAGTCACGATGCACTTCGTTCAGAACATGCAATAAAGACATGAGTGAGTATTTTGAAGAAAACATTAGAGCAAAAGTCATAAACAGTACCTTGGAGTGTTTGTCAACAACGTCGAACATGGAACTTGCAGATTTATAAACACATCTTTTCTTTCCCTTGTGAGACGACAAGAAACAGACCTGTTTTAGTATCTCAGTCAGACGCGTGGATTGTTCTGATCGACTTTTAAACCTGTTATCAAGTGCGAAGAGTTATTACTTCTACAGCTGGCTGTACAGTGGGCGCCGCTAATGAATGGATTTAATAGTATAAAATTTGATTTTTATTTCTCACTTGATGTTCGCCAGTGCCTTCTGCCTGGCGGCTAGTTGCAGCAGATCAGTCACGTTGCAAGAAACCGGACAGAACCACTTTGAAACTCACGTGCTGAGCCATCACCAGCTACACTCACGTGTTGCTGAGCAGGTAACGCTACCAAATAGCGCGTCTACGATTTGGCCAACCAAGAGGGAGGTTTGGAGGCGGCCAGGTGGGGGTGGAACCGCGGCCAGCCGCTGGGAACGTACACGCCGTCCAGTCTCTTCTGCTGGAAGCTTCCAACCCGACCAGGCGCCCTCCTCTCCTCTCCTGCTCTCTTGGGCGCAGCCCATTCAGTCTCGGCGGCTTATCTAGGCCTGCCTTTCCTTTTTACGGCATTAAACATTCATGCAGTTAAAAATATGTTTCATTTTTCACCTCAACGGTTGCCTACTGCTTTCCCCACCTGGCCAATCCTCACGCATTAAAATGGCGCTGTACTGTGTTTTAAGACAAAAATCTAGATACTCGGTTTCTTAAGTTGTACTGAGCTTTATAATTCGGTAACTCATAAAAGGAAATATTTTATACTGAAGTGGGTAGTGCGATTTTTCAAGTAATAATCTGGTAGCTGATTTGGATCGAAGAAATATGGCGGGAGCATAGTCAGGAATCATACATCAATCTACTGAAGTGGCACTGAAGCGTAAAGAAAAGTGGCATTACCAGAAGACAAGTGTGAGATGAGGATGCGGTGAACTCTCAGTAACAAGCTAGGAAAAACTTGAAAATAGCCAGCTGTTCCTCCCCACTCATTTTTGTGAGTGTCCTGCGCAGAAATGTCGTATACAAAAAGCGGGAAAGTAATTTACATTCTTTCACAATCAAGTATGGCAGTCTGACACACCCACTGAAATCAGAACCTTAAAATATTGTCAGTATTTAATACTGTAGATATGTTGAATGCAGCAGCGCTATATCTCTTTGTTGTTTTGTAAGAATGAAACGTCCCCTTAGAAAAATTAATGAATTACTGTGCTGATAAACCTCTTACGTTATTTGCTGTTCAAACAGCTGAGCAAAACTGAACGTTCTCAGACATTACTCTCTTTCCTTATTCTGATTAACACTAAACTGACACACAATATTTTTAGCGCAACGCAATCTGACTTTTAATAATCCCTACAAAAGAATGGCCCTGACTAACAATAACCTATACCTTTCACAAATCACTTACCTCACAAAAATCTTAGTTACTCGAACTACTGCAATATAGCGAGCGCCACTACTGCCAGCTAAATAAAAGATTCAAACTACTGAAGGCACTAACTACTGATAGGCATAATTAGCAAATGAAAGATTTTGATAGAGAACAAACAATGTATTTACCTTAATTGTGTTCAAAAGTCATAATATATATAGCAGTTCATGACATCCATTCTTACAGATGTACTGTTTCTGATGGACACACGTCCAGATCATCCGCTCTCAAAAATCCGCCATCTCACTTCCCCATATCCACCACTGCTGGCGGCTCACCTCCAACTGCGCAACGCTACGCGCTGTTAACAGCCAACTGCCCAACACTACAATAGCCAACAACAATGCAAACCAGCCACAGACTGCACACAGCACAGCCAGTGATTTTCATACAGAGCGCTACGTGGCGGTGGCGTTACCAATATAAGAACCTAAACAGCCTACTTACAAGAATATATGTCTAATACACTCACGTGTGTCTCAATAGTGTCCCTTCCATTCTTCGAATATGCTCTCCTGCTGAAGTGCGAAATGCTGTCATAGTCATAGCGAAGTCCAAAATCTTCATAAGCACCCTTTCTGTACTTTGTAAAACTAATATTTCTACCTGCAAGAAAATTGATCTGCTGTTAATAATGAATGTCAGGTGTAGCTGATAACATTTCATACACGATCTAAAACTGTATTTCGGGTGGCCTTGGCTAAATATTCCCACACAATATGCTTAACATGGGCAGAAAATAGTCTAAGAGGATTATACGTCGCCTAGGCAAGCAAATTAGATCGTATTTTCTCTATAAAAATTTAATCTTCAATTAAAATTCGCTGTGGCCCATTTACAAGAGATATTGAATTTAATTGATGAAAGGAGAAAATATAGAAAAGAAAAATGAGGTTCACAGGAAGTGCAAAACGCCTAAGCAGGAATGGCTAGAGCACAAATGTAGCGGTAAGATAGGACACCGCTCTCCTGGCCGTTATGATGGTATTCTTGATCGAAGCCGCTACTATTCGGTCGAGTAGCTCCCCAATTGGCATCACGAGGCTGAGTGCAGCCCGAAAAATGGCGAGAGCGCATGGCGGCTGGATGGTCACCCTTCCAAGTGCCGGTCACGCCCAACAGCGCTTAACTTCGGTGATCTCACGGGAACCGGTGTATCAACTGCGGCAAGGTCGTTGCTACACTATAAAATAATAACTACAATTATAATTACAGTTATTTGTAGTTATAATAAAAATAATAATAATGATGACAGCTGGATAGAGAACTTACTGACAGATATTTTCCGGTATATCTCACAACCGCTTCTTCCGTGCTGCCAGACACTGGACACACACTTTAAGAAGGGGATACGATCCCAGAAAGTGCAACATGTTGTGTTCTTTGCTTAATGCAACTACACTCCTGGAAATTGAAATAAGAACACCGTGAATTCATTGTCGCAGGAAGGGGAAACTTTATTGACACATTCCTGGGGTCAGATACATCACATGATCACACTGACAGAACCACAGGCACATAGACACAGGCAACAGAGCATGCACAATGTCGGCACTGGTACAGTGTATATCCACCTTTCGCAGCAATGCAGGCTGCTATTCTCCCATGGAGACGATCGTAGAGATGCTGGATGTAGTCCTGTGGAACGGCTTGCCATGCCATTTCCACCTGGCGCCTCAGTTGGACCAGCGTTCGTGCTGGACGTGCAGACCGCGTGAGACGACGCTTCATCCAGTCCCAAACATGCTTAATGGGGGACAGATCCGGAGATCTTGCTGGCCAGGGTAGTTGACTTACACCTTCTAGAGCACGTTGGGTGGCACGGGATACATGCGGACGTGCATTGTCCTGTTGGAACAGCAAGTTCCCTTGCCAGTCTAGGAATGGTAGAACGATGGCTTCGATGACGGTTTGTATGTACCGTGCACTATTCAGTGTCCCCTCGACGATCACCAGTGGTGTACGGCCAGTGTAGGAGATCGCTCCCCACACCATGATGCCGGGTGTTGGCCCTGTGTGCCTCGGTCGTATGCAGTCCTGATTGTGGCGCTCACCTGCACGGCACCAAACACGCATACGACCATCATTGGCACCAAGGCAGAAGCGACTCTCATCGCTGAAGACGACACGTCTCCATTCGTCCCTCCATTCACGCCTGTCGCGACACCACTGGAGGCGGGCTGCACGATGTTGGGGCGTGAGCGGAAGACGGCCTAACGGTGTGCGGGACCGTAGCCCAGCTTCATGGAGACGGTTGCGAATGGTCCTCGCCGATACCCCAGGAGCAACAGTGTCCCTAATTTGCTGGGAAGTGGCGGTGCGGTCCCCTACGGCACTGCGTAGGATCCTACGGTCTTGGCGTGCATCCGTGCGTCGCTGCGGTCCGGTCCCAGGTCGACGGGCACGTGCACCTTCCGCCGACCACTGGCGACAACATCGATGTACTGTGGAGACCTCACGCCCCACGTGTTGAGCAATTCGGCGGTACGTCCACCCGGCCTCCCGCATGCCCACTATACGCCCTCGCTCAAAGTCCGTCAACTGCACATACGGTTCACGTCCACGCTGTCGCGGCATGCTACCAGTGTTAAAGACTGCGATGGAGCTCCGTATGCCACGGCAAACTGGCTGACACTGACGGCGGCGGTGCACAAATGCTGCGCAGCTAGCGCCATTCGACGGCCAACACCGCGGTTCCTGGTGTGTCCGCTGTGCCGTGCGTGTGATCATTGCTTGTACAGCCCTCTCGCAGTGTCCGGAGCAAGTATGGTGGGTCTGACACACCGGTGTCAATGTGTTCTTTTTTCCATTTCCAGGAGTGTATTTACTAGAATACTCTTTCAAATTCTGAAGATGGCAGGGGTCAAATACAGGGAGCGAAGGGTATTTACAACTTGTACAGAAACCAGATGGCAGTTATAAGAGTTGAGGGACATGAAAGGGAAGCAGTGGTTGAGAGGGGAGAGAGACAGGGTTGTAGGCTATCCTCAATGTTATTGAATCTGTACACTGAACAAGCAGTAACGGAAACAAAAGAAAAATTTGGAGTAGAAATTAGAATCCAGGGAGAGGAAATAAAAACCTTGAGGATCACCAGTGACATTGTAATTCTGTCAGAGACAGCAATTTTCTTGCGAGAACAGTTGAACGAAATGGACAGTGTCTTGAAAGGAGGATATAAGATGAACATCAAACAAAACCAAAACGAGGATAATGGAATGTAGTCGAATTAAATCAGGTGATGCTGAGGAAATTAGATTAGAAAATGAGACACTTGAAGTAGTAGATGAGTTTTGCTATTTGGGAAGCAAAATAACTGATCATGTCCGAATTAGGGAGTACCGGTAATGGCAAGAAAAATATTTCTGACGAAGAGAAATTTTTTAACATCGAGTATAGATTTAAGAGCCAGAAATTGCTTTCTGAAACTTTTTGTATGGAGTGTTTCCATGCATGGATGTGAAACATTGACAGTAAACAGTTTAGACAAGAAGCTTTCGAAATGTGGTGCTACAAAAGTATACTGAAGATTAGTTGGGTAGATCACGTAACTAATGAGGAGGTACAGACTAGAATTGGGGAGAAGAGGAATTTAATTTGTGTCACAACTTGACTAGAAGAAGGGATCAGTTGGTAAGACACATTCTGAGGCGTCAAGGGATCACAAATTTAGTACTGGAGGGACGCGTGGAGAGTAAAAATCGTAGAGGGAGACCAAGAGATGAATACCCTAAGCAGATGCAGAAGGATGTATGTTGCAGTAGTTACTCGGAGATGAAGATGCTTGCAAAGGATAGAGTAGCATAGAGACCTGCATCAAATCAGTCTTTGGAATAGATACCACAAACGGACCACATAACATTGTGATTCTGTGAAAGACATCAAAGAACATGTAGGGCCAGTTGGGCAGAATGATGGCATCTAGACAAGAGGTTGTAATATGAACATCAACATAAGTAAAAAAAAGGTAACGTACTCATATTTAATCAGGGGATGTTGAGGGTATTAAATCAGGAAACGGGCCACTAGGACAGGAAGAAACTTATTCTCGATTTTGGTAATGTTAAGAAAGGCCTCAAAACTGCCAGATGCCGAAATCAGGTGTGAGATTACCACCAAACCCCCATAAAGGAGTTTAATTTCATAATTAATCAAATTTCATTAAGAACTTTGCATTTGCGCCTTGGTCAGGGTACGCACCATGGGCCTTAAGCTCATGGTCGCATTATTGCTCTGTGCCTAACGGTAGTTTACTCATTCAATGTATTTTAATGCGGTCTTTCTTTTATAGTAATATTTTGGGGGATTTTTTTATTTTTCCATACGTTTTCTTCGTGTACTTGCTTTGCCGCCACATGGTCGGTAGGAGCAGCCGCCAGTTTCGATCTGAAAATGTATAGTAGTGGTGTGAATAACCATACAGTAGTGGGTGCGTGTAAGATAGAGAAGGAATAATCTTGTGTGTCCGTATTTTCTGCGTTTCTGTTGGCTACCACTAGTTCGCCACGTGTGTAGGATAGTATTTATGTGATAGTTAGTTAATGTTTCTTGTCCCCCAATAACTATTTGATTCACCTATAATGAAGTGCATTACGTACATTACACTGTTTAAACTCTTGTATCTAGAAAAAATCAGATTTTAATGCCCATTGATGGAATAAAGGCTTGAAAAATTTTCCCGCCATATGATAGCAAATGTTCTTCCTCCCCGGCTCAGTAACGTGGCGTTGTTTCTGAAAGCAAGATTAAACCAGAATTGGCAGTCACTCTTAAGTGCACCACTTGCTACCCATTCTTCAGCGTAAGTTTTAACGAAAGCTGAGATACTCTTCCGCCCTGACCGAGTTCGCTTGTAATGTCTTTGCTGAACTTGTTCTGCGTGACCTATAGTAATTGACTATAATAAGTACTGGTTTAGGTATAATTATGTGCCTGCAGAAAATTACATTGAAACCAAGTCTGCGCTGCCGTCTCCCTTTCCATAATTACGTGGCGAAAGTGAATCATGTTAACTAGCGATACCAGTTGTGATGACGAATATTCCAACAGTTACTAAAATGCCAACGGTATTAAATAAATATCAATTAACCCATACACTCGACTGATTATTTCTTCCCTTCATCATAAAGAATAGGTGAAAGTCAGTACCACAGTTGAATGCTGGGTCATGAAAGTAAATAACGGCTGTATGCTCCCCATTGAGCCCTGCATACGTGCCTTCTGTAGTGATTCTAAAAAATAATGCATTATCCATTGCGTTCAAATTTTTACCAGTTGCTTTATCCCATCCGCTAGAAATTATTTACACCCCAGCAGTAACTTCCAGGGGCCCGTAATTCCGTGGACGACACGAATTTGTTACACCATTACTTCAGAGGGTAGCGTGCAGGAGCTGTAGGACATGAAAGACGGCTATACTCTTTATACCAGAAGCGGAGAGTGGACAGCATCACCACAAACATGCGGGTTGCCGCCCCTTCATTGGCAGTGTGCAGGTTCCCTACCCTTGAGGGGCTGTGGCATCAGCTGACTTATCCGAGATGGAGGCAGTGACGTCAGCTGATGCGGCGATTGACGTCATTCAAGATGGCGGCCATGACGTCAGCTGATGACGCGACTGCCATTACCCGAAAGTAGTGAAAAAGTGCCACGCCCTCCCTGGTGGGAAGTTTGAATTTTGGAGGAAAGATAGGTCAACTGGGCTACCTCTACTAAACTAAGTTCCTAGGAACTGGAGGGGTAAAGGACTCGGCCTGTGATGGACATAAGTCTTTATTTTCAGCCTTTATTTAAACATTCAGAGGCAGTACCACCATCAAGTGTGTTAACCATGGGGTCCTGGAAAATGGGCGGGAATTTCGAATTTTTCTCTAAGAGATTACTCCTGCAGCTGATGTGAGTTAGTATGGTGTTTTCACCAATCAACTACAAAGAGTCTTCAAGAGGAACTCTGGTGAACAGAGACACAAAATCAAAACTAACAAGCAAATCCGTGGCACTAAGACACAAAGACTTCAAACGATGAATGAAAGCCAGAGAATTGTAAACATGCTGTTCGCATTTTCGAACATGGGGACCGAGAATGGACGCTAAATACTTGGCTAAGTTGTAAGTAGGAGCTCCAAAATTGCCGACAATAGGCCGAAGATTGAAGAACGATTCAACTGAACGTATAAAACGCAAGACGCTTTCACTTTTGAAAAAGGGTTCATTATCTGACGATGTTCTTAAAAAATTTCGACCTGGTGCTGCAGTCGCGCCGAGATTTTACGGTTTACCTGAGTTACACAAGCAGGGAGTACCCCTGCTTCAATTTTAAAGTAAAACAACTTCCTTAAAACATTGGGTCTGTGTGATACGAGCATAATATGGCTTTCCACAGATGTATAGAGTCCACTGTTCACATCTGATCACGGTTCAGAAATTGTACTATACCTGCATCAGCCATATGCAAAATGATGGTTAGTTATGAGGAATACCTCTTACAAGGAAACAGATAAATGCATAGCAGCAGTGTCCGACATGTGAAATTTACAGGTCATTCCGCCACTAACTCTGTAAACAGCACATCTGTCAGGCAAATGTATACATGGGGACTGCAGTGCCTCACAAGCACCTATCGCTAACTTAGCTATGAAGCTGAAGTCACGATTTTACACCGAAGATGCGACAGGGGGATGGAGTACGTGACATAAATCATAATTCATTTAGAGGAATGTGTCATGTTTCATCACACACGAGATGGAAGTCCTCTGATGAACTACAATTTTTCCGTTTACAGTAGAGTAGATAGTGCTTTAAATCACATATAGAACATGTGGCTGTATACGAGTTGAATGTAGGCTGCTGATGCATCCTGACAGAACAGTAGAAAAATTGACTGCAGCAACTTCTTCCTCTCTAGAATGCATCATCAGTCTACCATTAAATCGTACCTCATTACAGCTCCATCTCAATCGATCGCCTCGTCCACTCTCTGTTATACTTTAACGCAGATGCATGTAAGTTTAGAGGCGGCTGGTTCTCTGTCTTCCTGAAAAGCGTCAAATACAGTAGTCGACTCGCGTGCATCACTGGTACCTCAATAGACATACAGTATAATGCTGCCTCGACAGAAAAAAAATTGACTGCTTCCCTGATTCCCTTCGCTTACATTTTGACGTTTTCTCAGATTCCTCTTGATGCTGCAATCTTGTTCCCATGTACAAATTGTTCTGCGCCAACAAGAAGATAAGCAAGTACTTCCTCAATTTCCCCATATTTCCATGTATGTTCCGTTAATTCTTCCTATTCCTCCCAATCATTTTTCGCAATTCTACCTATTTTATGTCAGTTCTACCCATGCGATCATGACATAACCTCTCGTTCTTTGTTCTAAAATTGCTTGTAAATGTAGTACAGCTGCCAACACCCAGCCCAAATGCACTGATTGGGAGGCATAGAATAGCACTGTACTCGATTGTATCAAGTCACATTCATATTTGGAGAGCGTCTGTTCTATTTTTGTGTATGTGTGTGTATATGCACGTGTCGCGGAAGGCTCCCAGGACCCAGTCACCCAGCTGGTGGACCAAACTTCGAACATAAAACACGTGTTCAGACGTAACGCGTGATTGGTCCACCTGTGAGCCCTATCCCAGATGTAACGTGTGGTGGATCTGCCTCCAAACATCGGTCCACATATGTATAGTGAACAGCAGATCCACACTCGAGCACTAACTCCGATGTGGTATATTGTGGATCTGCATCCCAACACAGCTCCGTACATTGTGCGTGGCAGATCCACCTTCAAACCTTATCCCACGGGCGGCATATTGTGGATCTGCATCCCAACATTGCTCCGAATATAACACGCGGAAGATCCACACTCGAACGCTAACTCATATAGTAAAATTTCTGAACCATGATCGGGTGTGAACAGTGGACGCTATACATCTCTGGAAAGCTGTATTGTGCTCGTATCACACAGACCAATGTTTTAAATAAGTAATTTTTTCGTTTCACAGTTCGATAACATACACTCCTGGAAATGGAAAAAAGAACACATTGACACCGGTGTGTCAGACCCACCATACTTGCTCCGGACACTGCGAGAGGGCTGTACAAGCAATGATCACACGCACGGCACAGCGGACACACCAGGAACCGCGGTGTTGGCCGTCGAATGGCGCTAGCTGCGCAGCATTTGTGCACCGCCGCCGTCAGTGTCAGCCAGTTTGCCGTGGCATACGGAGCTCCATCGCAGTCTTTAACACTGGTAGCATGCCGCGACAGCGTGGACGTGAACCGTATGTGCAGTTGACGGACTTTGAGCGAGGGCGTATAGTGGGCATGCGGGAGGCCGGGTGGACGTATACCGCCGAATTGCTCAACACGTGGGGCGTGAGGTCTCCACAGTACATCGATGTTGTCGCCAGTGGTCGGCGGAAGGTGCACGTGCCCGTCGACCTGGGACCGGACCGCAGCGCCGCACGGATGCACGCCAAGACTGTAGGATCCTTCGCAGTGCCGTAGGGGACCGCACCGCCACTTCCCAGCAAATTAGGGACACTGTTGCTCCTGGGGTATCGGCGAGGACCATTCGCAACCGTCTCCATGAAGCTGGGCTACGGTCCCGCACACCGTTAGGCCGTCTTCCGCTCACGCCCCAACATCGTGCAGCCCGCCTCCAGTGGTGTCGCGACGGGCGTGAATGGAGGGACGAATGGAGACGTGTCGTCTTCAGCGATGAGAGTCGCTTCTGCCTTGGTGCCAATGATGGTCGTATGCGTGTTTGGCGCCGTGCAGGTGAGCGCCACAATCAGGACTGCATACGACCGAGGCACACAGGGCCAACACCCGGCATCATGGTGTGGGGAGCGATCTCCTACACTGGCCGTACACCACTGGTGATCGTCGAGGGGACACTGAATAGTGCACGGTACATCCAAACCGTCATCGAAGCCATCGTTCTACCATTCCTAGACCGGCAAGGGAACTTGCTGTTCCAACAGGACAATGCACGTCCACATGTATCCCGTGCCACCCAACGTGCTCTAGAAGGTGTAAGTCAACTACCCTGGCCAGCAAGATCTCCGGATCTGTCCCCCATTGAGCATGTTTGGAACTGGATGAAGCGTCGTCTCACGCGGTCTGCACGTCCAGCACGAACGCTGGTCCAACTGAGGCGCCAGGTGGAAATGGCATGGCAAGCCGTTCCACAGGACTACATCCAGCATCTCTACGATCGTCTCCATGGGAGAATAGCAGCCTGCATTGCTGCGAAAGGTGGATATACACTGTACTAGTGCCGACATTGTGCATGCTCTGTTGCCTGTGTCTATGTGCCTGTGGTTCTGTCAGTGTGATCATGTGATGTATCTGACCCCAGGAATGTGTCAATAAAGTTTCCCCTTCCTGGGAAAATGAATTCACGGTGTTCTTATTTCAATTTCCAGGAGTGTAGTTTATTGTAGAGAATCCGGCAAGAAGGATGTATGTCATGTTCTTGAAATAAATTTCTTACATTGGGATATTAACAGCACTACATCCCATACGACTGATAGATTGGAAACGCAAGCCATCTAACATTATAGTCCATTTTAAGTGCGGAACGTTTTAGTCTTAAGAGTGTGTGCGTCCATGTTCTCTCTCACCAATACCTTCCAGGTACTGATCCTAGACCCTGGAATAATAATTTAAAATTGATAACTTGGTTGATTTATGTAAAATCACTTCGAACTCCATCCGTTTGGAGCTCCATCGTTCATAAAAATCACCTGTTTCTTATTCTTCTTAACCGTCTGCTATTACGTCACAACACTTTCAAATCTGTTACTATACATCGATAAGGAGTGCTAACCTCCTCGACATGGGTCATCTCGAGAAGTCTTGTGCACTTCGATGGGCGACGACTCGGTAAGCTCCATTCATTCGTGAGAAGTGGAATGAAGCGGTCTACTTCTAGTCGGTTGCAGTTTAAATCAGTAACGATGCTGGAGGGAGGTTGGTCAGTGTCAGTGTGAGGAGGGCGTCTTTCAGTCTCTAGTTTTACCCTAAGACTGCTAGAATGCTCTGTGACTCCTGCCAGCATAGAGATAGATCGGAAATTAAGCACTATGCTCGAGGTGATAGAAATATGTAGAGCACCTCTGATATACTTTGATGATGTATGTGTTCGAGAATTAACAATGAATGGACGTACTGCACAGTCATCTACCCACATTCACAATGATACTCGAAAAGTGGAGAAGGGGTGGTTTAGCTATGATGTTGAAATTGGGAAATATGCTGTCACGTCAGTGGTCTGTGTTGAAATTACTGTAAAATTGCTAAAATTGTTCACACAATCAGCTGTGATGCCTATTATTTCAGTACATCGGGGGTGTCTTTTCCATCTCATCCATCGACTGACACACTGTTGGTTCCCACATAATGATTGACTGACAACGCTTGTTTGAGTTGGAGAAAGAGTTTTGTGGAGGGGTGAAATCTTCTGGGGTGGCTAGCACCGAAACAGTGATCACGTACGTGGCTGCAATATGAGGAATCACTCGAAACTGAACGCAGAGCCATTAGCTATTCCGTCACTGTGACGGATGAGTTTAAATGTAGAGATCGTGAATCACCTTCGGACTGTAGTTTGGAAACTCCCCATATCATCGCAAAACTCTTCCAATTTCCTTATGTTGTAACTGGCTTTTATTTAAATTCATCCAGTGTGTGTGGTGTGTTATGCTAACAGCATTAACACCATGTTTTACACTGTGGGATGTCTAGTTTTCTGTGAGAGACTGTGGATCAGAACGTGTTAATGTCAGTTTAGAACCTGACACAGACCTCAAAATTGTGGCAGAAAAATAAAATGTTGGGTAGTGTACGAAGTGTGTTATAGCAGAAAAAAAAGATGTTCAAACATAGAGACAGGGTCACATAGCATGTCTCTTATGAATTACAGTACGGTCTGCGGGATGTGACCGTCTCCCTACAGTACAGGTGATGAAACTTTAAACTGGTCTGCACAGTTGATCAACACCTGTATACTTAATAGGATCGTCACATGTGCTCAGTGCCTGCATGCATGCGGTATTTGTTTTCGATATATGGGAGGAGTGAGATGAGGTAAAAATCTTATTGAGTTCTCTGTCGGATGAAGTTAGTGGAGCTTTTATAGTCGGTAATTTTTCTCTGTTGTATGGTGCAGAATAACGAAGATAGATGTGAATGGATGTGAATCTGTAGTAGTTATGTAGTTTGTGGACGCACAACAGTGCAGTAGCAGAAATCATTATCTTTCTCCCAGTTCCCATTTCAATCGAATGCTCAAAACACCGTCCTGTCGCAGTAACGCACCTTAGCTTGATTCTACATGGGTTGCAGAAGGTGGTAGATATAGTTTCCTCCGACTCCCATTCAGTCCCGACTTAAATTGGAACGATCAAATGCGTAAAGCTGGAGAAATGGCAGCAGTCGCAAGATGCATGGGTGCTACCTAAAGTGCGGTTGGGATTTTACTGTAGCAGATAGGTTCGAGAAAGTGACTCGTTTCGAGAAATGAGAGTGCCAGAAATATGATTCACTAGCGGCTGTACTCATTATACGACTTCTCCATAGGATCCAACTCAAGTATGTAGTTGAATGGAAAGACTTGATTCCAAATCCCAGAGAGCATTTCTAGCGGATAGCATAACACTAGAGATCTGAAAAGCTAGTGTACATTTCTTACGACCTCAATCAGCACGATCCTTAGCCGAATCACTTCCAAAATTCGGTAATTTTATTACGATGTGGCACCATCGGCGACCTGTACCCGCACTGTTGGTCTCATACTATACACTCCGCCGACCGCCGCTTATATTCAGTGTCACGCTATTTGTCTGGACAAGAAAACCACCTCATTCAGAGGTAATGACGTACCTCGATTTGTAAAGCGGGTATAGCTTTTAACATGGATACTTGTATGCACTTGTAGAACCAAGACCGCTTGTAATGGTAATATGGTTGTGTTTTTTAACATCTCGCTGTTTGTAAGACGATTACGCCTCTCTTTCTAGGACCCAGTGGTACCACTGTCAAGAAAACTTATTAAGACATATCCACCCATCGTTGATTTTCGGTCAGTATTATTTCGTATCGCCGGCAATCAATTATTGACAAAATATTATACTTAGAGGTAGCAGGTGTGTGATACGTTCGCCATGAACCTCAGGCTTATAAATTATGTGTTTGTGTTCTGACATATGAAAAGGAAATGACTTTGGAATACTGTGATAGCAAAGGGGAGAGTATGTAAAGTCATAAGAATGGTACAGATATTTCTATTTCCAGAGACACAGTTGTCAGCAGAGTGTATTTCCGATACTTCACTCATTGTCGAATGTCGTTCAACTGAGACCGCGATCATAAGATTTATTAGTAATAAAGATATAGCGATCAAATATATATGAGGCCGGTTTTTTTCCTAGGACGATTCTGCCTGTGTGTGCTTGATGCACAGTGCTGGTGACCTGTGGCGCGAATGCTTCACATTTCCTGTTAAGGGCAGCAGCTGTCCGAATGGAGAGGTCTGTTGGAATTGTAGGAGTGTAGCTGAATTAATCATATCGTCCTCCAGACGCCAAAGAGCGAACTAATACTTAGTATGTGTTTGGTAGCTTTCGTGATCAAGTGGAAATTTGACAAGATTCAACATGGACATGTGTTTGCACTGGGCAATTATTCCCTACCATGTAAATTGTTCCATTGAATGCATCTTCACATTTCGCGACTTTATTTAGTTGAGAGAATATCGATTGTGGTGTGTGCATCTAGACACGTTTGCTGGTTCTCTAGACATGAGGAACACCTTAGTTGACTTTTTAAGTTATAGGGTTGATTTGGAATCAGTTGTCTTGTGACAGCCAGAGCGAGAGCACCAGCAGCAGCGAGTACTGTTTGTATAAAGCGTTTATTTTGCATTTTGTTTACGACCTTCCACTAAGGGAGGGATTCTATTTGTGTTTATCTGCTCTGCATAGAAACTAACAGTTCTTGATCGTTAGGAGAGAAATTTATTTTGTACTTATTTGCTGCGCTTAGCTTTTAAATAGTTTTTCTGGGAAAACCTAGCGTAGTTTTCGCGTCTCGTATTTCAGTGAGTGTTTCTTGATTATCAGAGCAGCTCATCAAAAGATTATCTTGGGAATTTGTCACCGTATAGAGTAGGGTAAACATAGTCATGTGTAGGGACTGTGGTTGTTGTGAGCGGACGCAAGGAGAATTGGCCACTCTTCGGGGGCAGGTGGAGGCTCTGTCTGTTAGGCTCATCGAGCTCGAGGCGCAGGCATCGGCTCGTAGTGGCGTTGGGGCAACTGTGGTGAGACCTATGCCTACTTCGGTGGCCTTGGAATCACATGGAACCCCTGATGTCGCTGCGTCTTCCGGCAGTGAGCATCTTACCGGTCAGCCATCACTCCAGGGTGAATGGCGGACAGTGGTGGGCTCGCGCGAGCCTGGCCGAAAGGCGAAGGTGGGATCTGGCCGCGTGGCGGCTGCCTTACCCCTTTGCAACAGGTACGGGGTGCTTCCTAGTGGTGATGACATCGTTTCCGAGCCACCACAGGATGCCTCGCCTGTTGGGCCAGTGGCCGATTCTCCGGCAAGGTCCCGACAGTCACAAAGGGCGGGCCTATTAGTTATAGGGAGCTCCAACGTTAGGCGGGTTATGGAGCCCCTCAGGAAAATAGCGGGTAGGTCGGGGAAGAATGCCAGTGTGCACTCGGTGTGCTTGCCGGGGGGTCTCGTCCGTAATGTGGAGGAGGCCCTTCCGGCAGCTATTGAACGCACTGGGTGTGACCGGCTGCAGATAGTAGCACATGTTGGAACGAATGACGCCTGCCGCTTGGGTTCTGAGGCCATCCTTGGTTCCTTCCGGCGGCTGGCTGATTTGGTGAAGACAACCAGCATCGCACGCGGAGTGCAAGCTGAGCTTAATATCTGCAGCATAGTGCCCAGAGTCGATCGCAGTCCTCTGGTTTGGAGCCGTGTGGAGGGTCTAAACCAGAGGCTCAGACGACTCTGCGACTATAATGGTTGTAAATTCATCGACCTCCGTTATTGGGTGGAGAACTGTAGGGCCCCCCTAGACAGGTCAGGCGTGCACTACACACCGGAAGCAGCTACTAGGGTAGCAGAGTACGTGTGGCGTGCACACGGGGGTTTTTTAGGTTAGAGGGACCCCCCCTTGGGCGAAACGATAAAATACCTGACGGCTTACCAGAGAGAACATTATCATCGTTGATAAAGATCGTCCGTCCTCAGAGACCAAAAACAGGAAAAGTTAACGTAATATTGGTAAACTGCAGGAGTATCCAGGGCAAGGTTCCTGAATTAGTATCTCTTATTGAAGGAAATAGTGCGCATATAGTATTAGGAACGGAAAGTTGGTTAAAACCGGAAGTGAACAGTAACGAAATCCTAGACACAGAATGGAATATATACCGCAAGGATAGGATAAACGCCAATGGTGGAGGAGTATTTATAGCAGTAAAGAATTCAATAATATCCAGTGAAGTTATTAGCGAATGCGAATGTGAAATAATCTGGGTTAAGTTAAGTATCAAAGGTGGGTCAGATATGATAGTCGGATGCTTCTATAGACCACCTGCATCAGCAACCGTAGTAGTTGAGCGCCTCAGAGAGAACCTGCAGAACGTCGTGAAGAAGTTTCGTGATCATACTGTTGTAATAGGGGGAGACTTCAATCTACCAGGTATAGAATGGGATAGTCACACAATCAGAACTGGAGCCAGGGACAGAGACTCTTGTGACATTATCCTGACTGCCTTGTCCGAGAATTACTTCGAGCAGATAGTTAGAGAACCAACTCGTGAAGCTAACGTTTTAGACCTCATAGCAACAAATAGACCGGAACTTTTCGACTCCGTGAATGTAGAAGAGGGAATCAGTGATCATAAGTCAGTGGTTGCATCAATGACTACAAGTGTAATAAGAAATGCCAAGAAAGGAAGGAAAATATATTTGCTTAACAAGAGTGATAGGGCACAAATCGCAGAATATCTGAGTGACCACCATCAAACGTTCATTTCTGAGGAAGAGGATGTGGAACAAAAATGGAAAAAATTCAGAAACATCGTCCAGTACGCCTTAGATAAGTTCGTACCGACTAAGGTCCAAAGTGAGGGGAAAGATCCACCGTGGTATAACAATCATGTACGAAAAGTACTACGGAAACAAAGAAAGCTTCATCATAGGTTTAAGAGTAGTCGAATCATAGCTGATAAGGAAAAGCTGAACGAAGCGAAAAAGAGCGTAAAGAGAGCAATGAGAAAAGCATTCAACGAATTCGAACATAAAACATTGGGAAACAATCTAAACAAGAACCCTAAAAAGTTTTGGTCATATGTAAAATCGGTAAGCGGATCTAAATCCCCTATTCAGTCACTCGTTGACCACGATGGCACCGAAACAGAGGACGACCGAAGAAAGGCAGAAATACTGAATTCAGTGTTCCGAAACTGTTTCACTGCGGAAAATCGTAACACGGTCCCTGACTTCAGCCGTCGCACGGACGCCAAAATGGAAAATATTGAAATAAACGATATCGGAATTGAAAAACAACTGCTATCACTTAGTAGCGGAAAAGCATCCGGACCAGACGAGATACCCTTAAGATTCTACAGTGATTATGCTAAAGAACATGCCCCCTTTCTATCAGCAATTTATCGTAGATCTCTGGAAGAACGTAAAGTACCTAGCGACTGGAAGAAAGCGCAGGTCGTTCCCATTTTCAAGAAGGGTCATAAATCAGATGCGAATAATTATAGGCCTATTTCGCTTACGTCAATCTGTTGTAGAATAATGGAACATGTTTTGTGTTCTCGTATTATGACGTTCTTAGATAATACAAATCTCCTTCATCATAACCAACATGGATTCCGCAAACAGAGATCATGTGAAACTCAGCTCGCCCTATTTGCCCAAGAAATTCACAGTGCCGTAGACACTGGCGAGCAGATTGATGCCGTATTCCTGGACTTCAGGAAGGCATTTGATACGGTTCCGCACTTACGTTTAGTGAAAAAAAATACGAGCTTACGGAATATCGGACCAGGTTTGTGATTGGATTCAGGATTTCCTAGAAGAAAGAACACAACATGTCATTCTTAACGGTTCAAAATCTGCAGATGTAGAGGTAATTTCGGGAGTACCGCAAGGAAGCGTGATAGGACCTTTATTGTTTACAATATACATAAATGACTTAGTTGACAATATCGGTAGCTCTGTGAGGCTATTTGCAGATGACACGGTTGTCTACAAGAAAGTAGCAACATCAGAAGACTCGTACGTACTCCAGGAAGACCTGCAGAGGATTAATGAATGGTGCGACAGCTGGCAGCTTTCCCTAAACGTAGATAAATGTAATAAAATGCGCATACATAGGGGCAGAAATCCATTCCAGTACGATTATGCCATAGGTGGTAAATCATTGGAAGCGGTAACGACCGTAAAATACTTAGGAGTTACTATCCGGAGCGATCTGAAGTGGAATGATCACATAAAACAAATAGTGGGAAAAGCAGGCGCCAGGTTGAGATTCATAGGAAGAATTCTAAGAAAATGTGACTCATCGACGAAAGAAGTAGCTTACAAAACGCTTGTTCGTCCGATTCTTGAGTATTGCTCATCAGTATGGGACCCTTACCAGGTTGGATTAATAGAAGAGATAGACATGATCCAGCGAAAAGCAGCGCGATTCGTCATGGGGACATTTAGTCAGCGCGAGAGCGTTACGGAGATGCTGAACAACCTCCAGTGGCGGACACTTCAAGAAAGGCGTTACGCAATACGGAGAGGTTTATTATCGAAATTACGAGAGAGCACATTCCGGGAAGAGATGGGCAACATATTACTACCGCCCACATATATCTCGCGTAATGATCACAACGAAAAGATCCGAGAAATTAGAGCAAATACGGAGACTTACAAGCAGTCGTTCTTCCCACGCACAATTCGTGAATGGAACAGGGAAGGGGGGATCAGATAGTGGTACAATAAGTACCCTCCGCCACACACCGTAAGGTGGCTCGTGGAGTATAGATGTAGATGTAGATGTAGATGTTACTTCACTGACATCGGTATTCACAAGTGGAAATGTCAGTTTTTTCACTTAAAGGCCTTCACAGATGGGATAAGTTTCTAGTTACCCTGTGGTTTACAGCACACTCCACTTCTCTAAAGTTTTGGGTTTCTAGAGAAATAATTTCGAGTCTATTTCTATGGAGTTATGTCGTGCGACCAATACTGCTATGCAAACGATATTGCTATGTGCTTGATATCGAGAAGTACCGCGAAAATGGTATGATATTCTAGCAAATCATGCGAAATTACATATGTCCTTGTAATCCCAGTGTCTGGAGATGTGTGTAGAAAAGCAAAGAAGCAAGGAGGTCCAGACCAGAAACAGTAACTGGTTTGAGAAGAGGGGGAAACGAGTCAGTCTTTGCACAACAGTTCTCAGACTGACTTCGATCCACTGAGGGCGCTCTGGTCACACGTCGGGAGAGGATGATCACCCGACCTCCCAGGAAATATATAGTGCTGCGAGTATACGTAGGGTGCATGTGGTTATGCTGTCTGCCTTCGTGGTATATGTACGAATGATGTAAAAGGGGTTATTTTGTACAGTGCGGGATACAAATTGTATATTTACTACATTGACATGGTACACGGTGATATATTGCTGGTTTGGAGATCGGTTTCACGCTCTAATATTCAGGCTTCTGTCCTCAGTGGGAGAGTGGTGTAACTCAGTAACAGTCTTTTGGAGAGGTATTGCGAAATTCTTTTTCCAAGAGAATCTTCATCATCATTGCAAGACCAGTCACCTACAACTAAATCTTTGTAATGAGAGTGCTTCACGCAGCCTGCCATGATACCTTCTGTGTTAGGTCCTGGCATGTAATAGGCTGTTATATAAAAAAAGAAAATGTCCATAATCACATGTGGCATTCTTGCATTTACATGCTTAAACGTGCATTTATGTGCATAACATTGTGTCACATTTCTGTGAAGGATCATTTTGTCTAGAAAAATAGCACAAACACAAATTTGAGATCATGAATATATTTGTATACTCACGATCTACAGTTATACATGCCATTATTATCAACTAGAGAAAAATCATTTGCTTCTTTTTTAATCAGTGCAGCAGCAGTTCTGTAATTGGAAATCAGCCACTTATATCCCTCAAATTCTGCACGTATATATCGCAGTATAATCGGCGCATTGCAATAGTCTGGTATTCCATCAGTGAATTTGAGTTCAACATTCTCCACACCTATTTGGTGAATAGCACAAGACTTCAGCACTGCACTTATACAGGTACTAAAACAATGATCTGTATCTTCTATGTGAATGTTGCATGTGTGAAGCCAGTTAACGATATTACTGAATATGGTTTGAACATATGGGAGCCATCTAGTTAGTATCTCCATTGTAGTAGTTATCGCCGAGTCTAGATTGAAAAGTTATCAACAGTCGAGTGCTGCATGTCAATACCCTGACCCTCAGCACTTTTAAGTCTTAGTGTAGCATCATCATACATTGATAATATAGTCACTGTTAGACCGCTGCAGTAGATGTCCTGGTAGAAGTGGGATGGAACATATTTTGCGATCATATGCTTCTTGATGTATGTTTTTGCATAACAGAGTTCACACGACTTGTACTCTGAAAACGGACTTCAATATTTTTCGGCACATTTTCGAGCACTACCACAGTTGACAAGCTACTGTCTCGTGAAACTGAAATTCCTACATGAAGATGTTTTGAACTGCTAACCGTTAACACAGAGCATGAGGCGAACAGTAAAGATGGCGGTGCACTGGAGGTTGGTACAACATCTGTTCTTGCACTGATGCTGGAATGGCTGTTATGCCTTGCTCAAAAAAAAAAAAAAAAAAAAAAAAAAGTCGTTCAAATGGCTCTGAGCACTATGGGACTTAACATATGAGGACTTACAACTACTTAAACCTAACTAACCTAAGGACATCACACACATCCATGCCCAAGGCAGGACTCGAACCTGCAACTGTAGCAGAAGCGCAGTTCCAGAGAAAAGCGCCTAGAACCGCTCGACCACAGGGTGCCTTGCACAATGGAAGGTGTGTACGATGGAGATGAGCACAATGCAGAACCCTCTAATGTAGTTTCTAAGTATTCTGGATCAGAGGCAGTTGTCGTTGAGCGGGAACTGCGACAGATCTTTCTGTGCATTGTGCGAAGCATTTAAATGCAGCACCAAACTCTTCCTCTTCATATGCTCAAGCATTAATGCTAGCTTACATTCCTCAACCGCATGAGAGCATGTAATACAGCTATTAAAACACTCCCTGTCGGGCATCATGCTTGTTCCACACCAACAACTGATAACTCAACCTCTTGTGGCAGTAACACGACACTAATGCTGTATGTAGATAATAAATTTAAACAAATTATATTCTAATTCATTGACATCATGCGCAGCCTCTAGTGGGGGCAAAACCATACTAACTCGCCTCAGCTGCAGGAGTAATCTCTTAGAGCAAAATTCGAAATTCCCGCCCATTTTCCAAGAGGATGACGCTCCAGGACCCCATGGCTAACACACTTGATGGTGGTACTGCCTCTGGTTGTTTAAATGGACTGAAAATAAAGACTTATGTCCAGCACACACCAAGTCCTTTTCCCCTCCAGTTCCTAGGAAGAGGTGGCGGTTGGGTGGCTTATGTTAGTGGAGGTAGCCCCAGTGCCCTTTATTTTCTGCTATTTTCTTAGTTTAGTGGAGGTAGCCCAACTGACCTATCTTCCCTCCAAAATTCAAATTGCCCACTCGCGTCATCATCTGACGTCACGCCCGCCGTCTTGAATGACGTCGATCGCGGCATCAGCTGACGTCACCGCCGCCATCTTGGATAACAGTACTCAGGTCATCAGGTGACGTTACAACCCTTAAGGGTAGGCAACCCGCTCATTGCCCCTGAAGGGGTGGCAACCAGCACATTTGGGGTGACACTCTCCTCTCTCCCCTACTGGTACCAGCTCGAGTTACAACACCAGTATGAAGGTTATGTTGCAGTGTAGTTCTTATTATGTTCAATCAATAATTGTTGAAGAAAAAAAATTCGGTGCGTCACTTTCTAAGCAACCCTCGTATAGTAGCTTCTTGACTATCTAACATCTAAAGTAATGAAATAAATTGCAAAATGTGACTATTTAAAAATCTATGTTGAATTTCAGAACTTGTGAGTTAACGAGCATTTCGCTCTTATTTGAATATATGGCCGAAAGAGTCAGCCTCAGTAATTGTGAAACAGATGCTGTCGTCCAGGACCAGATACCACAAAGGGTGCAGATTCTCCACGAGATGGGGAAACTCACAGGAGTCTATTCTCTACTGAGGCCTAAGCGCTGTAGTGTGTGAGTGAGACAGACGAGAACCTATGTCATAGGGAAACCCAGTAGACGCCTTTTGTGGCCATGGAGACGTAGCAGTGTTAAATATGGCGGACCTAAGATCGGGCATAAAGGGAAACATTTATGAAAAGTATTTAATTCTGTAATAGTGCAGGGAATGAAGCTATAGTAATTTTAATCTGTCATCCTCCATGTATTTTCATGGTGATCCCAATAAAACATGAGTATTGATCATATCTATAATAGTTTAGGATTTATTGTTAAATTGAAATTAACAGGTATTGTGACAAAGACCTAAACGCTTCAGTCTGAACGCTTTGGTCGCTCGTAACGATCGGTAGTTCATATAGAAGCGCATCATTAAAATAACAAAATTTGTAAATATCAACTCTGTAACTTTATTTGTTTAAACAGTATAGTAAATTTAAATTTTCAGTATTTTCATTTAAGTATCAATCCAAGATGCTACTCTAGGTGGGTGTAAAATAAATGTGCGCAACGGAAAATAATAAACACTAAAATGATGATTTTCCCCTGTCCGACTAACCCCTGAGGCAGATCTGAGGAACTCTTATTTCTATAGATTACAATCTAAACATAAATGAATGATGAAGGCAACTAATACTATTAAAACATAAACGTTGTTTCTTATTATACACCACTGGCCTTTAAAATTGCTACACCACGAAGATGACGTGCTACAGACGCGAAATTTACCCGACAAGAAGAAGATGCTGTGATATGCAAATAATTAGCTTTCCAGAGCATTCACACAAGGTTGGCGCCGGTGGCGACGTGAGGAAAGTTTCCAACCGATTTCTCATACACAAACAGCAGTTGACCGGCGTTGTCAGGTGAAACGTTGTTGTGATGCCCCGTGTAAGGAGGAGAAATGTGTACCATCACGTTTCCGACTTTGATAAAGGTCGGATTGTGGCCTATCACGATTGCGGTTTATCGTATCGCGACATTGCTGCTCGCGTTGGTCGAAATCCAATGACTGTTAGCAGAATATGGAATCGGTGGGTTCAGGAGGGTAATACGGAACGCCGTGCTGGATCGCAACGGCCTCGTATCACTAGCAGTCGAGATGACAGGCATCTTATGCGCATGGCTGTAACGGATCGTGCAGCCACGTCTCGATCCCTGAGTCAACAGATGGGGACGTTTGCAAGACGACAACCATCTGCACGAACAGTTCGACAACGTTTGCAGCAGCATGGACTATCAGCTCGGAGACCATGGCTGCGGTTACCCTTGACGCTGCATCACAGACAGGAGCGCCTACGATGGTGTACTCAACGACGAACCTGGGTGCACGAATGACAAAATATCTTTTTTTCGGATGAATCCAGGTTCTGTTTTCAGAATCATGATGGTCGCATCCGTGTTTGGCGACATCGCGGTGAACGCACATTGGAAGCGTGTATTCGTCATCGCCATACTGTCGTATCACCCGGTGTGATGGTATGGGTTGCCTTTGGTTACATGTCTTGGTCACCTCTTGTTCGCATTGACGGCACTCTGAACAGTGGACGTAACATTTCACATGTGTTACGACCCGCGGCTCCACCCTTCATTTGATCCCTGTAAAACCCTACATTTCAGTAGGATAATGCACGACCGCGTGTTGCAGGTCCTGTACTGGCCTTTCTGGATACAGAAAATGTTCGACTGCTGCCCTGGACAGCACATTCTCCAGATCTCTCAGCAATTGAAAACGTCTGGTCAATGGTGGCCGAGGAACTGCCTCGTCACAATACGGCAGTCACTACTCTTGATGAACTGTGGTATCGTGTTGAAGCTGCATGGGCAGCTGTACCTGTACATGCCATCCAAGCTCTGTTTGACTCAATGCCCAGGCGTATCAAGGCCGTTATTATGGCCAGAGGTGGTTGTTCTGGGTACTGGTTTCGCAGGATCTATGCACCCAAATTGCGTGAAAATGTAATCGTATGTCAGTTATGTGAGTTCTAGAATAATATATTTGTCCAATGAATACCCGTTTATCATCTGCATTTCTTACCTGTGTAGCAATTTCAATGGCCAGTTGTGTACATTTATTGTAGATAAAAAAACACCCTTTATTACAAATGTCTACATTTCCTAAGTAAAGTTATTGATAAATTGCCCAACTCTGCCCCCTTTTTTTGGCCACGCGATCTAACATAAACAATGCGAAATGACTGACATTATCTACGTACCAAACACTAGAAGACACTACTTTCAAAGATGATCTACGGTGGTGTGGAACCTCAGTGAATATAAACTAATGTGATCACAGCTGTTTAGCTTTATAGCCCTAATAAGCCGAAGCAATTTGCTATATCACCGTACGTACTGGGACTGGTGCATCGAAGTGATGGTTCTCGTACTCGTCTGCGATGATGGAAGATCTCCATCCAAAAAATAAACTCTGCCAAACACTAGGACGGCGTAAGGTGGTCCTCTGACTAATATACTCTAATGCTGTCTTTTCCTCTCTGTGGTCTACAGACGAGAAACGAGAACTCCCAGCCACAAGGACGGAGTTCACATAACGCCTCAACCTAAGTATAGGCAGTAGAAGTGCTCTCAATTACTGAATGCTGCATACTCAATGACGACTTCCAACCCGAATGTGAAGTCCAGAATCGTATAGGTTCGCAACAGTGCAGCACCAAACCGTTCTAACCATAAACTCTCCTGAGAGCAAGACAGAAAGTCTGTCTGTACCAACAACTGTGATACCGAGCGACCGGACGCTCACAATGGAAGACCACGTCTCTCCACCACTGCCTTCCCAGCACGGCTCGGCTCCCCAGCCACATAATTCCGAAAACGAATCATATTCCCGAAACCACAGAATATTCTTCCTCTCTGCAGATTCTTCCGAACACCGACCAACCATATTTTAGTCTTTTGTCGTCCAGCGCTGAAAATTTGCGAGGAAAAACCTATACTTGTACAATGGTACGCTTCTGAGTAAAAATCCTCGAAAATAACCCAGCCTGTGTCGTTTCCAAGGTGACGCTTCCTCGTTCCTCTCAGCTGCGTCCAAGGTTTTCGTAGTTTCTGAAGCGTAATCCTTCCGGTCCAGCTACAATATACAGCCGGTCGCGACTCTGTTGTGCTCCAGCTCTGAGGTGCCACGAGGTCCGTCCAGCTACCTCCTGCTTTTAAGCTAGACCAACACCTGTGCGGGCCTTCCATCCACAGGTTGAGTTCTGCCTGCCATTTCTTCTCCACTGGCCTTCCAACCTCAACTAGTATAGGCAATCATTCATTACGCCGTTCTGCTAATAAAGACACTCCCTCACCTTTCATTCAATAAGCATTAACAATTATTTACAAGGTGTACGTGACAATGTCAAAATGGTTCAAATGGCTCTGAGCACTATGGGACTCAACTTCTGAGGTCATTAGTCCCCTAGAACTTAGAACTAGTTAAACCTAACTAACCTAAGGACATCACAAACATCCATGCCCGAGGCAGGATTCGAACCTGCGACCGTAGCGGTCTTGCGGTTCCAGACTGCAGCGCCTTTAACCGCACGGCCACTTCGGCCGGCGTGACAATGTCAGTCTCCTTTATATATTCATGCATATGATGTCAACCTATCGCATGATACCTAATAATGTTTGTAGATCATGGCAAAGTATATGGATGAGTCCTTGTAAGGTGCGAAATTATAGCCACCTTACATCACATCATTATTTCCTCCAAACAAAACACACTGAACGATGACAGCAAAACGCCTTATTGAATCATTATGTAACAGAATATTTGTTGTAAGGTGTAGGGCTTAACAGTTACTTTTGTTCTTTATTTATTTATCAGAAAGCACTTTAGTCCAAGGGTACTGGCCGTGACTTTCAAAATTAAGAAGAAAATTGTTTTGGTTTTATGTAAAAGAATTTAACGATGGATATTACTGCTACTTTATTTAGAACGTGAAAGTGGGCAATCTTTGATTATCTAAATATGTTAAAATGTAAAATAATGTAGAATAAGCTGTAGGCAATCAGATGGACTGCTTCAGGAAAGGGAACTGCCCTAGGCAATGGAGCGAGGATATTCGGCGGGCGAGAAACGCGGCCGGGGACGGCAGAGGGACGGTGCTGGTGCAGACGCGAAAGGTAAATGATTTGTTTTATGAATCTGAGACAAAAGACTGTATGAAAATCAATACAATGGAAGATTCTATGTGCCAAAAGGAAGCTGAGGTGGAGCTGAATTTGCTGGAGCTAGATGGTATAGAAAACTCTAAAGAGGTACTAACCAGTGGTGTCGATTATAGTGATGAAGGTGATATTGTGATGGTGATATTGTGACGGTGAAAGTTGTTAAGGCGGTTAACAAGGGCGGCGTAGTACTAGTATCGTCAGCTGCTGGTGAGTTGTGTGTGTATCGGCGGATATTGGTGAACTAAATTTGAAGGAAGGTACTAATGACGTTTTATGTGCTAAAGTTACCAAAGTTGAAGCTGCCGGTATTGCTATTTCAAAGGAAAAAATGTATGAATATCTTTCTACTAATGGATGTGAGCCCGAAATTCTGGATGGATCTGTGGATCTTGAATGTTTGTTTGAGAATGAATGTGGATCTAAATTTGATGTGCGATCTAAAATTAATGTGGCGCAGCAGTGTGTGGGAGAGAAAAAGGTATTATGCTCAGGTTTAAATCAAAACGCAGTGGAATTTAATGGTACTGTTGATTCTGAAATTGCACAACGCTGTAGCTATAATTTATGTGATCTAACGGCAGAGGCTGGTGAAACTATGAACGGTTCTTATATTGGTGATTTGTGGGCGGACGTAAATGAGGTTTTATGTAGCGAGTTGTATGATGTGTCAGCGGCTGTTGAAAGTGCTGTTTGTGAAGGTGTTTGTAATGATGTGGAAGTAAAAAGTAGTGCTCTATTTCATTATAATGATGTTTTAGCTACTAATGTCGATAATTTTAACGCGAATACAGTGAGTTTGATTCTAATATAGTGTTATTTGGACAGAATGGTGTCTTAAGGAGGAATGTGATTTTACTGTAACTGATTGGCGATGGTACGGTAGAACATCACGATTGTTATTGCTTCATTTGTGGACTCTAAAGAAGTTTAAGATTGCGAGAGGTCTAGAAGGGGAAAAAAATGAAATTGTGTCGAAACAAGTATTTAATGAATTATTTTGGGACGAGTATGAACTTGAGGGGTGGATGGAACAGGATATGTGTACGCTAGAGATGGAAGGGAAGGGGAAAATAGGTTAAGAAATAAGAGTATCTGTGTTTAGATTATAAAATTATTTGAAGGGGTAATTTGCAATGTTTTATTTCAGGATTTATTGTGACTTGCTTGTTGTTTCGTCACATAAGGATTTTGGGCACAAGGTCTGTGTAATAATGAAGAGATAATTTAGACACACATTTGGGTGCGAGGAGGTTGGAGAACTCAGTTATTTGGTGAACGGTGTCATGTCAGAAATCAGTGCATAGTACGCATATAAATCAGGTTTTTGGGGGTATATAAGGGATTTATTTATGTGTATGTATGTGTTAGACTTAAGTTTTTGGATGGTTTTATGTTTGTTGTAATTTCCAAATTTTAAGTTATGGTCATGCCAATTTGGGTGCATGGAGGTTGGAGAAATTTGGAAAAATGGAAATTAATAATACTTACCCAGGACGACAGACGTATGTTTATCTACTTATCTGAGAATATTTTGGGGGAATAATTTAGTGTTGTGTGGAGTAATGTTTTGTATGTGCAGCTTCACTGCACGGAATTAAACTAGGTTGAGATTTGTTCATATTTGTTGTTAGTTTTGAGTGTAAAGGGAGTTATATAAATTAGAAGAAAATATTAATTTGTCGATGAAGTCGACTGGAAATCTGTCACGAGATTCATGTCTCTAGTGGGACTTGAATGACGTGTCAGAATCATTGAAGAATTTACGAGAATCTTGCAAACGCTGTAAATCAATTGTTTACTGCGTAGTTTAGATCTGTTTGTATCGATTCTACTGGGGGATGAGTTCACTGCAGATCCTGGGTGGTTTTGGAAAGTCTTTGTTTTCTGGTGTCTACACCTGATTCGAATTTCAACAGATTTGTTCCCAAAAACCGTTGGTTACGGAATGCAGAGCCATACAGACTTCCGGCAGGGTACTCGGCTCCGAATCTGTGGAGAGCACCACTGGAGACTTCGCTGTGACGAAAAGGTCATGAGAAAGTGTGCGTAGTGGCGCTGCTAGTTCTGCGGCATTTCAATAGACAGTAGGTTTCGATAAGTGCATAGTTTTATTTGGCATTTAATTAATATCCCACAATTGATAATTGATGTTAGAAATAAGTTTCTTTAAATTTAGAGCATGTTGTATCAACACCACTACAAATAATTACACTATTAATCTGGCGCCTAGGATATTTATGTCATTGTGTTATGAATTTGTTTCTTATAAATTTGCGTGCTATTTGTGGCACGCCAACATGTTATGAAGTGGAGGTGTGTGAGTTAACAAGCATTTCGCCCTCATTTAAATACACTCCTGGAAATGGAAAAAAGAACACATTGACACCGGTGTGTCAGACCCACCATACTTGCTCCGGACACTGCGAGAGGGCTGTACAAGCAATGATCACACGCACGGCACAGCGGACACACCAGGAATCGCGGTGTTGGCCGTCGAATGGCGCTAGCTGCGCAGCATTTGTGCACCGCCGCCGTCAGTGTCAGCCAGTTTGCCGTGGCATACGGAGCTCCATCGCAGTCTTTAACACTGGTAGCATGCCGCGACAGCGTGGACGTGAACCGTATGTGCAGTTGACGGACTTTGAGCGAGGGTGTATAGTGGGCATGCGGGAGGCCGGGTGGACGTACCGCCGAGTTGCTCAACACGTGGGGCGTGAGGTCTCCACAGTACATCGATGTTGTCGCCAGTGGTCGGCGGAAGGTGCACGTGCCCGTCGACCTGGGACCGGACCGCAGCGACGCACGGATGCACGCCAAGACCGTAGGATCCTACGCAGTGCCGTAGGGGACCGCACCGCCACTTCCCAGCAAATTAGGGACACTGTTGCTCCTGGGGTATCGGCGAGGACCATTCGCAACCGTCTCCATGAAGCTGGGCTACGGTCCCGCACACCGTTAGGCCGTCTTCCGCTCACGCCCCAACATCGTGCAGCCCGCCTCCAGTGGTGTCGCGACAGGCGTGAATGGAGGGACGAATGGAGACGTGTCGTCTTCAGCGATGAGAGTCGCTTCTGCCTTGGTGCCAATGATGGTCGTATGCGTGTTTGGCGCCGTGCAGGTGAGCGCCACAATCAGGACTGCATACGACCGAGGCACACAGGGCCAACACCCGGCATCATGGTGTGGGGAGCGATCTCCTACACTGGCCGTACACCACTGGTGATCGTCGAGGGGACACTGAATAGTGCACGGTACATCCAAACCGTCATCGAACCCATCGTTCTACCATTCCTAGACCGGCAATGCCCGTCCGCATGTATCCCGTGCCACCCAACAAGCTCTAGAAGGTGTAAGTCAACTACCCTGGCCAGCAAGATCTCCGGATCTGTCCCCCATTGAGCATGTTTGGGACTGGATGAAGCGTCGTCTCACGCGGTCTGCACGTCCAGCACGAACGCTGGTCCAACTGAGGCGCCAGGTGGAAATGGCATGGCAAGCCGTTCCACAGGACTACATCCAGCATCTCTACGATCGTCTCCATGGGAGAATAGCAGCCTGCATTGCTGCGAAAGGTGGATATACACTGTACTAGTGCCGACATTGTGCATGCTCTGTTGCCTGTGTCTATGTGCCTGTGGTTCTGTCAGTGTGATCATGTGATGTATCTGACCCCAGGAATGTGTCAATAAAGTTTCCCCTTCATGGGACAATGAATTCACGGTGTTCTTATTTCAATTTCCAGGAGTGTATATGGCCGAAAGAGTCAGCCTCAGTAATTGTGAAACGGACGCTGTCGTCCAGGACCAGATACCAGAAAGGGCGCAGATTCCCCTCGAGATGGGGAAACTCACAGGAGTCTATTCTCTACTGAGGCCTAAGCGCTGTAGTGTGTGAGAGAGACAGACGAGAACCTACGTCATAGGGAAACCCAGTAGAAGGCTTTTGTGGCCATGGAGACGTAGCAGTGTTAAATATGGCGGGCCTAAGATCGGGCATAAAGGGAAACATTTATGAAAACTATTTAATTCTGTAGTAGTGCAGGGAATGAAGCCACAGTAATTTTAATCTGCCATCCTCCACACATTTTCATGGTGATCCCAATAAAACCTGAGTATTGATCATATTTATAATAGTTTAGGATTTATTGTTAAACTGAAGTTAACAGGTATTGTAACAAAGACCTGAATGCTACAGGAAAGGGAACTGCCCTATTCAGTTGAGCGGGGATGTTCAGCGGCGGGAAACGCGGCCGGAGACGGGCAGAGACGGTGCTGGTGCAGAAGCGAAAGCGGACAGCTCTGGTCGAGACACCAAAGGGGACAGTTCGGCTGGAGACACGAAAGGGTACAGTTCGGATTGAGACACGAAAGCGGACAGTCGGTCTTTAGGTAGCTAGGAAGTTAAATGGCTTAGAAAATGTCGCGTTGTGTGGTATCGTGGGATTGGTGTGAACTCTAACGTCTCGTATAGTTAACGATGTGGAGTATCGAACTTGTAATTCGCGATGAGATTGTGAATGATCGAACTGTGCCAAATGGGTATGAGCTCGAGTCTAACAATAACTCTTAATACGACCACTTTCGCTATTAGTTTTCTTTCTGAAGAAATATTATTCTAACCAAATCGCAACTGTGTGGCCTACATCATTTACGGGTCGTTAATTTAGTTACCGATATTATTATTACTGTTGTTATATGCGATATTAACTTTGTATTTCGCAAACTTGACATCCACTAGACAATTTAACCCAATGGTCATAAGTGTCTAATTTAGGGTCTGTAATGCGACACGTGCCGTTCAACCCCTAGACGAGTTTGAGCCAAGACATTTCGACGAAGAGGAACCGCATGTGAGCCCGAACATCGTTGGGATGTTAGCTCGCAAGCATAATAGCGAGGTTTTTAGATATAGAAAAAATTTAAAGTCAGGACTTTGTGAAGCTGCAGCTGCTGGTAATCATTTTGAAAAAGCTAAAATAATACTTTCCCAAATAATAAAATTTAAAAAGAAAAATTCCTTCTAATAACTTCTCAATTGTTTATTTAAATCATAGAAGGAAAATATAATATAGAATCTATTTTTCCTCCCTTAGATGTAAGTTGAGAATAGAAGCATAGGCTGTTACCTATTTCCTGGGGACATGAAGGGGTCATGAAAGACAGCCTACAAGATATAGCGGAGAGAAGAACTGAGAAAAACACATACAAAAGTGGCTCCTCCCCTTTCCGTTTTGGTAACACATCGTGAAGAAGTCATACATATTGACTTCCCACCCTCTACCTTAAATGTTTTACTTAAAGTGGTTCGTAAGGACACACTAACCGGTGCTCACAGCTGTAATTAAATGAGTGTGTATTGAAAAGCTAGATGTTTTTGTGTGTTTCTCTTTCAGGTAAAGACTAAAAATTCTAAATCACAAAATTTATTTTATAATAATCGAAATGTTTATTTCATGTTTCTGTGTTATTCATGCAGATGATTTGCAGAAATCCAGTGTACTATGTTTTTCTATGTGTATAAATGTATGGTCACTTTTGTGGGTGTAGTATTAAGGAAAATTTTGCAAAACATCAATTTCATTAAAAAGAGGTCTGCTATAGTAACATCACATATTTCTCATATTTACTTTTGTCAAAAAATAATTTTTTTCGTAAAAATAAATAGGGAGTGATGTGGTGAAACAAGTGCTGTATCACTGTGAGAGATACATAGATGAGTGAGCCTACCGGGATTTATCCCAGTTCAAAACTAGCACCATGTCATCATAATGCGCCTGTATGTAGCATACAAAGTATTGCGCCATACTCTAAGAGTGAAATTAAAAGTTAAAATAACTTTTCCAAAATTTATTGGTTTATTAACTGAACATCATTCAATTGCATATTTTGTGATCTCTCAAAGGCTTTTGATAATGTGAATCATGAAATTCTTGTAGATAAGCTTAAGTATTGTGATATGAGTAGAACAGTGCAGAAATTGTTTAATTCATACTTAACTGGAAGAATTCTGAAGGTTAAAATTAACATTACAGATAGTCTGTAAAAATCAGCAGAGTCCTCTAACTGGAGAAGTATCAAGAATGGTGTCCCACAGGGTTTAGTATTAGCTCCCTTATTGTTCTTAATATATATTAATGACTTGCCACTCTGTATTCATGAAGATGCAAAACTAGTTCTTTCTGCTGATGATACAAGTATAGTAACCAAACCTAACAAGCAAGAATCACCTGAGGAAATTGTAAACAACGTCCTTCAGAAAATTTTTAAGTGGTTCTCTGCAAACAGACTCTCACTAAATTTTGAGAAAACACAGTTTATACAATTCTGTACAGTACATGGCATAACACCATTGATAAATATAGACTATGAACAGAAGTCTGTTGCTAAGGCAGAATACTCAAAATTTCTGGGTTTGTGTTTTAATGAGAAATTGAATTTGGAAGAAACACATCGAAGATCTGCTAAAACAGTTAGGTTCAACTACTTACGCTATGAGGCTCATTGCAAATTTTGGTAATAAACATATCAGTAACTTAGCCTACTATGCCTATTTTCATTCACTGCCTTCATATGGCATCATATTTTGGGGAACTTCGTCAATAAGAGAAAAATTATTCATGGCTCAAAAGCGTGTAGTCGGAATAATAGCTGGAACCCACTGGAGATCACCTTGCAGACGTTTATTTAAGGAACTCGGTATATTCACAGTACATTCACAATACATATATTCACTTATGAAGTTTGTCGTTAATAACCCATCCCATTTCAAAAATAACAGCGAAGTCCATAGCTACAACACTAGAAGAAAGGATGCTCTCCATTATTCTCTATTAAATTTCACTTTGGCATAGAAAGGGGTGAATTATGCTGCCACAAAAATCTTTGGTCATTTGCCAACTAGTATTAAAAGTCTGACAGATAGCCAACCAATATTTAAAAGCAAATTAAAAGAATTTCTGAATTTAACTCCTTTTAGGCAACACGTGAATTCTTAGATCTGAAGTTGTAACTGTAAAACAATAAGAAAAAATTAAAAAGAAAAAACTAAAAAATGATAAAATTAATTAATTATTTTGTGTAAAGAAAACTTATATTGAAGTGACCCATTCCACATCATTACGAAATGTCCTATTCATGATCTATGGAACAAGGATTAATGTATGTATGTATTCATGTATATTAATGTTAACATTGTTAAGTCTCAGAATGATCTACTGAATATGTTTCACTAAATTTATTATTTTAAGAAATAGTAAGTGGCGCTAAACAACACAGCTAGAAAGCTAAAATAGTTCATAATGTGCAAATGAATGTCAAAAACAAAAGTTACAACTCTCAACTTGATTGGAGCAATATTTTGGTCAAAATCGGCCTTTTCACAAAGATTTGAAGATGCTAAATCTTAGACACATAAAGATGAAAATTTTATGAAACCTTAGTTTCATATAAAAACATTAACTGTGTGGCTCCACTAAGCTACATGTAATAGTTTTCAAGTTATTGCTAAAAACTAAATTTGGAACGAAAACATCCTCATTCATAATAGATTAATCATCATTTCTATTTGTGTTAGAAAGTTCTAATTACAGCACTTGATCACAATGATGAAACAATATATCTGTACCAAGTTTCAAGACTTTACTGTAAATAACAATCATTACAAGGAATCTTAAAGAGGCAGTTCAGAGGGCATGTTCTGCTGTCGATTACGTTCTAAAAATTCTAGCTGGCAAAGTTTAAATGCAGTTGAGCTAAACGTTTTTCAGTAACTAAAACCAACTTTGCTCCGTTCATATAAAAATTAATCTCAGGAACATCAACTTCTTTAACATCACAACTAATATAATCTTTCAAGGACCGATAGGTTTAACTAAATTAACGATAGACGGCCGTTCTGCAGGAACAGGTAAACTGTCCCGAAGTCAGTTCCTCTTCCTTTTGACTTCGTTCTTCTCCGTCCTCTCTGTTTCTTCTCTTTCTCTTCTTTTCAGTTTCTCCATAATCACATCCAAAAGCACATTTTCTACACCGAAGCGCCAAAGAAACTGATACACTTGCCTAATCACGTTTAGGGCACCCACGAACATGCAGAAGTGTCGCAGCACGACATGACATAGACTCGAATAATTCCTCAAGTAATGCTGGAAGGAATTGACACCATGAATCCTGCAGGGCTGTCTATAAATCCGTAAGAATACGAGGGGTGGAGATCTTTTCTGAACAGCACGTTGCAAGGCATCCCAAATATGCTCAATAATGTTCATGTCTGGGGAGTTTGGTGGCAAGCGTAAGTTTTTAAACTCATAAGAGTGTTTTTGGAGCCACTCTGTAGAAATTCTGGACGTGTGGCGTGTCGTATTGTCCTGCTGGAATTGCCTAAGTCCGTCGGAATGCCCAGTGGACGTGAATGGACGCAGGTGATCAGACAGGATGCTTACGCACGTGTCACCTGTCAGCGTCGTATCTAGACGTATCAGGGGTCCCATATCACTCCACTAGCTTGAACAGTCCCTACTGACATGCAGGAACCATGGATTCATGAGGTTGTCTCCATACCTGTATACGTTCATCCACTCGACACCATTTGAAACGAGACTCGTCCGACCAGGCAACATGGTTCCAGTCATCAACAGTCCAATGTCAGCGTTGACGGTCCCAGGCGAGCCGTAAGACTTTGTGTCTTGGAATCGTCAAGGTTACACGAGTGGGCCTTCAGCTCCGAAGACCCATACCGATTATGTTTCGTTGAATGGTTCGCACGCTGACGCTTGTTGATGGTCCAGCATTGAAATCTGCCGAAATTTGAGCATCTTTTGCACTTCTGTCACATTGAACGATTCTCTTGAGTCATTGTTGGTCCCATTCTTGCAGGATCTTCTTCCAATCGCAGCGATGTCGGAGATTTGATGTTTTACCGGGTTCCTGATATTCACGATACACTCGTGAAATGGTCGTACGGGAAAATATCCACTTCATCGCTACCTCGGAGATGCTGTGTCCCATCGCTCGTATGTTCTGCTTTGTACTGTAATTCACGGAAATATGTCAGACATTTGGGAAACTGAACAAATACCTGCAGAGTGGAAATATGCATTAATTCATTCTCTCCACAAAAAAGGAAGAAAACCGATCCGAATAATTACAGGGGAATTTCAGTGCCCCCTGTAGTGTACCAAATTCTTTCAAAAGCCCTATTAAGTCGACTTGGAGAACAGGCGGATCAACTAATAGGAGAGTATGGGGCAGGGTTTCGCAAAGGTCGATCTGGCATTGAATAGATATGGAACTTAAAGGCAATCATGCAAATGAGAAAGTACAGAAATACTGTTGTAACTTTTGCCATCTTTAAAAAAGGCTTATGATTCACTAGATAGGCAAACATTATTCCACACTTTGGAAGAGAAAGATTGATAGGAAAACAACAGTTATCCGACAGACATTAACAGCTGCAAACTCCATAGCTAAATTCACGGAACAAACGTCAGAAGCATTTCACTTTCATACTGGGGTGATGGTTCTGGAAAAAATTGTGAGGACATGGGAAAGGAAATAAAAGGAATCCAGCTCGGGATTAAAGAAGAGCAGAGAATCAATGTGAAGTGTCTGGCTTTCGCAGACGATCCTGCCATTCTAACCACCAGCAGAGAACAAGCCAAACTTGTACTGGACAAGCTTCACGAAATCTCAACAGAGGACTGGCCTACTACTCTCGTACGAGAAGGCTCAGTACGTGGAAAGAAAACCTGCAGATCATCTCCCCATTACATCGCAGAACGGGAATGTGGCACAACTTGCGCACTCCAGATTTCTAGGAGGGATAGTCCAACCTTCAGCACTGAACTCCATAGCCAGCCAAGAAAGAGTCTCCAAATTACAGAGAGTGCAATCATTACAATAAAACAAAAAATCTGTTTCTGTCAATGCAAAACGAAGGCATTACAACAGAGTAGTCCTACCAGAAGGACTCTAAGCTGCAGAAACTACAGTGATTCATGGTCATACCAAAAACAGGGAGGTTGAAATGCAAGAAGGAAAAATTCTGAGGAAAATGACATTTGGACAGAGGCCAACAAGAGAGATCTACAAAGAGATAGATCAAATAACGGACACCTTTAGAAGGAAAAGGATGAAATTTTGAGGACACGTGGGCAGGATGAACAAGAACAGGCTCTCAGAGCAAATCTTTGGCATAGCAGACACTAGCAAGAACAAGACAGAGTGGATCACTGAAACAGAAAAGACATCCAGGAATCGGGAATCACACAAGACAATATAAACAGCCGAAAACGGTTCAGGACGATCATAAAGAAACGTACACTTAAACAGAAACGCAGTGAGAAAATAACAGGAAATAAATGGTCGGTAGAGCATGAGGGTTGACGTCTGTCCATACGTGCCGTATATATTCTAATTCAATGTTGTGTAAAAAAAGAAATCAGTACTGAACATTTGGAGATTTAAGATTTTGAACAAATTTCCATGAGGTTTTTGCTACAAACATACCCTCTTTATTATTACTACCAGTAGTATGTAAAACCATGCTTATATGCGAATGCAACGCTCTATCATAATTTTAAAGCAATCGATGAAGATCTTTCAGAAATATACGATTTTGAAAACGAACGTTTACATTTTTATTTATGTAGGTTCCAGAACTCGTGTCAGACTTGTGTTTGGAGGACGCTAGTTCGAGCTGTGTAATCCAGTTAGTCTTTCTCCAAGTAGAAAGGACGTTGTGCATTCACTAACAGATTTGGTGATCCTAAAATAGTTCACATACAGTTCTAAGCTCATACTGAAAGGAAAAGAGATCTGTTTGTCTTCCAATTAAATTAATCTTACAAATTGCTGTTGCATATCGTCTGACTGTTTAATTCTGAACTTAGGTTATATTTAAATATCGGATACATCTTTCGCCAAATAACCTGGACTCTTTGAAGACATCGTGCCTTGTATCAAGTATAGGCAATGCTTCTTCACTGGTAAGTTCCTCTGAGTGCAATGTCATCTGAAGTCAGTAAGAAAATTTCATGGAATTTTTCTCAATAAGAGAATCTGGCTAAGCAATCCCAGCATGACTGATCAGGGAATGTACAGCATTAATAACTTAAAAAGGTAATTTATAAGCAGGTCAACTATACTTACTAATCACAGGATATACAAGAGGGTGGTGGAACACAATGTGGGTGAATAGACTAACGAACTACACTCCATGAAAACAGACATTTATTAACATGAAGTATACTGTCCTCGAATATTACCAATCACTTAACAAAATAAATTTCATTATGATAATATGGTTCCTTACCGCTGTCGGTTTCTCAACATATACCCTGAACATAACTCATTAAGCAGAAGCTCCTATTATCAGAAGGACAGAACTTAGATGTTCTTGCGAACACTTACAACTGAGACACCCGCAACAGGTGGAGAAGGAAGCCAATAGAACATTCTAAGGTAGCCTGATGCCTGCACGTTAACTGCACAACACACCGAAAGTTTAAGTGCTTTTTAATTTACAGTAAGAGTAGCGTCATGTGTGACAAACGTGGACGTTCGCATAGGTTAATTGGTATGGCAGAAATATGATAGGACTGTGTGTTCCTGTTTCACTGGGGAGAATGCACCGGGGAAGCTAAGAAAGTGTCATATGAAGCTCTTCCATCGAGATGTAGAAAATGAGACAAGACAATCGTGGAACGAGGAAGGAAGATTTGTGCGCTCCAGGCGAATTAGAAATGGCATATTTTTAATTAGGTAGGTTGAAGGGAAAAGAGACAATGGGAGCTGGAAGAAGGTGACAAGTAATAAGTTAAAGGGCAAAACCACAGGAGTCACATTTCAGATTCTGGTTAGCAATTAGTTTGACTTGTTACACGAGGTAGGAGAAGAGCCTCAACCGGTTCTTGAGCTTAATACAGTGCAGAGACTCATAGGAACGACTTTGAGGATAAGTCGTTAGAAAAGTCACATAGAAAGTAAAGAGTCCTCCTACTAGGCAGCAGTCGTAGGAAAGGTGTAGGCCAACTGCTACAGGAAAAGTTAGTTGTAGATAACCGCGTCACAAGTGCAGTGAAACCTAGCGCCAAGCTTAGAGAGCCGAAAAAAGAATGTAAGAGGCCTTGTGCAGATATTGTGATGGCGACGAAAAGGTACTTATAACAGGAGGAACAGGAAACAGACTGGCTAGCAACTTAAAATATATCATCAAAGCTAACGTGGAAGAAACAGGAGCAGGAAAAACACACATTCGTCTGGGGTTTTTTGAGGTTTTCCTGCGACATGATCAGGCCTGGGTTAACACGGTTGTTAGCTGTGTGACGAAAGCGCTGAAGGAGTTGCTTTTGACTGAAACAAAGTCTCGTATCTGTGCCAGACATCATGTTTGCAAACCGCCTCCGTATGTGTCGCCTGGCCACAAAGAGCTGTTACAGGACGATTTGATTCACGGATCCAGTTATATGGCTCCTTCCGTGTATAATGATTTTACGACTATGACGAGTGGGGCCTGAAAATAGCATCACTCTAAAGCCGAAACTGGTAGCACATCGAAGTTCATAAAATAAAATAAATTTCTACAATACATAGGGCTGTTAGTAAATTATTGCATTAAGAAGTTCATGCCAGCCGTCTTCCCACAATCCATAATGGATCAACGGAGAAGTAATTTTTCAGTTGATCAGGACCTAGAAGCATCCACTTATGAGTTGTTACTGCAGAATACTTCTCTGATAATTGTAGTGGTCTACAGATCCCCTCTAGGAAACTTTCAGCTATTCATGAGAAATTTAGATGCCTTATTAGGCTACCTGTCAGATAAGAAGAAACAGTTAGTCGTCTACGGAGATTTAACGTAGATTTCTTAAAAGATATAGACAGAAAATATGAACTTGAACTATTATTTGGATGCTTCAATGGAATTTTAGCAGTAAATTTTCCTACTGGCTTGCAGCACAATAGTAGGACACTGATTAACAACATTTTTTATAGACAGTGCTCAGGCTGAAACAATTAATGCGTACTCAGCTGCTAAGGAACTATCTGATCATGATGCTTAGTTAATGAAAATAAACAGTATGGCACCTTACAACACTGAGGCAGGTTCATACAAAGCAGTGAGGTTCTTTAATGAGAACAGGATGGTATTTCAAAAGTAAGTTAAAAGTAGTGCCATGGGGAGAGGTGTATGTAGAAAGATTTGCTAACGTCAAATTCAACTTATTCCTTAGTAAATTTGTGTCAGCATTTGAAAGTTACTTTTCTAAACAATTATCTGGATGATCCATTAAAAAACAAGTAAGCTCTGGATAACTAAGGGAATTAAAATCTCATACAATAGGAAGAACGAAAATTATGTAAGGAGCAAAGTAAGTAAAGAACGGATATTACTTGCAACCACAAAGAATACTGCAGTGTTTTAAGAAAAGTCATTAAAATTCCCAGAAGTATACATGTCCTGACAGAAATATAAGATTAAATCTGCATGGGACCTTGTCAAACAGGAGACAGGAGAGGCACTCAGCGTACAATATTCCATAACAATTAAACTAAATGACAGTGTTGTGGCTGATGATTCACAGGTTGCAAGTACTTTCAATAATCACTTTCTAAACATAGCTGTAAATATAAGATTAAATGAATCACTTGAAGAAGCAAGGAATACATTACAAAAGCCACCCCACAGAACTTTAAGCAACTAGAAGTAGCACCAACATCCTTCACTGAAATTCATACAATTATAAAAATTCTAAAAACCTAAAATTCTGAAAAGTTGTTCCAACATAGTAAATAATGTCCGTCGTGATATATCCAATGCATCACCGGCACAGGGAGTTTTTCCAGACAGATTAAAATATGCAATTGTTTAACTACTTCATAAGAAAGGTGACAAGACAGAACTTAAAACATTTATCGTCCAATTTGCTTACTGACATCTTTTTCAAAAATATTCGAAAAAATTGTGCATATACGAATAATTGCACACTTAAGAGGAAACAATTTATTTAGTATATTACAGTTTGGGTTGCAGTAAGGTTTCTCGGTTGAAAATGCTATTTATATATTCACTCATCACACAGTGCACGCTTTAAATAATAATTTATCACCAGGTGATATTTTAAGATCTTTCCAAGGAGTTTGATTACATAGATAATGTTACACTCTTGGAAAACCTCAAGTTTTATGGAGTTGGTGGCTTTACACACTGTTAGTCTGAATCATACTTAACAAACAGAATTCAAAAGCTTGTGCTGAATAATTCAGACACAAATCACAGGGTTCAATATAAGGTCCACTAGTATTTCTTATACGTACCAACGACGTTCTACTGGACATTCAGTAAGTAAAACTGTACCCTTTGCAGGTAGTACTAGTGTTATAATAAATGCCATTAGATATAAAGCAACAGAATAATTGGTAAATCCGAACCATAATAAAGTGTTTCTCTGAAAACAGACTCTTGCTATGTTTCGTCCAGAACTACGCTGGACATCTTCAGAGGCGTTGTTTCCTCCATTTAGTCTGACCGACTGATGGATTGGACGTCAGAATGAAGTAATATCTTTGACAGGAAGACAACAGACCGTTAAGTGTTACCTTTGACAAGGACCATCACTACATATCTTGTGCATCTCCATCCACGCCCCCTTTTCTGCAGTATGTATGTCACTCTCAGACTTCCGACCTGCAAGTCGGCAATACTCAGCTGAGGAGCAACGCTTCTGAAGATGTGAGTGCAGTTCTAGACGAAACGTTAGGAACAGGAGAGTTTCTTGGTACACAAGTTTGTACCCTAGAAAGGTTTACTAGCAACAAAATTCAAAATTTATATATACCGATCTTCAGGAGAACTGGCTGTTTCACTAGTTGGATCATATGACGGAACAGCCTAGTTTTTATATTGACGACAAAAAACTAAATACAAGATACTAAGTAGGAAATCTTCAATAATTCTCACCTTTTTCGACATTTTCCCAAATTATTCGAATGAAATCATCACGTTTAGGTGAATTGTGCTCATGCACAAATCCAATTACGTGAAAGAGTTCGTGGTATATAGTGCCCCTGTGCAAACAATGATCAGGCTGTAAATTGACGTACTGCTCGCCGCCCTTCCTTCCCCAGTACTCTGTGTGGCACCCTTGCTGTTTGCCTCGTATACGAACGAAATCTTTTGTAGAATTTGTGGCTTCCCGGAACTTCACACAAGATACCTTATTCACGCCTTCTATGGCTCCATAAATGTCTGATACTTGTTCTTGAGCTGCAAGAAAAGACCATAAATCAATTAGATTCGTTTATCAGTTGTTTACTTAACTAGCTGCTTCACAATACTATTTCAAAAATTAGTGAGTGGTTGTACATCATTTATAATAACAACCAAATAATTACACTTACATTTCAGACATCATCTTATTTAAGGAAGCTGACTGGTAAAGTTTTCTAACAAATTTGCTGTGTGGCTAAAGGCCTGTGGACAACCGCTATTGTTCATTCCAAAAAGCGTAAAGAGCAAAGAGCAAATTGAAGGCCTTGATGAGGGGGAGGACTTGTCTGATGCAGAAATGGGTGTCGACATGGAAGGCATCCACCCCCCATGAGCCATACACCTTGCCACGGTGCAGTGGTTTGCGTGCCTCAGTGACACAGATAGCTGTATTGTAGATGTAACCACAGCAGGGTACAGCTGTTAAGAGCACAGATAAACATGTTGCTCCTGAAGAGGGACAGCGGCCTTTCCAGTAGTTACAGGAGCAACAGTCTGCATGGTTGACTTACCTGGACTTGCAAATTCAACCAACATGTCCTTGTTGTGCTGGTACTGTGCTGAAAACGAAGGTAAAATGTAGTCGTCATTTTTCCCGAGGGTATGCAGCTCTACTGTATTGTCGAAAGATAACACCATCCTCTTGGATAAAATATTCCGGAATAAAATAGTCTCCTATTCGGATCTCTGGATGGGTACTATTCACGAAGATGTCGTCATCAATAAAAATATAACATGCTTTCATGCGCATCAGAGTGTGGAATATTACAGCCCGTAATTGTGTTGGTAGGTTAGAAACATTTAAAAAAAGAAAGAAGATTGGTTGAAGAGATATATAATGGGAATTAGTGCTGTTTGGTGGCACGAGGAACAGGATTCTGGCCAGGTGTGTAAAGGACTATAAATACAAAATCAAGTGGGCTAATGCGAGACTAGCTCTAGTAATGAATGAGAAAATAGGAATGTGGAAAGCTATTATGAGCGGCATACTGAACGCAGTGTCATAGCCAAGTTAAACATGAAGGCAATACCCACCAGAGTAGTACAAGTTTATATGCCCACTAGCTCCGATAATAGGAAAAGGCAGAGAGCGAAAAATAGTAACAAAACATGAACTGTCGGGCAGGAATGAAAGACGAAGCGGCCTGGTAGAATTCTTCACAGAGCGTTATTTATCATGGCTAACACTTGGTTTAAGAGTCATGAAAGGAGGCTACATGCGAGGAAGAGGTTTGGAGACACTGGGAGGTTTCATACTGGTTATATAATGGTAAGACAGAGATTTAGGAAACAGATTTTAAACTGCAAGACATTGCCATGGATAGATGTGGACTCTGACCACAATTCAGTGGATATGAACTGTAGATTAAAGTCGAAGAAAGTGCAAAAAATAGTACATTAAGAATATGGGACTTGGACAATTTGAAAGAACGAGAGGCTGTTGAGAATTTCGAGGGAACATTAGACAATGTTTGACTGAAACAGAGTAAATAAATACTATAGAAGACGAATGTTTAGCTTTGAGAGGTGTAATAGTGAAGCCAGTAGAGAATCATATAGATAAAAAGAAAAGGCCTAGTAGAAATCCTTGGACATCACATGAGTTAAAATGACATTCACAGGAAGTGCAAAATCGCTAAATAAGAATGCTTAGAGGCATATATAACTAGGAGTATGATAGATACTATTTATAGAAAAGTTAAAGAGGCGTTTAGAGAAAAGAGAAGCAGCTGTGTTAACATCAGAAGCTCAGATGGGAAACCAGTACTAACCAAAGAAAGGGAAGCTCAAAGATGGAAAGATTATATAGAGGGGCTGTACAAGGTAAATGAATGCGATGTTATAGAGAGAGAAAAAATTGTAAGTAAATTCGATATTGTGAGAAAAATTTGATACATAGTTGAAACAAAGCCCCTAGAATCGACGACATTAGTAGACGATCACTGTGGTTTCTGGATAAAATCACTGACATCAGCATCAGCATTCCAAGAATTCCCTCTCAAAGCCCATTTTCTGGAATTCCCTTTCCCCTCCCCACCCCCCACCATCACTGATGACATAACGTAAATGCTTCGCGGTGTGTCTTATGTTTCAGCCAATGGCATGCAAGCTCAGACCCCCACCCCTCTATAATTTTAACTGTTATTATAGAACTGCGTGAGCGCCATCGTTTGTTCACTCTCTTTACATGTGTGTAAGTCTCATGCGTTCAGCTGGTGAAATACACTCCTGGAAATGGAAAAAGGAACACATTGACACCGGTGTGTCAGAGCCACCATACTCGCTCCGGACACTGCGAGAGGGCTGTACAAGCAATGATCACACGCACGGCACAGCGGACACACCAGGAACCGCGGTGTTGGCCGTCGAATGGCGCTAGCTGCGCAGCATTTGTGCACCGCCGCCGTCAGTGTCAGCCAGTTTGCCGTGGCATACGGAGCTCCATCGCAGTCTTTAACACTGGTAGCATGCCGCGACAGCGTGGACGTGAACCGTATTGACGGACTTTGAGCGAGGGCGTATAGTGGGCATGCGGGAGGCCGGGTGGACGTACCGCCGAGTTGCTCAACACGTGGGGCGTGAGGTCTCCACAGTACATCGATGTTGTCGCCAGTGGTCGGCGGAAGGTGCACGTGCCCGTCGACCTGGGACCGGACCGCAGCGACGCACGGATGCACGCCAAGACCGTAGGATCCTACGCAGTGCCGTAGGGGACCGCACCGCCACTTCCCAGCAAATTGGGGACACTGCTGCTCCTGGGGTATCGGCGAGGACCATTCGCAACCGTCTCCATGAAGCTGGGCTACGGTCCCGCACACCGTTAGGCCGTCTTCCGCTCACGCCCCAACATCGTGCAGCCCGCCTCCAGTGGTGTCGCGACAGGCGTGAATGGAGGGACGAATGGAGACGTGTCGTCTTCAGCGATGAGAGTCGCTTCTGCCTTGGTGCCAATGATGGTCGTATGCGTGTTTGGCGCCGTGCAGGTGAGCGCCACAATCAGGACTGCATACGACCGAGGCACACAGGGCCAACACCCGGCATCATGGTGTGGGGAGCGATCTCCTACACTGGCCGTACACCACTGGTGATCGTTGAGGGGACACTGAATAATGCACGGTACATCCAAACCGTCATCGAACCCATCGTTCTACCATTCCTAGACCGGCAAGGGAACTTGCTGTTCCAACAGGACAATGCACGTCCGCATGTATCCCGTGCCACCCAACGTGCTCTAGAAGGTGTAAGTGAACTACCCTGGCCAGCAGGATCTCCGGATCTGTCCCCCATTGAGCATGTTTGGGACTGGATGAAGCGTCGTCTCACGCGGTCTGCACGTCCAGCACGAACGCTGGTCCAACTGAGGCGCCAGGTGGAAATGGTATGGCAAGTCGTTCCACAGGACTACATCCAGCATCTCTACGATCGTCTCCATGGGAGAATAGCAGCCTGCATTGCTGCGAAAGGTGGATATACACTGTACTAGTGCCGACATTGTGCATGCTCTGTTGCCTGTGTCTATGTGCCTGTGGTTCTGTCAGTGTGATCATGTGATGTATCTGACCCCAGGAATGTGTCAATAAAGTTTCCCCTTCCTGGGACAATGAATTCACGGTGTTCTTATTTCAATTTCCAGGAGTGTAGTTGCATTAAGCAAAGAACACAACATGTTGCACTTTCTGGTATCGTATCCCCTTCTTAAAGTGTGTGTCCAGTGTCTGGCAGCACGGAAGAAGCGGTTGTGAGATATACCGGAAAATATCTGTCAGTAAGTTCTCTATCCAGCTCTCACCATTATTATTATTTTTATTATAACTACAAATAACTGTAATTATAATTGTAGTTATTATTTTATAGTGTAGCAACGACCTTGCCGCAGTTGATACACCGGTTCCCGTGAGATCACCGAAGTTAAGCGCTGTTGGGCGTGACCGGCACTTGGATGGGTGACCATCCAGCCGCCATGCGCTCTCGCCATTTTTCGGGCTGCACTCAGCCTCGTGATGCCAATTGGGGAGCTACTCGACCGAATAGTAGCGGCTTCGATCAAGAATACCATCATAACGGCCAGGAGAGCGGTGTTCTGACCCCACGCCCCTCCTATCTGCATCCTCCGCTGAGGGTGACACGGCGGTCGGATGGTCCCGGTAGGCCACTCGTGGCCTGAAGACGGGGTGCTTGATTCATTGTTATAGTGTATGTTGTTACACTCAGGGCTTTGTTATTACTACAGTGCTAGCAGAACTACTAGTGCTTGAACCACTAAAACAGCTGCAACAGCCCACAGTCCACCAGGCGAAATGGAAGTGTTCACAGCAGCAGGCTTTTTCATCTGCTTGGATTGCTAAGCAATCAGGGACAATATAGCACAACAATGAGTAATTATTACTGTAATTACCGGTCGTAAATTGAGGATATATTTACATGTAAGTAGATATATCCTTTTTTTTTAATTTCTACCCTGTCAACCAATAACAGAGACGTTTTAGCCCACACAGAGGCCTGCTGGCAGTCGTTCTCGTCACAGGCTATCAGTGACTGGAATAGGAAAGAGGGAAGTGACAGTGATACACAAAGGACCCTCCGCCACACACTGAGAGGTTGATTGCAGAGTATAGATGTAAATGTAGACGTAGCTGCACACACACACTCTCATGGCCTATAAATTGCTAGCTCTTGACCTTGCACCGGCAGAGTTTTGCGACTGTCACCAACTACCCATTTTTAAGCTGGTAGGCTATTTGTGGTACTGGCTGTACAACTGGCGAATTGTTACGACGCCAAATCAGGCAACTGATGTAAATGGACGCAAAACTGGTAGGACATATCACAGTGCAGATGGACCACAGAAAGTCAGATGTGTACCTGCTCGCTGTGTAAATATACCTGTTCTCGCAGCTGCATTTTTCATTATAATATTCCAGAGCTGGACATTACTGGGTGCTACAGACAACTGAACCACTGGCGCTCTTAAACATTGTAGTGAGAGGCAGAGTTAAAAATGGCGAGGTGAGATACTTCGACACGGCACTGTGTTTGTGACATTATAGCATACTCGATGAAATGGTGGTAAATATTGATGTGTGATACTTAGAGATTATGGTGTGTGTGTGTGTGTGTGTGTGTGTGTGTGTGTGTGTGTGAATTCTGTGAAAGTGTTATTCCTTGCGTGTGGCTGAACCAAAAAATGGTAGCCAATGTTGCCATAACTAATGACTTTCATTTCTTAATTAACACCGTTAAGAGGAAAGTAATAGACATTTTCTGTAACCACTCCACAAATATCCATTATGAGTATGAGAATGTGTAGCACATTTGCATTTAATATTCTGAGTCTATGAGCATCTGTTACTAATTTGATATGTGAGAGCACTTGTTCAAAGTAATATGACATTTAGGCAGATTGCATTTTTGCCATACAGCGTTAGGCAGCACGCGTTGGGCATGAGACGGCATGTGACAGGCATCGGGCATTGGCGTTCCATGTATTTGGCCCAGCATGAGTGCTGAGAGGTGTTTATGGCAGCCACCCCACGAAAACTCACGTGGTCGGTTGTGTTGTGAGCTTATGCGCTCGACTGGTTGCGCAAAATACCATCATGTAATCCACCAATAATGTTTTTGTAAACAGGACTTTGTATTTATTTATTCACTTCCTATTTCCCACCTCTTCACTTACAGGCTTCAGGGAAGTATTTAACATACGTCGGCCATGCTCCTCTTGAATCATAGGAGAAATAATTTTGGAGATATTGCCAGTATAACAATCATAGCACCAGTGGTCGATTGCTACTTGTATCCAGAGTCCCTTGGAAGCCTGTCTGTACAAGGTAAAATTCTAGTCGTCCAGTATATAAACTGATGTGCACACAGATTCTGGAGAGTGAACCCGCTCCCTGGCGTTCCTGTGTCCAGCGGATGTAGCACAGCTGTTGCTGCTAACTGGAAGATCTGCCTGTTCTCTGGTTCCACCAGTATGGCTCTATGTGCACAGTGCTAAATCACTGGTTCTCTGGTTGTCAACCTCTGCTGATACCAAGAAGAGCCTTTCAGGCCTGGCCTGTGTCTCACGTCGTAGCAGACATGGTACAGCAGTGCTGAGTCATGCAGCAGTGATGCAGCAGTGTGCAATGCGATTCCATTCACCGCAGTTGCAGATTGATGATGGTCACGTAAGCATCCCGCGCGCGTGTGTGTGTGTTTGGATATAGAAGTAAGATCTGCACAGAATGAAGATAAGTCCAAATCCCTCTCCACAACCAACACCTCAATACAGCTTAGCTGAGTTCATGTCAGGGCCTGAAATATAGAGCATGGAGGACGCTAGATTAGTGCCATTCGATGAGTGGCCTCTTACTTCTAAGCAGTGATCAGATGAGCTAACTGAAGCAGGGTACTTTTACACCAGTAATGGTAGTGAAACAGTCTGTTTCCTTTGTGATGGTGGTTTGACGCAGTGGCATGAAAAGAATGATCTGTGGACATCGCACTCTCTTTTGTCCTGCGACTTTATGTTTCTGATTCGTCTAAAGAGCACTGACTTTGAGACTACTATCTCTCAAACAAAAAAAGCGATAATTACAGCAAACGATACGTTAAATATTAAACTTGAGGTAGATATTCTGAACAAAATAGTATCATCTGAACAGCATTTGGCTGAAGGTACTCTCCTGTGTAAAATTTGCTTCCAGGACGAGGTGGCCGCAATGTTAGGTTAGCGAATAGACAAGCACAAAATCTTTATTACTTTCAACAGATACATTTACAGACAAAAACAACCCTCTCTTTATGTTGTTTGGTGTGGTTTTAAAAACATCCAGATTACTTTTTAACTTGTAATTTAAATTTACATTGGAGTCTTCTAGTTTTTTCCCCTTCCAGTAATTTGATAGGTACAAAGATGGTACATTCTCAGATTCTACTATATATATCTACTCAGATTCTACTATATATATCTATTTTTTCTGGTAAAATATATTATTTTATTGCATTAAGAATTAGTTTCATTCTTTCATGCAAATATTCTAGCTGAGAGCATTTGGGGAGTTTAATCTTACGTCTCATTTCTTGTATAACACTATTGTTGTAGCATTCCCCATCTTCCTGGCTGTACACTACCAACTCTTCTGCTGCACATGCTTATGAAATTTGCATACAGAAGTTTAAGTTTTCAACTTTTGTAAACAAGTGTCCATTGCATGTACTTATGCCACTGATTTTTAGCTCTGCAAACGGTTGTTCTGTTGCTAGGTGCACAACATCTCAGTCACAACATTTAGATATAATGCAATCATTTTTTAAGTAGGTCTAGGTGGGAATGGAGGTTTACAAACAGATTCTTCATACACGTGGTAAACGTTTTCGATCCCATTAATTTCAGTGAGTACTCCAGTGCATGACCAGTTTTCGTTGCTGTTTACTGTAAATGCAAATATTTCATATTCCACAGTTGTAGACTGATTTTGCCATACATGCAGTGTTTGTAGCAATACATAAATCTTGCTCGCACATCTGCAATAGACTCTTCTTTTTCCAACTGCACCTTATATTCTTCCTTTATGTCAGTTGTTTTCATCATATAATCCAGTTTTAGCTTCTTGACATCGATGTCTTCTACTTCCAATTTTCTGTGTCATCCACCTAACAGATTAACTTTACATAGTGGAGTAATTTCCTTAATAGAGAATGGTTTAAGTTTGTTCAACTCATTGGTTCTTTTACTTAAAACTCGTGGAATTACATTGTTTGTGGAAAGCAGGTCTAACTCGGCAATGTTGTGGATAATAATATTGTAGACAGAAAATATGCTTTTCCTGTGTTAATGTAACACCACTTACATGATCTTTGTTGGAGTCAGTGTTAAGAATCTCCACTTAGTTTACAGGCTGATAACTAAAACTATATGCAGACATAACATACATTATAAGCCTTTTATTACCTATAAGAATAACATGATGGATTATCTTTGATCTTCCTAAAATGGTGCTTCACATCATTTTAAATGCAGAAATATTTAATCTGAGGCTGTGCTGCTACTTGCATCAACATTAGGTGTATTTTCCTGTAGTTATAAACCTGGTGTAAGGGGTCCGTAGGCCCTTACTATAACTTTGCTCTCGGCACAGATCGATAGGGCGAACAATCGATTGTGACGTGTTGCGGGAGCGAGTGTCGAGATGCGCCAGTGTGGTTGGCGGGAATGGTGTGTGTGTGGAGGCCATTGTTGAAATTCAGGGTCTTTTAACCGAGAAGGGTGTCACCATCGCCGTGGTTAGACCCCTAAGTAATAGATTAATACCGGGAAAGTGATGGAGTATCATTATGAAAGTGATCAGTGACGTTACTAGTGCCGATATTTGGTTTCGCGTCCACCGCGCCGGCCTAACCTTGGATTGCAGTGTTGGATGCAGTGATGGATTAGCGTGTGACGATAATGGAAAATGAAGAAAGCCTGTGCTGGGATCAGCCGCATATGTATGACGAAGGCAGTGGCTGTCTCCTTTTTGTGTTTTGAGAAGAATATAAGTTAGTAATTAGTAAAACTGTGTTGGTGTTCCTTATTGCCAGACATTCAGTATTATAGTATTGAACAGGATGAACTGGAAAGCAACAACTTCCGTAGCAGTCAATTCCGATTACCAGCCCCATTAGGTTCACGGTCATGTTAATAATAAATATTGGGCTGCTATTCGATCAGATCAGGTCGGGATAAAAACAGAGGTGTTACACTGGTTTGGTTAATTTTACGAAATCTAATTTTTAGTCCTAACTTCTAAAACGTCAAATGCAATTAGACATGGAAATTTACCACTGCGGTACATACTTTAGAATTTTGGGCGCTAATGTAGCGGATATGTGTGTATGTGGAAAGTAACTCGCATTTTCTTTTACACTGCAGACGCTTTTTATGTAATATTGTGACATCATATTCATTGATTTCATTCCTATAGCAATTTTCTTGTGTTAACCTCAACGAGCGAAGTATACATAGTAGTTTTCGCACTGTTGACGTATTTCGCAGATATTGTAGAATTTTTTCAACATGTTAGAGGTGGAAAATAATTTATGACTTTGTCTCGTTTTTAACTATGCAGCACTCTGTTGGTGGCAGTACGAAATCGTGGTATATAGATGGAATGTCTCTTAAGTTTACACTGATGCCATCTGCTGGTGATGTTAACCACTCGTTTTCTACAGTGCAACCGTCTGCTGGTGAGAGAGCAAGCAGCATGTGAAACAGGACTTGCTTTTATTTATGTTTTCAAGGTTTGTTGTTGTTGTGGTCTTCAGTCCTGAGACTGGTTTGATGCAGCTCTCCATGCTACTCTATCCCGTGCAAGCTTCTTCATCTCCCAGTACCTACTGCAACCTACATCCTTCTGAATCTGCTTAGTGTATTCATCTCTTGGTCTCCCTCTACGATTTTTACCCTCCACGCTGCCCTCCAATGCTAAATTTGTGATCCCTTGATGCCTCAAAACATGTCCTACCAACCGATCCCTTCTTCTAGTCAAGTTGTGCCACAAACTTCTCTTCTCCCCAATCCTATTCAATACCTCCTCATTAGTTACGTGATCTACCCACCTTATCTTCAGCATTCGTCTGTAGCACCACATTTCGAAAGCTTCTATTCTCTTCTTGTCCAAACTGGTTATCGTCCATGTTTCACTTCCATTCATGGCTACACTCCATACAAATACTTTCAGAAACGACTTCCTGACACTTAAATCTATACTCGATGTTAACAAATTTCTCTTCTTCAGAAACGATTTCCTTGCCATTGCCAGTCTACATTTTATATCCTCTCTACTTCGACCATCATCAGTTATTTTACTCCCTAAATAGCAAAACTCCTTTACTACTTTAAGTGTCTCATTTTTTAATCTAATCCCCTCAGCATCACCCGATTTAATTTGACTACATTCCATTATTTTCGTTTTGCTTTTGTTGATGTTCATCTTATATCCTCCTTTCAAGACACTGTCCATTCCGTTCAACTGCTCTTCCAAGTCCTTTGCTGTCTCTGACAGAATTACAATGTCATCGGCGAACCTCAAAGTTTTTACTTCTTCTCCATGAATTTTAATACCTACTCCGAATTTTTCTTTTGTTTCCTTTACTGCTTGCTCAATATACAGATTGAATAACATCGGGGAGAGGCTACAACCCTGACTCACTCCTTTCCCAACCACTGCTTCCCTTTCATACCCCTCGACTCTTATAACTGCCATCTGGTTTCTGTACAAATTGTAAATAGCCTTTCGCTCCCTGTATTTAACCCCTGCCACCTTTAGAATTTGAAAGAGAATATTCCTGTCAACATTGTCAAAAGCTTTCTCTAAGTCTACAAATGCTAGAAACGTAGGTTTGCCTTTTCTTAATCTTTCTTCTAAGATAAGTCGTAAGGTTAGTATTGCCTCACGTGTTCCAACATTTCTACGGAATCCAAACTGATCTTCCCCGAGGTCCACTTCTACCAGTCTTTCCATTCGTCTGTAAAGAATTCACGTTACTATTTTGCAGCTGTGACTTATTAAACTGATAGTTCGGTAATTTTCACATCTGTCAACACCTGTTTTCTTTGGTATTGGAATTATTATATTCTTCTTGAAGTCTGTGGGTATTTCGCCTGTCTCATACATCTTGCTCACCAGATGGTAGAGTTTTGTCATGACTGGCTCTCCCAAGGCCATCAGTAGTTCTAATGGAATGTTGTCTACTCCCGGGGCCTTGTTTCGACTCACTGCGTGAAGAGTTTGACAGAGCACTGAAAGACCTATCTTATCTCCCATTTCATCTTCATCTACATCCTCTTCCATTTCCATAATACTGTCCTCAAGTACATCGCCCTTGTATAAACCCTCTATATACTCCTTCCACCTTTCTGCCTTCCCTTCTTTGCTTAGAACTGGGTTGCCATCTGAGCTCTTGATATTCATACAAGTGGTTCTCTTCTCTCCAAAGATCTCTTTAATTTTCCTGTAGGCAGTATCTATCTTACCCCTAGTGAGACAAGCCTCTACTTCCTTTCATTTGTCCTCTAGCCATCCCTGCTTAGCCATTTTGCACTTTCTGTCGATCTCATTTTTGAGACGTTTGTATTCCCTTTTGCCTGCTTCATTTACTGCATTTTTATATTTTCTCCTTTCATCAAATAAATTCAATATTTCTTCTGTTACCCAAGGATTTCTATTAGCCCTCGTCTTATTACCTACTTGATCCTCTGCTGCCTTCACTACTTCATCCCTCAGAGCTACCCATTCTTCTTCTACTGTATTTCTTCCCCCCATTCCTGTCAATTGTTCCCTTATGCTCTCCCTGAAGCTCTCTACAACCTCTGGTTCTTTCAGTTTATCCAGGTCCCATCTCATTAAATTCCCACCTTTTTGCAGTTTCTTCAGTTTCAATCTGCAGTTCATAACCAATAGATTGTGGTCAGAATCCACATCTGCCCCTGGAAATGTCTTACAATTTAAAACCTGGTTCCTAAATCTCTGTCTTACCATTATATAATCTATCTGATACCTATTAGTATCTCCAGGATTCTTGCAGGTATACAACCTTCTTTTATGATTCTTGAACCAAGTGTTAGCTATGATTAAGTTATGCTCTGTGCAAAATTCTACAAGGCGGCTTCCTCTTTCATTTCTTCCCCCCAATCCATATTCACCTTCTATGTTTCCTTCTCTCCCTTTTCCTACTGACGAATTCCAGTCACCCATGACTATTAAATTTTCGTCTCCCTTCACTACCTGAATAATTTCTTTTATCTCGTCATACATTTCATCAATTTCATGGGGTAGTATTTAAGACAAAACTCATTTTCAACAAATATTAGTTCCTGATTTGTTGTTTATATTCCCAAGCAAATGTTAGATTTTAATTGCTTACAGAGAAATATGGTATCTACTCTTTCCAATATTCCATGATGAATGGTTTATAGCTTCAAATGAAATCTATGTGGCTGGAGAGCTAGTCCTAAAATGAATTTTTTGAAGTCAATATTACATACACAGTTGACATATTTTTCAGTAATTCAGCATACTTTGCTATATTTGATTGCCAAGTGGGGGGAGGGGCAGTCAGGGCAAGGACACTTGATATAAAATTTTCATAACTGCACAGCAGTGGAAGCCCTGCTCGCCCGTCAAGTGGCAGGATGCATCCTTCCTTGAACGCTCGTTGGCGATAAGGGAGTGTTTGTGCTACTGTCAGCAAAACATGCTATGACGTGTGGAGTTGCCTTGGCTGCAATATGACACCACGGATAAGAAGGTGCTGAAGCTGATAACAGCGAATTTTTTGGCTAGAACCCACACTGCCCTGCTCCTTGCCTCTTATCTACAGCATAGCGCTGCTGTGATCTCTCTTTGTGTACATTAGCAGATCTTCTACTCCAAATTCTTACATGTTTCTGTGCAGAACTTTTTAACAATTCTTACAAACGAATTATCGTCAAAAGTTCTTATTCGCCAGTTTTAAACGCTGCAAAACAGTTGTTGTGTTGCTAAGTGCACCGTATTGGGATCAATGTAACCACCCTTTTTAAGCAGATCCAGATGTGAACGGAGCTTTGTAAACAGAATTTCTGTGTGTCCCTTAATGTACTAAACAATCTAGATTCCGACGCTTTGGACCAGTACTCCAACGTATGGCCCCTTACCAGTGTTGCAAGGGCCGATCACATCGTTTCTTATTGAGGCACTGCTGCAGCTTATATGCAGTGTAGTGTGACTCTAATGTGGATGTGTAAGCACTAACACTTAGGCAAGAGATTAGGGTGGCATTCTTGCCTTTCCGACGTGTGTCCGGTGAAAGTACAAACGTAAACTATGGTGACGTTATTACCAAATGTGTAGAAACAGGACTAATGTTCTCTTATTCTTTTATTGGCTACCGAAGGACAAACACTAGTAAACATGCAATGGAGAAAGAAGAGTGTGTATGGGGCAGCACATCTGTCGAGAACCACTATTGTGGAATGGTGTGCCAAGTTCAGTGCTGGTCTCGATAATACAAGTCTCAAAATAGGAAATGTCGTAAGACTCAAGTTGCGCCAAATCAAGTGGAAGACACTTGAGCATCCACCCTATACTCGTAGTTCTGACGTCTCCTCAGGTAATTATAGTGCATTCGATCCCTTAAAAAACGCCTCGAATCGTTAACGTGGATGTGCAGAAGGCAGTTACAGACTTTTACACGCAGCAGGACATCGTGTTTTACAAAACGGGTATCTTCAACCTGGTGCCTCGGTGGTATGATTGCGTCAATGCTCTTGAGCGGAGCCAACGTTCTAACTCATCCCGAAAATATGCCATCGGCTTCAGGCACGGACTCTCGGCAGGTCAGTCTATTTCAAGACGTCATTCTCTACAAACCATTGGCTCCAAGTGTTGCTTCATGGCAGCATGCATCGTCAAGCTGATACAAAAATCATCGTCTCCGAGTTGTTCTTCTTCCGTATGCAACACACGTTGCTGAAAAATGTGTTTACGTCCTCTTCCACTTAGCGTTTTCTTAACCACAATAACGAGACCACATGCGAAAGGAGTGGAAAGATTGAGGACAGCCAGGATCGCATTTGATTATCCCAGATGGGACAAACCATTTGCAACTCACCAGAAGAATATGATGAAGACTTTTATTGAGTGCCGGCCGGGGTGGCCAAGCGGTTAAAGGCGCTACAGTCTGGAACCGCTCGACCGCTACGGCCGCAGGTTCGAATCCTTCCTCGGGCATGGATGTGTGTGATGTCCTTAGGTTAGTTAGGTTTAAGTAGTTCTAAGTTCTAGGGGACTGATGACCTTAGAAGTTAAGTCCCATAGTGCTCAGAGCCATTTGAACCATTTTTTTTTAATTGGGTAATGTGTGGCCCATTTTTGATACTTGGCTCACCCCATAGAGACTGGGCTACGCACCCCAGCTTTAACGCCCTGCAGTAGCTTGACTGCATCATATACACCAATTGCCAGTGATCTTACAGCCTAATTTACCAACAACTGGCTAGACATTGCAAATAATAAACAACATAAAGTGCAACTGTTTGCATTAAATAAAATAATGGTATCAGGTGATACCACAATTAAATGATATAGTCAAACAAAAAGATATTTATGTGAATGATTGATTGATTCATTCACTAGTTCTTTCAAATAATTAAAGATAGTGATTCCACATCAATTATTTAAATAATTAATAATAAAATAAAGCCCACTGTGAGCCTTGCTGTAAGGTATTAATGTGAAAATGTATAAGATTTCCCAGTGCTAACTGTTTACAGAGCTCGACTTCACAACAAGTCTCAACTGCTGAATTTTGACTACATCCCACAATACCTAAATATTTTCAGTGTCCCAAAAATTGTTAAAGCATCAAGTCTGACTGCATGCCACCCAAGTTAAATCATCACTTGAAAACCTTACGTGAACTCCTCACCTCTTGACACCACATTAGCAGTTCTCAGTGCCAATAAGGTACGAGACCTCATATGGGCCTGTATTACTAGACTACAGTTTGTCTCCTTTCCAACTTCTTTCTTAGACCTGATGCTTAACAAAACGGAATGCTCAATAAACTGGCATGCTTAATGAAATGAACCACCGCACTTTGTATAAAAGAAGTAATTATTAACTAGAGTGGACGGATGATTGATGGAGGAGGTATTACGCTGGCTTCAGTGACTGTTGATATGGAGGACATCATGATCCGACCCTGATATTCATTGAATCTATATTATAACTTGAGTACTGGATTGTTTCTGGCTGTGTAGCCAGAACGCAACGCTACGGCCTGCTACAACGTCTGTCGAGACCGCACACTGCACTTGCTCGTGATTCAACTGTGCTCGATTTCCACCTGATTTTCTTGCATCCAAAAGCAAACTTCCGTATTACTGGAGGTACCACAGGTGTCAGAAACATTATGACTGCTTGAAGATTTCAGTGTACTCAAATTATTTCTACAATAACCGGTTGAATTACTATTGAGTCATTGATATTTGGACATTCCGTAACTTTTAAAACTAACACAAGGCTCTGTCCTTAGCATCTATCCGCCGCTCTTCGCTTAACGATCACATGGATTTGTCTGCCTTGTCTCCGAACTGACCAGTCCTTCGTATCAAGGCGCTAACAGTCGATGGGTTAGAAATTCACCGATGCTGCTCAAGTGGTCCAGTCAATTGGGGTAGAAGACAGCTATTTTCATGAAACAAAACAGCGCAAGTTTTTTTTTTCTCGCCAGATCTATATGGTTTTTTGAGATGCTGAATTCAAATTTCATGTTTGTTGTCTTGTAGGAGGTCATTTTGGCAACGAAAAACGCAAAAAAATCAAAATTCTCACACTATTTTCAGTTTTGTCATTTATATCTCGAAAACTTTGCATTTTCTGAGGGTGACCACCTGTTACAAAATTAAACTACATAGTATTTCCTAGAAAATACGCTGGTCAGGTTTGATTTTATGACGACCGATACTGACGCTGGTACTCGCTGAAAAGCAGGGACCTTTTGGCACTTCTGCGAGGACGGCGAAAGCACCCATTGCCACGCCATACAACTCGGAAAGTATACAGGTCACCAACAAAAAACTCTACATCCGCTGAAAGTACATTAAATTTCCTACAAGTGATGTCGGTAACATTGATTTTTCTAATAACAGTGCATGCAGAAAAGGGAAAATTATGAAAAAGGCCATCTGCGCCTTACAGGAAAATGACCCCTTCCACCTATCTACCTCTCACAGGCACTATGCTTTCAATGTATTACGCTTAAAACGGGCACTGATGGAAAATCAGCTTTCTGAAAACATTAACATATAATATTTTCAACATATTACAGACAGTCGTTCTCAAAAGTATCCGAACGACCTGAATTGCATTTCGCCTGATTCGCATACAACCCTCATAACGCAGCTGTCTGGCAGGTCCTCTAATCGCTCCTCGGTACAGTCGTTTGACTATTGAAAATGATTCCAACAAATCACCACTAGAAAACACTGCTCTGTATCGCAATAACTCAAGATGTAAAGTAATACCACGATACTACAAATGTCAGGGAACACCTTATCACAGATACGACTGTCCTGAAGGCTTGTAAGCTCACATTTATTACAATAAATGACATACCTGTAATGTTACAACTCTCATTATTACGTCAGATAGGTAATGCACGTAGTAAGTTTGTCGTATTCATGATTTCCTCTTCAAAGTAACATACCGTACTTATTATTTAACACAAAATATAAAAAATTTATGTTTTTCACGAGCTGATAGTTGACAATATGTATGAACTTCAAGTGACACGACGAACCGTCTCGTTCTGGATTCAAACCCAGGTCATGCAGCCTAAGCAAAGATTTCGTGACTGACGGAAAGTAACAGTCATTCCTGACTAGGCGTACAGAGAGTGATATACGTCGATTTTAGACAGTATCAGTTAGGAAATATCAACTTTAAATTACATAACGTAAACATTTTTAAAGGACGCGAATTCCTACCCAGCATCTATTGTCCCTGTTAACGAACTACGAGAGATGTTAAATATTGCTTCTTCAGAAGTAATTTACTTGAAATGCTGTGAGGTAAAGCTTTGTGTTGGATAGGGATTCGAACCCAGAACCTAATCGGATTGTTATCGAAGCACAATCAACTGTGACGTATCGGATATTCTCGGCAGTAGCAAGATGTTTTAACTGATATGACGAGACGAAACATTAATTTTTTCCTTCCCAGGACTCAAACCCGGCACCTGCCGCTGTTATATTTAGAGAAAACGAACGTTACATATGGGTTTGTTACACCAGCAGCGACATGTGAGCATGTTTGAACTAGAAATAATATGACGAAGAGTTCAGTGCTGACTGGTAATCGAAACCCACACATATCGTTGTTGACTACACACAAAGAGACGTCAGCTACCAAATTTTTATCCACCAGCAGCTCGGAAGAACATCCATGAACTTACAGTGATCTCGCAAACAGCTGTGTGTCTCACAGAGAGTCAAAAACGTCATATATCGTTAGTGTTGACAACGAATGAAAATACATAAAAAATCAAAATTATTATCCACCAGCAGATAGGTGATCTCATGCTAGAGCTTGATAATACATAATAAAAGCTTTAGCGCCGGGCCAGGATTCGAACCCATTCACGCGCGAAATATGTGGAGATGTTGAGGAGTCTGCAATTTTTGACAAACAACAAATTGTAGTCGAGCTGTATTGTCACAAAGGGATCAAGTTCCGCGTTAAGGCCGGTCGGAGTTGGATTCCCAATTCATAGCCAATTTTATCGACATACAGAAGCTCAAATAAAAGATGGAATAAGAGTCCTGTGAACCTACATAGCGTTTGTTTCGTCACTAGAAATAAATAACTAGTATAAGAAATGTTACTGCTGATACAGTTCCACATGTCGCCACTCCTGACTTTATTGTGGTTCAACCTAATGTCTACTTGGTAGAGAAGGAATATCATGTTCAATGTGAATTTCAGACCACAATGCCATTATACCTTCTTTACTAGGCGTAGCCAGAAGAGAATTAAATCTGTCTCTCCCTATCAAAAATCATCGGCAGAAGTTGGAATCGAACCCAGGCTATGAATCTATCAGCAGTCCAACAGACCACCAAACGCTCTTCTCTGTGTCTCATTTCTCTATTGTAACGCCGTTGCGCCACACTGGGTGAGAATTCTGACACACAAGCTCCCTGTAGTGGTTTGCAACATGTTCAGTACATTCATTTGCTTGGTTGACCGAATCGCCATGAACTAGCTGCCTCGGCTACCCAGTGCATACATTCGACTCTATTTTGTAATCACCGAAATAAAATTACGTAACTGCCACCTAGACAAATTGCCAACAGCGTAGGATGCAGAAATTTAAATAGGAAGTGTTGCTTTCCACTTGAGCTACCCTATTGCGCTACATGTTTGTTGAAAACGTCGGGCAGTGCAAAAGAAAAGCTTTAATTGTCTGTCTCTCAGAAGTCTACATCCGGTCATATGCATTGTCTTACAACACTGTGGAATGCGGAAGTTCTGGAGGAATTGTTCTCAACTTTTTGAGATGCTGTGGCTACGGTTCAGCTAGTAGTGTAACGGTAAGTGTAGTGCACCGTAGACAAAATGTGGCGAGTTCCAATACATTTGCTGCTGCATTTTTTAAAACGCAATTCTGCTGTCTCCTGAAGTCATCAATCTAATGGAACTTTGAACATAATTCCCTTCACTGTACAGCCCAAAATAATCGCATGTGGAAATAGGGCAACTACTGCGACATTTTGTTCTTTTCAGGTTTAATAGATGGCCAGGCTGCAGATGTATTTCGAAACTTTTGTATTATGTATAGGGAGAGCGCGTCGTGCCAAAATACGTCAGAAAAGTATTTTCGACATTAACTGTCGTGTGGTAGTGTCTGATATATTGCTCAGAAGACATATCTGATTCATGTTACTAAATACATCTCTATCAGATATCAATGTGGATGCGTACCAAATGTATAAAAGTATATCTTGAAATACACAGAAAGGGACAAAGGAGTATGCGACTGAAACATAGCCGTGAACAAGATTGTAACTGGGGTCGCCAGCATCGTCGTCTACCTCCATGAAAAGTTGAACGGTGACAGTGCTCGGCCGGTTACTTACGTTTACTGGTATCAAAGCTACAGCATGAAAACACAAAAATGTTAATATCCTGAAGATTATTAACTTAGGAACCCAGAGTAAAGTAAATCAGTTATCAGTTAGAAGATTTGTTTGAACACCACGGTGCTTTAAGACACGGTCCTGTCAGAGGTGGTATGCCGTTGCTTTCCTCCAACCTTTGATATTACTTGCCTAGACAGTTAATAGGGGAACCTACAGTTTAAAGTAGCTTTCGGACCACAGTGCAACTCGGAATTTTTCACATAACCAATCACTAACCGAGGGGAAATAAGTGTAAGATGGGAGATAAAATTCGTGTGACTGACCAGAGATCGAAGCCGAGACCTTCGTACTCGGAGTCTTACTATTTATCTCTTTGCCGCCATGTAGCCACCACGGTGGCTTCTGCTTCGCATTAAAATTAAGGATCTCTTGTTTATGACTGTGTTGGCACTTGCGCGTCACTGCACCAAAGTAAAAAGAACTGAATTGAATGTAGTGCCTTCAAGATGGCATAAACAGAAAAGGAGAAAAACTAAACAACATAAATGGTCTCTCTTTGATACCTCAATCTTCATTACCATTATACGTCTTATGAGAAAAAACGTACAGTGGAAGGTCATGTTGTTTTATTTTAATGATTACAAAATCAGGTAAAACGAACAGTGAGGTTGTCAGTAAAACCACATTACTGTTGTCAGTATGATGTTGCACTGCGCAGGGCCTGTAATGATAAAGGCCCCGTTGAGATCAGGCATATTGTATACAGAAGTGGAAGAGAGCACCACTAAATTCTACAAAAAAAATGGCTCTGAGCACTATGGGACTTAACTGCTGAAGTCATCAGTCCCCTAGAACTTAAAACTACTTAAACCTAACTAACCTAAGGACATCACACACACCCATGCCCGCGGCAGGTTTCGAACCTGCGAACGTAGCGGTCGCGCGGTTCCAGACTGTAGCGCCTAGAACCCCTGCCACTCCGGCCGGCTAAATTCTACAATCCGTATGCATCGCATACACACAGAAATTACTGTTACAGTCTACTTATCGAGCCCAATGGGGTAATTGCGTATTTTCAGGTGAGAAAGAGCACTGGAAAACAGTCTTTGCTACATTAGGTTACTTAAACTGGTGTCACTGTGAGCTAGAATTTATGGTCAGCGACTAAGTGTAACGTCAATGGGTCGGATGCGGGTTTTGCAACTATGAAATACTTGCCCATATTACAGAAGCGAATATTAAATTTGAACTAATATTGCGAAAATTTTGAACTTGGATAGCTTGGAATGAAAATCTTTCTGTTTATTGCAAAGGAAAACAATTGATTTTCTAAAACATTCTCTGTCATACACAACTCGAAACAGGTCACGTCGACCAAATCATATGGAAGAACTGACAGCGACGTATATCGGAAGGCGGTAAGATCCCTTGGCTTTTGGTTTGGCAGTATTCGACATCCACTGAAGAAAGACAGCACGTTTTTTTTTATCAAGTGACGTCTTCATCAATTACTTCAGTTTTAATGTAATCTACGAGTAATTGCTGATGTTTGGTTTAAACATGAAAAGGATTCCGTAGACAGGGAAAGAACCTGTTCTGCGGCAACTACTTCTATAATGACCAAAAGGCATTAAAAGATGTTCAAGCACATGTGTTCCAGGAACGATATGAATAAAATGATAGTAATAATGACAGTAGTAATCGAATTATCAGGTAACTTCACAGTTCACAGTGGATTTTCTCGAAGTAAGAAATTGCTGAATTAGTGAAAATTTCAAAATGGCTTCACATCGAGGCTATGATGCCTGCTGACATGAGAATAGCATAATCTCCCCTTCAGAAGCTTACTTCTACTAAACCATTTAATAGACTCACATGTTTTCCATCGTGACTAATTTTGTAAGCTAAGCACATCATCCGTTACAGCACACTCCTGGGGCTGGGAAATGTGGTCACAGTGGTCTGGTGGAACGAACTATCACAGGTGCAATGCGTGGGTTCAGGCATTTACTTTTAAGAGGCACAAACAGATTTACTTTACCTCTGGTAACCTGAAGAGAAAGACGTTATAGTTCAGAATCCGCATTAAACATCACATTCCTTCATTACCAACTGTTCAGAGCCAGTTTACGTTGGAAATGACATAGGCGGAAATCACGGTAAACAGAAATACTGTCGCCACTAAACTTATTTACATTAGAAAGTTTTATTTTATTTGATGAACCGATATCCATTTAAAGGAATAGGGCTCTCATTTTACTTGTACTTGATTGAACTACAGAGGTTGAAAAATTTGGTGCTGGACTGTGATTTGAATTCATATCTCCTCTCTCGAGGATCTGAATCTCTAGGGACAGTACAGTTCAGTCATTTCGTTCCTTTTGCCAAGACTTCTCTAGGTCTCCTCCAAAGGTAAGTATGTGGGTCCAAATACTGATCCAGTACAAAAATATTCATAATTTCATTTCATGCCCTATCACGTGCACACCGGCCTGCTAGTGAAAATTAACATGCATTTTTAATGCCTGTTCGCAATAGGTGTCGCTATTTCTGGTCAAACACGCACACATCTCACTGTTGGTGAGTAACCAATTGATACTTAAGCTATATTCGTGGATGATAAAGAAGGACGGTAGGTGTGCTGTTCGATTGTCACTCAACACAAAAATTTGTATCCTTATTTCAGATTCAAACATCTAGCAGCTAGTAAAAAAACCGATACAAAACATTTGATTTTACTTAGTTATCAATCCGATTACGTGTGGGGTTCGTATCTCCGTCACAGAACATCACATTATTCGCTTCATCTTTAAACGCATGCACACTTTGTTACTTCCGAATGGAGGTATATCAGACATCTTTCGTGGTTAGTTAACAGAGACGAAAGGGTCTTGATAGGAGTCCCAGTTTATTACAAAAACTGTGTCCTTTTAATTTCAAGTTTAGATTTGGTTACTGATATTGGCGAAAATTTCGGTAATTCATGACTCTTCATGGCTAGTCAGCAATATGATTAGATTAGATTTGGTTCGATTAATATTTATTCCATAGATCATGAATACGACATTTCGTAATGATGTGGAAAGTGTCATTTTAATGAAAGATATCTTTACATACAATGATGCAATTTCTTTACAACAATTATTAACTCTCTATCTCACGCACACGCACACAAACATACACACACACACACACACACACACACACACACACACAAACATTAATTTGAATTTTTATTTGTTTGTTGTGCTCGGCTATCGGCCATGGAAGAAAACGTCTATGGATGAATTTCTTAGTTTTGAGTACACTTACGAAATAAATTTATAAACAACTATAAGAGTAACTTGTTTATGATGCTTAGTTTACAGTCAATTCTGAGTAATATTAGTAACTACACTCCAGGCCCTAAACCTAGTTACAGAAATGCGAATCAGACGCATTACGTATTCCAGGCCGTGCCAGCCGCGTCTTTGAGATGCCAGCTATGGTCACTTCCCAGGTCGCTGTAGGATCACATCGGTTCGTCTTCTTCCTGCTGGTACAGTAACTGAGATTTGGCAACAAGGCAAGGTATGTTTGGCAACTCTGTGATCGACGAGTTACTTCCTGGTGTACACGGAATTAAGCCTCAAAGTTCGCTTGATATTTCCTGTCAATTCCATTGAATAATCTGAGTTATTATCGCTTGAGGTGTAACAAAAGATTGTAAATTTACGGTTGTCAGGCCAGGAAAGTCGTTGCACGTGGAAATCTCAACTAATCGTCTCCTTTAAGTAGCGATTTACGAGCTCTAGTTACTATTCGCCTCGTAATAGGAATCCCAGACACATACCTTTTTGCTAGCTCTGTGGTAACATCCTGAGCTGTGAAAAAGCGCGTGTTTTGGTTCGCGGTTCCAGTCTGACTGTGACGTTTTTATCCCTTCTGTGAAAGAGCTACAAGCAGTCAGGTAAGGAAAACGCAAGAAAATACTTTCAGCTCATAGTGCAATGGTGAAAAACTTACAATGCTGCACAACAGGTAATGCCTCGTTCCCTTGCTGACAAGCAAATTTTGGGTTTCTAGGAATACATAACTTTATTTATGAAATGCTACATTTGCATACCTCTTGAGTATGACACAGCATACCAATTATACACAGACCCAATCGAAATCTAAGTGAGTAGTATTTTACTAATTCGGTCCGATAGAGGCACACCTGTGTACAGATACTCAGCTTTATTAAAACAGACTTTCGTCGTAAGGTTATCGTGGGTAGTTTTATTTCATTTCTTATAATACACTGCACAATTTTCGTAGGGTTTCTTTTTGTGTCGTTTAAACAATAGTAAACATGAGAGAGAAATTAATCATCAACGGTATATGCGAATTCTCTGATGTTATCTATAACAGTCTGACTGCTTATAGATGTTGACTCTGAAATTATTGGTATATCTGAACACTTCTTAAATAAGGAGATAATTCAGAGGCTTCCTTTACCAGGATACAGCTTGGCTTGTAGCTTTTCGAGGAGCTCTTTGCGGTGTGGGGGAGTAGCCATGTATGTGAAAAACGGCATCCCATTTGAGTCAATTGATGTTTCAAAGTACTGCACTGAAAAGGTGTTTCAATGTTTTGCAGGTTTGGTTAAATTTAACGGAGCTAAACTTCTAACTGTTGTTATTTATAGATCCCCAGACTCCGATTTCACAACTTTTTTGCTAAAGCTAGAGGAGGTTCTTGGTTCACTTTATAGGAAATACAAAAAGTTAGTTATATGTGGTGACTTGAATATTAATTGTATAAGCGATTGTGCAAGGAAGAGGATGCTGGTAGACCTCCTTAATTTACATAATCTTATGCAAACCGTATTCTTTCCAACGAGAGTGCAAGGGAACAGCAGAACAACCATAGACAACATTTTTGTTCATTCCTCATTACTGGAAGGGCATTCTGTTAGCAAAAAGGTGAATGGCCTTTCAGATCATGATGCACAAATTTTAACTCTAAAAGATTTTTGTGCTGCAACACGTGTTAAATATAGTCATCAGCTGTTTAGTAAAGCTGATCCAGTTGGTGTAGAGACCTTTGTAAACCTTATCAAGGAACAAGAGTGGCAAGATGTTTATAGCGCTGATACAGTAGACGGTAAATATAATGCTTTTCTCAAGACTTTTCTTGTGCTCTTTGAAAGTTGCTTTAGAACGTTCAAAACAGGGTACTAGCACAAACAGGCAGCCTGGGTGGCTGACTAGAGGGATAAGAATATCTTGTAGAACAAAGTGGCTATTATATCAAAACGTTAGAAACAGTCAAAATCTAAATGCAGCAGCCCATTACAAACAGTATTGTAAGGTGCTTAAAAATGTTAATAGGAAGGCAAAAAGTATGTGGTATGCAGATAGAATAGCTAAGTCTCAGGATAAAATTAAAACCATATGGTCAGTCGTAAAGGAAGTGGCTGGTCTGCAGAGACAGGTCGAGGATATAGAATCAGTGCCTAGTGGGAATGTCCGTGTTACTGATAAGTCGCATATATGTACAGTATTTAATAATCAATTTCTGAATATAGCAGGTGAACTAAATAGTAACCTAGTCCCAACAGGGAATCATATAGCGCTCTTAGAAAAAAGTGATCTGAGACTGTTACCTGAAATGCTCCTCCATGATGCTGACAAGAGGGAGATTGAGTTAATAATTAAATCACTAAAGACCAAGAACTCTCATGGATATGACGGCGTATCTAGCAGAATACTGAAGTATTGTTCTATATATGTTAGCCCAGTACTTAGCCATATCTGTAACTTTTCCTTTAGGAGTGGTCAGTTTCCTGACCGATTAAAGTACTCGGTAGTGAAGCCACTTTATAAAAAGGGAGACATTGATAATGTTGACAATTTTAGACCTATTTCTATGCCATCGGTGTTTGCTAAAGTTATCGAGAAGGTTGTATATACAAGGTTACTGGGGCATTTAAATTCACATAATTTGCTGTCAAATGTTCAGTTTGGTTTTAGAAATGGTTTAACAACTGAAAATGCTAGATTCTCTTTTCTCTCTGAGGTTTTGGACAGATTAAATAAAAGGTTGCGAACGCTAGGTGTTTTCTTTGATTTAACGAAGGCTTTTGACTGTGTTGACCACAAAATATTACTGCAGAAGTTGGACCATTATGAAGTAAGGGGAGTAGCTTACAATTGGTTCGCCTCTTACTTTAAGAACAAAAAGCAGAAGGTAATTCTCCGCAATATTGAGAGTGGTAGTGATGTTCAGTCCCAATGGGGCACTGTTAAGTGGGGCGTTCCCCAAGGGTCGGTGCTGGGGCCACTGCTGTTTCTTATTTATATAAATGATATGCCTTCTAGTATTACAGGTGATTCAAAAATATTTCTGTTTGCTGATGACACCAGCTTTATAGTGAAGGATCTTGTGTGTAATATTGAAACAGTATCAAATAATGTAGTTCATGAAATAAGTTCGTGGCTTGTGGAAAATAATTTTTTACAGTTTCTAACCCACAATTCAACAAAAACCGATATTTTGATCAGACAGAATGGGCATATTATAAGCGAGGCGGAACAGTTCAAGTTCCTAAGCGTTCGGATAGATAGTAAGCTGTTGTGCAAAGCCCATGTCCAGGATCTTGTTCAGAAACTAAATGCTGCTTTATTTACCATTAGAACAGTATCGGAAATAAGTGACACTTCAACACTAAAAGTAGTCTACTTCGCATATTTTCATATGCTTATGTCGTATGGTATTATTTTTGGGGGTAATTCTTCAGATTCAAAAAGGGTATTTTCGGCTCAAAAACGGGCTGTTCGAGCTATATGTGGTGTAAGTTCGAGAACCTCTTGTCGACCCCTATTCAATAGTCTGGGAATTCTGACGTTGCCCTCGCAGTATATATTTTCTTTAATGTCGTTTGTTGTTTGCAATATTAGCCTATTCCCAAGAGTTAGCAGCCATCACTCAGTTAATACTAGGCAGAAATCCAATTTGCATGTGGAATGCACTTCCTTGAGTCTTGTGCAGAAAGGAGTGCAGTATTCTGCTGCATCAATTTTCAATAACCTACCACAAGAACTCAAAAATCTTAGCAGTATACCAAACTCTTTTAAGTCTAAACTGAAGAGTATCCTCATAGCTCACTCCTTCTATTCTGTCGAGGAGCTCCTGCAAGAGCTACAAAATTAAGCAAATTCCAGTGTTACATTGTTGATTTTCTTTATTTAAACTTACGACTTGTCACCTGAATATGTTTTTTTTTATATTTCATTTTATCTGTTTCTAATATCGTGTTATAATTTCATGTATTGACTCGTTCCATGACCGTGGAGACTTCTCCTTAATTTGGTCCCACGGAACAATAAATAAATAAATAAATAAATGTACATGCAGTTTATTGATTACATGCATGTAGAAAACTTGTTCTGAGTTATAGCTGTCAAACAAGGTTTGAAGAAGGATAAACTACCACTACCACACGACAGTTAATGTCGAAAATACTTTTCTGACGTATTTTGGCACGATGCGCTCTCCCTATACATAATACAAAAGTTTCGAAATACATCTGCAGCCTGGCCATCTATTAAACCTGAAAAGAACGAAATGTCGCAGTAGTTGCCCTATTTCCACATGCGACTATTTTGGGCTGTACAGTGAAGGGAATTATGTTCAAAGTTCCATTAGATTGATGACTTCAGGAGACAGCAGAATTGCGTTTTAAAAAATGCAGCAGCAAATGTATTGGAACTCGCCACATTTTGTCTACGGTGCACTACACTTACCGTTACACTACTAGCTGAACCGTAGCCACAGCATCTCAAAAAGTTGAGAACAATTCCTCCAGAACTTCCGCATTCCACAGTGTTGTAAGACAATGCATATGACCGGATGTAGACTTCTGAGAGACAGACAATTAAAGCTTTTCTTTTGCACTGCCCGACGTTTTCAACAAACATGTAGCGCAATAAGGTAGCTCAAGTGGAAAGCAACACTTAACGCAGAACTTGATCCCTTCGTGACAATACAGCTCGACTACAATTTGTTGTTTGTCAAAAACTGCAGACTCCTCAACATCTCCACATATTTCGCGCGTGAATGGGTTCGAATCCTGGCCCGGCACTAAAGCTTTTATTATGTAGTATCAAGCTCTAGCATGAGAACACCTACCTGCTGGTGGATAATAATTTCTATTTCTTATGTATTTTCATTCGTTGTCAACACTAACGATATATGACGTTTTTGACTCTCTGTGAGACACACAGCTGTTTGCGAGATCACTGTAAGTTCATGGATGTTCTTCCGAGCTGCTGGTGGATAAAAATTTGGTAGCTGACGTCTCTTTGTGTGTAGTCAACAACGATATGTGTGGGTTTCGATTACCAGTCAGCACTGAACTCTTCGTCATATTATTTCTAGTTCAAACATGCTCACATGTCGCTGCTGGTGTAACAAAGCCATATGTAACGTTCGTTTTCTCTAGAATATAACAGCGGCAGGTGCCGGGTTGGAGTGCTGGGAAGGAAAAAATTAATGTTTCGTCTCGTCATATCAGTTAAAACATCTTGCTACTGCCGAGAATATCCGATACGTCACAGTTGATTGTGCTTCGATAACAATCCGATTAGGTTCTGGGTTCGAATCCCTGTCCAACACAAAGCTTTACCTCACGGCATTTCAAGTAACTTCTTCTGAAGAAGCAATATTTAACATCTCTCGTAGTTCGTTAATAGGGACAATAGATGTTTGGTAGGAATTCGCGTCCTTTAAAAATGTTTACGTTATGTAATTTAAAGTTGATATTTCCTGTCTGATACTGTCTAAAATGACGTATATCACTCTCTGTATGCCTAGTCAGGAATGACTGTTACTTTCCGTCAGTCATGAAATCTTTGCTTAGGCTGCATGACCTGGGTTTGAATCCAGAACGAGACGGTTCGTCGTGTCACTTGAAGTTCATACATATTGTCAACTAGCAGCTCGTGAAAAACATAAATTTTTTATGTAATTTTGTGTTAAATAATAAGTACGGTATGTTACTTTGAAGAGGAAATCATGAATACGATAAACTTACTACATGCATTACCTATCTGACGTAACAATGAGAGTGGTAACATTACAGGTATGTCATTTATTGTAATAAATGTGAGCTTACAAGCCTTCAGGACAGTCGTATCTGTGATAAGGTGTTCCCTGACATTTGTAGTATCGTGGTATTACTTTACATCTTGAGTTATTGCGATACAGAGCAGTGTTTTCTAGTGGTGACTTGTTGGAACCATTTTCAATAGTCAAACGACTGCACCGAGGAGCGATTAGAGGACCTGCTAGACAGCTGCGTTATGAGGGTTGTATGCGAATCAGGTGAAATGCAATTCAGGTCGTTCGGATACTTTTGAGCACGACTGTACATGGAACCAAATAGAAAGATGAATATGAAATCTTTATATAGTAACGTACATTTGTCATGAAATGAGTAAATGTAGAGTCCAGGATTGGGTCATCATTGCTAGTAGTTTCACCGTTTGGAAAAAGAAGAAGGCATTTAGTGACAATTTGGATACAAAAAACAGATAAGTTGTGTAGTGAAGTATTGATGGGTGCTTGCCCAGGCAATGTTTCTTGGCCACTAGAAGGTCCACATGAATGGTCTCGAGCAAAGCAAGTTGCAGGCAAACCGTCAGGGGCTGTGAAAGGCTTAAAAGTGAGCTGCTGCTGTTCTTCAAATGAAAAATTGTAGCTGAATGACAGTAACTGACAGGAAAGATTGTGTTTGCTAGCGGCAGATTCTTGTGACGAGGAGAGATGTACACTGGTAACAGCGGTAAATGGTCCAGGAAACGTTAAAAAACCCGGAGACACTTGCACTTAACCTTTCGTACACAAAATTCGATTCCCAGCTACAGAGTAATTCGTGACTCGTCCTTATGTGAACAGTAGCTAGAGATCCTTGAGATCAATTTCAGTTGTGGAAGTGACAAGTTCGGTTATAAATCCGTAACAAGCTGGGACTGCCAATGATCTTAGTCAGTACGTTTAGCAGTCAACGACTCAGTAAAAATGTGCGAGTGTAGGAACAGAAAAATGCGAGCCACCTAATCGATACATTACGTCGAACAAATACTGTAACATATGCGATCACTAATACGTATTAACAGCACCTGAATATTAAATGTAAACGTGTCACACGATCTCGGGCTTGGAGCAGATATTTGTGGCGCACTTACAGAAAATGTCTAATACATTACTGTGTTAATTAAGATACAAAATCCATTAATTATGGTAATATTGCGTACCATTTTTAAGTTCAGTCACGCACATTTGCCTACAGCACGTTCATTTTTGTAGTGTCAAACTATCACGTGTTAGTATTTATCACCATTCCGGGGAATATGGTATGCCACACACATATACTAAATTGTCGAAGTATCTCACCTAGAAATTTTTAGACTGTTCCACTCATTACAGCATATATGGATGCCAGCGGTTCAGTCTGTCTGTAGCAATGAGTAACGCAGAGCATTAGAACATTTTAACGTAAATACCCATTCGTAAGCGTAAAAGTATTGAGACAGCGGGCAGGAGCGTGCTAACCAGTTGTTTTGGCTGGTGCAGTCCCAGACACACAGCCCGGCCGCCACAGAGACGTCGAAGTCTTTCACTTAAGGCAGCCAGTGTTACAGGCTGTCTGTCCCTCAGAACTCCAGCCCTGTGCACGAACTGGCAACACAGTGGGATACGGAAATGTCAGCAGGAAATACTGATTCCTCTCGCGTCATTCCATAGCTGCATCTTTACGTGGTCTAGTGGCCAACGTCACACAGTGTAGATACGAGGGTCGTTCAGTCAGTGATGGCCCAATTTTTTTTTTCTCAGAACATATTTATAGGTAAGAGTCAGAATTTGGTGACAATATACATCAATATTCCTTGTCCACGTCCTATTTTTCTACGTAGACTCCATCATGTTCTATGGCCGTACGCGAACATTGTGGAAGAGTATGTGGTTCCTGCTGGTAAAAGCTCTTGTCCTGCAGGCGTAGCCACGTTTTCATTGCACGACTTGCACCACTGACACTCTCGGCATCTTTAAGCAGCCCCCTAGAGATGGGACTCCGAGGGTGCCAGATCTGGACTGTCGGTTGGATAAGGCAACGATGTCCAACCCAATTTCGCGATCTGTTCCCAGGTTCACAGACTTGCGTGTGGGCGTGTATTATCGTGTTGGAGCAAGATTTCTGCTGGATTCTTGTCCGATCGAACATGTCGGAAACGGTTCTTGAGTTTATTCAGAGTCTTCACGTATGCCTCTGAGTTGATGGTTAACCCTCTTGGCGTCACATCCACGAGAATGACGTCATCCCAATCCCAGAAGACTGTCACTGTGACTTTCCCGGCAGAGAGGGTTGCCTCGAATTTCTTCTTTTGTGATGAATGAGGATGATGCTGCTCCATGGACTGCTTTTTTTGTTTCCGTTGCAAAGTGGTGCACCCAGATCTCGTGACAGTAAGGCGCCTCCATCGGTCTCATAACACTGCAACAATTCAGATGAAATGGTCGTTCTTTGAATCTTGTGGTCCGCTGTGAGCATTCGTGGAACCCACCGGCAGCACCTCTTTGAATATCCGAGAGTCTCGATCATTGCAGACGCACTTCCAATGCTGACCGACAACTGTAGAGCCAATTGCCGAGTTGTGATGCGCCGGTCGGCAAGAATAATGGCGTCCGCACGATTCGGCGTGTGTGGAGCAGTGGCTGTGGCAGGACGTCCCGGACCTAGCTGAAGGTGGACCTCTGTTTATGCATTTCGTGTGCGGTGGTCTAGCGGTTCTAGGCGCTCAGTCCGGAGCCGCGCCACTGCTACGGTCGCAGGTTCGAATCCTGCCTCGGGCATGGATGTGTGTGATGTCCTTAGGTTAGTTAGGTTTAAGTAGTTCTAAGTTCTAGGGGACTGATGACCATAGATGTTAAGTCCCATAGTGCTCAGAGCCATTTGAACCATTTTGAACCATTTCGTGAGGCTGTAACTTTCTTTTGCCATCGCCCAACTGTACTCCTGTCAACTGCAGCATCGCCATACACTGCACACAAAAGTTTATGGATGTTCACCGCGGTTTCTTTTCCTGCACACAGGTATTCTATAACAGCACGCTGCTTGTAACGTGAGTCGTATGTAGACGCCATTTTGACGCTGTGCTACGGCTCTCCCGAAACTTCACCGGCGCACAGAACAGACATCAAATGTGAAGCACCAACAAGGACTTTTTTCTATGTATATTAATGGCTTTTTAAATAATTGTTGGGCGTTTCTTATTGAACGACCGTCATACAAGGTCGGGATACCTCAGTGCCTGATATTTTACAATCATATTTCGGGTTTCTGCTAAAGTTATGCCTGATGGAAACTCAAAGACAATTCCCTTCACTGTCTGACTCACCAGTAATAACTCCGTCAAATAGCTCGTGGCTGCGTCAAGATGAGAGCAGTTCGTGCTGGAGAGTTTGCTCGCCCCACAGCGACCACGGGCCTCCGGCAGGGAGTCAGTCACCTATCACCGCCCGTAGCCCACCACCAGGCGAACAGGTGGAGGGGCTGCGAGTGTACTGTCAACTGTGCACTGCGGTTCTAGTAGTTACCTGGCTGTTAAGTCTTGTATACTGCGTGCTTGAAACATGATCATTGTCCGAGAGTTGTAAAATAGGGTCGCAAGTGGGAAAACCTCTAACATTTGAGACATAATGTTCGTTAAGGTTTTAACAGAGGGGTGAAGGAAAAAGAGACAGCTCAGAAACTTCGTATTGCGAGTGCTTTTTATTGTTGCAAGAAATATCGTTCTGGCACGAGCTATTTTCTACAGTTAGGAAGTCTATGCAACAGGAATACTTGTATGTGACGATCTGCGACCGTTTAAACGTCACGCGACATCTTCATTCAACAGGCAAGTTTGAGAAGTGTAAGAAGGACTACTGCATTCTCTAATTCAAAGCAACAAAAGTCAAACGGATGACTATTGCCGCACTTTTGCTCGAATATCGTCAGTTAGCTCACTGAGAATTCCTGTACAATATTGTTACTGATGATGGATTATGATGCCTTAATGTTAACTTTCTAAGTGTATAATAATAAATTGTAACATAATTCACTTACTAAAATCAGTCTTTTCTACGAAATATGGAATGGTTTTATTTGGCCACTTTCTGTCTTTATAAACCATCCTTTCATCACCCAAGTCCATGATATCAGTATCTTCCAGATCACTTAATTCCCATGGACTCACTCCCATACATGGTGTCCAAGCAGCCACTGCTCTAGCTGAAATAAAAGAGAGTTCCTATACTTCTAGACTTTAGATACTAAGAATCAACACTTTTAAGTATATAATAATACAGTTACACTGAATGAAAATTGGCACGAAAATAGACTAGTGTGGCAACATAAACAATTATTTTAGAAATATTCTTCATCGGTAAATAGTCAGCGTATTACTTATCTTGGAAAGAAAAACCTCTCTTCACTGTCAATACTGACAGTCAGCATGGTATTATGGGCACAGTATTCATCCTGATACAGAGAGAAATGAAGATGACTTTTTTTTTAACTGTTAACAACTGTATTCACGCTCTTCAATTCATACACAGTTTGTAAGATGAGATGTTTGATGAACAACATAGAGATTTTAAAGTAGATAATGATTAATTTACTTGCAGTGCAACAGTATTAAAGAATTAGGTTCAGCCAGAGGACTATGGCAGAGAGCTATTATTTTTATAATTGTGAATCAACCCATAGGTTGACACATTGCATTAATGCTTTGATAAGTATGCATTATTCAGCAAAACAAAAGAACAAGAAGCTCAGATATCAATTATGGAAAGGCATAATACTTACCAATAAAAACATAAACTGTATATTCCAGAATGAGATTTTTACTCTGCAGCGGAGTGTGCGCTGATATGAAACTTGCTGGCAGATTAAAACTGTGTGCCCGCCCGAGACTCGAACTCCGGACCTTTGCCTTTCCCGAGCAAGTGCTCTACCAACTGAGCTACCGAAGCACGACTCACGCCCGGTACTCACAGCAGGAGAGCTTCTGTAAAGTTTGGAAGGTAGGAGACGAGGTACTGGCAGAAGTAAAGCTGTGAGTACCCGGCGTGAGTCGTGCTTCGGTAGCTCAGTTGGTAGAGCACTTGCTCGCGAAAGGCGAAGGTCCCGAGTTCGAGTCTCGGTCGAGCACACAGTTTTAATCTGCCACCAAGTTTCATAAGCTGTATATTTCCTATAACTTATATACCTTGTTCAGCATATGTATTCTTATAAACTGTCAGGCAATGATATAACATAAAATAATTCAAAGTCTAGTTTTATTGGTATAGAGGAAATTAGTGCTTCTATAATTCCTGTGAGATAAACTCAAGGCTCCGGATGGTGAATTGCACTCTCTCACGTACCAATGCGAGGCTGGCTCGTTTCTTGATTCTCTTAGCTGTTGCAGAATCGATGTGATGCATAACCTTAGCAAAATTTGGAACAACATTCTCACAACGACATCTCTTTAGAAAGGCAAGAGTACTTAGCAAACGACATCTACGGTGGCGCAACTTTTCAAATTTCTTCATTCTGCGGTACATCTTCTCCCCGTAAAGGTGTATGATGTGATTCTTGAGTTTCTCCCGGCGTATTTGATAGTCAAAATATCCACGGGTGTACTGCCGGTCTACAGTGTCCAACGGGCACAATATTTCGGCGATCATACATGTCGCCATCATCAGGTGAACTGACGGACTGAGCTCCTGTGAACGTGCCGGCACGGAGATCCGTACGCTATGGCTGCTCAGGGGGAACTGGCTTCGGTCGCGGCTCCGGCCGATTTAAATACCCTCCGCCCGCGGCGCGCTCCCTCCGCTGTCCGCAACCCGCGCCACGGTCGCGCGTTGGAACAGATTGCGACGGCGTCTGAGATGATGTCGGAGTGATGGCTCTGTCCGCCGTGGTCGTCACAACTATACGTTTGCTCGATTTACTCTTGATTAACCCAATCGCTGGTTCCCAAGCCTTGCTAAGATTATAGCCACAGTCACGGTTTATGAGGTCGTCATTGGTACGAATTTCGATGGCCTTTCTAACAACGCTGTCCCAGTATCTCGATGTCTGTACCAGAATCCTCGTGCGGTCATACTCCATAGCGTGATTTTCCGACAAACAATGTTCAGCGACCGCCGACTTGCTCGGATAAATCAGTCGAGTGTGCCTCGACGGTACGCAACGTTTGACCAATACACGACTTGCCACATTGACACGGAATCTGGTACACGCCGGCCTTCCCCAAACTGAGGTCATCTTTGGCGCTCCCCATCAGTGCACGAGTTTTATTCACAGGACAAAACACAGTTCCGACCCGGTCTTTCTTCAAAATGCGGGCGATTTACCCCGAGAGTGCGCCTGTATATGGAATAAATGCTGTGCCTACCTCCTCCCTCGTGATTTCATTCATCTCCAATCGTTGTGCTGTAGTGGTTGGGCGGAGAGCACGTTGAATCTGCCACTCTGAGTACCCATTTTTTCGAAATACAGTTCTCAGATGTTCCAATTCCTGGGGTAGACTCTCTGCGTACTAGAGTTTTAAGTACCCCATTCCTCTGTGAAGGGTGGTGGCAGCTGTCTGCGTGCAAATACAGATCAGTGTGCGTTGTCTTCCGATACACCCCATGACCTAGGGTGCCATCAGTCCTTCTCTTGACCAAGACGTCAAGGAAAGCTAATTTACCCTCCGTTTCAGTCTCCATAGTGAATTTGATGTTGGGGTGTATGGAGTTTAGATGTGTAAGGAAGTTAAGGAGTTTATCCATACCATGTGGCCAGATGACGAACGTGTCGTCCACGTAACAGGAAAAGCAAGTAGGTTTCCATTCGGATGACGACAGGGCTTCCTCCTCGAAGTTCTCCATGAACAAATTCGCTACCACCGGTGAGAGTGGGATACCCATGGCGACTCCCTCCGTCTGTTCGTAGTATTCTCCATTAAAAAGAAAATACGTGGAAGTCAGGACATGCCTAAAAAGTTCAGTGGTCTTCTCGTCAAACTTCTGACTAATCAATTCTAGTGACCCTCGCCGGGGTACCCTCGTAAACAAGGAAACGACGTCAAAACTCACCATGATATCTGACTCATCCAACCTGAAGCTATCAAGGCGTTTAACAAAATCCACGGAATTACGGATGTGATGAGGGCATTTACCCACATGACTTAATATTCACGTCAGGTATTTGGCCAACAAAGATGTAGGTGCCCTGATGTTGCTGACAATGGGGCGTAATGGTACCCCCTCTTTGTGAACCATCGGGAGTCCATATAATCTAGGCGGTACCGGACATTGGGGTAACAATTTCTTAGCGTCACCCTCCGGTAAATCTGCGTCCTTGAGAAGCGCCCTCGTCTTGTTCTCCACCTTCTTTGTAGGGTCAACGCTGATCTTCCGGTAGGAATCGTCATTTAGCAGGCTCTGCATCTTATCAGTGTAGTCCTTATGGGAGACAACAACTGTAGCATTGCCTTTGTCAGCCGGTAAGACAACAATTTCAGAGCGCTCCCTCAGATCACGAATGGCCGCCCTCTCTTTACTGCTGATATTTGACTTCATCGGCTTGGATTTCGTCAACGCACGACAAGTTTCACGACGTATTTCCTCAGCTGATTCAGATGGAAGTCGAGCTGCAACCTGTTCAACAGCACTAACAATTTCTGCGACCGGAGTGAACTTGGGGGTGGGAGCGAAGTTGAGAACTTTCTGCAAAACCGAGACCGCAACATCACTCAACACCATGCCACTCAAATTGCTGACAGTCTTGCACGGAACCTGCAGAGATGGTTTGTCAAGGAGACGTGAGAACTTAGCTGTTTGACGTCCCGCAGCCTTCTTATGGGCGGAATCAGCTGCAACCCAGGTGACACCGTCAATCCAATCCCAGGAAAAAGATGTGAAATTACTAGCCAGTTGCAAATGTAGTTTGAATAATTCCTGTGAGATAAACTCAAGGCTCCGGCGGGTGAATTGCACTCTCTCACGTACCAATTCGAGGCTGGCTCGTTTCTTGATTCTCTTAGCTGTTGCAGAATCGATGTGATGCATAATCTTAGCAAAATTTGGAACAACATTCTCAGAACGACATCTCTTTATAAAGGCAAGAGTACTTAGCAAACGACATCTACGGTGGCGCAACTTTTCAAATTTCTTCATTCTGCGGTACATCTTCTCCTCGTAAAGGTGTATGATGTGATTCTTGAGTTTCTCCCGGCGTATTTGATAATCAAAATATCCACGGGTTTACTGCCGGTCTACAGTATCCAGCGGGCACAATATTTCGGCGATGATACATGTCGCCATCATCAGGTGAACTGACGGACTGAGCTCCTGTGAACGTGCCGGTACGGAGATCCGTACACTATGGCTGTTCAGAGGCAACTGGATTCGGTCGCGGCTCCGGCCGATTTAAATACCCTCCGCCCGCGGCGCGCTCACACCGCCGTCCGCGCCACGGTCGCGCGGTGGAACAGATTACGACGGCGTCTGAGGTGACGTCGGAGTGATGGCTCTGTCCGCCGTGGTCGTCACAACTATACGTTTGCTCGATTTACTCTTTTGTCCTCCGAATAAAACTCGTGCACTGGTGGCGAGTGCCAAAGATGACCTCGGTTTGAGGAAGGCCGGCGTGTACCAGATTCCGTGTCAATGTGGCAAGTCGTATATTGGTCAGACGATGCGTACCGTCGAGGATCGATGCCGTGAACACCAGAGGCACACTCGACTGATGTATCCGAGCAAGTCGGCGGTCGCTGAACATTGTTTGTCGGAAAATCACGCTACGGAGTATGAACGCACGAGGATTCTGGTACAGACATCGAGATACTGGGACAGCGTTGTTAGAGAGGCCATCGAAATTCGCACCAATGACGACCTCATAAACCGTGACTGTGGCTATAACCTTAGCAAGGCTCGGGAACCAGCGATTGGGTTAATCGAGAGTAAATCGAGCAAACGTATAGTTGTGACGACCACGGTGGACAGAGCCATCACTCCGACGTCATCTCAGACGCCGTCGTAATCTGTTCCACCGCGCGACCGTGGCGCGGGGTGCGGACAGCGGAGGGAGCGCGCCGTGGGCGGAGGGTATTTAAATCGGCCGCCGCCACGACCGAACCCAGTTCCCTCTGAGCAGCCATAGGGTACGGATCTCCGTGCCGGCACGTTCACAGGAGCTCAGTCCGTCAGTTCACCTGATTATGGCGACATGTATGATCGCCGAAATATTGTGCCCGTTGGACACTGTAGACCGGCAGCACACCCGTGGAAATTTTGATTAGTGCTTCTATTGTCGCCCAGGAAACACATGAAATTTACAAATCTGTTCAGTACAAGATAGTTTGGTATTAATAAGAAATAAATGATTTTCGTCCTAGTTTGAGTAAGTCAAAAGGGAAAAACTGCAATGGATGACGACAGAACAACTATACAATTATTAATATGAATGCTGGACTTCAGTAATCTAATATTAGAACATGATTGTTAGACAGGCGTTGTACAAGGGATTATGTTGTTCAGTGGAAGTATAGCCGTGTGTTCGAAGACTTGAGAAGCAATATACATAACATACTTTTCTGTAAAATTCTCTAATGCTCCTTTGGTGATTCAGACATGTTCATTTGGTGATTCAGGCATACTTCATGTACCATAAATATCAGTAATAAGGGCAATCTACATCTACATCTACATGGTTACTCTGTAATTCACACTTAAGTGCCTGGCAGAGGGTTCATAGAAACATTTTTATACTACTTCTCTGCCATTCCACTCTCGAATGGCGCGTGGAAAAACGGAATACCTAAATATTTAAGTTGGAGCTCTGATTTCTTTTATTTTATTATGATGATCATTTCTCCCTACGTAGGTCGGCGTCAACAAAATATTTTCGCATTCGGAAGAGAAAGTTGGTGATTGGAATTTCGTAAATAGATCTCACCGCAAAGGAAACCGCCTTTGTTTCAGTGACTGCCACCCCACCTCGCCTATCATATCAGTGACACTCTCACCCCTATTGTGCCATAACACGAAACGAGCTGCCATTTTTGGCACTTTCTCCATGTCCTGCGTCAATCCTACCTGGTACAGATCCCACACCGCGCAGCAGTATTCCAGGAGAGGTAGAACAAGTGTAATGTATGCTGTCTCTTTAGTGGGTTTGTCGCATCAACTAAGTGTCTTTGTTTCGCGTTCACCACAATATTATCTATGTGGTCTTTCCAGTTAAAGTTGCTAGTAATTGTAATTCCCAGGTATTTAGTCGAATTGACAGCCCTTAGATTTGTGCGATTTATCGTATACCCAAAATTTATCGGAATTTTTTGAGTACCCATGTGGATGACCTCGCACTATTCTTTGTTTAGTGCCAATTGCTACTTTTTAGGTCATAGAGAAATTCTCTCTAGACCATTTGGTAATTGGAATTTGGAATTGATCGTCTGATGATTTTACTAGACGGTAAATTACAGCGTCATATGCAAACAATCAAAGGGGGCTGCTCAGATTATCACCTAGATCATTTATGTAAATCAGGATCAGCAGAGGGCCTATGGCATTACCTTGCGGAACGACAGATATCACTTCTGTTCTACTCGATGATTTACCGTCTATTACTACGAACTGTGACCTCTCTGAGAGGAAATCACGAATGCAGTCACACAACTGAGTCGGTACTCCATATAGCAATTTGATTAATAGTCGTTTGTGAGGAACGGTATCAAAAGCCTTCTGGAAATCTAAGAATATGGAATCGATCTGAGATCCCTTGTCAACATGGGAATGCACAAGAACAATATTTTCTGAATCCGTGTTGATTATGTATCAATAAGTCGTTTACTTCAAGGTGATTCATAATGTTCGAGTACGGTATATGCTCCAAAATCCTACTGCAAATTGAGGACAGTGATATGGGTCTGTAATTCAATGGATTACTCCTATGTCCTTTCTTGAACACTGGTGTGACTTGTGCTACTTTCCAGCCTTTAGGAAAAGGCCTTTCGTCAAGTGAGCGGTTGTATATAATTGCTAAGAAAGGCGCTATTGCGTCTGCATACTCTGAAAGGAACCTGATTGGTATGCCATCTGGGCCGGAAGACTTGCCTTTCTGAAGTGATCGGAGTTGTTTCGCGACACCTAAGTATCTACTTTTATGTCACTCATGCTAACAGTTGTTCGGGTTTCGACTTCTGGAATATTTACTTCGTCTTCTTTCGTGAAGGAATTACGGAAAACTGTATTTAGTAACTCCGCTTTAGTGGCACCATCATCGGTAACATTTCCATCGCTATCGCGCAATGACGGTATTGACTGTTTTTGCCACTGGTGTACTTTACATACATCTCTTTGGGTTTTCTACCATATTTTGAGACAATGTTTCATTGTGGAAACTATTAAAAGCATCTCGTATTGACGTCCGCACTAAATTTCAAGTTTGCTGCACCCTGTACCCTTCATGGCATCTGGAAGGACCCTTTCCACATCTTAGATGACTCCCTGGTATGCACACGGAGTGCACATTGTCATTCTTCCTGTCCTTGGCTGCCATATCTCTAAGGGGCTCCATCATCCGCATATCATTGGAGCTCCCAATGACAAGTAATCCCACCCTCTGCGCTTGTCCGGACCTCTCAGGAAGACCGGCCACTGCCGCAACAGGCGAGGCCGCCCTTGCTGGCTCAGAGATACTTTCAGCAGAGGGCAGTACCTCAAACCTGTTACGGAGGCGTAAGGGTACAGCCTTGCGGCCAGCACCGACTTTCGCCTTCCGCCCAGGGATTCGCGAGCCCGCCACGGTTCGCCAATCACCGTCAGGCAAGTGTCGACCGGCAGGGACGTCCGAATCCGAGGGCGCAGTGGCATCAGAGATCCCAGGCGATGCTACAGGTTCCACAGGCGCCAAAGCGCTCGCCTCGGGTGTCCCAGTGTCACCGCGGCCCAGAACAACAGCCTGGAGCCTGCCGACCACGGCCAACACAGCTTCCAGCTTCCCCCTGAATCCGTACGCAACAGGCACAGTCCCTATCAATCTCTAACAACTTTTTCCTCTCTTTTATGTCACAAGCCGTACAAAACAAACAGATGACTGACGACTACGCGAATTTACACTATTCAGGTACTAAAACGCGATGCTACAACTCTCAAATACTACAATACGCCCGAAATTTGTGAAATTAAACTAAGCAAGTTACCAAAAACACGCAAAGAAATTAAGATTTAAACTAGGAAACAAATAAGTGAGCTAAGAGTACGACTTGCTGCTGGCTGCATCACTGATCTGAAAGGAACCATGCACATGTTAACAATTATGAAGTATAGCCTCTGCTAAATTGTTTTTAACGACGCTTTGAACAAGAACGCATCACGTTTACTCTTTTATGATCCTTTGTAGAGTTGTGGACATTTGAAAATAGCTTTTATGTCACTGAATGTGTAGTAAATTGAGCCCTATACAAGCATCGTTCATCATAAAATTGTTTTCAATTCATATCAGCACTCGCTGTTACCAGCCGTTGCAGATGGGTGTACTGAAATGCTACGCATTAAACAACAGCAGTGGTGTAGCATTACGAGTTGTTTAAAATAGGTGCAGTACTCACCAAAATTTCCCGATCGTATCTTGTTATATAGTGTTATAAATACCACGAGTTTCTGCTTCTTTCGTGTCTTCTGTGATTTAGATCTAAGTTAAGTGCAAATCTATGTTGTGTTTATAAGCCGTATAATCGTTACGTACTGCCTAGGATAAATTATATTGCTTTAAATAATTTCCTGATAATGGCGGTTTAAGAATGGGGTTAGAAAATGTCGTGCTTTTATAATTTTAATTCACTTTGTGTCTGGTACTACCTATGTTCAACGAAATTCGATCTTGTTTTGTATGCCTGCCTGACGCCTGGAAGATATCTGCACGACTCACTGAAACATAGTTTTACTGATTGTTACTTTATTACAGTCTAAGTGAGTTGTAGTGCTTTTTAGTTTACTGTCAGCATAGCATCATGTGCGACGAATGTGGACTGCCGCGGATTAATTGGTATGGGAGAAAGATGTTAGGATTGTGGGTTGGTGTTTCATTGTAGAGAATGTAGTGGGGAAACTAAAAATGTGTCAGATGAGGCTCCTTCATGAAGATGTAGATTACGTAGTCGAAAGAAGAAAATCGTGGAACAGGGGAAAAAGATTTGTCCCTCCAAGCAGAATTAGAAAATGAGTATTATGAATTACAACGGTTGAAGGGGAAAAGAGACAATGGGAACTGTGAAAAGGTGACAAATAATAGACAAAGAAGAAAACCTCTGAATTCCATCAGTGTGGCTTGTTACTAAAATAGGGAAAGAACCCCAGCCAATGTTTGAACGTAATAGTATACAAGACTTATAGGAACGACTTTAAGGCTAAGTCGGTAGAAAAGTCACGTAGAAAGAAAAGAATCTTGCTACTAGGAAGCAGTCACAGGAGAGGTGCAGGCCAACTGCTACAGGAAAAGCCAGGCATAGAATACGAGGTCACTAGCGTAATGAAACATCACGATGCTTGGAAAGGTACCAGAGAACACAGGGACCTTGTGTAGAGATTTTGATGTCGAGGATAATGTACTCACTGTAGGAGGAGCAGGAAACAACCTGGCTAACAACTAGGAATATAGCATTGATAGTGACCTGGAGAAGATATGAGAAGCAACGGCATACACCCGTGTGGGGTTTTTTGAAGTTTTGCGGTGATATGAGTAACTCTGGGCTAACAAAGCTTTTAGCCACGTGAACAAAAAGCTGGGCGAGTTGCTTTTGACTGAAACAAAGTCTCATATCTGTGCCGTGCCTGTTGCTACCATTGGGAGACGGGGATGCACTAATCATGGCCTGCATCTAAATAGATGTGTAGGGGGAGGGGCATAGGCACACAAGACAAAATCCCTATGATTACTAGGGCCAAAGGGACACATTTTTTAATTTAGAGTCGGATTACATACAGAGATTTTGAAAGAAATCCGAACAGTACAAGACCATAATATGTGTCAAAACTTCCAGGAAAATAGAATTGATATTTTTCATCAGAACATTAGAGAGTTGTAACACAAGAGAGATGAACTTCTGCATGCCTAGAAGATTTGGAAAATTATGAATGATTAGATGTTCTGTGCCTGTCTGAACACCATGTAACAACAGGGATGGAGAAGTTAAATATCACAGATTATAGACTTGCATCATTTTCGTGTAGAGTTAACATGGGAAAAAGGAGGAGTTGCAACAAAAATTCAAAAATATTGAAATAAGTAGTTTTTGTGCTGACTTAAAAGATACTTTTAATTTTGACAATCTAAACACGCGCAAATTTTTTGGCTCTGAGCACTATGGGACTCAACTGCTGTGGTCATAAGTCCCCTAGAACTTAGAACTACTTAAACCTAACTAACCTAAGGACATCACACACATCCATGCCCGAGGCAGGATTCGAACCTGCGACCGTAGCGGTCGTGCGGTTCCAGACTGTAGCGCCTTTAACCGCTCGGCCACTCCGGCCGGCTGCAAATTTTTTGCAAAATTTAAGATTGGTGTACTATCGCCCCAGTTCCCACATGCGATGCCACTGTTCTTTGTCTAGTAATGAGTCTTTTCCTACGTGACCTGCAATTGTCTGTGCGACATCGGACTTTGGAACACTAGCAATCATGGGCATCAGTTGCTCAGTAGCACGTTTCACCACAGTGCACTTCATTACGCGACTGCGCACGCAAATAACCTCACTGGAATTCTGTATTGCATAGAGGAAGGAATGACGTCTGTGATGTTAACTGTTTCGTCACTTTGAGCTGACTGTTGGAGGGTACTTAACACACCTGTAAAACAATTTATTCACAAAATGCTTCAATTTATATGCACTTAAGAACATAAACCATATTAACATGAAAAAATTCAAATGGTGTTAGTATACGTAATTAATTTTCAGACGTTAATTATTCAGTTAACCTGCCTTCAGCTGAAGGCTCAGTGAACACTTGAATGGCTGGTGTTTCAGTCAGAAAGATGATATTCATTGATTTATATGTTGTTACAGTGTGCAAAAGCAGGCAACACTTCGTTTTATCGTAATGATATGAAAATATTTAACTGACTGAACGTAATGTGAACAATCGCCTTCGTACTGGAAAAACACTTAAATTTGTCATGTGCAAAAAATGTGTACTGTTTCACCGATTTTCACCGCCACACCACCTACGCTTTATAATAGAGATTTTATCATATTATCTTGTGACGTAAACTTCTAGGCCTAATTACCAGCTAGATGATATTTCAAATGGAGAAAGCTACAAATTTATCCTTATGATTCATTACTATCTTTTGATGCTGAAATTGCTTTCTGTAGTATATGTTTGTTCTAATGACTACAGGAAAAGGAAAACAATGTTATTGAAAGGAAACAAACTTGGAATCACTCATAGTTGGTGAATAAAAACACTTAACACACTATCTTGGTACCAATGAAATAATTATTTGAGCAATTCATGTAGGACATAGGAGAGGGATTAACTTACAACTTTCATTAATGGCCAGTGCCCAACTCGTTTAGCAATTCTAATAATACTTACAATAACAATACTTAAATGTTCACTTAATATACGGAGCACCCCATCTTCTTCCATCGAAAATGCTACGTAAATTTCCAAACAGCTGTACAATATATACTTATGGGTCTTGGACATATCTAGCACAACATATAAGCTACTGAATACTAAATATTAAACACCAACCACCATCCATTAGAAGCCTTTTTATGTTTATATCACTGCTGTAATATTGATTTCTTCTTATGTACAGAAACTGAGCCACAATTAACCCACTTTCATGATGTACAGCTTCTTTAAAAGTAATATAGTTAATAAAATAGTCTGAGGCACATAAATACACTCACCCACTTTTACAAAAATAGTTTCCCACAGTGACTCTTAAAGACAGACGATTCTGCTAGCCTACGACTACAACTAATGAGAAAGGTGGGATTGCATGGTTTCTTTGTCCTGTAGTACTGCCCCATTACTTCTCATTATTTACATCACAGTTAATTACTCTGAGCTATTTCTCTATCTTTAAATACAGAATATTTTTAAAATATTATTCAGCTCTTTGTTTTATTTTTAACAACATCTTAGTGTTCAACATTTTAACAGTTGGTGCATTTTACATACTACACAAGAAAAGAATACATTATCTACTTCATATTTTCGCCACTAGGTAACAGCACTCTTCAGTACAGTTTGTTACACGTGAACTCACATAGCTTTGTTTTGTAATACTGCTGCTAGGCGCCACGTGTTAGTTAGTTACATGTTCCATGGATCATTCTGCACTGTAGATCATAATGATGTGGAAAGATTCACTTTACATTCACATCTCAAATTAATTTGTGTTAATGGTTACATTCTGAACATTTCTAAGGGATTTTTGTTTTGTTACTTTTTTTTACAATAGTGAAAGAGGATATATAGACGTGATTTAGTACTTCCTACCTACCACCTTTTACACGTTACAGTAATAGAAATTCTTCTAGGGAATAGAAGGAGTTGTCAAAGAGAAGCTTTCTCAATTTGTAATCAAATTTTACTTTGCTATCATACATTTTATGTCACTGGGAAAGTAATCAAAAATTTTTGTTGCAACATTGTGCACCCCCTATTTGTACTAAAGACAAACTTGATGTGGAGTAATGAATGTCTTTTTTCCTTCTGATATTGTAATTATGAACCTCATTGTTCCTTTTAAACTGTAGTGGATTATTTACAACAAACTTCATGAAGGTATAAATATACTGTGAAGTGGTAGCCAGAATGTTCAACTACTTAATTGATGTCCGCAAGTTGATGATGGGTGAGCACCACATATTATTCTTACAGTACATTTTTGCAAAATGAAGACTTTCTTGCTCAGAGATGAGTTACCCCAGAACGTTTTTCTGTACAATATTATTGAATGAAAACATGCAAAATATATCAACTTACTGATTTGTCACTCAAAAAATTTCCAATGATTCTAACTGTAAATGTGGCTTAAGTAACTTGTTTTACAAGTTCCAAAATGTGCTTTTTCCAATTTAAATTCTCATCAACATGAACACCTAAGAATGTTGAAGTTTCCACATTACATACTTACCATACATTACACTTGTCATTGTTGTAGTATCTCTAGATGAGCAGAACTGAATATGTTGTGCCTTTGTAAAATTGAGGGTAAGACCATTAGCATCAAATCAGTCCACGATTTTTTTAAGAACTTTGTTTGCCATGTCTTCTGTTTCTGTACACAAACTTGGATTGATTACAATACTAGTATCATATGCAAAAAGAAATAATTCTCGTTGTTGGTTGAAATGGTTCAAATGGCTCTGAGCACTATGGGACTTAACATCTGAGGTCATCAGTCCCGTAGAACTTAGAACTACTTGAACCTAACTAACCTAAGGACATCACACACATCCATGCCCGAGGCAGGATTCGAACCTGCGACTGTAGTGGTCACGTGGTTCCAGACTGAAGTGCCTAGAACTGCTCGGCCACACCGGCTGGCTCTCGTTGTTGTATACTAGATGGAAGATCATTTACGCTTATGAGAAACAGTAGTGGGCCTAAGATTGATCCTTGAAGAACTCCGTACATGATATCTCCCCAATCAGAATAATGTCTCTGAACTTTATTCCTTGAACTATGAAGTACAACTTTCCACAGCCTTTTGGTTACATATGACATTATAATTGGTTGGCTATACCATTAATCCCATAAAATTTAAATTTATCTAGGAGAATACTGTTATTCACCCAGTCAAATGCCTTAGAGACGTCGGAGAAAATACCAACTGGCATTGTTATATTATTTAATGCTCGTAAAATCTGGTTAGCGAACATGTAAAAATGTCAGCAATGAAACAGGTCAGTAGTTGTTGACATCTACAACCATTAAAGGTTTTTCGGCATAAAGGTTTTCATTTATTTGAGTATTCTTCCAGTAATCGCAAAAAGTTTGTTTTGGTTACATTCGGCTGTTTATGCCTAATTTTTGAAAGTGCATATTTAGTGTTATGCCACAAACTTAAGAGCATTTGCTAAAAGTTTACTTACACTAGTTTCCAAAACATATTTAGTGCCCTTTTACATCTGTATTTAATATATTATCGTTATCACTTAGTACATCTCATAACTAATTTCCAAACTACCATGGATACTACGTGTGTGAGCTGCAGTAGCAAAGTTAGTTCAGGGGTTTTGTGCAGCTGTTGTGACAGGTGGTTTCATTGGGGAAATTGTAGTGGCGTGGGAATTGGGGAAGTAAACAAGACTCTTCCATTCTCTTGCAGGCTTTATTCAAGAGATAGGATTATATCTGGACAGGAGGAGAAAACTAGAGCCCTTAATACTGATTTGGGCAGAGCAAGGGAGGAACTGAAGAGGTTAAGGGGGAGGAGGGTAAACAGTGGTGGGAAGTGGTAGCTGGCAACAGGGGCCACAGAAAGAGAACAGTGTCTGACAGTTTCCCAATTGGCACAACTAATAGATTTGCCTTGCTACCACATTTAAGTAAGGAAGAGGCTCCAGTAGAAGTAGATGTAGTTAAGATGCAACAGAATCTTACTAGGAAACCAATTGCTTAAAAAAAAGTAGAAAGTAAGAGGAAAGTTCTGTTGCTAGATAGCAGCCATGGAAGAGGTGTGGGCCAGATTTTGAGGGAAAAATTAGGTGACAGGTACCAGGTCACAAACTTTTTCAAGCCAAGTGCATGTCTTAGCTAGGAAGAAGAGGTTATAGGTTCCTTGTGCAACGGTTTCTCAAAGCAGGATCATGTGATGATAGTGGGTGGAGTGGGAAACAGTATTGATAGGGATCAGGGCTACAGCATTGAGTGTTGTTGTTGTTGTTGTGGTCTTCAGTCCTGAGACTGGTTTGATGCAGCTCTCCATGTTACTCTATCCTGTGCAAGCTTCTTCATCTCCCAGTACCTACTGCAGCCTACATCCTATCTGAATCTGCTTAGTGTATTCATCTCTTGGTCTCCCCCTACGATTTTTACCCTCCACGCTGCCCTCCAATACTAAATGTCCTACCAACCTATCCCTTCTTCCAGTCAAGTTGTGCCACAAATTCCTCTTCTCCCCAATTCTATTGAATACGTCCTCATTAGTTATGTGAGCTACCCATCTAATCTTCAGCATTCTTCTGTAGCACCACATTTCGAAAGCATCTATTCTCTTTTTGTCTAAACTATTTATCGTCCACGCTTCACTTCCATGCATGGCTACACTCCATACAAATGCTTTCAGAAACGACTTCCTGACACTTAAAGCAATACTCGATGTTAACAAATTTGTCTTCTTCAGAAACGCTTTCCTTGCCATTGCCAGCCTACATTTTATATCTTCTCTACTCCGACCATCATCAGTTATTTTGCTCCCCAAATAGCAAAATTCTTTATAACTTTAAGTGTTCCATTTCCTAATCTAATTCCATCAGCATCAGTCGGCTTAATTCGACTACATTCCATCATCCTTGTTTTGCTTTTGTTCATGTTCGTCTTATACCCTCCTTTCAAGACACTGTCCATTCCGTTCAAATTCTCTTCCAAGTCCTTTGCTGTCTCTGACAGAATTACAATGTCATCGGCGAACCTCAAAGTTTTTATTTCTTCTCCTTGGATTTTAATACCTGCTCCGAACTTTTCTTTTGTTTCCTTTACTGCTTGCTCAATATACAGATTGAATTGCATCGAGGAGAGACTACAACCCTGCCTCACTCCCTTCCCAACCACTGCTTCCCTTTCATGTCCCTCGACTCTTATAACTGCCATCAGGTTTCTGTACAAACTGTAAATAGCCTTTCGCTCCCAGTATTTTACTCCTGCCACCTTCAGAATTTGAAAGAGAGTATTCCAGTCAACATTGTCAAAAGATTTCTCTAAGTCTACAAATGCTAGAAACATAAGTTTGCCTATCCTTGATCTTTCTTCTAAGATACGTCATAGGGTCAGTATTGCCTCACGTGTTCCATCATTTCTACGGAATCCAAACAGATCTTCCCCGAGGTCGGCTTCTAACAGTTTTTCCATTCGTCTGTAAAGAATTCGCGTTAGTATTTTGCGGCTGTGACTTGTTAAACTGATAGTTCGGTAATTTTAACATCTGTCAACACGTGGAATTTCGCCTGTCTCATACATCTTGCTCACCAGATGGTAGAGTTTTGTCAGGACTGGCTCTCACAAGGCTGTCAGTAGTTCTAATGGAATGTTGTCTACTCCCGGGGCCTTGTTTCGACTTAGGTTTTTCAGTGCTCTGTCAAACTCTTCACGCAGTATCATATTTTCCATTTCATCTTCATCTACATCCTCTTCCATTTCCATAATATTGTCCTCAAGAACATCGACCCTGTATAGACCCTCTATATACTCCTTCTACCTTTCTGCTTTCCCTTCTTTGCTTAGAACTGGGATTCCATCTGAGCTCTTGATATTCATACAAGTGGTTCTCTATTATCCAATGGTCTCTTTAATTTTTCTGTAGCCAGTATCTATCTTACGCCTCGTGAGATAAGCCTCTGCATCCTTACATTTGTCCTCTAGTCATCTCAGCTTAACCATTTTTCAGTTCCTGTCGATCTCATTTTTTAGACTTTTGTATTCCTTCTTGCCTGCTTCATTTACTGCATTTTTGTATTTTCCCCTTTCATCAATTAAATGCAATATTTCTTCTGTTACCCAAGTATTTCTACTAGCCCTCGTCGTTTTACCTACTTGATACTCTGCTGCCTTCACAATTTCATTCCTCAAAGCTACCCATTCTTCTTCTACTGTATTTCTTTCCTCCATTCCTGTCAATTGTTCCCTTATGCTCTCCCTGAAACTCTGTACAACCTCTGCTTTAGTCAGTTTATCCAGGTCCCATCTCCTTAAATTCCCACCTTTTTGCAGTTTCGTCAGTTTTAGTCTACAGGTCATAACCAATAGATTGTGGTCAGAGTCCACATCTGCTCTGGAATTGTCTTACAGTTTAAAACCTTGTTCCTAAATATCTGTCTTACCGTTACATAATGTATCTGAAGCCTTCTAGTATCTCCAGGGTTCTTCCATGTCTACAACCTTCTTTCATGATTCTTGAACCAAGTATTAACTATGATTAAGTTATGCTCTGTGCAAAATTCTACCAGGTGGCTTTCTTTTTCATTTCTTAGTCCCACTCCATATTCACCTACTACGTTTCCTTCGCTTCTTTTTCCTACTGTCGAATTCCAGTCACCCATGACTATTTTATTTTCGTGTCCCTTATCTACCTGAATAATTTCTTTTATCTCACCATATATTTCATCAATTTCTTCATCATCTGCAGTGCTAGTTGGGATATAAACTTGTACTAGTGTGGAAGGCGTGGGCTTTGTGTCTGTCTTGGCCCCAATAATGCGTTCACTATGCTGTTTGTAGTAGCTAACCCGCACTCCTATTTTTTTTATTCATTATTAAACCTACTCCTGCATTACCCCTATTTGATTTTGTATTTATAACCCTGTAATCACCTGACCAAATGTCTTGTTCCTCCTGCCACCGAACTTCACTAATTCCCACTATATCTAACTTAAACCTATCCATTTCCCTTTTTAAATTTTCTAACCTACCTGCCCCATTAAGGGATCTGACATTCCACGCTCCGATCCGTAGAACGCCAGTTTTCTTTCTCGTGATAATGACGTCCTTTTGAGTAGTCCCTGCCCGAAGATCCGAATGGGGGACTATTTTACCTCCAGAATATTTTACCCAATAGGACGCCATCGTCATTTAATCATACAGTAAAGCTGCATGAACTAGGGAAAAATGACTGCTGTAGTTTCCCCTTGCTTCAGTACCACAACAGGAAGGCCGTTTTGGTTAGTGTTACAGGGCTGGATCAGTCAATCATCCAGACTGTTGCCACTGGAACTACTGAAAAGGCTGTTGCCCCTTTTCAGGAACCACACGTTTGTCTGGCCTCCCAACAGATACCCCTTCGTTGTGGTTGCACCTACGGTACGGCTATCTATATTGTTGAGGCACGCAAGCCTCCCAACTAACGCCAAAGTCCATGGTTCATGGGGGGGGGGGGGTATTGAGTGTGACCTGGTGAAAATAGCCTCTGCAACGACCCATACCAATGTTGGGTTGGTGCCTGCTTTCGTGCAGAATGATCAGCCCCACTTGAACCGCTTTGTCAGGAGGGTAAATATGGAGCTGGATCAGTTTCGTAGGGTGGCCACTCTGTCAGACATTTGGTTGGCTTCTATCGAGGCTATTGATAGGGGGGATTTCACAAGGCATGGCCTACACCTCAATAGGAAAAGGAAGAGTAAACTTGCACGGTTGTTAGCGAAATACGTAAGGGGGGACTTCCATGAGTATGAATGTACATCTCTTTTAAATGAGGAGTTCAGGCATGCTGGTGGTAAAGAGGTCCAAAACTCACAAGATTCTCACAACAGGAAAGTAAATAATAACGTTAGCATATTTCACCAAAATGTTGGTGGATTAAAGAAGAAAGTAGATTCTCACAAAAGTAAAGTAAAAAATAATGTTACCTTTTTCACCAAAATATTCCGGGATTCCCCCTATGAAGCATGGACCTTGCCGTTGGTGGGGAGGCTTGCGTGCCTCAGCGATGCAGATGGCCGTACCGTAGGTGCAACCACAACGGAGGCGTATCTGTTGAGAGGCCAGACAAACATGTGGTTCCTGAAGAGGGGCAGCAGCCTTTTCAGTAGTTGCAGGGGCAACAGTTTGGATGATTGACTGATCTGGCCTTCTAACACTAACCAAAACGGCCTTGCTGTGCTGGTACTGCAAATGGCTGAAAGCAAGGGGAAACTACGACCGTAATTTTTCCCGAGGGCATGCAGCTTTACTGTATGATTAAATGATGATGGCGTACTCTTGGGTAAAATATTCCGGAGGTAAAATAGTCCCCCATTCGGATCTCCGGGCGGGGACTTCTCAGGAGGACGTAGTTATCAGGAGAAAGAAAACTGGCGTTCTACGGATCGGAGCGTGGAATGTCAGATCCCTTAATCGGGCAGGTAGGTTAGAAAATTTAAAAAGGGAAATGGATATGTTAAAGTTAGATATAGTGGGAATTAGTGAAGTTCGGTGGCAGGAGGAACAAGACATTTGGTCAGGTGATTACAGGGTTATAAATACAAAATCAAATAGGGGTAATGCAGGAGTAGGTTTAATAATGAATAAAAAAAATAGGAGTGCGGGTTAGCTACTACAAACAGCATAGTGAACGCATTATTGTGGCCAAGATAGACACAAAGCCCATGCCTACTACAGTAGTACAAGTTTATATGCCAACTAGCTCTGCAGATAATGAAGAAATTGATGAAATGTATGACGAGATAAAAGAAATTATTCAGGTAGTGAAGGGAGACGAAAATTTAATAGTCATGGGTGACTGGAATTCGTCAGTAGGAAAAGGGAGAGAAAGAAACATAGTAGGTGAATATGGATTGGGGGGAAGAAATGAAAGAGGAAGCCGCCTTGTAGAATTTTGCACAGAGCATAACTTAATCATAGCTTACACTTGGTTCAAGAATCATAAAAGAAGGTTGTATACCTGGAAGAATCCTGGAGATACTAAAAGGTATCAGATAGATTATATAATGGTAAGACAGAGATTTAGGAACCAGGTTTTAAATTGTAAGACATTTCCAGGGGCAGATGTGGATTCTGACTACAATATATTGGTTATGAACTGCAGATTAAAACTGAAGAAACTGCAAAAAGGTGGGAATTTAAGGAGATGGGACCTGGATAAACTGAAAGAACCAGAGGTTGTAGAGAGTTTCAGGGAGAGCATAAGAGAACAATTGACAGGAATGGGGGAAAGAAATACAGTAGAAGAAGAATGGGTAGCTTTGAGGGATGAAGTAGTGAAGGCAGCAGAGGATCAAGTAGGTAAAAAGACGAGGGCTAATAGAAATCCTTGGGTAACAGAAGAAATATTGAATTTAATTGATGAAAGGAGAAAATATAAAAATGCAGTAAGTGAAGCAGGCAAAAAGGAATACAAACGTCTCAAAAATGAGATCGACAGGAAGTGCAAAATGGCTAAGCAGGGATGGCTAGAGGACAAATGTAAGGATGTAGAGGCTTGTCTCACTAGGGGTAAGATAGATACTGCCTACAGGAAAATTAAAGAGACCTTTGGAGAGAAGAGAACCACTTGTATGAATATCAAGAGCTCAGATGGCAACCCAGTTCTAAGCAAAGAAGGGAAGGCAGAAAGGTGGAAGGAGTATATAGAGGGTTTATACAAGGGCGATGTACTTGAGGACAATATTATGGAAATGGAAGAGGATGTAGATGAAGATGAAATGGGAGATAAGATACTGCGTGAAGAGTTTGACAGGGCACTGAAAGACCTGAGTGGAAACAAGGCCCCGGGAGTAGACAACATTCCATTAGAACTACTGATGGCCTTGAGAGAGCCAGTCATGACAAAACTATACCATCTGGTGAGCAAGATGTATGAGACAGGCGAAATAGCCACAGACTTCAAGAAGAATATAATAATTCCAATCCCAAAGAAAGCAGGTGCTGACAGCTGTGAAAATTACCGAACTATCAGTTTAATAAGTCACCGCTGCAAAATACTAACGCGAATTCTTTACAGACGAATGGAAAAACTAGTAGAAGCGGACCTCGGGGAAGATCAGTTTGGATTCTGTAGAAATGTTGGAACACGTGAGGCAATACTAACCTTACGACTTATCTTAGAAGAAAGATTAAGAAAAGGCAAACCTACGTTTCAAGCATTTGTAGACTTAGAGAAAGCTTTTGACAACGTTAACTGGAATACTCTCTTTCAAATTCTGAAGGTGGCAGGGGTAAAATACAGGGAGCGAAAGGCTATTTACAATTTGTACAGAATCCAGATGGCAGTTATAAGATTCGAGGGGCATGAAAGGGAAGCAGTGGTTGGGAAAGGAGTGAGACAGGGTTGTAGCCTCTCCCCGGTGTTATTCAATCTGTATATTGAGCAAGTAGTAAAGGAAACAAAAGAAAAATTCGAAGTAGGTATTAAAATCCATGTAGAAGGAATAAAAACTTTGAGGTTCGCCGATGACATTGTAATTCTGTCAGAGACAGCAAAGGACTTGGAAGAGCAGTTGAACGGAATCGACAGCGTCTTGAAAGGAGGATATAAGATGAACATCAACAAAAGCAAAACGAGGATAAAGGAATGTAGTCAAATTAAATCGGGTGATGCTGAGGGGATTAGATTAGGAAATGAGACACTTAAAGTAGTAAAGGAGTTTTGCTATTTAGGGAGTAAAATAACTGATGATGGCCGAAGTAGAGAGGATATAAAATGTAGACTGGCAATGGCAAGGAAATCGTTTCTGAAGAAGAGAAATTTGTTAACATCGAGTATAGATTTAAGTGTCAGGAAGTCGTTTCTGAAAGTATTTGTATGGAAGTGAAACATGGACGATAACCAGTTTGGACAAGAAGAGAATAGAAGCTTTCGAAATGTGGTGCTACAGAAGAATGCTGAAGATTAGATGGGTAGCTCACATAACTAATGAGGAGGTACTGAATAGGATTGGGGAGAAGATGGGTTTGTGGCACAACTTGACCAGAAGAAGGGATCGGTTGGTAGGACATGTTTTGAGGCATCAAGGGATCACAAATTTAGCATTAGAGGGCAGCGTGGAGGGTAAAAATCAGAGAGGGAGACCAAGAGATCAATACACTAAGCAGATTCAGATGGATGTAGGTTGGAGTAGATACTGGGAGATGAAGAAGTTTGCACAGGACAGAGTAGCATGGAGAGCTGCATCAAACCAGTCTCAGGACTGAAGACCACAACAACATTCCGGTATTGAAGAATAATGTAGATGTGCTCCTGGTTTGTTTAGATGACATTGAATCTGATACTGTAATAGATATACTGTGCCTGTCAGAGCATCACATTGTGTCTGATATGGAAAAGGTAAATATCAGTGGTTATAAACTAGCTGCACATATGAGTAGAGAGAATAAGGTACTAGGAGGAGTTGCCATATATGTCAAAAGTTATCACTGTGTAAAAAGCTTAGATACGAAAAAGTTTTGTCTAGAGCAACATATAGAAGCATGTGCCTGTCAACTTAAAGTGAAGGAGGGCTCTTTTATAATTATAACAGTATATAGGTCCCCTTCAGGAAACTTTCATTTATTCCTGCAAAACTTGGATGCCTTGTTGTGCTATCTGTCAGATAGGGTAAAGCAAATTATTATTTGTGGGGACTTCAATGTTAATTAACTGAATTAGTGTAATAGGAAGAATGACCTGGAAGTCTTGCTTGGTTCTTTCAGTTTGACATCTATTAATTTTCCAACACTCTTATAGACCAAGATAAGCTTAAAAACATAAATTCTTGTCCTGCTGATAATGGCCTTTCTGATCATGGTGCTCAGCTAGTTACAGTATATGACATAGCTCTATTCAGTAATTCGAAACTAACCTCCAAAATTGTGTGTTGAATTAATGACTCACCAATTAGAAATTTCAGGGAAAATCTTCAGCAGTTAGACTGGGATGAGGTGTACAATGAACACGATGCTAATATAAAATATAACTTATTTCATGATACACTAGTAAGAGAATTTGTAAACTGTTCCCCCAAGAAAGTAGTTAAATCTAATTATAAGAAACCATGCAAAAAACCTTGGCTTACTAAAGGAATAAAAATATCTTGTAACCACAAAACGGAACTGTATCTAACAACAATAATGAGTAATGACCCAGAGGCAGTCAAATATTATAAAAACTACTGTGCTACCATAAGAAAGATTATTAAAAAGACCAGAAGCATGTGGATCACGTCTGAGATTAATACCTCTGATAACAAAATCAAAACAATTTGGAATATTATTACAAGGGAGACAGGGCAACCAAGAGTACAGGATGACAGCATCACCACCAAAGCAAATGGAAACTTGATAAACAACAAGCCGGAAATCGAAAACATTTTGAATAATCATTTTTTAAATGTTGTAGAGAAAATAGGATCTAAATGTTCATTAGAAGAAGTAAGTCAGTTAATGGAAGAGGCCTTACCCACACCATTTGATACAACTGAAATTCCACCCACCTCTCCTTCTGAAATTAGGAAGATAATAAACTCTCTCAAGAATAAAAGCTCACATGGAATTGATGGCATTTCCAGCAGGATAATAAAAGCTTGTTCCCAAGTTATAAGTGGGATTCTTAGGAACATATGTAATAGCTCTCTGAAGCAGAGTATTTTCCCAGATATGCTGAAGTATGCCATTGTTAAACCAATGCATAAAAAAGGGGATACATCTGATGTCAACAACTACCGCCCATTCTCTCTTCTGACTGCCTTATCCAAAATTCTTGAAAAACTATTGAATTGTACAGTAGCTTCACACCTTTGTAAAAATAAAGTTTTAACAAAATGTCAGTTTGGTTTCCGGAAAGGTTTTTCAACGGAAAATGCTATATATACTTTCACTAATGAAATATTAAATGCTCTGAGCAACCGGAAGTCAGCCATTGGGATCTTTTGTGATCTCTCAAAGGCTTTTGATTGTGTAAATCATGGAATACTTCTAGATAAGCTCAAGTGTTGTGGTATGAATGGGACAGCGCCCAAATGGTTTAAATCATACCTAACACGAAGAGTACAGAAAATTTAAATAAGCAGTTCACATAATATGCAAAAAACTAGTGATTTCTCAAACTGGGGAACAACCAAGAAAGTGGTGCCGCCAGATTCGGTCTTGGGTTCTCTGCTGTTCTTAATATATATTAATGACTTGCCATTCTATATTCACGAAGATGCAAAGCTGGTACTGTTTGCCGATGATACAAGTATAGCTATCACACCCAACAGACTAGAATTAACTGATGAAATTGTAAACGATGTTTTTCAGAAAATCATTAAGTGGTTTAACAAAACAGAGTATATAGAGTTCCACACAGTAAATGGAATGACACCATTAATAAATATAGACTTCGATCAGAAATCGGTAGCTAAGGTAGATTATTCAAAATTTCTAGGTGTATGCATTGATGAGGGGTTGAACTGGAAAAAACAAACTAAAGATCTGCTGAAACGTTTGAGTTCAGCTACTTATGCTATCAGGGTCATTGCAAATTTTGGCGATTTACATCTCAGTAAATTAGCTTACCACACCTATTTTCATTCTCTGCCTTCTTATGGCATCATATTCTGGGGTAACTCATCATTGAGTAAAATAGTGTTCATGCCACAAAAGTGTGTAATCAGAATAATTGCTAGAGCTCATCCAAGATCATCCCGCACACACTTATTTAAAGAGCTAGGGATCTTCACTGTAGCCTCAAAATATACATATTCACTTAAGAAATTAGTTATTAACAATCCGAACGAATTCAAAAGTAATAGCAGTGTACATGGCTACAACACTAGGAGAAAGGATGAGCTTCACTACTCAAGGTTAAATCTAACTTTGGCTCAGAAGGGGGTAAATTATGCTGCCACAAAGTCTTTGCTCACATACCTAATAGCATCAAAAGTCTGACAGATAGCCATACAGCATTTAAAAGGGAATTAAATTAATTCCTGAATGGCAACTCCTTCTACTCATAAGATGAATTTTTGGATATAGTAAGTGGGTAATTTCCCCACCCCCACCCAAAAAAATTAAGTGTCATGTAATATTTTGTGTACTGTAATATCTTCTATAGACAACTTTTATTAACCTGACATGTTCCACATCATCACAAAGTGTCGTATTCATGATCTATGGAACAAGTACTAATCTAATCTAATCTAATCTCGTATCACCTTTCCTAAAGAGGGATTTAACAACAGCATATTCCACTTTCTCTCAAAAAATGCCTTGAGTTAGTGATGCATTTCGTATTTCAGATTGGATGGGGTTACTACATGGAATCAAATTTTTAGTAACCTATTGGTAACACCATCAAAACCAGATGTGCTTATATTTTTGAGAGAATTTATAATTTTCTTAATTTCAGAAGGAGAAGTTGCTGATACAATCATGTGATTGAATTTTATGAAAGTTGCATTTTCAACATACTGCTGTGATTTTGCTCTTACACTGTTTGTCTCTATGCTTCTACTAGATTTAAGAAATGAGTATTGAAGGCATTTCCTAAATGTGACTCGTTATTTATAGTCCTTCCATTCAGTTCAGTAGCGCTTTTGTGTTGTTCTGTGGCTGGTTGTCCTGTCTCTCGTTTCACTACATTTCATATAGCCCTAAGTCTGTTGTCATAAATACTGATTTATGACATTATGTGCATATGCTTTGATATTTAATAAACTTTCTTGGTAATTTTGGGTAGTTCTTGTAGTGTGCAACTACTGCAAGACTCCTACTTGTTCTTGCCAAAAATTACATTTCCCTTTTCCTTTCACAAGATACTTTAATCCCTCTAGTGATCTGTGGTTCTTTTACATGGCTGTTTAGTGTCTTTCTGGTTAGCTTATGCAGAAAGCTATTTGAAATAATGATACAAATTTATCATGGAATTGTATGTGAGTATTTAGCTCATTATAAATTACATTCCACATCACCTCCATAAACTATTCTTAAAAACATTTATCCTGGAGTCATTAACTGTTCTAACTGATTTCCACTGAGGAGTATCTATACTGTATGGCACTGTGTTAGTTATCCTAACTAACTGTGCTTCTTGATCAGAGAGAGCATCTGTTACTGGCTAAACAGTTATTTTCTCACTTTGAACTTCATCAAAGAAAGCATCATCCATTATCCTACTGTCTTTATCCACCTGTGTTGGAAAGTTAATTACTGAGACCAATTTTTAGAATCCAAATTTTTCAGATCATTGTTCCTATCCAAATCCTTTGGAAAATCTACATTGAAGTGACCATAGACTATTAGCGGCTTCCTGCTCTCTGACAGATAGCACAGTTAGGACTCGAGATTTCTCATAAATATTTCAAAATTTCCTAGTGATGATCTATATACAGTTACAATTAAAAGTGAACTATTTTTCAGCATTACTTCACAAGCACACACTATGTGCTGATTACTAGAAAATCTACTTGTCTCACTACTTTTGAACTTGTGTTCTGTCTTAACGTATGGAACAACTCCTAATCTTCCTATGTTATTTCTGCGTGAATAAGCTGTGGTAGTGTAATCGTTTATATATAACTTATCTAATCCTGTGTTTCTGTGGTTCTCAGAAAGCACAGGATGTTTTTCATTTCAGAACACTTTAAATTTTCCAAGTAGACAAGGGGCTCTTCTATCTTATTACTCAGTCCTCTAATATTTTGTTGAAATAAGCTAACCTTACTTTTCTGTGCGTTGTTAAGAATTTTGTGGAGTTGTTCTGTTATTTTCTCTTCTTTGAAAACAGTGTGCCTGAATCCTGAGGCCCCCCTCTGACACCATCAACCACAGGGATCTTGCTCTGCGTGATGCTGCCCCTCCCCCATTATTACGTACAAGAAGCTCAGCCAACCTATCTTTCCCTCTTCTGTTTAGGTGCAGGCCATCTCTAGCATATTCCTATCTCCAAATTGTAGCAACACTCACTGCACTCATAGGAGATTTCGTTCCAGTCAGCAGCAGAATGCTCAACTCAGCCTTCACTTGGCTCACAGCAGTGTTTACCCAGGACTGCTCATGGCGCTGCAGGACCTCCACGGGACTCACATTTGTGTGTGTAGTTCCTACTCCTATTTTATCCAGGTCATCCCTAATGTTGTAATTACTGTTCTTAGCTATGCTGATCCCTGCTTCACCAACTGTAATAACCCAGTCCTCTTTGCCAAAATCTTTGCACAAGTGTCCTATGTCCTCCGCCACCTGGGTAAGACTAGCACTTAGCTTCACAACACGTGTGACCCGATGCTCTGTCCTTAATTTGTCGTGCACCATCTGGTCTACACCCCCATTCCTACTCTCTTTCAGTACCGGCCTACATTTAGTTTCTTTGGTAGAAGTCTGCTGCACCCTAGTGTGACCTACAGCTACAGCTCAATGAGGCTCCAGCCCCCCCCCCCCTCTCCGAATTCGGGTAGCAAGTCAAGTTTATTCGATAGTATTAATCAGATTTAGATGAAGTTGGAGAGCAGTTTTCCTTTCGCCTAGTGCATCTCATCCGAATCTTTTTACCCCTTCAACCCATCTAGTTAAAATTTCGCGTGATCGAATTCATCCTGGAAGCTCAAATCTTTGTCTCTCCTGCTCAGCGATTCTCTTGTCTTTTTTGCAAAACCTACAGTTCCACGGGAGAACCTCGTTGAGTTCGTTATCCAGTTCCCCAAACAGACACTGCATGAAGCAATTCAGTGATGATGAAAACCTACAAATGCTTTCTTATTTCTGCGATATGACTACAAGAAAAAAAAACAAGATATATTTCTGCAAAGTATGATTGAGGAAACAGTGCACCAAAAACATTCACGCCCAGAAACCGATGTGGAGATTTCAAGTGTGCAAACGAGCTATAATGTGACTGTGTGACGTTTCTGCAAAGAGACTTCGTCGATTACCTGGTCTCTTGCTTCAATCTACGAATGATTTCAGAAGAAAGACTGTCGAAAGTCACGCAGTGCCTGGGGAAACCTGTAAACTTGTGAAAGATATCATGGAGTCCTTTCCAGTGAAAGAATCCCACTATGGTAGCTTACGTATGAAATATCCTGATGCTAAACAAAAAGTCACAACAATGTACGAACTATTTTTGTCACGACATCCAGATGTAATGCCCTTTACAACAAGTGTTTCAAACTGAGCTACCGAAGCACGACTCACGCCCCGTCCTCACAGCTTTACTTCCGCCAGTACCTCGTCTCAGTTGGTAGAGCACTTGCCCGCGAAAGTCAAAGGTCCCGAGTTCGAGTCTCGGCCCGGCACACAGTTTTAATCTCCCAGGAAGTTTCATTATAAATGATGTTGAACAAAATATTTGCTTGGTGAGCACAAGGGCCTTAGGTGTTGTAGTACTGTCTCCTGTAAGTTTTCTTAACTACAGCTTCCTCTCCTATCTTTGAACCTATCAATGTTTTCTACTACTGTCAACGCTATCTTTTCTCATTGAAAACACCAATCATAAAGCTACACATATTTACCTGGAAAATGTTTAGACGCAAAATACTGTGTATTGATTTAACACTACGTAATTTGCCTACTGTGAAACAAACTTCTAATCTACGCTCTGAACCGTGACATGTGCCATACTCAAGAATTATTCTTTTGCGAAAGGAAAGGTTGGACAATCTTCCACTAGATGATAAAGTAGATTTGTCATGTTGAAATGTTAAGAAACTGTCTTTAAATTGGTGATGATGAAATGAATGTGTTAATGATAATCTTTATGAACTTAAATTGGTTTTCACCTCGCAATATCACCATTAAAAGTCTCAGATATTGCTGTTTGAGCCATGTTACTGGCTAGTGGCACCAAACAAAAAGTCTCAGAAATGCTATGTCCGCAAATTTTCTTTTTCAGTCTTTACTGATCGGTTTTGCTGGTCCGTAGCAGAAGAAACCCTCACAGCCTCACAATTATTCTTTGACCACGTATTCTAGTTCATGACAGTACTCTTAAGCAGTATCAGAACAGAGCTCTGAGTAAGAGTTCATCATTTATAGATCAGCCTCAAAACAGGTCACAGCACACAACACACTGCAAACCATGTCCTTGTATATACATTTACGCATTTGAAGGGATTCTCACTGTTTAGAGAGATTCGAGCGCGCAAGGACGTTTTCAGACAGTCGTTCTTCCCGCGAACCATACGCGACTGGAACAGAAAAGGGAGGTAATGACAGTGGCACGTAAAGTGCCCTCCGCCACACACCGTTGGGTGGCTTGCGGGGTATAAATGTAGATGTAGTATTACAGTTTCTATCTCAGTTGTGAAAACTTTAATTTTTAGCTAAATACATTTCTTTTCTCAAGTGTATTGGTACATAATAATGAATAAACATTTTGAATATTTTAGAAATTTTTAGACTCATGTAACTAGTTATTAAGTTTGTCTTCACTACTACACTTTTGGTGTGCTATTAATGAAACGCTGTCTCTTTAACATTTATCTGAATACAGTGTTTTAATATTTTCATGGCAATGTTTTCTCTTATTTGACTAATAAACAATTAATCAGTGTAAAACATGTTCCAACAAAAGACATTTGCTTTACTTCATTAGAAATAGGAAGTACATATTTGTCTCATTATGTATAACATAACAATCTGTCACTGCAATACTGTTGTAAATGAGACACATTCATCTAATTTTCTCAGTAAAATATATATTATACTAGAAAATCACAGAAATAATCAGATACTGATGTGAGGAAAAAAGTATGAGGAACCTCTGTTTGGTATAAAAATATGAGGGTCACTCCAAAAGAAATGCACACTATTTTTGTAAAAATAGTTTTCATTCTTCATGTGTAAAAGTTTTACAGTGTGTAGACACGTCCTTTCCGCTTGTTTTCAAACTTTGTTCAACCTGTTCCCGTGAGTGGCGCCGTCACAGCATGTCTTCAAGATGGCTGCTACACTTGACGTTCGTCAGAAGCAACGTGCTGTCAGAGAATTCCAGTGCTGTGAAAAAGAGACAGTGGGAATCATCCACAACAGGTTGAAAAAGGTGTATGGAGATGCTGCTGTCGAACGCAGTACAGTTAGTCGATGGGCAAGCAGCTTACGTGATGAAAGCAGGCACGCCAATATTGAGGATTGTCCTCGCAGCGGCAGGCCTCGTACTGCGCGCACTCCAGACAATGTGCAGAGAGTTAACGAATTGGTGACTGCTGACAGACGCATCACAGCGTTCGAATTGTCACGCTACGTTGGGATATGGGAAGGAAGTGTTTGCAGAATACTGGAAGCTGGGTTCCCAGGATGTTGACAGTGGCTCACAAAGAAACAAGAAAAACGGTATGCAGCGAACTTTCGGAACAGTACGAGAATGGTGGAGATGAATTTCTTGGAAGAATTGTGACAGGTGATGAAACATGGCTCCATCATTTTTCACCAGAGATGAAGGGGCAATCAATGGAGTGGCATTATGCAAATTCATCCAAGGACAAAAAATTCGAAACCACACGTTCTGCTGGAAAAGTTATGGCTACAGTGTTTTTCGATTCCGAAGGACTCTTGCTTGTGGACATCATGCCAAGTGGAACCACCATAAATTCTGATGCATATGTGATGACACTGAAGAAACTTCAAGCACGACTGAGTCGTGTTTGACCACATCGACAAAAGCAGGATGTTTTGCTGTTGCACGACAATGCACAGCCACATGTCAGTCAAGAAGCCATGGAAGCGATCACAAAACTCGGATGGACAACAATGAAACACCCGCCTTACAGTCCTGACCTGGCTCCATGTGACTATCATCTCTTTGGGAAACTGAAAGACTCTCTTCGTAGAACAAGGTTTGAAGATGATGACTCCCTTGTGCACACTGCCAAACAGTGGTTCCAACAGGCTGGTCCAGAATTTTACTGTGCTGGTATGCAGGCGCTGGTTCCAAGATGGCGTAAGGCAGTTGAGAGGGATGGAAATCATGTGAAGAAATGAAAATATTGTTCCTAAAGGATGTATCTACAGACTGTAAAATTTTCAGACATGTGGAATAAAAGATGGATTTAAAAAAAAAATAGTGTGCATTTCTTTTGGAGTGACCCTCGTAGCAATTTTTTCAGTCAGCAGAGGGGTCATTCTCCATGATAATAATCTTGTAACTAAATAAACCTGTGTGTAGAGAATCTGAGAGAACGGAAAGAAAAAGAAAGTAGTATTTTTCAAACCTGTGTACACTGGAGAGTAAAGTGAGACTAAAGCTCTGAGGGAGACTTTGAAACGTCTCTGTCGGATTCCTCTCATGTTAATTTCTTAAATCTGTTGTCATTTACGGCATAAATTCCTCTTCTAAATTTACTGTGGTGTTTCTGACTATCTGGGAAGAGACTGAGTAGTGAAACGTGTTACTTTTACACATAAACAAGAACGATCTGTCACACTACTACACTTTAAAACACAGTTTATATGTAATTCATGTCACACAGTCTCATACGGAACCTACATCCGCTTTCTTTTATATACTGTATATGATAAGATACTGTCATCCCCCTTCCCTTCTGTGTGAGAGGATGAATGAGCAAATGTATTTCTAGTTGCATGCTGGATGGTAGCAGACAGGCCTGTCTGCTAGAGAACAGTAGGACCAACGTCGGAACAGGTAGCTACGCTTTCTAAAAGCAGAGAGGTTTTTATGCTTAGTATGGTCCTGTCCGTCCCTTGCCATGTTGGTATAGGAAGCTGCCTCTCTGGTCACTTCCGTTTGTATTTGTGAGGCACCCCTCAGGTAGGAGACCAGGTCAGTCTGTCCGTGGCGAGCGTCTGAAGTGGTAAGATCTCCGGCTAAGCGCGTGTCTGCTAAGTCCGTAGGACAATGGATTTGTTAAGTTCAGCCTAACTGAAAATTTAATCACTTTTATTTCAGGTTTAGCTCTAAAATATCTAATGTTATCTTAAATTGCAACGCACTGTGATTCGAGTGTACAGTTCAGAATATTCCAGTAGTTGCTTTGTCACTACTTTGTGAGTAAAGTGGAACCACGTGTTGATAAGTAACTCTAACTAGCATCATCAATCTTCAATGCGAATGTGCGTGAGATTAGAACGTCTCGTCTTGACAATATATTTCCATATAGCAACTTTTCTTTATGTTCAACCCACGTGGGGTGTCCTTTGTGAGACCAGTACCACGTGCTTATACAATTGTTTGACCCATCAGGTTAATAGTAAGACGATAATAACCAGTTCGAGGTTTTTCTTTTGTAAATTGCTTCTCGATCTAATTTATTTTAACTATCAAAATTATTGTGGAGTTACACTCTTTGTGTAAACCAAGTTGACCACGTAAAGCATGTGGTGTAATCATCAAAGTAGCCCTCAGTTATTCTTTTCAGGAAGATTTCACAGAGAATTAGTATGAATTTAGTATACCAGTGTGTGGTAATTACATGATGGACAGGATTGTGCTATGAATGTAACTTCTTTGGGTGAACATTGAATCAGTTGGTTGTGGTTAATTTCCTCTTGCATATGTTTCAACGTTCTTCGTGTGTTATTTTATGAAAGCAGTGTTGTATGCAGTCCCCCAATCTTGGCTCCATATTTGATGTGTTCCGTAAGATTACAATCTCACATTTTCACAATCCTAAATAAGGCACCAGCTTAGTTACGACTCAAGTTTAATATGCTGATATTTCAATGATCAATGTTAAAATAAATTTCCAAATATAAACTGATTTATTTCTTTTTATTTAAATTCTCTTATATATATATATATATATATATATATATATATATATATATATATACATATACATATATATATATATATATATATATATATATATATATATATATATATATATATATATATCACCGGTTGTCGTATGACTATTAAAAGATTATAATTGACGTTAGTCTGGTTGGGAATTTGGTAAGCTAGACTGGATACCTGGTGAAACAGTTGCTCAGTAATGCAAGGTTAACTTCCCCAGACAGCTCACAGCTTTTAACCCGCTTTTATTCTCTATCAATACCGCTTTCATAGCAAATTAAAGTAACAACATTACACATGGCGACCCTGTTCTGTAATTCCGCTGGACTCTGGAATCTCTGAAACGTTAGATTGCGAGCATTGTATAATCTTAATTTTTTTCGCTACAGCGCTCAAACAAATTCTGCGTTGTTTCTGAGCAGACTTTCAAAACATTCACGGCGTTGTTGAGTGGCGTTGTGTTGTTTGTCTTGTTTTGTTTTCTATATTTGTTTGTTTTATATGTATGTGTTTTTTTTCTCGCTTGTAAATTGCACTGACTTCGATCAAAGATATAAATTTGTTTTGTGTGTGAAAAAGTGCGTACTAGGTTGGGTACCTTTCGTGTGACTGTCGTAATTTTTGGGGGATGCGTTTATTCTGATTAGTGTGTTGCATTCCGTGTATAAATTGAACTAATGCGGACACGTAACCAAGCTAAAAGTAGGTGGTCCAACAACTTAAGCAACATGGACCAAGGGGGTAATTTGATTTCGAATATTAACGCGTCGGACGATTCCGAAAATGCATTGGGGAATACTTCAGAGGAATTGCAAAACAGGACGAATGGGCTCACATCAGAGCCAGAAATTAATTTGCCTCCAACTAACCAAATTGATTTGGCAGAACTCATGAAAGCCTTATTGCAACAAAATAAAGAAAACGCAGAGAAATCTGAAAAATCGATCCGCGAGCTAGGCGAACAAATGACGCAGAAATCTGAAAAACCGATCCGAGAGCTAGGCGATCAAATGACGCAGAAATCAGAAAAATCGTTCCGAGAACAAAAAGAATCATCCGAAAAATCGATCCGAGAGTTAGGCGAACAAATGATGCAGAAATCTGAAAAATCGATCCGCGAGCTAGGCGAACAAATAGACGAAAAACTAATCCAGCAGACAAATAAAGTCGACAAGTCGATGCAGAGAGTGTCCGATGATATCTCACAAAGAATAAACAATCTGGCAAGTGAAATAAAAAGTGATATTATGAAATAATTAGGCCGCACATTTGAACAAATCGATGATCGTCTGCAAGCCTTAGAACAGGGCAAGCGGAGTCGCGATGTGGAATCGAAACAGCGCGAAGAACAGCTACTTAGGAATTTCCAAGCGCTGAGAGAAGAATGCCAAAGCGAACACCAGCAGGTACTTTCCAGGGTCCAGGAGGCGGAAACGCATTGTCCCGTGTCCGTTAGCAACACAGTAGCGGACAACGGTCAAGCGATTCACGCACTCGAACAGCAAGTAGAACAATTGAAGCAGACTGGGGCGGAGGACAAGAGACAAATACATGATAAGATTGCGGCATTAGTGGACACGATGAAGGTGACGGAAAGCGAGAACAATACTACACCGGTAGCGGTCGTAGAGACCGAAGAAGTGCGTTCGCTTCTTAGATTTCAGAAGGGACAGTTCGAAGTGAACAGGCGGCACAAAGCTGTAACAGGCGAATTACAAGAACGCGTGGCACATCTGGAAAACCGCATGGCGTGTGATTACGAACTCGCCAATAGCACTAAAAATAGCCGTACGAACAGTGCAGAGAGGGACTCAAGCCACGAGGGAGATTTTGACGACAGGGAAGAATGTATTTTGAGGGGCAGACATGAGAAAAATAGAAACATTCAAGGGCCTCGCCGTGAGGAAATGCGGGGATTTGATATCAAACATTTCCTTACGGTGAGAAAGTTTGAGATAGTTCGAAATTCGCAAAAAGGAATACATCCACAAGCATGGCTCGAGCAATTTGAGTTCTGCCTTCCCCCCGACTGGGTAAGTTCACATAAGATAGAATATATGTGTGGCTATTTGGAAGGCGAACCGGCGATTCGCATGAGGTCGGCAGCGCGTCACTGCAACTCCACTCGGGAGTTTCGACAAGCCTTTCTCTCCGCCTATTGGTCGGAAGCGGCACAAGATAGGGTCAAGCATAGCATAATTATGCTGCCAAATTTGAACCAGTGTGGTTTCGGCAGCCCAGCACGCCCATTCGACCACATGCTGCAGGCAAATCAATTTCTATACGATCGATACGGACCTGCGGAACTAATTAGGATATGCATCACGAAATTGCCGATGCACTTGCGCCACGTCATTCTTGCGGGACGATGGAAACGTTTAAGGCACTTCTCCAAGAGTTGGAATATAATACAGCAGAATGCCCGCCTAATCAGGCACAAAGTTATTACGGGGCTCAGCAGCGCGATCGCAGTCGTGGCCGTAGTACTAATCAACGGCGTGACTGGTCGTATCGACGCGAACTGAACAATATTCGGGACCGGCCGTATAGAAACTGGGGTAACAGTCGCGAACACAGGTGGAACAACGGAAATGATCGAGGACGTGGACAGGATCGTGAACGCTATAAGTACGGCAACCAGAATCGATACTACGATGAATACGGTGGGAATAGGACTGTAGGCGGAGCACCTCATGATGTTGAAATTCGGCCGGCTAACCCTAGACATAATCCAGCAAATGGAAATGAACAAAACTGGCAATGACAAACGATCAGCGCAGAAGGCGCCCAATCGGAACAAATGAGTGACATGGCAAATGAGTAGAAAGGACAGTGAGAAATAGAGAGGACGATGAGGAGAAAGAATTGATTAGTTTAAATTTGTGACGTATGCATTTTGAATAATATTTTGGTAAAAATAACGATAAAGATGTTTCTATGTGATTGATTGAAGTGATGTTTTTAAATTTTTTTTCTTTCCTTGTGCAATTAGGATTTAGGATGGTTCAAATGTAAAGATAAAAGGTTTCTTTGTGATCGAGTGAAATGCTGTTTATGGTTTTTTTGTGTAAATTGAAAAGAGTCGCTACTGAGGGAAGCAAGATCTGTGTTGAATTAATGCAAAACTCTGGGGAATATCCGATCTGTGGGTATTATGGGTCTGGCAAACCCAGGTCCCCAGCTGTTAGTAGCTGTGTTTCCGATTTTCTGCTTTCAGTGCTAGTATCTATCTATTATTATTCTATATCTGTCAGTATAAATCAGGATCTCTTACTATAGTATGCGTGCTGCATGAATATTTTAAGATAGGAGAACTCTGAGAAAGGAATGAGTAAGTTTGGAACCTTGAATACAGGATGCGATAATATGATTGTTTAACCAATGGCTTCCCAATATAGGCTAATATGTTAATATTGATGATATATGTCTTTTTTGTTCTTTATAGCTGAGTATGTAAAGTGCTGTCTGTGGATTTCGTCAGTATATTGATTCCCTTCAAGGTGAAAGAAGAATTGTGGTTTGTGTAATTTATGTGGCCCTGAAATATTATTGTGGTAGTCAAATGAAGAGCAGTTTTTCAGCAAATGGAGAATGGAACAGAAATATGGATCCTTTCTGTAGTCTTGATTGATGTTGAGCCAAAGCCTGAAAAATTATTCTGCGTTAATACTTGTCCTAGAAAAGCGACGTTTATGTGTTTTGCTGATGCTGTGAGCATTACAGCTTACTGTTTTCGCTGGTGCGGGATGCACTGCAGCCTATATGATTTGTACTGTGGAAATTTCCCTCTTGAAAGTAGAGGAAGATTAAATAATTTTGATTATGGGACCGAAGGAAAGCTTGGTTTAAGGTAATAAGGGTGAAGCTAAACATTTGTCATTTAAACTACAGGAGGATTCGGATCTTTTGTATCTGTTGTAAGTTGAATATGTTAAGATGAAACTGTTTTACAGAATAGAGGAGACCACAATTTTGCCATTCATGAGAAATGAATCCAGAATAACCACCACAGGCGAAATAACTGATTTGGAAGCGAAAGGTAACTTAAAGAAGGAACGAAATGGGAAAGAAAATGTAGTATAAACTGTATAATGAAAATATTTTTACCCTGCTCAGAGTCATCTATGTGATTAATTCTTGTGATAACGTAATTTTAGATGAAATTTTCTTACTGTTTTATGTGTGAATATATGAGTATGATAAATGTATAATTGCGAGTCTCTTATCAGGTGTGTCAACTGGTATAAATGTTTTGACGTGCAAATAACCATTGTTCTTTCTACTATGTATGTTTAAGGAACGTTTCTCCATGTTTATCATGTGACAAGACGTATGCCGCGAGCGTCAAGAAGAGGACGAATTAGAACAATGTTGTAGTGGTATAAACACTGTGTTGAAGTAGCATTGAAGTAGCTTGTTGGATTAACTAGTAGTGGATTGAAGTAGAATTTTGAGTAATACATGTTTATGGGTAGTTAGTTTGTAGTATAGACAACAGGTGTGCATCTGTGTGTGTAAATAACATGTGAACCCTATGCTGCCCTGACCTATACTTGCACAAGGCATAATCCTATTCATTTTAGTGAATTAATAAGTAGCATTTGATTTATTAAAACGCAAGTGAACCACATTAGTGATGTGGATTTAGTTATTATATTGTAAGTTAATTTAATTTTTATTTTTATACTGTCAAGTCATTTCACTTTTATTTTTTTATATTGTCAAGTCATTTAACTTTTATTTTTATATTGTCAATTCATCTAACTTTTTTTATCTAAAAAAAATTAAGTCTCACTTTTGTTCTTAAAAATTGTGAAAGACAATACTAAGTGGTATTATGTATGACATTTTGTAATCACATAACTATGATGAACAATTCCTGTGAATGCAGTTGAGAACGTGAAACCGAACCGGCTAAACTCTTACGTGACAGTGGGAGCAGCCGAGGAGGAGGGCTAGTTGTAAACAGGCGGGTTTCCCAGCAGGACACACTGTCAACCAGGCCACTTCGGGAGCGCGGCCGACAACAAAAGAAGGGTACGGGACAAACACTTTCCCTTGCACCTGGAGCTAATGGCCGGCCGCACCAGTGCGACCCTCCGTGGAGGCGATGACCTGAGATGACCGAGCGGTCCACCGCGCGGAAATCCATCTGCTGGTAACGCACCACACGCACGCGACCGTGGAGAGACGGCCGCGGTGAAATGACAGAAGACAGGGGATAAACGGGCGTGGAGCCTTTTGACAGGTACTGTCCAGAGAAACTTGCAGACGTCAACGACGCCTATCGACATTTCCTGACGGATGCCTACTGTCAAGCGACAGTAAATCATGGTTCGATGTTCTCTGGTCGCTAAGGGTGGCACAAAGAAGAGCCACTAAGTGTCATCCTTGCCCAGGAATATCAAACCGGCGAGCCAATTGAGGATAACTCAAGAATGTAACGACACAAGGGGCGTGGAGCCTTTTGATACATACTGTCCAGAGAAACTGGCAGACTTCAACGACGCCTATCGACATTTCCTGGCGGATGCCCACTGTCAAGCGACAGTAAATCATAGTTTGATGTTCTCTGGTAGCTAAGGGTGGCACAAAGAAGAGCCATTAAGTGTCATCCTTGCCCAGGAATATCAACCTGGCGTGTCAAACGGGGATACCGCACGAATTTGACAACACAAACATGGAACCAAATCGAGATGTACGTGACACGGGCCACCAAGAGAAACTTCATGAGAGGGCAGAGACGGCGGGATTGCACGCAACAGATGGACAAAATTCCCTACTGACAGCTGCGGCGTCGAACCCCCCCCCCCTCCCCTCTTATATTGTGCCTCAGAACAGTGGAACTACTGAGTGTGCCAGTGAGCAGTGATTATACAGTTCTTAGTTCAATGAATATACGTGTATTTCAGTCAGAGAAACTTTGACTCGTGTGTTTTGCAGGGGTTCGATTAATTGGTGTTTATTAGACTGACTCTCGTATTTTGCAGGTGTTCTATTTATTGTTTTTTTTAGACTTTGACTCTTGTATTTTGCAGGTGTTTTATTGATTGGTGTTTTTTTTTAGATGTTGACTATTGTACTTTCAGAGCTGTTTTATTGATCAATGTTTGTTCTTGTGTGATGTATCAGATTTGTGATATTTTGTTTCGTAAATTCATTCCTGTTGCATTGCTTCGTTTATCAGTCAGATAACTATTCATTCTCATTGGACTGTGATCGATTAGCCTTTGCATGGGGCATATTTATAGTGAAAACCCCATAAGGGTAACAATCACATAATTATTGTAGTTTCAGTATAATGACACAGTGCTCATTGTTTGCTAACTAACTGAAATATAGTAGAGTGATTAAATTAGTGCCACAAAGTTATTTTAATTCTACAAATTGTTACTTTTATAAGATATAGATTTTTTTTGCGATAACCAATTTGTAAAACATGTTTTTTCTATTATCTTCCTTTTGCCTTTGGGGATTGTGCATTGCAATGTTCTGCTTTATAATACTGATATTATTTTCATGTTTTTTTAATTGTTGTGGCACCTTTGCTATTTTCATGAATTTGACTTGTTAATAAACAGTCATAAATTTTCCTGTGATCAGTTGGCTCTTGCAATGAGCAAATACTGGTGAACTCCATAAGGGTAGCAACCAGAAATTGTTTTCATATTAATGACACAGGGACCATTGTTTTTACTTGCTGACCGAATTAGATCTACACTATCTTTTAAATAGGTGGCACAGATTGTTTTTTCTCTTTGAAATTGGTAGATTCTAAAGATATGTTGAAATTATTGTGTTTTAGCAAGTAGCTGGTGACCTTTTGCCTTTTCTTTACATTTTTGGTTTAAGTTGGGTGGGAGAAGCCTGCTTGGGAATGTCCTAGCATGGCCAGAAAATTCCCTGAACAGTCTTTTCCCGGAGCGTTGGGGTTATGAAAGGTCTCAGTTAGATTCCTTTCATGTTAATTTCTTAAATCTGTTGTCATTTACGGCATAAATTCCTCTTCTAAATTTACTGTGGTGTTTCTATCTGGGAGGAGACTGAGTAGTCAAACGTGTTACTTTTACACATAAACAAGAACGATCTGTCACACTACTACACTTAAAAACACAATTTATATGTAATTCATGTCACACAGTCTCATACGGAACCTGCATCCGCTTTCTTTTATATACTGTATATGATAAGATACTGTCATCCCCCTTCCCTTCTGTGTGAGAGGATGAATGAGCAAATGTATTTCTAGTTGCATGCTGGATGGTAGCAGACAAGCCTGTCTGCTAGAGAACAGTAGGACCAACGTCGGAACAGGTAGCTACGCTTTCTAAAAGCAGAGAGGTTTTTATGCTTAGTATGGCCCTGTCCGTCCCTTGCCATGTTGGTATAGGAAGCTGCCTCTCTCGTCACTTCCGTTTGTATTTGTGAGGCACCCCTCAGGTAGGAGACCAGGTCAGTTTGTCCGTGGCGAGCGTCTGAAGTGGTAAGATCTCCGGCTAAGCGCGTGTCTGCTAAGTCCGTAGGACAATGGATTTCTTAAGTTCAGCCTAACTGAAAATTTAATCACCTTTATTTCAGGTTTAGCTCTAAAATATCTAATGTTATCTTAAATTGCAACGCAGTGTGATTCGAGTGTACAGTTCAGAATATTCCAGTAGTTGCTTTGTCGCTACTTTGTGAGTAAAGTGGAACCACGTGTTGATAAGTAACTCTAACTAGCATCATCAATCTTCAATGCGAATGTGCGTGAGATTAGAACGTCTCGTCTTGACAATATATTTCAATATAGCAACTTTTCTTTATGTTCAACCCACGTGGGGTGTCCTTTGTGAGACCAGTACCACGTGCTTATACAATTGTTTGACCCATCAGGTTAATAGTAAGACGATAGTAACCAGTTCGCGGTTTTTCTTTTGTAAATTGCTTCTCGATCTAATTTATTTTAATTATCAAAATTATTGTGGAGTTACACTCTTTGTGTAAACCAAGTTGACCACGTAAAGCATGTGGTGTAATCATCAAAATAGCCCTCAGCTATTCTTTTCGGGAAGATTTCACAGAGAATTAGTATGAATTTAGTATACCAGTGTGTGGTAATTACATGACGGACAGGATTGTGCTACAAACGTAACTTCTTTGGGTGAACATTGAATCGGTTGGTTGTGGTTAATTTCCTCTTGCATATGTTTCAACGTTCTTCGTGTGTTATTTTATGAAAGCAGTGTTGTATGCAGTCTCCCAATCTTGGCTCCATATTTGATGTGTTCTGTAAGATTACAATCTCACACTTTCACAATCCTAAATAAGGTACCAGCTTAGTTACTACTCAAGTTTAATATGCTGGTACTTCAATGATCAATGTTAAAATAAATTTCCAAATATAAACTGATTTATTTCTTTTTATTTAAATTCTCTTTTTTATATACATATCACCGGTTGTCGTATGACTGTTAAAAGATTATAATTGACGTTAGTCTGGTTGGGAATTTGGTAAGCTAGACTGGATACCTGGTGAAATAGTTGCTCAGTAATGCAAGGTTAACTTCCCCAGACAGCTCACAGCTTTTAACCCGCTTTTATTATCTATCATTACCGCTTTCATAGCAAATTAAAGTAACAACATTACAACTTGAATAAATTGTTAATAACTGGGTTTATTGTAACCATAAAAATTAATAAATGTAATACCGACCTCAATTTAAGATAGAGATGATGTACTGGATTATTATGGTGAAGAAATGTTGTCTGAGAAGTTTAATGATATTTTTGGTTTTTGTTGTACACATCTTTGTAAGATGAGATAATTTTTGATGAATAGTTAATAGTTTTATGGTGAAGAAAATGAAACTTACAGCCTGAAAAAACTCATTCTGCATTACAGTATAAAAACATAGTTATAGAAAAATAAGGAAGATCAGACTGAAAAATATTTTTTAATGATGAATTGAATTATAAAATAACAGATTCGAGGTGGAATAGTTATAAGTAGCCCACATACTGGCTGAATTTAAAAGGTAGACAGAAACTAGTATGTCTGATTAATAAAGCAAAACTCTTAAACCAATGCATCTATACTCATCATCATCATCATCATCATCATCATTTAAGACTGATTATGCCTTTCAGCGTTCAGTCTGGAGCATAGCCCGCCTTATACAGTTCCTCCATGATCCTCTATTCAGTGCTGACATTGGTGCCTCTTCTGATGTTAAACCTATTACTTCAAAATCATTCTTAACCGAATCCAGGAACGTTCTCCTTGGTCTGCCCCGACTCCTCCTACCCTCTACTGCTGAACCCATGAGTCTCTTGGGTAACCTTGCTTCTCCCATGCGTGTAACATGACCCCACCATCTAAGCCTGTTCGCCCTGACTGCTACATCTATAGAGTTCATTCCCAGTTTTTCTTTGATTTCCTCATTGTGGACACCCTCCTGCCATTGTTCCCATCTACTAGTACCTGCAATCATCCTAGCTACTTTCATATCCGTAACCTCAACCTTGTTGATAAGATAACCTGAATCCACCCAGCTTTCGCTCCCATACAACAAAGTTGGTCGAAAGATTGAACGGTGCACAGATAACTTAGTCTTGGTACTGACTTCCTTCTTGCAGAAGAGAGTAGATCGTAGCTGAGCGCTCACTGCATTAGCTTTGCTACACCTCGCTTCCAGTTCTTTCACTATGTTGCCATCCTGTGAGAATATGCATCCTAAGTACTTGAAACCGTCCACCTGTTCTAACTTTGTTCCTCCTATTTGGCACTCAATCCGTTTATATTTCTTTCCCACTGACATTACTTTCGTTTTGGAGATGCTAATCTTCATACCATAGTCCTTACATTTCTGATCTAGCTCTGAAATATTACTTTGCAAACTTTCAATCGAATCTGCCATCACAACTAAGTCATCCGCATATGCAAGACTGCTTATTTTGTGTTCACATATCTTAATGTCACCCAGCCAGTCTATTGTTTTCAACATATGATCCATAAATAATATGAACAACAGTGGAGACAGGTTGCAGCCTTGTCTTACCCCTGAAACTACTCTGAACCATGAACTCAATTTACCGTCAACTCTAACTGCTGCCTGACTATCCATGTAAAGACCTTTAATTGCTTGCAAAAGTTTGCCTCCTATTCCATAATCTTGTAGAACAGACAATAACTTCCTCCTAGGAACCCGGTCATATGCCTTTTCTAGATCTATAAAGCATACATACAATTCCCTGTTCCACTCATAACACTTCTCCATTATTTGCCGTAAGCTAAAGATCTGGTCCTGACAACCTCTAAGAGGCCTAAACCCACACTGATTTTCATCCAATTGGTCCTCAACTAATACTCGCACTTTCCTTTCAACAATACCTGCGAAGATTTTACCCACAACGCTGATTAAAGAGATACCTCTGTAGTTGTTACAATCTTTTCTGTTTCCATGTTTAAAGATTGGTGTGATTACTGCTTTTGTCCAGTCTGATGGAACCTGTCCCGACTCCCAGGCCATTTCAATTATCCTGTGTAGCCATTTAAGACCTGACATTCCACTGTATTTGATGAGTTCCGACTTAATTTCATCCACCCCAGCCGCTTTATTGCACTGCAATCTATTGACCATTTTTTCCACTTCCTCAAATGTGATCCTATTTCCATCATCATTCCTATCCCATTCTACCTCGAAATCTGAAACATTACTGATCGCATTTTCACCTACATAGAGCAACTCTTCAAAATATTCCCTCCATCTGCCCAAGGCATCCACAGGATTCACCAGCAGTTTTCCTGACCTGTCCAAAATACTTGTCTTTTCCTTCTTACCTCCCTTTCGAAGACTGCTAATTACACTCCAGAACGGTTTTCCAGCAGCTTGACCCATAGTCTCCAACCTGTTTCCAAAGTCTTCCCGATTTCTTCTTCGATGCTGCAATTATCTGTTTGGCTTTGTTTCTTTCTTCAACATAACTTTCTCTGTCTACCTGGGTTCTGGTATGTAGCCATTTTTGATGCGCCTTCTTCTTCCTTTTACAGGCTTCCTTGACTGTATCATTCCACCAAGCTGTTTGCTTCATCCTACTTTTACACACTACTGTTCCAAGACATTCTTTAGCCACTTCTATTACTGTGTCCCTGTACCTTGTCCATTCCTTTTCCAATGACTGTAATTGACTACATTCAACTAACTGGTACCTTTCTGAGATCGCTGTTATGTACTTGTGCCTGATTTCCTTATCCTGAAGTTTCTCCACTCTTATCCTCCTACATATGGACCTGACCTCCTGCACTTTCGGCCTCACAATCCCAATTTCACTGCAGATTAAATAATGATCAGTGTCATCAAAGAATCCCCTGAATACACGTGTGTCCCTCACAGCCTTCCTGAATTCCTGATCTGTTATTATATAGTCAATGACAGATCTGGTTCCCCTGCCTTCCCAAGTATACCGGTGAATGTTCTTATGTTTAAAAAAGGAGTTTGTGATTACTAAGCCCATACTGGCACAGAAATCCAAGAGTTGTTTCCCGTTTCTGTTGGCCTCCATATCCTCTCCAAATTTACCCATAACCTTTTCATACCCTTCTGTTCGATTTCCAATCCTGGCGTTAAAATCACCCATGAGCAGAACACTGTCCTTGTCCTTTACTCTAACAACTACATCACTGAGTGCCTCATAAAAACTATCCATCTTATCTTGCTCTGTCCCTTCACAATGCGAATATACTGACACAATCCTAATTTTCTTGCTAGACACTGTGAAATCTATCCACATCAGTCGTTCGTTTACATACCTTATTGCAACTACGCTGGGTTCCATTTCTTTCCTGATGTAAAGCCCTACACCCCATTGCGCTATTCCTGCTTTGACTCCTGACAGGTAGACCTTGTATTCTCCCACTTCCTCTTCTTTCTCACCCCTTACCCGAATGTCACTAACAGCTAAAACGTCCAGCCCCATCTTACTTGCAGCCTCTGCCAGCTCTACCTTCTTCCCAGAGTAGCCCCCATTGATATTAATAGCTCCCCATCTCATTACCATTTGTTTGCCAAGTCGTATCTTAGGAGTCCCTGGTTTGTCAGTTAGAGGTGGGACTCCGTCACCTCCAAAGGTCCGAGGCATTTTGCTCTGATTATTGCCAGCATCATGTTTAAAGTACCAGGGAAGCAGGTTTCTAGCCTTACTTGCTCTGAGTCCCATTGGGTTTTACCCCTAACGGCTGAGGGACTAACCGGTGGATTTGGTAGTCTTTGCCGTATGAGCACAAAGGTGACCACGACTCAGAATATGTCCGAGATGCCCACCCTTATTCCAAAGTAACTGGTATCCCGACTGTCGGGACCACTTACTTGGCCACTCATACGTTGCCCGTGGTTCATGAACTAGGACATGACTACAGGAACCCACACCATGCATCTATACTTACACTGAAAAAATTTAACTAAGTAGTTAATGAACCACACTAAGCATAGTATGATACAGTTTCTCATTTTTCTTAGTACAATTGTTGTTCTATTATTTTATTCTATGTTTTATGGTATGTACCTTTATATTATTGTCATTGTTGCATTATCCACAGTTCTGTGGCAACTTCCTTAACATTTTAAAATCCACTGTGTCTCATGTCAGCATCCCTTCCTGAAGTCTTGTTGTGTTTGTGACTTCTGTCCTCGCCAGTTAGTGACAAAGTGTCATATCTGTTGTAGTCTCCCCAGAAACATGTAATGATGGCGAAGCAGTACGGGATGTGCCATACAACCAATCATGCTAAAGAACTGCAGCAGGAGAAACTCTCAATGTCCTGGACAAGAGGTGAAACGAGACCTCCATGAAGAAAAATAAAACGTACTATTTTACACTGTATAAAATATAAAACCATGGTCAGACCACTTCCCTTTACATTTACACCAGCCTATTATCATTCTCATGCTCACATTCTGACTGATGAGCTTGTGTAATGAAGCTGGTCTGACTGTATGATGTTCTATGTACCAAGCACAATTTCTGATACAAGATGTTTTATTAATCATTTTACGATACCCTTTTCCAGTTTTCATACATTTTGTAAACATTTCTTATAAAACTGTGTTCATTATTTTACGAATGTAAACGTCAGAAAGGTATGTAAACATTGAGAAATTTAATAATCTTTGACCAATATGTTGTTATCTTTATATTTAATAATGTATGGACTGTCAGTGGATAAAGTAAGTTAGTTTCTGGGGAATAGTTTGTCGAGGAAAGTGGCCAAAGTTGGGCAAGTGTTGTCCATTATATCTAAATAATAATGCTCAGCGGTATATTTTTATAATTATGAACTAAAAGGAAAAATTGTTATTTAAAATCTTTGAATTGATTTTAAGAATATATCAACAAAATGAAAACTGAAACGTTTTCCTTGTTTTGATTAGAGTTGATACAACAAGATCAAACCTGTGAACATGTGCATAAGCAAATATTATGTCAATATTCTACATGAAAGCGAGAAAGAAGATCCCTAGATGTGAGCCAAGAGAAACAACAAAGAAGAATTGTACCAGCTATGTAGCAATTATTTTGATCAATCAACATTTCTGAACTTTCCACCCTGTCTGCTTAGTTTACTGCTATGAGGTACAAAGTATGTGTCGTGAAAATCAGCATAGACATATTTTAAATAATTAATCTGAATCAATAATTATAGGAAGCAGAGTCAGAATATGCATCGAAAGTGCACTACGTGGCATTCAGTCCGTTTATTGTAGAAAACTGTGATAACTTGGACAACAGCAGCTGATGTAAGTGAGGCCGATATTACCCTACCATATTTTTTTGACAAAGATCTTTGACGTGGCACTAAAAAGGGTTATTACACTGTCGTCATATTTTTTGTCAGATTTCAAGATGGCGGACACCAGCGACTTTTTGTTATGCACTGCAGTCACTTATACCACAGTTACACTGTGCGTTCATTTCTAAGAAAAGGTGGCGGAAAAAAGGGAACAAACTTGGGTGAAGCCATGGGCATTACGTCAAGAAAATGAAAGCATTCAGCACAATCTGTTACGAGAGCTGGAAATGGAGGACGGCAAGTCATATAAATTACTTATGAGTGGATGAGAGTGGATTTCAATATTTGCTTAGTAAGGTGAATTCTGCAGTTACAAAATAGAATACTCACTTGAGCAATTCCATATGTGCTGAACAGAGGCTCACCATTACACTGCGATTTCTTGATACAGGAAAGAGGTACTGTAGTTTACAAAACAGCGCTCAAGTACTACAGTCCTCATTAACCAAAATAATTCCAAAAACATGTGAAGCGGTTTATAAAGCACAGAAAAAAATGGCTCTGAGCACTATGGGACTTAACATCTATGGTCATCAGTCCCCTAGAACTTAGAACTACTGAAACCTAACTAACCTAAGGACAGCACACAACACCCAGTCATCACGAGGCAGAGAAAATCGCTGACCCCGCCGGGAATCGAACCCGGGAACCCGGGCGCGGGAAGCGAGAACGCTACCGCACGACCACGAGCTGCGGACTAAGCACAGAAAGTAAATAAATGTTTAGTACACTATATGGGCAATAAGAACTATTATTATTTTTGAACAATTAAGTAATAGAACTAGTGTTCCAACAACTACAATATTAAAGAAAAGTACGAAATAAATGAAATCCTTTTTAACTTGGGGCACTCAGTGTTCAAAAATAGACAAATTGGAATGGAAAGCTAAGAAATTTTTTAAATTTTAGATTGTGGCCACACCCTCTACTCCAGCTTGCTATAAAGCTGCCTCGATATTTTCAGATGTAGAGATGGATGGCTGTATCTGTTATTGTGGATATGAAGTGGCCTGCAGCATATTCTACCTGCTCATCACCACACGATTAATAGCATGCAATGTGCCCCTTTTTAACACCCGCCCGCACCTTAGTCGAAGCAGGGTTATTAGAAACAATCGAAGGAACACACCAACTTTGAAGTCATGTTTACAAACACACTACAGTTACGTCAAATAGCCGTAGCGATGCCTTTGCTCCATGCGGTTACATTTCACGTTGCAGTGAACAGAAGAAGAACGACTTTTATTACCAAATCTACGGCGAGGCTCTAGATTTGATCATATTTCTTTGACGAAGGGCGAGATTTATCAAAGTTCCAAATTATACTTTCAAATTTGTTTGACATACATATTTCACACATCAACTTTGGCAAAGAAATATGACAGTGTAATACCGGCCTGAACTATTGTAGAGAGTAATATATGTCACAGTTGGGCAACGAGAACACGTGGGTAGCAGCAGGCGGCTGGGCAGATAATAACGTGCAGAAAGTGTCGTATCCAATGTTGAAATAGTACCATATACTAAATTGAAATAGATCGATTTTCTGCTGACATTAAACAGATGCTGTAGCATAAAGTCGTATAAGGCATGGAAAAGTTTCGAAATAAGTCTCTTCGAATACTACGCTTTGTATTTACATTACATGCAGTTCACCGCTACATCACTAATATATGATTTAACTCAAGCAGAGTAATGGTCTGTTCGATGTGTTATGAGTTCTGTGCTTTTATACATACACTACTATGGTGGCAATGTTATTTTAAAGTGTTGACAAAGATGGAGGTTTCTTCTGACTCGTGGTTTACTACGACAGCAGTTACGTATGAGTGGCGTTCAATACGTAATGCTACAATATTTTTCTCTCAGACAATTTCGGTTTAAAAAAATGAGAAATTCGTTGTGGGACATGGTGGAATATCCCCGCTCCAGCCCCTGTAGTTTCATCAAGTTCCGACAGGTGGCGGTACTATATGTAGCCTCCAAAATTGCGTCTGTAACGGAGATGTGTATTCTAAGTAAAGAGCTGTCACTGAGCTCCTTTCGGCAGACAAGCAAAGCGTCGCGTATATTCAAAGGCGCTTATACAATGTCTCCAGAGACTTGGCAGTGAACAAAAGCACAGTGAGTCGTTGGGCTAGATGTCTGTCATCATCGCAACGAGTGACGACAACCTCTCCCTCGTCTACCCTACAGCCTGGACCTCGCAACTTCGACTTGCATCTGTCTGGCCCAAAGAAGGATGCACTGTGAGGGGAGCAGCAGGTGGATGACGGGCAGGTGACTGGTGCAGCGAGGCGCGGTCTGCGGCGCCCACCAGCAGGTAGGGTGGTACCGTGAGGGCGTAAACGTGCTCCCAGTGAGGTGGCGTAAGGCTGTCGCAGTGAGTCGAGATTACGTTCATAAGTAGCGTTTTGTAGCCAAGAGGGTAGGGAATAACGTAGTGTATCGCGATCCTGAATAAAGCCAAACTGCTTTCAGAAAAAAAGCGTTGCATTACTGACTGAACACCCCTCCGATTAATATGGGAGATGTACATTTGCACAAAACCACAAAGGGCAACGATATGAACTTACGAGTGAAGGGGTACGCACATGAAAGTGGTGAACAGCCAATATGAGCTTATCGTGTAGAATAAATGACATTGATTGCATAACAATCAGGGTGAAAATTAAATTTTATTTCAATAAATTTTTGCTGTGGAAACCGAAAAGGAAAAACTGGTCAAAGAAGCTTAGTTAACAATTACAGGAGAGAAAAGTGATAATCTTTCCTGCTTGTAAGGTCGTTGACCTGTAATGGGGAAAGCGTCAGTTATGTAGGCTCGAGAAGGGATTTAGTACAACTAAAAACAACTGAAAACTGCGTATTTTCAGTGCTGTGCAGCGAAACAATTAATGACGACGGTTAAGCCGAACCTGCTTCGTTGAGTCTTGACTGTATGTCAGAGCGGCCGCTGTCAGGAGACGGAGCTGCTGCTGCTGATGCTGCAGCCAGTAGAAGCGGCACCAGCCGAGCCAGCAGCACGACTGACGCAGGACCCGCCATCTCCCTGCAAAACACCGCAGACACTGCAGGGCAAGGACACACGCACGGGATGCTCCCTAAATGCCCTGATTGTCTAGGTTTGGTAGCAATAATAAATTTCAGAGTCTATCTGTCTCTCACTCTCTCTCTCACACATGCATGCACAGTTCTTCCTTAGCCCTTTCTATTTTGCAGACTGCAGCTAGACTGTTCCAGACAGTGGTTGGGCTCACTATTGCAGTTTGGAACCTTTTCGGACTTCTGCCTCCGAACTGTAATACAACATAAATTTATTTTCTGATTCTTTTTTTAAATGATGCCATTCACTTTTTATGTGCTGCAGTCTTTTTCTGAAATTACAAAAATTACTCCAAACAATTAGTGTTTTCCAAATTTTAAAACATGTTCCAAAGTTATTAATAGGCATTATGTTGTGGACTATCCGTGACAGTAACTACTGGGTTAGGTATTATTATTAATTAATAATATTTCGTCGTCAGTAACAACTTTTTTTTATTTTCTGATTGCTGTCCAACACGTTCCTGAGCTATAATTCTATTTGCGAGAAATGTATTTATAAACTGGGCATTACACCTCCTTCAGGTTTTCAGCTAACAGTGGCAGAAGGACACAGTCGTCATATTTATACCTCAGGTGGGATTAAAGACATAACTCGAGACAAATTATACAATTAAGGTCTTTTGTGCAGAAGAAAAACTTCCCCGTTTCCAGTTGTATTTTGAATCTGTTTAATATGTTCGTCACAGTGTTACGATACGAAAATGGTGCATATAAATTTATGTTACAATGAGACTTGTATGATAGAATATTAGATTTAATGTTATTTCCATTTACAAAACAGAGGAAATAAAATAAGAAATTAAAAAATTTGTTTAGAGGAATATCGTTTAATAACTTTGGTTTGACATGCCTAAGCATTCAAGACGAAATATGACATGCTTATTTGCTTACAGAGTGGCATAATTATCATTGTAATTTACTACTTCTATTGCTAAGAATGTAATTTATACTTACTGCGACTGAAGCTTCACATTATTTTAGTTCTATGCGTAAATGAATTTGCCTTCAAAGTGGCAGTGAGCAAGTGCTGGAATGGAGGGGAAGAGAAAGAGAGAGACTGGGGTCGGTGGAATGAGAAGCAAATGGCATGTTGTATTTATTTTTGACCCACGGGTAAGGAAACTGTGTTCGTTGCTTCTTGTGAGGCTGTTGTACTAAGACGCAGTCATTACTGAATACAGAAAGTAATGTGTTTTATTCACTATCTGACTATTCGTTTAGCATGTCAGTAGGTTGGAAGATCTGTTGTCCACGTATTTCAAGTGTCTCTAATATACTGAGTTTTGTTCCTGTCTGTGACAAATTGTGACAGCTTTATTGATGTATGGAATGCTGCGTTCCCATTCATAAAGGTAAGTTGCCACTGGAGACTTGTGATGAACATTTCACCGAAGAGCTGACATGTCTACGTTATATCGTATGACAAATGACCTGCCTCTCATACCTGTGTAAAAACTGTGACAGTCTCGACATGTGATCTTGTAAACACCTGGTTGTTCATGTTTCTCATGTTACTAGATGTGTGATAGCTTGTTATGATGGAATTCCTTTTGAACTGATTGGCAATTTTGTGAGAAGCTCTTCCAATGGGTAGAATACTGAAATATTTTATGTTTTGTGAATGGTGAATATTCGCTATTAGTGGCTATTTGTTTATTTAATGCAAATTTATCAGCAAAATCAGTGGTACAATTGGGATTTTCACTGGCCTGTGTTATTTCTGCATGCTGCTAGATTTTCAGTGGTGGGATGGGAGGAGCTCTTGTGAATAGTTTATGATCATGCTGAATGTGTGATTTTTTTTTTATGCAGACAGCTAGGTCTAAGAAATGTAATGTCTTGTGTACCTCAATGTTGGATGGCGAATTTGATGATGGTGTGTAAATAACCGAAAATGTTACATAGTGGTCGATTTCAGTTCTGTAGCCATGGAAATGTACGATAATGACATAGACATATGTTGTTGTTGTTGTCGTCTTCAGTCCTGAGACTGGTTTGATGCAGCTCTCCATGCTGCTCTATCCTGTACAAGCTTCTTCATCTCCCAGTACCTACTGCAACCTACATCCATCTGAATCTGCTTAGTGTATTCATTTCGTGGTCTCCCCCTACGATTTTTACCCTCCACGCTGCCCTCCAATACTAAATTGGTGATCCCTTGATGCCTCAGAACATGTCCTACCAACCGATCCCTTCTTCTGGTCAAGTTGTGCCACAAACTCCTCTTCTCCCCAATCCTATTCAATACCTCCTCATTAGATACGTGATCTACCCACCTAATCTTCAACATTCTTCTGTAGCACCACATTTCGAAAGCTTCTATCCTCTTCTTGTCCAAACTATTTACCGTCCATGTTTCACTTCCATACATGGCTACACTCCATACAAATACTTTCAGAAAAGACTTCCTGACACTTAAATCTATACTCGATGTTAACAAATTTCTCTTCTTCAGAAACGCTTTCCTTGCCATTGCCACTCTACATTTTATATCCTCTCCACTTCGACCATCATCAGTTATTTTGCTCCCCAAATAGCAAAACTCCTTTACTACTTTAAGTGTCTCATTTCCTAATCTAATACCCTCAACATCACCCGACTTAATTCGACTACATTCCATTATCCTCGTTTTGCTTTTGTTGATGTTCATCTTATATCCTCCCTTCAAGACACCATCCATTCCGTTCAACTGCTCTTCCAATTCCTTTGCTGTCTCTGACAGAATTACAATGTCATCGGCGAACCTCAAAGTTTTTATTCCTTCTCCATGGATTTTAATACCTCCTCCGAATTTTTCTTTTGTTTCCTTTACTGCTTGCTCAATATACAGATTGAATAACATCGGGGAGAGGCTACAACCCTGTCTTACTCCCTTCCCAACCACTGCTTCCCTTTCATGTCCCTCGACTCTTATAACTGCCATCTGGTTTCTGTACAAATTGTAAATAGCCTTTCGCTCCCTGTATTTTACCCCTGCCACCTTTAGAATTTGAAAGAGAGTATTCCAGTCAACAGTGTCAAAAGCTTTCTCTAAGTCTACAAATGCTAGAAACGTAGGTTTGCCTTTCCTTAATCTTTCTTCTAAGATAAGTTGTAAGGTCTGTATTGCCTCACGTGTTCCAACATTTCTACGGAATCCAAACTGATCTTCCCCGAGGTCGGCTTCTACTAGTTTTTCCATTCGTCTGTAAAGAATTCGTGTTACTATTTTGCAGCTGTGGCTTATTAAACTGATTGTTCGGTAATTCTCACATCTGTCAACACTTGCTTTCTTTGGGATTGGAATTATTATATTCTTCTTGAAGTCTGAGGGTATTTCGCCTGTTTCATACATCTTGCTCACCAGATGGTAGAGTTTTGTCAGGACTGGCTCTCCCAAGGCCATCAGTAGTTCCAGTGGAATGTTGTCTACTCTGGGGGCCTTGTTTCGACTCAGGTCTTTCAGTGCTCTGTCAAACTCTTCACGCAGTATCGTATCTCCCATTTCGCCTTCATCTACATCCTCTTCCATTTCCATAATATTGTCCTCAAGTACATCGTCCTTGTATAGACCCTCTATATACTCCTTCCACCTTTCTGCTTTCCCTTCTTTGCTTAGAACTGGGTTTCCATCTGAGCTCTTGATATTCATACAAGTGGCTCTCTTATCTCCAAAGGTCTCTTTAATTTTCCTGTAGGCAGTATCTATCTTACCCCTAGTGAGATAAGCCTCTACAACCTTACATTTGTCCTCTAGCCATCCCTGCTTAGCCATATTGCACTTCCTGTCGATCTCATTTTTGAGACGTTTGTATTCCTTCTTGCCTGCTTCATTTACTGCATTTTTATATTTTCTCCTTTCATCAATTAAATTCAATATTTCTTCTGTTACCCAAGGATTTCTATTAGCCCTCGTCTTTTTACCTACTTGATCCTCTGCTGCCTTCACTACTTCATCCCTCAAAGCTACCCATTCTTCTTCTACTGTGTTTCTTTCCCCCATTCCTGTCAATTGTTCCCTTATGCTCTCCCTGAAACTCTGTACAACCTCTGGTTCTTTCAGTTTATCCAGGTCCCATCCCCTTAAATTCCCACCTTTTTGCAGTTTCTTCAGTTTTAATCTACAGGTCATATCCAATAGATTGTGGTCAGAGTCCACATCTGCCCCTGGAAATGTCTTACAATTTAAAACCTGGTTCCTAAATCTCTGTCTTACCATTATATAATCTATCTGATACCTTTTAGTATCTCCAGGGTTCTTCCATGTATACAGCCTTCTATCATGATTCTTAAACCAAGTGTTAGCTATGATTAAGTTATGCTCTGTGCAAAATTCTACCAGGCGGCTTCCTCTTTCATTTCTTAGCCCCAATCCATATTCACCTACTACGTTTCCTTCTCTCCCTTTTCCTACACTCGAATTCCAGTCACCCATGACTATTAAATTTTCGTCTCCATTCACTATCTGAATAATTTCTTTTATTTCATCATACATTTCTTCAATTTGTTCGTCATCTGCCGAGCTATTTGGCATATAAACTTGTACTACTGTAGTAGGTGTGGGCTTCGTATCTATCTTGGCCGCAATAATGCGTTCACTAAGCTGTTTGTAGTAGCTTACCCGCGCTCCTATTTTCCTATTCATTATTAAACCTACTCCTGCATTACCCCTATTTGACTTTGTGTTTATAACCAAAAGTCTTGTTCCTGCTGCCACCGAACTTCACTAATTCCCACTATATCTAACTTTAACCTATCCATTTCCCTTTTCAAATTTTCTAACCTACCTGCCCGATTAAGGGACCTGACATTCCACGCTCCGATCCGTAGAACGCCAGTTTTCTTTCTCCTGATAACGACATCCTCTTGAGTAGTCCCCGCCCGGAGATCCGAATGGGGGACTATTTTACCTCCGGAATATTTTACCCAAGAGGACGCCATCATCATTTAATCATACAGTAAAGCTGCATGCCCTCGGGAAAAATTACGGCCGTAGTTTTCCCTTGCTTTCAGCCGTTCGCAGTACCAGCACAGTAAGGCCGTATTGGTTATTGTTACAAGGCCAGATCAGTCAATCATCCAAACTGTTGGCCTTGGAACTACTGAAAAGGCTGCTGCCCCTCTTCAGGAACCACACGTTTGTCTGGCCTCTCAACAGATACCCCTCCGTTGTGGTTGTACCTACGGTACGGCTATCTGTTTCGTTGAGGCACGCAAGCCTCCCCACCAACGGCAAGGTCCATGGTTCATGGGGGGGGCACATAGACATATATACAATAGTAAATTATTTTACTAGGTTTTTCACGATTAGAAGACAGAATTTAATTTTTTTAAGTGATCAATTTAAATGCAAACTAACAAGCCACTGAGACTCGGTCCCATGGCTAATCCATCTAGCAGTTGACAAACGTTTTCTTTTAGATTAAAAGTAATTTTGTTTCACTGCAAGTCCAAAGAGGTCCATTAACACTTCTGTTGCTGCAATTGGCTTAAATTTATGTAAACTTTTGTTAACGATGTCTAATTTTTCTTTGACAGTGACACTAGCATACAGATTTGCAATATCAAAAGATGCCAGTCTAGCTTTACTGGGTACCTGCAAGTTCTGAACTGCCTGAGTTGTTCTCGTTGGATCTGCTGTTTCAGAGTACTTAGCAATGTACCTAAGAACATGCTATTGAAATTTAAAAGTGTTGCTATGGTAAATGTTGGCAAGATGTTATTTCATAGTCTATTTCTTACATTATTGCTCTGCTACACACCAATAATCAGATAGGGAAATCAAATTAAGCAGAAGTATTATCGATAATCAACTACAAGTTAAACACATTTTAAAACGGAAGCTGTTGAAAACACATACGAATTTCCATATTCAGGGTAGGTGAAATTGTTAAGAAACTAAAAATCTTAGTTAATTTGCAAGTATCACAAGTTCTGTGGTAACAGGCCTTCCGTTCCGAGGGACAAGATGGTGCGTGACGGACGACGTATGGCTTAATTGTCCACATGTTATGCACGGTTCAGTCACATAGACTTGACCACAACCTATGTTCGACGTCTACGTCCAACAACCACTCAAAGACTGCAGGTGGCAGCATCAGCAGTGGAAGGTATACACAGCGTGTGGGGGGGGGGGGGGGGGGGGCGGAAGGCAGACGAGGAAACAATGTAGTCATTGTCGTAATGAGAACACGGAGAGATTTATCTGAAGCCTAAAAGTGCATGATCATTGGTTTTCGGTCCAAGGGTGGAAGCATTTCCGTAACGGCTAAGTTTGTAAACTATTCGTGTGCCATCGTGGTTAAAGTACAGGGTGTATAAAAAAGAATCATCCGATTTGGCACATCTGTACTTCTGAAACTAATAAACACATACAATGAATTTTGTTTCTTGATGAACTGGAAACTCAAGAAGATTATTTTTTATACCTTTTCAAAGGTGTTCACTATCCCCCCTTGAAATGCATGGCATATGTCAACGTGGTGTTTAAATTGTTCCCACACTGCAGGGAGCATGTCTTGAGTTACATCTTCGACAGCTGCTGTTATGCAATGTCTCAGTTCATTCATTGTTGTCGGCAATGGAGGCACATAAACACAGTCTTTTACAAAGCCCCACAAGAAATAATCACTTACAGTCAGCTCTTGTGACCTTGGATGGCAGTAATGTAAGGCTGAATCATTTGGTCCAGTGTGACAGATCCATCATTCGGTAATTCTTTGATTTAAAAATTCCCGCAGTTCCCAATGACAGTGTAGCGGTGCCCCATCCTGTTGGTAAATAAAGTCATTCGAATCAGCTTCCATATGTGGAAAAAGAATGCTCTCAAACATAGCGAGAGAAGTACGTCCTGCAACTGTGTTCTCGGCAAAGAAAAATGGACCGTACATCTTTTCTCCCAAAACTGCACAAAACACATTAAATTTTAGATAGTCCCTCTCATGTCGTGCAACTGAATGTGGTTGTTCCGTACCCCACATTCTCACATTATGACGATTCACGTTTCCATTTAAATGGAATGTTGTCTCATCAGTGAACACTAAGCAGGGAAGAAAAGTGTCATCCTCCATATGGCCGAGAACGAAATTGCAGAACTCCACATGTTGTTATTCGTCACCTTCACGAAGACCTCGAATTTTGTACGGTTTTGAAGTGTAAACTCGACGCAACACAAGCCAGACGGATATCAGGGGCACGTCGAGCTGCACGGCGAACGGATTTCTGCCGACTCCTTGTCAAACTGTGGAGGATGCGTCCGACGTCTGTGTGAGGCACTCCGGGACTAGCTGGCGGTTTGCCTCTACGCAAATAACCTGTTACTCGGAATTGTTCATGCCATCGTCTAATACTCTGTGCTGTAGGAAGATCCGCACCATACGCTGAGCAGTTATTACTGACCCCCATTGCCCAAAACGTAGAATACCAAACGCTTTCTGTTGTCCCGAGACCATTTTTACTAGAACTGAAGTGGGCGCACACTGCTGCTATCTAGCGGGAACCATGTAAAACTCGAGAGTCTGCTCTTTCCAACAGTATAGTTACGATTTTTTTTTAAATCAGATGATTGTTTTTGATAAACCCTGTATACCGTGCGTGGCAAAATGGCGCTAACCATAGCCAGTGCCGAGGCAACTGTGATGCTGCATACCCTACAGATGACAGGCGTGAATGGCAGCTGAGAAGATATGTACTGACGAATAGAAGTGCAGCTGTTGGGCAACTGATCCCCCAGGTAGATGAACCAAGGGGCTACCGACGGCCGATCAGCGAGTGTGGCTGTTTGTGGCCTCCACAACAGGTGCCCGGTCCGTGCGTCCACGCTGACTGCTGTTCATCGTGAAGGCTGGAATTTGCACGCCAATATCGCAACTGGACGTCCACTGTGAGACGACAGATGACCTTTTCGGGTGGATCACTTCTTACGCTCTATCCGACAGACGGCTGTTGGCTTGTATGGCGTCAAACATCTGGAAGCAGACATTTTTCAAAATCGTCGTAAGGCTACAGGCAGGAGGAGAGGGGGTCATGGTGCGTAGATGCCGAAAAAAAAGTAATTAATCGTTTGTAGAAGGTCAAAAAATGTTGTAGCCATTTTACAGCATGTGGATGTCCTTGATCATATCAGATTCAGGGAATGAGTGGAGCAGGGGATGAAAAATCTCAAAGGGTTAAATGACTTGATTTAGGCCTTTAGGTCAGAGTAGATCTCCGCCATATTTGCAGCATTATCATAGCTTTGGCCACGGCAATTGCTTATGTCTAGTCCTTGGGAGTTGAGGAACATAAATACAGTACCTGCCAACTCTTTCCCGGTATGTCCAGCATTTCTCATAAATTCTACAAACTACTCTTTCGGTCTACCCCCATGAACCATGGACCTTGCCGTTGATGGGGAGGCTTGCGTGCCTCAGCGATACAGATAGCCGTACCGTGGGTGCAACCACAACGGAGGGGTATCTGTTGAGAGGCCAGATAAATGTGTGGTTCCTGAAGTAGTTGCAGGGGCAACAGTCTGGATGATTGACTGATCTGGCCTTGTAACACTAACCAAAACGGCCTTGCTGTGCTGGTACTGCGAACGGCTGAAAGCAAGGGAAAACTACGGCCGTAATTTTTCCCGAGGGCATGCAGCTTTACTGTATGGTTAAATGATGATGGCGTCCTCTTGGGGAAACATCCCGGAGGTAAAATAGTCCCCCACTCGGAACTCCGGGTGGGGACTACTCGAGAGGATTTCGTTATCAGGAGAAAGAAAACGGGCGTTCTACGGATCGGAGCGTGGAATGTCAGATCCCTTAATTGGGCAGGTAGGTTAGAAAATTTAAAAAGAGAAATGGATAGGTTAAAGTTAGATATAGTGGGAATTAGTGAAGTTCGGTGGCAGGAGGAACAAGACTTTTGGTCAGGTGACTACAGGGTTATAAATATAAAATCAAATAGGGGTAATGCAGGAGTAGGTTTAATAATGAATAGGAAAATAGGAATGCGGGTAAGCTACTACAAACAGCATAGTGAACGCATTATTGTGGCCAAGATAGATACGAAGCCCACGCCTACCACAGCAGTACAAGTTTATATGCCAACCAGCTCTGCAGATGACGAAGAAATTGAAGAAATGTATGATGAAATAAAAGAAATTATTCAGATAGTGAAGGGAGATGAAAATTTAATAGTCATGGGTGACTGGAATTCGTCAGTAGGAAAAGGGAGAGAAGGAAACGTAGTAGGTGAATATGGATTGGGGGTAAGAAACGAAAGAGGAAGCCGCCTGGTAGAATTTTGCACAGAACGCAACCTAATCATAGCTAACACTTGGTTCAAGAATCATAAAAGAAGACTGTTTCCATGGAAGAGGCCAGGAGACACTGATAGGTTTCAGATAGATTATATAATGGTAAGACAGATATTTAGGAACCAGGTTTTAAAATGTAAGACATTTCCAGGGGCAGATGTGGACTCTGACCATAATCTATTGGTTATGAACTGTAGATTAAAACTGAAGAAACTGCAAAAAGGTCGGAATTTAAGGAGATGGGACCTTGATAAACTGACTAAACCAGAGGTTGTATAGAGTTTCAGGGAGAGCATTTGGGAACAATTGACAAGAATGGGGGAACGAAGTACAGTAGAAGAAGAATGGGTAGCTTTGAGGGATGAAGTGGTGAAGGCAGCAGAGGATCAAGTAGGTAAAAAGACGAGGGCTAGTATAAATACTTGGGTAACAGAAGAAATATTGAATTTATCTGATGAAAGGAGAAAATATAAAAATGCAGCAAATGAAGCAGGCAAAAAGGAATACAAAGGTCGCAAAAATGAGATCGACAGGAAGTGCCAAATGGCTAAGCAGGGATGGCTAGAGGACAAATGTAAGGATGTAGAGACTTATCTCACTAGGGGTAAGATAGATACTGCCTACCGGAAAATTAAAGAGGCCTTTGTAGAAAAGAGAGCCACTTGTGTGAATATCAAGAGCTCAGATGGAATCCCAGTTCTAAGCAAAGAAGGGAAAGCAGAAAGGTGGAAGGAGTATATAGAGGGTCTATACAAGGGCGATGTTCTTGAGGACAATATTATGGAAATGGAAGAGGATGTAGATGAAGATGAAATGGGAGATATGATACTGCGTGAAGAGTTTGACAGAGCACTGAAAGACCTGAGTCGCAACAAAGCTCCGGGAGTAGACACCATTCCAGTAGAACTACTGACAGCCTTGGGAGAGCCAGTCCTGACAAAAGTCTACCATCTGGTGATCAAGATGTATGAGACAGGCGAAATTCCCTTAGACTTCAAGAAGAATATAATAATTCCAATTCCAAAGAAAGCAGGTGTTGACAGATGTGAAAATTACCGAACTATCAGTTTAATAAGTCACAGCTGCAAAATACTAACACGAATTCTTTACAGACGAATGGAAAAACTAGTAGAAGCCGACCTCGGGGAAGATCAGTTTGGATTCCGTAGAAATATTGGAACACTTGTGGAAATACTGACCTTACGACTTATCTTAGAAGCTAGATTAAGGAAAGGCAAACCTACGTTCCTAGCATTCGTAGACTTAGAAAAAGCTTTTGACAATGTTGATTGGAATACTCTCTTTCAAATTCTGAAGGTGGCAGGGGTAAAATACAGGGAGCGAAGAGCTATTTACAATTTGTACAGAAACCAGATGGCAGTTATAAGAGTCGAGGGACATCAAAGGGAAGCAGTGGTTGGGAAGGGAGTGAGACAAGGTTGTAGCCTTTCCCCGATGTTGTTCAATCTGTATATTGAGCAAGCAGTAAAGCAAACAAAAGAAAAATTCGGAGTAGGTATTAAAATCCATGGAGAAGAAATAAAAACTTTGAGGTTCGCCGATGACATTGTAATTCTGTCAGAGACAGCAAAGGACTTGGAAGAGTCGTTGAACGGAATGGATAGTGTCTTGAAAGAAGGATATAAGATGAACATCAACAAAAGCAAAGCAAGGATAATGGAATGTAGTCGAATTAAGTTGGGTGATGCTGAGGGAATTAGATTAGAAAATGATACGCTTAAAGTAGTAAAGGAATTTTGCTTTTTAGGTAGTAAAATAACTGATGATGGTCGAAGTAGAGAAGATATAAAATGTAGACTGGCAATGGCAAGGAAATCGTTTCTGAAGAAGAGAAATTTGTTAACATCGAATATAGATTTAAGTGTCAGGAAGTTGTTTCTGAAAGTATTTGTATGGAGTGTAGCCATGTATGGAAGTGAAACATGGACGATAACCAGTTTAGACAAGACGAGAATAGAAGCTTTCGAAATGTGGTGCTACAGAAGAATGCTGAAGATTAGATGGGTAGATCACATAACTAATGAGGAAGTATTGAATAGGATTGGGGAGAAGAGAAGTTTGTGGCACAACTTGACTAAAAGAAGGAATCGGTTGGTAGGACATGTTCTGAGGCATCAAGGGATCACCAGTTTTGTATTGGAGGGCAGCGTGGAGGGTAAAAATCGTAGAGGGAGACCAAGAGATGAATACACTAAGCAGATTCAGAAGGATGTAGGTTGCAGTAGGTACTGGGAGATGAAGAAGCTTGCATAGGATAGAGTAGCATGGAGAGCTGCATCAAACCAGGCTCAGGACTGAAGACCAAAACAACAACAACAGTCTTGTGGTTGACTATCTTAGTTTACATATCGAATAACGAAACTTAACTGACCACATTGTGAAAAACCAGGTGTAAAATCCACAATAATAGAGAAATACTTTGCAGCAACTATCTCCTGTATGGTCTATTCTGTGACAGTCTTCCCCATAACACTGATAATTTCTTCTCAAGTGCTACATGATACATATGAGGTGTTTCCTTTACCCTGGTTTCCGTACTTAGCTATATGAGCTGCTAATAATGGATCAAATCCAGCTATCAGATGTAAACACATCATAAAATTGCCATTCCTTAAGGAACCAAACAGTTCTTCATCCCCACGAAATGGCAATCCCCTTGAGGAAAGTTTTTTCACTACTGTCACTATCCTCTGTAGTACATTTCTCCAATACTTTACTTATTCTTGTAGCTGAGTAATAAATTGCTTATCAACTCTACATAGAGTACGTCCTTTCTGTCTGTAACTTACAACACAGTCGCGATGTGCACTGGAATGTCGATGTTCAGTAGCCTTTGTTTAGTGTGTTTCCAATCACTAAAGCCACTTGCAGCGAACTGGGATGAACCCCCAAACACTTTACATGGTGCACAGTAAAACTGATCCCTGACTGGGTGAGTGAATCAAGTAATCGCGTTGCACAATGTCTCCACCAACAATTTCCTTTCAAACAAATCCTGGGAAATAAATCTTCGTTTATCAGAATTCTGATTAAATCTGTATCATACTACATGATATCGTGTTTTATCACTGATTTCCTAAAAGAAAGGATCTTTATCAATAGTAGAGTTTGATGGAACTTCCCCTTGCCAAAACTCTGGTTCACTTGCTGTGGAATTGTTTGTATGTTTTTTTATCAGTTTCAGAGTCACTATCGTCTAGCCTTTCACCACAATTGCTGCTGCACTGTGAATCATTCGTAGGTGTCAAGTTCGTAAGAGTGGAATAAGTTGCAGAGGGAGAATCTAGTCCTTTGTTAAAGAAAAACGTTAGTAGCTTTGGCGTTTGACCTAATATTTCCTTTTCCGTCTTCCTCCTTTGTTCAACTAATTTTCTGTAGCCGGCGCCACTGAGACGTTTCCTACCGTTCATATTCACGATTACGTTATGTCAAAACGTCACCAGATTAATAAAACGGGAGGAAAATACACACAAACAACAATAAAAGCACCGAACTGAAACCATGCCTCATCAACGCTACATATGAGGCCCTCGTGCCTTGCCACAGAAAAACGATGCACAGGCAGTGCTGCCAATTGCATGATGTAGAGATCTCACTGTGGAGATCCCACCCGTCTACCTGCAATTTCCGCTCCAGGTTCATTTGAGTTAAGCTATCACAAACTATTGAAACTGTTGCGCTCGTTTCGATTCCTTAGCAAACTCGAACGCTTTTTGTCTGTTTCGTGGTTTGGCCACCCGTAGCTCTAGTTGACAACTTTGCTCACTTGAGAAAACTGTTCTATCCACATGCGCGCTGATCTCTTTGGGGCACGGTTTTAAACGCTTTGGAACCATCACAAGAAAATCCTCTCCTCAGTGGGAGACAGTTTCGGTCATCTATTGGCAACAAATCGAATAGTAAATGGCCAGTCAGAAACCACGGTAACTGGGGAAAAGATGCATTCGAACGAATTAGCGCGGTCGAAACGGTTTCGACATAACTCGAACGAACCTAATAATAATTCCCGCAAACATTCCTCCGGTTTTTTTTACTGCACACGTAAATTTGTATGCTCTAAATTTTGTCGCCCGTAAGATTTTGGAGCCCCTGAGATTTGCCGCGCTGAGCCCTTGCCCATGTGGCCCATGTGTAAATACTGGGCCGAGTCTGTGACTGATACTTGCTTATGTACGAAGAAACAGACTTCAGGTGTGTCACAGGGCGTCACACACAATTTTTTTTTTCCAGAAATGACTACCACCATTCCACCAATGAATCAGACGCAGCTGACTCTCATATATTTCTTCTGCAATTTCCCTTCTGACTGTTGGAGGCGGTTTACATCATTTACATTTAAGACATTTTTCAGACGTTGTTAAAAGCGGAATATACATAATACAGTGTAATGGATTGAAATACTTATCAAATAACTTTTGTGAATTTTGTCTGTGGACTATGTGGCAACCATTACTAGCACACACACTGACAGAAATGGTGACAGTGTTCTTAATAGCACAACATTAGGGACATAAGAGCCTCATTTTGAGACAGGACTTAAATGGTTGAACCAGCTATCTCAAATTTCCCCCAGTAGCTGCTAGAGATGACTAAACAAGCCACATATACTCCACAAATAATTATATGTGTGATTCTGTACGGTGTTTCTCCATACAATTCCAGAAAGAATATTACATTATCTGGCATATTCAGCCATGTGGCGCTATGATAGGTCCCAAAACACGTGGATAAAATTATTGCAGAGTAGTTGTGTTCATTCCCGCAACACGACTGACACAGTGAACCGAATAAATAGGAGACAAATTGCACTTCATTTCTTTAAAGTGTAACAAGACAACTAAATGCAGAAATAAATACCAGCAGGTCGTTTTTGCATATTTCAGCATATCACTCCCTTCTCATCCACATCCTAGAGGTAGCAGGGCTGTCTCACTCCCGTAGTCATTTTATACAAAAAATGTGACATGAATAAACACCAAATTTGATTAAAACTTCTCCAGGTGACCCTGAGTTGTGCTCGTACGTCAGCCCTTCTCACCCCCACCCCCATCCACAGCGTCGGCGGGGCCTTCCTGTCACAGGAATCGTTTTCCACGTTGCGAGGGGTATGCGTGCCGTATCTCGCTCTCCCGCTCCCTCCTGCTATGGTGCAAACTTTGGGACGAAACTTCACCAGGGCTTCCTCCAGTAAGCCTAGCGACCCCAGAACCCATGGATTCAGTACTAATATCGGTCATTATCTTTTTAGGTCATGGCTTCTCATCCCTACACCCAGATCAGAGATAGATACAGCAGCATTATAGTCCCCCGTGCAGTATTGTTATACAAATAATGAGACATGTGGGTATGAAATTTGGTTGAACTGCTAAACACATTCCCGAGTTACACTTATTGTAAGGTGGTGTGGTTTCTTGACCTTCGTTTCTTACATATTCCATCCTCACACTCGTATTCTGCACATCAAGACGCTTCATTCGAACCCAAACTCGATAAGTTAGAGTCAATTTTGTATGAATTCATGTAAGCAATATGCAAATCTAATAAATAAATCGCAAGTGTGCAACAAGGTTGAAAAAGAAGAGGCTGGCGTACACAACATGATGGCCACAGGAATTTTCGTTCAAAAGAGGCAACCAGCCTGCTGGGAGGCCCATCCCTTAGGTGTGAGTCATCACACACCTATTTCGGCCAGAGTGACAACCTAGAGAGAGGACAGCTTTTGCCAGAGCGAAGGAATAACGATCCCTGTCTTCGACTTAAAAGCAAATTCCGCTACATTGTGTGGGAGCACCCAGAAGATGCATGTTTTGACGGACTGACTGCGCAGTTATGGAGCTCTCACAGGAGGACAGTATATGCCTAATGGAGATTCTACATATTTCCGCATTGGTCGACTTAAACGAAACGTCATTCTCCCGTTTAAAACAGCAACACTGATTGGCGGAATATTTCTGACACAAAGAGCCACAGGAGTGAGGGAAGACAGCGAATGATATACCCTTGCAAGTTTTCCCGAAAAAGGGGCCATTCTGTTGTCACTGTTGGAGCGGGAACACGTAACGAGAACGAGTGCACTCGTACGTGTACGCAAAGAGCGAGGAACAAAGTCTATCCTCAGTACTTCACTGGGAGAGCAACTCTGTCGTTAGTGAATCGGAGTGACACTCTATATTGAGTCGCTCGCGATTAAGCGTTGTTCACTGTGTTGGCTCCCACACTTATTGTCCAGTGTGAAGATGGACAGAGTACTATTTGAACACTTGCGAGCGAATATTGAGTGGCATCGCGGTGGACTGGTTATCTGATCAGTGTACCATGCCAACAGTTAGACTATGGGTGGATAGGAGTCCTTGACTTCACCAAGGCATAGGGAGAGTTTGATTGGTGAAGGTCAATCCAGATAGAAAGAGATAGTTGTGCTATTTGTCAGCAGCGAGCGACGCAGGCAGCAGTCGTCGCAGCTCACGGTATTGTGTGCACAGCGTATGCGAGCCCCATCTGTCCTCCATAACGGTACACTCCCTTACATTTCTCATGCGACAGCCTTGACTGTACCTAGAAAAGTTATTCAAGCTGTGTAGGCACAGCTCTCAGCCATTGTGCCCAGTAAATAAAATTCTTAAAGAAAAGGGAGAAAAGAACCTTTCCATACTTTGTAAAATAATAGCATTCCTATCCATGAGAGACAACCTACTGGTCCAAAAAGAGCCCAGAAATTTATTAATTTATAAGAAAAAGTTTCACTTGATTTCTCAGAATTTTTTGCAATAGGTAATAATTTTCGTTCATTTAATGTTTTTCTTACACTAACTAGCAATACTCCAGTACCCAAGTATTCCACTAGTTACGTAAAAATACAGAATATTTTTGTGTCTTTTCCTTACAGCGGACGACTCCAGAAGATATTTGTTGCTGAAAGTTTTTCAAGCAGTTCTTGTTGGTACATTAGGAGCGTCTGTCTGACTTCTGTAGTAGTGTGAGGTGGAAATTGCTTCTTGCAGGAGCCAAAGGGTACTTGTTGGATCAATCCATTGCACAACTTCACAAAATAAAATCTACACACTCACATTCTATGTCATCAGGTTTTCATCCCCATCCCCACCCCTATGGGAGGTAGCTCAGTCTTACGCATACAGTGCTTCTTTCCACATAACAAATGACAGGTGTACCAAGTTTGGTTGAAATCCATGTAGTGGTTTAGGAGGAGACGTAGAACGTACATACGTACTTACAGATATTTTTATAATATGCAAGTGGACCGGGCAATGCTTCGTAGTTGCTAACTAGGTATGTAAATTGGATATACGTCCTAATCTGGTGTATCCCTGGCAGCTGTGATGGAACGGAAATGTCGGCTTCATGTTGTTGCTTCCCCTTCTTTGAAGGTTCTAAATTATAATAAATTATAATTATGGAAAACGAATGAAAAAGATTTGGAAAAGTTCTCGAGCGATTTACTTTAAATTTTTGCCCACAATACTCTAACAAATATTGAGACAACAAGGGCTTATTACTTTCTTACAAGGCAGTATATAGGTTTTCTTTTGAGACTGGCTGCGAGAGAGAAAATCCTTTGGTGTACTGTGAAAACCTGTGGTTTAGTTATCTTTCTCACAGCCAGTTTTAACGGCGTCACTAGGGCATTTAAACCATTTGACAAATTGTTTCTCATATATGTACTGTTCTTTTGTATATATAATTCAAAACAAAAATTGTGTATTCAACAATATGTAGTCATGGTTCTTCATCACATAAAACCTCTACACTAGAAAAGCTGTATTTGTGGCTTATCGGCATATGATAAGAGTACTACTGCACAGTCTGAATCGTCCAGAACATTGTAATGTTCTCTGTTTGCAGATTAAAAATATGAAGAGCAATGTTTCTGAGGCCACTATTCTCCCAGATTGAGCAGCTGGAGAGGTGCCTATCTCACCACACACACCAGTGATCACAACCAGTTTAATTGATTCAGTTTAAAATATTGTGGTCCAGGGTAGCATCTTTGACTAGTTATCCAAACTTCCTGGGGCGTGTGGTCTCAAATGCAGCCACTGACTCAATTTTGAATAAAAATCTCCAGCAACGGCGACTGAAGGCTTCAGGCATGAGAAGTCACTCCTGTTCAGCCAACAGCCCTTTCAAGGAGGGCAGAGGAGCGGCATAGGTTCACGGCGCGCTCTTTTCCTTGCAGTGGGAAACTGCACCTAAAAGGAGAACCAGTCAGTAATGACCAACGTAGCGAGGATGCAGAAGGCAGTGGAAAACCCACGCATCAAAGACACGTAATATGTATGCACAGGGCATTAACTTGTAATTGAAAAATTGTAATGATGATCTCTCCATGAGCAAAAGATTTCTGAATAGTCCTGCATTCAGACCTCCAAGAGGCGACTGCGAAGAGGGAGGTGACCATGAGAAAAGACTGAACAATCAACGAAAGGATAACGTTCTACGACTCAGAGCATGAAAAGTCAGAACTTTGAACGTAGCAGGAAAGTCAGACAATGTAAAGCACTCCGTCTTCAGGCCACGAGTGGCCTACCGGGACCATCCGACCGCCGTGTCATCCTCAGAGGAGGACACCGATAGGAGGGGCGTGGGGTCAGCACATCGCTCTCCCGGTCGTTATGATGGTATTCTTGACCGAAGCCGCTACTATTCGGTAGAGTAGCTCCTCAATTGGCATCACGAGGCTGAGTGCATCCCGAAAAATGGCAACAGCGCATGGCGGACAGGATAGTCACCCAGCCAAGTGCCGGCCACGCCCGACAGCGCTTAACTTCGGTGATCTCACGGGAACCGGTGTATCCACTGCGGCAAGGCCGTTAAAGTTTGACAATATGAAAAAGAAAATGCAAAAACTCAGTCTAGATATAGTTGGGATCAGTGAAGTGAAATGGGAAGAAGTTACGGATTTCTTGTCAGACGAATCTAGGGCAACATTAACAGCATCAGAAAATGGTATAATGAGATGACGTGCCATTGTGAATAGAAAACTAGGGCAGAGAGTTTGTTATTGTGAAGAGTTCAATGACAGCAGACCAAAGCCGACAACAACAGTTCAGTAATACATGCTGACGTCGCAAGCAGAAGAGGAAGACACAGTGGAAGTATGTGAGGTTTTGGAACTGGTAATTCAGTACGTAAATGGAGATGAAAATCTATTAATCATGGCGGGTTGGATTGCAGTAGTATGGAAAGGAGTAGAACAAAGGATCACAAGAGAAAAGACACTTGGTAGTAGGAAGGGCACAGGATCAAGAGAGAAAAGAGACTTGGTATTAGGGAGGAGGGAGGAAAAGACTAATCGAGTTCTACAATAAATGTCAGCTAATAACAGAGAATACTCTGCTCAAGGATCACAAGAGGTGGAGGTATATTTGGAAAAGACCGGAAGATACGAGAAGATTCCACGCACTACCCAGCCATTCTTTACCAATGCAGAGTTGCGTGTATTTCGTGTACAAAGTGTGACACACGAACAGAATATACGAACCGATCTGAAATTCACTGAAATGAAATGAACAGATCGATAAAGAAGAAATCGCGGAAAATGATAAAGTCAGGCAGCAGCAGCTGGCCGAGACAGAAACAGCAACAGGGGTGTAGCCGATTTTGTGTCTTTTACGAGTTCCTAACCAGGAGCAAATTGTATAATTCCATCTATGTTCCTTAATAGTTTACTTTCTCGAGTTTCAGCGTGTTATTTTAATACCTAATAGACACATTTCTTGCGTTTTCATTTGCATCGGAAAGTAAAACGATTTTGTGACATATTACAAGTTCCAAATCAGAAACGAATTATTTAGTCTTTCTAGTGATTCGGTAGTTCGGTTTTTGACTCTCTGCATGTTAATCTAGTTTGTTAGACACAGTTCTTGCGCTTTCTTCCGTATCTACAGAATAATTCCGTAGTCGATAGTCCTTTTTTGTCTGTGTGGTGTAGTTTTCCACGTTCCTTACTGTGGATAGGGACTATGACTTCTGTATGCGAATGCGAGCCGAGTTGGTGAGACTTCGCTCTGAGCTCCACGCTGTGATGGCTTTGGTTACACAGCTTGAGGCTGCAGTGGATGGGCGCCACGTTTTTGGGACGGCTGTAGAGATCCAAAGGACGTGCAGCACGTCCGAGTCCGCAGATGGTCCTTACCGGTGGTGAGCCCAGTTACTGCTCCCCACCTGTGGCCGAGTGGGAGGTCGCCTCAGGACGCCAAAGACTTCCCAGGGTGCTGCACGTACGGCCTCCCCGGTTAGTCTGACACACAGGCTCCAGGCGCTGTCTGTGGCCGACACTGTGGCTCAGTCAGATGCCGTCGCCTGTACTGTTTCAGAGCAAACCTCTCAGCCAGCAAGATCCGGGCATCATAGACCGTGGTGTATTGGTAGTTGGGAGCTCCAACCTCAGGCGCATTATGGGGCCCCTTAGGGACATGGCTGCTAACAATGGGAAGTTGGAGTCATTCCAGACATGGAACAGATCCTTCCGGATGCCATGAAGAGCACAGGATGCAGCCAACTGCAGGTGGTGGCTCACATCAGTAACAAGGGTGTGTGTCGCTTTGGGTCAAAAGAAATTCTCAGTTGTTTCGAGGTTCTAACAGAAGTGGTAAAGGCTGTCAGTCTTGCTTGCGAGATGGAAGCAGAGCTGACCATTTGCAGCGTAGTCGACAGGACCGATTGCGGAGCTCTGGCACAGATCCGAGTGGAGGGTCTGAATCAGAGGCTCAGACGGTTCTGCGGCCTTGTAGGCTGCAGATTCCTCGACTTGCGCCATAGGGTGGTGGGGTTTCGGATTCCGCTGAATAGATCAGGAGTCCACTACACGCAGAAGACGGCCACAGGGGTAGCAGGGCCGGTATGGCGTTTTTTTTTTAGGTTAGAGGGTCTCGGGAAAACACTTAAAGGGCTTCAGTCACAAAGGGTGCAGGCCGAACACAGGAAGTACATAGATCCGGAAACCACCAATATAGCGGTTGTAATTTGTCGTAGCTGTGTTGGGAAAGTGCAAGAGCTCCAAACGCTAATAGAAAGCACTGATGCCCAAATCGTTATAGGTCCTGAAAGCTGGCCAAAGGCGGAGATAAGCTCAGCCGAAATTTTTGCGAAAAATGTAACGCTGTTCTGAAAGGATAGGCTAAACACAGTTCGCGATGGCGTTTTTGTTGGTGTTAGAAGTAGTTTATCTGGTAGCGAAATTGAAGTAGATAGTTCCTATGAATCAGTATGGGCAGAGATCATTTTGCCGACTAGAATAAAATAATAAGTCGATCCTTTTACTGGTCTCCCAGCTTAGATGACACAATTTCTGAAAGGTCCAAAGAAAACTTGAGATTAATTTCAAACAGATACCCAACTCATACAACTGTAGATGGTGTGAGTTCAATTTAGCCTTGATATGTTGGTGAAAACGCGTGTTTAAATCCAGAGGTACACATAAAACATCATCCAAAATGGTGCTAAATGCATTCTCTGAAAATTGTTTCGAGCAGTTAGTTCATGAGCTCATGCGAATAGTAATCACTTGTGAAAACACGCATGACCTCTTAGCAACTTCTTATCCTGAGCCAATAACAATCATCAAAACGGATACAGGGATTAGTGAACAGGGGTTGTCGTAGCGAGACTGAATATTGCAACAGCTAAATCCCCCCAAAATAAAGGAAAAGTATACCTATTCCAAGAAGCTGATAAAAATTCACTTAGCATCTTCCTGAGAGACAATCTCCACTCCTTCAAAATTAACAATGTAAGTGTACACCAGATGTGGCTTGAATTCAAAGAAATAATATCGGCAGAAAATGAGAGATTTATACCAAATAAATTAACAAACGACGGAGCTGATCCTCCTTGATACAGAAAACTGGTCAAAACACTGCTGCAGGAGCAACAACAAAAAACCATGCCAAATTTAAACGAAATTCCACTCACCAACTTTCTCCCCCGAATAGGAAAATATTTTCTGTCGCCATATACACTACTGGCCATTAAAATTGCTACACCAAGAAGAAATGCAGATGATAAACGAGTATTCATTGGACAAATATATTATACTAGAACTGACATGTGACTACATTTTCACGCAATTTGGGTGCATAGATCCTGAGAAATAAGTACCCAGAACAACCACCTCTGGCCGTAATAACGGCCTTGATACGCCTGGGCAGTGAGTCAAACAGAGCTTGGATGGCGTGTACAGTTACAGCTGTCCATGCAGCTTCAACACGATACCACAGTTCATCAAGAGTAGTGACTGGCGTATTGTGAAGAGCCAGTTGCTCGGCCACCATTGACCAGACGTTTCCAGTTGGTGAGAGATCTGGAGAATGTGCTGGGCAGGGCAGCAGTCGAACATTTTCTGTTTCCAGAAAGCCCCGTATACGACCTGCAACATGCAGTCGTGCATTATCCTGCTGAAATGTAGGCTATCGCAGGAATCGAATGAAGGGTAGAGCCACGGGTCGTAACACATCTGAAATGTAACGTCCACTGTTCAAAATGTCGTCAATGCGAACAAGAGGTGACCGAGACGTGTAACCAATGGCACCCCATACCATCATGCCGGGTGATACCCCAGTATGGCGATGACGAATACATGCTTCCAATGTGCGTTCACCGCGATGTCGCCAAACACGGATGCGACCATCATGATGCTGTAAACAGAACCTGGATTCATCCGAAAAAATGACGTTTTGCCATTCGTGCACCCAGGTTCGTCGTTGAGTGCACTATCGCAGTCGCTCCTGTCTGTGATGCAGCGTCAAGGGTAACCGCAGCCACGGTCTTCGACCTGATAGTGCATGCTGCTGCAAACGTGGTCGAACTGTTCGTGCAGATGGTTGTTGTCTTGCAACACGTCCCCATCTGTTGACTCAGGGATCGAGACGTGGCTGCACGATCCGTTACAGTCATGTGGATAAGATGCCCGTCGTCTCGACTGCTAGAGATACGAGGCCGTTGGGATCGAGCACGGTGTTCCGTATGACACTCCTGAATCCACCGATTACATATTCTGCTAACAGACATTGGATCTCGACCAACGGGAGCAGCAATGTCGCGATACGATAAACCGCAATCGCGATAGGCTACAATCCGACCTTTATCAAAGTCGGAAACTAGATGGTACGCATTTCTCCTCCTTACACGAGGCATCACAACAACATTTCACCAGGCAACGCCGGTCAACTGCTGTTTGTGTATGAGGAATGGTTTTGAAACTTTCCTCATGTCAGCACGTTGTAGGTGTCGCCACCAGCGCCAACCTTTTGTGAATGCTCTGAAAATCTAATCATTTGCATATCACAGCATCTTCTTCCTGTCGGTTAAATTTCGCATCTGTAGCGCATCATCTTCGTGGTGTGGCAATTTTAATGGCCAGTAGTGTACATAGGGAGAAATGATCATCATAACAAAGTAAGGGAAATCAGAGCTCGCACGGAAAGATATAGGTGTTCGTTTTTTTTTCCACTCGCTGTATGAGATTGGAATAATGGAGAATTTTTGTGAAGGTGATTCGATGAAACCTCTGCCAGACACAGAAGTGTGATGTGCAGAGTATCCGTGCAGATGTAGATGTAGATGCAATGACAGAAGTGCAAACAGATGAAATATGCTGGACCTACAGTGTAGTAAATATGTGGTGAAAATGAAAAGGCCGGGAAGCGAGGCTGGCTGCTCGGTCGCCTCGTGCTCCCCGGCAGTGTGACTGGCGGATTGCGCCTGCAGGCCCGCCTCACACGAACCAACTCTAACCCCGTCCTCGACGGTGGCTGCAGCTGAGGGGTTCCCATGGGCCATGTGGGGACAGTGTTTACCGGAAACGAAGTCGGTGGAGGGGAGTGACTTACTTGGCCAAAGGGCGGAAATACGGGATCAGATGAATGCACTGAAATGAAACCAGTGGGTCGATAGGGACAAAACAAGCGAAGACGCAGTGACCCGAAACAATAGTAGTGGAAAGTATAAATCGATTATCGTGGCCTACAATGTGAGACTGCGTATCTGCAGCGAAATTACATTTACAGACGTTTACTATAATTTCGTCATAATTCCACGCTAAAGATCCAAACAAACTGGTACATTCGCCTAATATCGTGTAGATCCCGCGCGAGCATGCACAACGAGCGCAATACGGCGTGCCACAGACTCGAGTAATGTCTGAAGTAGTGCTGGAGGGAACTGACACCATGAATCATGCAGGGCTGTCAAAAAACGGTTCAAGTGGCTCTGAGCACTATAGGATTTAAAATCTGAGGTCATCAGTCCCCTACAACTTAGAACTACTTAAACCTAACTAACCTAAGGACATCACACAAGTCCATGACCGAGGCAGGATTCGAACCTGCGACCGTATCAGTCGCGCGGTTCCGGGCTGAAGCGCCTAGAACCACTCGGCCACAGCGGCCGGCGCAGGGCTGTCCATAAATCCGTAAAGTACGAGTGGGTGGAGATCTCTTCTGAACAGCTCGTTGCAAGGCACCAAGTCCGTCCGAATGCACAATGGACACGAACGGATATAGATAATTAGACAGGGTGCTTACGTACGTGTCACCTTTCAGAGTCGTGTCTAGACGTATCAGGGGTCACATATCACTCTAACTGCACACGCCCCACACCGTTACAGAGCCTCCACCGGCTTGAACAGTCCTCTGCTGACACGCACGGTCCATGCATTCATGAGGTTTTCTCCACACCCGTACACGTCCATCCGCTAGATACAATTTGAAACGAGACTCGTCCGACCAAGCAGCATGTTTCCAGTCATTAACAGTCCAATGTAGGTGTTGACGGGCCCAGGTGAGGCGTACAGCTTTGTGTCACGCAGTCATCAAGGGCACACGAGTGGGCCTTCGGCTGCAAAAGCCCATATCGATAATGTTTCGTTGAATGTTTCGCACGCTGACACTTGTTGATCGCCCAGCATTGAAATCTGCAGCAGTTTGTGGAAACCTAGCCCTTCTGTCAAATGATTCTCTGCAGTCGTCGTTGGCTCTCGTTCTTGCAGGGCCTTTTTCGGGCACAGTGATGTTGGAGATTTGACGTTTTCCCGGAATCCTCATTTTCACGGTACACTCGTGACATGGTCGTACGGGAAAATCTCCACTTCATCCCTACCTCGGACATGGTGTGTCCCACCGCTCGTGCGCCAACTATAACACCACGTTCAAACTCAATCTTGATAACCTTCCATTCTAGCAACAGTAACCGATTTAACAACTGCGCCAGACACTTGTTGTCTTATATAGGCGTTTCCGACCGCAGCACCGTATTCTGCCTGCTTAGATATCTCTGTATTTGGATACGCGTGCCTGTAGTAGTTTCTTTGGTGTTTCAGTGTATATGTCCTCTAACAGCGAGCATATACATTCAGAACTAATTGTAATGAACTGCCGAGCACGGAAGGGAGTGATAGAAATGCCGAAGAAAGGGAAGGCGTCAGGAATACATAGAATGCTTGCACAGGCGCTGAAATGGAGAAAAGATATGTTTAAAGAGAGAGAGAGAGTCACCTCATGTGCTCGGTTTGGAGGAGAGAACGGATGCTGGTAGAATGCGAGCCGTTTGTCATCTGTGCGGTGCTTAAGAAAGGAGGCTGGGTGAGAAGCAGCAACCGCACGGGCACGGCCTTACTGGGTGTGGCTCGTAATACCTCGAGCTGTCGCTGAAGCGGCTAGCAGCACGCGCCGATAGAGCTACTTGGATTCCAGCAAACAAAGTTTAGAAAGAAAAACATCGACCGTAGAGTAACTTCATATAATGAGCCAAGTCTTACCAACGAGCTGCGAATTTCGCCGAGGTGTCCACTGTCGTTTGGAGGACGTTCAAAACAGTGTATGACAGAGTGAACAGGTGAAAAACGTGGAAATTTAGGGAATTTAAAGAGATGTGACATCGATAAACTGAAAGAACCAAAGGTTATAGAGAGTTTCAGAGAGCATTAGGGAACGATTGACAAGAATGGGGGAAAGATATACAGTTTAAGAAGAATAGGTAGCCTTCAGAGACGAAATAGTGAAGGCAGCAGAGGATTAAGTAGGTAAAAACACGAGGGCTAGTAGAAATCCTTAGATAACATGAGAGATATTGAATCTAATTGATGAAAGGAGAAAATATAAAAATGCACTAAATGAAGCAGGCAAAAAGGAATACAAACGTCCCAAAAATGATATCTACAGGAAGTGCAATATGAGGGATGGCTAGAGGACAAATGTAAGAATGTAGAAGCATATATCACTAGGAATAAGGCACATGCCGCCTACAGGGAAAATTAGAGAGATCTTTGGAGAAAAGAGAAGCACTTGTATGAATATCAGGAGCTCAGATGGGAAACCAGTTCTAAGCAAAGAAGGGAAAAGTGAGAGGTTGGAGGAGTATATAGTGGGTCTGTACAAGGGCGATTTACTTGAGGCCAATATTATGGAAATGGAAGAGGAAGTAGATGCAGATGAAATGGGAGATACGATACTACGTGAAGAATTTCACAGAGCACTGAGAGACTTAAGTCGAAACAAGGTTCCAGGGGTAGACAACGTTCCATTACGACACCTGATAGCCTTGGGAGAGCCAGCCATTACAAAACTCTACAGTCTGGTTAGCAAGATGTATGAGACAGGCGAAATACGCTCAGACTTCAAGAAGAATATAATAGTCCCAATCCGAAAGAAAGCAGGGGTTGACAGACGTGAAAATTAACGAACTATCAGTTTAATAAGTCAGGGCTGCAAAATACTGACACGAAATCTTTACAAACGAATGGAAAAATGGTAGAAGCAGAAATCGGGAAGATCAGTTGGGATTCCTGAGAAATGTAGGAACATACGAGCAGTACTTGACCATACGACTTCTCACAAAAGTTAGGTTAAGGAAGGACAAACCAAGGTTTATAGCATTTGTAGACTCAAAGCTTTTGACAATATTGCCTGGAATAGTCTCAAATTCTGAAGGTGGCAGGGATCAAATACAGGGAGCGAAAGGCTATTTACAATTTGCACAGAAAGCAGATGGCAGTTACAAGAGTCGAGGGGTACAAAAGGGAACCAGTGGTTGAGAAGAGAGTGAGACAGCGTAGTAGCCTATCCCCAATGTTATTCAATCTGTTTATTCAGCAAGCAGTAAAGGAAACAAAACAAAAATGTGGAGTAGGAATTAAAATCCACAGAGAAGAAATAAAAACTGTGTGGTTTGCTGATGGCATTGCAATTCTATCACAGACAGCCAAGGACATGGAATAGAAGTTGAACGGAATGGACAGTGTCTTCAAAGGAGGATATAAGATGAACGTCAACAAAAGGAAAACGAGCATAATGGAATGTAGTCGAATTAAGTCAGGTGATGCTGAGGGAATTACATTAGGAACAGACACTTAAAGTAGAAAATGAGTTTTGCTATTTGGGGAGCAAAATGACTGATGGTGATCGAAGTGGGGAGGATATAAACTGTAGACTGGCAATGGCAAGAAATATGTTTCTGAAGAAGAGAAATTTGTCTACATCGAGTATATATTTAATAGTCACGAATTCTTCTCTAAAAGTATTTGAATGGAGTGTAGGCATGCATGGAAATGAAACATGAACGATAAATAGTTTAGACAGGAAGAGAACAGAGTCTTTCGATTTTTGGTGCCACAGAAGATTGCTGAAGATTAGATGGGTAGATCACATATCTAATGAGGAGGTAATAGAATTGGGGAGATGAGAAAATTGTGGTACAACTTGACTAGAAGAAGGGATCGGTTGGTAGGAAACATTCTGAGGCATCAAGGTATCACCTTTTTAGTATTAGACGGAAGCGTGGAGGGTAAAAATCGTAGAGGGAGACCAATAGCTCGAAACGCTTACAGATTCAGAAGGATGTAGGGTGCAGTAATTACTTGGAGATGAAGAAGCTTGCACAGGACAGAGTAGCACGGAGAACTGCATCAAACCAGTCTCTGGATTGAAGACCACAACAACAACATTGAATTCTGTCTTCTCTAAATGGACGCCAACAGCGAACAGCTAAAGCAGACGCAGACGCTGTGTGAGGACGGCTTTGGCTGTTGCCAGTGTAGTCAATGTACAGCTGAAAAAAAATTTTACTGAATTTCACAAAGACATACATCGGAAAGATGGACGTCGGAACTTTTGTTAAGTCTGTGTTGCGAGATACCAAAAAATTAAAGTTACATGTGAGTGTGGCAAAACTACAAACAGGCGGTGAAAGAGAATGGAAAGACGCGCAGAAGTTGGGCGTTAGGACTGGAGTGCGGCAGTGCGATGTGACGAGACCAGCAGCTATGGACAGAGGAGACTGACTGGCCTCCACAGAGGGCTGAAGGGGGCGGGCAGGGGAGGCGGGGGGGGGGGGGGGGCGTGCTCGATGAAGAGAACGAGGTACTCCAGGGAGTGAGGGCGAGAAATAGCATCGGCAGCAGTTGAGAGATTTATACCAAATAAATCAACAAACGACGAAGCTGATCCGCATTGGTACACAAAACGGGTTAGAACACTGTTGCACAAACAACGAAACAAACATGCCAAATCTAGACAGACGCAAAATCCCCTAGACTGGCGATCTTTTACAGAAGCTCGAAGTTTATCGCGGACTTCAATGCGACACGCCTATAACAGTTTCCACAACGAAACTTGAAACCTGGCAGAAAATCCAAAGAGATTCTGGTCGTCTGTTAAGTATGTTAGCGGCAAGAAACAATCAATGCCTTCTCTGTGCGATAGCAATGGAGACACTATCGATGACAGTACTGCCAAAGCAGAGTTACTAAACACGGCCTTCCGAAATGCCTTCACAAAAGAAGACGAAGTAAATATTCCAGAATTCGAATCGAGAACAGCTGCCAACGTGAGTAACGTAGAAGTAAATATCCTCGGAGTAGTGAACCAACTTAAATCACTTAATAAAAGCAAGTCTTCTGGTCCAGACTGTATGCCAATTAGGTTCCTTTCGGAGTATGCTGATGCACTAGCTCCATACTTAACAATCATATACAACCGTTCGCTCGACGAAAGATCCGTACCCAAAGACTGGAAAGTTGCGCAGGTGACACCAATATTCAAGAAAGGTAGTAGGAGTAATCCACCAAATTACAGGCCCATATCGTTAACGTCGATATGCAGCAGGATTTTAGAACATATATTGTGTTCGAACATTGTGAATTACCTCGAAGAAAACGGTCTATTGACACACAGTCAACATGGGTACAGAAAACATCGTTCCTGTGAAACACAACTAGCTCTTTATTCAAATGAAGTGTTGAGTGCTATTGACAAGGGATTTCAGATCGATTCCGTATTTTTGGATTTCCCGAAGGCTTTTGACACTGTACCACACAAGCGGCTCGTAATGAAATTGCGTGCTTATAGAATATCGTCTCAGTTATGTGACTGGATTTGTGATTTCCTGTCAGAGAGGTCGCAGTTCGTAGTAATTGACGGAAAGTCATCGAGTAAAACAAAAGTGATTTCTGGCGTTCCCAAGGTAGTGTTATAGGCCCTTTGCTGTTCCTTATCTGTATAAATGATTCTGGAGACAATCTGAGCAGCAGTCTTAGGTTGTTTGCAGACGACGCTGTCGTTTATCGACTAATAAAGTCATCAGAAGATAAAAACAAACTGCAAAACGATTTAGAAAAAATATCTGAATGGTGCGAGAAGTGGCCGTTGTCCCTAAATAACGATATGTGTGAGGTCATCCACATGAGTGCTAAAAGGAACTCGTTAAACATCGGTTACACGATAAATCAGTCTAATTTAAAAGCCGTAAATTCAACTAAATACCTAGGTATTACAATTACGAACGACTTAAATTGGAAGGAACACATAGAAAATTTTATGGGGAAGGCTAACCAAATACTGCGTTTCATTGGCAGGACACTTAGAAAATGTAACACACCTACTAAGGAGACTGCCCACTATACGCTCGTCCGTCCCTGCGCGGTGTGGGATCCTTACCAGATAGGACTGACGGAGTACATCGAAAAAGCTCAAAGAAAGGCAGCACATTTTTACTACCGCGAAATATGGGAGAGAGTGTCACAGAAATGAAACAGGATTTGGGCTGGAAATTATTAAAACAAAGGCGTTTTCGGTTGCGACGGAATCTTCTCACGAAATTCCGATCACCAACTTTCACCTCCGAATGCGAAAATATTTTGTTGACGCCGACCTACAAAGGGAGGAACGATCACCACCATAAAATAAGGGAAATCAGAGCTCGTACGGAAAGATGTAGGTGTTCATTCTTTCCGCACGCTATACGAGATTGGAACAACAGAGAACTGTGAAGGTGGTTCGATGAACCCTCTGACAGGCACTTGAATGTGATTTGTAGAGTATCCGTGTGGATGCAGGTGTAGAATTCAGGCACGAAACGATTCTAGGTTTGCACTCGGAAAGCTGCTCCAGTTCCGGTTTCTGTCATCGAGATTCACGAAGTCAGTGTTTGTCTGGACCTCACCTGTGTGTTGTCGGTACCTCGACGAATTTCGGCGCCCTCTGCTCGCCTTCAGTGGAGATGTGGCGATCGCTAGCGACGACCAGAGTGTTTTTAGAGCCATTGCGCCGGACATTAAGCCACAAACTGAGGAGCACGTGTCCCAATGGGCACCATTAAAACGTTTAATGCGGATGAGATGAAAGTTGTTGTGTTTGTTCCGAGAAACGTACATCTGGCAACGACATGAGAATGTGCAGAAATGTATAACGTCCGCAAGACAGTAACACACACAAAGGAGAGCGAGAAAGAGAGAGAGAGAGAGAGAGAGAGAGAGAGAGAGGTACAGACGAGACGACGTCAGCTCCAGGCGTAACTGCTGGTTAACAATACGTGTACGGCAGCTAGCCGGAGATAACGGTAGGGGAGTGACGTAACCCACCGCGTGGCTTGGGCTGTCACAGCGGAAGCTCTCGCAGCGCTTACGTAAAACAGCCACACGTGTCGCCGTCGTCGCGAAGCGCTTTCAAATACACGTGAATAAACAATCAGCTCATAATGGCTCGCTGTATAGAAAAACACATTACATACACGCAATTCAGCTTCTTCTCCCTCTGTAACAAGTAACTAATGAAATCAGTTACTCTGACTCCGAACGATTAACCATTGCAAATAGGCAATTTCGGCTTCCCTTGAAATAAATCAGAGTGTAGGACAAATTTATGTTAGTATCCGTCGTAGGACATGGTGCGAGTGTCTGGGCTCATAGACTGCAGCTAGTGAAGCCAGTTTCCTTAGTGATAAGAGTTCAACGAGGACTGCCACTAAAATTAATGGGCGGCTACTGCACTACCCCGAATTATACATTGTTAGTAGTTCTAGGAATATACCCACTGTACTTGGAAGTTAGGGCAAAGGGAATCTTTCACTGGTTAAAGAAAAGCAAGAAAAGAGAAGTGCGAAGGGTGCTCGGAACTGAGGCCATTTCGAAAAAGGGAATAGAAGATCGCATATCACAACTGTGGCAAAATGAATGGGACGCTTCAGGCACTGGCAGGAGAACGCGCCAATTTCTCCCTCTACATCAGGGAGAGATTAGAAATGAGATTTGTTTTCCCGTCGAGTGGACTGGTTGGTACATTGCCTGAGTGGCCACGGCCCTTACGCCACGTACCTGTACAAAACGAGAAGACAGGTGTGTGATAGCTGGGCCTGCCGCAGTGTGGACACACCGGAACACACGTTGTGGGACTGCGCGGTCTATGAAGGTGCGGTGGCTGATGGTGGTCAGGTACTGAGGACACGGGATCCCGAAGCAGCACTAAGGAACGAGTCGACCTGGCGCGCCTTGGACGATTCTGCAGCCTCAGTATCCAGGAAGGGCAAGGAAGACTTCACGAAGCATTCAGTCACACGAGTATGTCAGCATGCTGCCATTCAGAATAGGAAACATAGTCTGCATACGGAGAGAAGATTACTTAGATTGGCGACAACCGAATGACCGTCAAATACCTGTCTTCACAGAGAACGAAATACACTCCTGGAAATGGAAAAAAGAACACATTGACACCGGTGTGTCAGACCCACCATACTTGCTCCGGACACTGCGAGAGGGCTGTACAAGCAATGATCACACGCACGGCACAGCGGACACACCAGGAACCGCGGTGTTGGCCGTCGAATGGCGCTAGCTGCGCAGCATTTGTGCACCGCCGCCGTCAGTGTCAGCCAGTTTGCCGTCGCATACGGAGCTCCATCGCAGTCTTTAACACTGGTAGCATGCCGCGACAGCGTGGACGTGAACCGTATGTGCAGTTGACGGACTTTGAGCGAGGGCGTATAGTGGGCATGCGGGAGGCCGGGTGGACGTACCGCCGAATTGCTCAACACGTGGGGCGTGAGGTCTCCACAGTACATCGATGTTGTCGCCAGTGGTCGGCGGAAGGTGCACGTGCCCGTCGACCTGGGACCGGACCGCAGCGACGCACGGATGCACGCCAAGACCGTAGGATCCTACGCAGTGCCGTAGGGGACCGCACAGCCACTTCCCAGCAAATTAGGGACACTGTTGCTCCTGGGGTATCGGCGAGGACCATTCGCAACCGTCTCCATGAAGCTGGGCTACGGTCCCGCACACCGTTAGGCCGTCTTCCGCTCACGCCCCAACATCGTGCAGCCCGCCTCCAGTGGTGTCGCGACAGGCGTGAATGGAGGGACGAATGGAGACGTGTCGTCTTCAGCGATGAGAGTCGCTTCTGCCTTGGTGCCAATGATGGTCGTATGCGTGTTTGGCGCCGTGCAGGTGAGCGCCACAATCAGGACTGCATACGACCGAGGCACACAGGGCCAACACCCGGCATCATGGTGTGGGGAGCGATCTCCTACACTGGCCGTACACCACTGGTGATCGTCGAGGGGACACTGAATAGTGCACGGTACATCCAAACCGTCATCGAACCCATCGTTCTACCATTCCTAGACCGGCAAGGGAACTTGCTGTTCCAACAGGACAATGCACGTCCGCATGTATCCCTTGCCACCCAACGTGCTCTAGAAGGTGTAAGTCAACTACCCTGGCCAGCAAGATCTCCGGATCTGTCCCCCATTGAGCATGTTTGGGACTGGATGAAGCGTCGTCTCACGCGGTCTGCACGTCCAGCACGAACGCTGGTCCAACTGAGGCGCCAGGTGGAAATGGCATGGCAAGCCGTTCCACAGGACTACATCCAGCATCTCTACGATCGTCTCCATGGGAGAATAGCAGCCTGCATTGCTGCGAAAGGTGGATATACACTGTACTAGTGCCGACATTGTGCATGCTCTGTTGCCTGTGTCTATGTGCCCGTGGTTCTGTCAGTGTGATCATGTGATGTATCTGACCCCAGGAATTTGTCAATAAAGTTTCCCCTTCCTGGGACAATGAATTCACGGTGTTCTTATTTCAATTTCCAGGAGTGTATGTTCAGACAACGTCGGACATAGTGAAATAAAAAGTGAAGCAGTCATCAATCCGAAGGCTGTTTCGAGGACCGCTGCGAGTCTTTGGCAGCGCGTGGTCCAGTTGACGGTGGTACGAGGTCGCCTTCCTCAGACCTCTCAGATGACTGACCCAGCCAGATGTGTTGTGGGTACTTGCGGCTTAACGTGGATTCCGATCCGTGTCGTAACTCGGCGTTTTTCGCCTCAAGAAACGCTGTCGGAGATTATAGAACTGATGAGTGACGAACAGAGATGCTAGGGCTGACCAGGGATCGAACCTGGGACCTTTGGACATCAAAAGCGAGATGATAGACTTGACGAGGGCTAAGACAAAGTTACGCTCCTAGTAACCTACAGTTTATCATGTACATGGAAGAAGAACCGAGAGCTACTGCCACATGCCAGACAGTCGCTCCAACACAACGCCAGTTTTAACATCAACCCACTCCAGTCTACACTGAGGTGTCAGAGCAGTCACGGGACGCCTCCCTCCCAGTGTCGTGTCGGACCTCCTCTTGGCCAGCATAGGGCAGCGACTGGGCGCGGCGTAGACGCAACAAGTCGTCCTGCCTCTATGGCCGTCCATAGCTGCGACAGTAGTGCTCCCGGCGAAGGATTTTGCGCACAAACTGACTTCTCGATTATCTCCCGTAGGTGTTCGATGGGATTCATGCCGGGGGATGTGGTTGGCCAAATCATTCGCACTAAATGTCCAGAATCTTCTTCAAAGCATATGCGAACAACTGAGGCCTGGTAACATGGCTCATTGTCATTCACAAAAATTCCATCGTTATTTGAGAAAATAAAGTTCACGAATGGCTGCACATGGTCTACAAGTAGCCAAAAATAGCCATTATGGAGCCACCACCGGCTAGCGTTGTCACTTCTTGACAACCAGAGTCCACGGCTTCGTGGGATCTGCACCACACTAGAATCCAACCAAAAGCTCTTCCCAATTGACACCGGGACTTGTTTCAACAGGTCACGGTTTCCCAGTAGCCCAGGGCCCAACAGACACGGTCACGAGCCCAGAAGACGCGCTGTAGCCGATGTCGTGCTGTTACTCGCGTCTGTCTTCTGCTGCCACAGACCATCAACGCCAGATTTCGTCGCACTGTACTAACAGGTACGTTAGTCGTATGTCCGACTCTGATTTCTGCAGGTATTTCACGCAATGTTGCTCGTCTATTAGCACTGGCAACTCTACGCAAAAGCCTCTGCCCTGGGCCGTTAAGTAAAGTCCACCTGCCACTGCGCAGTCCGCGGTGAGAGATAATGCTTGAAATGAGATATTCTCGGCACACTCTCGACATTGTGGATCTCGGAATATCCAATTCCTTAACGATTTCCCAAATGGAATTTCCCAAGCGCCCAACTCCAACAACCATTCCGCCTCCAAAGCCTGTGAATTCCCGTCCTGAGGGCACAAATCACGTCGGACAGCTTTCCACGTGAATCACCTGAGTACACATGCCAGCTCAGCCAGTGCACCGCCCTTTGACCCCTCGTGTACGACACACTACCGCCACCTGCAGATGTGCACATCGCTGTCCCGTGACTTCTCTCACCTCAGTGCATGATTGGTATGATTGCAGGCCGTTTTGAAGCTTTCTTCCTAATTTTACCGTGAATTAAACACCAGTACCGTATTCAGCCTGTTTGGGTATCAAAGGTAAAAGTCAGACACCAGGCGAGCAATGACTTTATTCCCGATATGATGTGTTTCGGAAATTGTGAATCATCACATATTTACAAAAAAATCAAATACAAAAGTATTTTATAAATCGCAGCAATGGAGACTGTCTCGGGTTCTTCGGCCGTCGTTTCTTTGATGAATTTTCCGACGTTTTGCCAACATGAATAGCTGACATTGTCAAATGTTCACCCTCCATTGCTGCTCGAGGCAGCAGATCATACGTACCCGGCGCTCGAACGTCCGAGGGCTCTTCCGTGGTCATTTGCGGTGCGGTTCTCCTCTTGATACCGCTGCAACGGTCGTTAGTTGCAGCACGGGAATCCAGGATCCGTTCACGTGGAGACGTTTTTCTTTCTTGTTGAAGCTATTCTCATGTTTGTGTATGTCTACATCTTCTGTGAAGAAGCGGGTGGTGATAGCTCTTCTCTACAGCCAGAACTTCCGTGTCGGCGAATTTTACTATGTGGTCGGTCTCACACAGCGCGTGCTCTGCTGCGGCCGATTTCTACAGCTGCCGCAATCTGCAGTGTCCCCTATGTTTTGTGACCCTGGTGTTCATTGATCGCCCAGTCATTCCAACATAAACTTTCCCGCTTGTGCATGATATGTGGTGTATTCGTGACATTGCACGTGGGTCTCTTTTCTTCTTTGCCGATCTGAGACACTCTTGGAACTTCTACGTCCGTTTACAAATAGTCTTTATGCCGTGTCTGCGAAATATACGGCCGATTCTATCCGTCACTCTGGGAATGTATGGCAGAAAGGCCGAGTGTCTGACTATGTCACACTTCTTATATAACTGGTGGAACACCCATTGCTCTTCAGAACACTTGCCAGGTGTTGAATCTCGCGTCTGATGTGCTTCGGCTCAGATATTCGTCCTGCTCGCGCTAAGAGCGTATTAATCAGGCATCTTTTCTGGCTCGAGTGGTGATTACACAGTTTGTGCAGCTATCGGCCTATGTGCGACGGTTTTTAATACACGCTGTGTCCCAGATTTTCACCATCCCATGTGACCAGCACATCTACAATGGGTAGCTGTTTGTCCTTTTCTACTTCCATGGTAAATTTCATGTTGGTATCGAGGTTGTTGAAGTGTCTTAGGAAGTGGCCGAGCTGTTCATCGCCATGGCTCCACACAAAGAAGTTATCATTGGCGTATCTGTACCACACCCTAGGTTTACGATGTGCCAGTGCTTCGAAATGTTCCATGAAGAATTTCGCCACCACTGGGCTAAGTGGACTACCCATGGCGACGCCTTCCAGCTGTTGGCAGAAGTTGCCATACCATGTGAAATAACACGTGATGAGACATGCATGAAAAGGATTTGTGATGTCTTGCAGGGGAATGAAACCGATGTGCTCCAGAGAGTCACTGAGTGCCACATTGGTAAACAAAGAAATAACATCGAAGCTGGCCAGGATGAGGTTTGGTCCAAGTTTTAGTTTCTTCAGCTTCACGAGGTTTGGTCCAAGTTTTAGTTTCTTCAGCTTCTCAGTGAAATATCCTGAATCTTTTACGTGTGTGTCACTCTCCACCATTTGCTTCTGAAGCAGATAGTTTTGCCAATTCATACGTCGGTGAGCCAGGAGCGCTAACAATCGATCTTAATGGATCATTATTCTTACGGATCTTTGGTAATCCCTACAGCCGAGCTGGTGGGGATTCTGTGTTGCGCAGGTTCCTGTGTACGTCCGCCGAGAGAGAAGACGCCTTGATTAACCGATTCGTATTCCGGGTGATCAGCTACCTCGGATCTACGCTTAGTTATCGGTACGTGGTCCGATCTAATAGGTCCCGCATCTTCTGCTCATAATCTTTGGTCTTCATTACGACGGCCGTATTTCCCTCAGCAGCAGGCAGTTCCAATATACTGCTGTCGGCGTTCAGGTTCTTGGCAGCTTGACCTCTTCCTACTTCAGGTTGCAAGCTGCTGCTTTTGCTCAGCGCAATATTCTGGCTGTTCCAGTGCATATTTCCTCAGTTCTTTTACAAGCAAGCGTCCTAATGGTAGCTTCAGTATCAGAAATGATATCCTCCATAGATATAGTTTCCGACATTAGAGCGAAATTCCCTCCTTTTCGAAGGACAGACTGTTCCTCTGTGGTCAACTGTCGTTCAGTGAGATTGTGCACTGTCCGTGACGTGTCAGGAATGGCCTTATCAATCTGTTTTCTGCCTTATATTACCAGAGTTATGGACAGAATCGGACGTATATTGCACAAACACACCACAAAGACTATTTGTAAACCGACAAAGAAGATGAAAGAGTGTCTTATATCGAAAAAGGAGAAAATGGACACACTTTCAATGTCGTCAATGTACCACATACTATGCACATGTGGGAAAGTTTGTGTTGGAATCAGTCAGCACCAAGATCGCAGAACATAAGGGACACTGCAGGCTGGGGCAGGTGGAGGAATCGGCCGTGGCGGAGTACGCGCTGTGTGAGGCCGACTGCGCAGCGAATTTCGCTGACGCAGGAGTTCTGGCCGTAGAGAAGAGCTATCACATCGGCTTGTTCAGAGAAGCTATATAAATACAGTAACACGAGAATAGCTTCAGCAAGAAAGAGGACAGCCTCAACGTAGGAGGATCCTCTATTCCCGTGCTGCAGCGAACGATCGTTGCAGGTCGCAAGAAGGGAACCGCACCGAAAGTGACCGCAGAAAAGCCCTTGGACGTTGGCGCGCCAGGTACATGTAATCTGAGGCCGCGTGCTAGACGCGAGTTCAGCGCCAGCAATGGAGGGTGAAGCTGAGACAATTCCAGCCAATCGTGCTGGCGAAACGTCGGAAAAATCGTGAAACAAACGTCAGCCGAAGAACCGGAGGCAGAAGCCAAGAGGCAGTTTGTCAACAAATGGCTACGAAAGCTTTAACATTTCTGTACAGGAATGGATAGCTACAGAATTCCGTTTACGTCTGTCAAACCCAAATCCGGTACCAGGAGGTACCTAGTACAGTGGAGACTCGATTACCCGAACCTCAGTTGTACGGATTCGCGACTATGCGGGTTGTCACGCCCCCTCGCCGGCAGCTGCCTGCCTGTCGCCGCCTCTGTCTGTCTCTGTCTGTCTGTCTGTCTGCCGCGCGCCCTCCGCCGCTGCCGTTGGAGTCAGACAGGCAGTCGCCATTCTGTGTGCCGCTGCGCCGCGCCGCCTCTGTGCTTAAAAATGTCAAAGCCCGACACAGAGGCGTTATCGCTTAAAGACAAAATAAACATTATTGATTCATTCAAAATTGGAACTGGTCGTGAGTATGGCGTAGGTACTTCCACGAGAAGCGATATTAAGAAGATACCGATTCAGTTTCGAAGCACACCTGTAAACTTGATAGTGGACACGGGAGTAAGCATCTAGGGTGATGAAGAAACTGAAAAATTCGATACCGATATAGATGATTGTGGTTTGGAGGATATAAATGAGCTAATGACAAACACAAATACGCTAGGAAAGTGATGTCGATGATAAGAATGACAGGCTCAATTCTGACAGTAATGATCTAGGTTTTCAGATAAAGTCGGATGACAAAATTGTTGAAAACTCATTGCAGGCAAGCATACGGCAGGAAATACAAGTAGATGAAACAGAAGGAAACGTAGATGCAGAAAACGATGCAGCACTATCTCCTGTGGAAGCAGTTGAAGCCCTGGAAACAGCTTACAAGTGGTTCGAAAAACAAGCAGGGTGTGATGCGGAGAGTTTACTATAGTTAAAACGAATTCGCGAATTAGCAGCAATGAAGAGAAAAAAAAATGTATACGTCAAATGACAATTACCAAACATTTTAAACAAAACCAAACTACAGTGACTATACAGTGTGAGTTATTAGGTCCTTCATGATTAAGGTTGCAGTACTTTAGTAATTTCCAAAAAATATATGTATATATATTTCTAAGCTCCTACTGAACACTGACTTTTATTGGGTTTAATAAGTTTAACGAGTTTTTTGTTAATTTGAATAAACACGTAACGTTACGTATTAACCCTTGTAAGCTACCGCTTCTGTTTTGCTCGTTTCTGCTGATGGTTACGCCTGAGAGCCGAACGTATAAGTGAAAAATTTTGCACAACGGATTTTATAACGCTGATTTGTCGCCCTGACACTTATACGATCTCCAGAAGGGTGAGCTTATCCTCTGCTCTGTATGTGACGTTAACTAGTCGTATGCAAATCTGGTTGGTTTCTAACCTTATCCTCAGTATACGCTAGAATGTTCAGATGTGCTGACCTACAAACACTGCCTCCACCAGGTGGTTGCAAACATGAAATACACAAATAAGGACATAGTAAAATGGCAAAGGAAAGTACTAGCTATGAAATGATACACTCAGTAGTGTTAAATTCTTTACTCTTCTGCGGTTCACTCTATTCAAGATTACACAGTACGAGCAACATTATAGTTCTGCCTATTCACATTTGGTAATCGCTCTGTCTGGCACTGTCCTGTGATATATAATCGCGGTCGTTAATTCGAGCGCGGAATACTGACATCAGCTATGGCAATTGCAATTATATTTAGAACTACACTCGCGACTAGCAACGTGAAGCCTCAGCATAGGACGAAAAAGGCACGTGATGAGCAATTTACTTTACTTCCCTCACACGACCACTACAGTGATCTGACGCTTATCGCTGCAAAGGTTCTCGCCTCAGCGAGATAACATAAATTCTACCTCACCAAAAGCTTCCGTGGGCACCTCCACGGCTGCCGTGGAACACCAGACGATCCTCAGGCTCTCGCTACAAGTACTCTGTCCCAGTAACGAGGTCGCACACCTCGCCAGTACCTACCTCTCTCCTCGACGCTCCAGGAACAAGTGTTTCTCAGTCGCTACGCTTTTTCGTAGCTCCTGTTCTTTTCTTCTTCCCCCTTTTAATGTGTGTGGCCAATCGTGTTGCTGGAAGGCGTTCGTTTCCGAGCGCCGACCAATCTCATTTTTTGCAACCGACCGAAGCTTCTAGGAGCTTCCAGACTGTTCCAGAAGCTTCCGCTCCGGCCGTTGGGAAAACCACCTACACGCCACCACGCGTTTTGTGAGCGAGCCCCTGTGTCTTCTCCTTGTCCTCGGCCACGTGGCTCCCGTTAAGCCGCGGTCCACCCGCCTGGGGTTTCCAGAGTAGCTTACGGGCGCTGTTGTCTTCAGCTCTCAGGCCTGCCTGCCACGCTTATGTCTTTCCCGTTCTCCTGCCAGCCTCCCGTCTCCGTCCGCTTCACAATCGCCCGACGTGCAGATATTCTGCTACAAATTAAGATCCCTAGCCGATGTCAGTATCGTTAATGGTTTCCTGTGTCGATGTTTATACTTCCGGAGTGGTATTTGTAATGTCGCTCAAAATAATGCCACCTTACACCCTAGAAAGATAACCGGACGACAACGTACTCGAAACATAACCGTAAGGTTGTGACGTAGCTTGTCTGTCTGGAGTTACTAATACAAAAGTCAGTTTTCTTCAGACATTCAACTGTCCGGATTTTAGATTGTCCCAACTACTTACGATTGCAGTTAGTCTGGTTAATCGAGTCTAATTATGTGCACTGCTGCGCTTACATCAGACTATAGCACCATTTTCTGCTACTGAATACAACTAGTTTTTTATATATATCTAAAGCGTAGGAAATGTTTTGATGTGAGCAAAAATCAGTCCTGGGAGATTGCGCGTCATGACCATATAAAAGTAACAACCATTACTTAGTCCTATGAACAGTCACAAGTGAAAATCGTTGGGACTTGTGACGCTTTACATAACATATAAAGTCAAAGTGTGAAATACGCAGTGTAAGCGTACATCTCAGACCATAAAATACAAAACACGGACGTTAGAAACTAGGAGAGGGCGTCAGAACGAGGACATGGACACCACACCAGACTGCACGACGGTACCCTCAAGTGCGCAGCCGCCTGCGGTCCTAACAGATCCTGCAAGATAACGACAAACTACTTCCTGTTGGGGGGGGGGGGGGTCTGTTCATTCCAGATTCCATGCTGGGTAACATTAAAATGCTTATAAATCTCAACTTCTTCCTAAATATCCAGCTCTAAGCCTTTTGGCTCTGTGTGTAAGACTGCTGGATCTTTTCAGTCGTGTCTAAACGATGCTCCTTATCAGTAAGACGACAACCGATAGCAGTGGTGTTTTATCACAGTGTTCCCTGAACCTGGCTATCACAGGATCCACAAGTGGTTTTATATACTGCCTTATTGTCAAGAGACGTACGAAAAACTGTCTTACGTTTCTTGTGCGTCTGGCAGTCGATTTCTGTATTGGTCTTTCTAAATGGATTGGCAATTCGTTCACAAAAATGTCGTGCACGGAATACAGATGCAAATTTGGGTGGATTATCGGGAGGATTGGGAATAAATTTTTTTCTTCTAGTGAAAAATGATTCACAAATGAACCTCGTCGCACGTTCAGTGTAGCCGTTTTGAAAGCCTATTTGTGTGATCACATTATTTCCTTTCCTTATACATGTTGGGCTTAAGTCAAGTTTAGCGGACCTGTTGAACACTGACAGGTGAAAAAAAGCACGCTTATGCGTCCGTGGATGGCATCAGCCCACACTGATAACTAATGTACATCACAGGTCTAAGCCTTTCTGAACGTGCCTAAACGAAAATCTGTAGACTGCCCAGTAACACTCGAGTCTGAGTTGTTAAGACTTCTACTCAGTTCCAACTCTACAGTGAAGCGTATTTTTGAATGCAACAGGTTAATGGAGCCTGCCAAATAGGTCATGTCTGATTGTGTTCCTCTAAGTGCAATGAAAATATCGTCTAGATATCTACGATAGAAAATTATATTGTCAGACGCTCTGCTATTATTTTCTTTGTAGTTAATTAACGAAACTGTCAGCCAGTAAGATAAAAGCTTGGGTTATACGCAACAGACCTAACAGTCCAAAACTTTCCTCTTCTGTAAGTTTCGTCTACTTAAGAGGACTAACTCCTAAGATCCCCACAGTCTCTTCAGCTGGAACATCTGCAGACAGGCCGATTGTATCCAGGGATTCCTTCACTGCTTCATGCGGAATCTTAATTTCTCTTAACCACGTCGCCATCTCGTAGTTATTTTTGATGGGCTATGTTTCCTCAAAAGTAAACGCAGCTTTTAGCTTAGCGTATCTAAAACTGTTAATTTTATAATTTGGACTTTGGCATCCACCCACAATTAGACGTATTGGTAAATCACTCTTAAGGAACTTTACTTGTGACCCAAAAACTGGTAGCTTTGGCTTCATGGTGTAGTGTCTGCGTTTAGCATACTCAGTTGCAAAAGGAAAGTTAGAACCTTTCACACATTTCTTCAACTCAGCAACAAATTTCCACTACGTGATTATAAAAAAGAAATCGAATGTCTTACGTTCGTAATCAGCGTCCGAAAAAAGAACGATACAGCTCGGTGTATCTACTTTTGCGATAACTACCTTATTTTCAACCAATTTTGAATTCATCTTTTTTTACGATGATGGGGAGGGAATATGAGAATGAACCTTTGGGAAGAGGTTTACAAGATGCTCTTCGAGTAAACATAGCAGTCTTGGCCTGTACAAGCTGTGGTTCCTTAAACAACTTACATATGCCTTTCACGTCTGCCGTGGTCTTTCAATAATATTAGTTTCTACCTTAGTGCGAAGATTGAAATTTAGGCCCTTATGTAACAAATAATTTTCATCATGAGAAAGGTTAATGTCGGTAAGATTAACTACTCTATCTGCAGGAGAGTGTTTGTTGGCCGTGACGTCAGTAGTGTTAGGCGGTATCTGATGGGCCACAAGCTACCGTAGTTCGCGGTCGTGTCTTCCGGCGATAACATCACGACACAGTCGGTAATCAAGCCACACAGAACATAAAATACAAAACCAGGAAGAATGTTTGACATATGAATGGGTAACTCACTGCCTGTAAAATCAACCGAAAGTGTGAACCAATGCGCCAAGCGAATTTTGCTTTTTATGAACTGATGATCACACTTTATCTTGACACTAAGCACACTTAATGTCACATAATTAAATTTCAGCTTTTTTTGGAATGATACCACACATTAAAAAGAATTTAAATTAACTTGTAGCCGACTAACCATCACTTTTCTTTTGAGGATGTATAATAAACACTTTGGTGTACATCACTAAGTAACGGCAAGTGCTCTTGACTTGTGATGAGTCGTTCGTGACTCAGTCTTTACACTTTTTACTGACATCAATGTCCCTACGCAATTCATCGGTTGTGCTTTTCAGCTCCTGAGCTAACGTGACTAATTTCTTATAACAAGTACTGATTTGTTCCTCAATTAATTGTTTCGTCTTGTCATCGGATTTCTTAATTATTCCCCTAATCTTTTTGTCCTGTTCCACCATCCTTTCGTCGCGCTCTTGTACGTGACCCATTCAGTTCTGTTCTAATGTCCTGAAGAGTTCACTATGCTCGCTGAATTGTTTGTCTATTGTTTTGAATCGTGCATCATTACTTCCATCCTGCGGTTCACTGATTAATACGGATGCTACAAAGTTCTCCTCTGTCTTCCTCAGCGGTAACGGAGTCTTCCGTTGCCTGTGACACTGTACAGTCTCTTCACACAACTACTCAGCTTCAGATTGTTCCTCGTTATTTATTTCACTATCTGTCACTAACGACCCTTCCAGTTTACTATCACAACTGTCTCTATCCTCCGTAGCGAGCAAACTGCTTTGTACAAATTCCATATTAAGCCACACGGTTTTCAGTTACAGATGGACTCGGTTCTTCGCTATCGCCGGCCGTTTTGGCGGAACGGTTCTAGACGCTTCAGTCCGGAAGCGCGCTGCTGCTACGGTCGCAGGTTCAATCCTGCCTCGGGCGTGGATGTGTGTGTTGTCCTTAGGTTATCTAGGTTTAAGTAGTTCTAAGTCGTGGGGACTGATGACCTTAGATGTTAAGTCTCACAGTGCTCAGAGCCATTTGAATCTTCGCTACCAATTGCACTCGTCTTTTCTAAGCTACGTGCACGATTAGGGATAACCTTGGCATAACCGAACACTGATCCAAAACAAACACTTTCCTCTGATAATTAATTTCCTAACCTAGACAGGCCACGAAACACAATAAAATCGTACCGAGAACACAAGCACACTAAACTGTTTTCACCGAAAGCGCGACGTCGAAGCTGAAGGCGACGATGGACTTCCCACCAGCCTTTCCTGTCAGAGAAGCACGAAGTAGCACAGCACAAGCAACTTATCATTACTTCAAATTCTGGAAGTTCTTCTATTATTGAGAGGTTCGACTTTACTTTCTGGTAAAAATGCGGCCAGTAAGCAATTATTCAAATATAAAGATTTGTTGATCCAAATCAGACGGTTCCTGGCTTCAAAAATCCTGGGTAAGTTCCGACGAATCTGCACGTTAATTGTAAGTTGGACTGTTTAGCATACCCCTAAGATGCTACAAGTCTGATCCCCAGTGAGTTACAGGGAAAGGAAGCACCCCATCGGGTCATGCAAGTTCCAAGAGAAACAACATTGCACAGAGTAACGTCTCAGTGAAGGAAAACTACTAGGGTTGGCCCAATTAAGCATGAAAGTACGCACCCCAAACTTCGCATGGATATATTAACGGAGAGCTTCCTCTAAGTACACGACAACTAGCATCTGTTATAACAATTCAATTATCACCAGACAAAAGATTTACCCAGTAAATTAGGCATGTAAACGTTTTGTAAGTGGTCCGAAGTTTGCAATTATGAAATATAATCTTGGCACCAGTGGTTAAACATGTGTAAGCAGAACATCAAACTATATCGTAGATACAGCCAATGACTGCCAAAATGTTTAGTGCTTTAGAGAAATGTTGATGGTGTTAGGACAGCAACCAGCCGCAAATTTACTTTCAGTTCCTTTATTCGAAGGAAACCGTTACCGGTTTCGAATCGTTGTGATTCATCCTCAGACGGTTTACACGCTTCCTTTATGACATTTGGTGTGTCTTTACAGATTAATTGTCCTAAAATATAAATAAAACATAATTATAAACACGCCACACACAGATGGTTGCGTTATAGATTTTCGTTGCATGTGACTTACGTGAAACGTCGGTTTCGAGTGTTTGTTTTCATAACATTCATCCAAGAGATGTAAATGCATTCCCACTGCATCCTCGTTGTTGCACACCAATAGCGTTCTGCTGGGGAGGAGGAAGGCAAGTTTCCAACCTCAGTCAGCCAAAAGACTTGCCAGTAGAGATGGGTAGGAAAATATCCCTTCCTCAAAAACAATTATTCTGAGCCAATCGCTGTCCCTGTTACTCGAAGCCAGACGAACATTCCGTTACGGTATGGCCACAAACAACAGCTAATACCGCGATCGCAGGTTCTGAGTACCATACCTAGCTTTCAGATTTTTGTCCCTCTTGAAAGGATGTCTCCTTTTGGTGGTGGCAGGACGGCCACTGCGGACTCCCCGCCTTACACCTGCACAAGAGCTGCTTTCAGTGCCAAACAAATTTCTGACCCCTTGGTCTTTTAAGTTAACATCGATATCGTAAGCCAGCTAGAGAAAACCCCATAGGCTGCAGTATATAGCAGGCCCCTCTCACTCTCCTATAAGGAAGGGTTAAATAGAAGGAATTAGATGTGCAGTTACTGGCAGTAGCGAATATTGTGTGCATTCCCCATACATCGTTAACTAATCGACTATATTGACTGTTCAGAATGCATATTACAGTATAAAATACCTTGCGTTACAGTTTGGGCATAAACTGCCATGTAACAAATGCATATGTATCACATAAGAACCATGGCTTAGTACATCTCAAAGCAAGTCTACCCATAGCTACCAACGTTCTTCCACTGACAAAAAAATACCGAGCAGTATAGTTTGGGAGAATTGATCAAATGCATCTCTGTTTTGTTGTCCCAACTTCGTTATGCTATCAATCTTCGCCTGATGACATTTTAACTTCGACAAACATACACGCAAAGAAATCTAAGAAGTTCGGTACTGGAAATAAGACACCAAAAGCCTTTGACATCAAACTTAATCCATGTCGTGGAGAAGCTGCATGCATCTAATTGGAGACAACCAAGTCGAAATGGTCTGGTGTCCCTTCCCACCGGAAAACAACACATAGGATATTTTTTTTACACTAACCTCCAATCACAAGCCGAATGTTTTTGTCTCCTAAGAAACACTGTTATTTTTGTCAGCACCCAAATCAAATCTACTTTAAGTAAAATTTATTTAACTATCTAGGAAAACAGAAGTAGAGTTACTTTTCGTTTTATTTCATTCACATGTTACAAACACCGTTGATATTGCATCGGAGGAAGGCACCATTCGTCACAGACGAGGGTAGTGCCAGCTAGTGTCAATAATGAAAACCTGAATGGAAGAACGGAGACAGTCGACACGAGTGGCGTCTTTGAGTGAATAATGTAACTTTCGAACTGCAGCAGCGAAGTTTTAATGTAGAGCAACATCAGTGTAACTATAAAAACATTACTATGGTTTGGAGATGCAACAACGGGTTACTTCTAACTTCAGTGTTTGAAGATTCAGAGTCCTGCACTTTTTGGAATGAGATAGAGATATACGTTATGCATGGTCGTTAAAAGGGTTTTTCTGTGTCAAATGACAGTAACAAAAGCGGAGATAGCATTCAGGAAGACTGCAATTCTAAAGTAAATAAACATTTCTAATTGAATAGATACTGTACAAGTTACTTGAGATCTTTCCGTTATTCAGATTCCAGCATGCTATTTTTTTAAGACTTCAAGTACAACTTTGAGGTAAGGAGAATAATTACGGGAGTTTGCGCTTCATGTAGTTAATTTCAAAATCGAACCGCGTTGCACGTTCGTTGCGGCTGATTACGTCTTTTACCGTAGAGAGGCGGAGATCGACGTCTCGTACTCAAAATGAAAATAAAACGTCTGTCTCAGAACAGCTGACCGCAAGTGCGATTTATGTAACAGCAGTGGCAGTACACGCTTGCCAATTCCGGTCTTCCAGAGTGTAATGCGGGAGGGGCAATAGTATTCTTCAAAATTTTGGATACTCATATTTTCCGCAATCTGCGGACTTCAACCAGCCGCACTATAAAGCCACCACTGCAAATTTCAAAAGCAAAAGACTATTTCTGCTGAAACGTTGATCTTAATTACACCCAACATTTCATTACTAACAGCAAACTCACGTTTTTTTACTTTAGGATTCTGGCTGTCGTTTCGTCATCATGGCGAATGATCTTTTGAATATTTGTCACATACAATACTTCGTTCACCTCTCGGACAAAGACCGAAAACCTTGATTTTTGGAGGTAATACAAACTGAGCCTTTAATTCTGCCTTGCACCAACTGTGGCTCCAGAAACATTTGCGTTTCTGGGAAGCTTTGAGACAGTCGCAGAGAGGAGGTACGGTGTATTTTCGCTTATCTACGACCCATTGTCTTGCTCTTAGGAACCTCGTACAGAAGTGCTATCATCATTTACATTTTTCTACCTGCTTATCTACGGCCCATTATGTTGCTCTTAGCAACTTCGTACAGAAGCGCTATCTTCGTTTACAACTTTCTGCCCACCACCTTGTGCACTGCAGGATTTACAAGTGTATTTGGCCTTCCGAGAATCAAATTAAGTAATTTAATGATTGTATATCAATTTATTGTTGTTATATATTTCAACTACGGACAAATATCTCAATGATTCTGTAAAAACAGGAAATCCAAGTGAAACAAACAGACTTCTCTTCTTTGTGCGTGATCTTTAAATGAGAAGCGTTGCCGTCGATGAAGATCATATTGATTCAGTGGATTCTCCTGTACTGACCTCTCAATTGCGTCCCATAAATTTTCGATGGGATTCATGGCGGGCAATCTGGGTGGCCATACCAGTCGCTCATATTGTCCAGACTGTTCTTCGTGAACAACTGTGGCGTGGTGACATGGCGCATTGCCATTCTGTAACGTAGCAGCAAGTCACTCCGGGTTGTCATAGGCGTGGTTAAAGAGTGGAGTCGAGAATGCCTCTGGTCCAGTAGCTGCAGCAGATTTGTTTTCTTATTTTCCTTTTCGTTACTTAGGCCGCAGCTGTCGCACCTACGAGTACATCAGACGCTGCCTGTGACATTGGCTGAGCCTGCCTGTAGAACGCTGCGAATATTTATCCTCCCCGTGAATGTAAGTAAACTACGTCAGTTATACACCGGTTTTGTTCAAATTTACACATTGCTTTTTGTTATTGCTGAAAAGATACTGTCCAAATTTCATTAGGTTATTTATCATAGTCTCAAAGATAGAAAATTGTACCTAAAAATCACAAAAAATTCAGGATTTCAAAACTGCACTGGAGTGCCAAAGAAACTGGTATAGCCATGCGTATTCAAATACAGAGATATATAAACAGGATGAATAGGGCGCTTCGGTCGGCAACGCCTATAAAGGCAAGTGTCTGGCACAGTTGTTAGGTCGGTTGCTGCTGCTACTACAGCAGGCTGTCAACATTTAAGTGAGTTTGAAGGTGGAGTTGTAGTCGGCGCACGAGCTATTGGACACAGCATCTCCGAGGTAGCGATGAAGTAGGGGTTTTCCCGTACGACCACTTCACGAGTGTACCGTGATAATCAGCAATCCTGTAAAACATCAAATCTCTCACATTGGTGCGGCTGGAAAAAGATCCTGCAAGAACGCGACCAACAACGACTAAAGAGAGTCGTTCAACGTGACGGAAGGGCAAACCTTCCGCAAATTGCTGCAGATTTCAGCGCTGGGCCATCATCATGTGTCAGCGTGTGAACCATTCAACAAAACATCATCGATATGGGCTGTCGGAGCCGAAGGCCCAGTTGTGTACCCTCGATGACTACACGACACAAAGCTCTACTCCTCGTCTGGGCCCGTCAGCACCGACCATGGACTGTTGATGACTGGAAACATGTTGCCTGGTCAGACGAGTCTCGTTTCAGATTGTATCGAGTTCAAAATGGTTCAAATGGCTCTGAGCACTATGGGACTCAACTGCTGTGGTCATTAGTCCCCTAGAACTTAGAACTACTTAAACCTAACTAACCTAAGGACATCACACACACCCATGCCCGAGGCAGGATTCGAACCTGCGACCGTAGCAGCAGCGCGGCTCCGGACTGGAGCGCCTAGAACCGCACGGCCACCGTGGCCGGCTTGTATCGAGTGGATGAACGTGAGCAGGTATGGAAGCAAGCTCATGAATCAATGGACCCTGCATGTCAGAAGGGGACTGTTCAAGCTGGTGGAAGCTCTGTAATGGTGTGGGACGCGTTCAGTTGGATTGCAATGGGACCCCTGTGAAAGGTCTCTGTTGGATTCCTTTCATGTTTGATTTCTTAAATCTGTTGTCATTTATGGAATAAATTCCTCTTCTAAATTTACTGTGGCGTTTCTGACTATCTGGGAGGAGACTGAGTAGTGGAACGTGTTACTTTTACACGTAAACAAGAACGATCTGTCACAGTACTACACTTTAAAACACAGTTTATATGTAATTCATGTCACACAGTCTCATACGGAACCTACATCCGCATTCTTTTATATACTGTATATGATAAGATACTGTCATCCCCCTTCCCTTCTGTGTGAGAGGATGAATGAGCAAATGTATTTGTAGTTGCATGCTTGAGGGTAGCAGACAAGCCTGTCTGCTAGAGAACAGTAGGACCAACGTCGGAACAGGTAGCTACGCTTTCTAAAAGCAAAGAGGTTTCTATCCTTAGTATGGTCCTGTCCGTCCGTTGTCATGTTGGTATAGGAAGCTGCCCCTCTGGCCACTTCCGTTTGTATTTGTGAGGCACCCTCAGAAAGGGAGCAGATCAGTCTGTCCGTGGCGAGCGTCTGAAGTGGTAAGATCTCCGGCTAAGCGCGTGTCTGCTAAGTCCGTAGGACAATGGATTTCTTAAGTTCAGCCTAACTGAAAATTTAATCACCTTTATTTCAGGTTTAGCTCTAAAATATGTAATGTTATCTTAAATTGCAGCGCAGTGTAATTCCCGTGTGAAGTTCATATTATTTTCCGGTTGTTGCTTTGTCACTACTTTATGAGTAAAGTGGAACCACGTGTTGATCAGTAACTCTAACTAAGATCAATCTTAAATGCGAATGCTTGTGTGATTATAACATCTCGTCTTGACAATATTTTTCAACATAGCAACTTTTCTTTATGTTCAACCCACGTGGGGTGTACTTTGCGAGACCAGTACCACGTACTTATATAACTGTTTGACCCGTCAGGTTAACAGTAAGACGTTAGTAACCAGTTCGAGGTTTTTCTTTTGTAAATTGCTTTTCGATCTAATTTATTTTAATTATCAAAATTATTGTGGAGTTACACTCTTTGTGTAAACCAAGTTGACCACGTGAAGCATGTGGTGTAATCATCGAAGTAGCCCTCAGCTATTCTTTTTGGGAAGATTTCACAGAGAGTTAGTATGAATTTAGTATACCAGTGTGTGGTAATTACATGAGGGACACGATTGTGCTACGAACGTAATTTCTTTGGGTGAAAATTTGAATCTGTTGGTAGTGGTTAACTTTCTCTTGTACATGTTTCAACGTTCTTCCTGTGTTATTTTATGAATGCAGTGTTGTATGCAGTCTCCCAATCTTGGCTCCATATTTGATGTGTTCCGTAAGATTTTCACAATCCTAAGTACGGCACCAGCTTAGTTACGAATAGAATTTAATATGCTGAAATTTCATGATCAATCTTAAAATAAATTTCCAAATATAAACTGATGTCTTTCTTTTTATTTAAATTCTCTTTTTTATATATATATTACCGGTTGTTGTATGACTATTAAAAGATTATAATTAATGTTAGTCTGGTTGGGAATTTAGTAAACCTAGACTAGATACCTGGTGAAACAGTTGCGCAGGAATGCACGGTTAACTTCCCCAGACAGCTCACAGCTTTTAACCCGCTTTTATTGTCCATCAGTACCGCTTTCATCATAGCAAATTAAAGTAGCAAACTTACACCTGATACGCCTAGATACGACTCTGACAGGTGACACGTACGTCAGCATCCTGTCTGATCACGTGCATCCATTTTTCATGTCCACAGTGCATTCTACCCCCCCCCCCCCCCCCCCACACACGTCCAGAATTGCTACAGTTTCGCTCCAGGAACAGTCTTCTGAGTTCAAACACTTCCGCTGGATACCAAACTCCCCAGACATTGAGCACACCTGGGATGCCTTGCAGCGTACTGGTCAGAAGACATTTCCAACCCCTCGTGATCTTACGGATTTATGGACAGTCCTGCAGGATTCATGGTGTCAGTTCCCTCCAGCACTACTTCAGACATTATTCGAATTCATGCCACGTCGTGTTGCGGCACTTTTGGGAGCTCGCAGGGGCTTTACACGGTATTAGGGAGGTGTACCAGTTGCTTTGGCTTTTCAGTGTCATCTAGCAACAGCAACAGATTAAATTTGAACATGGTGTGGGGTTGTTATGAAAACTTCAGCACCTGCAAGACAATTAACTAGAATCTTTCATTTTATACCATTTGTAATTTGTTGACGTAATATTGGAATCTTTTAAAATTAATGTTCAGTTATATTTTGTCATGCGAATGCGTGGGAGTGATTGAGTCACCAGCACCTCACAAAAGAAAGTACCTCCTGCCGAAATGGAACCTAGTAAGGATCCTAAAATAAAATCAAATGGTATAAGGATTAGGAGAAGCGCAGTAACTCGATATCTGTGGGTATTACTGGATGGACGTCATAACTTCGCACTTCATGTAGAGGAAGCAGGCAGAAAAGCTACAAACGTGACGAATAAAGTAATAACCATTTCTAATAGGCAATTTCGGCTTCCCTTGAAAAGAATCAGAGTATACCACCAGTTAATATTAGCATCAATCGTAGATGTGGTGTGAGCGTCTGAGCTCATGGACTGCAGCCAGTGAAGCCAGCCTCATCAGTGAGAAGAGTTCAGCGAGGACTGCTACTAAGATTAACAGACGCCTACTGCTTTGTTAGTGATTCTAGGAATACGACTATACCCACTGGGCTTGGAAATTAGGGACAGGCAAGTCTTTTACTGGTTAAAGAAAGGCAAGCAAATCGAAGTACCTACTCTCCTACCTTCCAAGCATCACATACGTAACTTGCGGGACTAGCACGCTTGGATGAAAGAATGTTCTCAAAACATGGCTTACCCCCAAACCTGAGGAATGTTTCCAGAAGACATGGCTGAGCCAGAGCCAGGGAGCTACCGGGAGGTTTTATATCTGCGCTCACTCTGCTGCAGAGTGAAAAATTCATTCCTTGAATCAAGCATCATTGTTTAGCAGAATAATTCTTTTACCATAATCGTTATATAATCAGTTATAAGTTGTGAGTGACTGATATCAACTCGAAACAATTACTTCCTAACAGTTTGCAACGGTACTTTCGCGTTCTCGTCAATACGGTACCAGAACGTTTATATTCTACCACTGTAAAGACGGAAGACCCGCGATTCGGAATGTCAGAACTGTGCAGTAAGTAGCGGCAGGAACACCACCACAACACCACGCAGCACTAGCACCCCAAACCATCGACTCTCGGAGAGAGATTTTAACCGTGTTCAACCTAATGGTAAAATATCGAACTATTTTTCTCCGAATCATACAGTTCGTGGGAAAAGCAGTGAGAATAATTACTTTTGGAAACCTTTAGTCAGACAAAGCCTGTTATAACAAAAAACTGTTTCGCTTAATAAAACGGCCGTCAGCCCAAATCGGGCACAGTGTCTACGCAAAAAGATGAAGTCAATTTTCGACACTCAATAAATAACTACTTTCTCTTACTACATAATTTAAACACAACCATTTAATTTCCATTTACTACGGTCACTTGGCAGTAAGTATTGTTAATAGCACTTTCTGTTACTTATGGAATTTATCACTAAGCTTCAGTAATTATTTAAAGAAGACACACATATGTTTCAAGAAGAATACAAAAAAATATTATTTAATGCGACTAAATTTCATTTCTTTAGGACTGTTATTTGTTAATGTTTTACTAACACCAATATTTGTCTGGCTTTCTTTCACATGGAGAAGCAACACAAACTATTACTGTTAAGATTGTTGCAGTTAAACTATTATATTACTTTACTTTCAGAAATGCTATTGAAAACTTATCCTCATGATCACACAAAGCAGTGGTCCTTAAACTGATACCTGCAAACTTTAGTATTTAATAATGATTTTCAGAATTTACTACTAAACCAGTACTATTGCCAGTAATTTAGTATTATTCAAGCTTCAATAAACATCAGGATACTCGGAATAAATTCGTTTAGGTAAGGACCCTACTGTTGTTGTTATCGTTGTGGTCTTCAGTCCTGAGACTGGTTTGATGCAGCTCTCCATGCAACTCTATCCTGTGCAAGCTTCTTCATCTCCCAGTACCTACTGCAACCTACATCCTTCTGAATCTGCTTAGTGTATTCATCTCTTGGTCTTCCTCTACGATTTTTACCCTCCACGCTGCCCTCCAATGCTAAATTTGTGATCCCTTGATGCCTCAAAACATGTCTACCAACCGATCCCTTCTTCTAGTCAAGTTGTGCCACAAACTTCTCTTCTCCCCAATCCTATTCAATACCTCCTCATTAGTTACGTGATCTACCCACCTTATCTTCAGCATTCTTCTGTAGCACCACATTTCGAAAGCTTCTATTCTCTTCTTGTCCAAACTAGTTATCGTCCATGTTTCACTTCCATACATGGCTACACTCCATACAAATACTTTCAGAAACGACTTCCTGACACTTAAATCTATACTCGATGTTAACAAATTTCTCTTCTTGAGAAACGCTTTCGTTGCCATTGCCAGTCTACCTTTTATATCCTCTCTACTTCGACCATCATCGGTTATTTTACTCCCTAAATAGCAAAACTCCTTTACTACTTTAAGTGTCTCATTTCCTAATCTAATTCCCTCAGCATCACCCGACTTAATTCGACTACACTCCATTATACTTGTTTTGCTTTTGTTGATGTTCATCTTATATCCTCCTTTCAAGACACTGTCCATTCCGTTCAACTGCTCTTCCAAGTCCTTTGCTGTCTCTGACAGAATTACAATGTCATCGGCGAACTTCAAAGTTTTTACTTCTTCTCCATGAATTTTAATAGCTACTCCGAATTTTTCTTTTGCTTCCTTTACTGCTTGCTCAATATACAGATTGAATAACATCGGGGAGAGGCTAAAACCCTGTCTCACTCCTTTCCCAACCACTGCCTCCCTTTCATGCCCCTCGACTCTTATAACTGCCATCTGGTTTCTGTACAAATTGTAAATAGCCTTTCGCTCCCTGTATTTTACCCCTGCCACCTTCAGAATTTGAAAGAGAGTATTCCAGTTAACATTGTCAAAAGCTTTCTCTAAGTCTACAAATGCTAGAAACGCAGGTTTGCCTTTTCTTAATCTTTCTTCTAAGATAAGTCGTAAGGTCAGTATTGCCTCACGTGTTCCAACATTTCTACGGAATCCAAACTGATCTTCCCCGAGGTCGGCTTCTACCAGTTTTTCCATTCGTCTGTAAAGAATTCGCGTTAGTATTTTGCAGCTGTGCTTATTAAACTGATAGTTCGGTAATTTTCACATCTATCAACACCTGCTTTCTTTGGGATTGGAATTATTATATTCTTCTTGAAGTCCGAGGGTATTTCGCCTGTCTCATACATCTTGCTCACCAGATGGTAGAGTTTTGTCATGACTGGCTCTCCCGAGGCCATCAGTAGTTCTAATGGAATGTTGTCTACTCCCGGGGCCTTGTTTCGACTCAGGTCTTTCAGTGCTCTGTCAAACTCTTCACGCAGTATCTTATCTCCCATTTCGTCTTCATCTACATCCTCTTCCATTTCCATAATATTGTCCTCAAGTACATCGCCCTTGTATAAACCCTGTGTATACTCCTTCCACCTTTCTTCTTTCCCTTCTTTGCTTAGAACTGGGTTTCTGTCTGAGCTCTTGATATTCATACAAGTGGTTCTCTTCTCTCCAAACGTCTCTTTAATTTTCCTGTAGGCAGTATCTATCTTACCCCTAGTGAGACAAGCCTCTACATCCTTACATTTGTCCTCTAGCCATCCCTGCTTAGCCATTTTGCACTTCCTGTCGATATCATTTTTTAGACGTTTGTCCTTTTTGCCTGCTTCATTTACTGCATTTTTATATTTTCTCCTTTCATCCATTAAATTCAATATTTCTTCTATTACCCAAGGATTTCTATTAGCCCTCGTCTTTTTACCTACTTGATCGTCTGCTGCCTTCACTACTTCATCCCTCAGAGCTACCCATTCTTCTTCTACTGTATTTCTTTCCCCCATTCCTGTCAATTGTTCCCTTATGCTCTCCCTGAAACTCTCTACCACCTCTGGTTCTTTCAGTTTATCCATTTCCCATCTCCTTAAATTCCCACCTTTTTGCAGTTTCTTCAGTTTCAATCTACAGTTCATAACCAATAGACTGTGGTCAGAATCCACATCTGCCCCTGGAAATGTCTTACAATTTAAAACCTGGTTCCTAAATCTCTGTCTTACCATTATATAATCTATCTGATACCTTTTAGTATCTCCAGGATTCTTCCAGGTATACAACCTTCTTTTATGATTCTTGAACCAAGTGTTAGCTATGATTAAGTTATGCTCTTTCCTACTCCCGAATTCCAGTCACCCATGACTATTAAATTTTCGTCTCCCTTCACTACATGAATAATTTCTTTTATCTCATCATACATTTCATCAATTTCTTCATCATCTGCAGAGCTAGTTGGCATATAAACTTGTACTATTGTAGTAGGTGTGGGCTTCGTGTCTATCTTGGCTACAATAATGGGTTCACCATGCTGTTTGTAGTAGCTTACCCGCACTCCTATTTTTTTATTCATTATTAAACCAAATCCTGCATTACCCCTATTTGATTTTGTATTTATAACCCTGTAATCACCTGACCAAAAGTCTTGTTCCTCCTGCCACCGAACTTCACTAATTCCCACTATATCTAACTTTAACCTATCCATTTCCCTTTTCAAATTTTCTAACCTACCTGCCCGATTAAGGGATCTGACATTCCACAATCCGATCCATAGAACACCAGTTTTCTTTCTCCTGATAATGACGTCCTCTTGAGTAGTCCCCGCCTGGAGATCTGAATGGGGAATTATTTTATGCCCGGAATATTTTACCCAAGAGGACGCCATCATCATTTAACCATACAGTAAAGCTGCATGCCCTCGGGAAAAATTACAGTTGTAGTTTCCCCTTGCTTTCAGCCGTTCGCAGTACCAGCACAACAAAGCCGTTTTGGTTAATGTTACAAGGCCAGATCAGTCAATCATCCAGACTGTTGCCCCTGCAACTACTGAAAAGGCTGATGCCCCTCTTCAGGAACCACATGTTTGTCTGGCCTCTCAACAGATACCCCTCCGTTGTGGTTGCACCTACGGTACGGCCATCTGTATCGCTGAGGCACGCAAGCCTCCCCACCAACGGCAAGGTCCATGGTTCATGGGGGGGACCCTACTGAGCTAAATGAAATAGGAAAATTACGGTTAAACACAAAGGTACATTTAACACTTATATTCCACTACTTGAAGATGGATGGTTCATACTGTGATACACTTCTAAATAAAGTACTTTGCCTGTTACTGATGTCGGAGGTGGCGTGAGGCGGTGCTGCGTAGTAACACCTCTTGATGTACATAGCTCTGTCTTCCTCTTGGTGGCGACGATAAAATTGCAAATTTCTGAGCTATTAATTTATTGCCGTACTACTCCAATTATGTAGAACCCGTCCGAGGCCAAAACCCAGTCTTGCAGGTAAATTCGAGGCCTCTAGTGCTTGACGAACGTAACGCGTGTTCACCACTTGCAGGGCAGCTACCGACTGTGTGAGCCACTTGCGCGCCAATTCTCACTCGCGCGCCCCACCACCTTTTCCATTCCACCACAGTTCCGTTCTACCTATGATCCCTACACCTTTTTAATTTACACTTCTGCTTACAAAAACCCTAAGTATGAACCATCTACAATTGCATGAGAGAATATACATACAAAATTGACATAATTAATTACAGTTGTACTTGAAATATTACATTTATTCCACCCACGTCAAAGAGGTTATTTTAAACAGATAAACTACACTTAACAAAAGCTTACTCTCGTTATAGTATTTACTTAATTTTTAAAAATTATTATGGAACAAAAAATTTTTTTTAAATATACAGATTAATGACAGTATTATATTTACAATAGCATTGCAAGTTCAAGTGAATCATATGTAGTCGAATGCTGAAATCCAGGGTTCATTAATGAACACTGTTTTCATCATTTGAGGTGTCAATAAAACACATCTTTCTTTGAAAAGTAATAAAATAGGCTCTCGTGGCTCATTACAGTGTTGATGAACTTGTGGCGTCTCTATCGGAGAGCGTCCTATCTTTGACTCTTTTTTCTTTGGACCGCTTTGTTCAAGCTTCTTCTCAGCACGTAACTTGTTCTTTTGCCACGTTTGTTCGTTTTGTCTCAGTGACTTTCGCGTCTCTTAAAATACTCTTTTCTATTTATTTTGTTTTATTATTGCTCGCGTAATAACGCATATACGAAAAGAGCCGCGAAATACCTTTTAGTAATGCTGTGCCTTGAATTTCTTTATAATCATTAATTTTCAACAAAACAGAATATATTGGATTCTTATTGTTCTGTATCTGGCCTTCTATTAAAGGAACGTTTTCCGTTACTGTAACTCACTATAAAAGTCAACATATCTTCCCTACTTTATAGCTATTGAAAATGAAAATTACTTTGTTATGAAATACTGATGTTACAGTTCACGAAGATTGTTCAACATCAAAATTTTGCAGTGGATTTTTGTTAAGAGTAAATCACCAATAATTACCACGACTAGCACAAGAACATGAGACTGTTGTCGGAGAAAAATACGTTTTCACTATAAGGTTTGCCAGACCAGAACTAAGCACAGCAAAATTCCTATTATGTTACGAAGGTAAATTATCTCTTTTGTACTGTTAGCAATATATTATCAGCAGCCCGCGTCAACCTGCAAAACACATCATAAAATCTGCTGCTCTGCTCTGCAAGTCCGGAAGCTGAAAGAGATGATTTTATTTCACTATTACCTTCCCGCTTCCTTGCGGTATGATCGATTTCTTTTAATGCAGTTTGAATGCGCCGCGGCAGCGGCTCGTTCGTTCGTAGCGCAGCTCTGCACCACGGATAATATTTAAATAACTGAAAATGTCTTAAAAGGATGGGATAATATTCTAAGCAAGCTACTACAAATAATAATGCAAGGTTTCATTAAAGAACTCTATTCAAAACATTCAAATATGTTAACTTATCTACAATACACACCTTTTTTAAAAATGAGTACGTAATGGCGTACATCTATTGACCATGACAAAAGAAGACTACGTTAGCATGTACAACTGCGACACAGGCTATCTTACTCCCGTAACTCCAAGAAGAAGACAGAGAAATTAATGTTCGTTCTGTATTATTTATACTAGTGATATATTCTAATCTTTGCTGATATTTATCGTCTGTGCGGTTTCAGTACTCGCCGACACAGATATTATCTAAAATAAATAATAAAAAAAATACATAATTCCATACAATTACAGAATATGATGCACACTGTTTTCTCTTTACTACAAAATATGTCTTTCGCTAAGGGACGTTACAATGCCCCCTGGCAGCAATTGACTAACGTTCGGCAATATGCTGCCACTAACGTCCGTTTTGTCATTGTCTATCACCTTGTTTGGAATATTCACTGTTCACTTCTTTCCTCTTTTACATTATAGTTTTAATTACACTTTTTATAGTTTTTCACACTTTGGGAGGTGACCGTAAACCTAGTCCCAGGGTCATTACAGTTTTCTGGCTCCCCCATTTGGGCTACGTGCGGTCAGAAAACCTGGGAAAACTGCGCCGGAGCCATGGTCATCTCGCCTGGTTTGTCTTAGAACACAGTTTCCAAAAAGGTTGGACTTTACCAATGTTCACAGATAACAAAATGTTAAACCTTTAGTCTCCTTGTTAAAAATGTACCTTCTACACTCTTTCACATTTGTGTCCTGTGTCACAATGAAAGTCAATCGTTCAACAGTTTTACAGTAATGTAATGGATTGTCTCTGCACTTACTCACGACAAATGTTCTACCATTGTATGGCATTCGTGTCAGTTTGTTTCACTAATATGACAAAAACATATGACATATATCATCGAACAAGTGAATGTTTTGAGTTTATACTCAGTAAACAAAAGGAAAAAAAAATGTTTGTCACGTAATTTCGTGTCCAATAAATCATTCTCATATTAGTACATGAACAACGTAGTTGGTAATGTTCGGTTGAACGTCAACAATGTCGTACGGAGCGGGCGGCGCGAAGCAATTGTTGCGTAGCGTCGTCTGGAGCGCGGCGTGCCAACGTCCGCTGAGGTCGACAGCCTGCTAGCGGCAACAGCGACGGCGTGCTGAGGTGGCGCCCGCACAGTCGCGAACCGCGCCGAACCATTCACCAATGTCGGCGTGTTGCAGTGGTTTCCCGCGACCGGCTGGCTGGCGGCACAACACCCGTCTCTGCTTCTCCGCATGGCTCCCCGTCGTAACGCATGAAACAAATATTCCACAACGGTGTACTGTCTTTAAGGATACAACTTACTAGCTGTGGAAGAAAATGCACTTTGGTTAAAAGCGTTTATTGTTCATTACGCCGTCGCTTCGCTGGTATGCACAGGCTATTTTGGCGTGATAACGGGTTTCTTGTGACACTTGTATTTAGGGTTCGTCACACGCACATTGTACTACACACTTTCATTTGTTCTCACGGTCGATCCGCTGCCAGAGCGTCTCTCAACACGCGAAAATGTTTCGGTTCACACACACACTAAATGTTTCCGTCGAGCGATGTTTGTTTGTATCGGCTCCGAACGGATCACTAACTACCGTTTTTACTCACAGTGTATTGTTCGTTAAGCACTGCACTATGACAGTTAGTCACTTAACACTTAACTTATACAGACGTATATATTGGTGCAGATACAACAGTCATTTTCTGTCCCTGCTACACACAATATTCCGTCCTTTCCTAGATTGTTTATGCACACAGTTTATTTTTAATGCATAACAACTGTTCTTAGCATAATCACTCTCATCTACATTGAGTCCATTGTGTTACCTTCTCATTACACCCTTTTAATACTATTACTAGGCATATATTGCTTTTTTGTAATTATTTAAAGGTGTGTGATTTTTTGTACATAGCTTTCTTTTCCTCTTTTAGTGTAGCTTGCCAGGTTATCACCCATCTAGCAAACAGATTTTACCATGTGCATGACAGCTTGACTTGGGCATATTGTTCAATAAATACTTCATTTAGCACTAGTATTATTTTTAACGGTCTGTCCTACACGACTACAGTGTAGTTTCCGCGTAACTTGATTCGCGTACCGCGTAATTAATATTCAAGAACGTGTACCAAGTACACAGGCTTCAATTGAAGCATTAATACATGCGAAGCATAGGTTACACGGAACGGGTTTGTTTTTGATTGAATTCTGCTCCAGTGTCGTTCTCAGATCACTATTGGCAGTAAACATTACATCACATAATTATTTCGTACTACAAAGTCAATTTTTGGCTAGTATAGACTCTCTCTCAGGGTTCCTTAATTCTAACACAATTATATCTGCTACATATTTATATGAGATTTCATCATTAATTGTACTTACTTACTACAAAATGATTCAAGAAATTAATCATTATTTTATCAACAATAGATTATTCATTGCTTGAAGAGCATGTAGTATTTTAATGACACTAACTGTCTGTAAACAAAGTCTTCCATTTGCATATTATTGCTCAGTTTACTGATTCTACTTCCTCAAAGTTGTAACTATACACAAATTCTTTCTTAAAACTAACATACTTATACTCTAAAACACAATTGAAATCTTCTTACTACTACTATTTACATCAGACATGTCACTGAATAAATAACTTTACATCTTTACGTGGATACAGTCCTTTTATTTTCCCCGTCTGGGGATGTGCTAACAAATAGCTACATTCGTGTGGCACCTTTATTACTTCAAAGGGCCCTGAATATACCATTTGCCACGTACTATTTCGCTTTAGGGTGGCTGAGGATTTGGGGTGGTTACGAATAAGCACCATGTCCCCTACATTGTATTTCTGTTTGTTAGTTACACCTCGGCCGTACTTCTTTTTTCTCTTTGCAGCACAGCTGGTTAGGTTGTCCCATATCCTTTTTATCTTTTCCTCTCTTGTTTCTACCCTGGCTGGTAGTCTCGGTAACGGCGTGAGCCATTCATTCTGTGTCTCATTAACCCCTTTCAATATCTCTACTGGTGGGTATCCTGTACTTGAGTGGGGTGTTAAATTGTGGATTTCTACAAATTTAGGTACCAACTCAGGCCATCTTGTGTGTCGGTTCCCTATGTAAATTCTAAGGAACTTATTCAATTCTCTGAACGTTCTTTCGACCCGTGAAATAAGTGGCATTGTCAGTCGTTATGGCTTCAGGTTTCCCCACTTGAGGCAAGTATTCTTGATTGATCCGTCTGACTATGGTTTTGGCAGTAGCTGATTTTATACAATAAATTGCCAAGTATTTGGAAAAAATATCGTACATGGCCAGTATATATTTCATACCTCCTCTGGCCATGGGGTAGAGACCTGCTACATCCACAGATACTAATTGAAGCGGCCGGAGTGGAACTATGGGATGAAGTTCAAATTTGGTGGACCTATTGTAGTGTTTTGCTTTCTGGCATATAGCGCAAGTCCTAACTGTTACCTGAATTTGGTGTTTCATTCGGGGAAAGTGGCAGTATCTTGCCATGATTTCTGCACACTTCCCGATCCCTGCATGGCCCCATGCCAAGTGCGTGTGCCATATTATGACTTTGACAGACTGGTTAGGTATGCATACTGCCCAGCCGTCTTCTTTCGTGCTAAGTTTATAATACAAAATATTGTCCACAATTTTAAAACCTTGCTCGTCTCTATTGTTGACACCATTTTCAATATTGTTAATGATTTTTGCCCACATCGGATCTGCCCTCTGTAGTTCAGACATATTTTGACATATATATAGAAAATCCTTTCTGTAAGCATTGTCTCGTACTAAAAGCACTTTATATTCGGCGCATTGTTCTAGCATCTCTGCTAACTCCGGTAATCCTACCGGCAGTCGCGACAAAGCATCCGCTACTATGTTATCTTGTCCTTTTATGTACATAATCTTTATTCGGTATTCTTGTAATGTAAGCATCCATCTCCTTAGTCGGGTATGGAATAGCTTGCATGACATCAAAAAACTTAACGCCTGGTGGTCACTATACACTTTAATCTCCTTCCCATATAGGTTGTAATTAAACTTTTTTACAGCCCTGACTACGGCGAGCGCTTCCAGTTCCGTTGCCGAGTAGGCTCTCTCGCAGCTAGTTAAAGTCCTACTGGCAAAGCCGATAATCTTTATTGTTGCCGGGTCGTTGCCTTCCTCCCACTGGAACAGGCACGCTCCCAAGCCATAGGAACAAGAGTCCGTCGCAAGACAAAAATTTTTTGATAGGTCCGGGTGCTGCAAAATATTTGCATTCAGCAGGGCGGTTTTAATTGCTTCGAAAGCTTGCTGACATTTGTCAGTCCAAACCCACCGCACATGTTTTCGCAGTAGATTTAACAATGACGCGTCATTTAACAACTGATTAGGTACGAACCTTCTGAAAAAAGACGTAAGTCCAATGAATGCTTTCAATTGCCTCTTAGTTCGGGGGCTCGGAAATTCTCGGATCGCCTCTAGTTTTTTGTTGTCTGGGCTGATACCAAGCGGCGTGATAAGGTGTCCTAGGAATTTAATTTTATTGCGTCCGAATTTTGACTTTTCTAAATTTGCTGTCACACCTGCTTGCTTGAATTTCTCTAATACTCTGTGCAGCAATTCCATATGTTCGTCCCAAGTAGCAGTAGCGATTACAAGGTCATCAACATATACTGTGATTTTTTCTAACAAGTCTGGACCCAGTACCGTGTCCAGAGCAGTAATAAATACTCCAGCACTTACATTCAATCCGAAGGGAAGTACCTTGAATTGGTAACTTCGCCCTCCGAATATAAAGGCTGTGTACTTCCTTGATTCTGGTGTAAGTGGGATTTGCCAGTACGAACTTTTAAGATCAACCGAGGTCAAGTACTGCACTCCGTGGAATTTTTGTATCTGCTCATCTAAATTTTCTGGGCGAGTTCTGACGGGTATAATGATTTTATTGATATCCCGTGCATCTAACACTAGCCGGATTTTTCCGTTGGCTTTCGCCACTGCTACCAGAGGACTACTATATGGAGAGAGAGAGGGCTCAATGATATCCCATTCTAACATCTTCCTAATCTCTTTAGCCACTACTTCCCTCCTCGACCAAGGGATGGAGTAAGATGCGCGACAGTATGTTTTGTGAGGCATCACCTCTATGTGATAGTGGTACTCTTTGACTATTCCTGGTCGGTCGGTAAATACCATGGTATATTCCGATAACAGCTGCGTCAACTGTTGCTTTTGTATGTTGCTTAAACTTTCAGATTCCTGTACTTTGGTTCGAAATTCATCAACATTTGGTTCAAAATTTCTATCTCCTATATTTGGATAATAGAGATCCGTCACAGGTGAATAATCATTAAGGTGTAGTACCCAGGGGTTCCTACCTTTGATATTAATTCGATTGCAACATGGCACAAGTACCTCCTTCGATTTCATCATAGACAACTCAATCCTCCTACCTTTATTCACTATGCTTAGTTTTCCCGAGGAGAGGTCTATCACTGCGTCCCTCTCACGGAGAAAATCTACTCCCAGAATGCAGGCCACCTTTAACCCTTTAACAATGAGGAACGAGCTCACTATGGCTTCGCCCTCCTTACAAATCTCCACCTGCACCTGGTACTTAACTAACTGGGTCTGTGCACTTATAGCTCCAGACACCTTGCAATTATTAACCGGGAAAGTCGGTATGCTACGTCCCTTCCCTAGCACTTTAAACAACTCTGTACTCATTACACTCACTGAGGCACCTGTGTCAATGATTATATTCACTGCAACATCATTGATTTTCGCTTCTATTATGGCTTGCACATTTTCGTTGCTACCTTTCTTACATTCGTGCGGTTCGGACAGTAGATCTTTATCCATACTGATACCGTCGTTGTATCGCAGCATATGTATTCCAGGGATATTATTGTTATTCGTGTTGCTCTCACTCCACCCCTCGGCCAGCGATGGAGAGCATATCGAGGCCGATTCTAGTTTGTTGGATGGCTTGCTTGCGAGGTACTTGGACGGCTATTGTCCGCGACCTCTACTATGTTTACGCTTTGGTTTGTGGGCCGCCACGACTGCGCAATAGGCGCGTTCTGCAGTGGTGGTCTGTTGTTATCGTACCGGTCATTACCCTGCCGCTCTGGGCTTGGTCGCTGATTCTGATTCCAATTACGATTACCGTCATTGTAATTGCTATGCCACTGACCTCGCGCATTTTTCCAGCGGTTGGTCCCTGGCAGTCCGGAATCGTACCGGTCGTCAAATCGACGCTTTTTATTATGGGACGGCTGCCCATACCCGTTCTGACTTCTACCATTATTACAATTTTGCGAATGCTCTTGCCGCTTGTTACCACCCCCACCATTTCCATGGTTGTGGTTTTGTGCACTATTATTTCTGTCATGTTTACACCCTGATCCATTATTCCGCGAGTGATCACACGCTGCTTTTGCGTCTTCCTGGATTAAGTCTATTGAATCTAGAACAGACAGGAAATGTTCCATGTCGCTTTCTGGTACGTGTATTAATTTCTCTTTGATATGAATGGGTAAATGTGATTTTAGGAGTCTTATTATGTTTCTTGGTGAGATAGGCTCGTCCCAGTAACGCGTTTTGTTTATGTACTTCTCGAAATACCGTCTCAGATTCCCAAGACGGGGTGAGTACGGTTCGGGATTGTATACTTCTTTTCTTAGCCGCTCTTGTATACAAGGCGACCAGTATTTCGACAAAAACGCCCTCTCGAACTGATCGTATGTCATGCAGCTGTCTGCTACTTCCGTAGCCCACAACGCTGCATCACCCTGAATGTATGACATTACGTATTGAATTTTCTGTGCTTCGTTCCACACACTAGGCAAGATATTTTTAAAGCTTTTTATGAATACTACTGGGTGTACTGACTTCCGTTCAGTAGTAAACGTTTGAAACTGCCTATTTTTTATCAAACTTTCTTCAACTAATATTTTTGGGCTATACTGGTTTGCTCCTGGGACATTGGCTGTGTGCTCCGAACAGAAGCTACAGCTCTTCGCATTATCGCCTAAAGATTCACCATTGTTGCGTCGCGTATAAGTTTGTGCGTTGCGAAAAACATTGGCTGTTGGCGACATAGTTTCATGTTCAAGATGTTTGCTACTTTGTGTTAAACCCTTTTCCAAGTCGGATATCCGTTTGTTAATATTCACTTGCCACTGCGGAATATCCTCACTGAGTATTTGTTTGATGGTTTGCACGTCGTTCTGTACTTGACTATTTACTGCAGTACTGAACGATTCGGAATCTCTATCTGCTATGGCTGCTTGTACCTTAGAATCAATATTTTTTTCGATCTCACTCTCCTTCACTTCTAGCCATGAGTTGAATTCGGTTTCAATTTTAGTTGCTTGTTCGTTCCACTTCTGCTCTACAAGCTGTGTAGAATCTACTTCTAGCTTTTCTAATCGGTTGGCTAAGACACCTATCTCGTCTACCATGTTAGTGTTTGCTACTTGCAGGTTGTTGACCTGTACAGTCAACTCCTGCACGGCCTTAGGTATCGACTCATAATTCTGTTTCATACAGGCAATCTCGTTTTTCATATTTTCTAACGATTGCACAAGTTGCTGGTCCCGCTCAGCTTGCTGGCGATCTCGCTCAGCTTGCTGGCGATCTCGCTCGGCTTGCTGTTGCGCAAATTTTGCCTGGTAATCCAGCACGCGCTCTAATATCGCCTGAAGTGAATATCCACCAGGCAGATTACCACTCTCTGGTTCCTGCTTTTCTGGAGGTGGTGCAATTTCTTTATCTAACTCTCCTTGAGCACTGGTGGGCGGTGGCATCACTTCCTGTGCCGCTGCCCCCACATTTTCGCATGTTATATCCTCAAAGAGAGTACTTGTACTGCTTAATGCACCCGTTTCTACATTTCCTGCACTAACTATTGGCTGTTCCTCAATATCCATATTGCTCGGACGTTGACTACGCAATTTAACCATATTCATAAATTACCTACTCGAACACAAGACCTGACAGTTTTTTCACTTGCACACAAAATATGTTAATTTATCTACAATACACTGCACACTAAAAATTACTATCTACAATCAACTTTGTCCTGTCATAAAGACTAACATCAAACTACACACTACTAGCGATATGAGATCACTTCACTGGAGTTAAGCTTCTACAAACAGGACAACTACACTGTAGTCTTACCTTTTATTTATCTGATCTCGGGGTTCGGCTGCCCCCGGATTATGTAGTCGTTACAGTTTCTCAGTAGTATCAGGATCGTTTCCTCTAACTTGCTTGCAGTGGTGCGGTTTTTCATGAAAAATTTTTGTACATTCATTAATACATGGCATTAATCATGATACACATACATACATTTATCACTAAATACATACATATATATAACAATAGACACTGAAAGAAAATACATAAAATATTCTTATTTTCGTGGCCACTGCAAATTCGGGCCCCGCGTTTTTGGGCGACAGTTTCGCGTCTCTTAAAATACTCTTTTCTATTTATTTTGTTTTATTATTGCTCGCGTAATAACGCATATACGAAAAGAGCCGCGAAATACCTTTTAGTAATGCTGTGCCTTGAATTTCTTTATAATCATTAATTTTCAACAAAACAGAATATATTGGATTCTTATTGTTCTGTATCTGGCCTTCTATTAAAGGAACGTTTTCCGTTACTGTAACTCACTATAAAAGTCAACATATCTTCCCTACTTTATAGCTATTGAAAATGAAAATTACTTTGTTATGAAATACTGATGTTACAGTTCACGAAGATTGTTCAACATCAAAATTTTGCAGTGGATTTTTGTTAAGAGTAAAACACCAATAATTACCACGACTAGCACAAGAACATGAGACTGTTGTCGGAGAAAAATACGTTTTCACTATAAGGTTTGCCAGACCAGAACTAAGCACAGCAAAATTCCTATTATGTTACGAAGGTAAATTATCTCTTTTGTACTGTTAGCAATATATTATCAGCAGCCCGCGTCAACCTGCAAAACACATCATAAAATCTGCTGCTCTGCTCTGCAAGTCCGGAAGCTGAAAGAGATGATTTTATTTCACTATTACCTTCCCGCTTCCTTGCGGTATGATCGATTTCTTTTAATGCAGTTTGAATGCGCCGCGGCAGCGGCTCGTTCGTTCGTAGCGCAGCTCTGCACCACGGATAATATTTAAATAACTGAAAATGTCTTAAAAGGATGGGATAATATTCTAAGCAAGCTACTACAAATAATAATGCAAGGTTTCATTAAAGAACTCTATTCAAAACATTCAAATATGTTAACTTATCTACAATACACACCTTTTTTAAAAATGAGTACGTAATGGCGTACATCTATTGACCATGACAAAAGAAGACTACGTTAGCATGTACAACTGCGACACAGGCTATCTTACTCCCGTAACTCCAAGAAGAAGACAGAGAAATTAATGTTCGTTCTGTATTATTTATACTAGTGATATATTCTAATCTTTGCTGATATTTATCGTCTGTGCGGTTTCAGTACTCGCCGACACAGATATTATCTAAAATAAATAATAAAAAAAATACATAATTCCATACAATTACAGAATATGATGCACACTGTTTTCTCTTTACTACAAAATATGTCTTTCGCTAAGGGACGTTACATGACTAATAAATGGATATTCGATACTTAGTGTGTGTTATTACCGACCAACTATACATGATAACCACACTGGTGACCCCGACACCGCTGTCGTCTCATTTGCTTGTTTTCGTCATTTACGAAGTTCGTGTGCCACTCCACATTGTTTCCGTCACAGTAGATCTACCAGTGTCTTTCGGTGCAAGTGTCACGCGCCCCATTAACTGTGCTAGCAACCACGAGAGCTCAAGCGTACCTAATGTGAGTTTGGTTAAGAGTGAACAATTATTTACGCCTGTCCACGCCAGCGACCACCTAACCTTAACCGGCTCAACAAGGCCAGCATCTAACATGGTAGCACAACAACAGTCACAACATGGACAGTGCACACTGCCTAACCACTTCGTGGACGATCTTCCAGTTAAAGACATTGTGGTTTATCCTTCATCTACGCCGTTATCTTAGCGTTGGCATGACATGCCGACGAAGTTCCAGAACTGTGAATGTATCATTTCTATACACAGGGTAGCAAATTTTCACAAGCTTAGTGTCGGAGTACCCCACCCCCCCCCCCCCCCTTCCGGCACGTCGACCGCGCTAGTTTCTGCGATCGTTGCACCGTCTTTCCGCCAGTTTCGTAACGGCGTCGGCCCACACCCGTTCCCGGATCAGCCCCTCCGTGGCTGCGCCGCGACTCCCTTCCGCCCGCTGTTGCAAGGGCACCGGCCGTTGCACCAGCGCCGTGTTCTTCATCGCGCCTGCAGTTTGGACACACCATTCTGACTATACACCCGCCCTCACCGCACCGGGTGCTGCATGCGGCAGCCGCCGCACGCAGACCTCGGGCCACGCACCGTTCACCGCTGCTGCACTTCTGCTGTCGGAAGTGTCCTGCTCTGCGCGCACGGATCTCCATCTGGCAGTGCTGCCTCAACATGTGTTACCCAGCAGATTTCCCAAGCTACCTGCTTTGCAAAAAGATAGCCCTAAGACTTGGTTCGCCTTAGTGGATCACCTGCTGGACATCCACAGCATTTTAGATGACGACGCCCGTTTTGTCTGCCTGGTTAGTCACCTCCAAGCTCATCTGGACCCCATCAGCAACTTGCTTCTCTCACCGCCAGGCTCACACAAGTATTCGATGGCGAAAGCACTACTCATCGACCGCCTTTCTCACCCTCCGGCAGAGGCCGTCCACCACATTATTCACGACGAGCATCTCGACTACCGCACTCCCTCACAGCTTTGGCAGTAACTGAAGCTCAAACTTTACCTGACGCTCCACTTTGGACACTCTGGATGGTCAAAATGCCTTTGGATCTGCAATTTCGTCTACTGTCTCACTTGAGGTTCGTTTGCGCATGGCATATCAGGCTTATGCTATCATTCGTCACCGACAATGCCTGTCATGGACGACATCTTCATCACCCTTAATTGGCATGCCTGCACCTTCGGTTCTACACCCTGCTGGCAGAGGCCAGTGCGCTTGCCTTGGCGCCTCAGTTGCCAGTTAGGAGCTGCCACCTAGCATCCTACAGGAGGTACTGCCTGCGGCCTCCCGACAGCTACTGACCTCGAAAGACCAGCTGCTCAATTAGCTACGGGCCCCAACGTAGTCAGCTGTGGCCCCCTACCGCTGCACACTGCCTCGCCTACCAGCCTACCCACTGTGCTGGTTCCACGCTACTTACAGGGACACCACCTGCAACTGCCGCATGCCTTGCACCTACCCAAATGATTCTGGAGGGCATATTTAGGCCCCATGTCCCATGTCGTCCTTTCACAGCACCTATTCATAACATGAATGGCCGACCTTGCTGTTAGTGGGGAGGCTTGCGTACCTCAGCGATACAGATGGCCGTACCATAGGTGCAACCACAACGGAGGGGTATCTCTTGGAGAGGCCAGACAGATGTGTGGTTCCTGAAGAGGGGCATCAGCCTTTTCAGTAGTTGCAGGGGCAACAGTCTGGATGATTGACTGAACTGGCCTTGTAATATTAACCAAAACGGCCTTGCTGTGCTGGTACTGCGAACGGCTGAAAAGAAAACTGGTGTTCTATGGATCGGATTGTGGAATGTCAGATCCCTTAATCGGGCAGGTAGGTTAGAAAATTTAAAAAGGGAAATGGATAGGTTAAAGTTAGATATAGTGGGAATTAGTGAAGTTCGGTGGCAGGAGGAACAAGACTTTTGGTCAGGTGATTACAGGGTTATAAATATAAAATCAAATAGGGGTAATGCAGGATTTGGTTTAATAATGAATAAAAAAAATAGGAGTGCGGGTAAGCTACTACAAACAGCATGGTGAACCCATTATTGTGGCCAAGATAGACACGAAGCCCACACCTACTACAATAGTACAAGTTTATATGCCAACTAGCTCTGCAGATGATGAAGAAATTGATGAAATGTATGATGAGATAAAAGAAATTATTCATGTAGTGAAGGGAGACGAAAATTTAATAGTCATGGGTGACTGGAATTCGGGAGTAGGAAAAGGGAGAGAAGCAAACATAGTTGGTGAATATGGATTGGGGGTAAGAAATGAAAGAGGAAGCCGTCTGGTGGAATTTTGCACAGAGTATAACTTAATCATAGCTAATACTTGGTTCAATAATCATAAAAGAAGGTTGTATACATGGAAGAAGCCTGGGGTACTGACAGGTTTCAGATAGATTATATAATGGTAAAACAGAGATTTAGGAACCAGGTTTTAAATTGTAAGACATTTCCAGCGGCAGATGTGGACTCTGATCACAATCTATTGGTTATGAACTGTAGATTAAAACTGAAGAAACTGCAAAAAGGTGGGAATTTAAGGAGATACGACCTGGATAAACTGAGTAAACCAGAGGTTGTAGAGAGTTTCAGGGAGAGCATAAGGGAACAATTGACAGGAATGGGGGAAAGAAATACAGTAGAAGAAGAATGGGTAGCTCTGAGGGATGAAGTAGTGAAGGCGGCAGAGGATCAAGTAGGTAAAAAGACGAGGGCTAATAGAAATCCTTGGGTAACAGAAGAAATATTGAATTTAATGGATGAAAGGAGAAAATATAAAAATGCAGTAAATGATGCAGGCAAAAAGGACAAACGTCTAAAAAATGATATCGACAGGAAGTGCAAAATGGCTCAGCAGGGATGGCTAGAGGACAAATGCAAGGATGTAGAGGCTTGTCTCACTAGGGGTAAGATAGATACTGCCTACAGGAAAATTAAAGAGACCTTTGGAGAAAAGAGAACCACTTGTATGAATATCAAGAGCTCAGATGGAAACCAGTTCTAAGCAAAGAAGAGAAAGGTGGAAGGAGTATATAGAGGGTCTATACAACGGCGATGTATTTGAGGACAATATTATGGAAATGTAACAGGATGCACATGAAGATGAAATGGGTGATAGGATACTGAGTGAAGAGTTTGACAGAGCACTGAAAGACCCGAGTTGAAACAAGGCCCCGGGACTAGACAACATTCCATTAGAACTACTGACAGCCTTGGGAGGGCCAGCCCTGACAAAACTCTACCATCTGGTGAGCAAGATGTATGAGACAGGTGAAATACCCTCAGACTTCAAGAAGAATATAATAATTCCAATCCCAAAGAAAGTAGGTGTAGACAGATGTGAAAATTACCGAAGTATCAGTTTAATAAGTCACAGGTGCAAAATACTAATGCGAATTCTTTACAGAAGAATGGAAAAACTGCTAGAAGCCGACCTCGCGGAAGATCTGATTGGATTCCGTAGAAATATTGGAACATGTGAGGCAATACTGACCTTACGACGTACTTTAGAAAAAAGATTAAGGAAAGGCAAACCTACTTTTCTAGCATTTGTAGACTTAGAGAAAGCTTTTGACAATGTTGACTGGAATATTCTCTTTCAAATTCTAAAGGTGGCAGGGGTAAAATACAGGGTGGGAAAGGCTATTTACAATTTGTACAGAAACCAGATGGCAGTTATAAGAGTCGAGGGGCATGAAAGGGAAGCAGTGGTTGGGAAGGGAGTGAGACGGGGTTGTAGCCTCTCCCCGATGTTATTCTATCTGTATATTGAGCAAGCAGTAAAGGGAAAAAAGAAACATTCGGAATAGGCATTAAAATCCATGGAGAAGAAATAAAAACTTTGAGGTTCGCCGATGACATTGTAATTCTGTCAGAGACAGCAAAGGACTTGGAAGAGCAGTTGAACGGAATGGACAGTGTCTTGAAAGGAGGATATAAGATGAACATCAACAAAAGCAAAACGAGGATAATGGAATGTAGTCTAATTAAATTGGGTGATGCTGAGGGAATTAGATTAGGAAATGGGACACTTAAAGTAGTAAAGGAGTTTTGCTATTTGGGGAGCAAAATAACTGATGATGGTCGAAGTAGAGAAGATATAAAATGTAGACTGGCAATGGCAACGAAAGCGTTTCTGAAGAAGAGAATGTTGTTAACATCGAGTATAGATTTAAGTGTCAGGAAGTCGTCTCTGAAAGTATTTGTATGGAGTGTAGCCATGTATGGAAGTGAAACATGGACGATAACTAGTTTGGACAAGAAGAGAACAGAAGCTTTCGAAATGTGGTACTACAGAAGAATGCTGAAGATTAGATTGGTAGATCACATTACTACTGAGGAGGTATTGAATAGAATTGGGGAGAAGAGAAGTTTGTGGCACAACTTGACTAGAAGAAGGGATCGGTTGGTAGGACATGTTCTGAGGCATCAAGGGATCACAAATTTAGCATTGATGGGCAGTGTGGAGGGTAAAATCGTAGAGGGAAACCAAGAGATGAGTATACTAAGAAGATTCAGAAGGATGTAGGTTGCAGTAAGTACTGGGAGATGAAGAAGCTTGCACAGGATAGAGTAGCATGGAGAGCTGCATCAAACCAGTCTCAGGACTGAAGTCCACAACAACAACAACATTGTCCGAAGCTGCACCACTCACTTCAGTGGTGCCAGGCCTTGTAATGATACATTCCTATGCAGAGACATACAATATCTTAAAAGCTGCGCCAAAGATATATTGAGAGGCATGTATATTATAATCTTTGTAAAGTTCACATTGGATTCTCTTTTGTTTGATACTCCAAGGATCTAAGGAACACTTTCCATTGTTGCCTTGTGGAGGATGGACGTGATTTTTGGACTGTGCGGAAAGGCAGCCATATAGTTAGTAATTATTGTTTGTGCGACGAGCACAGCAAGTCTTATTGTGTTGTGAATAAAAAAATAGTTAAAAGTATCGAAGTGTTACGAAAATTATTTATAGCGGCGTAGCATTGTATTCCTTGGTTTCCACCGTCTTCGTGAAGTGAACCGATGCCGACTCATGATGGTACACACGGTCAACAAAGAGAAGAACATCGATGGCGACTAATGAATTAATATTGTGGCAGAAGGACTAATTCTACGTCTAAGGTGAGAACTCTGATTAAATCAACAATGACGTGGAATTTAAAAATATAAAATGTTTTTTATTTATTTCGCCACACTGGCGACTGTGACAGGACAGTGCTGGTTGTACTACAAATGTACTTGTACTAATTACTGTTTCTCTGTTACATGACGCACATGGAAAATGACGAATAAGGTGAAACAATATTAACTGTATAAACGGATGGCACAATAACCAGAAGGAACAAGGACAAGGATTTATAAACCTAACGTAATCGTGAGTGACGCAGCTCAGCCGTAATTAAGGTAGGAAAGCGCAAACGCATGCAGCGGCTGCACCTGGCTTAGCTCCACTTAAAGCAGAACCTTTTCCTTTCCATATTAAAATTCTGGTAGTGTTTGTGGCAACGCACAATTACACTTTGATAATTACTTTTTTATGTTCAACAATCGCAGAATTAGATGATGTAATGCGCCATCTTGTAAATTTCCGACGCGCTACAAATAACAATCGCGAGATATTTTTATTAATTCAACTGCGAGAGAGTTTAATGATTTAGATTCAGTAAAGTACAGATAAAAACAATATCTTCACAATGGAATCGGAGAATTTTAATTTGACAAATGTTCATGGACACGTCACCGATTCTGACAATAGTGACGTAAATGATGACGCAATTAGTTTTTCAGCACAACATAATGTAGAAGTAAATACAATTCAATTGCACTCCACAGGGATTAACAATAACGAACCACTTGCAAATGAAACCTTGTACACAGTCGATGAAGCATCGATTACCAGATCAGATGAAAATATTTCGCGTGAAATCAGTGAACCTAGCCAGGTTTCGATTCAATCAGACCGTGGCAGAGAAACAATGGCAACAAATAATGGCATAAATACAAACACACAAGCTTCGTCAGTTACGCTTGAGGCATTATATAGTCTGATGTCAAACGTGAGCGAGCAATTATCTGATTTAAAGATCAGTCACAACACAACGAACACAAAACTGGCGAATCTAGAGATCAGTCACAACACAACAAACACAAAACTGGCGAATCTAGAGATCAGTCACAACACAACGAACACAAAACTGGCGAATCTAGAAATCAGCCACAACATGACAAACACAAAATTGTCAAACATGGAAATTGGGTTCCAACAGCAGTTTTCAAGTGTAAACACGCAATTTGAAAACATGCACAGACATTTCGATCAACGCTTAAATAAACTCACCAATGAAATCGATCAAAAGATCGAAGACAAAGTCATTAAAACAGTCAATAGTGTATACAATGTATTGGCAAATGATTTAGAAAAGAAATTCTCAGATCTTACAAACAAACAGGAACAGGAACTGTCAGAAATAGTAGAAACACACAATCAAACACAAACCATACAAAAATAAATACATGAAAACGTACAGGCTATTCAATTAAATTTAACAAGAGTACATGTGAAGAAATACCTGACCAGGTTAATAAAGTTAACGAAGAAGTCGGTTTTCTGAAACAGGAGACTCGACGTATCAACGCGGACATTATCAAAATAAATGAAACTTTAGAAAACGGTAATGTAAATGAATCAATAACTGACCGGGAAACAAAACTTTTTGAAAAATTAGGTAATGAAATCAAAGTAGCGGAGGACAGAATACGCAAGGAAATTGCTGGTAGACTGAATGTTTCAAATGACTTGCCTACGTCAAGCAATAGGCAGCGCAACACTTATTCGCCCGTGCCAGATTACGATGTCAATAAAGCAAAACATCACGCGCCCAGTCCGGCGTATGTGCACGCACCGGCACAGGCAAACAATGGCTATTCGCCAAACGCGGTGCTGCAACAGGCAGTAGGCGTGTCGCCTTGCATCTCGACGATTCTAGTCGATGAGAGCCTGTTGAAACATAGACAGTTTCCAGTTTTCTCCACAGAATCCAGAAAAACTCATCCAGTCGTATTCGTAAGAGCATTTAAAAATGTCTTACCAAGAAACTGGACTGAGACACAGAAGATTAGATATGTAGTAGGCTTCACACAAGGCGACGCACTTTTGTGGGCCACAGACATGGCTGAACAGTGCGTCACCTACGAACAATTTGAACGGGCTTTCTTGGAGAAATATTGGTCTGCTGGGGTCCAAGAAAGACTGCGACGTGAGGTATTCAACCCACAACCGTTCAACCTCAAAAACGGCGGGTTGAGAAAGTATTTCGAAAAGTACTTGAATAAGACGCGCTATTGGAACAATCCAATACCGCACGTAGATGTTCTCAAAATTCTGAAAAACAGACTACCCGCGAACTTACGCGAAAAATTGGTAACCATACCGGAGAACGACCTTGAATACTTTCTTTCCGTGCTTGACTCAATTGATCTAATATACGAAGAAGAGCCGAGCACAAGTAATCGGAATGAATATTCCGGAACAAATCAAAACAACGGTAACGGATATCATTTTAATGGCAGTGGACAAAACCCACACAGTTGGCATCCGTATGCGACAAGGCCAAATAATGGAAACTGGAATTACGGAAATCGGAGGAATTCGGCGCCACAGAGACGTGGAGACCGAAGGTATAGTACAGATTACGGTCCACGCCGGTATAGAAATGATACAAATCACGTGAATGATTGGTCAGGCCCGCATGATGAAAGGCGGCACACAAATGAAAATTACAATAGTTACAGTAATAGGAATGATAGACCAAGGAGCAATAGCGACGGCCGGTCGCAAGAAAATGTTGCACGCAGCGGTCCGGAAACTAATTGGCGACAGAATAACCACTCAGTACACTTCGTAGAGGAAACGGACAGTAATGAAGCAACGCCGTTGTCTCACCCGGTAAACAACAATCGGTCGTAATGAGCCCCCACCGGCCGACCGATTTGACAACAGGGGGCACAAACAAGCACACATTACATCTTAAACAATTATTTTTAAGATATGATCAGGATGCTACCGTAGAAGATGATCTATGTGAAGAAGAGATGAAAGCACCGGACAAGGTAAGTGACCTCGTGCAGGCTGTAATAACAACAAAAAGATAGGAAACGTTACAGTATTTAACATTGGACAGGTAGTACTATTACGTACCCACCCAAAATCTTCTAAAATTAAGGCATTAAACAAAAAGTGGCAGTTGTTGTATGATGGCCCTTTCATTATAATAGACAAACCTCACCCAAGATGTTATCTGTTAGGTAACACACGAACGGGCAAGGTGAAAGGGTTATACCCCCACAAGGATATCAAGGAATTTTTTCATTAAAGGTTATATGTTGTTTTAGCAAAATTGAAATTACACAACCTTGGATCACACAGTAAAATTGCTGTCATTAACCTAAGAAACTTGCGAACAACTGGGGGCATATGCCAGCTTAAAAACGCATATTTAACCAAACCTAATGAAACATGTGTTACTGTGAGTCTTAACACTATAAAATAAACCATAAGGTACATTTGTAGTCTAACTCAGTTATTTAAGAGAGGGGAACAAAGACAAATTAGCGCGAAGGTCAGAGTTTGTTCGCTTGAGACGAGCAACAAACGACACGTCGAAGTTGCAATCCAACGCTCCGCTAATGAGCACGTGATAGCTGCATGTCAAGACGAGGTCATTGGCCGCGCTGTAGGCAGCGAGCCGGGGAGAAATCTTCCCCCCTTCCCTGTCCGATCAGCTGAGCGTATACAAAGCGCGAAGGCGCATGCGCAGTCGAGTCCAGACGACACGTGACTCATATTACACGATGGCGGCTATCACGAATAATGTTCACCAACAATGCAGAGCTTTCCCCCGCGCCTACAGTCCAGTCGTGGTACGTAAGCGCGCATGCGCGGAACGTTTAAAAGTTTTGAGACCACGCTTACTATGAGACACAGAGACGAAATCCATTCAAAAACAAGAAAGAAAACGGTACACAAGTCTTGTAAATAGTAACTTAGAAAATTTAATTATAAGCTGGTATTACGTAATAAAAGTGAACATCCAAGTACATACTGGTCATGGACGGTATTGTAATATAATATTATACTGAGTAAAATCTTAGCTTGTACAGAAGGAGAAAGAAAAAAAATAAATAAATAATGCAGATATATAACCGGAAGAAAGGCTATGTACACGAGAACAACACACAATTACATATAGGGAAAAAGCAGCAAAGAGGAAAGAAAAGAGATAACGCATACATTTACATTACACAGTAGCTAGCGATTTTCAGAATGAACAACAAGGTAAACGCGGGAATTTTTGTAACTAAGGAAAAGAATGACACAAGCTTTAAAATAGGAAAATAATAAACAGATCTATGCAGCGTGAGTAATGAACTGAATCGCTCTCAAAACAAATACCTAGGATTTATAGAGAGAGAAACACATTAACGTTAGGAAACACCTAAAGCACTCAGCAAACAACTTTGTAGAATATATAAGCTATACACGAGGTTACATGTACGAAAGCTAAAGTGTAAAGGAGGAAAATATGGAATGATTGCGCATTAATGGACCGTAAGGCAGTTATGTATGTGAGAAGAAATATTTAGTTGTAAGTATTATTAGTATAAGGGACGATGCTCAGCACACCCTGAATTATTTTGGAATATTGAGGGAATGGTGCAGGGTACCGAAAAGGGCCCCAGCAGCAAAGTGTATATTGTAGTGGTAGATGTTTTTTGTGTGTATAAACGTATGTATGAATGTGTGGAAGGCGAAAGAAGCTCTGTACATGTACGAAACCTAAACAACATAGAAGTGTTTAAGGAAAATTCAACTCTAAGACAACCTCGTATAAACATGTATACCTAACGTCAAGAAATAACTTAATTAAAACCGTAAGACTCTACGAGTTTACGAGAAAATACGAAAAACCTGATACCCAGTGCAACATTAGCGATTCTTCACTCATGTATGCAGAAGGAAAGTATGAATTACTTTACACACTTGAAATATGAAATGATAAATCATGTCAAAATTATATCTTTCATACATATAACTATTTACAGTCACAAAGAATGAAAATGATATCGCCGCTATACGAGAAACAGGTAAGTAGCGTGATCGACGACCTGTAAGCAAAGGAATCGTCTATAAAATGAATTATGAACAAAAAACGTCATACAGAATATCATGCTGCACTGAAGCTATGAAAGTCTGATTATTCGTGTACATAGATTTTCATGACAACCGATGCATTAAAATGTCTGTATTTTTTCTCCCATGATAACACAAGACGCCTATAAGCGCATTTTAATTGAAGATGATACACGCACACAAGGGTGTGCCGCTATTATGAAACACTGTACATAGTAATAGTAGCTACGCCCTGAACTTCCAGATTTTATGTTTATATGTCTATGTTAATGTAGGAAATTTTATTAGAGGTAATGATTTACAAGCACACCAGAACGTGCTTAAGCACAAAACACTGTACATATTAGGTTATGCTGCATATAAATGATTATTTCGTGTATTTTCAGATTTTATAGGTAAAAACCGTAGCATACATGTAGTCGTTGTCATTACCCTAAGTAGAAGGTAGAAAATTCCCTTCCCGAGCTGGAGTGGAGCGGCTACAGGTGTGTTCTCTGCATGCTGATGCATGTCGTTGCGTATGAAGAATACGTAACGAAGGTAAACCTTAACATATACTAGAGTTCAAGAAGGAAAACAAAGGACTTGTTCCTTCTAACTGATTAATGGAAAAATGTGTGTGTGTCAGTAAAATCCAAGACGAAGAAGCCACTTCGAGTGGTCAAAAATTTTTCAATTTTCGTCGGTAGTTTTTTCCTGTAATTAATGTAACCAATGTATTGTATGTGTTATTTGTTATTCAATTGTATGTGATGTATTTTGTATTTCATGCTAAGTCCCGTGACTTACAATTTTGTGAATATTTATGTACATTGACCAGAAGTATTGAGGGAAATGAATCTCGGTACAATAGGTAAAAGGGGTTAATGCGAAGAAAAAAGTGAAGTGAAAAGAAAGTCTCGATCGCAATACTCGCGGTTAAAGTGATGTGTGTAGAAATTAAAATTGTGCAAAGTAGTGCTACATTGCAAGTGTCAGCGAGCCTAAGCAAGTGACATCGAAAATTGAAGTTGGTATCGTCAAACGACCCGTGGCGTCACAATAAGAAAAGACAATGCCAAACAAGTTTGACATGGTACGCTTCTTACCAGGAGCTGCATCGACGGGATCGTCCTCCGCCTCGCACATAGTGTGGTGTGTTCTTCGGGGCACATATTCCAATGTACCTCGTCGTATCCAGTCTACTGGAAGGAACTACAAAAAGCACACGCATACTGAGGTTCGGAAGTCTCGACGGTACCCGCACGTCGGTGTATATTCAGTGCACTGGCGCGCGCATTCAACCAACGTCGCCTGCTAACGGACGACCAAACAGTCAGGCGCGCGTATCACACGCCCATATTCAACACGGGCTAGCGAACAAAGCTCGGCGCCCCAGAATAAATACAGAAAGCAATACAAGGACTTAATTTTCACTTCTGATGAGGAAGGAAACATTTGCATGTAACGTTGTATTCATTGTATAATTTATTGTACAAACTTTACTACATGATGTCATTTTCTCAGTATTAACCAGAACTTTGTATATTAGGATTAAGGTTTGTAAATATTAGCATAAGTATACCAAAAAACTGACACACACTCAGAAATACCAAAGAATTCACAGTGCCATGAAAATGAGACAATAAAAATGAAGTTTGTAAATAAAAGACCCCCAAACCTATCAATTGCAAGGTCGACTATTGTATCCTGTCAATCAAATAAAATTTTCTAGTGACAGTATACAGTAGGGGGGCAGTTGTAATGATACATTCCTATGCAGAGACATATAATATCTTAAAAGCTGCGCCAAAGATAAATTGAGAGGCATGTATATTATAATCTTTGTAAAGTTCACATTGGATTCTCTTTTGTTTGATACTCCAAGGAGCTAAGGAACACTTTCGATTGTTGCCTTGTGGAGGATGGACGTGATTTTTGGACTGTGCGGAAAGGCAGCCATATAGTTAGTAATTATTGTTTGTGCGACGAGCACAGCAAGTCTTATTGTGTTGTGAATAAAAAAATAGTTAAAAGTATCGAAGTGTTACGAAAATTATTTATAGCGACGTAGCATTGTATTCCCTGGTTTCCACCGTCTTCGTGAAGTGAACCGATGCCGACTCATGATGGTACACACGGTCAACAAAGAGAAGAACATCGATGGCGACTAATGAATTAATATTGTGGCAGAAGGACTAATTCTACGTCTAAGGAGAGAACTCTGATTAAATCAACAATGACGTGGAATTTAAAAAGTAAAATGTTTTTTATTTATTTCGCCACAGCCTCTATGCCACAGACAAGCATGCACCACAACAACAACAACAACATTCTCTGAAGCTGCACCACTCGCTTCAGTGGTGCCAGGCCTGTATCCCACAGACATGCATGCACCCCTCCTGATTCTTCACACCGAATGGCTCCTGCACCAAGGCTTCCATAGTCGACTAGAGCCGACTCCTCGCCTACGACGCCCCAGTTCATCAAGGTCAGTGAACCGACTTTCCCTGCTGATCCCTTCTTGAGCCCTCTTGCCGACCTCCCTTCACGAGTACCGGCCATCAGTAATGGACTTGTCATAGAATAGAGTTTTTTTCTGTTTTAGATTGTTCCAAGGCATACCATCAGACCCCTATGCACCCACTAGGTGTTCATAAGACAGCCATCATCACACCCTTTGGCCTATTTGAATACTGTTACATGCCTTATGGATCGAAGAATGTTGCGCCAACATGGCAACGGTTCATTGATTCCATTGTGCTCCCTCTGCCATTTGCTTATGCTTACTTAGATGATATACTGATCTTTTCCTCCTCGACTCAGGAGCATCAAGTTCACCTTGATGCTGGTGGTTCAGCCCCTGCTGCCAATGGTGTGGTGATTAACCATGGTAAATCTCAACTGTGTTCCCCATCAGTGACCTTCCTAGGCCATACCATCTCCTTCCATGGCCTCCAACTGACGAGTTCTCGTGTCGAAACTATACTTGATCTCCCTCTCCCCAAAGATTATGCTCAGCTCCGTCGAGTTCTGGCTGTGGCTAATTTTTGTCGCCACCATATTCCTCACCCTGCCTCCATTCAAATGGCCTTCACTGACGCTCTCTCCAGCAAGAACACCACTGGGAAACGGAAGTTGGAGTGGACCAAACCCCTGCCCGATGCACTTGGTAACCTTAAAACTGCCCTCGCCAAGGCCGTCACAATCGCCCACCCTGATCCTGAGGCCCGTGTCTCGAATGCTACCGACGCCAGTGACTCAGCTGTGGGAGCTGTTTTACAGCAGCACACCGCCAACTCCACCCAACCCCTCCGCTTCTTTTGCAAGAAACTGACTAAGAGCCATTGTAAATATTCGGCTTTTGACTGTGTGTTCCTCACAGTGTATGAGGTGATTAAACATTTCCGCAGTGACCTAGAGAGGCGACCTTCACGATCTCTACAGATCACAAGCCACTTGTGGATGCTATTCATAATCTTGCTAAGGACCTTCCATTGAGGCGTTTCCACCATATGGACTACATCTGTCAGCACTCTTCCGACGCTAGTTATATCCGTGGTACAGAGAACATTGTGGCAGACTACCTTTCCAACATCTGCATGCTAACTGCACCACTGAATGTGGAGGAGCTCGCCCGACTTCTGGCCGAAGAAGATGATGAAATACAGCGTATAATATCAGGCAACGAGTCATCGCTCTCTGTCCAGCCCCATATACTACACGGGTCGACGATCGCTGTCCTTTGTAACACCTCTACAGGCACATCCCGCCCCCTGGTCCCTACCGCCCTTCGTCACGGGGTCTTCACTGCCTTTCACGGATTGGCCCACTGTGGAACGCGAGCCACGGTGCGGCTGGTTACGGAGCACTTTGTCTGGCCCAGCGTGAAGCAGACTGCCGCACTTGGACCTGTGTGTGCATTCCGCACCAGCGCAGCAAGGTCGGCAGACAGGCTCAACCTCCATTGGGCAAGTTTGACATTCAAAAGGGGCGTCTTTGGCACGTCGATATGGACGTTGTTGGGCCCCTGCCCCCTTCCGAGGGTTACAGATACATCTTCTCGATCATCGACTGCGTGACCCGCTGGGTCAAGGCAGTCCCTCTTATTGACATCACGGGAAAGACCATCCCACGTTCTTTCGTCTTAGCATGGATTGTTCGTTTTGGCTGTCCCCTGTCTCTCGCACCTGACCGCGGACACGATTGTGAGTCTGTTCTCTCTGCATGACTCTGCAGCATTTCCAAATTCCACACCACAGATTACCACTCACAGGCGAACGGCCTAGTCGACTGGTGGCACCGGAGACTCGAAGCCGCGCTTATGTGCCACGGTGGCCCTCCCTTGGGTGCTGCTGGGTATTCGCTCGGCCCATAAAGAAGAATGAACGCCTCGCTCGCTGAGATTCTATACGGCGAACCTCTCCTTCTTCCCACTGAGTTCATCGAGGATTCACCATCAGCCACTACTGTCGAATGGGTTTGTATGCACGTGACTCGCCTCCGCGCCCCTTTCCACGCCCTCACTCCACCCCACCCGTGTTCGTTCACAAGGATCTCGCTTCGCGCGACTTTGTGATGTTGCGGGACGACACTGTGCGAGCAGCCTTGCAGCCACCTTAACTGGGCCCTCAACACGTGCTTTGTCGCGGTACAAACACTTTCGTCATCCTCCTACATGGACGCCCACAGACTGTGTCTGTTAATCGACTGAAACCGGCGAGATCACTCACTGAGATGCCTGCTGCCGCTGCCGACCTGCTTTCGGCCGACGTCCTCCGCCTAAGCTGCCACTGGAACCACGCGACCCTTGAACCACAGGATCCGACGCGCATACTTCTCACGCCGGCCGCCGCCTACAACCGCTCCGCTGGCACAAAGATTATATCTTCGACTCTTTTTTCTTTGGACTGCTTTGTTCCAGCGTGTTCTTGGCACGTCACTTATTCTTCTGCCATGTTTGTTTATTTTGTCTCAGTGATTAATAAATGCATATTCGATACATAGTGTGTGTTATTACCGACCAACTATATGTGACAACCACAAACTGAAGCTGCGATAAATGAACAGTAAAGATCTATACTTGTAAAAAAAGTCAGAAAATTTTTGAAAACTCATCTTTTTGAATTGTTGACATTGTGCTAATTTTGGTTCTATGAATGCAATTTTCTTATGAGCATAAAAAATGTTCTGGTTTTCTCTTCTCCTTCTTCCTCTTCTGGCAGTGGCACGAAACAGATGTGAGTGCCTCACCTGAAGTCTTTCAACCTCCAATAATAGGACAATTTATTTCAAAAGTACTTAATTTGTAAAATACCAAGAGCACTCAATAAATAATACAACCCATTTTTTTCGTAATAGCAGAATGGGTGTATTCATGATTGCAATATACCATATTATTCCCCACTCTATTGCCTACAAAATAGTATTTTGCAACATAATCTCCACTCAAAACTGCACCTTACTTGGAGTACCTGAACGCCCGAATGCTGCCACTCTACTGGTCGACGTCGGAGCGAAAGTCTTGCGGCATCAGTGACCCCCCCGTTATCCGTGTACTGCTTCCTGTGGACTGCATCCCTCATTGGCTGCTGCTGGTCCGTCGTTGCTCTTTATGGGCTTCTGTTAAGCAGCGAGGAACCCGGCAGCACACGTCTTTGAGTACCCCAACTGGTGGACGAGTGTGTGTCCCCTATGTCTTATTGGGATCTGTCAATCACCTTGAATGAGAGTATCCACACATTCCAACATTGCCAGAGTCACAGCTGTGTGTGGCCGGCAGTTTGCATCTTTCCACGAAGCCCAATCAAAGAAGTACAAACTAATTTCCATTGTATTCGTATTAACTGCGTGCACAGTTATTAGTGACAAGCGGGGAACAAGTAAACATTAAATATTTTGGCCTGAAATTCGCTTCTATAATTTGGCAGCAAAAATTAGTAAGGGTGTCTCTATTAAATGAAAAGAATTCAGTACTGTTGTTAAATCAGAATAAAAAATGAAAATAACTATACTTTTCCCTTTCCTTACCTCCTCTGAAGTAGATTCACTTTCTTTAAAGCCTTACAATACATTCCAATAGAAAATCTCATCTATTTGTATACATGTAAACTAAGAGGACCATTTCATTTTACGAAGATCACACTTTTTTTTAACTCTCCTCTATCATAATTACAAAATAGTGCACCAACATCTGTTGTATTGTAGGTAAGGCCAAGCTCCTGCATTACGTTCACTATAAAACACAAGGCAATGCACCTTTTCACGTCCAACTGTAACCACACACGAACATGCGATATCTCACGAGAAAACTGAATGTACAAATGGCGCTAACCTCTTTCACTGCTAACGTGTACATGTGGCAACAAAGCTGCCCAGCGGACAACTCTCAACACTTCGCACCTAAACATGCCACACAGCAGGTATGATCTTGAACTGTATATTTTGGTGATGGCAGTTATAGTAACAACTGCGTTGTGTGACTCAACTAAAACATTTTAAAATTTTCATTTCTCTATTCATTGATTATGCTATATATCAGAGACGAATAGACGAAGATGTCCCTCAAGGAAGGTGCTATATCGCAATTCCATAATTTTTCAGGAAATAAAACAATTGTTTCTCTTTGCTGCTATTTATTTTTACATTTTATTATGTATGATCAAGTGATATAGTATGTACTACAGAACAGAGTATTTAGCATATTTCACAATATTTTGAAAGTTATCGTAATTCTTAAGTAGCTTTCACTGTAAGAACGTTGCATATCCTGTGACTGTACATTGTGAAATAACGTAGTATGTGGAAAAAAATTAATTTACTGCTAGAATCGCAAAAATAATTGAAACTATTAACAGAACATATTATCTGCCATACTGAAAGAATTCAATGTGTTTATTTAATTAAGTTACAAACTAAAAAAACTATTTCTGCATAGGACAAGGAATAGCAACAAAGTGGAAGGTAAACAGAAGAAAAATAAATTGAACTGCTCACACAGAAGGTAAGTTCACATAAGATTCCTGGTACTATATATCAAGGTATTGACACATATCCAATGAGACCCTCACTATCCCAGTCGATACAGGAAGAAGCTCATTATGACAACAAAAGACGCACCCACCACATGAGTCCCAACAATTTTTCCGTGATGCAATTCGCTCAGATGTGATTTAACGCACTCACGACTACACAGAACTCACTCACGCCTGCAACGTCCTGAGGAGATTGCACAGGCGTTGCACAAGTGTAGAGATGTTAACTTGTGGTTGATTTTCTCTTTCGTTTTTAGCAGAAAATAACAAAGACATAGATACGCTGCATTTGCATAATCTACATTGATATTGAACCGTGTAACTAGTAATTTTCAAGTACACTGGCAGCAACAAAAACATTCTGGTTCATTTGTTTTGTAGTGGAAGGTGTAGTTAAGTAAGCTTCAGATATTACACACTTCCATTCTTAGCTAATTATGACATCCATTACTTTCTGGTTTTCCCAGTAATGCAGAACTACTGCCCCAACTTCCCAGGGTAGAAAGCTATGACCTGAAACAATGAACGTATGTTCTACTATTGTAAAGCAACCTGTTAAAAGTAAGGTAATTGTACAAAAGTGTCATTGCCCCCTCTTTATCCCCAAGCCAGCTGCCATACCAAACAAATTTTTCTAGTGTACAATTTTTATGTTGTAATGATATGAAACTTTCTTATACATACCACTTTTGATGTAGTTTATTTCAAACACATGTTTTCTGTCTGTAGAAATGTAAGATTTTTCCTCAGTTCCTCCTACTTTTATTGACATTCGGCTTCCAATCTGATTGAGCAGTCTGCCTTTCTACTGCTTTATTTAGTGGTGCAATATTCTTTGAACTGAAACTTACATCAGCCACATCCACCTTTTTTTTATATACAATGCTGAACTTGCAAACATATAAGAGACATCTATTGCTATGGTAGCATGTTTCATGTAATGTACCACTTTATTCCAGTGAAAACTCAACTTTGTCAAAAATTTTATATACAATCTTCTTTGAGCGAGGTTATCAAATAACTTTTAGTCCAAACACAATCAAAATTGTAAGGTTTATGTATTGTTGAGATAATCTGTGCCAGAAGCTGCAAAATTGAAAAATATTATAACTGAAATTAAGTTAAACGTAGACAATAGGTACAGGATGCAAATACAGATAAATATGCAGGCACTCGTACTAACACAGATGAGGTGTATTTTGGCACAGTAATAAACATGACACGGAGAACATTCAGGGTAAATTGTTGAATAACAGATGCATGTCATAAATTATTACCTTCATTATTTATTATTTCTTTTACACTGGACTATCATAATATCTGCATCAATACCCAGCAAACTAGTGTGAAGTTCATGGTAGATGGTGCATCTCATTGTAGCAGGTATTAAGGATTCTTCTGATGTCTTTAACATAGGAAAGTGAGTGGAGAATGAGAGGCTAGACACCCCTGGGTATGCTCAAATTACTATAGTTTTTGCCTCTTAGTCACTACAGGAGTGATAGGTTGGAAATTGATGTGCATTCCTAAATTCACATTTCATAATTGTTCTAGAATGTTTTTAACTAATCTTTGATAGACAGATGGTGTCACCAAGCACTTGCAAGTTGATACTCGTCAGGATTCCTGTGATTCTCTTTTATGGGTTGAACAAAGGTGCAGCCATCCATGATATTCTTCATATCCTCGTATACATTCCGTGGTCCCTGATGGTCCTACTTGCTGTGGATACACTTGAGCAATATTCTAGGACATCGTGCACGAATATTTGCGAACAGTCCCCTTTGTAGATTGACTGCGTTTCCTGAGTACCTACAATGAAATAAAATCTGTCACCTGTTCCATCTACGACTATGTCTATGTGATAATTCCATTTCAAATAACACAGGAATTTCTGAGTTGACTCATCCTGATTACAACTCACTGATATATATATATAAGGTTTATTTTAGTTTTGTGACATGTATAATTTTGCATTTATGAACATTTAAAGCCAGTTGCCAGACCCTGTACCAGCTTGAAGTCTTAACAAGATCTGACTGAATACTTATGTAGTTCTTTCCAGGAACTACTTCATTGTAGATAACAGCTTCATCTGCAAAAATTTGAGGATATTGTTAACAATTCGAAAAATCGTGGAAGCAGCAGAAAAAACAAATTTAAGAATATAAAGCAGTATTATCGCTCATCAGTTGCTGTCCTGAAACACAGAGTTTTCAGTTCCACCTTGATGTGAATGCAGAAGTAATCGTTAGCTGTTCATATAAGCAGCAATTGACATTGTTTTGTGCCAGTGAGAAAGTTTAAATCAACATAGTTCCATTCTGTTATCTAATTTCGCTGGTGAGTTGAACTTTATTTTCGAGAACAGTTTATTGACTAACTATTTTTGTGCAAGTACATTCTAGGTGGTGGCTGAGCTATTTAACATGTGCCTAACATGCTGCAGATCATGACCTACAGTATTGGAAGACTCCTCATAAAATCATGTCAATTTAAAATGAACAAGGTCGGAGAATCTATAATGTCTTACAAAGTGAGAATTACTAGTGTGGCCCTATTAAGTATGAAAATACTTAAACGGACATATTAATAAAGGGATCCATCAAAATGTGAATGGAAACTAGGGACCACTATAACAAAATGGTTTACTGTCATAAAACATCAAAAATAATATACCCACAGATTCAAAAATATGACATTTAATAAGTGGTCGAAGGATTGCAAATACGAACATTGGCCTGGGCGTAGGTGGTCAGATAAAAAAAGGACAATGTGAAACGATGTCAAGAACATGGCCCATGATTGTGGAAAAGGTTGTGATTTAAAGAGATGTCCCAGGAAAACCTGAATGAACTCTGATACTTGTGCCTTAATCCTGTGATGGGGTAACTAGCTGACTGTGAAAATTTGGTCTGTTAAATGAAACCCTGGGTCAAATTAACTGACTTCGCATTTACCTCGTCTCAGTGGCTGCAATGACGACGTACACTTACCACCATTGAGTTGTGTGTGGTAGAAGGTGGCTGCAGTGATGGCTGAAACTGCTAAGTTCATCTCAGCCTATGACCTCTGCTTTAATTCAGAGACATACCTGTCCCTGCAGTCCTTAGTCCAAGCATACTGCCTCAAGCCCCAAAGAAATGTCGTCTGTGGTGCCCCGGAACCAAGAATATTCTCCCTTTTCTCTACGAAACTTAACTGGTTCTGACGGCATCGGACTCTCGCCAGCCAATTGCGGACCTTGCAAGTTCCGCCTAATGATAATTTCGTAAACAAGCTTAACAATTTCTACTCTTGCAGATTTTGTCATAATCAATAACGTGTGGCACCAGGAAGCAGGTGCAAAATCCCTCCCATTACGTAACAGATTTTCAGTCGCGACCAACCAAAACCTCTGCATGTACACGTGTGCAGGAACTCGTCCCTTCTAGTGAAAGAATTACTATGGGTCTACCATAGAACCCTATACCAGAAATTGAACAAACATTCCATCAGGCCACACTAGGGCTTAATGGCTGCTCCCACACTACAAAGGGCTGTCTTTACACCCATCCTTCATATTCTTATGTAACTGGAAAGGAGCCGTTTTCGCTTCTCGCACAAAGCATTTTTTAGAGAAAGCTGCTCCCCATCACTGACACTTCTACTATGCAGGCAGGGCAGAGCACTTTCGCCAGCTCTGAGGTCTGTGTACAGGATGCCTTCAGCACCAAACAGTTGTACGACACTACGTTCTCCCTAAGCTAACGTACCCTAAACAAGCCAGCTGAATGCTGAACGCTACCAAAATAACAAGACTACGCCACCATATCAGGAAAGGAGATGTTTAAATAATTAGTTAAGCACTCATTGGCAGTATTGAAAACTGTATGTAGTTTTCAAACTTCATTAATGATTCCAAGGATCTCGAAAAGTTCTTAACAGATTTACTTCAAAATTCTATCACGATTCACTAACAAAAGTTTGGATGGACCACAAGTTGCCTCCCGCTCCACCCCCAGGGGACTGGGGTGGTGTGCTAATTTTAGCACTAGCAGATGTCCCCCTCGAAAATAATCAACTTTGGATTCTACAGATTTTTTCGTGTGAAGCTTATTTTTCGTGTTATTCTGGTTTCTCAACTTGAAATTTGCACCCTGTATATTAAGGAAGCATTTTTAACAAAACTCTTGGAAAGTCCTTGAGCAATTCTCTTCAAATATTTACACGATAGTCTAATAATATATATATATATATATATATATATATATATATATATATATATATATATATATATATATATATAAGGGAAAGGTTTTGAACAAAAATCTCAGGGAGTTGTTGACTGATTTACTTCAGATTTTCACACAATACTCTAGTAAACATTCAGACAGACAAAGGCTTCATGTTTTGAATTTATATAGTATGTAACTATATAAATATAAAATTTATACTTATATATGCAGACAAGCCATAGTTTAATGTTCTTACCAAAAATCTAGAAACATTCATGACCTATTTAATTCAAATTTTTTCATGATGCTCTAATAAACTTTCAGGCTACACACTTTTTTTAATGTATTCAGGATGTAAATACACACAAAAAAGTGGGAAAGGTTGTTAACCAAAATCTTGAAAACCTCTTGACAAAATTACCTCAATTTTTTACACAATATTCTAATATAATACAGATGAACATACACACTCTCTGTCTCTCTTTCACTTCAAATTTTACATGATTTTCCAATAAACTTTCATACAGATAGAGGCTACATGTTTTAATAAATATGATACATGAATGTGTATGTAAAACATAAAGAGGAAATTATGTTAGAAAAAAGCACAAAAACTTCTTGACAGATTTATTTCCTATTGTCACATGATACTTATAAACTTTTGGACACACATAGGCTACACACTTTTAAATATGCATGGTAAATAAACATATGTGTAAAATATAAAGGGGTAACATTGTTGGTGAAAATCTCGAAAAGTTCAAATTTTGACTAATAAACATTCAGACAGACATTGGCTGTATACCTTTTAAATATATGTGATGTCTAAATATTTCTTTAATACATAAAAGAGAAATATTGTTAGAAAACATATTGAGAAGTACTTGACTGTTTTAATTCAAATTGCTACACATTGCTCCACTAACATTGAGATTGATATGGGCTATTTATTTTTTTAAACTATAATGTACAGTTTTTTGACAGTATTGTGGGTCTCACAAACTCCATAGGCAAGGGCAACTGAATCACCCTGTATAAACACAAGTTGTTTTATGTTGATACCAAAAACACTGAAAAGTTGTTGACTATTTTACATCAAATTTATACATGTCACTCTAATAAATGCCTAGATGAACACAGACAACATATTTGCAAATATGTATGGTATATGTCTAAAGATGAACCATTGTCAGCAAAAAACTCAAAAAATTATTGACCAATTTATTTAAAATATTTTGATGATCCCTTAGTCAAAGTTCAGACAGAGATAGGCTATATCCATTTAATATGCATGGTATATAAATATTAATAATATTTAAGAGGAAATGTTTACAGCAAAAATCTTGCAAAGTTCTTGATCAACCTCAATTTCTTACACAGTTCTCTAATAAACATTTTGACAGATCTGGGCTATATATTTTTAATATATATTACACACACACACACACACATGTATATATATATATATATATATATATATATATATATATTGTTATCAAAAATCTTGATAAGTGCTTCACTAATTTCCTGCACACTTTTACATGATGCTCTACAAAAATTTGCACTGACATAGGCTAAATATTTTTTTAATCAACAACTGCCATGTTTTCTGTTAAAAGCAACAGTGAGAAAGAAAATGCTGTGCTGTGTTGTGAAAATGTGAGTTTTGTTAAGTTTTCAGTCAGGGCGTTTAAACCATTAGACAAATGGTTTCCTTCCAACAAATCATTCCATTATTCCTATGCTTTTGATTAGAATACTGCTGCTGAATCTGAATCATCTGAAACATTGCAGTCCTTCCTGTTCATAGATTAAAACTGTGCAAAGTAACATCAGTGAAGGTACTGTCGTCACACATCCAGCAGTGGTGTCTCTCATATGCTGCATACCAATGACAGAAGACATTTTTCCAGTCATTCGAACCTACTTCAGCTTCCAACCAAGACTTCGTTTGCTATCACAATAAACAACTTTCAAGGTGAGAGAGAGGTTACAAGATGAGGGGAAAGAGAAACATACATAGACAGGGGAAATAGGAGGTGGACAGAGAGAAAGGTAGGAGGAAATGGAGCGATATAAGGTGAGGGGGTTCAAGGACAGAAAGAGGGGGAGGTGGAGATGGGCAGAGAGAGAGGAAATGGACAGAGAGAGGGGACATATATCCATTTCACATACGTAATTGTGAAGCATTGTCGGTTTCACTAGTTAAGTTATGAAACAGGAGAGGGACAGTTAGGGAATCAATTAAGAAGTAGCAGAATGAAAATTCCCGACCTGATGGGTGCCTATCCTCGAGTTTAAAGTTGACTTTTTGCAACTGTGGGAAGCATCTGAATATGTGGAGCTGCAGGTAAATACCAGAAAGTAAATTCCCAAGGCAGTTCTCATAAAAACGAAATGTGATTCACCCGCCCCCCCCCCCCCCCCCCACAGGAGGTTACTAACAAAAAAACCTATTCACTGATGTTGCGTCTGGGGCCCTTGTCGAGGTACGAGCGAATATAGATACAAAGAAGAGCAACACATTTTGTGGTGGGTTCATTCAGTAGTCATTATCACGTGACAGACATGGTCAGCCACCTCCAAGGCGTTGTCCACTCCAGTGTGGCTTGTAGTGAAGAATCTAGAGCGTACATTCCAACAATAACCACGAAACGTATTCCCCCACATATACCTCACGAAATGAACGTAGCATTAAATCAAAAGAAATTCTTCGTGTAAAGGCTTACAGACTGCCATCCTTACCACATCTGAAGAGACGAGTCCTGGTTCCAGGAACACCACCTTGCTGGACGGACCCGTGTGCGGAGGCTCCGAGGAGAAGGAACACAGACAGACTGATCGTCATGCGAGCCATGGCGTGATGGTATGGGGCGCCACTGGCTACACAACACAGTCACCTCCACTTCACACAGCCAGTAATATGGAAAGAAGTCATTGTATTTCTGCCATGTTAAGACTGCTGACTCTGCCCTACGTTCGAGATTTCCTTGACGTTACCTTTCAATAAGACAAAAGGAAGACCACACGTTTCCCGTGTTGAAATGACATACATTCTCCGAATCTCACACACACTAAGAACAAGTGTCCGTGGGTTGACAGGCACACCACCACTCACCAGCCACTGCTGGTGGTGAGCCCTGGTACAGCGTTGAAGCACCGCAGTATGACGTCACCCAAGCTCAGTTCGGCTTAGGTAAGAGATATGCCACTGCCGGATGTTGCGGCTGTGTGATCTAAATTTCGCACTCTGCATACACTTAAGTTAACTGATAATTTAGTGTTGAATTTTAAGTAAAATTTCGTTACTTTGTATCTTTCCTGGTGTGTCAGTCACAGATTCTTAGGACTCAACATCTCTTGCAGAAAGACTAGGAGTGCACCGTCGACGATCATGTCGACTGAAATGAGACCAAATCGATGGATTACGCGGTTTCAGCTCGACTGAACTGCTTTGAATAAAAGTGTGCATACTTGTACGGTAACCAGTTAGATTATACAGAGAAGGTAGAAGGTAATTTATAAGTTGCAATGCCAACTTATCACTACCAACTTGAAAGTTCTCTGTTAAAAAGCAACTTTCAGTTTTCAGTCATATTATCAGTTTATTCTGCGAACCAGCTCTTTCTGAAATAATACAAAGATGGTATTCTGTACCGAGAAGTGACTGCAGACAGTTTGATTAGTTTGTGTAGCTCTGAAGCTCACGAGAAATCACGTGTCTGGTCTTCTCGATCCAGCAAGCCGTAGCAGCACTACCCACCGGAGGAACTCGAGTGTTGAGTTTTGGTCGGTCTGTTGTATGCTGACACCGAGCAGGCGAGACGAGTTGAATGCAGCCGTTTCCCATGTTTACTGTTTGGTGAGGTGTCTTATGTTATTGGGATCATCTTTAGCTATTGACTATTATGAAAGTGACTTTATTAAGAACTCATGTAGTATTTGCATCTCACAGGTAATTTTCACTGACTTACGTAGGGGTAGCGAAGTTACGACGAATACCACGATTGAAATTAGCTGATTGGCTTATGAGGTCAGCAACCACCAGTCTTGGTACAGTATCTGAATTCATTTATTCGATCCTCATTATTATTATTTAATTCCTATCATACATCATGTGTTGAATTTTGTTCATATGGCGTTTGCATATCTGGTTTACTTGTCACATGTCTTTGTTCTACTAAGAGGTCCTGTGTAACTCTGTTTACTTGGTTCTCTAATCAATTATGCCATTTACAACTCAAATATTTTCCCTTATTTAAGATTCTCTTATCATTGACTAGAAACAATTGCATTGACATAATTTTGACCCTGCTGCCATTACATGGTTACATGTTTGGGATGTAACTAATTTTCATCTAACATTTGATATCACAGATAGCATTCCCTATTCTAAACATTAAGTATTCCTGCTCTACTGCATGCTTTTTACAGTCAGTGTGGCAAGTCATCGGGCTACTACTACTTTGAGAGACATTGTATGTAATTCTGGTGCATGTATGTTAAGATTTTCGTATTTGACGGTGCATGTATGTAAAGATTTTCGGAAGGTGCATGTATGTTCAGATTTTCGTATTTGACTGTTATAATCATGGAGGCGGCGTTAACAACCCAATTATACCCAAACTGACTACTAGTCGGGTTGCTAACACATATTAACTGTTATTACAGTGTTAGAGATTATTTTTCAGGGTCACTTGTGTTCAGGTTATCAATGCTATGCCTGCTGTTTTTACACTTTGTGATTAATGTAAGTGTGTTCTGCTCTGTTAACTTACATTGTCTTCTTACAGCTACACTGCATTCATCAATATGTTACAGGGATCACTATTTGGTCTATTATAAGGCATAGTTTCTTATAATCAGGGCATGTTGGGTTCTAATTATGTCAGTGAACCTAATTTCAAAAAGAGCAGGGTGTCTGCAAAGTTCAATGTACGACTTTATTCCCTTCTCCTCCCTCTGCCTTTAAAATACCTTCATCTCATTGTTCCTTTGATGTTTATATGATTTACATTTTATAAAATATATTAAATCTAAACATTTCAAATAACATAACTGACTATACTCAAGAAAATCATCCTGAATGAATATAGGCACTGAGTTACACATTTTCATTCATAATTGGAGAAATAGAATTACTGCCCAGTTATACACAGTTCTGCACCCACCTGTGCTGCTTTTCAGAGTTGCAATTGATCCCAATCTGTTTTTAATGATGATGTACTTCTTTGCTGCATGAATTTCTCGCTGTTGAAGGAGAATGGTGACCACTGTCCAGAAATAAATTAAAGGAGTTAGGGTCCATCAATTCTGACCAAGGGTTTCTGGAGGTTTCCTATGTTGTCAGCTGAATGGCGAGACAGGTGACTAAGGCCCATGTCACTTATTTATTCGCAACTGGGAAACCTCTTTTGTCTCCTACCCACTAAAAGCTTACCTGGTAAAGGACTGACATGAATCACAAGTCTGTAATGGGTTTGTAGCGGGACTTTGAATTTCGCCGCGCTACATTCGTTCCCTCAGATAAAAATATCCCGTCGCAGCGGTATGAGCGCTCGACGGCAGAGAGAAAATACTAAAATTGTTAACTCTTTTTTGTTTTTTATTCCGTTTCAATTGTCTCTTGATAGCCGAAGCTTAAGGCAGGCGTGATCGGATGCTGACGAAAAAACTTATTAATGTGTAGACATTGTGGAAGTTGTTATGAAATTCGGAGGATGGAGAGAAGCAACTAAAATAAATTGCATTTAATAGCAAGACGGTTTTGTGTACATTAGTGATTCCTGGACTATTGCAAGATTTCGGAGCAGATTTTTCACGCTGAAATGAAGGAGATTTTTGAAGACGTGGACGCCGTCCGAAAGAAGAGAAGTTGATCTGGTAAAGGATGATCTCTCGTCTACGCCACTTCCCCCTGTCAGTTACATTCTGTTGTTCTCTGTTCTTTTTCAAAAATTTGTGTAGTTGAAATTGGTTTAACTTTTGCTCAAAAACGCCACAAGGACCACCCCAACGATAGCTTTTCTGTGATACAACGTCCGATTTGCTTTTCATTTTTCCCCTTTTTCACGGTCTCTCACATCTATCCATTTATTTTTTTTTAATTAACCACTACAACTTGCTCCCGCGACAGGACGCAATTTTCGGATGTGTCGTTTTTGAGCAAATTTGAAACTTTAATTTGTATTTTTTCCCAACAGAGAATAACCAAAAATCCTGAAGTTTAAAGGGTAACTAAAACACCAACTTTATTGTACCTAAGCAAATGATACCACAATATTGTAAAGAATTTTTGTAACTAATTCAATCTGTTTTCTTTTCAAGGAATATATTGATGCAAAACTGTTATTGTGAGACCTTTTGGTGATTATCCGATGGAGATGTATTAAGAAAATCCATATTTTGACGAATACGATTTACGCGGAAGTGTTTGACCAGCCGCTGGAGGACAGAAAATTTAATGGTGAGTCACACAATTATGTTTCATTCAAGCATTCAATAGCCAACTGCAGAATCCATTTTTCACTTTCCACACATCCTGTAGTTTTCTTCTAGATTTTTCCAAAATTATCTATCTCTGTTGTAGTTTGTGGCAATTGTAGTATTGTTGTAGCTGCATATGAAGATCGTGAATTTGACCGCCAAGCAGTCATTTGTTACGAAAAATTTTGTCCGCCCTGCTGCATCTTTCTCAACCATTGTTTGCAATAGAGCAATCATTTACATTGACGAGAAAATATTTCAACCTAAATTTGAGTCAAATTTTTATTAATCAGACTTATACTATTCCCTTTTTGACTTACGATTATACATTCTATTACAATGGAACGCGGTAAGGTAGAGATAGTTTCGGCAGATGAGTTAAGTGAAGTAGATTCATCTTTCAACGAACAAGAAAGTCCGCGTTTCCCTCCATGGACCAGTTCACATATCAATGCAATGATTTTGCCTCAAACTCGCAACATTTGTGCTAATACACAGATGGCGACTTTAAATGACGAAATGTGTAATGGACGCGAGACTAGACCGTCAGCGCCATTGTTAACATCAATGTCAGAACCGAATATGAGACAAATTCAGCAATGTGACACAAATCGGACACAGGAGACTGACAAACTGGACCGACTATTCCAGTTATTTGCAGACATGAAACGAGACGTTAGTCAGAAAATTGACGCAAAACTGGACGCACTTGGTCAGGACTTTAAACAAAGGCTAGATAAAAGCGACGAAAAATTTGACGTATTAAACCGTACTTTGACCGAAAATTTTGAACGAACGACAAAACAGATGACAGAATTAAATAACACCACTCAAAAGCTCAGCCAGAGATTTGAGACTTTGTCCAACCGAGTCACTAAACAGGAAGAAACTTTGGTTACATTCACACATGAAACAAAAAACAATATCGCCCGATGTGAGAGTCAGTTAACGCAAATAGTTAATGTGCAGCAGGAAGTGAACACCCGTGTGGAAGAGTTAGCTCAGGCCCACACTTCAGCTAGCTCCACCCAAGAAAAGTTGACTGAAGAAGTGGGAAATATTAGCCAACAACTCACAATGGTAGTTCTTGAACAAACCCACCTCAAAGAAAAGATAGAAAAATTAGAAGACCGAGCGGACCTCGCGTCACTAAACAACGACACCAACATGGCCGAAAGAATTGTACACGAATGTAAATTGTGTGACGACTATCTGGACAAAAAACTTGAAACAATTACACAAGACATACTTTCAAAAACAAAGACACATGTTAAAGACGAGACAAAATACATAGAAGATGAAGTGACAAAATTACGAGACAATGTTGTGCCGTGTTTGGTGATTGGTGCAAACGCATCGTCAAGAAACGACAAAACAGCTAAAACCATGGCTAATGACACAGACAGAACACCTATTGTGAAATCACCTATTTCCAATCAAAATTACAATGTGCAGCTTTCTGTTCCACCAAACGAGCAATATTACGATACGACACCTAGAGTAGCAAGTGACACAAACTACGTCAATACAGTTATGCCAACCGGCATGGCCGATGACACGTTTGTAAGACATGGGTATTTCCAGACATTTTCCAGTGAGGACAAGCACAAAGTCCACCCTATTGTGTTTATTAGATCATTTGACGGTGTTTTTCCACGTAGTTGGTCAGAAGTCGATAAAATCATATACGTCACCAATCTCATGAGAGGACGAGCAGCTAAGTGGGGTGCCGCTATGAAACGGCGGTGCCTTACGTTTGAACAGTTCGAACAAGCCTTCCTGGACGAATTCTGGTCCGAGAATGAGCAACAGAGTCTGAGGAGAGAAGTGTGCAACCCCGAGACCTATGACCCTAAAAAAGAGACATTAAGACAATACTTTGAGAGGTACCTAGACAAGACACTGTACTGGTCCAAACCAGCCGACTTGCCAGCGATAATTGACACTTTAAAGAGCCACTTACCCTTTCCATACCGAGACAGATTGATAGGAGTACCGGAGAATGACGTTAAGACTTTCTTAAACTTCTTAGATCAAATGGACGTAGTTTACAGAGGCGATTCACGCCATTCAAATTTTACGCATATTAGTAAACAAAATCAGTACCCACCCCAAAGGAACCGTAGTGACGGTGGTTGGTGGAACCATCCGTCCGCGCCGCGACACAATACGATGCCTGCGCGCGAAACATATTCAAATGGAAAATTGTATGACGGTAGGAACAACCACAGAAATTCGTGGAATAACGATAACTACAATAATTATCACCCATAACAAAATGGTAACTACATGCAAAATGAAAATCACAGACAGAACAACAACAACAGCAATAGGAGACGTGAGAATAACCGGTACAACCCGGGCTATTTTGACAGGAACATGACATATAACAGACATAATTACCACCAAAACAATAGCAATCCCAACAATCACCGACAGAATATGAACACACAAAATTCACGCATGACAAATCATAACCCTCCACGGAATCCGCCCCCGTTCCCTAGTACAGTTATGCACTCCCCGCCACGAAGTAGCAATAACAATTGCGGCGCGCCATCAGCTGACGCGTGGGCGCCAACCGGCCGGAATGTAAACATAGTGGAGCTGGTCAATGAACTCGGCCAAACACAGCAGACGACGGAAAACAGTCGACGTCCGAGCTAAGCGCTCGTGCTTCGGTCGTGAGGTGTTGTAAGAGCGCAACGGCGGAGACGTTTTGTTTCCTCAGGTACGACGACAAAATGACAGTAGAACAGGAATTAACAAACCTATCAAGTTGATGACCTTATTCTTTTGCGTTCACATCCCAAGTCTACAAAATTAAAACAACTGAACAGAAAATGGCAGCTATTATATTCAGGTCCTTTCAGAATAGCAAGCATACCTCACCCAGGTTGTTACTCCCTAGAATAACCGTTATCTCACAAGCCGAGGGGGCTTCATCCCCACAGACAATTGAAACCCTTTGTGCACTAAAACAACATAATATAATGATAACTAGGTTGAACATGAGCAAGTTGCTGTGAGAACGAGATCAAAAATCTTTGTATTGAATACACGAACATTAAGTTATACAGCCTAAGAACACAAACGTTAATTTATGGAAATTATATACTGCAGTTACACTTGTACACATAATTATGAAGAGAATGTAAAACCAGGTGAGTACACTTACTGAATGAGAAAAGATATTCATATAGGAATGAGAACCACACAGGTTACATTTGTTGTTAATTGTAAATTATAAGGTAAATCAACAATTAGTTTGTTATTTCAAGGCACTCCAATGACAGGAAATAATAGCTATTGAGATCAGTAATGACATAGGTATGTAGCAGAATGAATGAGGACGTAAGAATGAATGATCAGTATGAATGAGTTAATATTTAAGTTAATATAAGAAGGTAAGTTACTGTGAAGTAGTTGATGGAGACAAAGAGATTATTTGAGGAAGATGATATTGGAGTTTTATGAGAATGGAAGTTCCAAATGGCCCCACGTATGTGATATATTAATGTTTGATGAGGAATATGTTTAATGTATAAGGATATATATATATTATGATGAATATGTGAGTAAGGAATGAGTGAGAATGTTTTGGTAATATTGTGCTACATAGAGAAGTGAGTAAACAGTCTACATCTTTAAGATTATATAAGAATTTCAATTTGAAAGAAAACATTGGTGATGAGTTAGAACACGTGAGTACAAGACGTTAAATGTGAATCTATTTACAGTGCCCTTGAAAATGAACGAATGCAAGAAAAGCAGAGTGAACATAATTATGATTACAGCAGTGGAGATAAGTGTGATAAGAGCGTAGCTTGGAAACACATTAGCTTTAATTTATGGCAGAAGTGTAACTTGGTAACCTTTTGTTAAGTTTTGTTAAGCTACTGTGTGGAAGAAAACATTTATATTTCGTGTTCAGACAGGAGAGTGATATTTTAAGGAACTTAAGTTGAAATATAGTTTTTACACAGCCCTCATGTGAATACATTTGTATAGAAAAAATTTTTTTTTACACAAGACAGGAAACCCTGAGGAAGCAAAAGATAAGAGTTATTAAGGCCATTTTTGCGACTCGTACAACACCTCCACTTAACGAACAGATGACAAAATTACATCTACGTTGAAGACATTTGACTTTTCAGGCTATGCAAGGTAAGTGCAAAGGAGCAGTGACCACCCGTGCAGCCGGCATCGAGCAACGGACACTGAGAAAGAGACATTTTACTGTCAATTATAATACTATGTTCTTTATTTATGTTTTATACAAAGAAATGATATATGTACACAACATACATGATGTAGAGAAGTAGAAGAAAGTTCATGGTTGACTATTGAGAGGAAATTTGATATGTCATTATATAATATGCATTATGAGAGAGACAATCTCTCTGAGATACATTTTCCAATTGTATAGACGGTATCCACAAGAAGTGGAGATATTGAGGATGTACTGAGCAGATATGCGATTCACTCTTGCAAGAATTTGTTAAGGTATAATACGCTAAGTCATATGAACAAACACAACACAAACAGAGAATCTGTCATGATGTTACACTACACAGACTTGACGTACGGACACTTACATTTACCCATGATTTGGTAAATTGTAAGCACCTCCTTTCACACACCCCTTGAAGGTGATGCAAACGTTGTATTATGTTCTCTTTCTATGGAGTAGCTGTAGGATTTGATAGTTTATAGGTAGTGAATAGTTTCTTCCAGTCTATCTTTCTTTCTTTCTCCATTATCCTACCACCTCCTGCAGCTGGGTATTGTTTGTTTATGGAATGTAAGAATATAATGTGTGACAGTAAACTTTCAGGTATGAATAAAAAGACATGAATATTAATGTCATTACAAGCCTGGTTAACCACTAGCCAGCCAAGATATGGAATCGAAAGAAAGAAATAATAAATGAAGGAAAGCCCGTGCTTTAAATATTAAGTCTGATATCCCTTGGCACGCCCAAACCAGAAAAAAAAAATTAATACCCCAATAAAAGAAAGCCAATTGGACTTAGTATAATTTTTAGTGTAAATGTTTCACATGCAGATTCTTGTAAATTTATATGTATTTGTATATGTGTTAAAACTTTGCATATTTTCAACATATTTTGAAATGTGACCACGAAAGGTAAGATTTCATAATTAACGATGTAAACATGCTTGGACAAAGTGAACTATTAAAATGTAAATATGACAAAAAAGTGTTGCAAACTGTGTTAAACTGTGAACGTTATAAGCGACGAATTTTGTGTTGTTTGTGAAACATGGTACATAAACCAAATAACTGTTTGTAAATCGATATAAACTGCAATTTACTTCGACGATAATGAGGATTTTCACACTGCAAATGAACGTTTGTTGGCAAGTGTAAACAACGTGGTGAAACACCTACCTTTGCGAACATCGACGCCGTTGTTCCTGGCCGGCCTTCAGATGCTTTAGAGACAATAAACTCAGCACCTGTCGTAGGCGATGTGGAGGCTAAAAACTACATCGACCATATATGCCCCGGGAACAATAGTCATGAAAACGCACAAGGACCTGGAGTGTTGTGTCGTAACAGAAGACATGGACGTTGCTTCAGATCACGCAGACGCTCAATCTTATGGTGTCACCGGACTTAACACGCCAATTATGCTGGAATAACAACTTGTAATGAACACTATGTGAGAGTGAATATTGTTCAAGACTGTCATAACACTTTGAAACTGCCGCATGTGAAATTCAGTGATGCTACTGCGCATGCGCAAAGACTACGTGCTGCCAGAGATGCATTGGGAAACCAACGCTGGAAGGGCATGACATTAACTGCGCTGGCGAGCAGCTTGTTCAAACAAACTGTATGTAAATATATAATTGTGTAAAAAGGATCAAAACTGTAACAATTGAATGTAGTATATAGATTTAGAAACCAAGTATTGACAAAGATAATCCTCTAAGTACGCACGTGGCCTTTCCTGGGAAAATATGTATAATAGACATTTAGGTATATCTATTCTATTGTTTGCTAGCCTGCCACGCTAAATGTTTTAGCGTGACAGTCGAGGGGGCGATGTAGCGGGACTTTGAATTTCGCCGCGCTACATTCGTTCCCTCAGATAAAAATATCCCGTCGCAGCGGTATGAGCGCTCGACGGCAGAGAGAAAATACTAAAATTGTTAACTCTTTTTTGTTTTTTATTCCGTTTCAATTGTCTCTTGATAGCCGAAGCTTAAGGCAGGCGTGATCGGATGCTGACGAAAAAACTTATTAATGTGTAGACATTGTGGAAGTTGTTATGAAATTCGGAGGATGGAGAGAAGCAACTAAAATAAATTGCATTTAATAGCAAGACGGTTTTGTGTACATTAGTGATTCCTGGACTATTACAAGATTTCGGAGCAGATTTTTCACGCTGAAATGAAAGAGATTTTTGAAGACGTGGACGCCGTCCGAAAGAAGATAAGTTAATCTGGTAAAGGATGATCTCTCGTCTACGCCACTTCCCCCTGTCAGTTACATTCTGTTGTTCTCTGTTCTATTTCAAAAATTTGTGTAGTGGAAATTGGTTTAACTTTTGCTCAAAAACGCCACAAGGACCACCCCAACGATAGCTTTTCTGTGATACAACGTCCGATTTGCTTTTCATTTTTCCCCTTTTTCACGGTCTCTCACATCTATCCATTTATTTTTTTTTTAATTAACCACTACAGGTTGAATCTAACACAACTTCCTCTACTCCTTCAAGTAGCTCCGAGTTTGTGAACAACATTGCACTGCTTTCTGTTGTTCTTGACAAAGTTGTTATCATCTCACATTACCTCGAAAAGGTCAATGCTAATATTCCCTCATCATATGGGGCAATTGTGACGTTTTAGGATCACTGCATTGACAAAAATCATGACGAGCAGTCGACCAGGACCTCACACAAAACTTTCTGACATTTAGTTCACGTTATGCCTTTCTTGAGTTGAGATGCATCTGACGTTATGCTCCTTTCATTAATAATAGTGATCTATATTCTATCTACGTCGTGTGATTATTCATTATCACCACCACCTACACACTGTAGCACTACATTGGTGGCTCTGTCGACGGTGTTCACATGTAACTTGAACATTTACAACTATTGCACACTACAGTGGTGCCATTGTACTCTCATTGCACCACATAATTTACGCTGTTGGACAACAGTTCTCACACCACAATGTTGGGTGCTATGGATAACACCCTGCATGTATCTCACATGGTAAAAAGTTACAGTGACACTCTTCGGATCTGTGCTGTGACTGTGCAGTACAATACTGAACAATGGAGTGTAGCAAACAGTGATCTTGCATGAAACCCATATTTGCTCGCAAATCGGGATAGTCCTGAGCCTCAGCAATCCAACCAGTTGCATTACTTGTGAAGAGCTATCATCTCCACTGTGCATGATTCCAATCATCCAGGCCTCAAGCAACCAGCTGCATTGTCTCCCTCATTGCATACCATGCATCGTCGCCTCAGCGACCTATCAGCCACAGGACACAACACAAGCTGCCCCATTTTCAGTCAGATCATCCAACTCTGGCTCGTCATTGTGGATAGCGGTTTTGCTTTGAGTGATGTCATCAGTGGTTGCACGAAATTCGTCACTCCCCTTGCGGGAACATGTGGATTTGACAAACAGTATCATCCTCGCCCATCCCACAGAAAAAAATACAAGACTGTGAAAACTGCCTTCCTATGCTTCCTCACCTACTCTCCTGAGGAACAAATCCATCATCTCATTTATGATGAAGTTTTAAGTGACATGATTCCATCGCGACTATGGCATCGCCTCTGCACACAGACTGGTGTCCACCTCATGCCTGACCACATTTAGTAAGCCTTGTGGGTTGTGAAGGTTCCCCAGCAAGTCCAACTGGCCATGGTCGCCCACAAGCATGAACCTCAGAATGCATACATTAAACTCGCTGATCAAACATGCTGTGTTATTCAGCATCGACAATACATAAATAATGCTCACACAATGGCGGCGAGTGTGATTTGCAACTACAACGGCTCCACAACGAACCTACCACCTACCATGAGCTGAGTCAATCTCACCTGACTTCTGGTGACTCTGACGATTGACGCTTGGCTGAGGGGATGACCTTCGCGCAGCCGCAACAAACCGCCACTTATCCGCCATCTGTGTCGCGTCTGGGCCTGTGCCTGTGCAGAACACTGACAACCATGCCACACCTGCAACTGCACTGAACACTGCTGACAGAGTCATGCCTGTGAGGAATTACTTTTGCTGGTATCACGCGCAATAATTCCACTTGCAACTGCCATCCACTACGCAATTTCCGAAACAAGACACCATACCATACAGGATATCTATGTCGCCTGGACATCAATGGCGACAGGCTGAAACCACCCCACCTTTTTCATGACAGCAGACTCTTTACCTCATCGCTGGCTGACTGTACCTCATCGACACTGGCTCAGGGTTCAGTACTTTGCTGCCCTCTTCATCATGTCAAACGGCAGCCCATCCACCTGTACAACACCATGCAGTAAATGGTATGACAGTTCAAGTCTACAGATCACGTATACTAGGCCTCACCCTCAACAATGTACTCACTTGCACATTTATAATTGCGAGTGTAGCCAAATTAATTATTGGTGCAGCCTTTCTGTGTCACTCATCTGATTCTGAGGCTGTCTGGCCGTGTGCTAACTCACACAAGTAGTGGCCAGTCCACCACAGGTGTCATTGGCGACACCCTGTCAGTGGCCCAACATAATGGCGCAGCCCATTTGACACCAAAACCCTGCCTACCACAGATATACCTAAGTCACTGGATCCTTCAGGCTTGCTTCCACACCACTGGCAATATTCAACACCTTCAACAACTCTCCTTTGACATGCCTGAAAAAAAAACTTTCACTTACAATATGATGTCATCCAACACAGAGTTCAATACGTCAAGTGGGAACTTGACACAGCATAGCAAGACGTTGACCATCTATGTCGACCACGTACACCCATTGTCATCACCTCACCAGCGTCTCTACACTACGCCGAATTTCTAACTCTACCACCACCCTTGGAGATGCTCACAGTGCCATCTCCATCGGCCACTACAAAGATCAGTACTGTGCTACTTGCTACCTGCTCTCCACTTTGTCTCCAAGCATTCTCCCACAAGAACAATTCATAAGGTGTATCATTTACAACGGAACGGAACAGAATGGAACAATGCATCAACTTAACAGTATAATAAGTTTTACGCAGTTAGGTCGTGAGTTAAAACAGTGACAGTGTCTGCTCCATACGTACCTTTCTATTCTTCAAGAACTGTGAACTTCGTGGTTAGGCTTTTAATTCTCGTAGGTGTTCAACAGTAAACTATTGTAGCAGTATGTGGATGGTTAGCCTGCTAATTATTAATGAGGCTTATCGAAAGTTAAACACAAGTAGTGCACTGGTCAATAATTGTGTATTATTATGGGGTTTTTAACAGTGAAATTAAAGTACTGTGAAATGTAACTGCACACCTGTCGGCTACGTTATTTACAGTAGTCAGTGTCGGAACCCACAACCCATTTTTCAACCAGTGTAGCAACGCAGTACGTCGACACCGAGGACATCAAACAAACGAAGAAACAAACAGATGGAACAGCTACAAGATGAACTACCCCATATAAAGAAAAGAGGATGAACTATGAACTTAAGGTTAGTACTAAATGACCATACACAACTCTCTTACTTGGCACTTCCAATTGCAGATGTTTCTCATAATCCCATCCAGGCCATGTTGTAAATCACCCCTCTTACTAACATGCCCAACTTTACTTTGTTTCAGTTACTATACCTCGTCGTGTTAAAAATTTTTTCACTCTGGACTGCTGTATCCTGGTACTGGTGCGTGCTGGTGTGAGGGCGCCAGCCGTAGCGTCGCCGTGCGTGTGTGCTCGTATCGACTGCCGGCTGTATCGGCGCGAGCCGACCACTAGAGGGCGTCTGTAGGAGCTGTGCGCACAGCGCGGTCTCCATCGTGCCATCTACCAGCCACTCGCACCTATATACTGTATGCACGCAGCAACACTGACTGACTCAGTGTTCTTCTAGTTTGTACCGCTAACAACTGTTGTTCTGTGTCTTGTTATGTGTGGAGTCGTGAGATGCTTATTTCTGTTATTATGCAGAGGCTTATCAATAAAGCCACATTTCAGTTACTTGATCGGTTTTATGTGTTACTTGGTTACTACACGATTGATGATGAATTCAGAATGGTTTCTGCGTGTGCAGTCTTGAAGAGTGGTTTCACCAGGTTTACTTATTATTGACGCCGCGCTACCGGCCCTGATCGAACAGCTTACTTTGGCAGTGACTACTTTGTCGCCTTCCATTAACAGATGGTACGGTTCCAGTCACCCACTTTTCCTCAGTATAATGATTCAGCGGAGGATTGGGCAGCTTACGAAAAAGGAATCGGACAGCATTTTTTTAGCTTTCGGTGTGACAAACTCGAATTTGTGCAAAGCCCCTTTTCGCTCATAGATTCCACGTAAGGTGTATCAATTACTGTGTCAGCTTGCCCTTTTACAACAACCAGAGATCTTACTTTAGATCATGGGTGTAGTTTATTGTCCAGTCCACCATCACAAATGAATGCATCTTATAGCGGTGCAAGTTGAATTGTACCGATGTTGCAAGAAAGCGAACCAACCATACAGGGTCTGGGCAGCTGAATTCATAGCCTTAGCTGTAAATGTCAGTTCATTACTGATGCCCATAATGACTCTTATGCAGACTCTGCAATCACAGTCTTTTGATGTTTCTCAGACAGCGGGGGATGAAGCTGGAAAAAGGGGTGATTTGGCAGTAGCGACGCAAGATGTGCCCACTAGAACGACAGATAGCTTGCACGAGGAAGAGACAGTGAAGATGCGGGCCCAGTGCGTAGCAGACCAAGGCCGGCCCAAACAGCCGCGATCGCCACAGTGGCAGCATCAGCGTTCTCTGTTTGGCCCTCCTGTTTTGTTGAACTTGAATGTTCGGCGTGCCCTGTGTTTTGGGCTACATGTAAAGCTTGAGAGAAAGGACCACATCACCTCTGTGTGTCATTCACCAAAGGTTGCTCAGTATATGGACACGGATATAAACTGTGCAGCCCCAATGCCACAGTGCCACTTGACGAAAGGTCTGTTTATAAAGTCTGGAAAGAAGCACAGGTCACACCAATATTTATGAAAGGAAATAGGAGTAACCCATTGAATTACAGAACCACATCACTGACCTCAATTTCCAGTAGAATTTTGTAAAATATATGTATACCTTGAAGAAAATGACTTATTGATACATAACCAACACGGATTCAGAAAATATCGTTCTTGTGCAACGCAGCTAGCTCTTTATTCCCATGGCGCAATGAGTGCTGTCGACAAGGGATCTCAGATCGATTCCGTGTTCCTGTATTTACAGAATGCTTTTGATACCGTTCCTCACAAGCGACTATTATCAAATTGCATGAATTTGGAGTATCGCCTCAGTTGTGTGACTGGATTCGTGATTTCCTCTCAGAGAGATCACAGTTCGTAGTGATAGACGGTAAATCATCGAGTAGAACAGAAGTGATATCCAGCGTTCCGCAAGGTAGTGTCATAGGCCCTCTGCTGTTCCTGATTTATATAAATGATCTAGACGCAGATTGTTTGCAGATGACGCTGTAATTTACCGTCTACTAAAATCATCAGACGATCAATTCCAATTACAAAATTATCTAGAGAGAATTTGTGTATGGTGCGAAAACTAGCAATTGGCATTAAACAAATAAAAGTGCGATGTCATCCACATGCGTACTAAAAGAAATCCGATAAATTTTGGGTATACGATAAATCGCACAAATCTAAGGGCTGCTAATTCGACTAAATACCTAGGAATTACAGTTACGAGCAACTTAAATTGGAAAGACCACATGATAATATTATGGGGAAGGCGAAACAAAGGCTGTGCTTTGTTGGCAGAACACTTAGAAGATGCGACAAACCCACTACAAAGACAGCCTACATTACACTTGTGCGTTCTGTCCTGGAATATTGCTGCACGGAGTGGGATCCTTACCAGGTAGTATTGACGGAGGACATCGAAAAAGTGCAAAGAAGGGCAGCTCGTTTCGTTGGGGTGGCAGTCACTGAAACAAAGGCGGTTTTCTTCGCGGCGAGATCTATTTACGAAATTTCGATCACCAACTTTCTCTTCCGAATGCGAAAATATTTTGTTGACGCCCACCTACGTACGGAGAAACGATCATCATAATAAAATAAGATAAATCAGAGCTCGAACGGAAAGATTTAGGTGTTCCTTTTTCCATTCGAGAGTGGAATGGTAGAGAAGTAGTATGAAAATGGTTCGATGAACCCTCTGCCAGGCACTTAAGTGTGAATTGCAGATTAACCATGTAGATGCAGATAAGCTTGTGAGTTCTTTCAACTTGTTTGTTGAGATAAGTGTTTTCACCAAGTGCTCCGTCTACTGTGATGTTATTGAATTCTCACACCTGTGTGAGTTTAGGCTCGCCACAGTCTCACCAGTCACGTGGAAGCTGATCAGTTACAACAAACAGAACATTATTGCGTTATTGGGACAATTGACGGCGTCTGCCTCTTACCAGTCAGTGGTTCGTTTCATTACGTTTTTGGTGGTCACTGATGCCGGTGTTGAGAACTTGTCTGGTAGCGACGCATTTAAGGCATTTGGATTCTCTGACACCACCGCAGTTCAACTTGTGTCGGACCAGCTATTCTACTCTCAGTTGGAAACACTGAATGAGGAGTTTTTGACTTGTTTTTGGAAGGTATAGGGTGTGCTACGTATTTTTATGCTTATATTTCGTTTGAAATCCACGTTTTTGACATTCACGTCCTATTCCTGTCATCCTGAAAGATCAAATGAAAGCAGAATTGGACAGGCTTAAATCCGTGGAATTGGTACAATCTGTTATGGATGGTGAATGATCGTCTCCTCTGGTTACAGCTCAGAAGCCGTTGGGGAAACTTTGCCTCTGTGCCAACTTCAGTTCTACTGTCAACACGCAGTCAATTGTGGGTACGTACCCTCTCCCATACCAGGAGGAACTGTTGGTGAAAATATCATGTGGCCAGTAATTTTCCAAAAGTGATGTGTCTAAAGCACACGTGCCGGTTCCTGTGGACGAACACGCTCGGCTAGTTCTGGTTTTGAATAGTTTTGGTCTCTGGCAATATTTGCACCTACCTCTTCGTGTGGCTAGTGCGCCTGCTATTTTCCAACGACTTTTAGAGCAACTGACTATGCCTGTTCCGGGTTGCATTAATTATTAGTATGATGATATTATTGTCACGGGCTCCTCCACAACTGATCACTTGAAAAATTTGTGCACTTTGTTTTCTGTCTTACAGTCTGCAGGCTTAACAGTGTAACCTCGTGAAATCTCAGTTTTTTCCAACCTTCTATTGTTTAGTTTGTGTGCGAGGTCTTGCTAGATCACACCTCCTCAAACTTTATTAACCTTCCACATCTTTATTCTTCATGTCTACATATTTGTTTTTCAGCCTAGTCAACACAGAGACGAACACATTTCTCCTAACAAGCGAGCAGTCTGTTAAGAGCTTCACTGTAGAATGCTGTAACTTTGTTGACAGAGCCACACTCTCACCTCTGCTTGCACCGCTTCGCCATTATCAAAGTGAAATCCGTGTGCTCTTCAAGTTTTGGAAGAAGTTAAAATCGTATGGGGCCAAGTCGGGACTGTATGGAGGGTGACCGGTGACGGTGAACCCAAGGCGTCGCCCTGCTGCAGCTGTCGCAGCGCTCGTGTGTGCTCTGGCGTCGTCATACATGTGTGGACGATCTCTTCTACAGTTGTTCAACGGTTGGAAACTCGATTACAGCACGCTGTTTATATCGCGCACTGACAGTTACGCTACACAGTGTCACGTTACGCGCTAGAATTCGGAGCCCTCTAGCGGCAGGGGGTTGCAATTTGTGTCAGCGAAATGGGGAAGTCGACCGAGTAGTATGCCCGACGTCTGATACATCAACCGATCTTGTTAACAGAATTAAAAATTCGGAGACATTGCTTTCCGGCACACTCTCGAGCTCCGCGCAACACTGGACTGCTGAAAATAATAAGTCAGTACATGCTTTTTAATTAGTTATAGAGTGCAATACTGTAAAGCGTTAACCTCTTTTATTTGACAAAACCAGCTATTAAATTAGTGGAAAACAGTGTGAAATAACTTCTAAATGACTATACAGATTGGAAATAATACTATGCCAGCAAGCAGTTGCAAGATAATTACAATCATTCCACAAAATGCAGGAACAGTTTACTTGCAAAAAAAGCTACGTGATGTAGAACCAGTATCTTGAATGTGCTGTAGTGTAACATGATGTCTTGTGTGATGAACATTGCCTTCTTGCCATTACCATGTATTTACCCCAACTGAAGATGCCATTGTTTCAGAAGACAATTTCGGATACTCTTCAGAAAACATGACACTGAAAGTTAATTCGTATTATATACAGCCAAAGTGCCTATTAACTTTCTTTATGTCAATTCTACTCAATTTCCTTTTGTATCCAATGGAAGCAAATTCATCCTGTAACACCGAAATTCTCACATTATTACAGTGACAGATACGATGTTCAGTAAATCTTATTTTATAGAACTTTTTAAAATAAATTTTACATCAGTCGATAGAGAATCCATTCATACTAAAATTCCAAAATTAGTTTCTAACCCCTACAATGCAGTAGATGACAGTATGATACTTCGACAGCACCCTTGTATGTCATGGAATCGATAGACACCAACAAATGCATTCACAGTTCTTATTAACAACTGTTTCATATCAGTTGGCATTTGTCACGTGAAAATAGCTCATAAGATAATTTGTATGCTCATAGAGTATATTGAAGAAAAGTAGAGTCGTCGTAGGAACCATGTTCTGTTCAATTTTCTGGGAGTGACATCTAATTATCATGGATGCCAGAGATAATTGAGACAGAGCTTCATCATGTTGCAAATTAGTGTTATAATATAAAAAACGTATGTTAACATAAACATAAAATAAATATAAAAAACGTATGTTAATATAAAACACGTTACCATATGCTTTTTATATTAACATATGCGAACATACATTTTTTATATTTATTTTATGGTTATGTAAACAAACGTTTTTATATTTATTTTATGTTTATGTTAACATACGTTTTCATGTTTATTTTTATGTTAATGTTATTGTTTAGCTTAACACGCAAAATTAGTTTAAAGTTTGTTTAACATTTGTTTGTGTACTGTCATTTCGAATTTAATTGATCTTTGTTTATAGTGTAATTAATTTATCGTAGTTTAAAGTTTAATTAATTTATCTTTGTTCCAAGTTAAATCAATTTATGCAGAAAATAAATCAAATTTTGCTAATATTTTGGTCTCGCAAAACGCGACCTCAAAAAGTAGTTTAAAGTTTGCTTAATATTTGTTTAACATTTATTTGTTTACTGTAATTTCGAATTTAATTGATCATTGTTCTAAGTTTAATTAATTTATCTTTACTTTTGAATGCATTACGGGAACAGCAGTGATCAATGTCTTATAAATAATTACTATTAAAAACAGTCTTGATCACGATTTATTTAACAAGGTGACCGGTTTCGACCACTACTGTGGTCATCTTCAGACCATTGAGTAGGAACCTCTTTCTGTTGGAGAATCATCAGAGTAGTGATTCTCCAACAGAAAGAGGTTCCTACTCAATGGTCTGAAGATGACCACAGTAGTGGTCGAAACCGGTCACTTTGTTAAATAAATCGTGATCAAGACTGTTTTTAATAGAAATAATTTATCTTTGTTTTAGGACTACCTAAACTATTGTAAAATAAATAAAAATTTTGGTAGCACTAAAACAGTGCTACATAAAAATATTGTAAAATATATAATAATTTAAAACCTTCTTCTGTAAATTTGTTCACCATTGTGTCCTTTTACAACTTATTAATGTGGAAAATCACCTTCATAATGTTTATCGCTACCTTTTTGTTGGCTTTCTTCGTTAGAATGCAAATCGTTTTCTTCCAAATAACATTTGTTAATTGTTTTAAGAATCTTGTTTATCTATCTTTTTCTACTTCGATTATTTAAATCTTTTAATTCTACAAAAGCATCTTTTTGTTTGTCATAAACTGTAATTTTTACACAACCATTTTAAAGTAAAACTAAATCTAAACATACTATTTGGTATTCTTTGTCTAACTAACTATTTAATTTTTCGCTTATATCTTGGTAATGGATTTCATTCTTAAAAAATAGATCCATAATTTTAGCATTTCTGTTTTCTTCCATAAACTACTGTATTATAGAGTTGGAGAAAGACTGATTTTAAAATTAAACAATATAAACTAGATTCATTAAAAATATAGTGTTTTTTTATCATCTTTTAACCCTGTCTGGCATACAGGTCTCAAATTTACTAATAAATTAGTATCATCTATGTCTACATTCTTTCTAATTTTATTTGTTTACGTAACTAAGGAAACAGATGTATTTGTTTACATAACTGTTAAAACAGATGTATTTGCTTACAAATATAGGTCTTTTTCATTATATGTTAGACCTAAGGGTCTAGATAAATATAAATTAAATAACAAACATAAGTCTTTCTTTAAGGTGTTGTTTAAATTTTATCGATATTATACTTTAATCTTGTAATTTAGATAAATATTTTTATTCTTAATCTCTTCTTGCAACCAATAACAATCTGGTATATTTTCTGTGTTTAATTTATTGTTGTTGTACACAATTATCTTTGTGTTTTACAGAACTAAGGAAACAGATGTATTTGTTTATATAAGTAAGCAAATTAATTATTCCTAAAGATGTATTTTTTTACATAACTAAGTAAACCGATATTTTTGTTTACATAACAAAGTAAACAGATGTATTTGTTTATATAACTAAGTAAATTAATCATTCCTAAAGATGTATTTATTTACATAACTAAGTAAACAGATGTACCGAGCGAGGTGGCGCAGTGTCTAGCACACTGGACTTGCATTCGGGAGGACGACGGTTCAATCCTGCGTCTGGACATCCTGATTTTTCCATTATTTCCCTAAATCGCTCCAGGCAAATGCCAGGATGGTTCCTCTTCCTTACCTAATCCGATGAGACCAATGACCTTGCTGTCTAGTCTCCTCCCTCAAAAACGACTCAACCCAAACAAATGTACTTGTTGCAAAAATAGTGGATTTTTCATTGCCTTTTAATATGTTCAAATTGGATGGGTTCAAATTTTCTAATAATTTTTTATCATCTTCATCATAAGGTAAAATTTTTTATCATTAATTTTATAACAACATTAATAATTGATTTGTTATATATCTAACTTAAAAAATATTAATAATTAAATTATTAGTTTAATCTTTTTTATATATTTTGTAGAATTATATCTAATATTGTTCTTTATTACTTCAACAATAAATTTATTAAAATTTTCATTTTAATAACCTTACATTGGATTTGTTTCTATCTTCTATATACATATTATAATCTTATATTTTTATGTAATTTATTAGACAACTGGGAATCATACCACAGCAAAAACCGTGGATTTGGGTAATCTATTTTAGTTATTGATTTTCTGTTCTTCTTAATTTTCTACAATCTATCCACATTGATAGTATCTTTCCATGATTTCTTGCAAAACAATCTAAATTCTTTTTAATATTACATAAATTGCATATTTTCAAACTGTTGTCCATACAACTTTCTACATTTTGTACTTTGTAGTCCCAACAATTTTGTTCATTTCATTGTTTTCTGTCGTGCATTTCTTCCGTACTATTATGTATATTAGCCATTTTAATAGAATATCTGCTAATACGATCATTATTTAAACATCTTTTGCAAATCTAGTCTACCTAATTTTTTTCCATATACTGTTACACTTTTTATTGTTTCACGGTTAGTACACTTTTCACATCATTTGTTCTGTTCAATGTGTTATAGTTCTGAATTTATTTGTTTGAATAATATTTATTAAGTTTATCATTATTTATACACTTTTTACAAATCGATCTTGGTTTATCTAACTTTGTTCCATATTCTGTAATGTCTTTAACTATACAGCATTTATCACATTTCTTTTGCTCTGTTCTCCATTTAATACATATAAAAATTAATAGTGTTGTCCATTTGTTGTTGTCCATTTAATTTTTAATAAAATTTACTTCTGTTAACTAATACATTTTAATATAATTTACTTACATTCACAGTGCGAAAATTTTAAAATTATATACTTTTGTTAACTAATTCATTTTATTTTCTTAAAGTTGTCCATTTTTTGCTTTACATTTACATTTTTATAAAATTTACTTTTGTTAACTAATATATTTACTTACATTAACAATACAAATTACCTTTGTTAACTAATTCATTTTTTAAATTTTTATTGGCGTCAATTTTCTGTTGTCCATTTATATTTTTATAAAATTTGCATTTGTTAACTAATACATTTTACTTACTTTAACAATACAATGTACCTTTGTTAACTAATTCATTTTTTATGTTCCTATTGTTGTCCATTTATATTTCAGTAAAAATTTAATTTTTTTGTTGTTCTTGTGGTCTTCAGTCCTGAGACTGGTTTGATGCAGCTCTCCATGCTACTCTAGCCTGTGCAAGCTGCTTCATCTCCCAATATGTACTGCAGCCTACATCCTTCTGAATCTGTTTAGTGTATTCATCTCTTGGTCTCCCTCTCCGATTTTTACCCTCCACACTGCCCTCCAATACTAAACTGGGGATCCCTTGATGCCTCAGAACATGTCCTACCAACCAATCCCTTCTTCTTGTCAAGTTGTGCCACAAACTCCTCTTCTCCCCAATCCTATTCAATACCTCCTTTATTAGTTATGTGATCTGCCCATCTAATCTTCAGCATTCTTCTGTAGCAACACGTTTCACAAGCTTCTATTCTCATCTTGGCCAAACTATTTATCGTCCATGTTTCACTTCCATACATGGCTACACTCCACACATATACTTTCAGAAACGACTTCCTGACACTTAAATCTATGTTAACAAATTTCTCTTCTTCAGAAACGCTTTCCTTGCCATTGCCAGTCTACATTTTATATCCACTCTACTTCGACCATCATCAGTTATTTTGCTCCCCAAATAGCAAAACTCCTTTACTACTTTAAGTGTCTCATTTCCTAATCTAATCCCCTCAGCATCACCCGACTTAATTCGACTACATTCAATTATCCTCGTTTTGCTTTTGTTGATATTCATCTTATATCCTCCCTTCAAGACACTGTCCATTCCATTCAACTGCTCTTCCAAGTCCTTTGCTGCCTCTGACAGAATTACAACGTCATCGGCAAACCTCAAAGTTTTTACTTCTTCTCCATGGATTTTAATACCTACTTCGAATTTTTCTTTTGTTACCTTTACTGCTTGCTCAATATACAGATTGAATAGCATAGGGGAGAGACTACAACCCTGTCTCACTCCCTTCCCAACCATTGCTTTCCTTTCATGTCCCTCGACTCTTATAACTGCCATCTGGATTCTGTACAAATTGTAAATAGCCTTTCACTCCCTGTAGTTTACCCCTGCCACCTTCAGAATTTGAAAGAGAGTATTCCAGTCAACATTGTCAAAAGCTTTTTCCAAGTCTACAAATGCTAGAAATATAGGTTTGCCTTTTCTTAATCTAGCTTCTAAGATAAGTCGTAGGGTCAGTATTGCCTCACGTGTTCCCATATTTGTACAGAATCCAAACTCATCTTCCCCGAGGTCGGCTTCTACCAGTTTTTCCATTCGTCTGTAAAGAATTCGCGTTAGTATTTTGCAGCCGTGACTTATTAATCTGATAGTTCGGTAATTTTCACATCTGTCAACACCTGCTTTCTTTGGGATTGGAATTATTATATTCCTCTTGAAGTTTGAGGGTATATCGCCTGTCTCATACATTTTTCTTACCAGATGGTAGAGTTTTGTCAGGACTGGCTCTCCCAAGGCTGTCAGTAGTTCTAATGGAACGATGTCTGGGTTAACTAATACATTTTATTTATTTACATACATCCGCAATGTAAAATTTTTAATACAATTTACTTTTGTAATTTTATTTATTTACATACATTCACAATGTAAAATTTTTAATACCTTTTACTTTTGTTAAATAATACATTTTATTTATTTTCTTATTGCTGTCCATTTTTTGTAGTCCATTTAATTTTTAATATAATTTACTTTTGTTAACTAATACATTTTACTTATTTTCTTATTGTTGTCCATTTATATTTTAATAAAATTTACTTTTGTTAACTAATACATTTTATTTATTTACATACATTCACAACGTAAAATTTTTAATACCTTTTACTTTTGTTAAATAATACATTTTATTTATTTTCTTATTGCTCTCCATTTTTGTAGTCCTTTTAATTTTTAATATAATTTACTTTTTGTAACTAATACATTTTAATTAATTTACTTGCATTCAAAAAGTAGCTGAAACTAGGTTGCTGCAAGCATAGTGACGTGATTTTTTATTATACTTATTATTATATTATTTTATTATATTATATTATTATTAGGTAATGGGATAGTGGGATGATTTTGTGTGTTTTGGATAATTAGACTAATTTTGTGAAAAATAGAATATGTGAGTGTTAAAGAGCAATTTTTGATTTTTTATAAAATTGAGCTAGTGAACCAGAATATACAAAATCCTCCTACTATCACCACACTTGTTAAGACATTTATCCTACAGGGAGGCGAGACGGCCAGTTCATGTTTCGTAGAAGGCGGTCGGCCGCTGGCGGATTCACAACCGTCCCACTCTAGCACTTCCTCGTCCGACTGAAACCAACGTCTACACATGTCTTTCTTCAGGTCGTCAAACATTTAAAAATCGAACGGTGAAAGACCTGGGCTGTGCGGACGATGTTGCAGTGTGGGTGCGCATATTATCGCGCACCAGGATGATTCCGTCTGACAGCAATCCTTAGGTGTTACGACTTACTGACGTGTCGCACTTGCTGCAACGTGTCTTCAGAGCGCTGCGCGTTGAATGTGGCTCCACGCTCGAGCAGAAGGCCCCGGCACTCGGAGAAGGTCGTCGTGGTCTTATGTGTGCCACCATTTTGAGTCCGATGGCAAACGGCGAAGACAACAGCACGATAATGCCCATCCCTGTACTGTCAATCAGACGAAGGCTGAGGTGCAGCGATTGGTTATCAGGCACTGCAACGTCCTCCTTACACCATGAATCTTTCAGCATGTGGTGTTCGCATCTTTGGGGATGTGAAGAAAGACATGCCTTGGCGTCGGTTTCAGTCGGACAAGGAGATACAAGAGTGGGTGCAGTTGTGGATCCGTCAGCAGCTGGCCACGTTCTACGAACCAGAAATTGATCGTCCAGTCTCCCCGTGGGATGAATATCGTGTGGCGATTACTTTTGATGGGAACAATTCCACGGTACCGCTATGACGGGTTTTGGTTCTCACTTGACTGCCCCTTATTGCGCCACAATAAACTCCGAAATACGACTTAATTTGCCTTTTGAATGTGCTTGTCCACTCCGTTTTCTCAATACGCAATCGTTATGCAGTGCGTTTATACATTCCAGCCGCTTGGTAGCAAAATTGTAGAAAACCGTGTGAGTTTCGTGGCTCGTTATCTTGAAATGGTGTCTCTTGATACGTGACGCAGAGAGTTAAGTATATAAGCGGAAGCAGAGACGAATCGGAAACAAAAAATGAAAAGAAAGAAAGAAAGAAATTGCCAGAGATAGGCTTATGGGCCCTGTAGCTCTTAAAACCCTTCTCCAATGTGAAATAAACTCATCATAGCCTCTTAAATCCGACGATGAAGTGAAGGTTGTCTAGAGGCAAAAACTATTATTGACTCTTTTCCTAAGCACACTCCGAAAAAAAGTGAAATCTTTTCAGTGATGATTTGGGCTTAACTCCGCTAAAGTTTTACGGAATACGTCAAATGGAATCGAACATAAACATTTTTCGTAACAGGGACTGAAATTTTCATCTCCTTGAACGTACACATACACCATCTCGGCTTGTTCCCGACACGAACACCGAACTATTCTGCTGCTTACAGTGCGCTGCGTCAATCACACTGCCTGTAACACACGAGGAAACCACGGCACGTGACCAGAGGAACTGCCACTCGTCAGCACCATCTACCGAGTCAAAGACACATTCCCGGACACACGTTCATGTTTTCCTCCATTTCCAGTAAAGAATCCAGCTCTGCAGTTCGTATATTTTATTAATGTTCGCCCTGTATTCTGCACTTTGCAAACACTTTACTGAATGTACATCAGATACTTCTAATTACTTTTGACCATGTGGAACCTAACTGGAATTTACTTTGTTCTTAAGGTAATCAAAAACTATTACTGATTCTTTTCCAAAGCGCGATGAGGCTATGGGTTTCGATTTATAACTTCGGCACACACATAAATAACCCTTCACTTCAACTGTTTTATTCGTTACAACTGGGTTTGTTCTCAGCACAACAGTATGTAGTATAACGACTCGAAGAAAACTGGTATTACCTTACCGTATGACAATTATTCTGTAAAAAACTTTGTTCTACGAGGATTTCAGTCACGATCTCTGAAGGAGCAATTTCACTTTAACGTTTAAGAAATAATATTACTATTGCTAAAGTGAAGTTAGTTATCTTTTGTCAAATTGGCTCTTACTTAGAGACAAAATGGAAGCAAATCATGAAACTAATAGGTAGGAAAATGACCACAGTTAGTTTTGTGATTACATAATTATTGAAATTAATTTCTTAAGAAACTTTGAAGTTATTTTCAAGTGAAGTTATTATTGACTGATGTTGCTATCTTCTTCTCACAGTTCATTTGCTTAGATGTCAGGATTACTGTCCCTAATACTCTGCAGTATTCTTGTCATGAGCTAAATCATCAACATTGAACGTGTTCCTGGCAGACTCAACTTCCATTTTGTCCTACAAAATACCTTTATTTCCTTGAGTAATCCATTATTTTGTTGAAGACAATGTTTAGCCTAATGACTTTTTGGTGAAATGACTTGCATCTGTGCAATTCATGTCTTTCAGCAGTTTACTATAATAATTGTTGGTATATTAATTTTTCTCCTGTCATCAGATGTAGTAGGCTTTTTAACTTGGTCAGGATTTACACTTAGGACAAGGAGCTGCATGTCATGTCCTGCTATGCTGTTGATTATAATCTTTGTCATATTTTTATAGATAAATCAAAGGAGCAAACTCATACTATGCCCACCAAAGGCTGTCTTACAGCATTCAGCTATCCTAGTTGGAATGTTTAGTGTAGGAATTAAATTGAAAGACAATGGTGCTAATTGCAACAAATATCTACTGCAAGCGTTTTTAAGAAAATCTAGGTTTGTATCACCATCAACCACAATGCTTTTAAATAGGTCAATAGAACTTTTAGATGATTTATGAACAGATTATTGTTTACAGCTGCTGCTCGGTGCTTAGTTACTATTATAAAACATCCGTAATGGAACTCGACGGCTGTTGTACATGTTTCCAGATGCATCTAGAGGCTTTTTTCTTGAGTGTAAGGCAGTTTCTAAGAAATGTGGTGACTCCACCTCGCTTGGTATCTGCTCTAAAGAGATAAGAAACTAACTTAAATCGTTCATCTCTTGCTGTATCTATAGCTGTGGTCGCATGATGTTCAGAGAGGCACATTATGTGAAATGAGTTGGATGAATCAGTCATCAATACAGATGAGTAACTCGTGAAATTCAGTTTTGAATGCTCGGATGATCTGGTGTATTAACAATAGCTGGTTTCGCATACTGACTAAGCTAAAACTGGTTGGACAAAAATGTTATCGTAATTTCTAAATACTTTCTGTTAAGCACTTGTCTGCACAGAAGCTGTACGTTAAAATTTGCAATTCAGCCATTTTCTGAAACTGGATGTTTCTTCAACCATAATCTCTCTTACAATGCGTTTTCCTTCTCCCTAGTCTAAAAGTGGTACATCTCTGACACCTGTAGGAAAAAACAAGACTCAGGAGAACACATGTGAGGTATGGTAACAGACGGGTAATATGCAGTATGTACTATAACCAAGAGGGAGAAATAAGAATGGAAGATCAGGAACAATGTGTTGGCATTACAAAAGATACAAGACAGGGCGTTGTCTTTCTCTCTACTGTTCAGTCTATCCATCGAAGAAGCAATGGCAGAAATAAAAGGAAGGTTCAGAAGTGGGATGAAAATTCGTGGTCATATAGTCTCAGTAACAAGATTCACTGATGACAATGCCATCCTCAGTGAAAGTGAGGAAGAACTATTGAAAGGAATAATGAGCACAATGAGAGGAGTAAAAGAAATAAGATCACTGATAAATGTAACAACAAAATGTTGACTGCAAAGTAGACGAAGCGCAGAAATTTTGCTACTTCGGAAACTAAATAGCACGTGAAGGACGAGGCAAAGAGGCTATAAAAAGCAGACGAGCACAGACAAACACAGCATTCCTAGCCTGAAAAATTTAGTAATATGGAACGCTGGCTTTAATTTGAAAAAGAATTTCCCGCGAAATTGGATTTGGAGCACGTACATCATGGACTGTGGGAAAATAGGAAAAAAGTATCGAAGCGTTTGAGATGCGGTGGTACGGAAGAATGTTGAAAATTGAGCGGACTGATAGGATAAGGAATGAAAAGGTTCTCCACTGAATCGGCTAGGAGAAGAACATTTTTTAGAAAACGTTGACAAGAGGAAGGAAGATACCATACGTTTCAAGATATCAAGGAATAACTTCGATGGTAGTAGAGGGAGCTATGGAGGGTAAAATCTGTGGAGGGAAACGGAGATGCATTCTAAAAATAATTGAGGACGTAAGGCGCATGTGGCACTCTGAAATGAAGAGGTTGACGCAAGAGGGGAATTCGTGGTGGGTAGCATAAAACCAGTTAGATCACTGACGACTCAAAAAAAAAAAAGTTACCACACATCTATAGTGAGAGAACGATATTGAGTACTTTATATCCTAGGGGCTACCATCCTACAGTGCATGCAATGAGGATATGATGAAGACATTGAAGAACGCTAAAGGGTGAGCAGTAAATAAATTATGGAGACTGCTTATATACAATAATAGATACAGAATGATTTAAGAAATATATGTTTAAAAACTTTCAGTGTGTAATTTATATATAAATGTAATTTCAATTGTGAAAGTAAATTCAAGAAGCGACAGGAAGCGACAACATGTAAGTCTTAACCAAACGATGGCGGGAGGGCAGGTTGAGGGGGCACAACGAGACGTACACACACACACACACACACACACACACACACACACACACACGCAGAAACACGCAAGAAAAATTAAAGACAAGTAAACAGTTTGTTGCTTTTACTGCAGAGGAAAGATGATGCTGACTTTCACCTTGGAGATCGCTTCCAACAACAAATCTGTTCTTAATTTTCGCACAGCTCGGAAATTAGATGATGACTACGTATTTTGTAAATCGCATTTTGTATGTGTGTTGAAAATATCTTCGATACTGTTCATAGTAAACTGACGTTTAAGTTACGATACACGTAACAGGATTAATTTGTGTGGTACATCCATTGGTTTTCTTGACACAGTGTGCTAGGCTATAAGAAGCAGAACAGCAGTCGTGTTTCCGCGACACAAATTAAATGTAAAATGAATTCTTTGGCGGGCATATTTATTAGTAAAACATGAGGCGCTAGGGTGTATGTAAATATTTAAAGGCAGAAATCTAAGCACTTCGTTAAGCACATTACATTCATCTTTAAAAGTCACTTGCTCTTAGGAATATAATATCATCCATTTACTTGAGTACTCTGTTTAACTAATAATGCGGTTGGTTTTTGGGCTGACGTACATTGTCAAGACCCGTACGTAAATGTAGTGGAGTCGTTATAGCAACACAAACTTTCACAAGACAAGCGTCACATGGACGATTACTTCGAAAAGCTGAATTGTTACTAACAAACTGGATAAAAAGGCCACAACGATACGACTCCTACTAATTTTTCTAACTGTCCTGCACGTAAATATAATATGTAAATAGTGGACAATTAAAATGTGTCTTGTCCTAATCAAGTATGACCATCTGGACCAGTTATTAAAATAAGATCGTTAAAACAATTTTATCACATACAGGCTGTTCCAGAAATGTTACGACGAACTTCGAGGGTTTGTGGAGGATGTATTGAGGAGCACATCAAAGACAGGAACCCATGTCTGGAAATGTCGTCCAACGACGCTACAGAGTGTCAGAAGTTTGACACGCACTAGCGCCTGCCACCAGACCACCGCTTCACCAGCAAACGCGACTTTCTACGCCGACGCACCATAGGCGGAACGTCTCGGAATGTTGTTTGTTATTCAGCGATCACTACTGATTAGCACGATCGCCAGCGGAAAATGTGAATGTAAGGCTCTGTTGCCTTCGTGGATGATGGTTCTGGACACGGGTTTCCATCTGCAGTTTATTTTTCTCCTGTGTGCTGAAAACACTGGATGTTTTAGAGGGTTCCAGGAGAAAAATAAACTGCGAATGGCAACACGTGTCCGAAATCGCCATCCGCCGAAGCCAGAGTGCATCTCTTTCATAGGAGACAAAGCCTGTCCACGCAGAAGATAGCTCCGTTTCTTCCACTGGCGATTGTGGCAAACAGTTGCTGTCAGTGAATGAGAAACAACATTGTGAAACGTTTCGCGTACGGACCGTCAGTGCGAAAAGTCACATTTCCTGCCGAAGGGGCGACCCGGCACCAGCAGCCAGCGCCTACAGCTTCGATGTTCCGTAGCGTCGTTGGATGACGTTTCCAGACACAGGTTCCTACCTTGATTTCTTCCTCAAGACACCCTCCCCAATCTCCCGAAGTCTATCACAACCTTTCTGGGACACACTGTATAGCAGCGAAAACATTACGATGTATTGCGGGAATATATGTCTGAAATACTTACGACTGGCTCAATTGTACTTCTGTTGTTTCCGGAGTATGCTTTCCTGCCGCCATGCATAATGCTGTTATAGTCGTAATCATATCCGTAATCTGTTACATCTTCAGGATTAAGCTTTTTTAAAAAGCTTTCTTTACCTGAAAGAAAAGTATAGGCGCACTTCATAACAATATTCAAATACGTTTCATCTCATTTCTTAAGCTATTACCTTCTATATGGTATGGCTGTCCTCATTAGATATTGCCTCCTGATGACTGTGGGTAGAAAACCGCCTAAAGAAGTGGGTGACGTGACACTGTCGGGTTAAAGGCCGCCCCCAGTAAACAACATGTCACCTGTCGAAAGGTGTTGGTAGCTACATGAAGAAATGAAGACATCAGACAGAAGGCGGCAGTTTAATATGGGAGCCATTACATTTCTCCCATCAAATTTACGCTATCGTGTTAACGTAAATCATGCGATATAAAGCCTTCAAAGCTGCCTATAATCCTGGAAAGGGTCTAGTCGTTTTGTCTGGGGATGTGTCCTCAAAGCTTACTGAACTGGCTGCTGTTGGTAGGTACGAAGTCGTGCAGCGTTTGTCATCCTGCCTGTGGACCTGGGTACTAGCTGGTGAGCGACGTTGCTCCACCACACAGGACTGGCTTGATGAACGGGTACCAAAGAAGCTGAGGACATTTGAAGAATAACTCAGGCTGAAGATGAATGTAACACTGGAGACTGTAACGGAACTGGCTCATTTTTCGTTATGTACTGGATTACTCGACGCACTCCATAAATTTCCTATACATTACAGATAAGTTCATATTGTAATATCGCATTTCATACGGTTTTAATGATATAAATAAAATATTTTTGTACACTTACATACAGAACATGTGTTCTAGCATGAATCTGGTATCAATAATATCATTTATATTATTTTAAAAAAGCTTAATTTTTTACGTCTGTTGAATTCACTTAAAAATTCGGTTAGCCAATTTAATTACATACAAAGTCAATGACATTAAAATTATTAATTATGAACACTCTAACTGACATCAGGAAATATTATTCATACGTAACTCATTTGTTATGTAAAAGACTTTCTTTGGTGTGTGCTTTACCTGTATCCTTCTCGCCTACTCGGAAATTGGAGGGAAGTTTCTGTAGGCCTAGTTGCATGCTTTTTCGCTTTTCGAAGTTAAGACATGTTTGAATGCTGAAATTATTTTGTGTCAAAAAGATATAAAACTTGTAAGAAGTTAAATGTTCTATCTGAAAGACAATGTGCCTGGAACAAGTTAATTCACCTACATATTTTAAACTAAATTCTGAACATATTCCTGCGAGCAACAATATACCACTGAATACGAAGCCAAGACAGGCATCGAAATACACCGAATTAAGATAAGGTAAGTGGATGGAGGAAAAAGACTTCTGGTCAGGTGAATACAGGTTTATAAATACAAAATCAAATAACGGTAATGCACCAGTAGCTTTAATAATGAATAAGAAAATAGTAGCGCGGATAAGCTACTACGAGTAGCATAGTGAATGCATTACTGTAACAAAGATAGACACGGAGCCAAGTTTATATGCCAAATAGCTCAGCAAATGATGAACAGATTCAAGAAATGTATGATGTGATGAAAGAAAATGTTCAGATACTTAAGGGAGACGAAAGTTTAATAGTCGTGGAGGGGACTGGAATTCGATAGTGGGAAAGGAAGAGAAGGCAAAGTAGTAGGTGCATAGCAACTGGGGGTAAGCAGTGAAAGAGGAAGCTGGCTAGTAGAATTTTGCGCAGAGCATAACTTAATCATAGCTAACACTTGGTTTAAGAATCACGAAAGAAGGTTATATATGTGGAGAAGGCCTGGTGGAGACACTGGAAGATTTCAGATAGATTATATAATGGTAAGACAGAGATTTAGGAACAAGGTTTGGTATTATAAGACATCTATAGGGGCAGATGTGGACTCTGACCACAATTTTTTGGTTATGAACTGTAGATTAAAACTGAAGAAACTGCGGAAAGGTAAGAATTTAAGGAGATGGGACCTGGATAAACTGAAACTATCAGAGATTCTAGAGAGTTTCAGAGAGAGCATTAGGGAACGATTGAAAAATACAGGAAAAAGAAATACAGTAGAAGAAGAGTGGGTAGATTTGAGAGATGAAATAGTGAAGGCTGCAGAGGATCAAGTAGGTAAAAAGATGAGGGCTAGTAAAATCCTTGGGTAACAAAAGGGACATTGAATTTCATTGATGATAGTAGAAAATACAAAAATTCAATAAATGAAGCAGGAGGTTAGTTACTGATCTTCCCTGACGTCGGCTTCTACCATTTTTTCCATTCATCTGTCAAGAATTTTTTGTCAGTATTTTGCAGCCGTTACTTATTAAACTGATAGTTTGGTAATTTTCACACCTGTGAAGACCAGATTTCTTTGGGATTGGAATTATTATAGTCTACTTGAGGTCTGAGGGTATTTCTCCTGTCCCATACATCCTGCTCACCAGATGGTAGATTTTTGTCATGGCTGGCTCTCCCAAGGCTATCACTAGTTCTAATGGACTTCTAGTTTTCAAGGAGTTCCTTGCAGAGTGAGGGAGTGGCCATGTACGTAAAAAACATTTATAATTTGAGTCCATAAATGTATCATGGCACTTCACTGAACAGATTTTTGAATTTTGTGCAGGGGCAGTTGAATTTAGTGAAACTGAACTTCTAATTTTTGTTGTTTATAGATGCCCTAACTCTAACTTCAGACCATTTCTGCTCAATCTAGAGAGGGTTCTTGATTCACTTTATAGGAAGCACCAGAAATTAGTTATCTGTAGTGACTTCAATATTAATTTGGTATATAATTGTACAAGAAAATGGATGCTGTTAGATCTCCTAAATTCATGTGATGTACTGCAGACTGTGCTTTTTCCAATTGGGGTGCAGGGGAACAGTAGTACAGGCATAGACAATATTGTCGCAGAAGAAGCTGAGTAGGACCGTGGTGTAGTGGTTATGATACCTGTCGATTGGAGGGTCGTGATTTCAAAACTCACCTACAATATACCATTTTAATTTCTATATTCGGTTCGAGTACATTCTAGAAGTATCCACAAATGTCAAGAAGCATTGTACTGGAATGTTCTGTAGTTGTATATACACTCCTGGAAATGGAAAAAAGAACACATTGACACCGGTGTGTCAGACCCACCATACTTGCTCCGGACACTGCGAGAGGGCTGTACAAGCAATGATCACACGCACGGCACAGCGGACACACCAGGAACCGCGGTGTTGGCCGTCGAATGGCGCTAGCTGCGCAGCATTTGTGCACCGCCGCCGTCAGTGTCAGCCAGTTTGCCGTGGCATATGGAGCTCCATCGCAGTCTTTAACACTGGTAGCATGCCGCGACAGCGTGGACATGAACCGTATGTGCAGTTGACGGACTTTGAGCGAGGGCGTATAGTGGGCATGCGGGAGGCCGGGTGGACGTACCGCCGAATTGCTCAACACGTGGGGCGTGACGTCTCCACAGTACATCGATGTTGTCGCCAGTGGTCGGCGGAAGGTGCATGTGCCCGTCGACCTGGGACCGGACCGCAGCGACGCACGGATGCACGCCAAGACCGTAGGAGCCTACGCAGTGCCGTAGGGGACCGCACCGCCACTTCCCAGCAAATTAGGGACACTGTTGCTCCTGGGGTATCGGCGAGGACCATTCGCAACCGTCTCCATGAAGCTGGGCTACGGTCCCGCACACCGTTAGGCCGTCTTCCGCTCACGCCCCAACATCGTGCAGCCCGCCTCCAGTGGTGTCGCGACAGGCGTGAATGGAGGGACGAATGGAGACGTGTCGTCTTCAGCGATGAGAGTCGCTTCTGCCTCGGTGCCAATGATGGTCGTATGCGTGTTTGGCGCCGTGCAGGTGAGCGCCACAATCAGGACTGCATACGACCGAGGCACACAGGGCCAACACCCAGCATCATGGTGTGGGGAGCGATCTCCTACACTGGCCGTACACCACTGGTGATCGTCGAGGGGACACTGAATAGTGCACGGTACATCCAAACCGTCATAGAACCCATCGTTCTACCATTCCTAGACCGGCAAGGGAACTTGTTGTTCCAACAGGACAATGCACGTCCGCATGTATCCCGTGCCACCCAACGTGCTCTAGAAGGTGTAAGTCAACTACCCTGGCCAGCAAGATCTCCGGATCTGTCCCCCATTGAGCATGTTTGGGACTGGATGAAGCGTCGTCTCACGCGGTCTGCACGTCCAGCACGAACGCTGGTCCAACTGAGGCGCCAGATGGAAATGGCATGGCAAGCCGTTCCACAGGACTACATCCAGCATCTCTACGATCGTCTCCATGGGAGAATAGCAGCCTGCATTGCTGCGAAAGGTGGATATACACTGTGCTAGTGCCGACATTGTGCATGCTCTGTTGCCTGTGTCTATGTGCCTGTGGTTCTGTCAGTGTGATCATGTGATGTATCTGACCCCAGGAATGTGTCAATAAAGTTTCCCCTTCCTGGGACAATGAATTCACGGTGTTCTTATTTCAATTTCCAGGAGTGTATATTGTATGTGTTCTGGCCGGAGGCAGTTCGCTCCGCGTTCTTGTATGTGCAAGTGCTGAATAAACCTTCGTTAAGTGAAGTTAGTGTTCGTCATTCATCTAATTACACCTTCTTCTACGTGACATTACTCTGGTGGAGGCGCCCGGCATTGAAACTTGTGACGGCGCACATTATCGACGACGCAGTGGCTCCCATCAGGCCACGACAGTGCCGCCGTTTACGTGGAGAGAAACCCGAGTTCCAGCCATGTTCAACACATCCCGATCTGCTGGAGACAGAAGAAGAACAGGACGTTACGATGACAACCTCTGTGTGCCACCACATGAGACATCCTTCCGGGTTCTCTGGTGACAATGGCCAAGATCCAAACAAGTGGCTGAAGGTATACGAGCGTATAGCCAAATTTAACAAATGGGATGCCACCGTGTATTTGGCTAACGTATTTTTCTACCTGGAGGGCACTGCCAAGCAGTGGTATGAGAACAACGAGGAGAAGTTCACAAGATTGAAAGTTTTCCAGGCGGAACTGCCCACGTATTTCTGCGACACACAACGACTGAAGTGCAAGGCTGAAGATGAATTAAAGTGCAGGGCACAGCGTCCAGGAGAAACTACAGCATCCTACATTCAAGACGTCTTGGAGCTGTGTAAAACAGTGGAACCTAGAATGAAGGAGGAAGAAAAGGTTGCACATCTCATGAAGGGTGTCGCTGAGGACATGTATCAAGTCCTACTCCTGAAGGAGGTTTCGACAGCAGACTACTTCATAAAATGGTGCCAGTATAACCAGACAAAGCATCAAAAAAGAATTACACGCAACAAGTTTGAACGGCTTCCTAACGTCGTATCGATGACTGTAATGGAGGAAGCAACAGATTTCACAAGTTTTCTTCGTCAGATAGTGACAGAGGAAGTTCAGAAGGCACTTGGATTGCACGGCGAGCAAAAAAAAAAAAAAAAAAAAAAACCGAGACGCTTCAAGAGGTCATAAGGGAGGAAGTAGAACAGACATTGAACCCAATCTCTCGTCCTTCATTTCCCTTTAAAACGGTGAAAAAGTCGAAACTCAGGCGGAGTTACGTTCCTACAATGCCGCATGAGGAACCTGTTTGGCACCAAGGAAGACACGTCTGGAGGACCCAGGACAACCAACCAGCTTGTTTCCACTGCGGAAGACCGCGACATGTGGTGCGCTATTGTTGAGAAAGGCGGCGGGTATTTGATGACGCCCGCGCCAGAAGACAGCAGACCGATCTTAGCCGACGCCAACTCCGGGACGACGAAGATGTACAAGAAGATGTGGCTGCAGGACGACGTAGGTCACCATCGCCGCAAACTAGCCGCTGGAGAGGACGTCCCCCAATACGCCGATCAAGGTCTCCATCGCCGTTTAGAAGCTCCAGCCGATCACCTAGCCGCAGCAACCTGGAAAACTAAAGGGTGCGATCTTTCTTGGAGGTGAGGCCGCCGAAGATATAAATCCTCCGCCGTCGATCACTACAAAATTGATAGAAAACTACGTCGATATCCTCATGGATGGCCGACCAGCCTAAGCTCTTGTGGACTCTGGAGCACCATATTCAGTCATTTAGGAGAAGTACCGTCGCCAGTTGCAGAAAACCGTATTCGTTGACAGCAAAACATCTCTGCTGAAGGTGGCTAATGGGAAATATGAAAAACCTACCGGAAGATGTACCATACGTGTGGGTATAAGTGGTAATACACATCCCTTAGAACTCATCATCTTACAAGAGTGTAGTCATGACGTCGTTCTTGGATGGAACTTTTTGAAAGCTTCTCAGGCAATTATTGATTGTGGCCGCTCGAAGATTATGCTAGACGAGATGAGGTACTGTGGACAGGAAGATGCGCATTTAAGTGTGTGTAGACTATGTGTGCTGGATGAAATGATTATTCCTGCAGTCAGTAGTAGGAAGGTAACTGTCACATGTCATGCCATGCATCAACTCATGGATCTTGTAGTGGAATGTAAGAGAAGCATTCCATTGAAGAATAACTTTGTCATCCCAGCGTCTGTCGTCTCGTTTAAGAACGGATTCGGTGAATTGTGGACAGTTAACTGTCACCAAGAGCCGCAGACCCTTCCAAGACGCAAGTGCGTAACAAACGCTGAGCCGTTAATTGAAGAACAGCTGAGCGTCACAGAAACCTTCCATGCCGAGTCTGTGGGCGAAATTAGTGCCATCACTACGAGAGATCTACTAGCTCGACTATCACCAGATCTCACTAAGGAACAACAGAAGAAGTTACTTGCCATTCTTCAAGAGTTCTCTGACTGCTTCAATCCACAGGTGAAGAGCAAATTAGACAAATCGACGGTGAAGCACCGGATTAGCACTGGAGACCATCAACCAATAAGCCAGAGAGTATACCGTGTGTCTGCAACGGAATGTCGAATAATTCGCGGCGAGGTAGAGAAAATGGTGATCACTGGCATCGTTCAGCCTTCGCAGAGCCCACGGTCGTCACCAGTGGTCCTCGTCAGGAAGAAGGATGGCAGTTGGCGCTTTTGTGTTGATTACAGGAAGCTTAAGAAGATAACTAAAAAGGACGCTTACTCTCTTCCACGAATTGACGATACACTAGATTGTCTGAAGGGGGCTGAGTTTTTCTCAACCATGGACATGTACTCGGGATACTGGCAATTCGAAGTAGATGAGGCTGACCGTGATAAAACTGCATTCATCACCCCTGAGGGCCTGTATGAGTTTAAGGTAATGCCGTTTGGTTTGTGTAATCCACCATCAACTTTTGAACGGATGATGGATAATCTTCTAAGGCACCTGAGGTGGACGATGCGTCTTTGTTATTTAGATGACATTATAGTGATCTCAGACACATTTGATGAACATAAAAAGATTGAGGGCCGTTCTTAAGTGTCTTCAACAAGGCGGACTGAAACTTAATCCAAGAAAGTGTCTCTCTGGAGCAAAAGAAATCAAATTACTTGGACGCCTTGTGTCAAACGAAGGTGTGCGGCCAGACCCAGAAAAGGTGACGCCTACAACGGAATATCCTATTCCTAGAAGTATTAGAGAAGTGAGAAGCTACCTCAGATTATGTTCTTATTACATTCGTTTAATCAAAGAAGTTTGTATCAAAGCCAGGCCACTCCAAGAACTGTTAAAAACTGATGTTAAATTTATCTGGGGCGGTTCTCAACAAGATTCTTTCGATGTGCTGCGAAAAGCTCTGACGACTGACCCTGCACTTGGTCTGTATGATGAGAGAGCACCTACACAACTGCACACAGATTCCAGTGGGTATGGGCTCGGTGCTGTTCTGGTGCAAATTTCGGATGGAAAAGAGAAGGTTATAGTTTATGCTTCTAGGACACTTGCAAAACTATTCAACTACAGAAACTATTCAACTACAGAAAGAGGATGTCTTGCTGTGATCTGGGCCATGTGCAAATTTCTACAGTATCTCTATGGAAGGCCATTCACAGTTGTTACAGACCATCATTCACTTTGTTGGTTGACAGATCTTAAGGATCCAACAGGACGACTCGCCAGGTGGGCGCTACGTCTTCAACAGTATGACATTACCACAGTGTACAAGAGTGGAAGAATACACCAAGATGCCGACTGTCCCTCAAGAAACCCTGTGCAAGACCATCAAGACTTTGACGAAGATAGTGACTGTCTCGCTGCACTCTAGGATCTCTCTGCTGAGCAGAAGAAGGACGCCAAGATATCTCAAATTATGTTTGCCTTAAATCGGCCAGAGGATAGGAAAGGACAATTTAAGGTAGTTAATGGATTACTTTGCAAGAAAAGCTTTGATGCGTTTGGAAAGACGTGGCCACCAGTGAGTCCTAAACACATGCGCTTAGATGTTCTACAGAAATTCCATGACACACCTGAGGCCGGACATTTAGGATTTATTAAGACCTACGATAGAATCCGCAAGAGATTTTTCTGGCCAGGTTTATTTAGGAGTGTCCGTCACTATGTGTCGGACTGTAGAGAGTGCCAGAGGAGAAAGGCAGTTCCTCAGAAACCACCTGACCGACTCATACCAATTCCACCACCCGAAACGCCTTTCCAGCGTGTTGGGATTGACCTCCTCGGACGATTTCCGATGTCTGCTAGTGGCACTAGATGGATTATTGTTTGCACAGATTATCTGACACGCTATGCCATTACAAAAGCCGTGAAAACAGCCGAAGCATCCGAGTTGGCCAAATTCATCGTGAAAGACACTGTATTAAAACACGGTGCCCCTAGGTCGTTAATTACGGATCGAGGGAAAGTTTTTCAGTCGAATCTTGTGACTGATATAAACTCATCACATGGCGACTGCCTACCATCCGCAAACTAACGGGCTTACTGAGCGCCTTAATATGACCTTGGTCGACATGCTATCAGTGTTCGTCAGTGTTGAGCAGAGCAACTGGGATGAGGTGCTACATTTCGTGACGTTTGCCTACAACACCGCCAAACAAGACACCACAGGATTTACGCCATTTCTCCTGGTCCATTGGCGTGGGGCGACTACGACGATGGACACTGTGTTTCCGTTACATCCTGATGACGTGGACGACGACTACATCGGCCACGTGTTAACCAGAGCTGAGGAAGCTCGGCAGTTACCTCGACTCCTCACGCTGCAGGCTCAAAAAACGATCGCCGAAGGTATGACGCGAGCCACCGCCCTGTTGTCTACCAGCCTGGTGACCTCGTCTGGATCTTCACTCCCGTTCGGAAGGTTGGTCTCTCTGAGAAGCTACTCAGGCGCTACTTTGGACCTTTTAAGGTTGTAAGACAGTTGTCTGGTGTTACTTATGAAGTTGAAGACTTCGACCCCGACGCAAGACGACGAAAGATCAGAGATACGGTCCACCTCCTTCGAATGAATCCCTACAAGGGTAAATTCGAAGCTCCGGCGACAGGTAACAAGCGGAAAGGTGACGACGAGCGTAGCGGAAAAAGAAGTTCTAAGGAGAAAGCAGGTGTTGACAGATGTGAGAATTACCGAACAATCACTTTAATAAGCCACAGCTGCAAAATACTAACACGAATTCTTTACAGACGAATGGAAAAACTAGTAGAAGCCGACCTCGGGGAAGATCAGTTTGGATTCCGTAGAAATACTGGAACACGTGAGGCAATACTGACCTTACGACTTATCTTAGAAGAAAGATTAAGGAAAGGCAAACCTACGTTTCTAGCGTTTGTAGACTTAGAGAAAGCTTTTGACAATGTTGACTGGAATACTCTCTTTCAAATTCTAAGGGTGGCAGGGGTAAAATACAGAGAGCGAAAGGCTATTTACAATTTGTACAGAAACCAAATGGCAGTTATAAGAGTCGAGGGACATGAAAGGGAAGCAGTGGTTGGGAAGGGAGTAAGACAGGGTTGTAGCCTCTCCCCGATGTTATTCAATCTGTATATTGAGCAAGCAGTAAAGGAAACAAAAGAAAAATTCGGAGTAGGTATTAAAATCCATGGAGAAGAAATAAAAACTTTGAGGTTCGCCGATGACATTGTAATTCTGTCAGAAACAGCAAAGGTTGAAGAGCAGTTGAACGGAATGGATGGTGTCTTGAAGGGAGGATATAAGATGAACATCAACAAAAGCAAAACGAGGATAATGGAAGGTAGTCGAATGAAGTCGGTTGATGTTGAGGGTATTAGATTAGGAAATGAGACACTTAAAGTAGTAAAGGAGTTTTGCTATTTGGGGAGCAAAATAACTGATGATGGTCGAAGTAGAGAGGATATAAAGTGTAGACTGGCAATGGCAAGGAAAGCGTTTCTGAAGAAGAGAGATTTGTTAACATCGAGTATAGATTTAAGTGTCAGGAAGTCATTTCTGAAAGTATTTGTGTGGAGTGTAGCCATGTATGGAAGTGAAATATGGACGGTAAATACAGTAGTTTGGACAAGAAGAGAATAGAAGCTTTCGAAATGTGGTGCTACAGAAGAATGCTGAAGATTAGATGGGTAGATCACATAACTAATGAGGAGGTACTGAATAGGATTGGGGAGAAGAGGAGTTTGTGGCACAACTTGACCAGAAGAAGGGATCGGTTGGTAGGACATGTTCTGAGGCATCAAGGGATCACCAATTTAGTATTGGAGGGCAGCGTGGAGGGTAAAAATCGTAGGGGGAGACCATGAGATGAATACACTAAGCAGATTCAGAAGGATGTAGGTTGCAGTAGGTACTGGGAGATGAAGAAGCTTGCACAGGATAGAGTAGCATGGAGAGCTGCATCAAACCAGTCGCAGGACTGAAGACCACAACAACAACAAGGAGATGACCGCCAGGGGGAGCATCAGTTATCGGGAGTCGGAGTATGCAGGACCGATGACTCGATCCCGGACTAGGAGGACGTAACGCCGAGACTCTGTTCACTTAAGGAGGGAACAGTGTCGCAGAAGAAGCTGAGTAGCACCGTGGTGAAGTGGTTGTTGATTTGAGGGTCGTGAGTTCAAAACTCACATGCATTGTACCATTTTAAATTTCTATATTCGGTTCGAGTACATTCTAGAAGTATCCACATATGTCAAGCACCATTGTACCGGAATGTTCTGTATCTGGATGTATACTGTATGTGTTCTGGCCGGAGTGAGTTGGCTCCGCGTTCTTGTATGTGCAAGTGCTGAATAAACCTTCGTTAAGTGAAGTTAGTGTCTGTCATTCTTCTGATTACACCTTCTTCTACGTGACAATATTTTTATTCATTCTTCATCACTAGATAGGCATTCTGTTAGTGAATGGGTGAAGGGCCTTTCAGACCATGATACACATATTTTAACACTAAAAGGTTTTTGTACTCAAACAAATGTCACATTTAATTACAAACTATGTACGAAAGTTAACCCAGTGGCAGTAGCTAATTTTGTAAACCTCGTCAAGGAACAAGAATGGCAGGATGCCGATAACATATATGACAAATATAATGCTTTCCTTAACAGATTTGTCATGCTCTTCGAGAATTGCTTTCCATTAGAACGTTCTAAACGGGGTAAAAGGCAGCATAGGTGGCTGACTCGTGGGATAAGGATATCATGTAGAAAAAAGCGGGAATTATATCAAAATGTTAGAAGGAGTCGCAATGAAGCTACAGTAGTCTATTACAAACAGTACTGTAAGCTGCTTATAAATGTTATTAGGAAGGCAAAGAGTATGTGGTACGCAAATAGAATAGCTAATTCGCAGGATAAAATTAAAACAATATAGTCAGTTGTGAAGGAAGTGTCTGGTGGACAATATAAAGTCAGTTCATAGCAAAAATATTTCTGACAAACTGCCTGTTGGCTTCTGTCTCGGGCTCTTCGGCCGACGTTCATCTAATGATTTTATTGACGTTTCGCCATCACGAGTGGCTGGCGAAACGTCAGAAAAATCATTAGATGAACGTCGGCCGAAGAGCCCGAGACAGAAGCCAATAGGCAGTTTGTCAACAAGTGGCCACGAAAACCTTAACAATTTTTAAAAATATTTCTGTTACTGATAAATCGGATATATGTACAAATTTTACAAAGTTTTCTGAACATTGCTGGCGAATTAAATAAAAATTTACAGTGTCATATAACTCTCTTGGCAAATGCCTTTCCGAGATTGATGTCTGAAGGACTCCTCTGTGATACAGACAAGGGGGAGATTGAGTCAATAATTAAATCACTAAAGACGAAGGACTCTCATGGATATGATGGAGTGCCTAGCAGAATATTAAAGTACTGTGCGAGCATGTTAGCCATATTTGTATTTTTTCCTTTAGGGACAGTCAGTTTTCTGAACGATTAAAGTACTCAGTAGTAAAGCCGCTCTATAAAAAGAGAGGAAGGGGTAATGTAATCAATTTTAGACTTATTTCTATGCCATCAGTGTTTGCTAATGTTATTGAAGAGTCTGGGTATGTAAGGATAATTGACCATTTTATATCATACAATTTGCTATCAAATGAAGACTTCGGCTTTAGAAGTCGTTTATCAGCTGAGAATGCCATATTCTCTTTTTCTGTGAGGTACTGGGTGGTTAAACAGAAGGTTTCGAATGCCAGGCATATTTTTTGCTTTAAGTGAGGCTTTTCATTGTGTTGATCACAAAATATTGCTCCAGAAGTTGGACCACTACGGAATATGGGGAGTAGCTCACAGTTGGTTCACCTCTTACTTTAGCAACAGATAGCAAAAGGTTATTATTCACAATGATGAGAATGGCTGTGATATGGGGTCTGCGTGGGGTACAGTCAAGTGGGGGGTGCCCCAGGGATCAGTGATGGGGCCACTCCTGTTCCATATTTATATAAATGATATGTCCTCCAGTACTACTGGTAACGCTAAAATATTTCTGTTTGCTGATGACACTAGCTTGGTAGTAAAGGATGTTGTGTGCAACATTGGCTCGGTTTCAAATAGAGCAGTTAATGACATAAGTTCAAGGCTTGTAGAAAATAAACTAATGCTAAATCACAGTAAGACTCGGTTTTTACAGTTTCTAACACACAATTCATCAAAATAGACGTTTTAATTCCATATGGGCATATGATTAGTGAAACTGACAGTTCAAATTTCAGATAGACAGTCAACTGTCGTGGAAAGCCCACTTTCAAGGTCTTGTTCAAAGACTGCCATTTTACGGTAAATGAAGTGAGTGATCGTTCGACACGAAAATTAGTCTACTTTGTTGATTTTCATTCGCTTATGTCGTATGGTATTATATTTTGGGGTAACTCTTCCCATTCTATAAGGATATTTTTGGCTCAGAAATGGACGGTTCGGGCAATAAGTGGTGTAAGTTCACGAATCTCTTGTCGACCCCTGTTCACGAGTCCGGGTATTTTGACATTGGCTTCTCAATGTATATATTCTTTACTGTCATTTCTTGTTAACAATATTAATTAGCTTATTCCCAAGAATAAGCAGCTTTCACTCAGTTAATACTCGGCAGAAATCAAACCTGCGTTTGGATCGGACTTCCTTGACTCATGCGCAGAAATGTGTGCTGTATACTGTTGCAGGCATTTTCAATAAGCTACAACTCGAATTCAAAAATCTTAGCAGTAATCCACGCGTTTCACATCGAAACTGAAGAGTTTCCTCACGGATCACTCTTTCTATTCTGTTGAGGAGTTCCTTGAAAAATTAAGTTGATTCTTGTTGCATTGATGATTCCGTTTACTTAAGCTTAGGGAGGACATTTTTTTAGGTTTATAAACGTTTTATTTTTATCTGTTATTACTTTTTTGTTGGAATTTCGAGTACTGGCACGTTTCATGACCTTGGAGATTTGCTTCTCAGTCTAGCCCCGCGGAACATGACGTGTAAATAAATAAACCACCCCAACGTGTAAACGTGTTGACCCAATGAAAATGTCAATTACGATTGCAGTGGGCAAGCAACCATCGGGATTCGACAGTAGATCAACGGAAACATGTCGGTTCTTCAGATGAATCACACTTTTGCTAAACTAGGTCGCTGGTCGTCTCCACAAAGGTCGTCATCGAGTTGAACGGCGGCTCGAAACGAGCAGCGCTCTACGAACGCAGGCTGGTGGGAGCAGTATTATGCTATGGAACGCACTCTCCCGCCCTTGCGTGGGACTTATGGCAGTAATTGGAGACACGCTGACAGCTGCGAACCTCCTGCATCCCTTCGTACTTGATGCCTTTTCCGTCGGCGACGTCACCTTTTAGTAGTATATTGTCCGCGTCTCGGAGCCAGATCCGTGCTGCAGTGGTTTGACGAACACTATAGTGAACTCACGTTGATGTCTCGGTGACCCAATTCGCCTGATGTAAATCCTATTGAACCCATCCGGATCACTATCGGGCGCCATCACCGCATATGCAAATCTGCTGTCCGTTATTTGCGCGAATTGCATATCTGTGCGTAGACATCTAATGCCACATACCTCCACATACCTGCCAACAAACAGTCGGACGCCTGATACGCAGAATCGTTTATGTATTTCGTTCCAAAGACAGACAGACAAACTATTAACCTCGTCGAGATAATGTTTTGACCCATCAGTATATATTCACATTTAACAGATAATGTAGGCCGTAACAGATAGCAGACAATAGTCATACATGCATATAATCATTCAAATACATAAACACTACCATTTTCATCAATCATTAAACATTAAAGCCACGTTAGAAGTCATACGGGCAAAGCCCTGTGGTGCTTCCATGAGACAAAAGCCAGACGCCGATACGTATCTTGGCACTTCGCTAGAAGACGATGAAACAAAACGTTGCGGTACTTTAACGCTGCCATCAGGTTGTAAACCAGAGCGATTTGCATCAGTAATGTCGTTCATATTGCAAAAATAAATTACTTACACGTTATTCTATTCCAACATTACTCTGGAAATTGGAACATTCCCTTCGTAAGGCATTCTATAAAACTGCGTTGATCATCATTCAGACGATTCGCGCATTGTTCTCTAGGAGCACCAACTGTTTGGGCTTACTAAGCTACGACCATAGAACACAGAACGTATTATTTTGTCCACCCGATAACTGGGGAAACAACCCAGTGAATGAGTCTATGACAAACGATAAAATTAAAATAATAAGTCTACTCAGAGACTTTCCAGTCTTCTTACCTTTTGCGATATTTTTCGTGTGTATTCGAACGTATTTGTCACGTATAGGTGAATTATGCTCATGACTGAATCCAAGGGCATGCATGAATTCATGGAATATACAGCCTTTCTTGTAAATACAAGCCGGAGGCTCCAAATTAAGCACCTGTTCGCCGCCTGCTCTCCCAATCGTTGTGTAGCAGCCGTCCGTTTTACCAGTTATTACAATATAATCCGTGTCATTTTCCGTGGCAGGCCGAAAACTCACACAAGTGAAATTATTGAACTCTTCGATGGCAGCTTTTATTCTTTCTGTTTCCTCATCATCTGCACAGAAAAAGCGCTTCAGTCAGTTACATATTTTGCTAATATATATATATATATATATATATATATATATATATATATATATATATATATATATTAAAAATTTCATGTTCTAATTACATTACTTATGATAACCGCCAAATCATTACCATTTGAAAATTCGATAACCTCTATTTCACAGATAATGATCATTAAAATTTTCTAGCATATTATGCTGTGTCCAAATGTCTATGGCTAACCATTACCATTCCTTTGAAAACCGTCATACGTGCAGATAACAGCGTGTACCACCTTTTCTTGCCATGATACAGTGCAAAATTTATGGAAAATAATCTCCGTTAAATCATAATGGAGTAGGTGTTTAAGTGTGTCTATTCTCTCTGAAGCACGGTACGTAGTCGTTTTCAGGTTTTCGTACAAAATGATCTGCCTTGCAGCAGACGAACATGGTTAAGCTAGAACCTAATCCGTGGTGGTCAGAGAGGGTCTAGTCCAACATATCCATCCCATTTTCTTCAGTTAACGTGTCATTGGTCATTCCGGCGCTCAGAGAACCTCAAGTTTTGTTAGAGGAAAAGGGTCCGATTACAAAATATTATCACAGTGTGGGAAGCACACTCTTATCTAAAACGTTTCCATAAACGAAAACATCTCGGGAAATCAGCTGCAGTACATCGTATCGCCTTTATCGAATTCCCTTTTTCTTACAACAAATTTTCGTCCTCATCCAAGCATCCGTGTTAGGGCGCGTTTATGGCACGGCGATGATGATGAATCAAACCCACAGAATCCTATCGCCCCATTTAGCGCGCACCCTCGCAGCTCGCGCAGCTAGCTGCTCGCTACTCGCTACGATCCTCGCGAAGCGATGATATCAAGCTGGTTTGTGTTTCGCGCTACGACCATCGCCGCCCGGCCTGAAATTTGTACTGTGATTGGCTGCTTCGAGGTCACTCTAGCAGAGCGCTGTTTGACAGCTTGTTGCCCACGTGGTACTTTCGTGTCCCATAGCGCACAATATTGTCAGTTGGATGCAGTTTCTGTACAGGCCACAAACAATGAGTGAAGATTTAAAGCAAATGATTATTTCAGCCGTTTTTGAACGGAACGCCATCTCGGACCAGAGGCATGCAGATCATCACAACCGTTTCATACTGGATAAACTGTGGAAAGAAGTTGCAATAAAATGTGGAACACATCAGTCGCATTTCAATTTAATTTCATTACACAATACTTTCTTCATTATACGAACACTGAAACAGATTACTTATTTATGTGAAACATAAGCAGCATATTGTCTGTTGCATTACACCATATTTTATTCATTAAAGAAAGGCTTAAACAGATTCCTTATTTCGGTAGCTTCAGCAGGAGCTGCATTGTTTCTTCTTGATGGCTGAACTCCAGGAAGTACGTCTCTGTACTCCACATTGTTCAGTACATTCTCTTTCTCCACAATCACATTATGTAAAACGGAAACACTTTCACGATCAGTTCTGCAGTCTCTACTTTCGTTTCAATTGGTTTGTTTAGTAATCGCCACTTTGCAGCCGCAATTCCAAAGGCACATTCAACAGTTTTTCTTGTTCGTGAAAGAACTTTGTTGAACTTTTCGTTCGAGCAATCAAGATTTCTCCTGGCAAAAGGTTTCGTCAGGTGTCTGACAAGGGAACCTCCCCATCGCACCCCCCTCAGATTTAGTTATAAGTTGGCACAGTGGATAGGCCTTGAAAAACTGAACACAGATCAATTGCGAAAACAGGAAGAAGTTGTGTGGAACTGTGAAAAAATAAGCAAAATATACAAACTGAGTAGTTCAATGGAAGATAGGCAACATTAAGAACAATGGGAACGCGGGAGCGCCGTGGTCTCGTTGTAACGTGAGCAGCTGCGTAACGAAAGGTCGTTGGTTCAAATCTTCCATCGAGTGAAAAGTTTAATTTTTTATATTCAGTTTATGTGACAAACTCTTATGTTTTCATCACTTTTTTTTGGGAGTGATTATCACATCCACAAGAAAACCTAAATCGGGCAAGGTAGAAGTATCTTTTTACCCATTCGCCAAGTGTACAAGTTAGGTGGGTCGACAACATATTCCTGTCATGTGACGCACATGCCGTCACCAGTGTCGTATAGAATATATCAGACGTGTTTTCCTGTGGAGGAATCGGTTGACGTATGATCTTGCGATCAAATGTTTTCTGTTCCCATTGGAGAGGCACGTCCTTTCGTCTACTAATCGCATGGTTTTGCGATGCGGTCGCAAAACACAGTCACTAAACTTATTACAGTGAACAGAGACGTCAATGAACGAACGGACAGATGATAACTATGTAAAAATAAAGAAAGTAAACTTTTCACTCGAGGGAAGACTTGAACCAAGGACCCCTCGTTCTGCAGCTGTTCACGCTAACCACGGGACCACGGCGCTCCTAAAATCACATTCCCCATTATGTTGCTTATGTGGCCCATGGACTACTCAGTTTGTATATTTTGCTTATTTTTTCACAGTTCCACACAACTTCTTCCTGTTTTCTCGATTGATCTGTGTTCAGTTTATCAAGGCCTATCCACTGTGCCAACTAATAACTAAATCGGGGGGGGGGGGGGGGGTGCGATGGGGAGGTGGGAGGTTCCCTTGTGAGAAGGAGGTACGCTTCATCTCGTATGAAGACAAAGGGGGCTTTAACAGCAGTACCTGGTAGAAAGTCGTCTTCAGGAATGTGAAGCATGCCTCACACCATTTTATCGTACAAAACAGACATCCTGAAAGCGCCTCCCTCACTTTGTTTTCCAAATGCAAATCTGGAAGGAGTGGAGACTGTTTCTCAGGAAGGCGTCAAGTGAACTTTTATCTGCTTCTTTGAACAGGTATACTTTTCGTTTATTTTTGGAGGCTTTGGTGGTTACAAATTTCAATCTCTCAACGACAACTCTGTGTTCACTAATCCCTGTATCCGTTTTGATGTTTGTTATTAGCTCAGGATTATTTGTTGCTAAGAGGTCAAGTGTGTTTTCACAACCGTTTACTATTCGCGTGGGCTCATCAACTAACTACTGCTGGCCGGTGTGGCCGAGCGGTTCTAGGCGCTTCAGTCCGGAACTGCGCTACTGCTACGGTCGCAGGTTCGAATCCTGCCTCGGGCATGGATGTGTGTGATGTCCTTAGGTTGGTTAGGTTTAAGTAGTTCTAAGTTCTAGGGGACTCATGACCTCAGATGTTAGGTGCCATAGTGCTCAGAGCCATATGAACTAACTACTCGAAATAATTTACAGAGAATGCGTTTAGCACAAATTCAGATGATGTTTTATGCGTACCTCCGGATTTAAACACGTATTTTCGCTAACATATCGAGGGTAAATTGAAGCCGCCCCCAATGATAATTGTATGAGTCAGGTACATGTTTGAGATTAAATTCAAGTTTTCTTTGAACCTTTCAGCAACTGTATCATTCGAATTGGGAGGTCGGTAACAGGATCCAATTATTATTTTACTCCTGTTGCCAAGAATTACCTCTGCCCATACTAACTCTCAGGAACCATCTTCTTCAATTTCGCGACAAGATAAACTACTTCTAATAGCGGCAAACACGCCATCGCCAACTGTATTTAGCCTGTCCATTCGGAACACCGTCAGGTTTTTCGCAGAAATTTCGGTTGAGCTTATATCCGGCTTTAGCCAGCTTTCAGTGCCTCTAACGATTTGAGCATTACTGATTTCTATTAGCACTTGATGCTATGGTACTTTCCCAACACAGCTACGACAACTTTCAACTATTATACTGACGGTACCTCTGTCTACGTTCTTCCTATGTTCGGCCTGCATCCTTTCAGACTGAAGCCCTTTTTGTGTTTTCCCAAGATCCCTGTGACGTAAGAAACCGCCCAGTCCACGCCGCACAGCCCCTGCTACCCGTGTAGCCGCCTCCTGCGTATAGTGGACTCCTGACCTATTCATCAGAACCCGAAATCCAACCACCCCATGGCATAAGTGGAGAAATCTGCAGCCTACACAGTTGCAGAACCGTCTGAGCCTTTGACTCAGACCCTCCACTCGACTCTGCACCAGAGGTTCGCAATATGTCCTGTCGAGTATGTTGCAAATGCTGAGCTCTACTTTCATCTTGCAAGCAAGGCTGGCAGCCTTTACCACTTCTGCTAACCGCTCGAAACCAGAGAGAATCTTTTCTGATCCAAAGCGACACACACCAATGTGAGCCACCACCCACAGTTGGCTGCACCCTATACTGTTTGTGGCATCTGGAAGGGCCCTTTCCATGTCTGTAATGACTCCACTTGGTGTACACATGGAGTGGAGGTTGGCTTTCTTCCCCTTCTTCGCAACCATGTCCCTATGGGGCCCCATAATGCACCTAACATTGGAGCTCCCCGCTACCAATAATCCCACCTTCTGTTACTGCCCGGATCTTGCAGGCTGAGAGGTTTCCTCTGAAACAGGTCAAGCGACTGCATCTGGTTAAGGGACTGTGTCAACCTCAGACAGCACCTGGAACCTGTTTGTAAGGCTAACTGGGGACGCCTTACGTGTGGCCCCCTGGGAAGCCTTTCGCCACCTGCCTCGCCCCGAGGCGGCCTCCCACTCGACCGTGGGTGAGGGGTCAACCTCAGTGAGAGCAGTAACTGGGCTGGCCGCTGGTGACGACCGATCAGAGGACTTGGACTTGCTGGACGTCCATTGGATCCCCACGGCCAGCCCACAACAGTGATGATCGTCCACTGCAGCTCTTCAGGCAATGTAACCGAAGCCATCATAGCCTTGAGCTGAGAGCGAATTGTCACCAACTCAGCTCGCATCCGCACACAACAGTCACAGTCCCTATCCATACTAAAGACCGTGTAAAACTACACTACTAAGGCAAACGAACTATCGATGCATGCTGCAAAACTCTACTGTAGACCCTGACGAAAACGCAAGAACTGTGTCTAATAAATTAGATTAATATGCAGAGATTAAAAAACCGAACTACCGAAGCACTCAGGTGAGACTAAATAATTCGCTCCTGATTACGTACTTGCAATATGTCACAAACTCGATTTACTTTCTGAGGCAAACGAAAACGCTAGAACTGTGTCTATTAGATATTAAATTAACGGAACTCAAGAAACTAAACTATTAAAGCACACAGATGAGATGATACAATTCGCTCCTGGTTATGAACTCGTAAAAGTCGCTAATTCAGTTACTTCTCTGTTGCTACTTCTGTCTCTGCCAGCTGCTGCTGTCTGACTCGAAAGTTATTAGCGAAAACCTACTCAAGTTCCGCCATACACTCGTGCAACAGTCACACTAAGGGCCCCAACTTCGGACCTCTGGTCATGACGCAGAACTCCCTCTGAATATTCTCACATTACTTCCAATGTTGATGGACCAGTAACGACGCATGTAACTTGAAGTCCGAGAGACCGAAAAATTCTGTCACTGGCACAGTAAAAATCAATTCCATTTACGTACACAAGTATGACTAGGTGCTACATTTAGAATAGTTGTTCAGAATGGTATCCAACAGCGTCATTGCAAGCATGGTATTGTCGCACAAAAATCTACCGTAGCCGTTTTGATATCCCTGGTGTCTTCAGAATGAATTTTTCACTCTGCAGCTGAGTGTGCGCTGATATGAAACTTCCTGGCAGATTAAAACTGAGTGTCGGACCAATATTCGAAACTGGGATCGAGATGAGGTACTGGCGGAAGTAAAGCAGTGAGATCGGATCGTGCTGGGGTCGCTCAGTTAGTATAGCACTTGCTCGTGAAAGGAACGTCTCGAGTTCAAGTCTGGGTCGACCACACAGCTTTAATCTGCCAGGAAGTTTCATTCCTGGTGTCGTTTGAACAGTGTTGCAGGCAGCGTGAATTCTTGACAGGAGGTTCTTTTCAGTCTCGACAGCCCTCTCATAGACAAGATTTTTCACATGGCCTAGCAAGAAGAAATCGAGTGCCTTTCCCAGAGACTGTCTGATCCTAGTGTTCACAAACCCTCAGTCCAACGTGACGTGGGGTTTCATCACATTGCAACCACATGGGTTGACGAATAACAAGTGGGACGTGTTCAGAGAACATGGGTAATATGTACTGGTGCATGTATTCCACTGTCCGAAGTATAAGAACAATTATCGCTTGTGACTTTAGGCTCATTCTTTTCTGGACAGGGCTGCCTTATCTCAGATTGATACATTTACCCTTCTACATCAACCTGAAAAGTTTTTGACATCATTAAAGAATCATCCTGCCTGTATAATGTAAGCAGGAGATGGAATATAGTGTCTGGTATATTTGTTCAAGCAGCCCAATATATTATAGAATATTACAAAGACATACATAGAATACCGATTACAAATTCAGTTTACATCTTACATATATACAGCATTTAGCTGTCTTTCCTGTTCTCACATTTTCCATTTCTACAACATTTAGCTTACTTCAATTACCTCATCGGTTTACTTTTACACAAAAACTGATATATATATATATATATATATATATATATATATATATATATATATATATATATATATATGTGTGTGTGTGTGTGTGTGTGTGTGTGTGTGTGTGTACATAAATCTATAGTGTTAGGAATATAAGATGAGATGTTGTGATAATTGGTACCTTAAAACATATGCAATTCAGTGAGTTACTTGTTTTTTATCTGTAACAGCCTTCCCACAAGTACGTCACAAACGTCACGACGCTGATGTTTTCTGCATAGCTGTAACTGCATCACTAAGTGGATAATGCACGTCAGGTTAGGCTAACTGTTTTAGGTCCAACGTGCCCACACTTCAACCCCTGACCTGCTGCCCAGTGGAAAACAACCATTAATGGTTTCCTCAAAAACGGCTCTGAGCACTATGGGACTTAACATCTGAGGTCATCAGTCCGCTAGACCTAGAACTACTTAAACCTAACTAACCTAAGGACATCACACACATCCATGCCCGAGGCAGGATTCGAACCTGCGACCATAGCAGCAGCGCGGTTCTGGACTGAAGCGCCTAGAACCGCTCGGCCACAAAGGCCGGCAATGGCTTCCTCTTGTCACAGAGTGATGTACTTCTCGCAAGTGAGAGACTGTTTGTTTACTCTTAGGACAATGTATCTTTGACTTGTTATATTGTATGTTCTGTGACTATGGAATAAAGTGTTGTTGGACTGCTAATCGCTGCTCTACTGTGATTCACGACATAAGAATTTGGTGCCGAAACCCGGGAAAGACTTTGCCCGAGACAATTCCACGATTGTCGTAGTGAACCGAATTCTGGACGCACGTCACGCGGCAATACTACGACGGGGTTTACTGCAGCGATTTGTTACACCACGCAACAAGCTCTTCGACGACAACCGCCATCATACACAGCTAAGTTCAATTGAATTATCACGCAACATGTTTTGTAGTGCCATTTGTAAAGGCAACTGATTACATTATTGCCGCTGTGTACTGCTATTGTAGCTGTTCGATTACCGCTTTAACGAATTATCAGATCATACGCTACGCCTGTAGATTGTTTATGACTAGTGCTGCCATCTAGCGACCATCAATTGAACTACTTCGACTAGCGAACCAAAGATAACGCCTTACTAGGACCAGCTGATCGCTAGCCGACACTGCTTTAAACTTTCGAGTAATCGGACGGAATGGACGTGCCAGACCACAAACCAGAAGCGCAATTACACTCTCTAAAGAGAAAACGTATGAGAGAAAGAGCAAACATTACGCGACTCGTGGCGGAAGTTGCAAGGTTGCCCGACACATCGGAAATCGCGGATTATAAATATTACAATGACAGATTGGGAAGCGTTCTGGACCGCCTCGTTAAATTAGATGAAGATATTCACGAGTTGTTAGACGATGGCGAATACGAAGAAGATGTTCCTAAATGCGAAGATTATATAGACACCGCGAAACTCACAATTTCCCGATTGTCTCACGAAATAGAGAAACAGCTTGCGAAATCGGTAGCAGACATAAAGATTCCCGACAATCCGCCGGCACAGTCTGTAACAATGAGTGTTCCCACAGCTTCAGTAAAACTTCCGCCGATCAAACTTGAGCCTTTTTCAGGCGATATTGAGACATGGGCGCGATTCTGGGAGCAGTTTGAGCAGTCGGTTGACAAAGATCCGACGGTAACTACAATCAATAAACACATTTTTCTTCGCGGCTATCTCTCGGGAGAACCAAAGCATTTAGTGGACGGTATTGCGGTGACGGCCGAGACGTACGCAGAAACGAAGAGGATTCTCCGAGCGCGTTATGGCAACAAGGATCGAATAATTCAAGCCCACTTAGATTATCTCGAAGCCATAAAACCAATTAAGCTGTCCACCCCAGAGGAACTTAATTCAACATTCATTGAATGCCAGCGACGTATTCAAGCTCTCCGGGCACTTGGGGAAGACGTGAACGGATACGGTCGAGTCCTCGCGCCGAAAATTTTACGCGCTTTTCCGGATGACATATGCCGCCGCTGGATAATTCACGCCAAGCGTACAGGAATATCCAAAGGGGACATTTTGCAACTGATGGAGTTTCTGAACGAGGAAGTCGACGGGGCGCTTACCACGCAGAAGATACGCGGTGAATTTTCAAGCACTTCTAGTAACCTTCCCACAGCGTCCACACTTCACGTACACGCGAAATCTAAAAGACCGACTCCGAAGGATACCAGCGTAAAGGAACCATTCTGCGTCTTTTGTGAATCTGACGGTCATTGGGCGCAAGACTGTAAGAAGATCGTACGCCTTAATGATCGAATAGATAAATTGAAACTAGCAAACAGATGCTTTCTTTGTCTTCAACGTGGGCACAAACTCTCAAATTGCAAAAAGAAAGAAAAGGCTCGGTGTGTTAACTGTAAAAGACTGCATCATAAGTCCATTTGTGAGGAACGAAAGGATATTAGGGGTCCTGCGGGTCAGACAAACGTTACTTCCGTTGGAAAGGTATCTGTCGCTCCCCACGGTTACACGTACCTTCAGACAGCCCAAGTATGCGTCTCAGGACCTACAGGATTGAGCAGGAGAACGCGATGTCTACTGGACGCAGGTAGTCAGTCCAGCTTCATAGCAAAATCGCTGATTGATGATCTGAAACTGCAAACGGTAGACCGACAAGAACTAACCGTTTGTTCCTTTGAATCAAACCCTACACGCCCACGCCACCGCAGGCTTGTTCAGTTTAGTATGAAGGGACTTTGGCAGAATTCTTCAGTGCCACTTACTGCCTTCGAAAGTACTCACGTTATTTCTCACCAGCCTTCGGTTCCACACCATATAAAGAGTTTACCAGATGCCCGTAAGATTACGCTAGCAGATCCGAAAGCCGATTCAACAGAAGATCTTCCCGTGGAGATTCTTGTAGGAGGCGATTTTTATTGGAAGATAGTGAAGCACAATTCGCCCATACGCAACTCTGAAACCTTAGTGTTAGTTCCTTCTCTGTTTGGCTGGATACTTAGTGGTAACAAGTCACAAGCCTGTGTGCATGCAACCGTGGTAAATTTTGCTCAGACTGACCGATCTCCTCTGCACTCTGACAATGATTTCAGACGCTTTTGGGACTTGGAAACTATAGGGATTACTGCCGATCAGGATCTACCTGTGAACAACAAGGATACGAGACTTCTTGAAGAGTTTAGAGCATCTTTCTCTATAAAGGATCATCGAGCAGTCGTTACACTTCCCAAAATGCAACATAAAGTGCTTTCGAGTAACAGACCTATCGCGGAGAAACGATTCAAGCACCTCAGGGAAAGATTTCAACGTCAAGAGACATTTAAGCAAATGTATTTCGATCTTATGCTAGACTACATTACGAAGGGGCAAGTAGAGGTCGCTCCCACCCCACTCTCAGGAAAGGAGCTATTTTATCTCCCTCATCATGCAGTGAGGAAGGAGAAATACGGAACCACTAAGTGGAGAATAGTCTTTGATGCCTCATCTCACGAAAACAATGCACCTCCTCTGAATGAGGTATTAGAAGTAGGACCGAACCTATTACCAGAGATTCTGGAAATTTTACTGCGTTTCAGATTATATTCTACGGCTATCGTCGCAGACATCACACAAGCTTTCCTTCAATTAACCTTGAACGAAAAGGACAAAGACTTGACCAGATTTTTCTGGTTCAAGATTAGCCAGGATCAAACAGGACATCTTCAAACGACGGACGAACTAACAGAATACCGTTTTAACAGACTCCCATTCGGCCTGACCTGCAGCCCATTTTTACTTTCTGCAACACTAAGAGAACTTGCCGACAAGTGTATGACAGCATTTCCCACCGTAGCGCCACTTATAAACAAGACTGCATACATGGACGATTTTGTGATCTCAGTAGAAGGTGATAATTTGGTGATAACTATATACTATGAACTTGTAACCCTAATGAAATTGATCAGTCTCCCCTTATCAAAATGGGCTACCAACTGTGAACAACTCCACACTATCTGGAGGGCAGAAGGGCGAGAACTCCACACCCAGACTCAAGTTTTAGGTGTAGACTGGAACACCGCAGGTGACTACTTCTGTATCGATCCTAGCGAAATCATCAGAAGGTCGTCAGAAGAGCCAGCCACCAAACGACTCCTTTTACAATGTACGGCTAAATTCTATGACCCACTCGGACTGTTTTCCCTAGTTTCTCTTGTTGGGAAATTGCTATTCCAGGACACATGGTGCCGAGGAATTGGCTGGGATGAACTTATGCCCTGGGACTTAGGGGCACGATGGCGCACTTGGATATCTAGCTTACCTTCATTGTCACATATACGTGTCCCTAGATGGATATCTACAGCTCATGGAAGAGACTCTCAGCTGCACGTATTCTGTGACGCCTCGGAAAAGGCATATGGAGCAGCTTTGTACATTCGTACTGTCTTAGATGATGACGTCGTAACCCATTTAGTCTGTAGCAAGAACAGACTTGCTCCTATTAAGAAGGTGACATTGCCTCGACTCGAACTTTTAGCAGCAGTAGTTGGGACCAGACTATTGTGTTACTTTTGCCGCGCAACAGACTTTAAAATTGCCCGTGCGATACTGTGGACGGATTCTACAATAACACTAAGTTGGATTCGCTGTGATCCTAACAGATGGAAGACCTTCGTTTGTAACCGGGTAACTGAGATACAAACACACACGACTCCCACGCAATGGAAACACTGCCCAGGACCAGACAATCCTGCTGACCACCTCTCACGTGGACTCCTCGGCTACCAAATGAATTCTTTGGACATTTGGTGGCATGGGGCGCCTTGGCTTACACGCCCCCCTGAATGCTGGCCAAACAACGATACTCCAACGATGGTACGACTTCCTCCCGAAGAAAAGAGGAAGAAAACGCAGAGCCAAGTTTTGTCGATATCTACGCCAACCAGCCTTTTGAACTTACTTAAATTCAGCTCATACTGGAAGCTCATTCGTATCACAGCATGGACTCTCCGTTTCCTACACAACATTCGTCAGAAGAATAAATCTTCAGGAGAACTTACTGCCCCGAATTATCAGCTGCCAAAATGTATTGGATTCAAGTGGGCCAGAGAGATTCCTTCCCCAACGAATTACATGCACTTCAGAATAACTTACCACTGCCAAGAGAGTCAAAAATCGCACGATACAATCCTTTCCTAGAAGATGGACTGATACGTCTAGGAGGTCGACTGCAGTGCACTAGCCTAAATAGGGAACAAAAACATCCTGTACTCCTTGACGGTTCCCACCACTTCACACAATTGGTTATTCGAGAGACACACATCCGCCTTCATCACTTTGGTGTTCGTTCTGTACTATCCGAACTGCGAACCGAATTTTGGATCCTTAGAGCTCGTCAGGCCATCAAAAGAATCCTATACTCATGCCTCGCGTGCAAGATCTTGAAGAACCCACGAGGGCAACAGATCGAAGCACCGCTGCCACCTGAACGAGTTTCACCTGCCAAACCATTTGCTGTAACCGGAATAGACTTTGCTGGCCCACTATTCATCAAAGTGGGGAAGGAAACACACAAGTCATATATCACTCTTTTCACATGTGCTACCACACGAGCTGTACACCTCGAACTCTGTACAGACTTGTCAACGGACAAGTTTCTTATGGCACTTCAGCGATTCGCCGGAAGACGCGGACTACCCCACACGATATATACAGATAACGCGAAAACATTCCACGCCACGAATATGGAACTAGCCCAACTTTGGAAGGCATTAATCACCACAAAAACTTATCAGTTCCTCGCCCACCACGGTATTACTTGGAAATTCATTGTCTCCCGGGCGGCTTGGTGGGGAGGATGGTGGGAAAGAATGGTGGGCACTATAAAGCGTTGCCTACGGAAGGTACTGGGACTCGCATAGCTCACTGAGGAACAACTGAACACCACCTCGATCAGTATTGAAGCCGCGGTGAACTCCAGGCCCATCACACCAGGAGATGATTGTGATGCACTCACACCATCCCATTTTCTGACGGGAGAAAAACTTACGACTATTCCGACGGGACCAGAGCCTTCAGCGAGCACGAATTTAACAAAGGAATTCCGACTGAGACAGCAACTCTGTGACAGTTTTTGGAACCGTTGGGTTAAAGAATACCTATTGGAGCTCCGGAACTACCATGAAGTTAAACGCCCATCGGGACGAGTCATCCCCTTTCGCCCTGGCGACATCGTGCTGATCCAAGAGGACCGTCGTGCGCGACATATGTGGAAGAAGGCCAGGATAGAAAAGGTACTACCAGGAAGAGACGGCAGGGTAAGGACGATAATACTCCGGACACCAGAAGGTCACATCATTAGTCGTCCTGTGCAGCTGGCCGTACCTTTGGAGGTCGACCAGGGTCGGGAGGATGTCACAGAGTGATGTACTTCTCGCAAGTGAGAGGCTGTTTGTTTACTCTTAGGACAATGTACCTTTGACTTGTTGTATTGTATGTTCTGTGACTATGGAATAAAGTGTTGTTGGACTGCTAATCGCTGCTCTACTGAGATTCACGACACCTCTTGATCCTTGTACTTGGAGGTGATATCCAACCTGAAAGCATACTATTCCTAATAGTTATAATTATTAATCTGCAAATGAAGAAAATACTGATGTAATGTAGTTCAGTACACTGTGCTCAGTCACCAGTGCACACACACACACACACACATACACACACACATTGTAATGAATGTAACCTAATTTTATGATGAACGTAGCGTTTTACGATCTATCAAATTACCATGCACATTTTAAACCTAATTTAATGGTGAATGTTGTGTTTTACTGTCTATCAAATTACGATGCATATTTTGTTCTCATGAACCTATGTGAATGAGTGGGAGACCTGACTAAAGCAAATGGATGCCACGTTTCAGTGATATCTGCGAACATGGAAAAATATAAAACATCCACTAAAGCCTCTGCAGCGGGCTACCATAGTGACATTGAGTCATTGCGGCTCTCTGGCTATCGATTCTTCGCGTAAGTGCACGGTCTGTCCACGAGGGCGTGGCAAACGGGTGTTGACGCACTGTGGTGGCCATTGGGAGGATGCTAAGAGTTAGGCCCCGTTGCGATGAAGAGGAGAGTTGACAACCGGCACAGAGGGGAAGCGGATCGCTCCGTGGTTGAGACGGGAAAGAGAGAAAGGGGTGCTGCTGTCTGCCGTGAGTCCAGCAGGGTAGCTCGTGGGTTGGCACCTTATGTCACCGAATGATTGCTGTTGATGTCACTAGATTACCACATGTGGAACCCAAGTCACGCATTTAGTTGATGGTCATTGCTTCTTTTCCGACTGACATATGCTCTCGCATCCACACGTACAACGGCAATCGACTTGTCTCTAATATGACCGTAACATTTTGAATAGATCGTTTGTTGTGTGTTGCAACGGGTTAAGGGGAGCGACTGGTCCGTTAGCCTGTTCCCGACCAGTGACGTCAAGTGATTTGTCATGCTACTAAATTCCTGCTTGTCATATGATGTCATTTATATATCTTGCCAATTTGTTTGTCTTGATTTAATCTGGTGCAGACTATTTTGTGAACTCGGAAGCAGGTGATATATTTGTTAATGTGTTTCGTCTGCTCAGAAACTTAAAATGTTTGACTGTGGTCTCTCCCTTCCCGTATGTAACATTTAATATAGCAGATTAAGTGCTCCTTGCATTGAATTACTCCAAGTTCATAAATCTTGGCTTTCGTATGGCTCTGCAATAAGGCAGGATAATAATCAAATCTGGTCATGTAAGTGTTTTAAAAGTCTGGTTTCAAATATATGTTGGTATTTTTAAATCATTGCTCATTTGTACTGTACTAGGACAAGTAGGCTCACCTGGGATCATATTTAATGTTTCATTCGGTTCGCGTTAGCGGTGAAGTAGGCCTTGTTATTAATTATAATACGGTTCTTGTGTGTTCATTTGTAAGCACACATTGCTTCTCAGGTTTCGGTTTGAATTTGCGATTGATTATAAGTCAGTGTGTGAGGGTGATCGAAAGTGCTGAATCCTTTGATAAATCATTTAGTGCGTTCTTATTTGTTACACCTGATCTTTGTATGCTGTCTTTAACTTTGTTGTTTCAATGTACTGATCTGTGGTTTGTATACCAGGTACCCGCCTCACGATTACATTAGTCCTAGCCCGGAGTGGTGGTTGCGCATCGCTTGGCCAACTTTCTCTATGCAACTCCTTTCCTGTTTGGACTTTCGTAGCCGGCCGAACGGAATTCGACTACGATACGGACGAGAAGCGGCCACGGTAGAGGTTCCGTGGTTCTGTGGCGGAACCTGGGACTGAGACACGCCGTATCGTTTGTCAGTTCCAGGATAGAAGTTAAGTTACTTATCGGATATTTTTAAGATATTTTGGCATCAGCCACTAGAGTCCAAGCACCTCAAGAGTACTTTAGTCCTAATGTATCAAGAGATCAGTTAATAACTTGGCCATTAATCTGTTTACCTTTATTGGGACCACTATTTGCTTGTTCTACCTGTATGTTAAAATTCCCTTTGTGGGAGCTGTATTGACAATCTTATTATCCTGTTAGTTAATGACAATGTAATATTCATGTACTGCTGAACGTTTGTATACCGGAAGTTGTTCTTCCTCGTAAGTTTAGACCTTGATTTGTTCTGTAACGGGGTTGTAGCCTTAGTATTTGTTTTTGATGAAAAATTCTGTTCCAAGGCTCTTACCGAAGATTAAATTAATATTATAATTATAGTTAACAATTTGATCTGTTTTCATTTGGATTTAAATGAATTCCATATTAATTGATTGTCTGTTAAATCACTGCACACATAACCGCTGTTCATATTTATTAATACTGTAAAATTGTGTGGTGACCATATTTCCAAAGATACTTAGTCACTGAGTAAATTGTTAAATTTAATGGTCAACAAAACTGTGTAATACAAAGGTGAATGAAAGTTTGTAAACCCCTGGTCCAGTCCTTACCGAAATTCCCGGTAGTCATCGTTCAGAAATAAAATTTAGGTCTACAGATTTCTTCAATTTTCTTATGTACTCTCTAAGAACATGTTTCATATTTAAAGCCTGAAAAGACTTAGAAATAACAGGAGAGTATTTACCCAACAGCAAGCAGTTTATTGCATCAATAAGAAGGCGTGTTAGCTTACGAGCTTTTAATTGACGAATTATTTTCGATGGAAGAATAGCTACAGCTGAGTGAAGCATCCAAAAGCTCCCAGTGAAACAACTGACAAAGGGTTCAGTTACCAAAGAGCGTGTAACATATGGTTCAAATGGCTCTGAGCACTATGGGACTCAACATCTCAGGTCATCAGTCCCCTAGAACTTAGAACTACTTAAACCTAACTAACCTAAGGACATCACACACATCCATGCCCGAGGCAGGATTCGAACCTGCGACCGTAGCGGTCGCGCGGTTCCAGACTGAAGCGCCTAGAACCGCTCGGCCACCAGCGGCCGGCTGAGCGTGTAACAGATGGAGTTTGTTTAAATGCAGGCAATTAGAAACCTACTCGGATTGTGACGGCCCGGAGGCTCGGCATGAGCATTTCGCAAACTGCGCGGCTTGTTCGGTGTTCAAGCAGCGCTGTCGTGAGTGTCTCCAACATGTTTCGAAACCAAGGTAACACCACGTCCAGACATTGTGGGGTGGTGCAGTCTCACCCCTCATTACATATGTCAGACATCGTAGGCAGGGCAGACTGCTTAAATAGGACAGATGGCGAACTGTGGTAGCACTAACACCAGACTTAAATGCTGGGCAGAGTACAAGTGTCTGAATACACAGTGCACTGAACACCCTTCTTAGCGAGGGGCCTCTGCCGCCGACAACCCATGCATGTGTCAATGTCAACACCACGACACTGGCAACTGTGACTGAAATGGTCACATGTGGATGATTGCATCGTCTGTTGAATCCCGATACCTTCCTCACCGTGCCGATGGGATGGTGCGAATCCGTCATCTTCCACCTGCATTGTGCGATGGCGACAACCTGTCGGCGGCTCCGAATGCCCTGGACAACATTCACCTGGGCATCCACGGGCCAGGGGAACTCGCGCAAGGCACCATGACGGCCGAGGAGTATCATACACTGGTTGCAGACCATGTACACTCTTTCATGACGATCATATTCCTAGACAGCAGTGGCATTTTCCAGCAAGGTAATGCGCCATGTCACAAGGTCTGGAGTGTGATGGAGTGTTTCGAGGAACACAATGGCGAGTTCCAACTGACGTGCGGGCACCACAACGAGCCAGATCTGATCTGATCGAACATATTTCGAATGTGACTGAGTTCATCGCCCACCTCGCTGTGATTTACGGGAACTAGGTGATTTCTGTGCGTGCAGATGTGAGGTCAGCTCCCTCCAGTGACCTGCCCGGCCTCATTTCTTCCACGCCACTTCGTGTCGCCACTGTTATTCTTGCCAAAGGTGGACAAACCAGCTATTAGATAGGTGGTCGTAATGTTTTGGCTGATCAGTACAAATGTCAGAGTAATGTTCCATAATAATATAATGATCTAAAAAACTGTATCTATCGTGCCTGTCTGAGTTTCCATACCAGACGTAATATTCCGTCTCTTGCTGTCATTGCATAGTTTACATAATATGACAGCTCTCAGAATAAAGACTTGGCTGCATGCAAACAAGCAAAACACGTGGATTACATTATAATTTGTACAATCACCATAACGAGAATAGAATGATACATGCATTGATGTACAAAACTCTCTGATTAGTATATTTCCGAGAAATAACATAGAAACAGGCGGAGGTGGCAGAGCTTAAGAAGGGTATGAAGATGTGATTGAACAACTAAAATATTTTGTTGCGAAGGGCTGTTTCGTTTCACTGGCAGGTAAAATACTAGGCTCTGCTTGGAGGAGTTGAGTGGTATGGGGAGGGTTGGGATGGCAAGAGGGGGAAAAGGATGGGAAGAGGAGAAGGGAGAGAGGAAAGAGTAGAAGTGAGAGGAGAGAGAATGGAGGAGTTGATGGAGAGGAGTGTTGATGTCATGAGGTCGAGGTCAAAGACCACTGACGACATAATGCATTTTGCCTGCTAAGGCATGTAGGCAACCAAAACTCATCATCATCATCATCATTATCGCCATCTTCTTCATTTGAAGGATTAGGCTTTTGCCTGTTCTGAACTCACAAACAAAATCATTGCCATCTGTTCCCAAGTCTTCCAATTTCTTTTTTCCCATCAGGCTTGTACTTCCAGAAGTTCTGGTGAATTGTGCGCCCTGGCATTCTCATGAGGTTTTGTCTCCAATGTTCATGATAGTTTTGAAGTTTCATCATTCATGTAGAAAATATTTAATTCTGTTCTATAATGTTCGCTTGACATGTCTCTTATAGCGCAGCTCTAGATCCTCCTTAGGAATTTCATCTCCGCTGCTTTAATTTTATTTTCTTATTCTTTATGGTAACTCAGCTTTCGTTTCCACAGGATCACGCAGGAACCGCTATCACTGTTCAGAATTTCATGATGGGCTCTTTTTGTACTTTATTGCCCAGTGTTTTGCTAATGGTACAACAGTTATTTTCGAATCCATGTATTTCATATTCAGTATCAGAGTCAAAATCAAAACTTTTGTTAACGCCTAAGTAAGAGAATTAAGAGAGTTGTTCTAAAACCGAATTACCCAAACAATTTTTGATCTACTGGGTGCTTTCCTCAGAATGTCCACAGCACTCATTACTTCATGGGAATAAAGAGGTAACTGCGTTGCACAAAACGATATTTTTGAATCCGTGTTGGTTATGTATCAATAAGTAATTTTCTTCAAGGTGATTCATAATGTTCGAGTACAGTATACGCTCGAAAATCCTACTGCAAACCGAGGTCAGTTATATGGGTCTGTAATTCAATGGGTTACTCCTATTTCCTTTCTTGAATATTGATGTTACCTGTGCCACGAACAGACCTTTCGTGAAGTGAGCGGTTGTATATGATTGCTAAGAAAGGTGCTATTGTGTCTGCATACTCTGAAAGGAACCTGATTGGTATACCATCTGGACCGGAAGACTTGCCTTTCTTAAGTGATTTGAGTTGTTTCGCAGCACCGGTTCTAGGCGCTTCTGTCCGGAACCGCGCGACTGCTACGGTCGCAGGCTCGAGTCCTGCCTAGGGCATGGATGTGTGTGATGTCCTTAGGTCAGTTAGGTTTAAGTAGTTCTAAGTTCTAGGGGACTGATGACCCCAGACGTTAAGTCTCATAGTGCTCAGAGCCATTTGAACCATTTGAACACCTAAGATATCGACCTTTATGTCACTCATGCTAACAGCTGTTCTGGTTTCGAATTCTGGTGTATTTACTTCGTCTTCTTGCGTGAAGGAATTACGGAAAACAGTATTTAGTAGCCCTGCTTTAGTGGCACCATCATCGGTAACATTCCCATTGCTATCGCGTAGTGACTGCATTGACTGTTTTTGGCACTGGTGTATTTTAAATACGACCAGAATCTCTTTGGTTTTTCTACCATATTTTGAGACAATATTTCAGTGTGTATACTATTAAAAGCATCTCGCACTGACGTCCGCACTAAATTTCGAGCTTCCGTGAAACTTAGCCAGTCTTGGGGATTTTGCGTTCTTCTGAATTTGGCATGCTTTTTACGGTGCTTCTGCAACAGTGTTCTGAAGTGTTTGGTGTACCATGGTGGATCAGTCCCGTCTCTTATTAACTTAGCGGTATGAATCTATCTGTAGCTGTCGATACTGTATCTTTGAATTTGAGCCATATCTGGTCTACAGTTACATAAATAGTTTGGAAGGAATGGAAACTCTCTCTCAGGTAGGCATCAGACGAATTTTTATCTGCTGTTTTAAATAGATATATTTTGCGTTTATTTTTAGAGGTTTTGGTTGATATGGTTTTGAGCCTCGCTACAATGACCTTGTGCTCACTAATCCCTGTATCCGTCATGACGCTCTCTATTAGATCAGGATTATTTGTGGCTAAGAGGTCAAATGTGTTTTCGCAACCATTTGCAATTCGTGTGGGCTCATGAACTAATTGTTCAAAGTAATTCTCAGAGAAATCATTTAGTACAATTTCGGAAGATGTTTTTTGTCTACCACCGGCTTTGAACATGTATTTTCGCCAACAAATCGAGGGACGATTGAAGTCTCCACCAATTATAACTGCATGAGTGGGGTACTTATTTGTAATGACATTCACGTTTTCTTTGAACCGTTCAGCTATTGTATCATTTGAGTCCGGGGATCGGTAGAAGGAGCCAATTATTATTTTGGTATGGCTGTTGAGTATAACCTCCACCCACAGTAATTCGCAGGAACTATCTGTTTCAATTTCACTACAAGATGAACTACTAGCAACAGACACAAACACACCGCCACCTACTTTATTTAACATATCCTTTCTGAACACGGTTTGCGCCTCTGTAAAAATTTCGGCAGAATTTATGTCCGACTTTAGCCAGCTTTCTGTTACTATAACGATTTCAGCTTCAGTGCGTTCTAACAGCGCTTGAAGCTCTGGTACTTTTCCAACACAGCTACGACAATTTACAACTACAATACCGACTGTTGATTGGTCGATTCTCGTCGTTTCTTTGCCCTGTACCCTTTGAGACTGGAGCCGTTTTTGATCTCTCCTGAGACGGTCTAACCTAAGAAACCGCCCAGTCCACACCAGACAACCCCTGCTACCCGTGTAGCCGCCTCCTGTGTGTAGTGGACGCCTGACCTATTTATCGGAACTCGAAACCCCACCACCCTATGGCCCAAGTCGAGAAATCTGCAGCCTATAAGGTCGCAGAACCGTGGACTGTGCCGCTGGTCCCGGCGGAGGTTCGAGTCCTCCCTCGGGCATGGGTGTATGTGTCTGTCCTTATGATAATTTAGGATAAGTAGTGTGTAAGCTTAGGGACTGATGACCTTACCTGTTAAGTGCCATAAGATTTCACCCACATTTGAACATTTTTGGTCGCAGAACCGTCTGAGCCTCTGATTCAGACCCTCCGCTCAGCTCTGCACCAAAGGTCCGCAATCGGTCCTGTCGACGATGCTGCAGGTGCTGAGCTCTGCCTTCATCTCGCTAGAAAGACTGACAGTCTTCACCAACTCAGATAGCCGCCCGAAAATAGAGACAATCTTTTCCGATTTCCGATCCATAGCGACACACGTCATTAGTGCCGACATGAGCCACCACCTTCAGTTGGTTGCTCTCTGTACCCTTCATAGCGTCCGGAAGAACCCTTTCCACGTCTTGGATGACTCCCCCCAGTATGCACACGGAGTTCACATTGGCTTTCTTCCCGTCGTTAGCTGTCATATTCCTAAGGGGCTCCATCACCCACCTAACATTGGAGCTCCCAATGACAACCCTTCCCACCCTCTGCGCTTGTCCGGACCTCTCAGGAAGACCAGCCACATCCGCAATAGGCGAGGCCGCCCTTGATGGCTCAAAAGTACTTTCAGCAGTGGGCAGTACCTCAAACCTGTTACGGAGGCGTAAGGCTACAGCCTTGCCGCCAGCACCGACTTTCGCCTTCCGCCCAGGGATTCGCGACCCCGCCACGGTTCGCCAATCACCGTCAGGCAAGTGTCGACCGGCAGGGACGTCCGAATCCGAGGGCGCAGTGGCATCAGAGATCGCAGGCGAGGCTACAGGTTCCAGAGGCGCCAAATCGCTCTCCTCGGGTGCCCCAATATCACTGCGGCCCAGAACAACAGCCCGGAGACTGTCGACCACGGCCAACACAGCTTACAGCTGTTTACGGACGGTGGCCAATTCCCCCTGAATCTGTACACAACAGGCGCGGTCCCTATCCATCCCTAACATCTTTTTTTTCCTTTTATCTCACAAGCCGTTCAAAACAAACAGATGACTGACGACTACGCGAATTTACACTATGCGGGTACTAAAACGCGATGCTACAATTCTCAAATACAATAATACGAGTACGTCCGAAATTTGTGAATTACACTGTGCAAGTACCCAATAACACGGAAAGAAATCAAGAATTAAACTATGAAACAAATAAGTGAGTTAAGAGTACGACTTGCTGCTGGCTGCTTCTTAGCCAACGGCGGCAGGGAGCGTCTGGGTGAACTAAGTGCAGTGGTGTACTTATACACCCGCAATCGTGATGAAACTGCGTGTTTCCAGTGTGGTGGTGGTTTTCAACATTCGCATGAAAAGGATGATCCATTGACAGCACATACTTCACGATGGCGCTCCAAATGTATGTTTCTGATACGTATATTGGACACTGACTTTGTGGATGCTATATGTAGAACAAAAAATGCGATAATTACAACAAACGATGTGTCAGATATTAAATTTGACGTTAATATTGCAAATAAAGCAGTGTCATCTGAACAGCATGCTGTTGAGGGGACTCTTCGGTGTAAAATTTGCTTCTAGGATGAGGTAGGTGCAATACTCCATCCATGTGGACACATTACCACTTATGTTAAATGTGCACTCTCCATCTTCTTACATTCTACACATCGACAGCACGCTCGCTGACACTACACACAAAGTGCATATGTCTGATTAGCAGTCATTCCTCACCAGGTGAAGCTGGTATCACATGGGCGGATTTACATCGGTAATAGGTCGGTGTCCATATTATTCTACTGATCGGTCTGTATATAAATGACATGCCCTGAGAGTACTATGTCTGCAGCATATTCTTCTTGTTCGTTACTAATACCGCTGCAGCTCCACGTTCCTGCTACAGTCAAATCGTTTACAGCACATAAGAATTGGCCGAAAAAATGGTGAATAATGACGCTCTTCTTTTGTATGACAGTCTACAACTACTCAATTGTAGTATGCTGCACTCACTGTATTCGAACACCCAACTGGGTAACGTGTCTCATACACTTATATTTTGTGACTGTCAGTCCTGCTTGCATAAGGTCAGAACCCCTTTGGGCTATGATTGTTTGGGCTATGCAGTGTTGTTAGTCGATAGGAGCGAGTGCTGAGTAGGAGGACCACTACTCCATAGCAGTTGCATCCATGTGGTGTCAATTAACGAATAACTTACAGAACAGTCACTGTGTGGTGTTTCTCCTGTTTGTCAGGTAGACCATTAACTGTGTTCTATCTACTTGTGGCTATAATAAGCTACTCTGACTCCAACAAATAGTACACAGAAATGCTGTATTGAAACAGGAGGGATACATTGTTCTCCAAAGAAGCACCACTCGCGCAGTCTGTCTATTGCGATTTGGCGCTCTGTCACACACAAAATCGCAGAATCTAATTTGAAATTATTCTGTTAGATTATTAGTCGTCACAATTTTTATGGAATATGTTACGATATCAGCAATTTACACATGACACTTGTGGGATTCAAATACTATTCTGCCTCATAAAACTACACTATAAATCTACATTAACAGAACCTGGCTGCTTTCACATTTTTATAAAGTTTCCTAGGCAGTGCATAATATTCGCTAGGAAGCAGGGGCACCCACAGGTTTCCATGTCACAAGGGGCAAAAGCTTTGCCCCAGACTTGTGATACAGAAATTTTGAGGCGATTGTTATCAGTTCTCTATTTTCTCGTATTTGTTTAAAAAGAACAATTATAATTACAGTACAATCTGTTTCTACATTCCCTGATTTTATGTTTTCCCGCCATTCCTATCTCTCAATTCATTGTTTTCCTGCCATTAAAAATTTCGTACGGATAAAATTTCCACACATTTTACACTTTTGAACCACTACCACAAATTTCGGAATGAGTTTTCATACCGATTAATGTGCAGCCTACATCATTTTCCCGCTCACACGGTCTGCATGATAGCACATAAAACTGTACAGTTTGATGCAGAATATGAATTATTTTGCTTTCAAATGATACAGCACAGTAATCACTTGTCCTTTTCTTTAGGTTTCATTACGTAAATCTAGATTTCGGCTACTGCCTAGCCGTTATCAATGCTCTATTTCATACTATCAATGCATGCCGTAGGACGTCAGTCTCCTGGTGTTCGGCTTTTGTCACAGTTCATTCTAGGAAAATCTCTGGATGGAATGCGTCTTTATCAGACACTGTGCAAGGTTATGTGAGCATGAGTTACCCGTGTAGTAATTTCTTTCCATTTTGCGCTGCTGTTTCTTATGTTCAACGAAAACTGCTTATAAAAGGAAATGAGGAAGTGTTGAAGGTGAGTTATTATAGAAATGTGTTAGCGAATCCTTACCTTGGACATTGCAAATGGACTTATCCTTTCTGTGAAGAGGAAGACTCACTTTGAGTATTGTATGGACAACAACGCCAGAACAAAAAACAGCAGCTCCTGTGCCAATGAATTATGTACGATATAACAGTTTTGGACACTGGTCAAAATACGGGCCGAACGGGGAGATGTAGGCGTTGCCATGACGGGCAGTCAACTGTAAAATATGGAATTGGTCTGTGTTTTGTAGCAAAAAGGAATTGTTTTAGGCATTTCAAATGAAGTAGCGTAAAATGCAAACATTTTTCCAGCCACAGGAACAACATAGTAGTATTTATATTGTAGCGCCCATGCGCCTTTTGGAAACAATGATACTTAGAAGCAACATAATGTATTTAGAAAAAAATACATGTAAAATTGTTCAAACGACCTTACACGTCTGATTTAAGTTAGTTCGTATTTTTTTTTCGCGATGTTTCTGTGAGTACGAAATAAAGGTTTCAAGACAAGACATGTAATGCACAAAACAATATCGCAAGAAAAGCTGATTTCACCTTAGTGCGATTATCATTGACGAGTTCTTTGACGCTCTTAATTTCGTTTACCATAACATTAACATAAATCCTTGATTTTACAGCTGCATCTTTATGATATTCGGAACTGATATGTATTTTTACAGATTCGTGATACATTTTGAAATTAGTGAATGGACGGCTTACGAATGAACTGTGATGATCGACGCGCATTGTACATCGCCTGAAAAATGCACATAACGTACAAAATGCAGCTTACACTGCTTTAGGATAAACAAATTGTATATATAAGGACAGGCTGTCCAATCCAAGTGTTCTCTTTATGGAATCTACATAATTCTTGAAATTATAATTTTTATCAGGTGCCCATGGAATAAATAAAATTCCATACTTTAGGGACTGTGAATCTCCTTTTTTTTTTCAACGTAATTTCCGACATAGAAAATAATGACCAGGAGACTAGTTTCCTTGATTAAAACGCTTGAAGCCAGCAGAGCTACTATTTAGGTTTGTATTTCTCCATTACTACAATTATCGGGATTTTCGGTTTTCATTAGTAGTAGGGCACCGTCATGGAGAAGGGCAATTTGTTAGTGTAGGTTGTCTACTTCAAGACCAGTCATACATTCAGGGACAAACCTATTGTTTTCTTTTGAATGACACGTCCTTAACCCGTTGTTCTGCTCTGTGGATTATACCCCCTGTCTTTCCAAGAAACACCCACCCTTCACCCTCACCCCTCTCTTCCCCCTTCGCCTCCTCCTTCCCCATTCCTCTGGGAAAACACCTGGCCGATACAACCACACTTTTGATATCAGTTTGATTGACTAATTAATTAAATCGAAGAATCAATTAACCCCTCCTCCTCTTGGAAACCCACGAGATTTCCCCTCCCCTCTCCCACCTGGAAATTGGCGAGAGAAGGACTCAAATAATTGTCCATTTGGAGGAACATCGATTGTAGGTATGGAATATTGTTTAAACGATTTCTGGTAGATAAGCCAATGTGTCGAATAATATTTACGTTGACAAATTATGGGCTACAAGACATTGTTTGGAATATAGTTCGTTTATTTTTTAAAGATTTTGTTGTGAAATTGACTCCAGTGTACGTGATACCGAAATTTAAAAAAAATTGTGAGTGACAAGGCGGTATGGAATATTTAAAGAATAGAGGCGCTTTTGTTGTTCTGATCGCGCATGCAAGCGCTGAATGGACTTAGATTATACTAAACTGATGCTGGGGTCAGGGATGGTTAAGGCTATTATTTTTTATTTTTCGCTCTTTCGAAGCACACGGATGTCTAAGCACAGACGGGAAAATCAGAACAATTACATATATAAAAGTTCATGACATATTTTGTAACACACAATCAGATCGTGAAAAAAAACCAGATAAAGAGAATACAAAGCACTGTTCCACAGACGATAAGAATGGCTGGGATTTCCGACGAATTTTCGATGTCCTACAAATGCTGGTCTAGATATGCTGTAAGACCAAAATGTCAGTTGGGGGAGGGGGGGGGGGACAGCATCCCACATCCCACCTGTCCGAACCAGAGAAGGCTCGGCTACTTGGACCTGTCTCTGAACAACCGAGCAAAGCAGACATCACGTGACTCTCTGACGTCACGGAACTTTGTTTACATTGCTCTGTCTCACGTCTTGTTCGAACCAATCTGTAGAGACTCCTATCCCCTCTCACAAAGGATGTCTTGTGACTCTCTGACGTCATGGAACTTCCTGCGAATGGAGCATTGTGATTGGTTCTTACCGAATTTACCAACCAAATTTCTGCTGCTGGCGTGGGAGCACTGTCCGCTACCTCCTGCAGACCCACAAATTACGAGACTTTCAGCGGCAAACTACTTTGTACAGATCGAGAAACATACAGCAGTCATACTGCACTGACAGTGCAGGAGTGGTCTCCAGATCATGAATGGAATGAAGTGCGGTGTGCCAGCCGCCATTTGGGGTATCAACCGTGGCTTTCTATCGTCAGGACGCCGCCACGAAGGTCAAAACCGCCCAATGTCCCAACTACTGATCACGTTACTAAATACCACAGACCATGGACCGGAATCGGCCTCCTTTGATCTCGCAGGCCCTAAACAAAGCATCGAGGTCGGCATCCTGTTGATCGAAAAATTCCAGAATTCTATCTTTCTCAACAGGCCACGTTCTGTTTGTCAGTGTTAACCAACGTCTCGAAACACGCAGATGGAGGTCTTCATCTCTCCTCAGAATACTGTGTTCCTATTGGCTAACGCTGGAGACAAAAGGAAAGCTGACGCAGTTTCGATATCAAAAATAGAGTGAAATAACCCATTTGCACTACGCTGTCAAATTAACTGTTCAGCAATTTACAGGAGTCAAATAGATCGCTTAATACTCTCACCTCCACTTTAAGATGATCCTTCTTTGTAATGAAACGTAATTTCAACGTTTGAATGTTACACGCAGATGTTATGTAAACCGAGTAACGGAATTTCCGCCCACAAATACATTGCAGCGATAATATATCAGAGGTCTGGAATGCACCAGTGTTTGAGAGCACGAACACCCATATTGGCAATGCCGGCAACCGCACGTCCTTCCCCTGGCATCCCCACACCCACCTTCCTGAAGTCTCGGAGGTCGCAGAGTGGCTGTTACCAAGCTGTCAACCAATCGGTTTACACGGGTGGAATTACTGTGCAGCACAAACCACCATCATTTTGAATCTTCTCGAACAACACACACGTTCTCTTCCATCGCCACTCACCCAATACACTGGTCACTCCGCCAGCTCTGCTGCCGCAGGCAAGAGCAGACAGGTCGGTGCATCCTTTGTACCCAACTGTCTGTCACAGGCTAAGCTCATCTGTTACTGAAGGCAGTGACAGAAGGGAACCCACAAGGGAGGAGATCTGTTGGTAGAACAGAGGTGGATGGGTGGAGTCAAGAAAGACCTGGAGACCCTGTTCATGGAGATGGTTTCTAACTTATCATGTAAGGGGATGTTAGGGTTAAGGATGGAGCGATGGAGCAGTTTTTTTTTTGGGGGGGGGGGGTCAAGTAAGGCTATTGCAGAGCAGACTGCACAGTGTCATTACAGAGCATTACACAATCACAGTTTTCTAAAGTTTTATGAACAAAGACACATGGAGTATTGTGGGCGCTGTTGATTTTAAACTGGTCCATGTTGTTGAGAAAAAATTTCATTACTGAGTAAATGTACTGTGAAGCAGTTGCAAGAATTCCTAACCTTTTAAACAGATGCCTAAAAGATGTGCGACTGTGAACCCCACACATTATTCTAACTACTTTCTTTTGAGCAGTGAATACCTTTTGCGTAAGTGTTGAGTTGCCCCAGAATATTATTCCATATGACATCAGAGAGTGGAAGTATGCAAAGTATGTTAGCTTACTAATTTGTACATCCTCAAAGTTGGCAATTATTGTGATTGCAAAAGTTGCTGAACCTAGTCGCTTTAGGAGATCCAAAATATGAATTTTCCAATTAAGATTCTCATCTATATGTACAGCCAAAAACTTAGTATGCACTACCCTGGCTACTGACTTCTTTTAATGTGTTATGTTTATTGAATGAATTATACTTTTTGCAGCAGAAAATTGTATGTACTGTGTTTTTTCAACTTTCAGAGCAAGCCCATTAGCAGAAAACCAATTAATAACTTTTCCAAAGACCTTATTTGTATCATTTTCTATCAGACTTCCTTTTACAGGACTAATAATTATGCTTGTATCATCAGCAACTAGTGTCAGTTCAGCATCTTGTTTCACATAAGAAGGGGGGTCATTCACATATATCAAGAATAGGAGGGGACCCATGATCGACTTGTGTTACACCTAATGTAATTTCACCCCAGTTAGATGAAGGGGCAAACTCCTTTGAATCACTTGAAGTATATAAAGAGTATTTTGCTTCCTGTTCTGTAGATATGACTTAAACCACTCATATGCTGTTCCATTTATACCATAGAATTGTAATTTGTCTAACATAATGTCATGGTTCATACAATCAAATGCTTTGGATAAGTCACAGAATATTGCTACTGGTGACAGTTTAGTATTTAAAGACTCTATTATGTGGACAGTGAAATTGTATATTACTGTCTCAGTGGAACAGCATTTCTGAAATCTGAATTGTGATTTACTAAGTATCCCATTACTGTTGAGATGGCTAACCACTCTTGAGTACATTACTTTCTCAAAGATTTTTGAAAATGCTGTAAGTAAGGATACTGGCCGGTAATTACTGACATCTGTGGTTTATCCCTTTCTATAGAGAGGCCTGACAATGGCATATTTTAACCTGTCTGGAAAAATACCCTGAGGCAGTGATGCATTACATATGTGACACAAAACATCAGCTGTAATTGCTCCACATTGTTTTAATAACTTGTTAGAGATGTCATCTACTCTAACAGAACATTTATTTTTCAAAGGTTTAATAATTTTCCTTATTTCACAAGAGGTTGTTAGATGGAACTTAATCTGACTAAAATTTTTCAAAACTGGCTCTTCCATGTACTGCCTGGCTTTTTCTTTTGAACTATTTTTACCAATTTTTTCTCCTACACTTAAGAAGCGACTGTTAAATACAGAGTGTGCTCCCTGCCGCCGTTGGATAAGCAGCTGCCAGCAGAAAGTCGTATACTCCTAGCTCACTCATTTGTTACATAGTTTAATTCTTAATTTATTTGCGTGTTTTTGGTACTTGCATTGTTTAAATTCATAAATTTCGGGTGTATTATAGTATTTGAGAGTTGTAGCATCGCGTTTTAGTACCTGAATAGTGTAAAATCGCGTAGTCTCCTTCCGCCGCCAAGCAGTGTGTCAGCAGTGCGCAAGTAGCAGCATTACTGCATTTACTAGGCAATCTTGTATTTTAATAACCGTTTAAATGTTTGTGTCGATTTGTTTGTGCTCTCTGTAGATTAGTTCAGACGTTCTTTGCACAACAGTTTTTAGCATGGATAGGGACTGCAACTGCTGTTTTCGGATGCAGGCTGAGTTGGCATCCCTTCGCTCCCAGCTTCAGGCAGTGTTGGCTTCGGTCACACAGCTTGAGGCTGTTGCCAATGGGCATCACTGTGGGGGTCCGGATGGGGGTTTGTCGGGGACGGCCAGCTCGTCCCACGCATCCCCCGATCGGACTACGACTGTGGCTGCCTGGGATACTGCCCACATTGAGGCTGATCCCTCACCGGTGGTAGAGTGGGAGGTCATCTCGAGGTGTGGCAGGGGCGAAAGACATTCCGGAGGGCTGCACGGAAGGCCTCTCCAGTTTGTCTGACGAACCGGTTTCAGGCTCTGTCTCAGGCTGGTACTGATCTTCGGCCGGACATAGCTGCTTGTCCTGTTCCAGAGGTTGCCCCTCAGTCTGCAAGATCTGGGCGGTCGCAGAGGGTCGGCTTACTGGTAGTTGGGAGCTCCAACGTCAGGCGCGTAATGGGGCCCCTTAGGGATATGGCAGCAAGAGAGGGGAAGAAAACCAATGTGCACTCCGTGTGCATACCGGGGGGGAGTCATTCCAGATGTGGAAAGGGTCCTTCCGGATGCCATGAAGGGTACAGGGTGCACCCATCTGCAGGTGGTCGCTCATGTCGGCACCAATGATGTGTGTCGCTATGGATTTGAGGAAATCCTCTCTGGCTTCCGGCGGCTATCTGATTTGGTGAAGACTGCCAGTCTCGCTAGCGGGATGAAAGCAGAGCTCACCATCTGCAGCATCGTCGACAGGAGTGACTGCGGACCTTTGGTACAGAGCCGAGTGGAGGGTCTGAATCAGAGGCTGAGACGGTTCTGCGACAGTGTGGGCTGCAGATTCCTCGACTTGCGCCATAGGGTGGTGGGGTTTCGGGTTCCGCTGGATAGATCAAGAGTCCACTACACGCAGCAAGCGGCTACACGGGTAGCAGGGGTTGTGTGGCGTGGACTGGGCGGTTTTTTAGGGTAGATGGCTTCGGGCAAGTACAGAAAGGGCAACAGCCTCAAAGGGTGCGGGGCAAAGTCAGGACATGCGGGGACCAAGCAGCAATCGGTATTGTAATTGTAAACTGTCGAAGCTGCATTGGTAAAGTACCGGAACTTCAAGCGCTGATAGAAAGCACCGAAGCTGAAATCGTTATAGGTACAGAAAGCTGCCTGAAGCCAGAGATAAATTCAGCCGAAATTTTTACAAAGGCACAGACGGTGTTTAGAAAGGATAGATTGCATGCAACCGGTGGTGGCGTGTTCGTCGCTGTTAGTAGTAGTTTATCCTGTAGTGTAGTAGAAGTGGATAGTTCCTGTGAAATATTATGGATGGAGGTTACACTCAACAACCGAGCTAGGTTAATAATTGGCTCCTTTTACCGACCTCCCGACTCAGCAGCATTAGTGGCAGAACAACTGAGAGAAAATTTGGAATACATTGCACATAAATTTTCTCAGCATATTATAGGTGGAGATTTCAATTTACCAGATACAGACTGGGACACTCAGATGTTTAGGACGGGTGGTAGGGACAGAGCATCGAGTGACATTATACTGAGTGCACTTTCCGAAAATTACCTCGAGCAATTAAACAGAGAACCGACTCGTGGAGATAACATCTTGGACCTACTGATAACGAACAGACCCGAACTTTTCGACTCTGTAAGCGCAGAACAGGGAATCAGTGATCATAAGGCCGTTGCAGCATCCCTGAATATGGAAATTAATAGGAATACAAAAAAAGGGAGGAAGGTTTATCTGTTTAGCAAGAGTAATAGAAGGCAGATTTCAGACTACCTAACAGATCAAAACGAAAATTTCTGTTCCGACACTGACAATGTTGAGTGTTTATGGAAAAAGTTTAAGGCAACTGTAAAATGCGTTTTACACAGGTACGTGCCGAGTAAAACTGTGAGGCACGGGAAAAACCCACCGTGGTTCAACAACAAAGTTAGGAAACTACTGCGAAAGCAAAGAGAGCTTCACTCCACGTTTAAACGCAGCCAAAACCTCTCAGACAAACAGAACCTAAACCATGTCAAAGTTAGCGTAAGGAGGGCTATGCGTGAAGCGTTCAGTGAATTCGAAAGTAAAATTCTATGTACCGACTTAACAGAACATCCTAGGAAGTTCTGGTCTTACATTAAATCAGTAAGTGGCTCGAAACAGCATATCCAGACACTCCGGGATGATGATGACATTGAAACAGAGGATGACACGCGTAAAGCTGAAATACTAAACACCTTTTTCCAAAGCTGTTTCACAGAGGAAGACCGCACTGCAGTTCCTTCTCTAAATCCTAGCACAAACGAAAAAATGGCTGACATCGAAATAAGTGTCCAAGGAATAGAAAAGCAATTGGAATCACTCAACAGAGGAAAGTCCACTGGACCTGACGGGATACCAATTCGTTTCTACACAGAGTACGCGAAAGAACTTGCCCCCCTTCTGACAGCCGTGTACCGCAAGTCTAGAGGAACGGAAGGTTCCAAATGATTGGAAAAGAGCACAGGTAGTCCCAGTCTTCAAGAAGGGTCGTCGAGCAGATGCGCAAAACCATAGACCTATATCTCTGACGTCGATCTGTTGTAGAATTTTAGAACATGGTTTTTGCTCGAGTATCATGTCGTTTTTGGAAACCCAAAATCTACTCTGTAGGAATCAACATGGATTCCGGAAACAGCGATCGTGTGAGACCCAACTCGCTTTATTTGTTCATGAGACCCAGAAAATATTAGATACAGGCTCCCAGGTAGATGCTATTTTCCTTGACTTCCGGAAGGCGTTCGATAGAGTTCCGCACTGTCGCCTTATAAACAAAGTAAGAGCCTACGGAATATCAGACCAGCTGTGTGGCTGGATTGAAGAGTTTTTAGCAAACAGAACACAGCATGTTGTTATCAATGGAGAGACGTCTACAGACGTTAAAGTAACCTCTGGCGTGCCACAGGGGAGTGTTATGGGACCATTGCTTTTCACAATATATATAAATGACCTAGTAGATAGTGTCGGAAGTTCCATGCGGCTTTTCGCGGATGATGCTGTAGTATACAGAGAAGTTGCAGCATTAGAAAATTGTAGCGAAATGCAGGAAGATCTGCAGCGGATAGGCACTTGGTGCAGGGAGTGGCAACTGACCCTTAACATAGACAAATGTAATGTATTGCGAATACATAGAAAGAAGGATCCTTTATTGTATGATTATATGATAGCAGAACAAACACTGGTAGCAGTTACTTCTGTAAAATATCTGGGAGTATGCGTGCGGAACGATTTGAAGTGGAACGATCATATAAAATTAATTGTTGGTAAGGCGGGTACCAGGTTGAGATTCATTGGGAGAGTCCTTAGAAAATGTAGTCCATCAACAAAGGAGGTGGCTTACAAAATACTTGAGTATTGCTCAACAGTGTGGGATCCGTACCAGATCGGGTTGACGGAGGAGACAGAGAAGATCCAAAGAAGAGCGGCGCGTTTCGTCACAGGGTTATTTGGTAACCGTGATAGCGTTACGGAGATGTTTAGCAAACTCAAGTGGCAGACTCTGGAAGAGAGGCGCTCTGCATCGCGGTGTAGCTTGCTCGCCAGGTTTCGAGAGAGTGCGTTTCTGGATGAGGTATCGAATATATTGCTTCCCCCTACTTATACCTCCCGAGGAGATCACGAATGTAAAATTAGAGAGATTCGAGCGCGTACGGAGGGTTTCAGACAGTCGTTCTTCCCGCGAACCGTACGCGACTGGAACAGAAAAGGGAGGTAATGACAGTGGCACGTAAAGTGCCCTCCGCCACACCGTTGGGTGGCTTGCGGAGTATAAATGTAGATGTAGATGTAGATTGGCTACCTGTGTACTGATGGTTAAGATGGCATTCTCTTTAACAGTAATACTACCTACCCCAGTGGTTACTTTTCCTGTCTCCCTTCTAACAACATTCCATATTGATTTGATTTTTTTGCTGGAGTTGTTAATTTTTTCTCTAACATATGTATTTCTTGATTTCCTTACAACTTTTCTCAGTATGTTACAATATTTTTTATAGTGTAAAACTACTTCTGGATCTTTACTAGTTCTTGCTGTCTCATACAGTTTTCTTTTTCTTTCTGAAGACACTTTAATACCTGTAGTAATCCAAGATTTCTTCGAAAACAAAATTGTTAAGGCTTTCGTGGCCACTTGTTGACAAACTGCCTATTGGCTTCTGTCTCGGGTTCTTCGGCCGACTTTCATCTACTGATTTTTCTGACGTTTCGCCAGCACGAGTGGCTGGCATTGTCAAAGCTTCACCCTCCATTGCCAGTGGTGTTACATTTAGTAATTTTCTTTGGAAAACAATGTTAAAAAAGGGATATAAATTTGTCAAGAAATATGCTGCATTTATCATTAGCATTTGGCTCATTATACAGGGTGTTACAAAAAGGTACGGCCAAACTTTCAGGAAACATTCCTCACACACAAATAAAGAAAAGATGTTATGTGGACATGTGTCCGGAAACGCTTAATTTCCATGTTAGAGCTCATTTTAGTTTCGTCCACCTACGGTCAATGGAGCACGTTATCATGGTTTCATACGGGATACTCTACCTGTGCTGCTAGAACATGTGCCTTTACAAGTACGACACAACATGTGGTTCATGCGCGATGGAGCTCCTGCACATTTCAGTCGAAATGTTTGTACGCTTCTCAACAACAGATTCGGGGACCGATGGATTGGTAGAGGCGGACCAATTCCATGGCCTCCACGCTCTCCTGACCTCAACCCTCTTGACTTCCATTTATGGGGGCATTTGAAAGCTCTTGTCTACGCAACACCGGTACCTAATGTAGAGACTCTTCGTGCTCGTATTGTGGACGGCTGTGATACAATACGCCATTCTCCAGGGCTGCATCAGCGCATCAGGGATTCCATGCGACAGAGGGTGGATGCACGTATCCTCGCTAACGGAGGACATTTTGAACATTTCCTGTAACAAAGTGTTTGAAGTCACGCTGGTACGTTCTGTTGCTGTGTGTTTCCATTCCATGATTAATGTGATTTGAAGAGAAGTAATAAAATGAGCTCTAACATGGAAAGTAAGCGTTTCCGGACACATGTCCACATAACATATTTTCTTTCTTTGTGTGTGAGGAATGTTTCCTGAAAGTTTGGCCATACCTTTTTATAACACCCTGTATACATCTTCCCCATATACATTTCCTAAACTTACTCTGAAGTGATCTACAGATACCAGGTTAAGCACCCTCACACTTTTACTTAATCGTTTCTGAGGTGTACACCCTGTTAAGTTTTGTAAGTTAATCAGTTAGAAAAGGCATACGACCGGGTTCCTAGGAGGAAGTTATTGTCTGTTCTACAAGATTATGGAATAGGAGGCAAACTTTTGCAAGCAATTAAAGGTCTTTACATGGATAGTCAGGCAGCAGTTAGAGTTGACCGTAAATTGAGTTCATGGTTCAGAGTAGTTTCAGGGGTAAGACAAGGCTGCAACCTGTCTCCACTGTTGTTCATATTATTTATGGATCATATGTTGAAAACAATAGACTGGCTGGGTGAGATTAAGATATGTGAACACAAAATAAGCAGTTTTGCATAAGCGGATGACTTAGTGGTGATGGCAGATTCGATTGAAAGTTTGCAAAGTAATATTTCAGAGCTAGATCAGAAATGTAAGGACTATGGTATGAAGATTAGCATCTCCAAAACGAAAGTAATGTCAGTGGGAAAGAAATATAAACGGATTTGGTGCCAAATAGGAGGAACAAAGTTAGAACAGGTGGACGGTTTCAAGTACTTAGGATGCATATTCTCACAGGATGGCAACATAGTGAAAGAACTGGAAGCGAGGTGTAGCAAAGCTAATGCAGTGAGCGCTCAGCTACGATCTACTCTCTTCTGCAAGAAGGAAGTCAGCACCAAGACTAAGTTATCTGTGCACCGTTCAATCTTTCGACCAACTTTGTTCTATGGGAGCGAAAGCTAGGTGGATTCAGGTTACCTTATCAACAAGGTTGAGATTACGGATATGAAAGTAGCTAGGATGATTGCAGGTACTAGTAGATGGGAACAATGGCAGGAGGGTGTCCACAATGAGGAAATCAAAGATGTAGCTGTCAGGGCGAACAGGCTTAGATGGTGGGGTCATGTTACACGCATGGGAGAAGCAAGGTTACCCAAGAGACTCATGGGTTCAGCACTAGAGGGTAGGAGGAGTCGGGGCAGACCGAGGAGAAGGTACCTGGATTCGGTTAAGAATGATTTTGAAGTAATAGGTTTAACATCAGAAGAGGCACCAATGTTAGCACTGAATAGGGGATCATGGAGGAACTGTATAAGGGGGGCTATGCTCCAGACTGAACGCTGAAAGGCATAATCAGTCTTAAATGATGATGATGATGATCAGTTGTGCATCATCGTCAGATAATCCATTTACCACAGGGAAAGCCTGTGTTTGTTCTACACTCTCTTGCTGTAAAAATGTATTCTGCATTAGAGTACTACTGTCCTGAGCTATAGGTGTAGGGAAATTTATCACTGATTCTAAGTTATATGTTGTTAACAACATTTCTAGTTCACTTTTCCTATCAGAATTGCTTAGAAAGTTAACACTGAAATTAATACAGATTAATAACTCCTTCTTTTTGTCTGACAGACAGCATAATAGGGAGTCAAAAGTTTTTATGAATAACTCCCAATCTCCTAGTGGAGCCCTTTACACTGTCGCTAACATCAACACAACAGTGTGTAGCTGAAGTTCACATCCACAAACCTCAAAGTGCTGATCAACACAAAATTTGCTTACTTCGACAGTTCTGTATTTATACTCTTGTTTTACGAAAATGGCAACTCCTCCTTTATCCATACTAAATCTACAAGTGTAAGATGCTAAATTAGACCCATTTATACTGACGTTTTCCATCCCCACAGTTACATGGTGCTCAAACAGACAAAGTATATCAATCTCATTCTTATTTTTGAGGTCATCTAAACACACGATCAGCTCATCTACTGTATTTTTTATTGTCCTGAAATTTTGGTGAAGTAAGTTGATACCACCCTTAGCTTTATCCTTATTTGCTGTGCATGAAGTTTCTTTTCTTCTATTTTCCTTGGTTGTTGTCTGTCTGGAATTTGGCTTTAACCTGAAAAACCTGTCTGCCTGGTCCCAACAACCACAGCGATCACCCCTTCTGTGACTGTGGCCCACCTTACAGTATTGAGGTGCAGGCCATGTGTAGTGTAACCCCACCTACCTGTAGCGTCAACTGGAACAACACTCATGTGAGACTTTGCCCACATTCGTGTGCCCAGTTTCTGCTCCTATTTTATCCAGGTCACTCCTAATACCATATCTTGGATTCAGGAACATTACTCAAGAATCCGTCGAACAAGCACCTTGTAAGCCACTTCCATTGTGGGTGAGTTACATTTCCTTAAGATTCTTCCTATGAACCTGAGTCTGGCATCGGCTTCTCCCACTATTTGTTTTATGTGGTCATTTGACAGCCACAGTTATTTGTGTTCATCAAGCCAGTGGAGCTCATTCTGCAAATCGATACAGTATTCTAGCATTACTACTTTCTTATAGGCCACGGCATCATCTGCTGACTGTCTTAAAGAGCATCTGACATTTTTTACTAGATCATTTGTGTACACTGTGAACAGTAACTGTCCTACCACATCTCCACGGGTACCCCGAAAATACCTTTGCATCTGCCGATTTTGTTTCGAGAGACGTTTGAGCTCTGTGTGCAAGGAAGCCTTGAATCCAGTTGCAAATGTAGTCAGATATTCGATAATCTCCTTTTGTTCACTAAACGGTAGTGCAGGGTGATGTCAAATGCCTTCCTGAAGTCAAGGACTATGGTATCAACCTTCGCCCTCATCACTGAATGTTTGATGCTGGCTACTCAGACAATCTGCAGTTCGCATCCTGTCACTCTTCCTAAGCAAAAATATCTTCCTATCAATTGTAATATTACTTGTAAGACCCGTAGTCGTAATTGCTACCACAGCCTTATAATCACTTATATACTCCTTTACGTCAACTGAGTCCTGAAAATCAGGTCTGTTTGTTTCTAGGAGATCTAAAACGTTACCTTCGCGAGCTTGTTCTCCAGCTATCTGATCCACTTAATTTTCGGAAAAGATATTCATAACAGTGTCACATAAATCCCTTTCTTTTGTGCCAGTTTTGACAGCATGACTCTCCCAATCTGTGCATGGCAAGTTGAAGTCATCTTCTATTACAATAACATGACCAAGGAAATTATTAACGACATTATGTAAGTTTTTTCTGAAGCTCTCTAGCACTACATCTTCTGACCTAGGTGGTCTATAAGAGCATCCGATTAACATTATTTCCCGACCTTTGATGCTTAACTCCACCCCATTAATTCACTTTCGGGATCTACATCTACATCTGCATCTACATCTACATCTACATGCACACTCCGCAAGCCACTGTACGGTGCATGGCGGAGGCTACCCGATACCACTACCAGTAATTTCCTTTCCAGTTCCATTCACAAATACAGCCTCCCTGTGAGCCCTAATTTCTCGTATCTTACCTTGGTGGTCCTTATGCGAAATGTTTAATGGCGGTAGTAGAAACATTCTGCAATCAACTTCAGTCGCTGGTGCTCTAAATTTTGTCAATAGCGTTCCTCAAAAAGAATGTCGCCTTCTCTCCAGGCATTTCCATTTGAGTTCCCAAAGCACCTCCGTAATACTTGCCTTTTGTTCGAAACCATGGATAACAAATCTAGCAGCCATCCGCTGAATTGCTTCAATGTCTTGCTTTAGTCCAACCTGGTGGGCTTCATGGTAATCTCGCTACGTGTTACCGAGTTTTTTACTGCAATAAACAAGTCGTCACCATTACCAGCTAACTTATCCTTACAATAATTGTTCCAATCTGAATGTAGGATTTCATTCTGTTCAGTTCCGGTTTCGAACAATTTTATGTTCCTAATAGTATCTGGTCATTATATCCTTCAATAAGCGATACTAATTCTGGGACCTTTTCTTACATGCTCCGTCTGTTTACTAATACCATATTAACCTTTTCTACATCCGATATGCAAGGACGAGCATTCTTTGAGAATGCTGTGGCTGATGTAATTTCGATTTTTGCAGGCAATTTGTCTCTGTTACCAAGGGGAGAAGTGGTTCTCTAACCTAAAAACCCCCATGTGCACGCCATACGTCCCCCATTACCCTAGTAGCGGCTTTCTGCGTATAGTGCACTCCTGATCTATTAAGGGGAAACCTACAATTCTCCATTTGGTAGAGGAAATTGAGAAATTCGCATTGGATACCGTCGCAGAGTCGTCGGAGCCCCTGGTTTAGATCTACCGCTATGTTCCAAACCAGAGGAGCGCAGCCCACCCTGGGCACGGCGCTACAAATAGACAGATTAGGCTGCACCCCGCGTGCGGCGCCATTTGCCTTCATCGAATCAACCACTTGCCGAAAGAAGCTGGGGATGGCCTCAGAAACGAAGTGGCAGGCATCATTGGAGCAGACGTACGCCACCATTTGCAGCCAGTGCACTTGGTAGCCACCACGGGGTCTCCCTCACATCACAGGTGTGAGCCCCTGCACACGTACTGAGTGCACGCTGATTTTCCTTCCCACCCTGCCTGCCTATTTCCCTGAGGGGATCCATCATCCACCTAACGTTGGGGCTCCCAATGATTAGCGAACTGGACAGGAAAATTGGCCACCGGCCCGAGAAGAGAGGCAACTGTGCTGGCTCAGAAGTGCCATTATTAACACTGGGCTGCACCTCATACTGTACCTGTTGCTAAAGCAAAAGGAGGCAGCCACAGCCGTGCAGCCCACTGCTTCTTTTGCCTTACACCCAGTGCCACGCTGGCCCACTTTGTGCCCCACACAGTCTCGAGCGAGAATGGACTGGTCAGGCGTTGTGTACCAGAAGATGCAGTGACAACCAGGTCACTAGGGGATTACAAAGGTACCAAAGGTGTCACCGGTCTTTTCAATGGCATCCCGATATTGCCACAGCTTTGAGCTTTAGTCAGAAGCCAGTTGACTGTGTCCAATGCAACTTACGGCTATTTACAGACGGGAGCCAATCCTCCTCGTCATTTTGTACAGTGTAAACAGTTGATATACAATCTCAAAAAATATGAACAAAACAGTCAAGATTAACTTAGAAAGAGCAAGCAGAGCCCTCAATAGAGAAAATTACCCTACTGTCGTGGAGATGTATGCAATGTACATTGAGAAGAATGGACTAACTCTAAAATCTGTTCTGCAGCTTTCTCATTATTGCCTGAAACTGCAAGATCAGTAAGTTCTTAAAATAGATATAAATATCTCTATGGAAGACAGATGTATCGATAGTTTACTAGAAACAATGCTTACCAAAAAATTACTGCAGGAAATAAATATGCAATCTCCAACACACTGATCTAAACTATATGCTGTGTAGTAACATGGGATTTAAACATAGAGATATGACATGGCACTACTGACAGTGGAAGATTATATGAGGAAGCTGCCTCGCACTACAACATAGACTAAATTTACGCAAAAAATAAGAACTCGGAGTAATTTGATAAACACCAGTTTACATAGTAAAATACACAAGTATAGTTCATTTCTCCGCAAGTATATAGTACGTTTCTTCACAGAAGTATGTGAAAAAAAACGGAAATTCAATTAAATTACTCCGTATCAGACAACCACCGCTGGTGCTAGCGCTACAGGCGCGTGCTCTCACCCAGCCTCTGTTGCCAATGGTCACCCGATTCAAACCGAGTCATGTGATGGATATTATGGCAGTTCTGACTGCGGAAAATTACATCAGGAAGCCACCTTACACAAGGATATGCACTAAAATTTGTGCAAAAACATAAACTTGCACTAATTTTCTAAAAAATACACAGTAAAATACACAGGTACAGTTCAATGAAAAGAAACACAAACAGAACGTAATTTTTTTTGTGTTGTCTACGTATTTTGCAGATATATTAGAATATTTCAACATTTTAGACGTTGAAAATAATTAATTTATAGATCTGTTGCACTTTCAACATTGGAGATATCTGTTGGTGACAGTGAGAACCACACATGGTACAAAAAATGGACTATTCATATGCAACCATGTATTGGTGACAGAAATAAGCTCAAAGAATATTGTGATACAAAGAACAAACTTTCCTCGTTTTCTACAGTGTACCTGCCTGCTGGTGACAGGAGCAACTGGTATACGAAGCAGGACTCGATTAAATTTCACATTTTCACGGTTTCTGGGACAGTGTTTATGGTAAACCTCATTTTCAAAAAATACAAATTCCTGATTCATTATTTATATTTTACAAGCAAATGTTGGTTTTTAATTATTTATAGATAAATATGATGTCTACTTGTTCCACAATTTCTTCGTGAATGATATGTAGCTTCAAATGAAATTTACCAATGTGACTGGTGACCCAGTCCTTAAACGAATTTTTGGAAGTCAGTAATACGAGCTTAGTTCACAAAATTTCTGGCATCTTAGGGTATTTTAGGCAGATCAGATACTTTATTGTATTTGGCTACAGAATGTGGTTGTGGGTAAAGGCTTGTGGGTCATGGGATGTTTGGGCTGTCATCTCCCTGTCTTCTCCCCTTCAATGGCCTTGGCATACAGCATGAAGAGCTGATTCTGATGATTTACGGAACGGGTTTGGAGATAAGGTATTTCTGATGCTGATATAACACAATTCATAGTCCCCTCCCATCCTCTCCCCTCCCATCCTCGCCACACCCCTTCCCTCCTTGGCTTTGGCTTGTGGCCAGATACAATTATGCACATGGCACGAATCCTGGTATGGCCCTGAAGATACGGAAGTGTTGGTGCTGAAGGCAGCGATATATAAAACAAGCATAACTGCATGAGACTTCCTGGAATGGCCTATTGGTTGCTGTCAGGGCTATCTAGAGCCCACAGTGCCACACTTGCTAAAGATGACTTCTGCTCTTCTTACAGTTTACACTTTCGTATCAGGAGTAAACTGAAAAGATCCCAGATCGATTAGCAATATTCAAGATTGTTTTAAACAAATGTTTTGTATGGCACTTCTTTCATGGATGAATCGTTCAGTGTACTGCAGCCTGATATCTGCTTTTCCTACAGCCATTCTCCATTTATTCGACTTAATGTCGCTGCACACTGATACTCCAACGTATTTTACCGTTGCCACAGTTTCTAATTATTTATCATTAACAGTGTAATCTTTTGAACCCAGTCGCAACTCTAGTCGGTTCCTCTGTGCGCTCGTATTATGTTCCCTAAATGATTGTGCAGAACCGTATGGAATGCCATCCAGAAGTCGAGTATGATAGTATCAACATGGCGACTGTTGCCTATAGTGCACTGCTCGTATCTCGTGTTGGAGTTATTAGTGATGTCACATAATGTGAATATTGCCTACAATCTGACTTCTGTACAATTTTTCTGCAGTAATGCAATCATTCCAAATAAGTTATGTAAAGTGTTTATTACTATTATTATTATTATTATTATTATTATTTTCGATTATTCCCATTTAAAGAGAGCGTTTGAACTTGAATTCCTTTATGATGATTGTTATGTTTTTTCTGAGCCCAAATTTTCTTCATGTGTTCACTGTGTTGTTTCTTTCGCTCAGCTGTCCATTTGCATCCTGGTCTCTTCTGTGTTGTGGTGTCAAATTTATGTTTTTTGATTATGTTCCTGAATTCAGTTCTATTTTCTGCATCGTTTACTGTTATGTGTGCTTGTCTGTTTTTCCCTTGCCTGAGTTGATCACTTTAAGAATTCGCTTTGAAGTTCTGTTTTCATTCATCCTGTGGATACGTCCGTAGAACTGCATTCTTCTTTTCCTTATTGTATCTGTAATCGTGTCTGTGTATTTACATAATTCTGATGTTTGATGTAAAGTGTTTATTATTATTTTTTTTAATTGAAGGTGCATGGCTAGAATATCCTAATAATTATCATGCGCCCCTAAGTGTATTAAATGCTTAGTATTTGGTGAGAATTTTTATATACCTTTTAAATGTAATTGTGCTTAAGACTTTTTTATCTTATTTATTTGTTTGTTTACTTTTTTTTGACAGATTCCATATCTGCAAGGGCAATTTAATTTGGGATTTGTGGAAGGTACATTAGCATATATGTTCTTATTTTGTACATATTTATTGTGTGTTCTTGTTTTCTGACATGTTCCACATTCCAGAGGATCTCCTCACTACGGATCAATGGGAACGAAAAGTACATCTAATCTAGTCAGACGCAACTGACTTTCATAAGATCTCTGTCTGCGACACCCATGTTGATTAATAAAGCGCTCTATTAATATTTTGTTCTACAAAGGTAATAAAGTATGAGCATATGTTCAACATCTGATTGGTGTCCTTGATATAGGCTTATAAGTATTTGTATCTGTCTCCTCCTGAATCGGAAATCGACTGCGTTTTCTTCCAATCACTTACTACTTCCGTTGCTCTACCCATGTACAGTACACTTCCGAACAGGAAGAAAATTCTTTCCCATAGTCTACATTGAATCTTACAAGTGATCAGATCCAGACACCTTTCTACTGGTGAATAATTTTTGGTAATTTTCTATTCCGCTATCTTTTATCACAACATCTACTATTTCAGAGATTGAGCGATGATTGGAAGGAGGAACCATGTTACAGTCTTCCAAAGTGAAACTATCTCTGAAAACCAAACACAGTATTTCGACCACATTCTCTCAATTCAGGATGCTCCTCTTTTGTGAGTTTCATATTTGAAATGCCTACTTTCCTTAATTCTCTCCTCTGTCCAAATTGGTTTACAAACCACTTTGCATTCACCGTCATGTTATAGTGTTCAAATATATACTAGAAGACAAAAAAAACGACGCACCACGAAAAACTTATCGGAATGGTAGATGTCATATACACGTACAGACAAACAAATTATTACAATTTCAGAAAAATTGGATGATGTATTGGAGAGAAAGAGTGACACAAAATGAGCAAGTAAATAACGAGTTGATCCACTTCTGGTCCTTATACAAGCAGTTATTCGGCTTGCCACTGAGTGACAGAGATGCTGGATGTCCTCTTGGCGGATATCGTACCAAATTCTGTCCAATTGGCGCGTTAGAGCATCAATATCCCGAACTGGTAGAATGGCTCTCTTCAATTGAGGAGAGATCTGGCGACCTCGCTGGACAAAGAAGCGTTTCGCAAGCATGAAAACCAGCAGCAGAGAGCCTCGCCGGTGGTCGGGCGCTATTTTGCTGAAACTTAAGCCCAGGAATGGCAAACCATGAAGGGCAACAAAATTGGGCGTAGAATATCGCCGATGTACGAGTGTGCTGTAAGGGTGCCGTACATTGTACCAGTGTGCTGCAAGGGTGCCGTACATGATAACCAAAGGGGCTCTGCTGACAAATGAAATGGTGGCACCCGAGACTATCACTCCTGGTTGTCAGCCCGTATGATGGACTACAGTCAGGTTGATACCCCATTACTGTCCAGGGCATCTCCAGACACGTCTTCGTCATCGGCGCTCGATTCGAGGGACTCACCGCTCAAGGCAATTCTACTCCAGTCGATGAGATTCCAGGCCGAATGTGCCTGACACCACTGCAAACAGGCTTTTTGGAGTACAGTGGCCAATGGTAGTTGGCCCCTAGGAGGCACCCTAAGTTCATTCCCCTTACTGTCAGCCGCCGAAGTATACAGTTTTGCATTTTCAGTCGATATCTGTATGAGTATCGATTTATGATCAGTTTGCATAACTCCATCTTGGTAGGTCGAATTTTTTTTTTCTTATAGTGTTTGGGGCCCTGCAATAAGCGATATACGTATACATGCCTATTCATTGCTCTGTCAGTCACTAGTCGCCGTATTCTGTTCTTATAATATAAGAGACATGTGGTAGAGTATGAGCTCTGTAATATTATAAACAAAGTAGAAAATGAATAATTATAATTCTCTTACAGAAATACAAGGTTTCAATGCGATACGGAATCTCGGTGGTTGGCCACTTCCTTTCCTTGTCCCTAAGAACAGTTCTCAATTCAAGTGTTGTTGAGACCACTATATCGCCTTCATATTTGTCACCCATTTCCCAGGGACTAACACCACATAACTTCCATCCGGGAAACTTACTATCAGCTGAAATAAAAGAGAATTAACTGATTAGTTTTAATATCTAGCATCATCAATCGGAAACATGTATAGAATATTACGTGAATATTAAGATAAAACTCTATATGAATATTGAAGATGTTGCAACTTAAAATAAGATTCTAAAACAATCGTTCATGCTTCTTGCTCATATCTAAAACAGCTTCAGTGTATGGCTGAACAGTTGCTGAGGGAAATTAAATATAAAAACAAATTATGGACTTATAGCACCTAATGTTAAACAGGTGAGTCTTCGATACCAATGACATATCGTATTTCATAGTTCAATAAGAAACATATCTCCAGCGCTTCAAGGCTTAGGAGTCAATAAGGATGATTTGGGGAGGCAATGACGAAAAAATTAGTTTTTTCGTCCTTTATTATATCCGAAGATATGAACTGTATCACGATTCTTGTGTTTCTCTGTTATGAGGCTTTTTATGCTGCAAAACTGATATGGAACTAACTATTGTCAAAACATAATCAGTGATTGACATTATGTACAATAAAATAAGAAACAAAACTTCTAACTTGAAATGCAAAACGACAGTCACAGAGCGGCGTAATTTATTTAGCAATATTGGTCCACTCTGTAAGTAAAAGTCCTCCAGACTTAACACAGTTACTGTTCAGTTCAAAATCCTAAGTTCCCTTCAGAAACGTTTTAATTCATTTGCTGTTCCAGAACTGGCGGTCAAATCTTCATAGAAATATACTTTGATATCAGAGAAACGGTCATAAGATGAGTTAAAACCAGTTGTTTTCGAATCTACAGTAATGCTACGACACTAATTGGAAACAGTCGTAAAAACTATGACTCAGGTAGACAGTGATAAAACACTGAAGTGTATTTATGTGTCTACTGCAACTGTAAATTGGCACCTCCAATCATATTCGTGCTTTGGTCAGAAGTTCGACTTATTTTTGATTACTGTAATGAAATTTAAATTCAGTTAAGACACACCAGTCTAATGTCATTTCAAAAGTTAATTGGAAGGTGATTAAAGGTTAATAGTTGTAAATGTAAAAAATTAGGTTTGTTAGCGAAGAATATTACGCCATTACTCCACTGAGTGAAGAACAAATCTGTAACGAACAGACATTATGAGTGGCTAACCGATTGTTTTTTGTGGCAGTGAGACAGATCGTCTGTCGTTAATAACAAAAAATGGACGAGATACCTGCTGAGTTTACGTATATATTTCGCCCCTGAGCTTTGATTTCCAGAGGCTACGTCTCAATTCTATACTGTGTTCAAACTTAGTTAAAAGCAAAAGCAATATAATCAGTTAATAGTTACATTTAAACTACCAACAATTAGGGGTTCGTTGGGGTTCGTTTCCTTTATGGGAAAAATTTTAAAGGTTTTTCAGATATGGTTCACAGTTAAAAGGAATCATGGGTTTGCTTACAGGTTGCTGAGAATTTCGTCAAGAGCAGTAGGTAACAGTTGGCAGAAACAAGAGAAAGGAATAGATTAGATTGTGCATAGGAAGCGTTGAGAGGAAAAATACTAAAGGCAGCATGAGATCAAATAGGGAAAAGGACAAAGCCCAAAAGAAATCATTGGAAAGCATCTGAGATCCCGAATGTATTTGATAAATGAAGAAAATGTAAAAATGCAGCAAATGAAACAGATAGCAAGGAATATGTATGTCTAAAAAGTTAGACCGACAGTCAGTACAAAACAGATAAGGAATTATGCCTAAAAGCCTAACGAAAGGCTGTAGAAGAACACCCTGTGTAGTTGGGTTATACAAGGAAAATGAGAAGAATATTTCAGAAAGGGAAGATGATTTTAATGAAGATAACCTGGGAGATGATATCATGTGAGAAGGATTTCACACAGCACTGAAAAGCCTAAATCGAAAAAACCCCAATGGAATAGACTGTTTCCTTCATAATAATTGAGATCCATAGGAGAGCCAGCCAAGATAAAATTGTTCCACATGGTGTGCCACATATATGAGACATCAAGGATAATGTAATAATTCCAATCAAAAAAGGGAGTTCCAACAATTGTGAATATTACAGACCTGAAAGTTATATACTTCATGTTTGCTAAATAGGCAAGAATTATTTACAGGATAGTGGAAACATTGCGAGACACCAACCTTCACGAAGATCAGTTTGGGGTTCAGAGAAAAGTAAGAACATCTGAAGTAATATTGACTCTATGACTTGATCTTAGAAGATAGTTTAAAAAAGACAAACTTCCATTTATAGCATTTGCATATTTAGAGAAAACATTTGATAATGTTGCATTAAAATAGAGGAGTAAAAGTTTATAAAGAACATATTACCAATGACACTCCACTTATAAAGAGTGTATGGTTATAAATGGCGAACAGTAGTTGAGAAGGCAGTGAGACAGGAGCCCATCACTGATGCTATTCAGTCTATACATTGAACAAGCTGTGAAGGAAACCAAAGAGAAATTTGAAACAGGAATTGCAATTCAGATGGAAGAAATAACAATGTTGAGGATTTGTAATGGCATTGTAATGCTTTGAGAACAGCAAAGGAAATGGAACAGCAGTTGAGCGGAATGGACAGTTTGTTGGAAAGAGGCTGTATAAAAGAAAAATGAAACTAGGTTTTGTAGATTAATTAAATCAGGAAATACTGAGGGTATTAGATCTGGAAAAGATATACCAAAAGTAGTAGACGAGTTTTACTATTTGATAAGCAAAATAATTGATGATGACAGAAGTAATGGGAATACAAAATGCAGGCTGGCAATAGCATCGAAATAATTCCTGAGCAGTTGAAGTATGTTAACATTGAATATAAATGTCAGGAATTATTATCTGAAAGTATTTGTCTAGAGTATGACATTATACAGAAGTGTAAAGTGAACAATAAACAGTTAAGACAAGCAGATAATAGAAGTTTTTGAAATGTAGTACTAAGGAAAAATACCCAAGATTAGATGGGTTGAACAAACAACTAATGAGGAGATTTGTAACACCATAGCTCTAATACTCTACTGATTTATTTTTGCCTTTTGTTTTATTTAATGTTACATCGTTGAGTATCTGTAAATGTGTTTGAATCGATAACATAAAATTGTATACTCCTTTCTTTGTTAAAACTTTGATGTCGTGGTTTGATTCTATGCAATGTAGTATATCTGTCATTTAAATTCTTTGTCTCAATTGGAGGGAGACAAAACTTACTGTATACAATTGGAATTTGGGTGAATAATTTTTTGTAGAAATACTAATATGTGCACATGTTCTGTTTTATTTGAAATGTTTGTTTGCTGTTATGTAAACTGCTGACCTTCACTCAGGAATCTTAGTTATATGGTCTGTAAAAGGTAGGGTGGTTCCCCTTGGGAACGGAACTTCGTAGCGCGCGCAAATTGTGGTTGGCCTAGGTAGAAAAGGTGGAACCAAGAGATAGTCGGGGACGAGCTACCAAACTGTGCACTGCCCATGTAAAAGTTGTATATTGTGCTGGTTCCGAGAGAGAATTTTCCTGCCACTTACCAATGCCTCGGATGGATGGATAAATAGCTGGAACTATTCTGGAATTGGTATCTATCATCGCCACCAAGGAGGGACAGAGTCCAGCAATTCTGCCTGCAAATCCACCTACCAATATGCAGCTGCCGCCACATTGCACAATAATTATAATAGAGCACTATAGTAATGTACAGTGAAAGATCAGCTCATTGGATGTTTTAGTGTGCACAAATATAAGGTAACTTATAACTAAATTCATGTACCTACCTTGATTTTTTCCATATCACAACACCTCTCAGGTTCCTCTCCATTTGAACTATGATTACCGAGTGTCCTAGTTTGTGGAAAAAATGAAAGCCTCCCAGTGATGGAAACAGCCTAATTTAAAGTTTTTTTGGAGTTTCAAAGTCACCTATTTAATCATTTACTTGAAAGTAGAAGACTGTGGTAATAAAGACAATTTGCTATTTCTTTTAAAAATTAAAATTCTTAAAACTGAGGCTTATAAAGTTTTGCTTAGTTAATGATCATAGTGCTGCTTGTAGTCAATTTTAAAAGGTTAGTCAGTTTCTTGTAAATTTGTCAACATTGTGTCTCACTGCAGTAAAAGTCGTGAATTGCAGTTGTGGAAAGTTGGATGCTTGCTAAGCACTTGTTTCTTTTGGGTATTGAAAGTGCATATTAATAGTATAATAAGATCCACAGGTTATCATTTACCACTATTTATGAAAACAATAATTTCTATATTGAAAAGACAGTGAGAAGTAACCTGTTAGAGAATTCCATTTAACTTTCATTCTAAATAGAATACTATTTAGTTGAGAGATATTTAACCTTTGACCAGTTCATAATTTTGCAGTGAACTACATTTATAATTTTATGTCAGCTAGGAAAATATTTGAACAATAGTACTGAACCTATGTCCAATTAATGGTTCTGCAGTGAATATTAATAGTAATGTTATAAAGACCATTCAGTTTGAATAAGCCCTGAAAGTAACAGTGTGCTTCGTTATCTGTTATATTTATGCAAATAGTTTGTTCTGTTCTATTAGCTTCCAATCTTAACTGCGAACATATGCAGGTGTCAGAGTTCGTTGCACTCGCATGTGGCAAAATATAGGTTGTGTTTGTCCATTAAGTTTACTCATACTTAATTTCTTGAACAAGAATGTCAATCATTCTCTTGCCTAATTAGGCTGGCGACCGTTTCCCTTGTTCTATGAACAAAGTAGATAGGTAAAATATTGCTTGTACTGTTCAAATATTCACGTAATTCTGACTTTCATTTCTGATAAGCCACCCCCGTTAGGTACAACACGGTCAACATAACAAAATTCCTCTCAGAGGGCGACCGTTTTCCTTGTTCTTTGAACAAAGTAGATAGGTAAAATATTGTTTGTGCTGTTCAAATATTCGCGTAATTCTGACTTTCATTTCTGATAAGCCACCCCCGTTAGGTACAACACGGTCAACATAAAATTCCTCTCAGAGTGTAACACTGCTCTGTTGCTTTATACCATAATTACTCTAACAAAACAGTTCCGTTTTACAAACTGCCTCCAACTTTAGGGTATCGGTCGGAAGTGTTATACGTGGCTTTTCCGTGACAGGACTACTTTGCTCTGTTGGGGCATAGTACTTAATAATCCAAACTTGGCAATTGATTGCATAAGCTACGTAAATGCGGTTGCAGTGTTATAGATTCTGAATCAAATATGAAAAAAGAGAAATTTGTGGCAGATCTATACTAAAAGAAGGAACCAGTTGACAGGAAATATCCAGTGTAATCAATGAATCGTGAATTTGTAAGGAAGAGAAGCATGGAGGAAGGAGCGGGTGTGGGGAGAATTTTAGAGGAAGAACAAGGTTCGAATACAATAAGCACATTCAAACAGATGTCAATTGCAGTAATTAGACTGATGTAAACAGCTGCATCAAACCATTTTTCAAACTAAAGACCACAGTAACACCAACAGTCACGTACCTATGCTTAATTTCAGTCCTTGTTGGCACTGGTTAAAGAAATCTTCTTCTGTGCCTTCACAAGACTGTAGCCTTGTATAACATGATTATGGCCTGTATGACTTCAGATACAGCAGGTGCCTAGTAAATGCTAGTATGATAAGTTCAGATAACATAGTAAATAAAGTAAAAAAAAGGACCAAGAATTGAATGCAGAATGAGATTTTCACTCTGCAGCGGAGTGTGCGCTGATATGAAACTTCCTGGCAGATTAAAACTGTGTGCCCGACCGAGACTCGAACTCGGGAGCTTTGCCTTTCGCGGGCAAGTGCTCTACCATCTGAGCTACCGAAGCACGACTCACGCCCGGTACTCACAGCTTTACTTCTGCCAGTATCTCGTCTCCTACCTTCCAAACTTTACAGAAGCTCTTCTGCGAACCTAGCAGAACTAGCACTCCTGAAAGAAAGGATATAGCGGAGACATGGCTTAGCCACAGCCTGGGGGATGTTTCCAGAATGAGATTTTCACTCTGCAGCGGAGTGTGCGCTGATACGAAACTTCCTGGAAGATTAAAACTGTGTGCCCGACCGAGACTCGAACACGGGACCTCTGCCTTTCGCGGGCAAGTGCTCTACCATCTGAGCTACCGAAGCACGACTCACGCCCGGTACTCACAGCTTTACTTCTGGAAGGTAGGAGACGAGATACTGGCAGAAGTAAAGCTGTGAGTACCGGCCGTGAGTCGTGCTTCGGTAGCTCAGATGGTAGAGCACTTGCCTGCGAAAGGCAAAGGTCCCGAGTTCGAGTCTCGGTCGGGCACACAGTTGTAATCTGCCAGGAAGTTTCAAAGAATTGAATGTTATGATATATATGCAATTTGGTTTTAACATATATAAATAAGATTTAATTCAAATATTTTTTAATCGAAAAATTCAAAAACAATTTGAAACATAAGCAGGAGCTGGAAGACTCTCATAGGGGTAGTTCCTTCTCTAGATTGCTGCACAGGTGACAAAATGGTGGATATCGAAATAGATGACAGGGGGATAGAAAAACAATTAAAATCACTCAAAAGAGGAAAGGCCGCTGGACCTGATGGGATACCAGTTCGATTTTACACAGAGTACGAAGGAACTTGCCCCCCTTCTTGCAGCGGTGTACTGTAGGTCTCTAGAAGAGTGTAGCGTTCCAAAAGATTGGAAAAGGACACAGGTCATCCCAGTTTTCAAGAAGGGACGTCGAACAGATGTGCAGAACTATAGACCAATATCTCAGTTGAAGAGTTTTGGAACATGTATTGTGTTCGAGTATAATGACATTTCTATAGACGAGAAATCTACTCTGTAGGAATCAGCATGGGTTTCGAAAATGACGATGTTATGAAATCCAGCATGTACTATTCGTCCACAAGACTCCGAGGGCCATAGACACGTGTTCCCAGGTAGATGCCGTGTTTCTTAGATTAGTTCCATAGATCCATGCTGAGGAGATCCTCGTGGATGTGGAACATGTCAATTTTTTTTTTAGCAGAAATAACAATACTAATAGTATGAATATATACAATACATCATTTGTTTGTATTAAAAAATTCGTCAATGGAGTAGAAGGAGTTGGCCACTAGTAAATCTTTCAGGCTCCTTTTAAACTGATCTTTATTTGTAACTAAATTTTTTATGTTTGCTGGCAAATTATTGAAAATGAGTGTTCCTGAGTAGTGGACCCCATTTTGAATTAAAGTAAGTGCTTTTAAGTCCTTGTGCAGATCATTTTTGTTCCTGGTATTGTATGTATGAACTGAGCTGTTTGTTGGAAGAAGAGATATATTATTTTGGGCAAATTTCATTAAGGAGTAAATATACTGAGAGGCAGTGGTTAGTATACCCAGTTCTTTGAAGAGGTTGAAAGGGTACAGTACCGCCCGACATTGAAAATAGGTACAACATACTTCAGTATTTTTGTCAGAACAACACATTTTTTGTGTAAAAATAACTCAATTTCAATTAATGCAGCGAAGCCGGATACCAGTGTGGGAATAAATGACAATTTATTTATTTAATTGATCGCATGTGCACTCCCACAAAGTAAATCCCTACATCCACTTTGGTGAGATCTGTGAAATGAATGAATGTATGGTCGTCTGCTAACCACAGATAGTGAGTGTGAATATATGATCATCTTTGAGTCGATCCTTTGGCCACCTTTGGTGGGACCAAAGACATGAAATTTACCAGAGCTTTGAGCGCCTGAAATGTGGCTGACCAATACGATAGCAAGGTGCTTCCCCCACCTCGACAGAGATGGGAGATGACCTAGAGAACGGCCATCTTTCAGCACTCTGCCGCTGGATCTTGTGCTGTTAAGACCTGTTTTAGTTGTGCTCCGTAATGACGAAAGAGTGGAGACATGGTATGCATGTGGAAAATTTAAGAGTAGTTTGAAATAATAATTTCTCTATCTCAGGAACTTTTGTGGGGAGAATTAAATGTCAGGCAGGTAATATTAATGGGATTGTAGTAATCATCGGAAGTGACCAACGGTCACAATGAAACCACGTGTAGCAATAAGTTGAAATACTTCCGTGTGCTTAAGTAAAGCTGAATTACTAGCGTGTGTACAATAAGTTGAAATATTTAAGAAATAGCGTGTGTACCATAAGCTGAAATATTTAAGAAATGGCGTGTGCAGGACTTGAAATTAGAGACGAGTACTTCCACGTGGTGAGTACTGTGTGAGTCTCAATCTGTGTATGAGACAAAGGATAAAGAGAAGTACTCGTCCATGGTATCAGTTGAGAACTCGCGTGTGTGATGATTATGTTCTTAATGTTAAATTGCGTGATGTGATTCCGTGTGACGCTAGATTTAAACTCTGAGAGAGAATCAAGGTGAGTCGGCCGTCTATCCAGCAACGCCACTTGGCTTGCATTGCACAGGAAGACGTGCATATATCTCCAGAGTTCACAGTAGGAAAGTAGAATTACAAAGTGGGGCAGTGTCGTGTGAAACTGGGATAAATATTAATTGAAGTGGGAAAGCTGAAAGTGATAATGTTGTGACTATTCTCTGTGTAGCATTCATATTGTTGTGTGGTGTATGTCATGTAATTTGGGTATGTGTGGTTTGCATGGGAGAGTAGCAAGGTAGTTTCAAAAGATTAGCGGGTTATGCATGTTCCTTCGGTACCGCTCGGTCTGGAGGAAAGTTTCGTGATGACGATTGTGAGAGTCGAAGTGTGAGGTATAATAAAAGATCCACCATCCTATCCAGAAAGTGCACTGTAGCGTTAAATAATTACGAGACCATAATATAGAGATTCACTAATGTAAAGCCATGCCCACTGGGCGGAATTTCTCATGTGTTATTGTTGTAGGTTATAGAATTTGTGTGCTTAGGTTAGAGAATTTATCGGAATAAATAAGATAGTGAAAAGAAAAAGATTTGTGGACTTCTCCATTGAATTGTATGTTGTCATAATGTCCCGAATTTATAATGTGTGCGCCATTCATATTCAGTGCGGTGGCCACGTGTTGGTAAAAGCCGTTAAATAAAAGACAAAAAGAAAATGTGGTATTGCCAGTGCGTAGTGAACAGTCAGAGTTCTGTAAATCACTGATAGTCAGATGCGTGTTTCCGTTGCGTATTATTCATACAGGAGGATAATTTGTAACTTAAATGTGAGTACGAGAGTACATGTTACTCGATAAATAAGAATGAATCCACGCGCTTGGCAGACCACTCATCTTGCAGGCCTGACTGCTTGATGCCACAGTATGAGCAAGGCATGTGGGTGCCTCTCAAGGTTTCTACATGACGTCCGTGAATTTACTCCACAAACAATACGTATTACACGCTTTTGGACTCTGAAAACTTTTGTTTGACTTGAAGAGCTACCCCAAAATATTATACCATATGACATTATGGAATGAAAGTAGCCAAAGTATGCAAGCTTTTTCATTTTTATGTCGCCTACCGTCTGCTAACACTCGAATTGCAAATACAGACTTGTTAAGGCGTTTCTGCAGTTCTGTGGTGTGCTCCTCCCAATTGAATTTATTATCAAGTTGTAATCCCAGGAATTTAAGGCTGTCAACCTCTTCCATCTGCTCTTCTTCATACTTTATGCATATGCTGGGTGGAAACCTCTTACAGGTTCTGAATTGCATGTAGTGAGTCTTTTCAAAGTTTAATGTCAATGAGTTGGCTTTAAACCATTCATTAATATCCATGAAAATATCATTAGCAGATCTTCCTAGAACTACACTCGACATACTATTTATTGCAATACTTGTGTCAGCTGCAAACAAAACGAACTCTGCTTCTGACAGTGTAACTGATGAGAGATTATTAATGTACACAAGAAAAAGCAATGGCCCTACGATGGATCCTTGTGGGACACCACATGTAATTTCTTCCCATTCTTATGATGACTGATGTCTAAATTCACTAATCCCTTGCACACCCTTTGTTTCTTGTTAGTGGGACATGACTTGAACCATTTTGCAACACTGCCCGTGACACCATAGAATTCTAATTTATTTAAAAGGACGTTGTGGTTCACACAATCAAATGCCTTTGACAAATCACAGAAATTACCTGCTGCTTGTAATTTGTTATTTAATGAATTAAGAACATTTTCACTGTAGGTGTAAATAGCCTTCTCGATATCAGAACCCTTCAGAAATCCAAACTGTGTTCTTGATAATATGTTATTTGTGTTCAGATGGTTGAGAAGCTGCCTGTACATTAGTTTTTCTAAAATTTTTGAGAATGCTGGCAAAAGTGAAATCAGTCTGTAGTTTGATGGTATCTCTTTATCCCCTTTCTTGAATAGAGGCTTAACATCTGCATATTTTACCTAGTCAGGAAATGTCCCAGTTATAATTGACTGGTTGCACAAGTAACTTAGAATTGTACTAAACTCACAAGCACATGCCTTAATTAACTTTGTTGATATTTCATCGTAACCACTAGAATGCTTTGTTTTTAAAGCTTTTATTATGGAAGTTATTTCTTTTGGTGAAGTGAGTGACATATTCATGTACCTGAAGCTATATGTAAAGGCTAGTTAAATAGATTTGCCACACTATGCCCATCGGTTACTAATGTGTCATCTACCCTTAATGCTATTTGCTCCTGTTCCTTTCTGGTTCTACCAGTCTCCTCTTTCACTATATCCCATATTGTTTTTATTTTGTTCCCTGACAATGCTATCTTTTTCTCATATTGCATTTGTTTAGATGTCTGAATTACTTTTTATAATACTTTACAGTATTCCTTGCATTTAGCTAAATCACCAGTATTGGAGCTATTCTTGGTCGACAGATACATTTTCCTTTTTGTCTTACCGGAAATATTTATTCCTTGTGTAATCCACGGTTTTATTATAGACTTCTGTTTAATTAGAGTAACTTTTAGAGGAAAACAGTTTTCAAACATGGTACTGACATTGTTCATGAATGTATTATATTTTGCATTCATGTCATGGGCACTATAAACATCTTTCCAGTTCATACTTTTGGGCAGTTTTCTTAAACACTCAATTTTTGGTTGACTGACTAGTCTCCTGTACTCAGACTTAGCACTCTTGATAATCCGCTCATAATTTACATCTAAAACAAGGAGCTGCATGTCATGATCTGATAGTCAATTTATTACAGGTTTTATGATTTGATTTTGTTCCTTTGATTTATCTATAAAAATGTTATCAATGGCTGTCCTTGAGGATTTAGTGATCTTAGTTGGAAAGTTTACAGTGTGAGTTAGATTGAAAGACAACATTACTAACTGCAGTAAATGTTTACTGGAAGATTGCATTAGAAAATCTGTATTAAAGTCACCAGCAATCTAAATTCCTTTGTTTCTTCCTGTTAAATAACCCAAAAGAGCTTCTAGATGATAAATGAATAGATTATAATATCCTGCAGGTGCTCGGTAAATAGTTACTATTATATAGGATCTGTTATGGAACTATACTTCTGTTGCACATGCTTCTAGATGCTGCTCTAAACAGAATTTATTAATGTCAATGTTCTTGAATTTATGGCAGTTTTTAATAAATGTGGCAACTCCTCCTCCATCCATATCTACTCTGCAGAAGTAGGAAGCTAGAGTAAATCCTGAAATGTCTAACATATCTATGCCAGTGGTCACTTGATGTTCAGAGAGGCAGATTATGTCAATTTGGTTAGATGAATTCATTTCATCAATACAAATGAGTAGTTCATCAACTTTGTTTATGAGTCCCAGAATGTTCTGGTGTAATAAAGATAACTGCTACTGCATACTAATGGGATTATAAATGCTTTGGCAAAGATGAACTGACAGTTTCCCATTACTTTCTGTTAAACATTGTTTAAATGGAGGCTGTATGCTAAAATCTGACTCCTGTTCATCTGTTTTCTCAAACTGAGTTTATCTGCCAATCTCCCTTAAAACTCGTTTTCTTCCCCCTTCCCTATCCTAAGAAAGGCATCCCTCTGACACCTGTGACCACTGGTATTTTACCACTTGTGACAGTGTCCTCCTTTATGTTTTCTGCAATCAGTCCAGACAGTTTTCCCTTCCCTTTCCTAGTGAGGTGAAGGCCATGCCTAGTGTAGTCCTACCTACCGATAGCATCCACAGGAAGCAAACCAATATGGGACCCTATATCCGTCCTAAGCAGCCACTCCAACTCCAAGTTCACCCTCCCAACGGAAGAGTTCAAATGAGGCTGATCATGGCGGCTCAACACAGACACAAATCCCACACTCGTATGCTTCGTTGCTGATGCTATCTTCACCAGGTCACTCTCTATGGAATATTCAGAGTCTCTGTCAGAGCTATTTCCCGGACCACCCAGCATCTTCCTTCGTGAAATCTTTGCATAAAGAACCTACATCCTCTGTTACCTGACCCAGATCTGCACTAGGCTTGAAAAAGTTTGTGACCTGGTACTCTGGACCTAGATTTTCCTGCAGTAGTTGGCTAACACCTCTACCATGGGAGCTACCTAACAACAGAACTTTCTTTTTCTTTACAAATTTCCCTACCTTTTTCAAGTCCTTGAAAGATTGTTGTGCCCTTTATACAACTTCAGCTACATGAGGCTCATCCGATTCTGACTGAGGCAATACGTCAAATCTATTTTCAAGATTTATGACAAAGCTGTCTGATGATCTCCTTTGCCTGTTGCCCCTATTACCTGTTGCCACTTCCCACCTCTGTTCACCCTTCTCCCTCTTTAGCCTGTCCAGTTCCTCCCTTGCCTTGTCTAAGTCAGCTTGAAGAGCTGCAATTATCCAATTTTCCCTTCCTGTTCCAGTATTTTCCTATCTCTACTACAGATCCTACAGTACCACTGGTGAGCCTCGTATATGTCGCCATTTCCCACGCCACTACATTCGCCCCAATGAAAGAAACTACAGCACCCATCACACCATACCCCGGAACTAACGACCCTACGGCATGTCACACACTTCTCACTCATGGTAAAAACAGAAATCGCATAAACTGATTTAAGTAGTGACTAAAACGTAAACAAAGGACCCTAGAAACTAGTCAAGCGGATATAAATAAATTGAAAGAGTACTGAATAAAAGTTTAAGTCACTGTTTACTTACGATACGCGCGCGTAAAATTAAGCCTAAAATCCGTGCTATAGGCGCGAGAAGGAAAATAAACTTCTTACCCCATTTAATCTTCTTTAACACTTCACTAACACTTCCACTAATGTAACAACACTTATATTATATTTGTACCCTCAGGAAACGTTTACCTATAAGTTTAGATCACTGCTTACTTATGATTCGCACACATGAAATTAGGCCTAGGATTCGTGCTACAGGCGCGAGAAGAAAAATAAGCTTCTTACCCCGTTTAATCTTATTTAATACTTCACTAACACTGCTACTAATTTAACAACACTTAGAGTATATTTATAACAACTGTAAACGTTTAAAAACAGCTTAATAACAACGCTTTTCACAATTATTCATTGCAAGAAATACTCGAAGAGTCTGTGTCGACGCTGTGTTGCCAACCATTACCTTGACTTCCGCAAAGCGTTTGATACAGTTTCCCACAGTCTTTTAATGAACAAAGTAAGAGCATATGGACTATCAGACCAATTGTGTGATTGGATTGAAGAGTTCCTAGATAACAGAACGATTCACGTCATTCTCAATGGAGAGAAGTCTTCTGAAGTAAGAGTGATTTCAGGTGTGCTGCAGGGGAGTGCTGTAGGGCCGTTGCTATTCACACTACATATAAATGACCTTGTGGATAACATTGAAGTTCACTGAGGCATTTTGTGGATGATGCTGTAGTATATCGAGAGGTTGTAACAGTGGAAAATTGTACTGAAGTGCAGGAGGATCTGCAACGAATTGATGCATGGTGCAAGGAATGGCAATGTAGACAAGTGTAATGTGCTGCGAATACATAGAAAGAAAGATCCTTTATCATTTAGCTGCAATATAGCATGTCAGCAACTGGAAGCAGTTAATTCCACGAATTATCTGGGAGTAGGCAATAGGAGTGATTTAAAATGGAATGACCATATAAAATTAATCGTCGGTAAAGCAGATGCCAGACTGAGATTCATTGGAAGAAACCTAAGGAAATGCAATCCGAAAACAAAGGAAGTAGGTTACAGTACACTTGTTCACCCACTGCTTGAATACTGCTCACCAGTGTGTGATCCGTACCAAATAGGGTTGATAGAAGAGAGAGAGAAGATCCAAGGGAGAGCAGCGCGCTTCGTTACAGGATCATTTAGTAATCGCGAAAGCGTTACGGAGATGATAGATAAACTCCAGTGGAAGACTCTGCAAGAGAGACGTTCAGTAGCTCGGTACGGGCTTTTGTTGAAGTTTTGAGAACGTACCTTCACCGAGGAGTCAAGCAGTATATTGCTCCCTCCTACGTATATCTCGCAAAGAGACCGTGAGGATAAAATCAGAGAGATTAGAGCCCACACAGAGGTAAACTGACAATCTTTCTTTCCACGACCGATACGAGACTGGAATAGAAGGGAGAACCGATAGAGGTACTCAAGGTACCCTCCGCCACACACCGTCAGGTGGCTTGCGGAGTATGGATGAAGATGTAGATGTAGAAATAGCTTTTACCACAGTCATAGACATATTGTCACACTTACTCGCTGCACTCCTTATCTCTAAAGATCGAGGTGATGAACTAGCGAAAATAGTGTTGACAACTTTAGAAAACTTTCACTCATACAGATGAAAACGATAATGCATAGAGAAACTTGGAGGAAGTCTTTATCCAATACTAGATATCGAATAGCTAATAAAGATGACTGTGCTCATTTCTTAATATCTAGCACAAAATATATTAAAAAATTAATGCAGAATTTGTGCACGCAATTAACTATACATTACTACACAAATTTAAAATAAGTATGTTTATATCCTGGGACGAGCTGACAGTAGAAAGAAATGGGAGTTCTACATCTACATCTGCATTTGTACTCTTCAGACGATGTGAAGTGCATAGCAGAGGGTACGTTCACTTTACCAGTTATTAGGGCTATTTCTCATTCTATTAAAATATGGACTGCGGGAAGAATGAATATTTAAATGCCTTTTGTGTGTACTGTAATTCGTCTAATCTTGTCCTCACGGTACATACGGGACCGATTGTAAAGGATGTAGTAGAATAAAGGAGATAAAGAAATACCATCAAACTTCTGTTCAGTTTCACTCTCGCCTGGATTCTCAAAAAATTTAGAAAAGATGATATACAGCCATCTTCTTAACCATCTGACCACAAATAAAATATTATCCACATCGCAATTCGGTTTTGTAAAGGGTTCTGATATTGAAAAGGCTTTCTACACATACAGTGAGAATGTACTTTGTTCATTAATTAGAGGCTATGGGTGTATTTTGTGATTTGTCAAAGTGATTTTACTGCGTAAATCAGAATATCCTTCTAAGTAAATTAGAATATTAGATTGTAACAGGAAATGCTACAAAATGGGTCAGATCCTATATTTCTGGTTTGCTCTTAGGGCTCTTACTTTTTCTTGTTTATGTCAATCATATTTCATCAGTAACATTACCAGACGCCAAGTACGTTTTGTTTGATGACAGAAATATTACAGTAAATAGTAAATCAAATATAGCGTTAGAGAGATCTACTAGTGAAAGTTTGATGGACATTCATAAATGGTTCCTAGCCAGTTCTCTGTCACTAAACGTTGAAAAACTTACTATATGCTGTTCAGAACTTGTTAAAGGTTTCCTGCTAGTGTATGCGTAAAATATGACGACAAGAAGATAGAATAAGTTGAGAGTGTTTGGATTACAGGTTGGTAATAAACTTAACTAGGAGGAGCATATCACAGAGCAGCTGAAGCACATAAAGACATATCTATTTGCTATGTGAATGTTGTCAGACATAGGTGATATAAAAATAAAGAAGCTAGCCTACTATGCTTACTTTCATTCCATAATGTCATATGGGTTTATTTATGGTGTGAACTCAAGAACTTCTTGCAGACAGCTGTTTAAGGGACTGGGGATACTAACTATTACTTGTCAATATATCTATTCCATAATGAAATATGTCATTAAAATATATCTTTTTTTCCAACTAACAGCTCATTTCATGGAATCGATGCTAGAAATAAGAATAACTTTCACAAAGATTTAAAGTCACTTACTTTGTTTCAGAAAGGTGTCCACTATTTGACAATACGAGAAGAGTCAGGAGTTATTGGTGACCAACTCCCTTTACTACAATGACGAATTTCTTAGCAGAACTGATTAATCCATATGTGTTATCAATAATATCACATAATGTAAATACTATGTACAATCTGATTTCTGAACAAATTTTTTGTAGTAATGCCATCATTGTAAATAAGTGTTATAAAATATTTTTTATTTTATCTTTTTAATTTGATGATATGTGGCTCAGTAGCCTAAGAATTATCATATGTGCACCTAAGTGCATTGAACATTTAATATTTGGTGACAAGTTTTATATCCTATCAATTGTAAATAAGCTTAAGACCTTATTTTTTTACTTATTCCACATCCAGAAGAGCAATTTCATTTGGTATCTGAGGAAGACATCAGCGTATCTATTCTTATTTTGTAAATATTTATTGTGTGTACTTCTTTTCGTACATGTTCCACATCCCAGAGGATCTCCTCACTATGGATCAATTGGAACGAAAAGTACATCTAATCTAATCGAATGTAATCTAATCTATATTCCTAGAATCATCATTGAAAGCCAGTTACTGAAACTTTGTTAGTATACTTTCTCAGAATAGTGCCCATCTCTTTTCAACATCCTGTCAGTTCAGTTCTTTCAGCACCTCTGTAACACTCTCCTACAGGTCAACCAAACCGGTGACCATTTGTGCTGTGTGAAACATCGAGCATCCATCCAACATGATACCAGAGCCCCAGTCCACCATCGTGGTCTCTTTTTCAAGAGATTCCTGTGACTGTACCGGCGACCATTGTCTTCCAGACGGAACTATGAGGAGACTCATTCTGCAACCTGAAGCGGGTTCATCGGTGAAGAGTACGTTTCTCCACTCCTTCACAGTGTAGCTGACTCACTATAAACGAGGTCATTCTGTAATCTTACGAGTGGTACACACTCAGCCTTATATCTCACCTACAAACCAGCTCCACTAAGAAAATAGTTCCCAGTTTTTCTGAAACTGCACTTTCTGTGGGGGGGACGGGGGGGAGGGAGGATTAGTTCTGCATACAATTGTCTTGCGGGTAGTGTTAGATTTCGTGGCACAATTAAAAATAAATGTCGTTCAGGATTTACTCTAGCTTCCTACTTCTGCAGAGTAGTTATGGATGGAGGAGGAGTTGCCACATTTATTAAAAACTGTCATAAATTCAAGAACATTGACATTAATAAGTTCTGTTTAGAGCAGCATCTAGAAGCATGTGCAACAGAAGTAGAGTTCCGTAACAGATCCTATATAATAGTAACAGCTATTTACTGAGCACCTGCAGGAAATTATAATCTATTCATATATCATCTAGAAGCGCTTTTGGGTTATTTAACAGGAAGAAACAAAGAAATTTTGATTGGTGGTGACTTTCGAACCTGAATAAATAAAGAATTTGTTGCGGAATTTTGACATTTTTTCTAAAAGAATGAAGCAATCGCCTTCACCCGAAAATCGTCATAAGATATTACAGGACAGCTTGCTACCAGAGTTTAGGCGGACTTTAGTAACGTTCAAATGGTTCAAATGGCTCTAAGCACTGTGGGACTTGACATCTGAGGTCATCAGTCCCCTAGATTTAGAACTACATAAACCTACCTAACCTAAGGACATTACACACATCCATGCCCGAAGCAGGATTCGAACCTGCGACCGTAGCAGCAGAGCGGTTCCAGATTGAAGCACCTAGAACTGCTTGGCCACAGCGACCGGCTTTGCAAACGTAAGTGCTGACTATGTTTTTCTTCAACGCTGCTTTTAACATCGTCTGAACAGTAACTACGTATGCAGAGAAACGGGCTGGTGATCTGACGGCGTACTGAGGTAGGTGGAACTTTTTGTGGTGCACTGTACGACGAAAGACAGTGGTCAACAATTACGCAACGAAATGCGACTTTCAACGGTCCACGCCGCAATTGGTGCTTTATCGGCCGGGAAAAACAATAGTGAAGTTCTGATGTGTAGGAACTTTATAAAAGCAGCAGTGTCAATTGAACTCGTGAAGTTTTCTCATGTGTGTGTAAAAGGAACTACATAAGGACAATAGACAAGTGTGCAAATGAACTTTAGTCTAAAATTGGCAGCCAGTGGAACGAGGTGGCCAACTACGTTGGTGACAGCGGAACCTCGAGAGATGGCGTTGCTGCTGCAGCCGACTGACATCTGCAGCAGTTGGAGCCGTGGCGGAAGCGGTGGCCCGTAATCTGGTCAAACGTGAGCAAGGCTTGGAGGACGGACCCGCTGTTTCATCTCGCCGTGCAGTCAACAGGACGAGGCCAAAGATAAGTAGTGTTCTACTTAAGGTTTTGTGTGTGTGTGTGTTCCAAGAAACTCTGCAGAATGGCTGAAAATAATCAGGAAGTTGTAGATCAGAAACTGAAGGTAGATTTAGGTAATGTAAATTACGAAGATGATTCAATGATAGGTGATTTCAGTTTGTATGTATCACACACAGAGGACAGTGGTTTACCTGAATCAATGTGGTCTAAATATGGTGTAGATAGGGAACTGAGCACAGTGGAAGATGATGTTTAATATATGCCTGTAGCTATTCCTAAAACAAAACAGAAGCCAACGTCAGTTGTTCGGGAACCAAGGGACGGTGTATCGGAAATGTTGATGAATATTATGACGAAGATGAATAGACTGGGTTCCGAAATTAAAACGTCATTAAGTTCTGATATTGATGATAAAATAAATCGTATGGGTACTAACCTTGATGCTAAAATGAGTGAAATAGGTTTTGAAATGAGTTGATTGAGTACAAAATTGTTGTTCACCACCGGCAATGGAGGGTGAAGCTTTGACAATGCTAGCCACTCGTGCTGGCGAAACGTCAGAAAAATCATTAGATGAACGTCGGCCGAAGAACCCGAGACAGAAGCCAATAGGCAGTTTGTCAGTTGATTGAGTGTTGAAATGGATTCCAAAATGAATAAACTCGGCTTGGATATAAATGGATTGCATAATGAAGTTGACAGGTAGATGTCTGAGGTTAATCATGGATTTTCAAATTTGTCAGCTGAGATGGAATTCAAAATGGAAGATAAAATTTCGAATTTGACGGATACTTGGAAAAACGATATGACTTTGTTCAGTAAGAATGTTAAAAGTGACAGTAATCAGGTCAGGTAAGAATGTAATGCTGCTATTGTAACGGTGAAAAGTGAGTTAAATTCGCGAATTGAGCAAGTTGCTGAGGATAGCGGACAAATTAAAGAGAAAATAAATTTAGAATTAAACAAAGTTAATGAACAGGTTCTCAAAATAGAGAGACACTTTGAGGATAGTCATGTGGTATTGGAAACTCAAATTACAGAAGGGAAAGACGTGTGTGAAAGATTCAGAGTACAAGCGTCTAATAAAATCGTTAATATTGAAATTAATATTAGTCAGTTTAGTACTGAAGTAACTGAGCAGCTGTGTAACCATGAAAGTAGACTAACAAAATTTGAACAGAATGGTAACAACAATAACGTTTTTGTGTAGTATCTCACATTGTTGTTAATAATCAGAAATTGCATATGTCATGCATTGCCAATTCTTGAAATTTGATCCAAATAAGAATGTTCACTCAAAAGAATTTTGGAGTGATTTTGGAGATGTGTTATCTAACGTGTGGAATGACAAGCAAAAGACTGGATTCATCACCTTTAATGTAATGGGAGAAGCTAGAATCTGGGGGAAATTGGCTTCAGATAAATACAGTAAGTTAGTAGAGCTCAAACAGGCATTTTTTGAAGAATATTAGGGAAAGAGGAAGCAAATGGAGGTGTTGAATAAATTTTGGTCGTTGGAAAAATATGATTCCAAGAGTGGTAACATTAAAAGATTTCTACAAAAGTGGGTAACTACCTTGTCTTATTTAAATTCAAAAGTAGAGACAGAATAGATAATCATGGGTATTGGAAACAAATTGCCATTGAGCTGGCGAAAAAAGATTATTTTAGCACCTAGGGATGACATTGACTGGTTTATTCATTAGCTTGAGCGAGTAGAAAACATCTTAAAAGAAGAGGAAAATAACAGAAAAGAATATAGGCTTCCTGTTTGGTCAAATGACAACAGAGCCAAAGTCAATGTAAATAGAACAGGCGTACAAAGAGGTAATAGTTACCATGTTAGATACAGAGAAAGAGGATGTACTGCTCGAAGTAGGTTAGATTAGATTAGCTTCACTTTCGTTCCGATTGATCTGCAATGAGGAGGTCCTCAAGGATGTAGAACATGTCAGAAAAACAATAATACATGACAAATTTAACTCAAGCAAATAAGCTAATGTATCATTCCACAGGTCCCAAGTTGAATGATCGTCATTTTTTTAAAATGAACACTATATGAAAGAATCATTTTACAAACACTAATCAACTGAATTTAGGATAAAAAAGTTTTTTTTATCTATAAGGTAATAAACATGTAATAGAATTACTATAATACTTATTTACAATGAACACATTACTGCACTGAAATTGTGCAGAAATTATATTGTACTTATACACACACACACACACACACGCAAATCAGTTGGTTTACTAAGAAATTCATCAATGGAATAGAAGGAGATGACCACCAATAAAACCTTTAGGCTTCTCTTAAACTGAATTTCATTGGTTGTTAAGCTTTTTATAGCTGCTGGCAAGTTATTGAAGATGTGTGTTCCTGAATAATGTATACCTTTTTGTACAAGAGTAAGTGACTTTAAATCCTTGTGAAGATTATTCTTATTTCTAGTATTGATTCCATGAACTGAGCTGTTGGTTTGGAAAAGTAATATATTTTTAATAACAAATTCCATTAAGGAATAAATATATTGGGAAGCAGTAGTTATTGTCCCTAGTTCCCTAAACAGACTTTTGCAGGATGTTCTTGAGTTCACACCACATATAACTCTTACTGCATGTTTTTGTGCCCAGAAAACTTAAGCTTGGTTTGATGAATAACCCAAAAACAGAATCCCATATGACATTATGGATTGAAAGTAAGCATACTATGCCAGCTTTTTCACTTTTATATCCCCTATGTCTGACACAATTTGCATTGCAAATAGAGATTTGTTAAGACACTTCAGCAGTTCTGTGGTGTGCTCCTCCCAGCTGAATTTAGTACCAAGCTGTAATCCCAAGAATTTAACACTGTCTACTTCTTCCATCTGCTTGTCATTGTATGTTAGGCATATACTTGTGGGACACCCTTTACACATTCTGAACTGCATGTAGTGTGTTTTTTTCAAAGTTTAGGGCCAAAGAATTGGCTAGGAACCAGGGATTAATGTCCACAAATATTTTATTAGCCGATGTTTGTAAGACTACACTTGATTTGCTATTTATTGCAATGTTTATATCAGTGACAAACAAAACGAACTTGGCATCTGGTAATGTTACTGATGAAAGGTCATTGATATGTACAAGAAAAAGTAAGGGCCTTAAAATGGAACCTTGTGGGTCCCCACCTGTAGTTAGTTCCCAGCTGGATGATGCGTGATAGCTTAATACATGCCTCTTTCCTAATAACACCCTTTGTTTCCTGCCAGAGATATAAGATTTGAACCATTTTGCAGCATTTGCTGTTACACTATAACATTCTAATTTACTTAAAAGGATATGGTGATTTACACAGTTAAATGCCTTTGACAGATCACAGAAAATACAAGTTGCCTGCAATTTTTTGTCTAATGAATTAAGCACATTTTCACTGTAAGTGTAGATAGCCTTCTCAATATCATAACCCTTTAGAAATCCGAACTGTGACTTTGACAGTATGTTATTTCCTTTAAGGTGGTTATAAAGGCGATTGCACATTACTTTTTCAAAATTTTTGAGAATGCTGGCAAAAGTGAAATTGGAGGAAATTTTATGCTATTTCTTTATCTTCCTTCTTAAACAGTGGCTTAACTTCAGCATATTTCAACTACTCAGGAAATATTCCACTGATAAACGACTTGTTACACAGATAGCTTAATATGTTACTTAACTCAGAATCACATTCTTTAATTAACTTTTTTGATATTTCATCATACCCACTGTATGTTTTTGATTTTAAAGATTTTGTGATGGACATTATTTCTGATGGGGTAGTGAGGGTCAAATTCATATTATGGAAGTTACTTGAAATGTCTTTGTTGACTTTGCTCTAACCTTGGTTAGTTTTGGGGGAAAACTGTGTTCAAATAAGGTAAGCACTTTATTAGAAAAAGTGTTATATTTTTCATTCATGTCATGAGAACTGTAAACATCAGTCCAGTGAATGTCTCTGAGGAGTGTCCTAAAATAATCAATTTTTGGCATATATATTATCCTCTTGAGCTCAGATTTAACAGATTTTATATCCTGTTCAGTATTAACACTTAACAGAAGGAACTGCATGTCATGGTCTGAGAGGCCTTTGACTATTGGTTTTGTAATATAATTTTGTTCATTGGACTTTTCTATAAAGATATTATCAGTGGCTGTTTGTGAGCAATTGGTTACCCTAGTGGGGAACTTTACAGTTGGACATAAGTTGAATGATAGTGTTACTAACTCAAATAAGTTCTTATTGGGAGAGTCTTTAAGGAAATCTACATTGAAATCCCCAGCAACCACTATTTATTTGTTTTTGGTTGTTAAATGGGCCAGTACAGCTGCAAGGTGGTTTATGAACAGAGTAAAGTTACTTGCAGGTGCTCATTATACACTTAATATTATGAAGGATTTTGTGTGAAATTCTACCTCTGTTGCGCATGCTTCCATGTGCTGTTGTAGGCAAAATTTATGAATGTCTATGTTCTTAAATTTATGACAGTTCCTGATGAATGTGGCAACTCCTCCTTTCTCCATTTCTGCTCTACAAAAGTGAGATGCTAACCTACACCCTGTAACACTTAAAAGTTCTATACCAACTGTCACATGATGTTCAGAGAGGCAGATTATGTCAGCTGGTTTGAAGACTCTAATTCATCTATGCAGATAAGTAATTCATTAATTATATTTTCAGTCCTCGAATATTTTGATGCAATAAAGATAACTGACGTTTCACATTGACTGAGTTAAAATTGGGTTGAAAACTCTTAACCAATAGCTGTTTATGCTGATGTAATAAGCTAGAATTATGTTTTTTTGGTTTCTATCTCAAACTGAAGGTTTGTCTCAGTCCTAACCTCTCTCAAAATCTGGTTTCTTTCTGTCCTTCCTACCATAAAAAAGGGTCTTTTCTTAACCCTATAACAACTGGTATTTTATCACTCATGACAGTTTCTCCGCCCTTTAACTTTCCTGTTATTTTCCCTGCCAGTTTACCCTTCCATTTCCTGTTGAGGTGAAGGCCATGCCTAGTATAATCCTATTTATTGAGAGAATCAACAGCAACCACACCAATGTGTGACCCTGCACCCATCATAAGCAGCCGTTCCAACTCCAAATTAACTCTCTTGACAGAAGAGTTCAAATGAGGTCGGTCATGGCGCCCAAGAGCAGATACAAACTCAACACTAGTATGCTTCGATGCTGATGCAATCCTTACCAGGTCACACTCTATACTGTGCCCAGGATCTCTGTCAATACTGTTCCCTGCTCCACCCACTATAACCACAGTGTCTTCCTTAGTGAAATCTTTGCAAAGTGATCCTAAATCCCCTGTCACCTGCTCCAGACCAGCACTAGGTTTAAAAAAATCGGTGACCTGTTATTCTGATCCTAGTTCATCCTGCAAAAGTTGGCCCACACCTCTTCCATGGGAGCTACCTAATAACAACACTTTCTTTCTCTATACTGATTTCCCTACATTGTTACTTTTCAATTTGCTGCTGAAAGTTTGTTGTGCCCTGTCTACACCTGCAACTTCTTGAGGCTCACCAGCTTCTAACTGATGCAACAGGTCAAACCTATTTTCAACATTCACCACGAAGCTGTCAGACCAACTTCTAGGCCTGTTCCTCCTGTTTCAACTTCTCACCTCTCTTTACCCTTCTACTCCATAAACAGTCAAGATCTCCCCTGGCTTTGTCTAACTCAGCCTGAAGGGCGGCAATTTTCCCCTCCTGTTCTAGTATCTTCCTATCTCTACTACATATCCTACAAAACCACTGTCGAGTCTCACTTACTTCCCCCATTTCCACGCCACTACAGTCACCCAGATGGAGAAAACTATAGCACCCATCATACCAAAGCCCCGACCTAACAATTCTACGGCAAGTCAAGCACTTTTTACTGATGACAAACGTAATAGTTTATTAAGAATAAGTCAGTTAAATTACACATAAACACGAAAATATGGTTGCACAAATGTGGCCAGTACGCAACCGTGTGTAAACAAAAACTACAGTGCAAAGTTTCTGAAACAACAACTTAAACATTACGCTACTTTCCGGAAATGTGAGTCAAATAATGAAGAGGTATGCTACAGTTAAATTGCTGGAGAGAGCAAAGAACAACTAAACGAAACTCCATAGATTGCTGTGGCAAAACGTAAACAGAAAATACGACTGTACGATCTTTTCGCGTTTTCTGCTATATTACGTAAAGAAAAATGAAACCTGTGATTGTACACTTAAAAGGCACTCTAATACACCTATTTACCATGTAATCAGTACTAATCTATATGTTTTTATAATCTAAAATGACTTATCATTACGAGAACACCAAAATTCGCGCTAGTCGCCTGGCTGCAGGGCTACCAAGCCTGGAAAATCCCAGGGACCAATATTTTGATTGCCATCAGCGGCAGGCCGATGGCGCAATGGGTAGTGGCGTCCCGACAGGTGACAGGAGCGTCAGAGGTAATGACCTCACACAGGAGGAAAACTGTTAGCAGTCTGTAATGATGCTAGTGTTTGCAGACTGAAACCACACAGATTAAACCTGCTAGCGATGCCCTTTGTAAAGAAGGCACCTACTAAACAGCACAGAGGTAGGGTAGTAGAAAATAGAAGGGTAGAGGGGAATGACACTGCAAAACAGTTTGGCAATTCAGTAAGTTCAGTAGTTTTTTGTGAAAGGGAAAGCTGAAATAAAGCTCGCAGGAACCGTATTAAGAACTAACTAAATACAGAAAGTGAAGACTCAGATCAGGAGGTGGGGGTGAATCAACACTGCAAAACAAACGATAAAATACCAATAGACAGTGGAATTAATACTACAGAGATACAGAAGGGAGAGGATGAAAGTGTTGAGGAATTTTTGAATAAAGTGAATGGAGTAATTTCAGAAAGTGAAGACGAAGAATCAGGACAGGAAAAAGAAGGGGTAATGTAAATAGTTCTGACAGCAGTGCAGGAAGGATTGCAGAAACAGAGTATATATCAGATAAGGAGGAGGAAGAAGACGGTGATGCTTTTACTATTTTGAGCGGTTTAGTGAAAGCTGCTAGCAATAAAAATAAGGTGAAAGAGGATCCTGTAAACGTACATTTAATTTCCACAGGAGGGGTAGGTTTCGACAAACGAGAGGTTGTGTAGGATTTGCTAGATGAACCTAAGTCTAAACATCTAAAACTAAATCCAAGACAACCTATAATTGAGGTAACAGTTTTTAATGATAAAGTTGAGTGTTTAATAGACAGTGGTTCCAAAGTGTGTAAAGTGTCACAGGAATTTGTAAATTCTCTATCTAAAGGTAAAGAAGTAACTATTATGCCAGTAAGTGGGTTAAAAATAATTGTTGCTCTGGCAGAAGCAAAAAGGTCGTAAAACAAGAATTAATGATACCCATTACTTTAGGTGGGTTTCAGATTGAACAGAATTTTTTGATTATTAATGGACTTAGTGTTGAAATGTTCGTTGCGGCCGATTTATTACATAAACGCAAAGGAAGATTAGACTTGCAAAAAACTGAGGCGGTAATAAATGCCTTTGCCTCGCCATGATATAATCTAATTGAAATCTTCTCATATCCCAAAGCCTTTTCCGAGTATACCTCATTGTCTTGTGATTCCTGAACAAAATATTCACTATTACTAGATGATATGTACTATTGCAGAACTCGGTCATTTTCCTCTTTCAGCCCTGTTACCAAGCACATATTCTCATATTCTCCCGTGACAGTTTATTCCACTCCGCCCCTCGAAACCGCATCCCATTCCTTTTTGAACCTCATTACCAGTTCAATATCCTTACATAATTTCTCAATCTCTTCATCTTCTGCCTGCGACATCAACATGTATACCTAAACTATTGTCGGCGCCTGTTTGTTGTCGACTCTGATGAGAACGACTCTGTCACTGAACTGCTCACAGTAACTCAATCTCTGTCCTACGATGTTAGTCATAACGAATTCTACTCTGATTATACCATTTTCTGCTGCTGTTAATATTATCCTATAACGCTCTTGACCAGAAATCGTTGTCTTCTTTCCATTTTACTTCACTGACCTCCACTATATCTAGACTGAGCCTAAGAATTTCTCATTTCTCTTTTCAAATTTTCTAGCTTCCCCCTTTTTTTTTTTTTCGTCGTTCTTCTGACTGGTTTGATGCGGCCCTCCACGAATTCCTCTCCTGTGCTAACCTCTTTCTCTCAGAGAAGCACTTGCAACCTACATCCTCAATTATTTGTTGGATGTATTCCACTCTCTGTCTTCCTCTACAGTTTTTGCCCTCTATGGCTCCCTCTAGTACCATGGAAGTCATTCACCAATGTCTTAACAGATGTCCTATTATCCTGTTCCTTCTCCTAGCTTCCCTACCACGTTCAAACTTCTGACATTCCACGCCCCACCTCGTAGAACGTTATCCTTCCGTTGGTTAACCCTACTCCGATTATACCATTTTCTGCTGCTGTTGATATAACCTCCTCCCTGGCAGTCCTCTCCTGCCAATACTTATGGGGGACTGGTCCGGAATCCTTTGGCAATGAAGAAATCGTCATAACACTTTACCAATTTCAGGCCACAAGTCTTGTGGATACACATTATGCAGTGATTTCCATTGCCTTCTGCATCCTCATGCCGTTGATCATTCCTGATTTTTCCGCCTTACAGGGGCAGTTTCCCACCACAAGGGCAAGAGAGTGCCCTAAAGCTCTGACCGCTGCTCCATCCTCTTTGACAAGGCTTTGGCAGAATGAGGGTGCCTTTTTATACCGGAAGTAATTGGCAACACCTGCTGACGGTTTTTATTCAGAATTTAAGTAGTTGCGGGGTTCGATGGTAATCGGACGGAGCCTAGTCTGGAGAATAAGCCGCATACCCCAGTATTTCCCAACTGAACGCCTCGATCGTTTTCCTGACCCCTTTTGCTGTGTGTGATGGGACATTATCATGGAGCAATACGACTTTGTGTAGCCTTTTTCCATATTCCTGTCGTTTGTCAAATCGATCACCTGCTGCTGGTAGCGACCAGTGTTAACGGTTTCACCATGTTTCAGCAGCTCGTAATAGATGACACCCTTCTGATCCCACCAAACACAGAGCATTGGCTTATTTCCAAAGCGATTTGGTCTTCCAGTGATGGTTTGCCTCGATTCACCCATGATTTACGACGCTTGGGATTCTCAAAGTACATCCATTTTCCATCACCTGTCACTATTCGATGGAGAAACGACTTTCTTTTGCGTCTGACGAGCACCATTTCACAAGTGGCCTTTCCATTTGCTTGCTGTCTTTCATTCAGTTCATGCAGAACCCATTTTCCCACTTTCTGTACCTTTCCCATAGCTTTCAACCAAAGAGAAACGGCTTTCTGAGCCACATTCAATTGTTACGCTGGTTCCTATTGAGTTTGCGTATCATCTTCAACCAATAAGGCCAGCAATTCGCTACCTTCGAACTTTTTCGGTGGTTTCCCACGCTCGTCGTTTCTCACGTCAAAATCACCACTTTTGAATTTTTTGAACCACTCTAAACAGTGTGTTTTCCCAAGATCGTGTTCACCGAACGCTTCGACAAGCATTCGATGCGATTCTGCAGCAGTTTTCTTCAAATGATAACAGAAAAACAATGCTGTTCGCAAATCGTAGTTCGTAGGCACAAAACTCTACATGTTTACAGATTTGAGACAGATACCGATGTATGGAACTTAGGTCACTGTGTGTTGACATTCGTCGTCAGCCGTTACAGGAAGCAGATGGCGCTGCAAACGCGGTCTCAAGGGCCCTCCACTGACGGCTAGCACCGTCTACAGGGAAATTTCGGTTTCACACTTCTACACCTGGTATGTAAGGATGACTTTACTCCTGATTTTAAGAAACCTCTCACCTGCCACCTCTGTAAGCAATCCCACTTCCTTAAGCAATGTCCAAACCTAGGTTTCCCCACACCTACAACACCTGCAGTGAAGTTCACCCCACACACTCTGCCAAGTGCAAGGCCAAATCCCCACCCATCAAACCTGAATTAACTGTGCCTCTCCTTGCTATTTGCCATCCCATCCATCCCAGCAACTCCCGCCACTGCTGAGGACATCATCCATTTCCTTACCATCATCCTCAAAAATATCTGACCTTTCCAATCACCATACATCTTATAGCAAAACTCCCTTGCTACCCACTCAGTATTCCATCTAAACGCCCAAGCCACACACTCCCAAAACCAGGTCCACTTTGTCTTCGTCCATCTCGACATCCTCATATAAATCCCTACATCCCCAACCCATGCAACCAACTTCCTAGCCACTCCTCAAGGCGAGATAGCACTGCATCATCCTATACAGCAACATCCACTCCCTATCCGCCAACAATCCCCTTTTCAGTCCCTCGACAATATTGATACCTTAATCCTCAACGAAACGTTCCTCTACTCAGGTCACACCATCTGTACTTCTCCCTATATCCTCCACTGCGTTGATAACCCGCTCCCCCTGGCCAGTAGCCTCTTCTTCCAAGCCCTAACTGTTACTAGTGCTTACCATCTACTTCCAGCCTAATAATCCCATCCCATATGGTTTTCTCACCTACATCAACCATACCTCTTCCATATTATTGATGCTGACCGCAACATCCATTGAAGGTCCGTTGCAGAACTCCTGTGGGGCGTTTATTTACTGACTCTCTCCAAGGTGACACTGTCCCCATCCCACAATACCCCTGTCCTGAAAGCAACACCACCCCAGATGTCCTCCTTGCATCTGCCAACTTCCTTGGGCTCATCACTGCAGAAGTCATACATCCAATTGGAAGTGACTACCTGCTGGTCCTGCTCATCATATCCTAGACACTATCCTGTCTCCATGCAGCCTAGACAAGTCTACGTCCAAAAACTGTCCACAACTATTCCCATGCCAACTGGAATGGCTACCTAGAATCCATAGATACCCAAATTGAAAGCCACCCCTTAATATTACAGCAAACCTCCATGCCACAGCCTTCCTGCAGCAGACCTTGTCGAATGCTATCTCCGCCCATATCCCTACTAAAGTCATGTATCCTCATTGACCCGCCGTCCCACTGCAAGCTGTACTTATTCTCCACGAATTGTATCACTTATATTTCTTCTCCCAATGGACCCGTGACCTAGCTACACTTACATGCCAATAGAAAATACAACAACACATTTGAAATTTACACAATACCAAAACCCGCTGGGACAGGCGCCAGATATGGATCAGACTCAATGTTACCCTCCCAGTTAACTCCTTGAATTACTAAAAGGCATTCCATCGACTTACTGACACTCATCACATCCCTCACTGCCTGGTGCTTCACAGCAACAGCCCTTACCTGACGACTTGCACAGAGCCAATCACTTTCTATTTTGTCTCTCAAACATCTTCTCCATACCTGACGATCATAACTTTGACTACTCCCAATTCCCTACCGTCCACAAATGCACAGATAACACAGTCCTATCCCTGGCTCCCATCTTCTGGTACTTTAACAACATACCAGAAACAAAACTGAACACCCCAGTCACAGAATAGGAGATTAAACAAGAACTTCACAGAATACGCACTACATCCCCTTGTCAAGACCATATTGCCTATGGACACCTCAAAGAATGCAATTTCTCCTTTCTTATCACCTTTGCAATCCTGTGCACCACTATCATCTCCACAGGTTATTAACCAGACCTATGTAAAACCTCCAAAGTCCTACTTTACCTCAAACCGAATATATCCCTTGCTGATGCCTCCTTGTACTACCTCATCTGCCTTACTCAGAGTTATCAAGGTCTTTGAATCTATCCTCTTCTGATGCCCCCAACACTTCTTGCACCAACACTATCAGCTTCCTGTTACCTAGTGTGGCTTCTGTCCCTCCTTCTCCACTGATTATCAACCCCTGAACCTCATTGTCTCCTATCCCAACACCTCAACAACCATAAATCCGCCATATTTGTCTCCCTTGGGTTAGAGTAAGCATAAGGCCATGTGTGGCTTTCCAGTCTCTCTTTCAAACCCCAGATCTATGCACTTCCAATGAACTATGTCTGCTTTATTGCATCCTTCCTCTCCAGTCGTCCATCATGTGCCCTTGTTAACAACACCAATCCCATACCTCCCACCCCACCAGAAATGTCTCAAGGTTCTATTCTTTCCCCTATCCTTTATCTCTTACAAACTGCCAATATGCACAAACCGCCTCCTCCCATCCACCTCCTTCAGTATGCTGATGACACCACTTTACTCGCCCCCTGTCCTACACTGTAGAAATCCCAATGATCCCTCCAAATCCATCTCAATCAGTTTACCTCCTTAAGATTAACCCATTCAAAACTGCACCTTCTGTCTCCATTACTTCTACCTCACCATTTATAACTGTCCTATCCAACTAACAAACACACTGAAGTACCTTGGACTAACCTAATGCGGAAACCTCAGCTGCTAAGCATCCAACAGAGAGCCCATAATAGACTAAAACTACTAATTAGCCAAACGTAAGGGTATACCCCTCTACTGCCCCTCACACATACAAATCCCTGATTCACCCCATCCTTTGCTATGCAAATGCTGCATGGATATGCACCCAATCCTCTGCTATGCAAATGCTGCATGGTTATCCACCCCACCTAAGTTCTGCAAGTCCCTCAGATCCTCCAATGCCATGCTGTTCGCCTTGCTTTCTGCATTTACTTACATTCCCCCACAAGAATCCTTTATCATCCCATCAAATTTCGACTTCCCTCACTCGCATTGAACACCTCTGAATAACCTACATCATCCGCTAACTCGACTCCAACAGTCCTATTGTGTCCCCTCTCATTTCCAGTCCCGGTGTGTTGTCATGCCTCTATGTAAACATCCCACTGACCTTCCACCTACACACCCTACATGCCCTCTCTCAAGGAAATTTCAATTGCCTCCCTCACCCAGACCCCGAGCTCTACCCCAACATATACCTATCCTAGCAACTCTGAATCCACATCGCATTATCCATCCCCCCCCAAGACCTCCCTCCTCATCCTCTCCCCATTCTACATCTCCTCCTTTTCCCCTTCCCCATCACCTCCCAGCTTCTTTTCCTCTCAGATGTATAGAACCTAATACCAACTACCTCTCTCTTCCTGTCCCCCACCACAGCTACCCCTGTCTCGTCACCACATCTTACCAGTTCTCATCATCACCACTCCCCCTTCTCCCACTATAACAACCTTCCTTTTCATCAACAGTCTACGTCCCGGGAAAGTGTGCAGTGCTCTATTTTTAATGGTCAGTGTCTCTTCTGTAGTGTCTAGCGTTCTTCAGGCATTTTTCTAGTGTTTAATGTTCTTCAGGTAATATTCAAGTGTTTTTAAAGATGCTCTCTGTCCACATGTTTATCAATGTTTCTTTAAACTTTTCATTAAGACAGAATTATTTCTTACATTCTCCCATTATCATCATCATTCAATATAATTTTAAATTCATGGTAAATATGGGTCCTTGTTTTGTGTTTCGCGTCTAAATTAGAGGATAATGTCTATCGGCTGGAGAGCGGATTAATAGTACCGCTACCAGCTCAACCCCGCCCCCCCCCACCCACATGTGGGAGGGGGAATGAATTAATAATAAAGAAAACAAAAGTTTGACGACTGTGCTTTGCACAGTTATGTGTGGCAAGCGATTTTTAAATTAATGACAACGATGTAGCCTCATATGTTACTATAGGTTTATTTTTATTTATTTATTTATTTATTTATTTATTGTTCCGTGGGACCACATTTAGGAGAAGTCTCCATGGTCATGGAACGAGTCAATACATGAAATTATAACACGATTGTAGAAACAGATAAAATGAAATATAAGAAACATATTCAAGCGACAAGTCGTTAGTTTAAATAAAGAAAATCAAGAATGTAACACTGGAATTAGCTTAATTTTTTAGCTCTTCCAGGAGCTCCTCGACAGAGTAGAAGGAGTGAGCCATGAGGAAACTCTTCAGTTTAGACTTAAAAGTGTTTGGGCTACTGCTAAGATTTTTGAGTTCTTGTGGTAGCTTATTGAAAGTGGATGCAGCAGAATACTGCACTCCTTTCTGCACAAGAGTCAAGGAAGTGCATTCCACATGCAGATTTGATTTCTGCCTAGTATTAACTGAGTGAAAGCTGCTAACTCTTGGGAATAAGCTAATATTGCTAACAACAAACGACATTAAAGAAAATACATACTGTGAGGGCAATGTCAAAATTCCCAGACTATTGAATAGGGGTCGACAAGAGGTTTTCGAACTTACACCATACATAGCTCGAACAGCCCGTTTTTGAGCCAAAAATACCCTTTTTGAATCAGAAGAATTACCCCAAAAAATAATACCATACGACATAAGCGTATGAAAATATGCGAAGTATACTACTTTTCGTGTTGAAAGGTCACTTATTTCAGATACTGTTCTAATGGTAAATAAAGCGGCATTTAGTTTCTGAACAAGATCCTGAACATGGGCTTTCCACAACAGCTTACTATCTATCCGTACGCCTAGGAACTTGAACTGTTCCGTCTCGCTTATAACATGCCCATTCTGTCTGATTAAAATATCAGTTCTTGTTGAATTGTGAGTTAGAAACTGTAAAAACTGAGTCTTACTGTGATTTAGCATCAAATTATTTTCCACAAGCCACGAACTTATATCATGAACTACATTATTTGATAATGTTTCAGTATTACACACAAGATCCTTCACTACCAAGGTGGTGTCATCAGCAAACAGAAATATTTTTGAATCACCTGTAATACTAGAAGGCATATCATTTATATAAATAAGAAACAGCAGTGGCCCCAGCACCGAACCTTGGGGAACGCCCCATTTAACAGTGCCCCATTGGGACTGAACATCATTACCACTCTCAATATTGCGGAGGATTACCTTCTGCTTTCTGCTCGTAAAGTAGGAGGCGAACCAATTGTAAGCTACTCCCCTTACTCCATAATGTTCCAACTTCTGCAGTAATATTTTGTGGTCAACACAGCCAAAAGCCTTCGTTAAATCAAAGAAAACACCTAACGTTCGCAACCTTTTATTTAATCCGTCCAAAACCTCACAGAGAAAAGAGACTATAGCATTTTCAGTTGTTAAGCCATTTCTAAAACCAAACTGTACATTTGACAGCAAATTATGTGGATTTAAATGCTGCAGTAACCTTGTATATACAACCCTCTCGATAACTTTAGCAAACACCGATGGCATAGAAATAGGTCTATAATTGTCAACATTATCCCTGTCTCCCTTTTTATAAAGTGGCTTCACTACCGAGTACTTTAATCGGTCAGGAAACCGACCACTCCTAAAGAAAAGTTACAGATATGGCTAAGTACTGAGCTAACATACGTGGAACAATACTTCAGTATTCTGCTAGATACCCCGTCATATCCATGAGAGTTCTTGGTCTTTAGTGATTTAATTATTTACTCAATCTCCCTCTTGTCAGTATCATGGAGGAGCATTTCAGGTAACAGTCTCGGAACACTTTTTTCTAAGAGCGCTATATGATTCCCTGTTGGGACTAGGTTTCTATTTAGTTCACCTGCTATATTCAGAAAGTGATTATTAAGTACTGTACATATAAGCGACTTATCAGTAACACGGACATCCCCACAACACACTGATTCTATATTCTCGACCTGTCTCTGCAGACCAGCCACTTCCTTTACGACTGACCATATGGTTTTAATTTTATCCTGAGACTTAGCTATTCTATCTGCATACCACATACTTTTTACCTTCCTAATAACTTTTTTAAGCACCTTACAATACTGTTTGTAATGGGCTGCTGCATTTAGATTGTGACTGTTTCTAACGTTTTGATATAATTGCCACTTTGTTCTACAATATATTTTTATCCCTTTAGTCAGCCACCCAGGCTGCCTGTTTGTGCTAGTACCCTGTTTTGAACGTTCTAACGGAAAGCTACTTTCAAAGAGCACGAGAAAAGTCTTGAGGAAAGCATTATATTTATCGTCTACTGTATCAGCACTATAAACATCTTGCCACTCTTGTTCCTTGATAAGGTTTACAAAAGTCTTTACAGCAACTGGATCAGCTTTCCTAAAAAGTTGGTAACTATATTTAACACGTGTTGCAGCACAAAAATCTTTTAGACTTATAATTTTTGCATCATGATCTGAAAGGCCATTCACCTTTTTGCTAACAGAATGCCCTTCTAGTAATGACGAATGAACAAAAATATTGTCTATGGTTGTTCTACTGTTCCCTTGCACTCTCGTTGGAAAGAATACGGTTTGCATAAGATTATATGAATTAAGGAGGTCTACCAGCATCCTTTTCCTTGCACAATCACTTATATAATTAATATTGAAGTCACCACATATAACTAACTTTTTGTATTTCCTATAAAGTGAACCAAGAACCTCCTCTAGCTTTAGCAAAAATGTAGCGAAATCGGAGTCTGGGGATCTATAAATAACAACAGTAAGAAGCTTAGCTCCACTAAATTTAACCACACCTGCACAACATTCAAACACCTTTTCAGTGCAGTACTTTGAAACATCAACTGACTCAAATGGGATACCGTTTTTCACATACATGGCTACTCCCCCACACCGCAAAGAGCTCCTCGAAAAGCTGCCAGCCAACCTGTATCCTGGTAAAGGAAGCCTCTGAATTATCTCCTTATTTAAGAAGTGTTCAGATATACCAATAATTTCAGAGTCAACATCTATAAGCAGTTCACTAACTTTATCTCTAATACCTTGTATATTTTGATGAAATATACTAATTCCCTCATTAATCGGATACCCAAACTTTGTAGAAAGTGGTTTCTTTGTTAGAGAGACTTCCCTTAAGCAGGAATACCTATCAGCTGACTTCAATCTAAAAAAGGTACAGCTCTAACACCCACAACTACCGGAATTTTCCCATGAGTGATCCCACCACCCCCACCTATGCTGTCACCTATAAGTTTTGCCAACCTCCCCTTCCCATACCTGTTGAGGTGCAGGCCATGTCTAGTGAAACCCGTCCTGCTGATAGACTCCACCGACACCACTGAAATGTGACTCATGCCTTCTGTCATCAGCGCACCCCCAAGTCTCATGTTATTACGCCTGACGGCTGTATTAAGATGATCGTGACGCTGAAACAGTTCCAGTAAATGCACATTCGTGTTGCCAGTCTGAGTGGCTATCTTTTCCAGGTCACCATCTATGTCATACTCCCCATCCCTATCAATACTATTACCAGCCCCACCCACAATCACTACCTGATCCTCTTTAGTAAAATCCCTACATAACCCCCCTATGTTAAAAGTCACCTGAGCCAATCCTGCATTAGGCTTCACAATACTGGTGACCTGGTACTCACTCCCCAAAACCTCCTGCAACTGCTGGCCTACACCTCTGCCATGAGAACTACCTAACAGCAGAACCTTCTTCTTTCTCTTAGACTTTGCAACTGTCCTAGCCACCGTAACTGCTGAGGTCTGCTGCATACTTCCTACATCTACAGCTACTAGAGATTCCTCTCCACTAGACTCTGACAGTTGGTCATATCTATTACAAACACCAATAGTAAAACTATCTGAAAATCTCCTTCTCCTAGCAGATCTCTTGCCAACAGCCAGCTCCCATTCCCCAACCCCCTTCTCCCTCCTCATCCTATCTAGCTCCTCCTGTGCGTTTTTCAACTGCACCTGAAGGGCACAGATCTTACGCTCCTGCTCCTCTATCAACTTACTCTTGCTACATAACCTGCAGTTCCAGGAGAGGATCTCACCAGAATGCCCACTGGCTTCCCCACTGCATTCCCCCCAGTGAAAATACTTCGAACAAGTCTCACACCGCAATCCACTACTCACGAACCTACGGCAAAGCCCACACTTCTCACTCATGGTAAAATTTTACAATTATTGAAACAAGAAAACAACTTTATCTAAGTTCCGCTACTACAATAAGAAGATGTTAAAAACTGACTACAATAATCACAAACTTGCTCTACAAGGGAAGTAACTACTATTATTGACAGTATTAATCAACAACAAATGAGAATATAACAAAATACTAACACAGAAAGAAAATCAAACGTCTAATGACAGTAACGAAACTGAAAGCAGTTCGCAAAAATTTCTTCTGAAGTTATTTCACCGGAAAACACCAAGAACACCGGTTGAAGACTACTAAAGTTCCTAAATAAACTACTATACACAAACAATTAATTAGTACTTAGCTTTCGATGCGCCGCTACAGCTGCAACTGGTCAGCGCGGAATGTAAACACGGGTAAGAGGTTAAGTTGCTCGATACGAAACACTCACAAATATCAGGCCACAACACACGAAATGCAGAGGTGAATGAAGAAACCACTAATAAGTCACTTATATAGTAAATATTATCACAAAAACAGTTAAAATATATATCTGAAACCTAAAAATAGATGAAAACTTAGAGAGCGATCTCACACGCAGTCACGCGCTTATGACGTCACACCAAAGATGTGTCAAATATTATGTTTGTGTAATGGTACATCCAATGTAGTTACATGATTTGTATTTAGCTGCTTTTTGCTATGATGTTTTGCAATGTTTCAGGCACTCTTGAGAATGGGGAATTCCAGAAACCGGTAGTATAAAAAATAAAAATAACTGTACACTGTAGTTCTTCAAATTTATTGAGGCTGTGGGACCCACACAGAAGAAAATTAGAGGAAACACTTTCATTGGGACTGTTCAGAACCTCAATAATATCATCATTCGTTAACTGAAAGTGGATGAAAGTACCTAAACATGACAGAGGCAAATATTCACACCCATAACCTTAAATGCTCACTGTTACAAATATGTAACACGAGTTCATTTCTACGTTTCATGTATATTTCAATACACAGAACCAAAAAAATTGAAATAATTTGTCTACTACTTATTATTTGCAGAGAAAATATTTAACGTGTACTGATTAAAAAGACATTATTCACGTAAACAAAAGATCTCATAACTTGTGAGACATGATGGCAATCAACTTTTGCACTAGTGTGCCTAAGACAGGGCTTAACAACTGGCCGGTTTTGAGCGCGAGTACTCGCGTCTGCTCAGGCACGTGCTCGCGAGCAGCTGCAAGGTCGCGGAGTAGGGAGGGAGGGGAGGGAGGGGAACTGCGCGCGCACGTTTGAATAGGGCCGCAGCGTGCCTATTGAATTCGCGCCGACTGTGTAACGTTTAAAGTACTACGATCAGCTCTTGACAGTCACTTCGCTGGTTAAGAATCATGTGAAGTCGCCGTTGTGTAACCCCAACCATGCTTTCGCAGTTCAACCCCCATTGGGAGGAATTGTATCTGTTTACTATAAAAGATGGTGTTGCAAAACGTTTAGTATGTCACAAAATGCTGAATTCTTTTACGAAATTTAATTTGCAGCGACATTATATGTCGTATCACGCGAAAGACTACGGACGTAGAAAATGTGATTGACCAGATCGTGGACGGGAAGTTATTAAACTTAAAAGGAAGCTATCCGAAGAAGATCTGGACGACGAAGAAAAATCAAGTGAGGCAGCTCTCAGAGTGGGTTACAAAATTGCTTTGCTTTTAGCAAAATCCATGCGCCCCTTAACTGATAGCGATTTAATAAAAGAAAGTTTGGTAGTTGCAGTGGAACACTTGTGTCCATCTCAAGTTGAACAGTTTCGGATTGTGCCATTATCTAACATGACCATTATGCGTTGCATACAGGACATGGCAGACGACGTCCAGAGCCAGCTTGCAAATATCTGTAAAGATTTTATGGCGCATTCTCTAGCTCTGGACGAAAGTGTTGATATCACTGGAACAGCGCAGCTTGTCATATTTATTAGAGGTGTTAATAGAGATCTTCAAGTGAGGGAGGAGCTCCTCGATGTAGTAGCCATGAAGAACACTACAGCCGGAGGTGATATTTTAAGTAGTGTTGAAGAAAGTGTTGAAAATATAGGATTGTCGTGGAATTCTTTAGTTTCAGTGTCTACAGATGGTAGGGGCATACACTAAGCTAATAAAATTATGTGGCATGTGTACATTCTCCTTTATTTGTTTCATTTGTTGCAGTAATAATTCGTGAGTGATATCCCTGCAGGTGGCCGCGGATTTACATCGACTGGCGGCAGCTGTTGTGTACCCCACGTGACTCTCCCCACTCTCCGCTCTGGTCCGGTAGTGGGGGTAGCGTGCTCGCGCTGCTCCGTGCTCGCACCTTGCTGCTCACAGCTTGCTCAGCGAGCACGTATGCTGTGAAGCCCTGGCCTAAGAAGTTATAAACATGACTTTACAGTATGAACTGCGTGGCTTCTACAGATGTGTGGAGTGGGCATTGGTGAACTAGCATAGACTGAACACCAGTAAAGTCCATGTAAACTCACGTTACCTGTATGTAAATGTGGGTACTATAGGGTTAAGTAAATGCAGAAGTCGAAAGTGACGAGCATACACTGCTGGTGAATTATGTAACAGTAACTAATAACTCCAAGACTACGATGGATGGGCCACACACTCTCAACTGACAACTATGCCTTTCCAATAGCTTGACTGTGTGTCAGAATGAAAGCGCTGCTTCAGGGGCTGTTCACGTCGGTTATTCCAGAGCGGACCAACTACATGTCCTTCACGTAACTTTTCAGATGTTCTCACGAAGCTGTTCTGTTTGCTATTCCGGTTCTCCTCTGTCTTCTGCTTGTAGATGTGCGATGCTTATGGTCTGTTTGAGAGAAAAGAGAGAACTAGAAAACAATGGCCAGCATAAAAGCAGAATGGTGTGTCACAATACAACATTATTTTGTGATGTTCACTGCTTTGCAGCCACAAGCATCTAGTACAGACGGTGCGAAGGACGCGTAGTAACCTAGGGCCTACAATGGGAAAAGTAATTAAAGTGACCATATTTTTAGCTTTTCTCGTGGAACAGATTATTTTTCAGTAATGCCAGACACTTCCATAACTGTCAGCATCTGAGTACCGGGTATTACGGTTCTCGGGCACAGGCTTAATGTATCAGGTTTGATAACGTTAATAAAGTGGAGAAATTAAATCTAAAACAAAATGTTGGTTTACAGAAAATATCAGAAGCATTTCCGCCACTGCCTGCATACAGATTATTTGATTAGTTAATCATTACCAAAATTCTCCTCGTCTAACAGTCGATATTGTGTGGCCTCGATGTCTCATGAGAGTTATGACAGAAATAGGGCCTATTACGTCATGTTTTGAACCAGCTGTTGAGACAGTACTAATGCCAACTGCACCAGTTACATGGCCATATAAAGTCCCAGTTTTTACACAGACCAGATTCTACGCAATCCAACCTAGCCACTGTCACGAATGATGATGGTGGGATGAGGAAGACAACACAAACACGCAGTCCTCGGGCAGAAGAAATCCCCAACCCGGCCGGGAATCGAACCCGGGACCGCGTGATCCAGGACCACAATTTATTGGAGACGTATGAAAATTTGTGCCAAAGTGAGACTCAAACCCGAATTTCTCGCTTTACACGAGCGGTCGCGTTACCCACTTTGGCTACCCACGTTCGCTCCCCGCACCGATCCAAACCTCGGTATACCGGAGTGCCCCCTAAGAGCTCGCACATTATGAGATAGCCACACCAGGGGGAGACAACATTGTTATCATAGTTTAAGCCCGTCTAGGCATGTGGTACAAACTTATTTGACAATGTCTGCATCTTACGATGCCCGTATAGTGCTATGCAATGATTTTAACTTCCATGTCACCACACTGTGCGCAACGCTCCACGGCGGTTTCTCACAAGTTCCACTAAAGACTACTCGGACGCGTTACAGCCCGTATAGGTATGTAATACAAATTTGTTTCACAATGTCTGTATTTTACGGGCAAAATTTCCTTCAGACCTGGATGCATGTCTGGAGATCATTGCATAGTACTACAAAGATACTGTAAAATACAGACATCGTGAAATACAATTGTATTACATGTCTAGACGGGCTAAAACGACGGTAATAACATTGTCTCTCCCTGTTTCGGGAATCACAAACGTGTGAGCACTAGAGAACGTGCACATTGTGACATAAGGAGGTTTGGATCGGGCTGGGAAGCGTGTACGGAGAGCCGAAGTGGTTAAGGTGACAGTTCGCGCTACGCAAGAAATCCGGGTTCTAGTCCAACTTCGGCACAAATTTTCATATGTTACTGATAAATTGTACAGTTGTCACCTAACCGTATTCGCAATTTGCGAATGCATCTCGTCTTTGTAACACGGCAGTAGGTCGTCAGCAGTGTCTTCTCTTTCAGACGTGCATGCAGGTCAGAGCGACAGCGCATAGTACAACGGGCGGTCAAAAACATTCCGTTCGAAGTTCCTATGGTCCAGATTCGGTTTGCAGTCAGGCCAAATCGCCGTGAACGTAGAGGCAATCATACCACCGACGCACGACGTTGAAAATACCTTTTTGTTAGAACACCTTGTCTTGCTGCGTGAAGAAGCCCGTAACTGCCTGCCGGACATCCTCGTCCGACAGGCATCGTCGACCCTTCAGGGCGTTTTTAAGGCAGCGAAGGCGCGACAGTCACGTGGGGAGAGATCAGGGCTACAGGGTGGGTGGTCGACCGTCTCCTGCTGCAGTTGGCGTAACTTCGGCGTCACGAGATCTGTGGTACGGGAATGTGCATTCTCGTGAAGCGTCAGAACCCCTCTTCGCAGTTTTCCCGGATGTTTCGCCTTAATTGCTCGGCGTAATTTCCCCAGAGTTGCGCAGTACTGTTCCCCACTGATGGAGACACAAGGTTCCTTGAAATCAATAAGGAGAGGGCACCATTAGTCACAGAACAGGGTGAGCATCACATTTCCGGGGGATGGCTGGCTCTTGAAATTCTTGGGGCGAGGGGACGACGGACGGCACCGCTGCATCGTCGGCGCTTTCGACAAGTTTCATGTGGTGTCAGCAGGTATCGTCGCGTGCAGCGACCGTTCCCCATAGACATTCATTGTCCTCCGATGGATGTCTAATGGTGTTTGTCCTTCGGCACGTTGGTCGTGTCTGAACGCATTTGGTAATAAACTCGCCGTAGGTCACGTTTAGCCGGCCGAGGTGGCCGAGCGGTTCTAGGCGCTACAGTCTGGAACCGCGCGACCGCTACGGTCGCAAGTTCTAATCCTAAGTAGTTCTAAGTTCTAGGGGACTGATGACCTCAGAAGTTAAGTCCCATAGTGCTCAGAGCCACTTGAATCATTTTGAGTTCACGTTTACACATTTATCACCCGCACGTCGGAAAGAAACGAGTTTAAACCCTTGGCTACATATCGGTGCTTATATACCCGCATCGGATTCGCGCTACGTTCATATACGCTGCAGCAGTACTGTCAACGGAAACTTTTTGATCGCCCCTTTGTACACCGCAGACAAGACGGGCTAAAAACGACGACTGCCACATTGTCTCTCCCTGTCGTGGGAGTCACGCAACGCGTGAATACTATGGGAGCTTGGCACTCTGACATAAGGAGTGGTCAGCCAAAGTGACCAAGTCGACCTCTCGCAGTATTTCAGAAGTCTGAGTCCGAGTCCCAGTTCGCCACAAAATTTCGTACGTCACTAATAAAACGTGCAGCTGGCGTCTGACTGCAAACGGTATGCGGGTCGTCTGTTCATTACAGCTGCAGATGGTCGGCGGTGTCCGTTGCTTTGGACCTGCATGCTTGTCTGAAGACACTGCATAGTAATACTAAGCAAACTAAAACACAGGCATTGTGAAATAAATTTATTCACTCAACAGGCGGACTTTAACGTCCACAAATGAATCTTCAACAACTGCTGCTATTAGAGCACCAAAACCAAACGATGTTCAGCACTGGTAATCTAAGAGAATTAAGTTTTAGCTTTTCAGCTTGTCAGAAATACCAAGTAGCAAGGCTGCATGACCAGGCAGTAAAAAATGCTACTTGAAAGGCTAGAGGAGTCTCAAAACAAGCCACATTTCATAACTCTTGTACATTTAATATTTCCCTATTTACGCATTTGCACGTTACAGGTTGCATAATTATAAAACCAGAAGGACTCGTCTGTGCTGTTGACATTAATGCTGATGTGCTTCCAGTAATGGTAGTTATGAGTTTGGCGTGGTAATACAGTATTACCAATGGTGGATGGTGAAAAGTATCATGTTGTAGTCGCACTGTCGACTTGAGGTCTTCATTATTTGCAAACTGGCGGATGAACCGAGAGGAAAACAATGCAGAAGGAAGATTAGAAATGTTGAAATGCTCAAATTTGACTCCATTGTGATCTGCATCTAAAGGAATCAAAACTAATTCTGCACCACATTCGTGAGTTGCGCAGCTTGTGTTTATCTTTTCTTTTAATCAGAAACCTCCTTCTGAACACTCTTTTGACCACAGGAAGTTACTACATGTTTACCTGTATTTGTAGCCTTGTGAGAGAACAAATAAAGACATTTTTTGAGTCACACCTCTTGCTTCATCTGTTGTAGAGTCTCGACTGTAGGTTCTGTTGATTCTGTTGTTTCTGTTGGTTCTATCGTTTCTGTTGGCCCTGCTGGAGCATTGCAGTGGTTCTCCTTGAGCATCCATCAGTGACAACGTTAGCTGAACCAGCAGGAAAACTGTCCTAGGATCCATCACCCTGCAAAATACCACAAATAGTAAAATGCAAATATGGACGCACTACTTTCATAGTAGGTGTAGTTTCATATATAGCATGTACAGCATTCATTATCCAAAGTATGATCATTTGCGATATTAAGCGATATTTGGGACTGGATTGAGGATCTCTTGGTGACACATCGACATTGTAGAAGTAACTTCAGGTGTGTCCCAGGGAAGTATGTTGGGACCATTTCTGTTCATGCTGGATAGTAATGTCGTTGCAGAGAATATAAATACAATGCTCAACAAAAGTTTTGAATACCACTGTAAAATGTAGGCTACAATAATAGAGGCGTCGTTGACCTAGGCACTTCATCCACTATCTGGTTAGATTGGATTAGTACTTGTTCCATAGATCATGAATACGACACTTCGTAATGATGTGGAACGTGTCAGGTTAATAAAAAGTGTCTATACAAGATATTACATTAGACAAAATATTACATGACACTCAATATTTTTAATTTTTTAATTTTTTTTATTTTTTATTTTGTGGGGCTGGGAAATTGCCCACTTACTATATCCAAAAATTCATCTAATGAGTAGAAGGAGTTGCCATTAAGAAATTCTTTTAATTTCCTTTTAAATGCTATATGGCTATCTGTCAGACTTTTGATGCTATTAGGTAAGTGACCAAAGACTTTCGTGGCAGCATAATTTACCCCCTACTGAGCCAAAGTTAGATTTAACCTCGAGTAGTGAAGATCATCCTTTCTCCTAGTGTTGTAGCCATGTACATTGCTATTACTTTTGAATTCGTTCAGATTGTTAATAACAAATTTCATAAGTGAATATATATATTGTGAGGCTACAGTTAAGATTTCTAGCTCTTTAAATAAGTGTCTGCGGGATGATCTTGGATGAGCTCCAGCAATTATTCTGATTACACGCTTTTTTGCAATGAACACTCTTTTACTCAATGATGAGTTACCCCAGAATATGATGCCATACGAAAGCAGAGAATGAAAATAGGCGTGGTAATCTAATTTACTCAGATGTATATCGCCAAAATTTGCAATGACCCTAACAGCATAAGCAGCTGAACTCAAATGTTTGAGCAGATCCTCAGTGTGTTTTCTCCAGTTCAACCCCTCATCAGTGCATACACCTAGAAATTTAGAATATTCTACCTTAGCTACCGATTTCTGATCAAAGTCTATATTTATTAATGGAGTCATTCCATTTACTGTCTGGAACTGTATATACTGTGTTTTGTCGAACTTTAATGAAAGCCCCTTTGCAGAGAACCACTTAATGATTTTCTGAAAAACATCGTTTACAATTTCACCTGTTAATTATTGTCTGTTGGGTGTGATAGCTATACTTGTATCATCGGCAAAAAGTACTAGCTTTGCATCTTCGTGAATATAGAATGGCAAGTCAATAATATGTATTAAGAACAGCAGATGACCCAAGACCGAACCTTGCGGCACCCCATTCTTGATTGTCCCCCAGTTTGAGAAATCACCAGTTTTTTGCATATTATGTGAACTGTTTATTTCAACTTTCTGCACTCTTTCAGTTAGGTATGATTTAAACCATTGGAGCACTGTCCCATTCATACCACAGTACTTGCGCTTATCTAGAAGTATTCCATGATTTACACAATCAAAAGCCTCTGATAGATCACAAAAAATCCCAACGGGTGACTTCCGGTTACTCAGAGCATTTAATATTTCATTAGTGAAATTATATATAGCATTTTCCGTTGAAAACCCTTTTGGAAACCAAACTGACATTTTCTTAAAACTTTATTTTTACAAAGGTTTGAAGCTACTCTACAATAGATAACTTTTTCAAAATTTTTGGATAAGGTAGTCAGAAGCGAGATTGGGCGGTAGTTGTTGACATCAGTCGTATCCCCTTTTTTATGCAGTGGTTTAACAATGGCATACTTCAGTCTATCTGGGACAATGCCCTGCTTCAGAGAGCTATTACATATGTAGCTAAGAATCCCACTTATTTCTTGGGAACAAGCTTTTATTATCCTGCTGGAAGTGCCATCAATCCAATGTGAGCTTTTATTCTTGAGAGAGTTTGTTATCTTCCTATTTTCAGAAGGAGAGGTGGGTGGAATTTCAATTGTATCAAATGGTGAGGGTGAGGCCTCTTCCATTAACTGCCCATATGCTGGACGGTGCTTGCTACTGGCACACTTTGTGGCCGTTTCCCAGTCATGTAAACAAACCGCTGCCGCTGCCGCTGCGGCACGCCACGAGCAGTCCAATATCAACAACTGCTTCCTTCAGTTTGTGTTCAGCACGGCAGGAACGTGCCACGTACATGCATACAACACTCTGATGGAGTCGGGGTAGTTGCTTTACTTTCATCAGGTCAGAGACAGCAAGATGTTGCCAGTCGGTTACAGGTCACTCAAAGCGGTGTGCCTAAGACGTGGGGAAAGTACAGGGATAGACGGGAAATGTGAACGACAGACCTCGCAGTGGTCGTCCTCGTGTGACAACACCAGTGCAGCATCGTTTCCTCCAACCATCGGCGCACAGTGCCCCACATCGACAGCCAGAAATATTGGAAATGACTTCTACTGGGCAACAGGGATTCGTATCTCAGACCAGACAGTGCGTAGAAGATTGCATCAGAGTGGTCTTCATTCCCGATAAGATTTCCACTGGACCAACGGAACCGACGCAGACGAGGGACGTGGGCTCTTGCACATCAACATTGTACCAATGCAGAATGGAGTAATGTCATGTTTGTTGACGAGGCCACGATTGGTTTGCGACCGGACACTACATCTGCATCTACTTCTACATCTACAGCGATACTCCGCGAGCCACCATATGGTGCGTGGCGCGGGGCATTCTCTACCAGTACTTCTCATCTCCTTTTCTGTTCCACCTGCAAACAGAGCGAAGGAAAATCGACTATCTGTATGCCTCCGTGTAAGCCCAAATTTCTCGTATCTTGTCTTCGTGATCCTTACGCGCAATGTATGTTGGCGGAGTAGAAACATTCGGCAGTCAGCTTCAAATGCCGGTTCTCTAAATTTTCTCAATAGCGTTTCTCGAAAAGAGCGTAGTTTTCCCTCCTAAGATGCCCATTTGAGTTCCCGAGGTATCTTAAACCACTGCATAAAAAAGGGGATACGTCTGATGTCAACAACTACCGCCCAATCTCTCTTCTGACTGCCTTATCCAAAATTTTTGAAAAAGAAATGTATTGTAGAGTAGCTTCAAACCTTTGTAAAAATAAAGTTTTAGCAAAATGTCAGTTTGGTTTCCAAAAGGGTTTTCAACGGAAAATGCTATATATAATTTCACTAATGAAATATTAAATGCTCTGAGTAACCGGAAGTCACCCGTTGGGATTTTTTGTGATCTATCAGAGGCTTTTGATTGTGTAAATCATGGAATACTTCTAGATAAGCTCAAGTACTGTGGTATGAATGGGACAGTGCTCCAATGGTTTAAATCATACCTAACTGGAATAGCGCAGAAAGTTGAGATAAGCAGTTCACATAACACGCAAAAAACTGGTGATTTCTCAAACTGGGGGACAATCAAGAATGGGGTGCCGCAAGGTTCTGTCTTGGGTCCTCTGCTGTTCTTAATATATATTAATGACTTGCCATTCTATATTCACGAAGATGCAAAGCTGGTACTATTTGCCGATGATACAAGTATAGCTATCACACCCGACAGACAATAATTAACAGGTGAAATTGTAAACAATGTTTTTCAGAAAGTCATTACGTGGTTCTCTGCAAATGGGCTTTCATTAAACTTTGACAAAACACAGTATATACAGTTCCAGACAGTAAATGGAATGACTCCATTGATAAATATTGACTTCGATCAGAAATCGGTAGCTAAGGTAGAATATTCAAAATTTCTAGGTGTATGCATTGATGAGGGGTTGAACTGGAAAAAACACACTGAGGATCTGCTGAAACGTTTGAGTTCAGCTACTTACGCTATTAGGGTCATTGCAAATTTTGGCGATATACATCTGAGTAAATTAGATTACCATGCCTATTTTCATTCTCTGGTTTTCTATGGCATCATATTCTGGGGTAACTCATCATTGAGTAAAAGAGTATTCATTGCACAAAATCGTGTAATCAGAATAATTGCTGGAGCTCATCCAAGATCATCCTGCAGACACTTATTTAAAGAGCTAGAGATCTTCACTGTAGCCTCACAATATATATATATATTCACTTATGAAATTTGTTATTAACAATCTGAACGAATTCAAAAGTAATAGCAGTGTACATGGCTACAACACTAGAAGAAAGGATGATCTTCACTACTCGAGGTTAAATCTAACTTTGGCTCAGTAGGGGGTAAATTATGCTGCCACGAAAGTCTTTGGCCACTTACCTAAAAGCATCAAAAGTCTGACAGATAGCCATATAGCATTTAAAAGGAAATTAAAAGAATTTCTTAATGGCAACTCCTTCTACTCATTAGATGAATTTTTGGATATAATAAGTGGGTAATTTCCCCAACCCCCACAAAAAAATTAAAAACATTAAGTGTCATGTAATATTTCGTGTAATGTAATATCTTGTATAGACACCTTTTATGAACCTCACACGTTCCACATCATTACGAAGTGTCGTATTCATGATCTATGGAACAAGTACTAATCTAATCTAATCTCCGTAACACTTACGTGTTGTTCGAACCTACCGGTAACAAATCCAGCACACCGCCTCTGAATTGCTTCGATGTCTTCCTTCAATCCGACCTGATGCGGATCCCAAACACTCGAGTAGTATTTAAGTATAGGCCACACCAGGGTCCTGTAAGCGGTCTCCTTTGCAGGTGAACCACTCGTTCCTAATATTCTCCCAATAAACCGAAGTCGACCATCGCCTTCTCTACCACAGTTCTCACATGCCCGTCCCACCTCACATCGCTTTGCAACGTTACGCTCTGATATTTAAACGACTTGACTTTGTCTAGCAGGACACTAGTAATACTGTATCCGACATTACAGGTTTGATCTTCCTACTCAACCGCATCAACTTAAATTTTTCCACATTTAGGGTTAGCTGCCATTCATTACACCAACTGGAAATTTCGTCTAAGTCATCTTGCATCTTCCTACACTAGACGTGTCATGGTCTGGAGAAGCGCTAGACGACACCATGAACGCCGATACATTCAGGGAGTCCATCCGTTTGCAAGTGGAAGTGGAAGTTTCTGGGCGGCAATAATGACGGAATGGCGAACTACTCTAATTCCCGTCTACAGCAATTTGACGCGTCCCCGATATCTGCAAGAGTCTACAAGGGATTGTAAGGCCCTGCAGACGTGAAGTTGGTGACATCTTCATCCTAGTCCATGACAATGCAAGATCGCAGGGTATTCTAGCAGTGTATCGGCATCTTCAAAGATGCAGCATCAACACAACGCATTGACCAGCACAATTCCCAGACAGAAACGCAATTGAGCATGCATGGGACCTCTTGAATGTGGTCACTGTACAGCATCCGAATCCACCGGACGATTTTCGGGACCTCACTGAAGCTGCGACTGAGGAATGGGACCTCACATCCCGAGATAAACTTGATGCTCTCATACGGAGCATGCCGCGCAGAGTATGTAAGTAGGCTGTTTAGGTTCTTGTATTGCTAACGCCACCGCCACGTAGCGCTCTGTATGAAAATCACTGCCTGTGCTGCGTGCAGTCTGTGGCTGGTTTGCATTGTTGTTGGCTATTGTAGTGTTGGGCAGTTGGCTGTTAACAGCGCGTAGTGTTGTGCAGTTGGAGGTGAGCCGCCAGCAGTGGTGGATGTGGGGAGAGAGATGGCGGAATTTTGAGAGCGGATGATCTGGACGTGTGTCCATCAGAAACAGTACATTTGTAAGACTGGATGTCATGAACTTCTATATATATTATGACTTTTGAACACTATTAAGGTAAATACATTGCTTGTTCTCTATCAAAATCTTTCATTTGCTAACTATGCCTATCAGTAGTTAGTGTCTGCAGTAGTTTGAATCTTTTATTTAGCTGGCAGTATTGGCGCTCGCTGTATTGCAGTAGTTCGAGTAACGAAGATTTTTGTGAGGTAAGTGATTTGTGAAAGGTATAGTTTAATGTTAGTCAGAGCCATTCTTTTGTAGGGATTATTAAAAGTCAGATTGCGTTGCGCTAAAAATATTGTGTGTCAGTTTAGTGTTGATCAGAATAAGTGAAGAGAGTAATGTCTGAGAACGTTCAGTTTTGCTCAGCTGTTTGAAAAGCAAATAACGTAAGAGGTTTATCAGCACAGTAATTCATAAATTCTTCTAAGGGGACGTTAGAAGAAGTCATTCGTGAGCAGGAACGACATAGCACCAGAGACTGATGATCATCATCAAGAGATAAAGATTTTACACTGCTTTTGTTTTCAAGCCGGCCGCGGCGGCCGTGCGGTTCTAGGCGCTTCAGTCTGGAACCGAGCGACTGCTACGGTCGCAGGTTCGCATCCTGCCTCGGGTATGGATGTGTGTGATGTCCTTAGGTTAGTTAGGTTTAAGTAGTTCTAAGTTCTAGGGGACTGATGACCTCAGCTGTCAAGTCCCATAGTGCTCAGAGCCATTTGAACCATTTTGTTTTCAATATTTACACTTAGATGAGAGCTTGCTCTGTTTTGTAATGTTTGTTTGTAACTAACTAAATTCGTTCTTGTTTTCAGAAGGCATTATGTTTGTACTGTTAATAAGATATTGTACAAACCTCAATTGGTGTACTATAAGAAGTCATTTTAATAAACTCTGTGAAACTCCAAACATTTCTTGAGGTGTGTAGTAACCTCAGACTTTTCGCGGATGACGCAGTTCTCTACAACGAAGAAATGTCCGAAGAAGATGCACAAATTTTCAGTTTCGCCTTTAAAAGACTTTATTTGTTTTAAATGTTCAGGGATGCAAAATTGTGAATGTCAAAGGAAGAAGAAACTTAGTATCGTATGACTGCAGTATCGACGAGTCACAATCAGAAACGACCAACTCATACAAATACACGGGTGTATTGATGTGAAATGGAAAGATGGCATGCGTTAACCCGTAGGTAAGACAGTTGGCAGACTTGGATTCATTATTAGAGTTTCCGCCTCGGTAGCTACGGGGTCAGTGCGGCTGGATGCCCACCGAAGTGGCCCGGATTCGATTCCCGGCCGAATCGAGGATGTTCTCCACTCGGGGACTGGGTGTTGAGTTGTCCTCGTCATTGTTTCATCATCACCGACACGCTAGTCACCTATATAGCGCCACCTAAAAAAGGCTTGCACGCAGCGGTGGAGCCACCACAAGAAAGAAAAAAAGAAAAATTGGTAGAATACTAGGGATAAGCAGTCATTCTGCAAAGGAGAATGCTTAAAAACATTCATGTGATTCATCCTAGAATATCGCTCATGTGTGTAGGAACCATACCAAATAGGACCGACAGGGATATTGAACATATACAGAGAAGGCCAGCACAATTTGTCGCTGGTTTGTTTGACCCATAGAAGCGTGCCACAGAAATGATGAAGAAACAGAACTGGCAGGCAGTTGAAGATAAATGCACTCTTTCGAGAAAACTTACGAAGTTTCAAGAAACAACTTTAAATGCTGAATCTAGAAATTCTCTACAACCCACTATGCACCGCTAACGTAGGGATCGTGCGGAAAAGATTGGAATGATTATAGTGCGCACTTCGATATTTAAACAGTCGTTCTTCCTGCAGTCCTTGCACGAATGAAACGGAAGAAAGCCATAATAGCTGGGCTGGTACAATGGGACCTAGCCTCGGGCGTGTGCATCACAGTGGTTTGCAGAGCATGCATATGGATGTAGCACTGCTACATTAAAGAAGCCCCTCCCCCATCGTTCTCTCTCCCTCCCTCCCTCCCTCCCTCTCACTCTCTCTCTCTCTCTCTCTCTCTCTCTCTCTCTCTCTCTCTCTCTCTCCCTATCTATCTATCTATCTTTCTCAGACACACATACACACACGTTTATTTTGCATGGAGAGTCAATCGACAGCTGTAGAAGCAACTCCAGGTGTGCCCCAGCTATGGAGACGTTTCATTTGCCGTCAAAAGCTTATAAAACCGAGCATTATTTCAGTGTGCTTGTTATCGTGTGGGACAAGAGGTTTTCCGAAAGCAGAAACCGTATAATATGGTGCGCGATTAAACTCAAAGAGACTACAAGAGAAAAATTCCAAAATTTCTAGAGGACGGGAGACTGGGCATTCGTGGTGTTACTGAAATGTGGTACGTATTATACACGCATCAAATAAAGTTTTACATCACCCGGTTCCCAGAACTCCTGAAGATAGACGTTGACTGTGGGTATTGTATCACAAACACAGTCCCTTTGACTGTTCACAGATGTCACTAAACCCGCCCAAAGATGTAAACAACCAGGCATGAGCAGCGCCTATTAGACGGAGGGGGCCGATAGCCGATCAGTTCCAGTCATTCCACCAGGAAGGAGGTACACGGCTCGTGTTGTCTGTACATCACCCATGTCTAGATGGTCAATACCACGGTTCGATCGCGTCCGTATTGTTACTTTGTGCCAGGAAGGGCTCTCAACAAGGAAAGTGTCCAGGCGTCTCGGAGTGAACCAAAGCGATGTTGTTCGGACATGGAGGAGAATACAGAGAGACAGGAACTGTCGATGACATGCCACGCTCAGGCCCCCCAAGGGCTACTACTGCAGTGGATGACCGCTACCTACGGATTATGGCTCGGAGTAATCCTGACAGCAACGCCACCTTGTTGAATAATGCTTTTCGCGCAGCCACAAGACGGCGTGTTACGACTCAAACTATGCGCAATAGGCTGCATGATGAGCAACTGCGCTCCCGACGTCCATGGCGAGGTCCATCTTTGCAACCACGACACCATGCAGCGCAGTACAGATGGCCCCACAACATGCCGAATGGACCGCTCTGGATTGGCATCACGTTCTCTTCACCAATGAGTATCGCATATGCCTTCAACCAGACAATCGTCGGAGACGTGTTTGGAGGCAAACCGGTCAGGCTGAACGACTTAGACACACTGTCCAGCGAGTGTAGCAAGGTGGATGTTCCCTGATGTCTTGAGATGGCATTATGAGGGGCCGACGTACGCCGCTGGTGGTCATGGAAGGCGCCTTAAGGGCTTTACGATATGTAATGCCTTCCTCCGATTGATTGCGCAACCATATCGGGAGCATATTGGCGAGGCATTCGTCTTCTTGGACGACAATTCGAGCCTCCATCGTGCACATCTTGTGAATGACTTCCTTCAGGATAACGACCTCGCTCGAATAGAGTGGCCAGCATGTTCTCCAAACATGAACCCTATCGATCATGCCTGGGATAGATTGAAACGGGCTGTTTATGGACGACGTGACCCACCAGCCACTCTGAGAGATCTACACCGAATCGCCGTTGAGGAGTAGGACAATCTGGACCAATAGTGCCTTGATGAACTTGTTGATAGTATGCCACGACGAGTACAGGGATACATCAATGCAAATGGACGTGCTATTGGGAATTGGAGGCACCGGTGTGTACAGCAATCTGGACCACCACCTCTGAAGGTCTCGTTGTATGGTGGTACAAAATGCAATGTGTGGTTTTCATTAGGAATAAAAAGGGCGGAAATGGTGTTTATGTTGATCTCTATTACAATCTTCTGTACAGTTTCCGGAACTCTCGGAACCGAGGTGATGCAAAACTTTTTTTGATGTGTACATCACATAATTACATTCTCGACATTGGTACTCAACTAACCACCAACACTTGCCACCAGGAGGCACCTTTGTATGATTCTAGTGACATTATAGTCATACTGGAACGTTAAGAGTAGACGGATAAATTAATAGGAAAATAGTGTTAGAAGAAATGTGCAGTCAATAGGAGGAAACACTTATAAGTAAAATTAAAACAATAGTCAAAACTGAATAAAAATAATTATCAGTATATCACATGGCGAAGAGTTCTCGGGCTTCCAGCCGGGTGGCGGTGTCTTCAAACTGCGACGTTTCGACGAGTGACATACTCATCATCTTCTGGCCAGAAGACACCGCCACCCGGCTGGAAGCCCGAGAACTCTTCGCCAGCTGTATACGCCGGGAAAGCATACATTCACAGTATATCACATGTTTCACTCGAGGCTGATGGGATGCTATGAAGAAAGGACAGGGGTAAAATGTTGCGACAGTCGTAAACCAATCGTAACTCGTACAGATAGGAAAGAACAACATACAGCATTGGCGAATCTAACATTACAGGCTTAGGACAAATAATCACCTAACATTCTTTAGGAAATGTACATACACCATAACGGGAAAAGGGAAGGGGTAGGAATCAGGTATTGGAAGAAGCGTTTTTATTGACTTACTCTGAGGAGACTAAAGTCATGGAATGCCTTCTAATATCGTGTCTGACTTCCTTTTGCCGTCTGTAATGCAGCATCTCGGGGTGTTGTAGACTCAGTAAGCCGTTGGAAGTCTCCCGCAGATATGGTGGGCCATGCTACCTCTATAGCCTTCCATAATTGCGAAAATGTTGCCGGTGCACGATTTTGTGCTGTTACGGCACAGAGTAATACGGGTTCCAAGCTACAAACTTTTTGACAGGGTTCAACCACCTTGACGTAAGACAGGCTGGTTACGTCACGATTAGCGGGGGAGCAGGAAGCACAGTGATGCAAGATAGACGGGCAGCACAGTCTGCAACTCTGCAGTAGCTGAGTGAGAGAGATAGAGAGTACACAGAAAGCAGAAAAGTAGTAGTAGTAGTAGTAGTAGCTTTATTCATCCGTAAATCTCATTTTACAAGGATACACGACATGTCAAAATATTTACAAGTTTAGATCAATTTAAATAAGCTGATTCGTATACACATATACACTCCTGGAAATTGAAATAAGAACACCGTGAATTCATTGTCCCAGGAAGGGGAAACTTTATTGACACATTCCTGGGGTCAGATACATCACATGATCACACTGACAGAACCACAGGCACATAGACACAGGCAACAGAGCATGCACAATGTCGGCACTAGTACAGTGTATATCCACCTTTCGCAGCAATGCAGGCTGCTATTCTCCCATGGAGACGATCGTAGAGATGCTGGATGTAGTCCTGTGGAACGGCTTGCCATGCCATTTCCACCTGGCGCCTCAGTTGGACCAGCGTTCGTGCTGGACGTGCAGACCGCGTGAGACGACGCTTCATCCAGTCCCAAACATGCTCAATGGGGGACAGATCCGGAGATCTTGCTGGCCAGGGTAGTTCACTTACACCTTCTAGAGCACGTTGGGTGGCACGGGATACATGCGGACGTGCATTGTCCTGTTGGAATAGCAAGTTCCCTTGCCGGTCTAGGAATGGTAGAACGATGGGTTCGATGACGGTTTGGATGTACCGTGCACTATTCAGTGTCCCCTCTACGATCACCAGTGGTGTGCGGCCAGTGTAGGAGATCGCTCCCCACACCATGATGCCGGGTGTTGGCCCTGTGTGCCTCGGTCGTATGCAGTCCTGATTGTGGCGCTCACCTGCACGGCGCCAAACACGCATACGACCATCATTGGCACCAAGGCAGAAGCGACTCTCATCGCTGAAGACGACACGTCTCCATTCGTCCCTCCATTCACGCCTGTCGCGACACCACTGGAGGCGGGCTGCACGATGTTGGGGCGTGAGCGGAAGACGGCCTAACGGTGTGCGGGACCGTAGCCCAGCTTCATGGAGACGGTTGCGAATGGTCCTCGCCGATACCCCAGGAGCAACAGTGTCCCTAATTTGCTGGGAAGTGGCGGTGCGGTCCCCTACGGCACTGCGTAGGATCCTACGGTCTTGGCGTGCATCCGTGCGTCGCTGCGGTCCGGTCCCAGGTCGACGGGCACGTGCACTTTCCGCCGACCACTGGCGACAACATCGATGTACTGTGGAGACCTCGCGCCCCACGTGTTGAGCAATTCGGCGGTACGTCCACCCGGCCTCCCGCATGCCCACTATACGCCCTCGCTCAAAGTCCGTCAACTGCACATACGGTTCACGTCCACGCTGTCGCGGCGTGCTACCGGTGTTAAAGACTGCGATGGAGCTCCGTATGCCACGGCAAACTGGCTGACACTGACGGCGGCGGTGCACAAATGCTGCGCAGCTAGCGCCATTCGACGGCCAACACCGCGTTTCCTGGTGTGTCCGCTGTGCCGTGCGTGTGATCATTGCTTGTACAGCCTTCTCGCAGTGTCCGGAGCAAGTATGGTGGGTCTGACACACCGGTGTCAATGTGTTCTTTTTTCCATTTCCAGGAGTGTATTTCCAGACCTTTAGTTAGAGCCAATCATTAGATTTACTCCTTGGCGGGGAAGAAGGCCAGTGTTTACTCTGTCTACTTGCCGGGGGTCTCACCCGAGATGTGGAGGAGGCCCTGCCGGCGGCGATAGAGAGCACTGTGTTCACCCGGCTGCAAGTTGTTGCTCATGTCGGCACCAATGACTCCTGCCGTCTCTGTTCAGAGGTCATCCTCAGTTCATAACGGCGGTTGGCGGAGTTGGTGAAGGTGGAAAGTCTCGCTCGCGGGGTGGAATCTGAGCTAACTATTTGTAGCATCGTTCCGAGAACCGATCGCGGTCCTCTGGTTTGGACCCTAGTGGAAGGCTTAAGCCAGAGGCTCAGACGCCTCTGTGAAGATCTGGGGTGCAAATTTATCGACCTCCGCTATTGGGTGGAGAAATGTAGGGTCCCCCTGAATAGATCAGGCGTACACTACACGCCGGAAGCGGCTACAAGGGTAGCGGAGTACGTGTGGAGTGCACAAGTGGGTTTTTTAGGTTAGAGAATTCCCTTCCTAGGCCCGACAAGGCGCCTCTTGAGACGCGACAAGGTAGTAGTAGGCAAAACGCAACAGGGAATAACAATATTAATGTGGTAATAGTAAACTGCAGGAGCGTCTATAGAAAGGTCCCAGAACTGCTCTCATTAGTAAACGGTCACAATGCCCACATAGTACTAGGGACAGAAAGTTGGCTGAAACCAGATGTAAAAAGTAATGAAATTCTAAACTCAGATTGGAATGTATACCGCAGAGACAGGCTGTACAGTGAAGGGGGAGACGTGTTTATAGCGATAAAAAGTGCAGTAGTATAGAAGGAAATTCACGGAGATCCGAAATGTGAAATAATTTGGGTGAAGGTCACGGCTAAAGCAGGCTCAAACATGGTAATTGGATGTCTCTATAGGCCCCCCGGCTCAGCAGCTGTTGTGGCAGAGCACCTGAAGGAAAATTTGGAAAATATTTCGAGTAGATTTCCCGACCATGTTATAGTTCTGGGTGAAGATTTTAATTTGCCGAATATAGACTGGGAGACTCAAACGTTTATAACGGGTGGCAGGGACAAAGAATCCAGTGAAATTTTTTTTAAGTGCATTATCTGAAAACTACCTTGACCAGTTAAACAGAGAACCGACTCGTGGCGATAACATATTATACCTTCTGATGACAAACAGACCCGAACTATTTGAAACAGTTAACGCAGAACAGGTAATCAGCGACCATAAAGTGGTTACTGCATCGATGATTTCAGCCGTAAATAAAAATATTAAAAAAGGTAGGAAGATTTTTCTGTTTAGCAAAAGTGACAAAAAGCAGATTTCGGAGTACTTGACGGCTCAACACAAAAGTTTTGTCTCAAGTACAGATAGTGTTGAGGATCAGTGGACAAAGTTCAACCATCGTACAATTTGCATTAGATGAGTATGTGCCAAGCAAGATCTTAAGAGATGGAAAAGAGCCACCGTGGTACAACAACCGAGTTAGAAAACGGCTGCGGAAGCAAAGGGAACTTCACAGCAAACATCAACATAACCAAAGCCTTGCAGACAAACAAACATTACGCGAAGCGAAATGTAGTATGAGGGGGCTATGCGAGAGACGTTAATGAATTCGCAAGCAATGTTCTATGTACTGCTGTAGTATATCAAGAGGTTGTAACAATGGAAAATTGTACTGAAATGCAGGAGGATCTGCAACGAATTGACGCATGGTGCAGGGAATGGCAATTGAATCTCAATGTAGACAAGTGTAATGTGTTGCGAATACATAGAAAGAAAGATCCTTTATCATTTAGCTACAATATAATAGGTCAGCAACTGGAAGCAGTTAATTCCATAAATTATCTGGGAGTAGGCATTAGGAGTGATTTAAAATGGAATGATCATATCAAGTTGATCGTCGGTAAAGCAGATGCCAGACTGAGATTCATTGGAAGAATTGTAAGGAAATGCAATCTGAAAACAAAGGAAGTAGGTTACAGTACACTTGTTCGCCCACTGCTTGAATACTGCTCACCAGTGTGGGATCCATACCAGATAGGGTTGATAGAACAGAGAGAGAGAAGATCCAAGGGAGAGCAGCGCGCTTCGTTACAGGATCATTTAGTACCTCTATCGGTTCTCCCTTCTATTCCAGTCTCGTATTGTTCGTGGAAAGAAGGATTGTCGGTATGCTTCTGCGTGGGCTCTAATCTCTCTGATTTTATCCTCATGGTCTCTTCGCGAGATATACGTAGGAGGGAGCAATATACCGCTCGACTCCTCGGTGAAGGTATGTTCTCAAAACTTCAACAAAAGCCCGCACCGAGCTACTGAGCGTCTCTCCTGCAGAGTCTCCCACTGCAGTTTATCTATCATCTCCGTAACGCTTTCGCGATTACTAAATGATCCTGTAACGAAGCGCGCTGCTCTCCGTTGGATCTTCTCTATCTCTTCTATCAACCCTATGTGGTACGGATCCCACACTGCTGAGCAGTATTCAAGCAGTGGCCGAACAAGCCTACTGTAACCTACTTCCTTTGTTTTCGGATTGCATTTTCTTAGGATTCTTCAAATGAATCTCAGTGTGGCATCTGCTTTACCATCGATCAACTTTATATGATCATTCCATTTTAAATCACTCCTAACGCGTACTCCCAGATAATTTATGAAATTAACTGCTTCCAGTTGCTTACCTGCTATATTGTAGCTAAATGATAAGGGGTCTTTCTTTCTATGTATTCGCAGCGCATTACACTTGTCTACATTGAGATTCAATTGCCATTCCCTGCACCATGCGTCAATTCGCTGCAGATCCTCCTGCAAAAAAATGGTTCAAATGGCTCTGAGCACTATGGGACTTAACTTCTAAGGTCATCAGTCCCCTAGAACTTAGAACTACTTAAACCTAACTAACCTAAGGACGTCACACACATCCATGCCCGAGGCAGGATTTGAACCTGCAACCGTAGCGGTCGCTCGGTTCCAGACTGTAGCGCCTAGAACCGCTTGGCCACCCCGACCGGCGATCCTCCTGCATTTCAGTACAATTTTCCATTGTTACAACCTCTCGATATACCACAGCATCATCCGCAAAAAGCCAAAGTGAACTTCCGATGTCATCCACAAGGTCATTTATGTATATTGTGAATAGCAACGGTCCTACGACACTCCCCTGCGGCATACCTGAAATCACTCTTACTTCGGAAGACTTCTCTCCATTGAGAATGACATGCTGCGTTCTGTTATCTAGGAAGTCTTCAATCCAATCAGAAAATTGGTCTGATCGTCCATATGCTCTTACTTTGTTCATTAAACGACTGTGGGGAACTGTATCGAACGCCTTGCGGAATTCAAGAAACACGGCATCTACCTGTGAACCCGTGTCTATGGCCCTCTGTGTCTCGTGGACGAATAGCGCGAGCTGGGTTTCACACGACCGTCTTTTTCGAAACCCATTCTGATTCCTACAGAGTAGGTTTCTAGTCTCCAGAAAATTCATTATACTCGAACATAATACGTGTTCCAAAATTCTACAACTGATCGACGTTAGAGATATAGGTCTATAGTTCTGCACATCTGTTCGACGTCCCTTCTTGAAGACGTTCGATGAGATTCATGCGAGTCAATCAGGGTGGCCAAATCATTCATTCGAATTGTTCACAATGCTCTTCAAACCAATCGCGAACAATCGTGGCTCGTTGACATGGCGCATTCCATATTGGAGCCACCACCAGCTTGCACAGTGCCTTATTGACAACTTGGGTTCCTGGCTTCGTATGGTCTCGAACCCTACCAGCAGCTCTTACCAACTGAAATCAGGACTCATCTGACCGGACCACGGCTGTCCAGTCGTCTGGGGTCCACCGACATGGTCACGATCTAAGGAGAGGCAGTTGATGTCGTGCTGTTAGCAAAGGCACTAGCGCCAAATGTTGCCCCACTATCCTAACTGGTACTGTCGTCGCACGTCCCACGTTGACTTCTGCGGTTATTCCACGCAGTGTTTCTCGTCTGTCGTCACTGACAACTCTACGTAAACGCCTCTGCTCTCGGCCTTTAAGTGAAGGCCATCGGCCACGGCGTAAGACGTAATGCCTGAAATTTGGTATTCTCGGTACACTCTTGACGCTGTGGATCTCGGAATATTGAATTGCCTAACGGTTTCCGAAATGGAATGCTCCCATACTCTAGAAGAGCGTACCGAGCGAGGTGACGCAGTGGTTAGCACACTGGACTCGCATTCGGGAGGACGACGGTTCAATCCCGTCTCCGGCCATCCTGATTTAGGTTTTCCGTGATTTCCCTAAATCGTTTCAGGCGAATGCCGAGATGGTTCCTTTGAAAGGGCACGGCCGATTTCCTTCCCAATCCTTCCCTAACCCGAGCTTGCGCTCCGTCTCTAATGACCTCGTTGTCGACGGGACGTTAAACACTAACCACCACCACCAACACCACTAGAAGAGCGTAGCGTTCCAAAGGATTGTAAAAGGGCACAGGTCATCCCCGTTTTCAAGAAGGGACGTCGAACACTTGTGCAAAATTAGAGACCTATATCTCTAACGTCGATCAGTTGTAGAATTTTGGAACACGTATTATGTTCGAGTATAATGACTTTTCTGGAGACTAGAAATCTGCTCTGTAGGAATCAGAATGGGTTTCGAAAAAGACGATCGTGTGAAACCCAGCTCGCGCTATTCGTACACGAGACTCTGAGGGCCATAGACACTGGTTCGCAGGTAGATGCCGTGTTTCTTGACTTCCGCAAGGCGCTCGATACAGTTTCCCACAGTCGTTCAATGAACAAAGTAAGAGCATATGGACTATCAGATCAATTGTGTGATTGGTCTGATGAGTTCCTAGATAACAGAACGCAGCACGTCATTCTCAATGGAGAGAAGTCTTCCGAAGTAAGAGTGATTTCAGGTGTGCCGCAGGGGAGTGTTGTAGGACCGTTGCTATTCACAATATACATAAATGATCTTGTGGGTAACATTGGAAGTTCACTTAGGCTTTTTGCGGATGATGCTGTAGTAAATCGAGAGATTGTAACAATGGAAAATTGTACTGAAATGCAGGAGGATCTGCAGCGAATTGACGCATGGTGCAGGGAATGGCAATTGAATCTCAATGTAGACAAGTGTAATGCACTGCGAATACATAGAAAGAAAGATCCTTTATCATTTAGCTACAATATAGCAGGTCAGCAACTGGAAGCAGTTAATTCCATAAATTATCTGGGAGTAGGCATTAGGAGTGATTTAAAATGGAATGATCATATAAAGTTGATCGTCGGTAAAGCAGATGCCAGACTGAGATTCATTGGAAGAATCCTAAGGAAACTCAATCCGAAAACAAAGGAAGTAGGTTACAGTAGGCTTCTTCGCCCACTGCTTGAATACTGCTCAGCAGTGTGGGATCCGTACCACATAGGGTTGATAGAAGAGATAGAGAAGATCCAACGGAGAGCAGCGCGCTTCGTTACAGCATCATTTAGTAATCGCGAAAGCGTTACGGAGATGATAGATAAACTCCAGTGGAAGACTCTGCAAGAGAGACGCTCAGTAGCTCGGTACGGGCTTTTGTTAAAGTTTCGAGTACATACCTTCACCGAGGAGTCAAGCAGTATATTGCTCCCTCCTACGTATATCTCGCGAAGAGACCATGAGGATAAAATCAGAGAGATTAGAGCCCACACAGAAGCATACCGACGATCCTTCTTTCCACGAACAATGCGAGACTGGAATAGAAGGGAGAACCGATAGAGGTACTTAAAAGTACCCTCCGCCACACACTGTCAGGTGGCTTGCGGAGTATGGGTGTAGATGTAGACATCTAGCTCCAACTACCATTCCGCGTTCAAAGCCTGTTTAATGCCGTCGTGAGGCCATTTACACGTGGGACACGTAAACGCATGAGTCTCCGGAGTACAAGTGACAGTGCCGCCAAAGCACTGCCCTCTTACTGTTCGTGCACGTGATACTATCGCAGTCTGTATGTGTGTGTACATAGCTGTCCCGTGACTTCTGTCACCTCAGTGTATGATGCTAATGTACTAAATTCACAAAACAATGAGATATGTGGAATTGTTACAAAGTACATTCACAAACGTCGTTAAAAGTATACTGATATTTTAACCCTATAACCAAACAACGTCTCCTACTGGATACGATATTGCAGTGCCTGTGCTAGTCTGAATTACGATGCAACGTTCTTTGGACAGCCGTCGTGAAATACATGAAACGTATCCGCAATTGCGAATATGGACAATCATCAGCTTCTGCTGTATTCTTTTCCCATTTTCTGGACAATCGTTGCCTAACGCTCCCACGAAACTCCCAAGTACACCGCGCTCTTTCAACTTATCCAGGTCCCATCCTCTTAATTTCCCAGCTTTTAGCAATTTCTTCAGTTTTAATCTACAGTTCAAACTAATACATTGTGGACAGAATCCACATCTGCCCATGGAAACGTCTTATAGTTGAAAATCTGGTTTCGAAATCTGTGTCTTACCGTTACATAATCAACCTGAAACCTTTCGGTGCCTCCAAGTCTCTTCCACGTACATCTACATCTACATCTACATCCATACTCCGCAAGCCACCTGACAGTGTATGGCGGAGGGTACTTTGAGTACCTCTACCGGTTCTCCCTTCTATTCCAGTCTCGTATTGTTCGCGGAAAGAAAGATTGTCGGTTTGCCTCTGTGTGGGCTCTAACCTCTCTGATTTTATCCTCATGGTCTCTTCGCTAGATATACGTAGGAGGGAGCAATATACTGCTTGACTCTTCGGTGAAGGTATGTTCTAGAAACTTCAACAAAAGCCGGTACCGAGCTACTGAGCGTCTCTCATGCATAGTCTTCCACTGGAGTTTATCTATCATCTCCGTAACGCTTTCGCGATTACTAAATGATCCTTTAACGAAGCGCGCTGCTCTCCGTTGGACCTTCCCTATCTCTTCTATCAACCATATCTGGTACGGATCCCATACCGGTGAGCAGTATTCAAGCAGTGGGCGAACAAGTGTACTGTAACCTACTTCCTTTGTTTTCGGACTGCATTTCCTTAGGATTCTTCCAATGAATCTCAGTCCGGCATCTGCTTTACCGACGATCAACTTGATATGATCATTCCATTTTGAATCACTCCTAATGCCTACTCCCAGATAATTTATGGAATTAACTGCTTCCAGTTGCTGACCTGCTTAAACCGAGTGTTAGTGATGATTAAATTACGCTCTGAGAAGAATTCTACCACGTGGATCCTCTTTCAAAGCTTTCGCCTAGCAGATTCACCCACTATTTTTCCTTCCCTTCGACAGGAGGTGTAAAATAGGAACAGCTGGAGGACAAATGTAACGATTTAGAAACGTATGTGACTAGGGGAAACACACATGCTGTCTGCTGGGTAGGACCGCTGTTAGTCTCTGTATACATAAATGATTTAGCGGACAGGGTGAACAGTAATCTGCGATTGTTTGCTGATGATGCTGTAGTCTACCGTAACGTGTCGAAATTAAGTGGCTGCAGGAGGATACAAGATTGCTTGGATAAAATTTCTAGTTGGTGTGGTGAGTGGCAGATAGCCCTAAATGTAGAAAAATGCGGATGAATAGGAGAAACAAACCCGTAGTGTTGGGATACGCCATTTGTAATGTCCTGCTTGACACAGTCACTCGACACAGTCACGTCGTTTAAATACCTGGGCGTAACGTTGCAAAGTGATATGAAATGGAACTAGCGTGTGAGGACTGTGGCAGGGAAACCGAATGGCCAGCTTCGGTTTACTGAGAGAATTCTATGAAAGCGTGATTCATCTGTAAAGGAGACCGTATGTAGGACATTACTGCGACCTGTTCTGGATAACTGATCGAGTGTTTTTAATCCGCACCAGGTTGGATTAAAGGAAGACATCGAAGGAATACAGAGGCGGACTGCTATATTTGTTACCGGGAGGTTCGGACAATACGCAAGGGTTACGGAGACACTTCTGGAACTCAAATAGGAATCCTTGGAGGGAAGGAGATATTCTTCTCGAGTAACTCTATTGAGAAAATCTAGAGAATCGGCATTTGAAGCTGACAACAGAACGATTCATCTGACGCCAACATACATTGCGCATAAGAACCATGAAGATAAGACGCGAAAAATTATGATTCATACGGAGGCATATTGATAGTCGTGTTTTCCTTGCTCTAATTCCGAATGGAACAGGAAAGGAAATGACTACTAGTGGTGCAGAGTACTCTCCGCCACGCGCCGTACGGTAGCTTGTGGAGTGTCTACGTAGATGTAGATGTAGATTAAAGAGGTCTTTGGAGAAAAGTAACTGTGTCAGTACCAAGAGCTCAGATGGAAAACCATTCCTAAGCAAAGAAGGGAAGGCTGAAAAGTGAAAATAGTATATAGATGGTCTATACAAAAGGAAGACGAACTTGAAAGCAATTTAATAGAAATGAAGAGGATTTGGAGGAAGGTGAGGTGAGTGGTATGATACTGCGACAAACGAACGTCAGAGCACTGAAAGACCCTACTCGAAACACGGCCCTTATAGTAGGCGACATTCCATCAGAGGTACTGATAGCCTTGGGAGAGCCAGCCACGACAAAACTCTTCCATATGGCGTGTAAGATTTATGAGACAGGCGAAATACCCTCATACTTCAAGAAGAATATAACAATTTCAAGAAAGCAAATGCTGACAGGTGTGAATTTTACTAGGCTATCAGTTTAATGTGTCATGATTGTAAAATACTAATATGAATTTCCTACAGAAGAATGGAAAACCTGGTAGCTGCCGACCTCAGGGAACAAAGGTTTGCATTCCGGAGAAATGTAGGAACACGCGAGGAGATACTGACCCTACAACTTCTTTTTGAGGATAAGTTAAGGAAATGAAAACCTATGTTTGCAGCATCTGTAGTCTTAGAGGAAGCTTTTGACAGTGTTGACTGCAATACTTTCATTCAAATTCCGAAGGTACACGGGTAAAATACAGGGAGCGAAAGGCTATTTACAACTTGTATACAAAACAGGTGACAGTTATAAGAGTCCAGGGAGTGTGACAGGGTTTTAGCCTATCCCCGATGTTATTCAATCTGTACATTGAACAAGTACATTGAGCAAGCAGTAGCGGAAACCAAAGAAAAATTTCAAGTAGGAATTAAATTTCAGAATTAAAGTTCCCGATGACGTAATTCTGTCAGAGACAGCAAAGGGCCTGAAAGAGCAGTTGAACGGAATGGACAGTCTCTTGGAAAGAGAACATATAATGAACACAAACACAAACAAAACAAGGTAATGGAATGTAGTCAAATTAAATCAGGTGATGCTAATTAGATCATGAAAAGAGGCACTTAAAGCAGTACACGAGTTTTGCTATTTGGGCAGCAAAGTAACTGATGATGTCCGAAGTAAAGAGGGTATAAAATGTAGACTGACAATGGGAAGAAGAGCGTTTCTGAAGAAGATAAATTTGTTAACATCAAATACAGATTTAACTGTTAGGAAGTCATTTCTGAAAAAAATTGTATGGAGTGTAGCCATGTATCGAAGTGAAACATGCGCGATGAACAGTTGAGTCAAGAAGAGAATAGAAGCTTTTGAAATGTGGCGCTATAGAACCATGTTGAAGACTAGATGGGTAGATCACGTAACTAATGAGGAGGTACTGAACAAAGTTGGGGAGAAAAGAAATTTGCGGCGCAACCTGACCACAAGAAGGGAACGGTTGATGGACCATAAGCTGAGACATTAAGGGATCACCAGTTTAGTATTGGAGGGCAGCGTGGTTTGTAAAAGTCGTAGAGGGAGACCAAGAGAATAATACATTAAGCAGATTCAGAAGGATGTAAGTTGCCGTAGTTATTCAGAGATGGAGAGGATAGAGTAGAGTGAAGAGTCACATCAAACTAGTTTCGGACTTTAGACTACAACGATAACCGATAACAACCAAAGAACATATCGGACAGCCACTGTGGACACGGTAACTGAGGTGCCACATTCATATAGGATCAAAGTGAAATTATTTTACTGACGGTATAGGAGAGGGCTCCAAAAACGGGGCTGTGGTTGGAGGTGGGAATCGGGGGAGCATGAGTTATGGAGTGAAACATCTTCATTCACTTAAATGATGTTGCGCCAGATACATTAATATACAATTATAGACCTAAGAAAGTTTATAAAAAGGTTTACAAATAACAAAGCAGTAGTGAAAAAGGTATGAACTTAAAGACACCTTGAACGGGTAAGTACAGGGAAACTGAACGCATTTCTGAAATGATAAAATCGTACCATCATTATAAAGAATCTCAGCGTCGTGTGAAGCCGCAAGGGCACAAGACATTTCAACAATAATTCAAGAGACTAAAAAACGCCCTAAGGTGCCTCATTCTGATTGAATATATCCTAAACCGTGAAGGACCGAAGAGGTCTGTGCCAGTTCTTACCTTACTGTTGTTGGTGGCACAACGTACGTTCATGCCCAGCGAACACAGCAGCAGTTATTTGATGCGTGCTGACAACGACGTCGGTATTTTAAAGCGCTCTGCTGTCTGCAGTATTGTGTAAGGAATTTATGGACGCGTGTCTTATCGTACCCATTAAAACATTTAATATATCTGAGACGCAAGTTGCTATGTTTTTTTCCAAGAAACGTACATCTAGCAACGATGTGAGAATTTGAAGAGCTCTGATGATGTCAGCCGTATTGTGTAAGAACTTTATGAACACTCGTCTTGTAGTTCACTATTAAAAGGTTTAATGTAGTTGTGATGAAAGTTGTTATTTTTGTCCCTAGAAACAAGGTAGCATATGTAAGCCGACTCATGGAATCGACTTTCAGAGACGGTAATACGCGAATGTCAGAACTATTACGCTACCTGAGGCACATTTATGAATGTCCTTACGACAAGAATATACAACAGCGAACGTCACACAGCGGAGTGTTATAAAGAACTGCACGGAATACTGGAACCAATAATCACATAGATAAACGAAAATGACTGTCGATTTTTAAGAAATTACTACTGCTGAGAATATTTAACATCCTCTAGCGTCCTCGAGAGATGTGAAGAAAGGGAGAGAGAGAGATAGAGAGAGAGAGAGAGAGAGAGAGAGAGAGAGCGACGTATGCATCCACTTCCAGAACTCTGGCAAATCTTGGGTATCTGTACTACTTGTGGAACGTCACCCATCTGCTGACAGAAATATAATTTCACTGTGCTGCACATCGTCGCCGCTCCCAATTTATTCTTGTAGTCTTGCTATTCCCCGGTGGGAGTTCCTAGCGGCGAGCTGCCCTGTTAATACTGAAAACCAATCAAAGTAGACAGTGAAAAAGTAAAGTCGTAACCTTCACTCTTTAAGTGTAGTACCTTAGAGGAGACCATCACCGTGAACAACGGACTATCAAGTACCAGTATCAAGGTTACCGGAATAAGAGCTCATACCACCATGTTTAAAAAGTGATTTGCTGCCAGTGGGTTTAGTTAAGTTCATCTGAAAACAAAAACGTAAGAAATGCAGCCATGGCCTTGGTGCAAGTACACACTCGTGCAATTCCAGGCTGTCCTCGGCTATCAAGAAATTAAGGAAACCATAACGGTTATGGAAAAGGGGCACCAAAGTAGTTGGTCACCCTTTGGGAGTGATATCTTCCGATGCAACGTGCAGGTCTGCAGCTAATTACTGTGCCTGCCACAACTGTAGCTGGAAGACTTGTGACGGCGGCAAAGAGGGGGGGGGGGGGGGGGTAACGGGCCACCTCCTTTTCCTTCCGTGCCCTCTCCCCCTTCCAGCCCTCCCCCCTCTCCCCGTCCGCGTGGGAGCTTACACAGCCCTTCTTGGTCCTTTGTCATGTTCACATTCTTTCTCTTTTGTAATTTTGAACATTTAATATCGTGTTCCGAGTCTTCCGATTTTGAAGGCAGTCTTTTGCAACCCGAGAAATATATTGTTTTCCATGACTATCGTAAGATAAGGTCTCCAACATGGCCCCCTTTTCTATTATCACTTGTAGATCCATCAAACTGCTGGAACGAAGAAGAGTACAAGCTTCTTTACACACCCAAGTATGTTTACTATTTGTACTAAGGACAAATTGTGTGACAACCTAATGCAGAATGATAATGCAAAAAAGTGTCTGCCCTTTATTTATGGCCGCGATGGTTCCTTTGAAAGGGCCAGCCGACTTCCTTCCCCGTCCTTCCCTAAGCCGATGAGACCGATGACCTCGCTGTTTGGTCTCGTCCCCCAAAAATACCCATACCCTTTATTTATGACAAAAGTGAAGCAAATGTGGCGTCTATGTGTTAAAGGCATCCAAAATCTTGAGAGATGGTAATAAAATCGCTAAAGATATAGCAAATTGCAAAAATTAGTAATGCCAGATAACACCCAAGTATTAACATTTACTTTTCCATCACTCAGTGCAAAGACATTGCCGGATGAAAACATTAGTATGCCTGGAAAGATGAGGTCGATTTTGAACCGATATGCCACCTGGGGAATAGTAGCTGTACTGATAATGGTTTCAACGTCGTCGACCAATTTATAGCGTAGTGGTGTAGCTATAAAAGCGTCATTTGTGTCTACCCTTTAATAGCGAATGATAATAGCCGGAAGGCTCTGTGTGGCGCAAACGTGTGAAGCAAGCCAGGGAAGGGAGACCCACTGTGCTTCCTTCAGCCAACTGAGCGACTTTGAAAGGGGTCAAATTGTGATCTTCCGAGTGGGAGGAGAGTCCTTTTGGAAAATTCCCAAGCAAGGTGCTGCATCAGTCTAGCAACGACGCTGATATAAGTGGTTACACGAAAACTCTCACAACCGTAGATGGGTTTCTGGATGTCCGTGGAACACAGACGCCCACCAGGATCGTCGTATTGTGAGGGCAGCAGCGGCAGACCGTAGAGCTGCCGCACCACAGACGAGAGGCTTTGAGAGCCCCCAGACGCGCCGACACCGACTGTCGTTGACTTTTTCTTTTTTATTAGCAGTGGGACTATGTTCACTCACATCTTTGGCCCGTATTCCACTCACACCACAGCATCGACGTCCAGGGCCCCACTGGTGCCATCAAAGGATCGCTTGGAAGATGGAATGGCACGCCGTGGTCTTCAACGAAGAAAGCAGATTCTGGCTGCACGCGAGTGGTGGTCGTTTGCGCGTACGACGTAGAGCTGGTAAGCGCTGTCTCGTAAAGAGCATTGGTCCAGGCCCTATGGTCTGGGGTGCGATAAGCTACAACTCTCGTTCACCTTTGGTGTTTGTGGAGTGTCCCTAACCAGCGCTCGGTACGCGCGGGGATGTTGCTAAACCCGTTCTCTGCCTGTTCTTGCAACAAAAAGGTGATGCTCTTTTCCAACAGGACAATGCTCACCCACACACTGCCCGCGAAAACCAACGTGGTCTGCAAGAGGTGCAGCAACCTCCCTCGCGAGCACGGTCTCCATAATTGTCTCCAATAGAGGACATGTGGTGTACGATGGGACGAGAAGTGACTCGTGCGACTCGCAAACCAACAACTTTTACAAAAGTATGTGAACAGGTCGAGCAGGCGTGATAGAACGTATCCCAGCGCAGTATTCACCATGTGTACGGAGGACTGAATGCCAGGATCAGCGCCTGCATTGCCGACCATTGAGCCTACACCATGTACTAATAACATCGGTGTTTCAGCACCGGTCGATACCTCCTACCTCAGAACAGTTTGTGCCATTGATCTGTAAATGTAAACATTTCATATACTCCATATGCACTGTTGGAACAATAAATCTTGAGTGAACTGGAAACCGCTAAAAGGGTGTACTAATTTTTTTCTAGCAGTTCAATTGTAGTTTTAAGTCAAATTCGTCCACTGCCTTATTTTCGGCTCGACGAAAAGCACTATATGCAGCAAATAAATTTTTGTCCTTTGTTGTCCTGCGAATGTAATGAATTGTACACTGAGCATTTTGTATCTTCGTCGTCGTTATTTTAATCACCAACATCTACTGTGGGAGCCACGTTAGGAGAACGGACTGAATTGCAGTCGAGGTAAAATATGTTGAACAAATCGAAGATAAAGAAAAGAATGCAGAGTTCCTGTGATCAAAAACCTGGTTCTCTAATATTCATATTTCACAATGAAACACATTCCGTAACTAAAACTTAGTGAAAACTCACCTTTGGTTTGAAAAGAAAACACAAGATTCAGGACTGTCAGAGAGAATGCTTCTTGTTTCACGTACTCTATTACTTGCGTCCTGTGCGGAAGTTAATGCCAATAATACTCCACTTACTGGAGTGTTTAGATAGGGTGGCCATAATGTCCACTTTGCCCACTCAGGGATGCCGACAGGCTTTCATGTCAATAGGGGAAAAATATTTTTCCCATATTTTTGAAAGCGCAAAATATTTTTCCCATATTTTAAAGACGTTACCTACTCATCATGTAACACAAATCTAAAACTTTTTTTTTTTTACTTTTCCAGATTTGACGTCTTCTCGGTATTTGCATTATTTTGTGTTGGCCCCATAGTAAGGCTTTTTCCCTCGATTTTTTTTTTTTTTTGCATAAGAGTTCTTTGTGCACATTAAAACATATTTTAATGTTTTTTCTGCGCTATATTCATAGCTCATAGAGTGAACTTAGTCGGATTCCAATTAACAGTTCGGAAGAAAACACGTCATACTGCTGTGAACGCACCTTACAATAGCGTTCTGTAGTTACGTTCGAGGCTGGTTCGAAGTTTTTCATACAAGCGATTTGTCATCTGACATACCCTCCCCCCTTCCCCCCTTCACTGGTGTCAGTGTTCGCTGCTAATTGTGATACGCACTTTATAAAAATTTTGTATTTGGGCACCACTGTCACCTCACTCAGCTATTAATTTTTATGAGTCCTGTACGGAAATGGCACAGCTTTGGTGACTCTGACGCCCCTCCCAGCTTGGCGCCCCACGCGTCCCTTGGGCCTTTAACCAGTCATTGTGTTGCGTCGCAACTGCGAATTATTGGTTCCACTGATATCGCCCCACTATGGAGAACACGTGGTCAGAGTGGGCTTACACTGCTTCAGGCAAGGCACAGAAGCTGCAAGGGCTACAGCACACAGCCCTGTGGCCATAGTTACATGCCCTGTAGTTCACTAGGGTTGCTGGGTTGCTCCTGCAGCAGGAACCCACAATTCCTCTAGTGATATAAGACGCGTGTACTATTCTTTATCTTTCCTGCTATACACACAGACAACCTCTGAATCTATGACAGAAATGTCTCCTAGGAACACAGGCAGCCATTGTGGCTATCACATCCGAGCCACGATTATGTCAGTAATCATCAGTCACTACTAAGTTACCCTCATACTTTATCAATTGATCCCTGGATCCTTAACGCTGTACCCTGGTGTGGAATATTGAAGTAAATGCCGACTGGCAACAGCCACTTGAGGCTTATGAAGAAGTGCGCACCTAGTGACATGACTAGTGCAAGGGAGACTTTTTCGTTCCGTAGGAAGGCAAACTCCTGAGACATAATTCTCACCGTGGATAGCGTTCTTAATGGGATTGCGTACAAGTGTTGTAGGCAGTTTCATTTTATTATAGGTTAATACTGATGCTCGGAGTTTGTTGACATGTAGCCTTTCTTTCCTTATGAGCTACGCATTGTTCACAAGTATTAAAATGGCGACTATTCTGGGCACAGAAATTGTACCGGTTGCCCACACATTCTGTATCTGCCGCGCCGCCGATCTTATGAAAGAAGCCCGTGCCCGCATCCCATATGGGCGGAGTGAGTCGAGTACTTTTCTACCGTGGAGCGCACTCGAGGACAAAGTGGTGGCTTGCGAGGAGTGAAGTTGATTCTGAAAGCTACGAGTAGATGCTGTTGTTTGACGGGGTTTTAAGCCGTATGTCTAATGATGTTTCGTGCTGGAGAACTCAAGAGTTGACACCACAATTATCTGAGAAATATGGAGAACGTCGTATTTTCAGTAGCAACGAATTATAAGGTACTGTATTGTGACTGCACTCTGTTGTTCGTTTTGTGTGTGCTGTAATAGAATCGCACTTCGAATTGGAGATGTTGACTGAGGTTATATTTTGAATACGGTTGGTCGTGTCTGTTTGACTTGCCACCTGTAATTTAAACTTACCTCATTGCCCCCATTGGAATATACGATAGGTCGTTACAGTGATTTAGACATCGTGGTTGCACTGTGGTAAATCTTCGAAGCGAATTGTTAGTATATCGTTTCGGTTTAGCTATTGCATGCCTCGCATGATCGTACTGTAACGTGAACGTGTTACTGGCTGGTAGTTAATGGCTGTTGGCGAGTGGATTTGTTAAAGGATGAAAGCCCCTAGTGTAGTTTTAGCTGAACTACTGTGCACACTCATGTGCAAAAAACAGACCACCTTGAACGACTACGGATAGGACTTTTATATTCACAAAATATGTACATAAGTACGCTCTACAGAAATTATTATTAGTATTTGCACCATGTCGGCCAGGGGAGATCGAGGCCAACATCGATATCGCGGGGAAACACCACGTTCCGGTAAAATGTGCCTGCGGCTTCGTTGTCGCTATAAACCGAAGGTAATGGTTCAGCACGACTTGAATAGACGTTCAGGATGCCTCGCAGAGGTATGCACGAGCCGTATCGTCAAATCAGTGAGTTCGAAACAGAGCGCATTATTGGGACGAGAGAATGTGATGCATTAATCCGGGAAATTGTTACACGTGTGGAGCGAAGTGTTTCGGCAGTGCAACGGGTGTGTGCAAAATCGCTCACGAAAGGCTGTAGAACTCGACGAGATGGGTCAGGTCGCACCACCCAGACCACTCCCCAAGAAGGTCGACGCCTCATCCAAATGTCACTGGAGGACAGATCTGCGTCCTCCTCGGCTCTGACGCAGGACTGGAACAGCGGAACAAATCGAACACTGTCAGGGGTGACAGTCCGACGCCGTTTATTACGACACGGATTACGTGCGTCTCGTCCACTTCTCCGCCTACCGTTGTCGAATGTGCAGAATCAGGTTAGACGGCAATGATGTATGGAACGACGTTACTGTGGACAGGAATGGCATCAGATATCGTTTTCGGGCGTATCCAGGTTCTCTTTGGCTGAAAATGATGGCCCCATTTTGATTCGCCGACGACAGGGGTAGCGGCGTCACAGTGACTGCATTCACAAGGCAAACAGCGCCAACCTTTTGGTGCGGGTTACTATTGGGCACAACCACAGATCACAGATGATGCATGTCCAGGGCAGTGTGACCAGTGGGTCCTGCGTGAATGACTTGCGACAGTCCCTAACCGTAACCTTTCTCGACAACACCCTAGTCGCCATTTTTCAACAAGACAATGCATGTCAGCTTCTGCCCTGGCCCGACAGATCTCCAGACTTGTCGCCAGTAGAAAATGTGTGGAACATCGTGAAACAACAGGTGCAGTGCTGTGGCCCTATGCAAACCACCACAGATGAACTTTGGAACCGGGTGAATTAGCGTGGATGGCTACAGCACAGGACGCCATTCGCGCCTTATATGCTTCGATGCTGTCAGGCATGGAACAAGTTAGCAGAGTCCATGGCAGACTCTGTGCCAACTAGGCAACAGGACAGATGCTAATCATTTCTGCAGAATATAGTAACGTACACATCCTGTGCATATGTATAGTCGTTCAAGGTGTTCTGTTTTTTTCTGAATATGAGTATTTCTTTTAGTAAACGAATACTTTAACTTAATTTGCTTGATACATTATTAACGTGTTACATCAATTGTGTGCATCACGCAGGCGCCCTTGGGTCCACTATAATCACTGTCCTCATGAAGATAACTATTGTACTAAGTCTTATATTTGAATTAAACTAGTTGTGAACTAAAAGCATGACAAGTATGGTTAACACAAAAGGAAAACTGTTACGTTGTACACTAAACATATACGTTGCTGTGGTCCCAGAGACAGATCATAAGACGGGAACAGTTTTGGCGAAACTGTCAGTTAACAACACAAGCATGAAACCTAATGACGTAGCGCAATGTCAGCACACTGAACTCGCTTTCATCTACATCTTCATTTATACTCCCCAAGCCACCCAACGGTGTGTGGCGGAGGGCACTTTACGTGTCACTGTCATTTCCTCCCCTTCCTGTTCCAGTCGCGTATGGTTCGCGGGAAGAACGACTGCCGGAAAGCCTCCGTGTGCGCTCGAATCTCTCTAATTTTACATTCGTCATCTCCACGGGGAGGTATAAGTAGGGGCAAGCAATATATTCGATACCTCATCCAGAAACGCACCCTCTCGAAACCTGGGCAGCAAGCTACACCGCGATGCAGAGCGCCTCTCTTGCAGAGTCTGCCACTTGAGTTTGGTAAACATCTCCGTAACGCTGTCACGCTTACCAACTAACCCCGTGACGGCAACGGGGTTACAGTTATTGATTTATATGAAAAAAACGTAAATTAGTTACAAGCTACGGCGTGCACATACTTTATTCAACATGTAAACGCCACTAGAGATATTCGGATTTAGGTTATGACATGTTCGATACGCCTCCCATAATTGGCGATGGCGTGGAGCAGACCAATAGCGAAATTCTGCATGACCCATTCAAGTGTCGGAACATCGATGCTGTCGATGTCCTCTTGAGTGGCTGTTTTTATGCCAAAAGCCATGAAGTACTCTGCTCCCATTTTCACTATCCCTTCTGAGCCTTCTGGTGTAACTATTAAAATATTAGTTAACTTCTTTGGTACTCGAAAAGTTTGCATTTTTACCCACAGCTATCGTAGGGTTTCTTAAAATCAACAAACAATACTGCCACTGTTGAGTTTTATTCCCAATATTTTGATATGGTTCCTTTCTGTACAATTATCTGATGAGTGTTTTATCGATTATTCATAAGTTCCACTTGCTTCTCATCCATTATCACTTTCAAATATGGTAACAATATTTTCTAGAGATTCCTGGAGAAAATTTTTTAAGCTGTTCTAATTAAAGAGACGCCACAATAATTCCTGCAGTCTTGTTTATCGCTCTTTTTATGGATTCATGCTACGACCACTTTTTCCACTCAGGTGGCATTCTTTCTTCATTCCAAATGTTGGTCACAAGAATGTATATGTGTCTCCCTTATCAAGTAGCATGGTCACACCAGTTATTAAGTAGTTGAATGTGTGACTGGTCAATTAATTTGTAAGTAGCATATGTATGAACAGAATTTTTTGATGAACCACTTGTCACAGTTGTGTGTACATTTTTGTTTGTGAGTGTGCATACCTGATTGCACATTATGAGTGCTTGTGGATTATGTGCACACTATATGTGCCTATAAATATTGTATGTAGTTATGTGTGTGTGTGTGTGTGTGTGTGTGTGTGTGTGTGTGTGTGGTGTCTTAACCTCCTACTGTTATTGTGGTCTTCAGTCCAGAGACTGGTTTGATGCAGCTCTCCATGCTACTCTATCCTGTGCGAGCTGCTTCATCTCCCAGTACCTACTGCAACCTACATCCTTCTGAATCTGTTTCGTGTATTCATCTCTTGGTCTCCCTATATGATTTTTACCCTCAACGCTGCCCTCCAATACTAAATTTGTGATCCTTTGATGCATCAGAATGTGTCCAACCCAGCGATCCCTTCTTCTATCAAGTTGAGCCACAAATTTCTCTTCTCTCCAATTCTATTCAGTAACCTCCACATTAGTTATGTGATCTACCCATCTAATCTTCAGCATTCTTCTGTAGCACCACATTTCGAAAGCTTCTATTCTCTTCTTGTCTAAACTATTTATTGTCCATGTTTCCCTTCCATACATGGCTACACTCCGTACAAACACTTTTAGAAACGGGTTCCTGACATTTAAATCTATACTCGATGTTAACAAATTTCTCTTCTTCAGAAACGCTTTCCTTGCCATTGCCAGTCTACATTTTATATCCTCTCTACTTCGACCATCATCAGTTATTTTGTTCCCCAAATAGCGAAACTCATTTACTGCTTCAAGCGTCTCATTTCCTAATCTAATTGCCTCAGCATCATCCGATTTAATTCGACTACTATCCATTATCCTCATTTTGCTTTAGTTGATGTTCATCTTATATCCTCCTTTCAAGACACTGTCCATTCCGTTCAACTGCTCTTCCCAGTCCTTTGCTGTCTCTGACAGAATTACAATGTCATCAGTGAACCTCAAAGTTTTTATTTCTTCACCATGGATTTTAATTCCTACTCCAAATTTTTATTTTGTTTCCTTTACTGCTTGCTCAATATACAGATTGAATAACATCGGGGATAGGCTACAACCCTGTCTCACTCCCTTCCCAACCACTGCTTCCCTTTCATACCCCTCGACTCGTATGACTGCCATCTGCTTTCTGTACAAATTGTAAATAGCCTTTCGCTCCTTGTATTTTACCCCTGCCACCTTTAGAATTTGAAAGAGAGTATTCCAGTCAACATTGTCAAAAGCTTTCTCTAACTCTACAAATGCTAGAAACATAGGTTTGCCTTTCCTTAATCTATTTTCTAAGATAAGTCGTAGGGTCAGTATTGCCTCATGTGTTCCAACATATCTGTGGAATCCTAACTGATCTTCCCTGAGGTCGGCTTCTACCAGTTTTTCCATTCGTCTGTAAAGAATTCGTGTTAGTATTTTGCAGCCATGGCTTATTAAACTGATAGTTCGGTAATTTTCACATTTGTCAACACCTGCTTTCTTTCGGATTGGAATTATTATATTCTTCTTTAAGTCTGAGGGTATTTCGCCTGTCTCTGGGGGAAAGAAATACAGTAGAAGAAGAATGGGTAGCTTTGAGGGATGAAGTAGTGAAGGCAGCAGAGGATCAAGTAGGTAAAAACACGAGGGCTAGTAGAAATCCTTGGGTAACAGAAGAAATATTGAATTTAATTGATGAAAGGAGAAAATATAAAAATGCAGTAAATGAAGCAGGCAAAAAGGAATACAAACGTCTCAAAAATGAGATCGACAGGAAGTGCAAAATGGCTAAGCAGGGATGGCTAGAGGACAAATGTAAGGATGTAGAGGCTTATCTCACTAGGGGTAAGATAGATACTGCCTACAGGAAAGTTAAAGAGACCTTTGGAGATAAGAGAACCACTTGTATGAACATCAAGAGCTCATATGGAAACCCAGTTCTAAGCAAAGAAGGGAAAGCAGAAAGGTGGAAGGAGTATATAGAGGGTCTATACAAGGGTGATGTACTTGAGGACAATATTATGGAAATGTAAGAGGATGTAGATGAAGATGAAATGGGAGATACGATACTGCGTGAAGAGTTTCACAGAGCACTGAAAGACCTGAGTCGAAACAAGGCCCTCGGAGTAGACAACATTCCATTGGAACTACTGACGGCATTGGGAGAGCCAGTCCTGACAAAACTCTACCATATGGTGATTAAGATGTATGAAACAGGCGAAATACCCTCAGACTTCAAGAAGAATATAATAATTCCAATCCCAAAGAAAGCAGGTGTTGACAGATGCGAGAATTACCGAACAATCAGTTTAATAAGCCACAGCTGCAAAATACTAACACGAATTCTTTACAGACGAATGGAAAAACTAGTAGATGCCGACCTCGGGGAAGATCAGTTTGGATTCCGTGGAAATACTGGAACACATGAGGCAATACTGAACTCACGACTTATCTTAGAAGAAAGATTAAGAAAAGGCAAACCTACGTTTCTAGCATTTGTAGACTTAGAGAAAGCTTTTGACAATGTTGACTGGAATACTCTCTTTCAAATTCTAAAGGTGGCAGGGGTAAAATACAGGGAGCGAAAGGCTATTTACAATTTGTACAGAAACCAGATGGCAGTTATAAGAGTCGAGGGACATGAAAGGGAAGCAGTGGTTGGGAAGGGAGTAAGACAGGTTTGTAGCCTCTCCCCGATGTTATTCAATCTGTATATTGAGCAAGCAGTAAAGGAAACAAAAGAAAAATTCTGAGTAGGTATTAAAATCCATGGAGAAGAAATAAAAACTTTGAGGTTCGCCGATGACATTGTAATTCTGTCAGAGACAGCAAAGGACTTGGAAGAGCAATTGAACGGAATGGATGGTGTCTTGAAGGGAGGATATATGATGAACATCAACAAAAGCAAAACGAGGATAATGGAATGGAGTCGAATGAAGTCGGTTGATGTTGAGGGTATTAGATTAGGAAATGAGACACTTAAAGTAGTAAAGGAGTTTCGCTATTTGGGGAGCAAAATAACTGATGATGGTCGAAGTAGAGAGGATATAAAATGTAGACTGGCAATGGCAAGGAAAGCGTTTCTGAAGAAGAGAAATTTGTTAACATCGAGTATAGATTTAAGTGTCAGGAAGTCTTTTCTGAAAGTGTTTGTATGGAGTGTAGCCATGTATGGAAGTGAAACATGGACGTTAAATAGTTTGGACAAGAAGAGAATAGAAGCTTTCGAAATGTGGTGCTACAGAAGAATGCTGAAGATTAGATGGGTAGATCACATAACTAATGAGGAGGTACTGAATAGGATTGGGGAGAAGAGGGGTTTGTGGCACAACTTGACCAGAAGAAGGCATCGGTTGGTAGGACATGTTCTGAGACATCAAGGGATCACCAATTGAGTATTGGAGGGCAGCGTGGAGGGTAAAAATCGTAGGGGGAGACCAAGAGATGAATACACTAAGCAGATTCAGAAGGATGTAGGTTGCAGTAGGTACTGGGAGATGTAGAAGTTTGCACAGGACAGAGTAGCATGGAGAGCTGCATCAAACCAGTCTCAGGACTGAAGACCACAACAACAACAACATGCATCTTGCTCATCAGATGGTAGAGTTTTGTCAGGACTGGCTCTCCCAAGGCTATCAGTAGTTCTAATGGAATGTTGTCTACTCCCAGGGCCTTGTTTCGACTTAGGGCTTTCAGTGTTCTGTTAAACTCTTCACGCGGTATCATATCTCCCATCTCATCTTCACCTACCTCCTCTTACATTTCCATAATATTGTCCTCAAGAACATCGCCCTTGTATAGACTCTTTTTGTACTTCTTCCACCTTTCTGCTTTCCCTTCATTGCTTAGAACTGGGTTTCCATCTGAGCTCTTGATATTCATGCAAGTCATTCTCTTTTCTCCAAAGGTCTCTTTCATTTTCCTGTAGGCAGTATCTATCTTACCCCTAGTGATATACAGCTCTACATCCTTACATTTGTCCTCTAGCCATCCCTGCTTAGCCATTTTGCACTTCCTGTCGACCTCATTTTTGAGACGTTTGTATTCCTTTTTGCCTGCTTCATTTACTGCATTTTTATATTTTCTCCTTTCATCAATTAAATTCAATATCTCTTCTGTTACCCAAGTATTTCTATTAGCCCTCGTCTTTTTACCTACTTGATCCTCTGCTGCTTTCACTATTTCATCTCTCAAAGCTACCCATTCTTCTTCTACTGTATTTCTTTCCCCCATTATTGTCAATCGTTCCCTAATGCTCTGCCTGAAACTCTCTATAATATCTGATTCTTTCAATTTATCCAGGTCCCATCTTCTTAAATTCCTACCTTTTGAAGTTTCTTCAGTTTTAGTCTACAGTTCATAACCAATAGATTGTAGTCAGAGTCCACATCTGCTCCTGGGAGTGTCTTACAATTTAAAACCTGGTTCCTAATTCTCTCTCTTACCATTATATAATCTATCTGACACCTTCCAGTATCCCCAGGCTTCTTCCATGTATACAATCTTCTTTCATGATTCTTGAACCACTTGTTAGCTATGATTAAGTTATGCTCTGTGCAAAATTCTACCAGTTGGCTCCCTCTTTCATTCCTTACCCCCATTCCATATTCACCTACTATGTTTCTTTCTCTTCCTTTTCCTACTATCGAATTCATACATTTTGCTCACCAGATGGTAGAGTTTTGTTGGGGCTGGTAGTTTAAATTTCCGGTATATACTGTATGTAGAAAGTGTTTAAAAATGTTAATATTGTGCATGGAACAAAAAAGGGGAAATGTGGTATTTAAGTTCTTCCATCAAAAATGATTATTGTATGTTACATTTGTAAACAAATCCAGAAAAGAAAAGAGCTTCATAAAGAAGATACTGATAAAAAAATTGTATTGCAAAGGAAATTGTTACTAATAAACTGTTAGTTAATTTGTTATCTTATTATTATTATTTCCAAACTCTTTCAGTATACAATTTTTGTTTATAATAATTTGTGTATAACAAATTCTGAACATCTGCCTCTGATGCACACATTTGTTAGTTAGTTAGTTACATGCTCCATTCATCAATCTCACAGTAACTGTTATGATGTGGAACATGTCAAGTGCATAATAAATACATTCATGAATGAAAGCGGTTTTTTCTTCTCTCTTTTTTTTAAGCAGTGAAGGGCCTAGCAACTGAACTAGTTGTAAAGGACGATAAGTGGGAGTTGGAGCTTAAATCATATTTGTCCATAAGGGAAGAGGAGGTGCTTCCGCCCAATTTAAAGTGTTCCCATTGGCTGAGTGACAGAAGGGGTTTCCCGCGAATTTAATGTCACAATGCGACCAATATCGACCTAGATCATGATCTAGTCTAGTTGCCTGAGACACACAGATAGGACAGGGGTTCTCCTAATGCCCAGTGGGAGGGGGATGACCTTAAATATAACAAATACAAATGAGTAACCTGACAAATGAATCCCTATTATTGACCTTGAGATAATGTCATTTTCTGTTCCTGTCCTGGTATTACATAACTACTGAACCTTCAAATCGCATCCGTTCAAAGTCTGTTACCCTAAGATAAGCGTCGCTTTAAATCTAGAACCCCGTACATACATACTCTCGCCATCCTATGTCTCTGACATAACTGTGTCGGAAACTGTCTAAGGCGGATAATGGCAATGTTGCCCGGTTTCTGCAAGAAGCGAATATACAGATAGAAGTCAGATGCAAATATTCAACAGTGAGAAAGTGAGTAAAAAGATTACGTTGAACAATAGTCCAATCAAAGAAGGAAAAATTAAGGGAAAAAATTCGTGTAGTCACAATATTTGCACAGTGGGATTGTCGTGAACAACATATACTAGAAATCCTGACCAATGTGTAGTGAGCGGGGAGTGTGAGTGGGGAGGTGTTTAAAGGTCAATTTTTGATGTTTTTCTTGCACATCTCGAAAACCGCGAGTTCTTGTACAAAATAAAACCACATTAACTTTGCTACAAAAAGGGTCCTATTATTTTTTTGCTGTAGGTGGTTTCTGTTTTGCACGGAAAATCGCATATTACTAAAAATAGTGTGTTAATGTTATAACATTATTGTTAACTAAAGTGGCTTGAAAACAAATATTGAATAAAAATTAAAATTGTAGAGCAGCCGCGAGTCGTATGTAATTTTCCTTTGTTTTGGCATGTTTCATTCGACTAAGGCGAGCATCTTATGAAATGACATAGTCGAGAGCTACATGTTACAAATACCGTGCTGTACGTAGAGCTGCCATATGACGGACAATTAAATAAAAAAAGAAACATTCGAATTGTGTGTTATCTCTCGCGTGGATAGTCTTTGATATACTTGTCTTTGACAAGCGCGGCAAGAAGCGATTTAGAATTTGTAACCTGTGTGATGTTCGGTGTGAAACTGTGATAGCCGAGATGTCCTTGTGTGAATCTCAAGAGAATGTTAACATATATTTTGTTATTCCTCGACAATGTTCGTCGGAGGAATCGTGTTCAAATGATATGAAGTCCGCGTACACGGTAATGAACCCAACTTAAACATTGTCACATTATTCAAAAGAATGTTAGCTTTTAGACCTGTGCGTAGAATAATACAATTAATTGTAATAATACAAGCAGCCCATGTTGCTCCCTGTGCCTCCATGTAGTACCTCAGTTTATTTTCTAGTTACCAGTTGTTGGAGACGTTAACAACCGAAAGTTGCTGTAAAGGACAAAACTAGGGTGTAGAAATAAAAGTTTAAGAAGCACAATTATTATTGCCTTTAGTTTAAGAAACATAATTATTATTGCCTTTGCTTAAATGGCTCCAACGGTACATTGTTTGCTTTCATTTTTGCGTTTGAGAACCACCTTGCCACTGAGAAGTAATTCGTTATGTGAAATTAAAATGTTCTGTAGATCCCAGTGCTGCGCCACTAACTGCTTACGATTCTTTATTGAATGTATATATTAGCTTTGCTTCGTTCTTCTTTAACAGCTATTATTTTTATTGGGCTAATCCACTGTTACTTCCTGACAGTCTGAGTTCCACAATCTGCGTGGAAGATTTGTTTTCGTTCAGTGTTTGCGCTCTGTAAGATTTCAAACTGCTCCTTAATAAATACAAAGATTTCAGAAATGAAAATATCTGGAAGAGAGTGACAGTTTTTCTGAAGTGTAGGCCAACAGTCCTCACAGATCAGCTGTTTGTCAGCTGTACTTGTATGTCGTTGCCAACAACAGTGTATATGAATCTACTCGAAAGAACGTTAGTGATATGCTTGCTCGTATGTTATGCACACCTGTGATTCAAAATTTAAAGAAAAAATATTTTTGTCGTAATTCCGTGGAATTTGGACTTTATACATATTTTTTGGTTGTGGCTTATTGAGGACCACATGGAAAAAAATTTCCTCTTTTATCCTTTTTTCCTCTCCAGTAGCTTTTCATTGTTTCCCAGTGTAGTTCTTGGATTCATCTGTCCGTGTTGCGCCTGTCTTTTTGTTTCTCTGCTGGAAGGCCTTGAAGCTTTTTACCATTGCTCTGAACATTTCTTTTTCATATGTATTTCCATTTCCTGTAGGTCTGCTGTAACTTCTTTGATACATGTCACTAATGTTTGTGGGTTTCTGCCAGAAACGCTAAAAATTCTTTTTGTTGTTGTTTTCCCTCCTAGGCGTGTTTTAGGTGTTCATAGAGTACACCTCTCTTTCTCGTTGTCTGATACTGTCTATTATGACATAAACTTATTTATTGCTCCTTAATTTTCATTGCTAATTTCTGGTCCCAAGCTTTTCCTGAGTCTTTCCATTTCCCTTCCCCTCCCCCCCCCCCCCCCCCAACTGTTTTGCTGTAGGCTAGGCTATTTAACGAAAAGCGTTATGAAAGGCATTCTTGTTTAATGACATGTTGTAGCGCTAGAGTTTTGTGTTTAAGGACGAGGTTTTATTATTAGGCTACATAACTAAAAGTTCAGTGAAAAGCCGCTTCCATTTTTCCATGTCATTGCTAAGTTAATATGTTATCTAAAGCATTCAGTTCTATTATTTCACCTAAGTTTTTAAATTTTGTGGTTATTTTTATTGTTTCATAATCAGCTTCCATATTATTGGTGCCTTCTTTGCATCTGTCATGCACTGGTTTTTCGGATTAGGTTAGAGTGAAGAGGTCCTCCAAGATGTAGAACATGTCAAAAAAACAATACATAACAAATAAGCTAATGTACCATTCCACAGACCCCAAGTGGAATGATGGTCATTTTTTAATGAACATTATATGAAAGGATCATTTTACAAATAGCAATGCACTGAATTTAAAATAAAAAATTATTTATTTATTTATAAGGTAATAAATATGTAATAAAGCTACTATAATACTTACTTAAACTGAATTTCATTGGTTGTTAAGCTTTTTATGGCTGCTGGCAAGTTATTGAAAATGTGTGTTCCTGAATAATGCACACCTTTTTGTACAAGAGTAAGTGAATTTAAATCCTTGTGAAGATTATTCTTATTTCTAGTATTGATTCCATGAATTGAGCTGTTGCTTTGAAAAAAATGATATATTTTTAATGACAAACTTCATTAAAGAATAAATATATTGGGAAGCAGTAGTTAGTATCCCTAGTTCCCTGAACAGGCTTCTGCAGGATGTTCTAGAGTTCACGCTACATAACTCTTACTGCACTTTTTTGTGCCCGGAAAACTTTAGCTTGGCTTGATGAATTACCCCAAAAAATTCAGAACAAAAAGATAGGTTCCTTATACAGAAATACGTAAAAAAGTCTAATAAGCATGGGCTCCAAATTGCTCCTGAAGTTGTATGACCACTTATTCGTCTTCAATACGATAAAACAGATCTCATTTACTGCATGGTCTTTACTTTCCATATTTTGCGAGGAGGCAATATTGATAAATTAAAATGTTCAGTAAACATGGGGTCTAGGATGCATACTTAAAGAGCTGTGATCACTTGTTTGTCTTTGCTTGTGTGAAATATCTCTTCTGATGAACAAAATGCCCTAAGCTATGAAAATAAACATTTTAGAGCCACTTTTTACTAGACCTTTTTTCTTGTTTTGGCCCATACTACCTTCTCCCAAAATATGAAAAGCAAAGACCTTGCTGTAGAATGGATGTTCATAATATTGAATATGGAAAAGTGCTCATCTCTCAGGTTGCCCTCTTTCCTCCCAATTATGATTTTTTTACATTTATTATTCTGTTCTTTTCCTACCTTTCCTGATTAGGCCTTCCTTATTGAGTACACAACTGAGTGCAGTGGGGACAATCAATTGCCATATCTTACACTACTTTTGTTCTTAAAAGCTGTGGTGATTTGATGTCAAATTCGATTTTGTATTTTTAATGTGTCTAATATAATTGCAACTAATTTGTCAACTCCAGACTCTCTTTAGTATGTTGGATGATAATTCTCGATCAGTCTAATCCTATGCTCTTTTGAAGTCTGCAAGTGTTACATAAAGGCTTTTGGCTCTCATTCTTCAATGCCTTATTAAATCTTCTCCATGTAAAATGTAATTTGTCCTAGGTGCTCTCCTAATTCCTGATTTTGTGGGATTTCAGTCAATGTTGTAATTGTTTTGAAAGCATTTTGTAAGTCACTGGTAAGAAGGAATTTCCTGTATGGTTCCTGGGGGTCTCCTTTTTTGTGAACTGTTTTCCAATCTTCTAGTCTAGTTTCTATATCCCAGACTTCCTGAAAAAATCTATGTTGCTTCCTGACTGTCCCAACATCTGCAATTTCCCACATTTCAGCAGAAATTGAATCTTGTTTCATTCTCCAGATCTATAATAATATGTTAGATTTCTGCTGTGCTGGAAGGTTCTGAGGTTTTGGAAGCGCATGCAGGATTTTTTCCTATAAAGTTGTTTCTTTACAATATAAGTTCTTCAAATAGCTTGCTAGTATTTAAAGGTTCTCTTGATTCTTTGGGGATAATTTTTCTTCTTCAGTTTTGAATGCAATGATGCGTGTGCATACTTTTGAAAGACCGCACATGCAGCAGTGCTGTGTCGTCCGCAGAGGGCTCCTTGGCCTCAGTTCTTTATGTGTATTCCTGCAGCTCTTTATATACACAGGGCCTAAGTGGTTCCTGCTGACTGTTACTTAAATACTGTGTTCAGGTTGTTAATGCTTCTGTGGAATAAAGTTTGTGTTCAGTCTGTTGGTTGTATACTTAATTACAACATGATTGGCAACAAGTGTGGTCCTGTTCTCTGTGCAAATTTCTACTCTGGGTGGTCCACCATGTATTCTCACTATGGCTGATGGTGTTACAGAGGACATTTTAAGTTGGTTGGCCAGACAGCAAGAAACAGGTACTGTGCAATCAAATTCTGGTACCTGTTTTGTCTAGCCAGCATGCTCCTCAGTCTGTGTCACCTTTGTTTTGTCCTCCACAGCACACATGGTTTATCTGCCTCCCTTTTCTACATATGATGAGATTGTCGAGGAATGGAATGCTTACAACAAAACTTTCATGCGTTTGGGATGGTTGAGGCTATTTTATGTCACACCTTGTTCATTTTGTGGATATCACCAATGTCAACCCCTCGCCCCTGTGGGTTTGGGGGTTAGAATAAGCCCGTGGTATTCCTGCCTGTCGTAAGAGGCAACTAAAAGGAACCTCAAATGTTTCGGCCTACATGTGATGGTCCCCTCTCGGGTTTGACCTCCATATTTTCAAATTCTTCCGAAGAGTGAACCTATTGGGGAAGGGCGCCTTACATGGTGCATTGTGTCCATCGTGCCTTGAGACGTTTAGCCAGCTGTCTCGTCGTCGCATTACCATCCCGCTTGCTCTCCATCTCTTGGGCGAGGATACATTCCTGGGTGCGATTTCCACCGTGCAGTGTTGCTTTTTGTAGAGATGATGACCATGGACGTCCTTGCACCTGATATCCAGCACGGTAGCCAGTCCATTGTGGTGGGGTCATGTACCCTGTTGGTTGTAGCCCCCTGACAACACAGGAATCGCTCTGCTGATGCCTGCGCCGTTAACTCCCCATATATGCCAAGGAGTAGATGCCTACCTCCCTGGGGCATCGGGACTCCCAGCAATGGCCAACCTGCCACGTGGCCCTTGCTTAGGCTGGGTGGCCCCAGTGGGGAGGGCCCTAGGTCGGAGTGGGTGGCATCAGGGCGGATGACCCGCAATGAAGCGTGGTACATCAATTTTTGCTGGTGGCCAGCCGCCAGCAGTCTCTAAGCATTCTCGGGCTCAATTCAATGCTCAGAAATACGATCCCAAATCGCTCCCCTCCTTGGCCACACCGTGGGAGGAGCATAAGACTCAGGATGGCAGTGACACTTATTTGCCCCGGTTCCTAGTTTGTCAGAGAACTGATGGGGAGTTTTTCGTGGCAACAAAGTCTCAGTTCTTCGTAGAACATTTAGAGGACAAGTTTGGGTAGGTGGAGGGCTTGTCCAAAATGTGCTCTGCCTGAGTATTGGTAAAAATGGCATCCTCTGCCCCAGTCACGAAGGTTACTTGCTTGTGAAAAGTTGGGTGGATGTTTCAGTTACCATCACACCCCATAAGTGTTTAAATATGGTCCAGGGTATTATTTTCTATAGGGATCTCCTTTTTCAGTCTGATGACAAGCTGCACGCCAATTTAGAGCGTTGATGTGTTCATTTCATCCGGCATGATCATCGGTGACCGAAGGATAATTAGATTGCTACCGGTGCCTTCATCTTGGCCTTCGAGGGTGATAAATTACCAGAGAAGGTCAAGGTGATGGTCTGCTGCTGCAATGTCAAGCCCTATATCCCTCCCCCAATGCGGTGCTTTAAGTGCTGAAAGTTCGGCCATATGTCTTCCCGCTGTACTTCCAGTCTCACGTGTCGAGATTGCAGACGCCTATCGCATCCCAGTACTCCATGTGCCCCGCCTCCCATCTGTGTCAACTGTGGAGAGCATCATTCACCTTACTCGCCAGACTGCAGGATCTTACAGAAAGAGTGGAAAATCATGGAATATAAGACCCTGGACCAACTGACCTATACTGAGGCTGAGAGGAAATATGAACGACATCATCCTGTGCGCATGACTTCCTCATATGCCGCCGCTATGACAATCGTGATAGCCCCATCAGTTCAGCGAAGGAATCAGTGAAGCCCTACCAGCCAGTGAAACCCAAGGAGCAGCAAGAAAAGTCTAAGAAAAAGATGTCTAAGACGAAGGAATTTGCGGTGGCACCCACCCCACCGCAAGCTACAAGCTCTGCGTCTGAGGGCGACGTAGAGATTCTGCCGTCCACTGAGGACCTAGATCTCCCCAGACACTCACAGTGGATGTTACTCGCACAGGTACTCAATCGGTGGCAGCAGCTGACCCAGCGGCGTAATCTGCCTTGTCGGTCCCTTCACGCCTTTCTCGGTCATGGACAATGTCATCCACCAGTGGAACTGCAGCGGTTTTTTCCACCATCTAGCTGAGCTCTGACAACTTCTCAGCCTTCACCCTTTCCTCTGCATTGTTCTTCAGGAAACTTGGTTTCCAGAGATGCGAACCCCTCACTCTCCGTGGCTATTGGGGTTATTATAGGAACCGGGCAGCTTATGAGAGGGTATCTGGTGGCGTCTGCATCTATGGCCTTCATTCCCTTTACAGAGAGTCTGTCCCTCTACAGTCATCTTTAGAGGCTGTCTCTGTTTGGGTGTGGACGCCTCAGGCTGTTACTGTCTGCAGTCTCTACCTTCCACCGGATGGTGAAGTCCCGCAGCGTGTCCTGGCTGAGCTGATAGCCCAATTGCTGCCACCTTTTCTGTTACTGGGCAACTTCAATGCCCATAACCCTTCGTGGGGTGGATCAGTGGCAACAGGCCGAGCCACCATTTTTGAGCAAGTATGGGCACAGCTCGACCTTTCTCTTTTAAATACTGGTTCTTTCACACATTTCAGTGTCGTGCATGGCATGTACTCAGCCATCGATCTTTCGATCTGCAGCCCTAGCCTATTACCATCTGTTCAATGGAATGTGCATGACGACTTGTACGGTAGTGACCACTTTCCGATCTTTCTGTCACTGCCACAGCGAGACTCTTCTGGGTGCCCTGCAGATGGGCTGTGAATAAGGCTGACTGGGACTTGTTTCACCTCCATTGCCACTATTGAGCCTCTTTCCAATGACGCCATGGGTGCTGTGGTTCACTCAGTCACCACTGGCATCGTTACTGCCACAGAATCTTCCATTCCCTGTTCTTCTGGGTCACCTCATTGGAGGACTGTGCCTTGGTGGTCGCCTGAGATCGCTGAGGCGATTAAAGATCACAGGCGGGCACTCCAGCGTCACAAGTGACATCCCTCATTGGAACACCTCATTGCCTTTAAACAGCTCCATGCACAAGCCCGCCGCCTCATTCAGCAACGCGAGCAGGAGTGCTGGGAAAGGTATGTCTCCACCATTGGCCTCCGTACCTCTCCATCGCAGGTTTGGGCCAAGGTTAGGCGACTCTGTGGCTATTAGACCCCCTCAGCGTACCTGCGCTTTCACTGAATCGAGCAGTCTGTACTGACTCCGACACAATTGCAAACAGCTTAGCAGAGCATTTTGCTCAGAGTTCTGCTTCTGCAAATTACCCACAGCCCTTCCGCTCCCTGAAAGAGTGGTTGGAACATCAGAGCCTTTCATTTCACACGTGCCCCGCTGTATCATACAATGCTCCATTCAGTGGTGGAAATTCCAAAGTGCCCTAGCTGCTTGCCCTGATACGGCTCCCGGGCCAGATCGCATCCACTGTCAGATGCTCAAACACCTCTCGGTGGACTGCCAGCGATGCCTCCTAGACCTTTCCAACCGTATCTGGGTTGAGGGTGAGTTCCCGTTGCAATGGCGGGAAAGTGTTGTAATCCCTGTGTTGAAACCTGGCAAGAACCCACTGGAGGTGGACAGCTACTGCCCCATTAGACTCGCCAACGTTCTTTGCAAGTTGCTCAAATTTATGGTGAGCTGGAGGCTGAGTTGGCTACTTGAGTCTCGGGGCCTTCTGGCTCTGTCTCAGGGTGGGTTCCGTAAGGGCCATTCTGCCGCTGATAATCTGGTGTGCCTGGAGTCTGCCATCCGTACGGCCTTTGCCCGCCGTCAGCATCTGGTCACTGTCTTTTTTGACAAGCGGAAGACATACGATAAGACATGGCGACGTCACATCCTCTCTGTGCTCCATGGTTGGGGTCTTTGGGGTCTGCTCCCAATTTTCATACAAAACTTTCTGTCGCTTCATTCCTTCCGTGTGCAAGTTGCGGCCACCCATAGTTCCTCCCGACTTCAGGAGAATGGGGTCCCGCAAGGATCTGTCTGCCTCTTTTTGATTGCAATTAATGGGCTCGCTGCAGCGGTGGAGACGTCTGTCTCATCTTCCTTGTATACTGATGACTTCATCCTATACTATAGCTCCACTGGCATTGCCGCTGCTGAACGGCAGCTGCAGGGCGCTATCCAAAAGGCACAGTTTTGGGCTGTAGTGCATGGATTCCAATTTTCAGCTGCTAAGACCTGCGTTAAGCATTTCTGCTGGCTACGCACTGTTCACCCTGAGCCACAGCTTTATCTTGACGACGAACCTCTTGCTGTGATAGAGACGAATCGGTTTTTGGGATTGGTTTTCGATACCCGGTTGACTTGGATGCCTCATATTCGGCAGCTTAAACAAACGTGCTGGCGGCATCTTAATACTCTTAGTTGCTTGAGTCACACCAGCTGGGGTGCCAATCGGTCTACCCTTCTACGGCTGTACCAGGCATTAATTCAGTCCCGTCTAGATTATGGGAGCCTGGCTTACGGTTCGGCATCCCCTTCCGAATTGCGGTTGCTGGACCCCATCCTTCACAGCAGGATGCGACTCGCCACTGGAGGTTTCCGGACAAGCCCTGTCAACAGCATACTTGTGGAGGCAGGTGTCTCTACATTACAGTTCTGGCGCCAACGATTGCTGGCAGCTTATGCTACACATGTTTGTATCTTACCCGGGTATCCCAATTATCGTCTCCTGTTCCCTCAGTCGGTTGTCCATCCGGAACGGAGGCCCCGGTCAGGCTGTACGATTGCGGTTCGCGTCGGAGCTCTTCTCTCTGGGCTTGAGGTTTTCTGTCTTCCACCTCTTTTCTGGGCTCCTGTGTGTATACCCCTGTGGTGTGTGCCTCACCTGTGCCTTTGGCTCGATGTGGCACAGGGGCCTCGAAGGACTCAGGACCCGATTCCCTCCGCCGCCGCTTTCTTTCAGTCCTTGCCACGTTTCGAGGCTCTGACGTTGTCTATACTGACGGTTCGATGGTTGACGGTCGTGTTGGTTATGCTCTTACTCTAGGGGAACATTATGAACAACACTCACTGCTGGCTGGCTGCAGTGTTTTCACTGCCGAGCTGGTCACCATATCTGTGGCCCTAGAGTATATCCACTCCTCCTCAAGTAAGTCCTGGATAACACACAGCTATTTATTGCACCGCGGGGACCCACCTTTGTCGCTGCGGGTCAGCTTTGACTGTGGTCCACATCTTGTTGGACTGCCCGCTGGATCATTCCATGTCAGTTCAACCAGGGGCTCCAGCTCATAGTCTCAGATTTGACTGAAATTCAGTACACTAATTCTACCATGTGTGGAACACTCGTGTGCAAAGTATTAGTTTCCCTTGCCAATTAGTTCCAGAATTATGACTTGTGAAAGAAGGTGGTGTGACCCGGAAATTGCAACCCGCATCTGGCAGTCTATCTTCAGACCCAACTTCAGTTCTTAATAACTTTGGAACTATTCCACACAGTGCAGTGAAATTTTTACAGCCCAGTAACATCCATTTAGAGAACACACTCCATGAATCAAAACACCAACAACATATTTCTGAGGGAAATAAAAAATTCCAAAATGTGATTTAAAAAATGTAATACGTTAAAAGGTACTTACTTTAGGTGCCCTCTATGCAAAATATAATTCACTCAAAAAGCGTATACATTTTTTATGATAAGCTTAATGTGGCCTAAACACACACAGAACTCACCTTGCTCATATCAATCACAAAAACCGAGTTACATGAAAACGAAAATACAAAAATTTGAAAATTACCTGAAAAACGTGAATTTTCTGAGTGTGGTAGCACAAAAGGGACAAATGGTATCAAAGCCAAATTTCACACACTGCATAAGTAGACCATAATGATAGATATCTCAAAATTTCAGCAAGTTATTGCAAGACGTTTGTGTACAATGGAAGTTGACAGATGTATCAGGTGATGTGGCCATTGTTCCACAACACATTTTTGTAAAAACATATAGTAAACTGTTCTGCCTCTTTGTATCCTCTCCAACTGTTTAATCACTAAGCAACAGACAGATTAACTAAGCAATAGACAGATTAACACAACCTATCATTAATGTTTACTGCACCTTAACTGCTAAAAACCAGTAGATTGTGCTTCGATCAGAAGTTCTCCCACACTTTAGCTACTGTACTCTGTACATTGAGTGGCAAATTGTACTGTCTTCCTGACACTGTGCTAGGAACTGGAACTGTCATAAGAATATGTTCGAAAGGAATCCAACACCTTTCTGCCAAAAGTGGCCAATGAAATTATCTTGCTGGTCCTGCTGGTGCTATGAAGTTCGCAAATACATCACCTTCTGCTTCACAGCACTCTGCAACACATCCCAAGTACCATTTGTCATCATGAACAGCAACAACATAGCAACCTGGTTGTATGTTGCTGCTTTTGCTGCTGAATCCTGAATCAGACACACTGTGAAGACACATGTTGTGCATGAACCTATAGTTATAACCGGACAGTCTGCTTATCAGCACATTGTCAGAGTCCGCTGGAGAGAAGTGATGATGGCTCCTTGTGCTTGCAACAGTTGTAACGTGTTCTAGTCTGCTTTTTAGCAACTCTTCGTCTGATTTCACCTCATCTTTCGAAACATAGAATGATTGCATGCCAGAGGTATTTTTCTGTACCCAGTTAAATAATTGAAGAGGTGTTAGAATGTGACATGTAGGGTGCTGCAGACTAGTTCGTGATGCTATGCTGTTAATGGTAGCACCAATACTATCACATACATTTTTACCATGACTTCTTGTGAAAAAATTCCATTCTGTGTGAATCTGAAAATCATGGTAATGCATGCATAAATTTTAGAGATTTTTACCGTTTTTGTACTGACTAGCTGACTCATCACTGAAGTATTTCGCAAAATGTATGCGAGGCAGCTTGTTTTTCACATATGCCATGACTGCGAATGTGGGCATGAACTGCAATCGCATCATGAATTAAACAGTCACTAAAAATGTACAGGTTCATGACAGACACATCACCTGATCCACCTCTATAGTAAATCACAAATGGCTGGCGAGTTGCTTGATTGTTGTCCCAATGATATCCTTGGATGGAATCTTGAACTATAAATGCATAATTTCCAGGAAAGTCTAGTATTATTATAATTTCATCTTGTTTCAAATTATCCTTACAAAACTGGACATAAGCCGATTGTGCTGTTGCTGTGAAACTGTGTGTGGTCAGTTTCTCCATTTTTTGACAACACGTTTCATCTTGTTTCAAATTATCCTTACAAAACTGGACTTAAGCCGATTGTGCTGTTGCTGTGAAGCTGTGTGTGGTCAGTTTGTCCATTTTTTGACAACACGTTTCAACAAAATCTTCCACTGTACTTTGCTTTGTTTCAAGACTTGTGTGATCAATGTGTGTCCATTATTTATAAGAAACTAGTTCGTCATCCATAAGGAGTTCACCATACAGTTTGTTCATGTGTTCAAGATTTGCCTTACCAGGACACTGGTAGGAACTGATGTCACACACTAGCACCTTCATTGCACCTTTGTAATCCAGACTAGAATCCTTTATAGCAGCAAACATCAGCTTAGCATTTTGATGGGTCTCACATACACAAACATTGTGTGTGCTCCTTGCACTTACAGGCACAACCCATTTTGGCCAAAGATTGAAAAAAGATGATAAACCCACTTTGGTCTTGGGATACTTTCCCTTGAATTCTACATATAGTTCTGATATGTTGCATAGCAACAGTCTTTTTTTGCATCTGTACACGTACATTTCCCATTTTCACCGTTACATAGTCTCTTCCCCCCCCTCCCCCCCCTCCAGGCGTTATTCGGCTCTAGTCATAATTTTCATAAAACTCTGACAGTAGTACCTTTATTTCTGAACTCAATTTCTTACACTGAGTCTGCTGAAGTTGTGGAAGAACTCCTTGGGTTGCTTTTATTTTCCTAGCTTGCTTTACCATGTATGTAGAAACATTGAATTCCTTTGCAGTGTAGTCAGTAGATCAGCTGGAAGGTGCAAGGGTAAGAACAGCTGCTTTTTTTTGGCTTGTGGATATGGCACATTTGTCTTTCAAATCATGCACAATTTTGTCCAAATCAGAGCATTTCTGGCATGATTTCTGTTCCTTTGGAGCAGATAGTTCTTCCTCTTCCACCATTAGTGTGTCAGCTATTTTGTGTTTTAATTCCATTTGATCTTCTTGTAGTTTTCTTCTACCATAGCTGGGCCTGTCTCTCTTCCCAACTTTGTGTGTATTCATGGGAGACAAACTAAGAGCAGTCACTGAAGTATTTAATTGCTCATCCACTGTGGTTGTAGGTGGCTGATACTCTTAGTCACTGTCATGTAGATTATCAGAATACTCTTCATTTTTTAGCAGTGTAACACACCTGGAACATAACTTTTGTCCTGGTTTCACGTTAAGTCCCATGCACTGATTCACTTTCTATCCTGATTTTATATCAATTCTCTGAGGCTACACTTCACTGTCTTCTTATGAATCTGAAATGGATCAAAACAACGTCTTTGTAGGAAAGAATACTTATCCAGAAACATTTTCATATGATGATAACAAATACTAAAGTTTCCTGGAACTGTACTTCTTGTGTCCACAGGGTGTATCCCGGATCTCCATAGCAACAAACCTTGGTCTGATTCATCCAGATCATACAATACAAAGCGAATGCCACATTTTGTTCCATATGTTGTTTTATGACATTCAGATGCTTGTTCTCTACCAACACTGCAACGTGTTTGAACAAAAGCACCACTAGTACACTCTTCTGCCTCCGTACTGACTTTCCACAACACTACTGACCAGTCTGAACTAGAATCTTAAAAACATGAGTAACCTGCAATTGTTGCTTGTTTCCTTTGTTGTTCCTGCCTATCAATGACTCATTCTGTCCCTGAAAACTAACATTGTTTAACTTTGTGTTGCCTAATGGTTCCCAACAATTGCTGCAGTTTTATCTGAAACAAGCTGTCTGCATCATCACTATTACTTGCTAAATCGTATTAAAAGAAATGTAACCAAATACATCTCTGTCAACTTTTATTGTACACAAATGCCTTGCAATAACAAGTTGAAATTTTGCCACATATTATATTATGGTCTACTTATGCAGTGTTTGAAATTTGGCTTGGATATCACTTGGCCCTTTTGTGCTACCACACTTAGAAAATCCGTGTTTTTCAGGTAATTTTTCAAATTTTTGTATTTTCGTGTGCATGTAACTGTGTGTGACTGATACGAGCAAGATGGGTACTGTGTGTGTTTAGACCACATTAAGCTTACCACAAATAAATTTATACCCTTTTTGAGTGAATTATATTTGGCATAGAGGGCACCTAGAATGTGTACCTTTTAACGTATTACATTTTTTAATGACATTTTGGAATTTATTTTCCCTCAGAAATATGTTGTTGGTGTTTTGATCAGTGTGTTCTCTAAATGGATGTTACTGGGTTGTAAAAAATTCACTGGATTGTGTGGAATAGTTTCAAAGTTATTAAGACATGAAGTTGGGTCTGAAGATAGATTGCCAGATGCGGGTTCAGTTTCCGGATCACGCCACCTTCTTTCACAAGCCATAATTCTGTAACTAATTGGCAGGGGAAATTAAAATTTTGTACATGAGTGTTCCACACTTGGTAGCATTGGTTGTCAAATTTCAGCCAAATCTGAGACTATCACCTGGAACATTTTCTCAAATTGGTTGAATTGACATGGAATGACCCCGCTTTTAACTCCGCTCAGGCAGACGTTTGTGCTGCCTGATATGCTTCCTGTACTTTTATCAGATGATGTTGCGATGGCAGATTTAGTTTAGATTTTTATTCGTGCAGGGGATTTTTATCGCTTGATGTAAGTGTTTGTCCTTTTTTTGTGTTGAGTCTGGCCTTTGGCCTACGATTTTAGACAGGGGTTTTTAGTGCGTTTCTTGGTGGTTGGCTTTTCCTTTTTTTTTTTGTGGTCGGCCAACCACTGTCACACTCGGTTTGATTTTAATTCCTTTTGTCTGGTCTCTGTCTGTATCTTTCTTGTCCTGTGTCATCTCTTGTCATCTCCATTGTTTGTTTCTATTTCTTGTGGGGGTTTCACGTTCAATCCCACAAACCAACCAATCAGCTCGCCCTTTCGCAGGATCCTTCATCTTTAATGTTTGACCAAGTGGGTGAACTTCTTTAAAAATACTACTGTACGCACACGCATGTAATTGATCCTGGGTTGAATTTTACTGCTGTTGAAAGTAACCACATCAGTCTTGTCAAGCCTGGATGGCTACACTCCATGGGTTAAGTCATAGTCTTCATTTTGTGTCTGATGTGCATAAAGAGCTGTATGTTGAAAGAGATCTCATAGTCCGAAAACTGGAAAACACAATGGAAGAATATAGCATATGGGCAAGAATAATAAAGTCAATCCTTGAATACAACTTAAATCACAATATCAGACAACCTCTCTTTTTCGAACACTGTTCTGCAATTGAACTGAGTCTTACAGGGTGACCCAATGAGCCCTTTGCTGTACATTCTTGCCACTGAAGAAGTACTCCGAATTGGAGAAAATGAAGATTATGTATATGCATATGCTGACGACATAACCGTAGGTTCAACAGATATACAGAAGCTGCAGAGAATCATTGAGAAAATAGACAGATGGTGCAGCGAACACAAACTATGCATAAACATAATAAAGACAGAAATGGTAATTTTCAGAAAAGGAGGCAAAACACCCAAGAATGTGGAAATCAGCATCAGAGGACAAAAATAAAATTCTCATCAGACTTTAAATACCTAGGGGTGACATTGTAACCAACAGCCAAATGCTTCACAAAACATACAACAGAACGTGCAGCCCAAGCAATAATAGCAATACAGGACATCAAAAACATCCACCTACTCAGTTTAGAAACAGCCATGAAATTATTCAACACAAAAATCTTGCCAATCCTAGCCTATCGGATGGAGGTTATATGGGACCACCTGACAGAAAAAATCTAGAAACACTAGAAAAGGTAAAATCAACTTATCTAAAAAGAGCACTAGGTCTCTCAAAGCCAACAACATCTAGACTAGTGTACCTGCTAGCGAGAGAGACATTTCTAATTGAAGACATCAGACTTTGATATATGATGCCACACACCAGGGCTTCCAGAAAGCAACTGAAGATCATGGAGGACAAACGAGAAAAAATATGGCCGAGTTCTATGGCACCGAAGCAATGACGAACCGTTCATGGACAGCACCAAACTTCGAACAGCGACCTGTCGTAACTAGACTTTCTATTCACGGCTTTCATCATCTAATCTGCAAAAACAAAAATGTAAATGTAAAATGTTAAGCAAAGTAACTGTATATGGCTATTTGGCTGCAATTTTATTAAATTGAGATGAGGGGCATCACATGTTTGGTAGTGTGTTCAGCAACAGGGTGGTCCACTTGTTTTTTGGCCACAGTTTGTCGGTGGCCGTTCATGCGGACAGACAGCTTATTGGTTGTCATGCCTACATAGAATGCAGCTCAGTGGTTGCAGGTTAGCTTGTAGATCACATGACTGGTTTCACAGGTAGCCCTGCCTTTGATGGGATAGGTGATGTTAGTGACCGGACTGGAGTAGGTGGTGGTAGGAGGATGTATGGGACAGTTCTTGCTTCTAGGTCTATTACAGGGGAATGAGCCACGAGGTAAGGGATTGGGAGCAGGGGTTGTGTAAGGATGGAAGAGTATATTGTGTAGTTTCAGTGGACGGAGGAATACCACGGTAGGAGGGGTGGGAAGGATAGTGTGTAGGACATTCCTCATTTCAGGGCACGACAAGAGGTAATCTAAACCCTGGCGGAGAATGTAATTCAGTTGCTCCAATCCCGGATGGTACTGAGTTACGAGGGAAATGCTCCTCATTGGCTGGACTGTGGGACTTTGGGAGGTGGTGGGAGACTGGAAAGATAAGGCACGGGAGATTTGTTTTTGTACAAGGATGGGAGGATAATTATGGTCAGTGAAGGCTTCAGTGAGACCCTCGGTATATTCAGAGAGGGACTGCTCGTCACTGCAGATATGCAACGACCATGGGTGGCTAGGCTGTACAGAAGGGACTTCTTGGTATGAAACGGGTGGCAGCTGTCGAAGTGGAGGTATTGCTGGTGGGTAGTAGGTTTGATATGGATGGAGGTACAGATGTAGCCATCTCTGAAGTGGAGGTCAACATCTAGGAAGGTGGCTTGTTGGGTTGAGTAGGACCAGGTGAAGCAAATGGGGTGGAGGAATGTGAATAAGGTGTCCTCACCTTCAATCCAGATAACAAAGATGTCATCAATGAATCTGAACCAGGTGAGGGGTTTAGGATTCTGGGTTTTAGGAAGGATTCCTCTAGATGCCCATGTAGAGTTTAGCATATAAGTCCAGTCACTATTTGGATTAGATACTTTTAAGCTGTTTAGTTTTACTTCTTCAGATAACTTGAAATAGCGTCTGAACAAGTGCCGTATACGCAGTTAGATGTGTTAGGTTTTGAATTTTTCTCTTTGTTCTCTTATGAATTGGGGTGTGCCAAAAATTTTCAAGCATACATTATCATGAAATGTTCTGCTCAGCCTCCTTTTTATCCGGGCCCATCTGGTCTCAATTTCACTCAGGGAACAAGTCAAAGATGAATTATATTGCCTCAAGGAATCTGGTGTTCGGTCTATTACATCAAGTGAATGGTCCGCCCCCTTAGTTATAGTAACGAAACCATTCAGCCTGTTACGCCTCTGCAGTGATTTTAAAGTTTCGGAAATGCTCAATCTATAGTGGATACATACCCGATACCATATCTGGATGAACTCTGTGCAAAGTTATCAGGTTGTGAATATGTCTCAAAAACTGACTTCTCAGATGCTTGTTTACAACACCCTGTAGATACAGAGTCACATCTATCAGTTCTCGATACCCCTTTTGTGCTGTACCAATATTTGTGGTTGTCTTTGGGAGTCAAGAGTGCTCCCACTATTTTTGAACATTTTTTGGAACAATTTAGAGCATCTGTGCCGGATTGTGGAAACTACAGTATTTTGATGGCATTTAGTTACCTGTGCATTCTATGAGGAACATTTTAAAAATCCCCCTACTCTTTTTTTTTTTTAATTTTTTTTTTTTTTTTTTTTTTTTTTTTTTTACGTCCTTCAAGTGGCTGGGATGAAGTGTAATTTAGAAAAATGTCAATTTTGTCAACCTTCTGTCGTTTATCCTGGGTTTGAATTTTTTTGCAGGCGTCTCAAATCCCTGCAACATTTTTCTGCTATTGTGTTGCTTCCTTGCCCTATGTCAGTCAAAGAACTTCAGGTCTTTTGGGCAAAGTCACCTACTACCATAAATTTTTGTCTGGGGCAGTGACAGTCGCGCAGCTGTTACATCTGTTGCTGCACAGAGGGACTTAGGTTTGCTGGTTTGTGGCTTGTGACACCACGTTTCCCACCATTAAGACCATGTGAGTTGGCGCCCAGCTTAGTAATGCACCAACCAGGTCTTCACTGGTCCTTGTGATGGACATTTCACAATACATGTTGGGGGGGGGGGGGGGGGTACTGGTTCATAGATGTCACGATGGCTCCGAGTGGCCTATTGCATATGCCTCAAAAATGCTGACTACTACTCAGTCAGAAGCATTGTATATGCTGTGAATGCATTCCATGTTTTTCTCTGTGTTACCAAATTTCACCTGGTCACTGGTCACAAACAATTGGTTTCCTTGTTCCGTCCTTCTACGTCATTACCAGATAAAGCAGCACATTGCATTCAGTGTTGGGCTCTTTTCCTTTCATGGTAAAACTGAGAGATTTATTTGTGCCCTATGAATCAGTAAGCAAATGCTTTGTCCTTCCTGCTGGCTGGTCCAGACCCAGCATTTTATCAGGAGGAATTGCTTTGTTTCCACTGCAGTTGGTTGATGGTTTATCTGTAACTAGCACACGGATCATGAAGGCTGTAGCTTCAGATCCCATTTTGTGGAAGGTCATAACATTGGTACAACATGGTTGTCCAGATTCAACACCTTCTCGTGTGTTCGACCCCTTTGTAGTTATTATGTATTTCGACATACTCTCTGTTGTGGGTGTTATTGTGCTTTGACATGCGTCGCTTGGCCTCTTGGGTAGTGATCCCCTCAGGGCTTCCTTCGGAAGTTCTCTGTTCATTACATGCAGGTCGTTGGAATGTATCACACACAAAAGTGTTGGCCCGTCAACACGTCTTTTGGCCTGGCTTGGACTGTAATGTTACCCACCTGGTTGCCTCCTGTTCAGTGTGCAAAACACCAAGCAGCGCCCAGAGTGGCGTCATCCCTTGGCCTGCGCTGTTGCATACATGGGATTGTAGAAGTGTGGATTTTGATGGGGACGTTAGTCCCCATTGCTCAGCTGGAGAAGTGTAAGTCTTCTTCATCTCCTCTCGCCAGGAAGGGATGCCTTGGGTCACTCCCTTCCCAAGTTCCTACTAGTGCCAAAGCTGATTAGATTAGATTAATACTAGTTCCATGGATCATGAATACAATATTTCGTAATGATGTGGAACGAGTCAAATTTTCCAATACATGACATAATTAAGTTAATTTAACAACATACTTAAGTTAATATAACAACTTTTTTATTTTGTTTTTTATTTTTTATAATTTTTTTGTTTTTTTTTTATTTTTTTCTTAATTTATATCTAAAAATTCCTCTATGGAGTAGAAGGAGTTGTCATTCAGAAATTCTTTTAATTTCTTCTTAAATACTTGTTGGTTATCTGTCAGACTTTTGATATTATTTGGTAAGTGACCAAAGACTTTAGTGGCAGTATAATTCACCCCTTTCTGTGCCAAAGTTAGATTTAATCTTGAATAGTGAAGATCATCCTTTCTCCTAGTATTGTAGTTATGCACACTGCTATTACTTTTGAATTGGATTTGGTTGTTAATAACAAATTTCATAAGAGAGTATATATACTGAGAAGCTACTGTGAATATCCCTAGATCCTTAAATAAATGTCTGCAGGATGATCTTGGGTGGACTCCAGCTATTATTCTGATCACACGCTTTTGTGCAATAAATACTTTATCCCTCAGTGATGAATTACCCCAAAATATGATGCCATATGAAAGCAATGATTGAAAATAGGCGTAGTAAGCTAATTTACTAAGATGTTTATCACCAAAATTTGCAATGACCCTTATTGCATAAGTAGCTGAACTCAAACGTTTCAGCAGATCATCAATGTGTTTCTTCCAATTTAATCTCTCATCAATGGACACGCCTAAAAATTTGGAATATTCTACCTTAGCTATATGCTTCTGATTAAGGTCTTTATTTATTAATGGCGTCATACCATTCACTGTACGGAACTGTATGTACTGTGTCTTATCAAAATTCAGTGAGAGTCCATTTACAAGGAACCACTTAGTAATTTTCTGAAAGACAGTATTGACAATTTCATCAGTTAATTCTTGTTTGTCAGGTGTCATTACTTTACTTGTATCATCAGCAAAGAGAACTAACTTTGCCTCTTCATGAATATAGAATGGTAAGTCATTAATATATATTAAGAACAACAAAGGACCCAAGACTGACCCTTGTGGAACCCCATTCTTGATAGTTCCCCAGTTTGAGGAATGTGCTGATCTTTGCATATTATGAGAACTGCTTATTTCAACTTTCTGCACTCTTCCAATTGGGTAAGAATTAAACCATTTGTGCACTGTCCCACTCATGCCACAATACTTTAGCTTGTCTAGCAGAATTTCATGATTTACACAATCAAAAACCTTTGAGAGATCACAAAAAAATCCCAATGGGTGGTGTTCGGTTATTCAGATCATTCAAAATTTGATTGGTGAAAGCATATATGGCATTTTCTGTTGAAAAACCTTTCTGGAAACCAAACTGACATTTTGTTAGTACTTCATTTTTACAGATATGTGAAGCTACTCTTGAATACATTACATTCTCAAAGATTTTGGATAAAGCTGTTAGAAGGGAGATTGGACGGTAATTGTTGACATCAGACCTATCCCCCTTTTTATGCAAAGGTATAACAATAGCATATTTCAGTCTATCAGGGAAAATGCCCTGTTCCAGAGAGCTATTACACAGGTGGCTGAGAATCTTACTTATCTGTTGAGAACAAGCTTTTAGTATTTTGCTGGAAATGCCATAAATTCCATGTGAGTTTTTGCTTTTAAGCAAGTTTATTATTTTCCTAATTTCAGAGGGAGAAGTGGGTGAGATTTCAATTGTATCAAATTGCATAGGTATGGCCTCTTCCATTAACAGCCTAGCATCTTCTAATGAACACCTGGATCCTACTATATCCACAACATTTAGAAAATGATTATTAAAAATATTTTCAACTTCTGACTTTTTGTTCGTAAAGTTTTCATTCAATTTGATGGTAATACTGTCTTCCTCTGCTCTTGGTTGACCTGTTTCTCTTTTAATAATATTCCAAATTGTTTTAATTTTATCATCAGAGTTGCTGATTTCAGACATGATACACATACTCCTGGATTTTTTAATAACTTTTCTTAATATAACACAGTAGTTTGTATAATGTTTGATAGTTTCTGGGTCACTACTCTTTCTTGCTGTCAGATACATTTCCCTTTTCCGGTTACAAGATATTTTTATACCCTTAGTAAGCCATGGTTTGTTAAAAGGTTTCTTAAGAGTATATTTAACTATTTTCTTGGGGAAGCAGTTTTCAAATGCATTTACAAAAATGTTATGAAATAAATTATATTTTAAATTGGCATCAGGTTCAGTACACCTCATCCCAGTCTAACTGCTGTAGGCTTTCCCTGAAATTTGCAATTGTTAAATCATTGACTGAACGTACTACTTTGGAGGACTGTTTAGTATTACTGAATGGAGCTATGTCATACATTGTAACTAGCTGTGCACCATGATCAGAAAGACCATTCTCAACAGGCTGAGCATTTATTTGGTTAAACTTATCTTGGTCTATAAAGAAGTTACCTATCAGTGAGCTGCTATCCTTTACCACCCGAGTAGGAAAATCAAGAACGGGTGTCAAATTGAAAGAACCGAGTAATACTTCAAGGTCATTTTTCCTATTACCCTCTTTCAGAGAATCTACATTGAAGTCCCCACAGATAATAATTTGCTTCCCCCTGTCTGACAGATAGCACAACAAAGAGTCCAAATTTTTCAGAAATAGACTAAAATTTCCGGATGGGGACCTATATACAGGGCTATTACAAATGATTGAAGCAATTTCATAAATTCACTATAGCTCCATTCATTGACATATGGTCACGACACACTACAGATACGTAGAAAAACTCATAAAGTTTTGTTCGGCTGAAGCTGCACTTCAGGTTTCTGACGCCAGAGCGCTCGAGAGTGCAGTGAGACAAAATGGCGACAGGAGCCGAGAAAGCGTATGTCGTGCTTGAAATGCACTCACATCAGTCATAACAGTTCAAAGACACTTCAGGAAGAAGTTCAACAAAGATCCACAAACTGCTAACTCCATTCGGCGATGGTATGTGCAGTTTAAAGCTTCTGGATGCCTCTGTAAGGGGAAATCAACGGGTCGGCCTGCAGTGAGCAAAGAAACGGTTGAACGCGTGCGGGCAAGTTTCACGCGTAGCCCGCGGAAGTTGATGAATAAAGCAAGCAGGGAGCTAAACGTACCACAGCCGACAGTTTGGAAAATCTTATGGAAAAGGCTAAAGCAGAAGCCTTACCGTTTACAATTGCTACAAGCCCCGACACCCGATGACAAAGTCAAACACTTTGAATTTTCGGCGCGATTGCAACAGCTCATGGCAGAGGATGCGTTCAGTGCGAAACTTGTTTTCAGTGATGAAGCAACATTTTTTCTTAATGGTGAAGTGAACAGACACAATGTGCGAATCTGGGCGGTAGAGAATCCTCACGCATTCGTGCAGCAAAGTCGCAATTCACCAAAAGTTAACGTGTTTTGTGCAATCTCACGGTTTAAAGTTTACGGCCCCTTTTTCTTCTGCGAAAAAAACGTTACAGGACACGTGTATCTGGACATGCAGGAAAATTGGCTCATGCCACAACTGGAGACCGACAGCGCCAACTTCATCTTTCAACAGGATGGTGCTCCACCGCACTTCCATCATGATGTTCGGCATTTCTTAAACAGGAGATTGGAAAACCGATGGCTCGGTCGTGGTGGAGATCATGATCAGCAATTCATGTCATGGCCTCCACGCTCTCCCGACTTAACCCCGTGCGATTTCTTTCTGTCGGGTTATGTGAAAGATTCAGTGTTTAAACCTCCTGTACCAAGAAACGTGCCAGAACTGCGAGCTCGCATCAACGATGCTTTCAAACTCATTGATGGGGACATGCTGCGCCGAGTGTGGGAGGAACTTGATTATCGGCTTGATGTCTGCCGAATCACTAAAGGGGCCCATATCGAACACTTGTGAATGCCTAAAAAAACTTTTTGAGTTTTTGTATGTGTGTGCAAAGCATTGTGAAAATATCTCAAATAATAAAGTTATTGTAGAGCTGTGAAATTGCTTCAATCATTTGTAATAACCCTGTATAGTTACAATTATAAATGTGCCTTTATTTAATTTAAGCTCACCGGCACATGCTTCTATATGTTTCTCTACACAAAACTTTTTTGTTTCTATACTTTTTGCACAATGATAACTTTTGACATATATGGCAACTCCTCCTTTCTCCATATTTTCTCTCATTAAATGTGCAGAGAGCTTATATCCACTTACTTTTACCTTATCCATATCAGTAACAATGTGATGCTCAGACAGGCATAGTATATCTATTTCATCCTCAGCTTCTAAATCTTCTAAACAAACCAGAAGCTCATCTATTTTATTCTTTAAACTCCCAATATTTTGATGAAATATACTTACATTATTTTTAATTATACTTTTATGAGAACCTTTCCTTATTCTAACATTTGCGGTACTCTCCTGTCTGAGTTTCTCATTGTGCTTAGGCCTAGTTCCTATACCAGTGGTCACATGGTGTTCAGAGAGGCAGATTATGTCAACTGGGTTGGGTGACTTTAATTCATCAATGCAATTACCTAGGACTGAGATAAAACTTGATGGAGATAAAATTTCTGGTGATTGGTGAAAATTTATAATTGACAGCTGTGATTGGTGATCCAATGTGCTAGAATTGTGCTGTTTAATTTCTTTCCTAAACTGAAGATTTGATTCAATCCTGTCCTCTCGTAGAACTTGACATCTTTCTGTCTTACCTATCCTAAAAAAGGTGCTGCTCCAACACCTGTAACCACTGGTATTTTACCATTCATGGCAGTGCCTCCCCCCTTTAAATTTCCTGCTATTACCCCAGACAGTTTCCCCTTCCCTGTCCTGTTGAGATGTAGGCCGTGCCTGGTATAGTCCCACCTACTGAGAGAATCAACAGGAACCACACCAATATGAGCCCCCGCACCCAACCCAAGCAGCCGTTCCAACTCCAAATTAACTCTCCCAACAGAAGAGTTCAAATGAGGCCGGTCATGGCGTCTCAGGACAGATACAAATTCAACATTGGTGTGTCTCGATGCCGACACAATCTTTACCAGGTCACACACTATACTGTACCCAGGATCTCTGTCGATGCTGTTCCCTGGCCCTCCCACAATAACCACGATGTCTTCCCTGGTAAATCCTTTACAGAGTGAACTTAAATCCTCTGTCACCTGATCCAGACTAGCACTTGGTTTGAAAAAATTTGTGACCTGGTATTCTGGTCCTAATTCCTCCTGCAGAAGTTGGCCTACACCTCTGGTACGAGAACTGCCTAACAACAAAACTTTCTACCTTTTTGATGACTTCCCTACATTCTTTTTCAATTTCCTGTTGAAAGTTTGTTGTGTCCTGTCTACACCTACCTCTGCTTGAGGCTCATCAGTTTCTAACTGAAGCAACAGGTCAAACTTATTTTTGACTGATGCCTGCCAGTGGCTGAAGCAACCACAGGTAGCTGGTTGTAGGGCTTCACGCTGCTCCTCAGTCCCTGAGACAATCAGTGAAGCCCTCCCAGCCGGACAAACCTAAGGAGCAGTGAGAGAAACCTAAAAAGAAAAGACCCCCAAGAACCAAGACACTGCTGTGGCAACCACACCACCACTACCTACAAGCTTTGTATCTGAGGATGAGGTGGGCATTCTGGTGTCTGCTGAGGACCTAGATGTTGCTGGGTCCTCACACACAATGGATGTGGATTGCACAGGTACTGATCTGGTGGAAGCAGGTGACCCTGAGGCATAACTGCCTCATTGAATGTTCCACGCCTTCCCAGTCTCACGATCATGTAATCCTCCAGTGGAATTGCGGCAGTTTTTCCACCACCTGGTTGAGCTACAGCAACTGTTAAGCTTTACACCTGCTTTCTGCATTGGCCTCGAGGAAACCTGGTTCCGGGCAATGCGAACCCCTGCTCTCCACAACTATAAGTGTTACTCTCCGCAGCTATAAGTGATATTACAGGAACCGTAGCAACTATAATAGTGTCAGGTGAATTTTGCGTCTATGTCCTGAACTCAGTATGTAGTGAACATGTGCCCCTTCAAACCTCTTGAAGCTGTGGCTGTCAGAATGACGATGACGCAGGAACTAACTGTCTACAATGTATATCTTCCTCCAGATGGTGCAGTGCCCCTGAACATATTGACTGCCCTGATTGATCAGCTCTCTAAACCTTTCCTACTTTTGGAAGATTTTAACACCCATAACCCTGTTGTGGGGTGGTGCCTGCTTACTGTCCGAGGTAGGGAGGTCGAAAATTTGCTGTCACAACTCGACCTGTCCATCTTAAATACAGGTACCCCCCATATATTTCAGTGTGGCACATGGCACACATTCAGCATTGATCTCTTGGTTTGCAGTCCTGGCCTTCTCCCATCTGTCTACTGGAAAGCACATGATGACCTGTGTCGTAGTGACCACTTCCCCATCTTCCTGTCACTCACCTGATGTCATACCCACGGACACCTACCCAGATAGGCTTTAAACAAGCCAGACTGGAAAGCCTTCCTCTGCTGTCACCACTAAATCTCCGCCACACGGTGCCATCGATGTTGTGGTTGAGCAGGTCACCACAACGATCGTTTCTGCAGCCTAAAATGCGATCCCTCGTTTTTTGAGTGACCCCCCCCCCCCCCGCAAAAGACAGTCCTTTGGTGGTCACCGGAAGTCGCTGAGGCAATTAGAGTGTCAGTGAGCTCTACAGCGACAAACGGCACCCTTCCCTAGAGCACGTAATAGCCTGTAAGCAATTCCATGCCCACGTTTGCCAGCTTATAAAACAACGGAAACAGAAGTGTTGTGAGAGGTGAGTGTCGACCATTGGGTGCCATATGTACCTTCCCAAGTCTGGACGAAGGTCAGATGTCTTTTTGTATACCAGACCCCAACAGGTGTCCCTGGCATTAACATAAATGGTGTGTTATCTACCAACGCAAACGCAATTGCCGAGCACTTTGCTGAGCCCTATGCTCTACCCTCACCCCCCACCCCCCACCCCCCACCCCCACCCTTTTGCACCCTCAAACGGCGGGTGGAAAGTAAAGTCCTCTCATTCACTTCACACCACAGTGCAAATCTCTCGTTTGACTACAAGCGACACTTCCTCGTCATCTTCAATCAGATCTGGTGCGATGGCTTCTTTCCATCGCAATAGTAAGAGAGCACCATCATTCCGATGCTCCAACCTGGTCAAAACCCGCTTGATCTGTGAGCCGTGGCTGGCTCATGTTATGCTTTGGATTAAACCTTGGTTGCTATTCTGTGCTTAGTCTCCCGCAGTTATCGCGATTATGCTCTCTCTCTCTCTCTCTCTCTCTCTCTCTCTCTCTCTCTCTCTGTGAGTGGCAGCAGTGGGGTGTATCGATATTTGCACCTTGTACTATCTTTGGCCTGGCGCGTATAGTTTCAGCTGTGCGGTGTGTGAGCAGTTGTTCAGTTGGCGTGGAGCAGTGAGGAAATCACCGAGGCGCGTAGGTTGGCCGAGGCCGCTGGTGGCGTCCACTCAGGGTTGGAATGTGTGGTGCTGTTCCCATTGCTACGAGATCGGTGGCTCACGAATCCTGGACACGAAGGTTGAGTTTTGACTTAATCTACCAGCAAGACTGTTCACATTGTGTCGTTTGGATTGCATTGTCGGCTGTTTTCAAGTTGGCAAATTTTAGTCACCCTCCGGTGGAGTTTTGTACTTAGTTATTTTGAATTGAAGTGCACCAGCGGAATCTTCTGCCTTCTGGCCATTAACGTTCAGGTTACCTGCCCTGGCTATTGACGTAAATTCAGGCAGTGTATTTTCGTCGTCATGTTGTCACTGTCCAGCACGGTGTGTAGTTTGACAGCTGAATGTATAACTGGTTGTGGGTGCCAATGCCTTATACGTTGTTCCATTGAACTCCCTGTTGTGTGCTGGTTGGGAGGAGCGGAAGTTATCTTGTCGGTGCGTTCTTTGACTGACTGTTGGTTGGGTTGTCGTCAGATCGAGAGTGGTTGGGCCGTCTGCCTGTCTCACCCAAGCATATGTTAGCGTTTGAATTCCAGGCCGACCCTTGGGTGTACTGCCTTTTCTCATTTGTTCTTGTTGTTTGTGTTTGTATGGCTTCCAGCCGATTTTTCAATTAATGTTGTTTTGCCCTTAAGGTGTAAGATTGTTTGGGCCTTCAGCGTAATTGAAAGAACTGATTTAAGATAAGGCCTTCTGCCTTTTAAATTCCTGATTTTGGTTTGAGTCTTAAGTTATTGGCTTTCAGCCAATTTTAGATTAAGGTGGTCTTGCCCTTAAAGCATGAGATTGTATTGCGCTTTCAGCCTCTAATTAAGTTCCAAAAATTAATGCTGTGTTTTTTAAAAAAAATTTCTTGGCTCTTGTAATCTTTGGTCAAGTGAATAGCTGTATGTTCGACTGTAACTGACAGCCGCTTATTTTGGCCCCTTTCCACAATTTAAACTACCTGTCCTGTCCTGCAGGTTTAGCAGGGCATCTCAGTGTGGACAGCTACCAGCCCTTCAGCCTCACCAACTTTCTTTGTAAGCTGCTGGAATGTATGGTGTGTTGGCAGTTGGGTTGGGTCCTGGAGCCACATGGCATATTGGCTCCATGTCAGGGCACCTTCTGTCAGGGTCACTCTACCACTGATAATCTTGTGTCCCTCGAATCAACCATTTGAACAGCCTTTTCCAGACGCCAGCATCTGGTTGCCATCTTTTTTGACTTACTTAAAGCATAAAACATGACCTGGTGACATCAGGTCCTTGCCACATTGTACAAGTGGGGTCTCTGGGGCCTGCTCCCGATTTTTATCCAGAACTTCCTGTCACTCTGTACTTACTGTGTCAAAGTCGGTGCCTCCCGTAGTCTCCCCCCTCCCCCGCCCCCATTCAGGAGAATGGCTTTCCACAGTTCTCCATATTGAGTGTGTGTCTAGTTTTAGTGGCTATTAATGGTCTAGCAGCAGCTGTAGGGCCGCCGGTCTCACCTACTCTCTATGCGGATGACTTCTGCATTTCATACTGCTCCTCCAGCGCTGGTGTTGCCATTCACAAGGCGCAGTCATGGGCCATAGCCTACGGCTTCCAGTTTTCAGCCGCGAAGTTGTGTCTCGTGCATTTCTGTCGGCATTGCACTGTTCATCCAGTACCAGAACTTTACATTAATGATGATCCACTCGCTGTAGTGGAGACATATTGATTCTTAGGACTGGTTTTCGATGCCTGATTGACTTGGGTACCTCTCCATCATCAGCTTAAGCAGAATTGATGGCAGCACCTCAATTCCCTCCGCTGCCTGAGCGACACCAACTGATGTGCGGATTGCTCTATGCTGCTGCAGCTCTACAGAGCCCTTTTTCAATCCCGCCTTGACTATGGGAGTCTGGTTTACAGTTCAGCGGCACCCTCAGCGTTGGTTTCACTCGCGCCAGTGTACCACTGTGGCGTTCGCCTAGCGATGGGAACTTGTACAAAGAGTCCGGTGACCAGTGGAGTCCCTCCATTGAAGATTAGGCACGTACAACTGCTCGCCAGTTAAGTTGCACACATTTGTAGTTCTCCTGCAGATCCAAATTACTGTCTCCTTTTCCCAACTACGGTGGTTCAACTCGCGCATCGGCAGCCCAGGTCAGGGCTTACGATAGTGATTCGCATCCGGTCCCTTCTGTCTCAACTGGTGTCCTTCCCTTTACAACCTCTCCTCGAGGTCCATTCACGTACACCTCCATGGTGTACACCTAGGCCACAGATTCTTCTGGAGCTTTTGCATGGCCCTAAGGACTCAGTTAACCCTGTGGCTCTCCGCTATCACAAGTATCGGGTCCATGAAGTGGTTTACGCTGACGGCTCAATGGCTGACGGTCACATAGGCTTTGCGTATGTTCGTGGAGGATGTATTGAACAGCACTCCTTGCCAGATGGCTGCAGTGTTTTCACTGCAGAGCTAGTGGCCATATCTTGTGCTCTTGAGCACATCCACTCATGCCCTGATGAGTCATTTCTCCTGTGTACTGACTCCTAGAGCAGCCTACAAGCTGTAGACCAGTGCTACCCTTGCCGTCGTTTGGTAGCGCTTATTCAGGAGTCCAACTATGCCCTGGAATGGTCCCGTCGTTCAGTGGCGTTAGTGTGGACCCCAGGTGACATCGGAATCTCGGGCAATGAACTTGCCGACAGGTTGGCCAAACAGGCTATGCGGAAACTGCTTCTGGGAATGGGAATCTCCAAAACTGACCTGTGTTCTGTCTTATACCACAGTGTTTTTCAGCTTTGGGAGACGGAACAGCATAACAGTACGCACAACAAACTGCATGTCATTAAGGAGACTATGAATGTATGGAAGCCTTCGACGCAGTCCCCTCACAGGAAATCAGTTGTTCCCTGCCAGCTCCGTATTGGCCATGATTACCTCCTCCGACATGAGGACCCACCTTGGTGTTGCTGTGGCTTACAAATGATGGTTGTCCACCTCTTACTGGACTGCCCACTTTTAGCCGCTCTGCAGCGGACTTTTAACTTTCCCAGCACCCTACCTTCAGTGTTAGGTGATAGTGCCTCAACAGCGGCTTTAGTTTTACATTTTATTTGTGAGGCTGGGTTTTATCACTTGATCTAAGTTTTAGTGCATGTGCATGTCCTTTTTCCTTCTGTGTCCTGCACCCTAGTGCTTTTAGGGTGGAAGTTATAATGTGTTGCAGAGTGGCTGGTGGCTTTTCTCCTTTTTATTCTCATGGTCAGCCAGCCATGGTAATCTGCTTCGTTTTGATCTCTTCTACATGTTTCTTGCATCTCTGTGGTTTTCTTGTCCGATTTTGTCCATTTTTAGTGTTTGTTGCTCTTCTGTCATTCTTGTGGTTTCCTTCTTTCTTCCACCTGTGTTTTGTATGTCTCGATTATTTTACTCCCACCCTTGTGTAATTATTTTAATTGGAACGAGGGACCGATGACCTAGCAGTTTGGTGCCTTTCCCCCCCCCCCCTCCCCCCTCTCCTCCTCCCTCTTTTAAACCAAACAACCAATCCCATGTGTGTGGAATATATTTAATTTTTATTGGGATTAGTGATCTGTTTCTGTATGTGCACGCTTTCTAGCTTTTAAGTCAGTCTCTCTCTCTGTCTCTCTCTTTTTTTTTTAAAAAAAAAGATTTGGCTATGTGTTCGATCTGAAATTCTCCTAGGTTTGTATTTGTGAGTTGTAACATTTCCTGTGTTTTTGGCAGTTACTTAAAATATGCGGATGTTAATTTGAGGTTGAAGTCTCTGCATAGGTGTGTTAGTCATTCCCCAGTTTTGTTTGTTCTTTGTGAGCTAGATACTCTGTTTCCCTGCACTATCTGTTTTTTCCAGTATGGGCATTGAAGTACCCTTACATTGGATAGTTCATTACAGGGGTCCCCAGCAGCTTTCAAATTTTTTCTGGTTCTTTTAGTGTCTGCATTTATTGCAGTATGACAATTTATTAGTGTAATGTATGTTTGTGCATCACTTGATGAGTAAAAATCTTCGAATGAATTTACTATTGTCCTACTTACAATGAATCCTGTTGCCAGGTGTGGCCAGTGCCTTTTCCAGTTGGAGTCCAGCTTTTCTTGCCTTTGATAATCCTATATCTCTCTGATTCTATAACGTCATCAGTGTATACAGTTTCTTGAAGAGCTATGAGGCGTATTTGGTATTTGTCTGATACTTAAATTAGTTGTTCTAGTCCTTAGTGTTTTCAAAAGTGATTTTATGTTTAGGGTGCCAAAGTAGTATTTCTCTTTTGTTCTTAATTTCATATAAAGCTTCCAGAACACTGACTGTATCACATTTCATGTTTTCTGGGCTTCCCAGAATCGGACGGCTGCTTTCTGAAACAGTTTTTCTGTTTTAGATTATCTCCTGTGGTCCTTGCATATGGAGATATTTATATCACATACAAAAAAAAATTGCTGTTCTTGTTGGGGAGTGGGTCTGTGCCAATTCACATTTGAAACTTGAGATTCTGAGTCTCAGAGCACTATTTCAACTGCCCAGACATGTGGTACAGATGCTGAACAAATATCACGTGATCCGGTTACAGCCACATTTGGATTTTAATATGTTGCTTTTATATTATCTCTAAAAATGGTTTGGCAATTATCTTGCACCAGCGCTCTTCATCTCCTCCACTGCTGTTGAGGTCTCGCTGTGCTTAGGTGTTCACTGTGCCACTGGCAAGGGGCCCTCACAGGGAACTATCACCTGGGCCAGGTGAACTAGGGATGGCTGTTGATATACTTTCCGGGATATGAGGTCGTGGTCCAAGAACTTTTCTGCTCCTTACGTTTCGTCCAGAACTGCGCTGGACTTCCTCAGAGGAGCTGCTCCGCTGAGTCTTGCCGACCAGTCGGCAAGACTCAGCGGAGCAGCGCCTCTGAGGAAGTCCAGCGCAGTTCTGGACGAAACGTAAGGAGCAGAAAAGTTCTTGGACCACGACCTCATATCCCGGAAAGTATATAAACAGCCATGTCACCCGGTCGTGAAAGCCTTCATTCTACAATCAGAACTAGGGATGACTGTTGCCATTGAAACAACCAGTTTTTGCTTATATCCCCCTCCCTCCCTGATGCCAGTTTAACCTGAGTGTTGAAACCACTCATAATAACCAGTTTCTGGAAAGACAGATTTTTTGTTTTTATTCCTGTTATTTCCTGTAATAAATGTAGAAATTGGCTCAGTCAGTTTCAAGATACGTATATCAGAATACTAAACTAGGCAAATAAAAAGAAAACAGTTCATCTACAATTTGCTGCCTTTCTTGAAAAGTGATAGCTGGCTGAATACTACAAAAAAATCATTAGTATTCTCTTAATTGATTCTAAATTTTTGAAACTGTGCTCAAAAATCATGTTGTAATCAAGGATCCTACCACTATTTGGACATTAGAAATAGTCAATGCTAAATGGTGAAAACAGAGGTTGAAGAACTCTTTTTTTTGTGTTAATTCGTCTGTTTTCAAGGGCTACAAACAGATAAAGGCCTGTCATGTAGACACAGGCAACAGATCAGCTACTTTGTTTTTATTGAAAAACAGTGAATGAATTGTTAAATTTTCTCCTTAGTTTGTTGTGGCTCCTCCTGTTCTTAATCTTTTAAAAGCAATGGAGCATTGTACTTGATTGGTGCCACAGTTTGTAAAATATTTCCAGACTAGGGATGGTGCCGTTTTATAATACAGCTGGTGTCTGATGACGACAGTGTGAAACTACCATACGGAGCAAATGGGGGCAAGTCTCACACACTGCAATGTACACGCATACCATCCAGCGGGTCACACTGCATAGTAGCAGGTACATTAATGTTGCAGCACTGCTGTACCAATTCTCATGCCGTGTTTGTTGCTTGCTTCAGTCGGCATAGTTATTAAAATAGCACTGATCGCTTTTCGCATTTCTGTAATAACGCAATATTTCAAAGCAATGAAAATTTTATGAAAAAAATGGCTGGTGTTTTTTAAAGGCTTATTTGAAAACCAAACATTTTAACACTGCTGGTGTGGCTAATTGGTATTTCAGTTTTTTTATCAGTTATGAATAAAAATAAAAAAAAATGCTATAACAGAAACCAAACAAATACTAAAATAATACTGGTATCAGTTTTAACTGGTCCGATTTTCCCACACTTAAAGTGAACTAAGATTTCTTTTACGGGTTGTTATTTCTCTTCCTCCTCCTCTCTCAACCAAGGCTGGGAACGACTATTTGTTTATTTTTTTCTGAAGCGTATCCTGGATTATAAGACAGCGTGAGGTCTTCAGGTAGAAAGACAGAGTTGAATAGCACATGATGGGACATAATGTTATCATGAAATAATTACTCTGACTGTAACTGTCAGAAGCTGAGTATTACCTTGTGGTATTTAGGTTATGTTCAAATTGTTCTCATTACTATTTTGACACTTGGAAGCTCCAGTTAGAAGTTATAGAGTAGAATCTGATGACATGCTATGTTGTGTTGGTCTAATGTTCCTTCAGAAGTCCAGAAGATTGCCACACATGTAGGATCTCCAGCCAAGTACCTTTATGTCACTGAAGAGTTACATACTGACTACAGTTTTCAGTTGGCAGGGAAGATAGTGTATCTTTTATGTGTAATGGTGTCAGGGGCGTGGATGCAATTATTAGCCAGAATGGATGTTTCCGCCTCAGAATGGCTTGTGAAGGAGCTGAGAGTTGTGTGCTGCCAGTACCATGGCGAGTGTGGAATCAGTAGAGGTCATGCAATAATAACATTCTTTACTCTGCAAGCCTTACATACAGAGGGGTGTGTGTGTGTGTGTGTGTGTGTGTGTGTGTGTGTGTGTGTGTGTGTGTGTGTGTGTGTCATCCTTTGGTGGCATCGCCTCAGGGCTTGGTACCATCATGTAAAGTGGCAGCACTTAAGCCCGTGCTGATAATGCTGCTCGGCAAATGTGAAGCTGCTCAGTCCCACATAGGATTGTCTCTGTAGTCAGAAGTTCCAGAACCAGTATAGTATTAATTACAGGTATTGCCAGGGGCTCAGCAGCGGGTATTTGTAGACCCTTTGCCCAGCTATGTTATGACAGCACGCTGCCTTCATTTATGTGTGTGACCGTGGCAGTTCAGAGTTGTTCCATGGCAAGTGGAAATTCAACCTACCACTGCAGCGGACTGTGGTCTCACGCGTGATGTGCCACCAGTATTATCGCATCTGGCAGCAGGATTTTGTAGCCAGCTCGCCTGTCCACCCACCCCTCAATGGGCTGTGAAGTCTGGTCTGTGGTTGTTGCCGCAACTTATAGTAGCTTCTTTCAGGGCTGGCTTGTCACAATTGGAGTGTATAATGATCAATAAAATGTTAATATCTGAAGTGTGATTGTCCCCATTCAGGAGTCTTGTGATGAGGTACTTTACATACCACTATTTTTTTTCATTTACACAACTATCTTTCCATAACAGCTTTGCTTCTCTCACTTTAGAACTGGTTAGTGTGGACTCATCATCATTTAAGAGTGATTATGCCATTCAGTGTTCAGTCTGGAGCATAGTCCCCCTTATAAAATTCCTCCATGATCCCTTATTCAGTGCTAACATTGGTGCCTCTTCTGATGTTAAGCCTATTACTTCAAAATCATTCTTAACCGAATCCAGGTACCTTCTCCTTGGTCTGCCCCGACTCCTCCTACCATCTATTGCTGAACTCATGAGTCTCTTGGGTAACTTTGCTTCTCCCATGCGTGTAACATGACCCCACCATCTAAGCCTGTTCACCCTGACTGCTGCATCTATAGAGTTCATTCCCAGTTTTTCTTTGATTTCTTCATTGTGGACACCCTCCTGCCATTGTTCCCATCTACTATTACCTGCAATCATCCTAGCTACTTTCATATCCGTAACCTCAACCTTGTTAAGGTATCCTGAATCCACCCAGCTTTCGCTCCCATACAACAAAGTTGGTCGAAAGACTGAACGGTGCACAGATAATTTAGTCTTGGTACTGACTTCCTTCTTGCAGAAGAGAGTAGATCGTAGCTGAGCACTCACTGCATTAGCTTTGCTTCACATCGCTTCCAGTTCTTTCACTATGTTGCCATCCTGTGAGAATATGCATTCTAAGTACTTGAAACCATCCACCTGTTCTAGCTTTGTTCCTCCTATTTGGCACCAAATCCGTTTATATCTCTTTCCCACTGACATTACTTTCGTTTTGGAGATGCTAATCTTCATACCAAAGTCCTTACATTTCTGATCTAGCTCTGAAATATTACTTTGCAAACTTTCAATCAAATCTGGACTATCCAAAACAATTATTCTGAAGCTGAGCCAGATAGTTGAAAGTGTTACAGATAAAGGCAAACTGCTGCTGTCACTGATCCCATATTCCTTCCATTTCAACCAACAGTCATCTGTCATCATAGTTTTTATGTCCTCTGACCCAACTTCCTCATAATAATCTGCCACATGGTATGTACGTCAGTTGTGCAATCAGGACAAATGCTACAGATGAGTCTGCATTCATGATGGCTCGCTAAGAAAAACTGTTTTAATCCATTGTAACAAGCTAATTATTTTACCAGGGGATTCAGTAGGCCGCACTCAAATTGAAGCAACTGACAGAAATGGTTGAAATATGGATAATTTTGGAATAAGAACTTACGGTCTTGGAAGTCCTCCTGAGGCAGTGATAGTTGTAAAATGTCAGGAACAAAGTCAGTCAATGCATGTATGCCATTAAGTTCAGCAAACATAGTGTACTGTTTCTGTGTACATACATGTGCTTACCATTAAGCGTATTCTGCTGTTGTCATATCGTTAAGATCTTGTGTATAAGTTGTTGCGTATGTACATCTGGTTTTTATTCGTGTGCTTAAAGACAAGTGGATTGATTACATTTCAGTGCTGCTGTGGATTGGTGGTCTACACTGTGGCATTGCTGGAAGTAACTGCAGTTTTTGTGATATGTACAGTGCTTTGCAAAATGGAATGGTATGCATCTACAGAACTGAGAGACACATATTTCCTGTATTGCAGAGCCACTGGCAGTGAATACAATGCTCAACACTTTTACCGCACTCAGTATCTGAACAGATGTTGACCACAGCTGTGAACTTTTCAAACCGTTCACCACCTGTTTGGGGAGACAGGAGCCTTACATTCAGTGTGTCACGCGAGCCACCCTTGCTTGATTATCTGGTATATGAAAGAACAGTCATCAAGCAGCATACATGCTTACACTGGTAACATACAGGGTGGCGCTGATTTGTTTCATGAATAACACATTTGTTGAATGAGATTTTCACTCTGCAGTGGAGTGTGCGCTGATATGAAACTTCCTGGCAGATTAAAACTGTGTGCCAGACTGAGACTTGAACTTGGGACCTTTGCCTTTCATGGGCAAGTGCTCTACCAACTGAGGCAAAGGCAAAGGTCCCGAGTTCGAGTCTCGGTCCGGCACACAGTTTTAATCTGCCAGGAAGTTTCAACACATTTGTTGTTGACAAGATTTGTAATTTATTGATGTAGAAGTAAAGAATACAGCTTGGAAATACAACCTAATGAATCACATGTGCAATATGACTGCTGTTTTTGTTTACAACTTCAAGTGGCACACGTGCATTTGTGACAACTATCTGACAAATCTTGTGGAATGGTGTGGCATAATGATACTGTGATGGTCCCAAGTTGCACTGCATTTTTGAGTTTTCTGTGGTACACCTCTTTAAGGGACCCCCAAAGGAAGAAGTCACATGGCTTAAAGTCTGGGCTGTGGGGCGGCCGTATTCCTCCTCCTGCATAATGTTATGGAAATCTGTTTGACAATACCCAAAGGCCAAGTCTTTTGCATAGGAAATCAAGCACAATGTTGGCAGTATGGGAGCATTCTCCATGCTGCACGAACCATTGTCTGCAGTGGAAGACATGAGGCCATGAGTTGAGGTAAGAACTGGTTTTGCAACGTGTGTAAATAGCGTTCACCGGTTACTGTAGCATTGAAGAAGAACGGGCCGCTGATTCCATGGCTTGACATCCCACACGCACACTTTCTCCCTTTAGGTGTCTTTTGTATGGATTATTCGTGGAGGTTCACGTGCCCAGAATTGAACATTCTGTTTGTTCACAACACCATTCACGTAAAAATAAGCTTTGTCAGAAAACCATATGTTGTGTTGCACTACCTCTTGGTCTTGCTCAATTGCCCACCTTGCAAACTGCAGTCTCCGCTCCTTATCTCTCCTAGTAAGCTTGTGTGCCAGTCATCTTGTATGGATACAAGCGAAGGTCAGATTGAATAATTCTTTGTACAGATCGGCTGGACATTCCTTACTGGGCACTGGCTCTTGTTGATTTACTCAGACTACGTTAAAACCACTCAAACTGCTTCAGTGTTTTGCGGCAAATGTACGGTACGTGCATGTGGCTGATGACACTCCAAAACAGACTCAGTACCTTCAAATTTTTGATGTAATCTGCGTATTGCCTGTGGGCTGGGAGCCCACAGTGTGCCGAAATGAGCATGACACCTTCACTGTGTCAATGTAACACAGTTCGCTGCCATGAACAGTAACACAATCTTTGTCATTTGTGTGACGGTCAACCGTCCTTTGTCTGCCATCTTGGCAAACTGAAATGGCGGACTCACGATGGAAGCAATGAACTTGCAACGACATCTGGCATAATTTCCTTGAACTGCGTAAAGTTGTTTGCACAATTTGAAAGTTAGTACCCCGATACTATACTTGTAGGATCAAAATTCAATCGGGCGACTTATCGTGTGCCACTCTGTAGATATCTCACAAAGTACTGTGTGGTGTGTGCTGCTTGAGAACCAGTTACATCTCTGTCATCACCAGTGAACTCAAAATTTAGGTGCAGTATAATCACCTGTGGGTTCGGGTTTTAGTGCAGATGATTTGGGAGACGGAATGGCAAAATCTCAGTACACACAACAAACTGCCATTAAGGGGACCGTGAATGTGTGGAAATCCTCGATGAGGGCCTCTCGCAGGGCCTCTGTGGTTCATTGCCAGCTCCGCTTTGGCAATGCCTGGGTGACCCACGGCTACCTCCTGCGCCATGAAGGCCCACCTCAGTGTCGGTGCAGCGCTTGGTTGACAGTGGCCCATATTCTTCTGCTCTGTCCTTAGGCTGCCCTGCGGCTTCATCTCCGGTTGCCGGACTCATTATTGTTGATTTTAGCAGACAATGCCTCATCGGCTGATTTGGTTTCACATTTCATCTGTGAGGGTGGGTTTGATCATTGGATCAGAGTTTTAGTGCATGTCCTTTGTCCATCTGTGTCCTCCGCCCCAGTGCTTTTAGGGTGGAGGTTTTAATGTGTTGCAGGGTGGCTGGCTTTTCCTTTTTATTTTTGTGGTCGGCCAGCCACCATTATCTGCTTCCTTGTTTTACTCTCTTCTAACTGTTTCTTGCATCTCTCTATTGTTTTCTTGTCCTCTTTTGTTCCTTTTAGTGTTCGTTGCATTTCCTTTGTTCTTGTGGTTTTTCCTTTCTTTCCGTTTTGTGTTATATGTCTCGTCTGTTTTATTCTCACACTTGTGGCATTGTTTTATTAGGAACAAGGGACCGATGACCTCATAGTTTGGTCCCTTTCCCCATCTTTTAAACCAACCGTGGTGCAGATCGCTCTACGCTGCTGCAGCTCTTCAGAGCCCTTGTTCAATCCCGCCTTGACTATGGGATTCTGGTTTATGGTTCGGCGGCGCCTTCAGCGTTGCGTTTACTGGACCCAGTGCACCACTGTGGCATTGTCCTAGCGGTAGGAGCTTTTAGGAAGAGTCTGTAATGGTACTGTGACTACCGCACCTCCGCCAATACAAAGATATAATTTACGATCGCGCACGCAGAAGAGCGCTGCGCCAGCGACCAATTTTTATAAATAATTTTGTACGTCTTTTACTTTTTGCGTAGGTTTTTTGTTTTTAACAACTAATTGATCACACACTCTCTCTTGTCTTCGTACGAAAGACGTGTATTTTTCGGCGATATGTTGAATGTGCTTTTGGGTGGAAATTAAAATTATATTACAAAGCGAGGTTGTTTCAATAGTGATTCGAGGTGGTTATCGCCAAATTTGTAAATTGATCATAACAGTGACAACTTGAAGAAGTTTTCAACAGACGGATAAAAGTGAAAGACGGGTCGTCCTACAAGAGAAAATAGGAGGACAGCCATGAAGACTGTATTGTAATTAATACTGCGTATCTAACAAGATTATAAGGTAAATTTCAATTAGTTTCTGATGCTATTTCCGTACAGTCGCTTTTTGTAGTGTTGCCGACCCGGTCTGCCATGCACGGTCAAATTACAGCATGATCTCAATCAATAATACGAAGTCCGCCTTATCCGTAACTGAAATCACCAAAATTCAAAACCCAATCAGATTTTCTATTTTATATTTTCACGGCAGAACCCCGAGGAAAAGGAAACACTAAAAGTCCAGTGACCTGCGTCCTTGTGGAAGCCGGAATGCTGCCATTGCAGGTTAGGCGTGCACAACTGCTGGCCAGTTACATAGCACACGTTTGTAGTTCTCCTGCGCATCCGAATCACCATCTCCTTTTCCCACCCATGGCGGTTCATCTCCCGCATCTGCAGCCCAGCTCAGGGCTTCCTCCCAATTGCAGTTTGTGTCAGATCCCTTCTTTCTGATCTGGAGTACTTGCCTTTACCACCTATACTTGAAGTCCATTCACGTACACCTCCATGGCGTAGACGTATGCCGCAGCTTTGCCTGGACCTTTCACATGGTCCTAAGGACTCAGTGAACCCTGCGGCTCTCCACTGCCACTTCCACTCAATTCTTGACAAGTACCGAGGCCACGAAGTGGTTTACACAAACGGCTCGATGGCTGATGCTCACGTCGGCTATGCCTATGTCAATGTAGGACATATTGCACAGCATTCCTTGCCCGATGGCCGCAGTGTTTTCACTGCCGAGATGGTGGCTATATCTCATACTATTGAGCACATCCAATTATGCCCTGGGGAGGTGTTTCTTTTGTGTACTGACTCCTTGATCAGTCTACAAGCTGTTGACCAGTGCTACCCTCATCATCCTTTGACAGTGACCATCCAGGAGTCCATCTATACCCTGGAACGGTCCGGTCGTTCAGTGGTGTTTGTCAGGACCCCAGGTCATATCGGAATCCCAGGCAATGAACTTGCCAACAGGCTATGCGGAAACTGCTTTTGGGGATCGACTTCTCTGCAACTGACCTGCGTTCAGTACTACACCGCAAGATTTTGCGGCTTAAGGAGACGAAATGGCATAACCTAAGCATGCACAACAAACTGCGTGCCATTAAGGAGATTACGGATATGTGGCGGTCCTCCATGTGGGCCTCTCACAGGGATTCTGTGGTTCTCTGCTGGCTCCGCATTGGCCATCCTTGGGTGACACACGGCTACCTCCTGCGCTGTGATGACCCACCTCAGTGTTGGTGCGGTGCCTAGCTGACAGTGGCTCATATCTTGGTGAGCTGCCCTTCTTTGGCTGCCCTGTAAACGGACTCTTCAGTAACCGGACTCGTTGCCATTAATTTTAGCTGACAACGCCTCATCGGCTAATTTAGTTTTACGTTTTATACATGATGGTGGGTTTTATCATTCTGTATAAGTTTTAGCACGTGTCCATTGTCCCTTTGTGTTCTCCACTCTAATGCTTTTAGGGTGGATGTTTTAATGTGTCGCAAAGTGGCTGGCTTCCCCCCCCCCCCCCCCCCCCCCTCTTGTGGTCGGCCAGCCATGTAATCTACTCTCTTGTTTTTATCCCTTCTACCTGTTTCTTGCTTCTCTCCATGGTTTTCTTTTCCTGTTTTTGTCCATAGTAGTGTTGGTTGTCCTTCTGTCATTCTTCTGGTTCTTCGTTTCTCTTGTTATTGTGCTATAAATCTCCTTTCTTTTCTTCTTTCCATTGTGTAATTATTTTACTGGGAACAAGGGACCGATGACCTTGCAGTTTGGTCCCTTCCCCCTTCTTTTAAGCCTACCTAGTTTTCATACCATTCCACTATGGCCTGCTGAAATCTTTCTGGTGTGTCAGCGACCAGTACTATATATATCTGCATAGAGCAGTGTTTGCATGTAGACTGGCCGTAGTCTCCACATTCCAAGCTTTGTTCTGTGGGTTTGACACTTGCATATTTTTGTTACTTCATCCAGTTGTTAAAGATGAAGGGACTGACATTATCACCTTGCTTGGCTCCTTTCTCCATTGAGTTATCTTGATTTGTCTCCACCAGTAAGAACCACTCACATTGGTTGATCATACACACACTTCACGGTATTTGTCAATTTCATTGGTACCCTCTTTGCAACGAGTGCTTCCAGATATACCGTCTTAGCATGGAATCAAATGCAGCTTTAAGACTGAAAAATGTGAGATAAAGTTCCCAGTTCTTGGCTATACTTTCCTCCATGATAGCTCGTGTAGTGTAGATGTGATCTTTTCTCTAGCATTTTTGCCTAATAGCAGCTTGCTCCTCCTCCATATCCACTTCCACAGCACTTCTTGGTTGCCTCTCCAATACTGACTTTCTGATCTGTAAGCTATTCAGCAAATGTTCCCAGCAGATAGGATAGTTCAGATAGTCCAGGATGCTACCCACCTTTGTGCATAGACAGAAGAAAGAGGTGACCCTCTTAGACACATGGGAATCGAGGTGAATGAGAAAGCTGCTGCAGTCTGCCAGGAAAATTCCACAGGCGTGTCATGAGGTGGCAGTACATTGGCTGATTAGGGAAGTCAGTGTCTGGAAGAAGTAACCCATAAGAAGCTGTGGTCAGTCAGACTGACTATTAAATCATGGCATACATTCTTTAGAACTCTAAGAAAGGCCAAAATGGACTTCACGTGCCTTTGCATTGGCTTCAGATTGGAATAAATAATAATAATAATAATAATAATAATAATAATATATACCCCGTGGAGGCCAGGGAAAAGAATAGGCCTCCCGTATGTTCTGCCAGTCGTAAAAGGCGACGAAAAGTACAAATTACTAATAGGGCTAACCCACCTTTTAGTGTGATTAGTTGGTTCAGGACAGAACTAATGAAGCCTCGGACAAGCGCTGTCATGGTCGGGGACTACGCTTGAACCCTATGCCCGTCCACAATGGTAACGACACTGCTAGCCACAAGGAAAATGATTTAAATCCAAATAGAGGTGTTTTGCAGGATATGCTTCCTGCAACCACTCTAGAAGGAAAACAAAGACAGAGGATGAGATGGTCAGATGAAGTTAACCGACACCTCATGTTCTGTTATTACCAAGCAACAAACTTAGGAACCAACACAACTGGATACAGATCACAAGTATACACAACATTTATTACCAGATACCCAGAATTAAAATTTTTAACAGAACGACGACTAGCTGATCAGATCCGTGTAATAATAAAAAATAACCGGATACCCCAGTCAGAATTAGAAAAAATCAAACAACAAGTACAACAAATACTGGAACAAAATAATGTGCAATCAGAAGAAGAAGAAAATACACTAATGGACTCAAACATCCCAGAGCAAACAAACAAAGAACAACACGCATCAATTAAACAATCAGAGGAAAACGAAATCTTGATACAGCCACCAGAACAGGCACAAATAGAACACGAAGTGACACACATGTTAGATATAGAAGAAAAATTTCAGCTGACATATATAGAATACAAATACACAAATACAGACATTAGACCATTCTTGCATAGACCCCCAAATAACCCACAAGTCGAAACAACAATAACAACTATCAACACAATCATACACAACAAAATAAATGAAAACACAACTATGGAAGAGTTAAAACTACTGGTTTATATAGGAGCACTCACTACACTAAATATACACAATAGGCAGAGATCAGAACCAACCAACACACAGAAAAAAACCACAAAGCCAGCATGGCAACACAGGCTACAGATCAGAATAGAAAAACTGAGAAAAGACATTGGACAGCTAACACAATTTATAAGAAACGAAATATCAGACAAAAAACGAAAAAGGTTAGGTAAAATCTCACAACAAGAAGCGGTAGAGCAATTAGATGAAAAGAAGCAGAAATTACAAGCATTGGCCAAACGACTTAGGAGATACAAAAAAAAGTGAAAATAGAAGGAAACAAAACCAAACATTCAACACAAACCAAAAGAAATTTTACCAGACAATAGATAACACACACATTAAAATAGACAATCCACCAAACATAACAGACATGGAACACTTCTGGAGCAACATATGGTCAAATCCGGTACAACATAACAGGCATGCACGGTGGATACAAGCAGAAACAGACACATACAAGATGATACCACAAATGCCTGAAGTGATAATTTTGCAACATGAAGTCAGCCGAGCAATTAATTCTACGCACGATTGGAAAGCCCCTGTGAAAGATAAAATAGCAAATTTCTGGCTAAAGAAGTTCACCTCAACACATTCACATCTAACTAAATTATTTAACAGTTACATTGCAGACCCATACACATTCCCTGATACTCACACATGGAATAACTTATCTGAAACCTAAAGATCAAGCAGACACAGCAAACCCAGGTAAATATCGCCCCATGACATGCCTACCAACAATATACAAAATATTAACTTCAGTAATTACACAGAAATTAATGACACATACAACACAGAACAAAATTATAAATGAAGAACAAAAACGCTGTTGCAAAGGAGCACGAGGATGTAAAGAGCAACTGATAATAGATGCAGAGGTGACATATCAAGCTAAAACTAAACAAAGGTCTCTACACTACGCATACATTGATTACCAAAATTCTTTTGATAGTGTACCCCACTCATGGTTACTACAAATATTGGAAATATACAAAGTAGATCCTAAATTGATACAGTTCCTACACATAGTAATGAAAAATTGGAAAACCACACTCAATATCCAAATAAGTTCAAATAATATCACATCACAGCCAATACAGATTAAGCGTGGTATATACCAAGGAGACTCATTAAGTCCTTTCTGGTTCTGCCTTGCTCTGAACCCACTATCCAACATGCTAAATAATACAAATTATGGCTATAATATTACTGGAACATACCCACACAAAATCACCCATTTGCTATACATGGATGATCTAAAACTACTGGCAGCAACAAATCAACAACTCAACCAATTACTAAAGATAACAGACGTATTCAGCAATGATATAAATGTGGCTTTTGGAACAGACAAATGTCAGAAAAATAGCATAGTCAAGGGAAAACACACTAAACAAGAAGATTACATATTGGATAACCACAGCGACTGCATAGAAGCGATGGAAAAAACAGATGCCTATAAATATCTTGGATACAGACAAAAAATAGGAGTAGATAATACAAATATTAAAGAAGAACTAAAAGAAAAATATAGACAAAGACTAACAAAAATAATGAAAACAGAATTGACAGCAAGAAACAAGACCAAAGCTATAAATACTTATGCCATACCAATATTGACCTACTCATTTGGAGTAGTGAAATGGAGTAACACAGACCTAGAAGCACTCAACACACTTACACGATGACAATGCCACAAATATAGAATACATCACATACATTCAGCAACTGAAAGATTCACATTAAGCAGAAAGGAAGGAGGAAGGGGATTTATCGACATAAAAAATCTACATTAAGGACAGGTAGACAATTTAAGAAAATTCTTTATAGAACGAGCAGAAACTAGCAAACTACACAAAACAATCACTCATATAAATACATCGGCTACACCATTGCAATTTCATATCCACTTCTACAACCCTTTAGATCACATAACATCAACAGATACAAAGAAAGTAAATTGGGAAAAGAAAACACTACATGGCAAGCACCCGTATCATCTAACACAGCCACACATCGATCAAGACGCATCCAACACTTGGCTAAGAAAAGGCAATGTATACAGTGAGACGGAAGGATTCATGATTGCAATACAGGATCAAACAATAAACACCAGATATTACAGCAAGCACATTATTAAAGATCCCAATACCACAACAGATAAATGCAGACTTTGCAAACAACAAATAGAAACAGTAGATCACATCACAAGCAGATGTACAATACTAGCAAATACAGAATACACCAGAAGACATGACAATGTAGCAAAAATAATACATAAACTACTTGCCATACAACATAAACTAATAAAACAACACGTTCCCACATACAAGTATGCACCACAAAATGTACTGGAGAATGATTAATACAAATTATACTGTAACAGAACCATTATAACAGATAAAACAACACCTCATAACAAACCTGACATCATACTCACCAATAAAAAGAAGAAATTAACACGAAATATCCATACCCAATACAACAAATATACAGAAGAAAACAGGAGAAAAAATTGAAAAATACATCCAACTGGCTGAGGAAGTCAAGGACATGTGGCATCGGGATAAAGTTGACATTATACCAATTATACTATCAACTACAGGAGTCATACCACACAATATCCACCAGTACATCAATGCAATACAGCTACATCCAAACGTATATGTACATTTACAGAAATCTGTAATTATTGATACATGTTCAATTACCCGAAAGTTCCTAAATGCAATGTAACATATACCGTACAGTTAAAAGGAAGTCACGCTTGATCAAGGTCCGCGTCACTTTCCATTTTTAACCAGACATAACGTCTGAGACAGGAAAGAGAAATAATAATAATCTGCCCGTTCACATGCTTATCTCCTGTGGCGTGTGAAGATCCACTGGAATGCAGTGTTACGTGGTGTCACACTCTCGGTGCACCGTGCTTTAACATAATGTGTTTTGTATGCTAGTAGGAGGGAAGCCAGTAGCCGAACCCTCAATTTTAGCTGAGGACGAATCAATAACAATAAAACTGTTGACATTTTGTGTGACATCCCGAATCCTGTCCAGTTTAGTTGGACAAAGGTTTTAATGTGTTTTTGGATGGCTGCTTCATCCTGTTAGTTAAATGATCAACCAGCCATCAGAACAGCATACATTGTTTTATTAATACTATTAACATATGTTGACAGTATGAATAGCTGTACTGTAGATTGAGAGAGGGATGATCTAAGACTGTGGCTGTAGTTTGTCCCCTGCTGCTCATTTTGCTAGAGCAAGTACTTGTCAACCAGTACAATGGTCTCGAGAAAGATGCTGATGACCACACGGTCTGTTGCGCAACAATTTTAGATCCATCCATCCATCCAGTATAGGCTTCATAGACTACTGATGATAGATAAATATCACAGTCACAACTGTTCCCCTTCTTATGCATTGTCATTATTATGTTCTTCTATTTCTGTGGGATGCTGTTCTCCTCTCGCACTCTCTCTAACAGTAAAGTAAGTTCCTGTATGATTTTTTTGTCCTCTGTACTTGATTAGTTCCGGAGCTAACCCATCACATCCCACAGCTGGATGATGAAGACCTCACATCAAGTGACAGGAGAGAATGGAGAAACTGGGACAAAACAAGGGGGGGAAAATCATGACCATGAAGAGATTGTGCAACAATAAAGCAGAATGGAAGAAATTGATAGAGTAAGGGTATCCTGATGCTTGGAAGTATAAAGGTGATTGGAGATTAAGGGAGGGGGGGGGGGGGGGGGAGGAGGAGGAGGAAGAAGAAGAAGACTATTAAGTTCCTATTCCTAAGTTGTATTTCAACTTCTCTGTTAGCTCCTTCAATTTGTGTGTGGACTTTGAATCATCTTGTATTTTCATCTTGTATTTTATTCCATAGGACATTTGTGAGATTGATACATTCATATGTAGTGTTTCCCTCATTTTCCCCCTTCCATGGAACATATCATTATAGTGTATATTATTATTATTATTTCTTTACTTTCTCAGACGTTAAGTCTGGTTGAGAATGGAAAGTGACGCGGACCTTGATCAAGCGTCACTTCCTATTAACTGTACGGTATGTGTTATATTGCATTTAGGAACTTTCGGGTAATTGAACATGTATCAATAATTATGGATTTCTGTAGTTGTATATATGTGTTTGGATGTAGCTGTATTGCATTGATGTACTGGTGGATATTGTGTGGTATGACTCCTGTAGTTGATACTATAATTGGTATGATGTCAACTTTATCCTGATGCCACATGTCTTTGACTTCCTCAGCCAGTTGGATGTACTTTTCAATTTTTTCTCCTGTTTTCTTTTGTATATTTGTTGTATTGGGTATGGATTTTTCGATTAGTTGTGTTAATTTCTTCTTTTTATTGGTGAGTATGATGTCAGGTTTGTTATGTGGCGTTGTTTTATCTGTTATAATGGTTCTGTTCCAGTATAATTTGTATTCATCATTCTCCAGTACATTTTGTGGTGCATACTTGTACGTAGGAACTTGTTGTTTTAAAAGTTTATGTTGTAAGGCAAGCTGTTGATGTATTATTTTTGCGACATTGTCATGTCTTCTGGGGTATTCTGTATTTGCTAGTATTGTACATCCGCTTGTGATGTGATCTACTGTTTCTATTTGTTGTTTACAAAGTCTGCATTTATCTGTTGTGGTATTGGGATCTTTAATAATATGCTTGCTGTAATACCTGGTGTTTATTGTTTGATCCTGTATTGCAATCATGAATCCTTCTGTCTCACTGTATATATTGCCTTTTCTTAGCCATGTGTTGGATGCGTCTTGATCGATGTGTGGCTGTGTTAGATGATACGGGTGCTTGCCATGAAGTGTTTTCTTTTTCCAATTTACTTTCTTCGTATCTGTTGATGTTATGTGGTCTAAAGGGTTGTAGAGGTGGTTATGAAATTGTAGTAGTGTAGCCGATGTATTTATATGAGTGATTGCTTTGTGTATTTTGCTAGTTTCTGCTCGTTCTATAAAGAATTTTCTTAAATTGTGTACCTGTCCATAATGTAGGTTTTTTATATCGATAAATCCCCTTCCTCCTTCCTTTCTGCTTAATGTGAATCTTTCTGTTGCTGAATGTATGTGATGTATTCTATATTTGTGGCATTGTGATCGTGTAAGTGTATTGAGTGCTTCTAGGTCTGTGTTACTCCATTTCACTACTCCAAATGAGTAGGTCAATATTGGTATGGCATAAGTATTTATAGCTTTGGTCTTGTTTCTTGCTGTCAATTCTGTTTTCAGTATTTTTGTTAGTCTTTGTCTATATTTTTCTTTTAGTTCTTCTTTAATATTTGTATTATCTATTCCTATTTTTTGTCTGTATCCTAGATATTTATAGGCATCCGTTTTTTCCATCGCTTCTATGCAGTCGCTGTGGTTATCCAATATGTAATCTTCTTGTTTAGTGTGTTTTCCCTTGACTATGCTATTTTTCTTACATTTGTCTGTTCCAAAAGCCATACTTATATCATTGCTGAATACTTCTGTTATCTTCAGTAATTGGTTGAGTTGTTGATTTGTTGCTGCCAGTAGTTTTAGATCATCCATGTATAGCAAATGTGTGATTTTGTGTGGGTATGTTCCAGTAATATTGTATCCATAATTTGTATTATTTAGCATGTTGGATAGTGGGTTCAGAGCAAGGCAGAACCAGAAAGGACTTAATGAGTCTCCTTGGTATATTCCACGCTTAATCTGTATTGGCTGTGATGTGATATTATTTGAATTTGTTTGGATATTAAGTGTGGTTTTCCAATTTTTCATTACTATGTTTAGGAACTGTATCAATTTAGGATCTACTTTGTATATTTCCAATATTTGTAGTAACCATGAGTGAGGTACACTATCAAAAGCTTTTTGGTAATCAATGTATGCGTAGTGTAGCGACCTTTGTTTAGTTTTAGCTTGATATGTCACCTCTGCATCTATTATCAGTTGCTCTTTACATCCTCGTGCTCCTTTGCAACAGCCTTCTTCTTCTTCTTCTTCTTCTTCTTCTTCTTCTTCTTATTATTATTATTATTATTATTATTATTACACTCCTGGAAATTGAAATAAGAACACAGTGAATTCATTGTCCCAGGAAGGGGAAACTTTATTGACACATTCCTGGGGTCAGATACATCACATGATCACACTGACAGAACCACAGGCACATAGACACAGGCAACAGAGCATGCACAATGTCGGCACTAGTACAGTGTATATCCACCTTTCGCAGCAATGCAGGCTGCTATTCTCCCATGGAGACGATCGTAGAGATGCTGGATGTAGTCCTGTGGAACGGCTTGCCATGCCATTTCCACCTGGCGCCTCAGTTGGACTAGCGTTCGTGCTGGACGTGCAGACCGCGTGAGACGACGCTTCATCCAGTCCCAAACATGCTCAATGGGGGACAGATCCGGAGATCTTGCTGGCCAGGGTAGTTGACTTACACCTTCTAGAGCACGTTGGGTGGCACGGGATACATGCGGACGTGCATTGTCCTGTTGGAACAGCAAGTTCCCTTGCCGGTCTAGGAATGGTAGAACGATGGGTTCGATGACGGTTTGGATGTACCGTGCACTATACAGTGTCCCCTCGACGATCACCAGTGGTGTACGGCCAGTGTAGGAGATCGCTCCCCACACCATGCCGCCGGGTGTTGGCCCTGTGTGCCTCGGTCGTATGCAGTCCTGATTGTGGCGCTCACCTGCACGGCGCCAAACACGCATACGACCATCATTGGCACCAAGGCAGAAGCGACTCTCATCGCTGAAGACGACACGTCTCCATTCGTCCCTCCATTCACGCCTGTCGCGACACCACTGGAGGCGGGCTGCACGATGTTGGGGCATGAGCGGAAGACGGCCTAACGGTGTGCGGGACCGTAGCCCAGCTTCATGGAGACGGTTGCGAATGGTCCTCGCCGATACCCCAGGAGCAACAGTGTCCCTAATTTGCTGGGAAGTGGCGGTGCAGTCCCCTACGGCACTGCGTAGGATCCTACGGTCTTGGCGTGCATCCGTGCGTCGCTGCGGTCCGGTCCCAGGTCGATGGGCACGTGCACCTTCTGCCGACCACTGGTGACAACATCGATGTACTGTGGATACCTCACGCCCCACGTGTTGAGCAATTCAGCGGTACGTCCACCCGGCCTCCCGCATGCCCACTATACGCCCTCGAACATACGGTTCACGTCCACGCTGTCGCGGCATGCTACCAGTGTTAAAGACTGCGATGGAGCTCCGTATGCCACGGCAAACTGGCTGACACTGACGGCGGCGGTGCACAAATGCTGCGCAGCTAGCACCATTCGACGGCCAACACCGCGGTTCCTGGTGTGTCCGCTGTGCCGTGCGTGTGATCATTGCTTGTACAGCCCTCTCGCAGTGTCCGGAGCAAGTATGGTGGGTCTGACACACCGGTGTCAATGTGTTCTTTTTTCCATTTCCAGGAGTGTATTATTGTTATTATTATTTCTTTCCTTTCTCAGACTTATTATTATTATTATTATTATTGGAGTGTCTGTAAGACATTAATTTCAAATTACATACATGGGGAGAAATTGATTACCACGAGCTATTGTTGGGAACTGCTCTGGCATAATAATGTAATGATTAGATTAAGTTAGATTGGTCTGTAGTGAGGAGGTCCTCCAGGATGTAGAACATGTCAGAAAAACAATAATACATGACAGATATTTACAACTGAAGCAAATAAGCTAATGTACATTCCACAGGTCCCAAGTGGACTGATCATAATTTTTTTAATGGACACTGTATTAAAGAATCATTTTACGAACACTCATTTACTAAGATTACATTAATGCACTGAATTTAAAATAAAAAAATGTTTTTATTTGTTTATAAGGTAATAAACATATAATAGAACTACTACAATACTTATTTACAATGAACACATTACTGCACTGAAATGGTGCAGACGTTAGACAGTAGTTACACACACACACAATGCTCTTTTAATTTGATTCTCAGTATTTAGTTTGACAATCGATACCACAATACCATTAACACGTCATGGCAGTAGAATGACACAAAAAATTTAACAACTTTTATAACCACTTTCAACCCATGTACTCTTTGGAGATTGATAACAAATCTTCACTGCTTTAAAACATTCTGACTAAAGTTCTAAATATTATGAAGCTTATTTTATCACTTCATTTTTATTTTGCCTAATGATTTGAGGAAAGCGTGGAACTCTGAAATTAAAGTAGCTGTTCAGAGCTAAAGTCATAAATCCTCGTTATAAGAGCATTGTACCTGAAATTACAATGCTTTAGTGGTTATCCATTAAATTATATTGGCAGATACTCGTGCAGAGTTTACCAAGAGAGAACCATTAAAGTCAGGCTTGAAAATGTTCATTTTGTCATTGATGTCTGTTACTGTATGTAATGAATGCTAGAGGTTGTACAGTATACAGAGTATCTGGCTTGATTCACCTAATTACAAAGTAGATGCACTACACTACCTGAAACCAGGATATAGATAATTGCTCATTGTCAGCAGATAAAACCTAAAAACTGTTTCCCCCTATACAGATAAGTGTAATTGTCTTTCTCAATGTATTCCCACTTCCCAGATGATCTACAGGTAAGCATTACAGAGAAAGGTTAAAAGAAATTAGCTGTAAAGGTTTTGTATAAAAAAAAAGTGAGCTTTGTCAAAGTACCATTTTGCCAACACAACCAAACTGTCGAACATTAACATATTATGGGCTTGGACGACACTACAGACCATTATACCACCACAACTAATACTTTGTATTCACATTTGTTGGCTTTGCCAACTCACAACTAAGTTGTCATGTTTCAGCCTAACTTATACCTCAAGCTATGCTACAGATCCACCTACCACCACAACCTATGTTCCGAAAAATATAGACATTAAAAATGTTGTCAGTTTTCTGTTTTCTCCCTGTTTGTGCTTGTGATATCACACACCACAACGTTATTACATCATGGGATACAGTCAACATCCAATATTGGTAATTAAATACTTTTCATTCCTGCCAAAATTAACTAAACTCTTAAAGACTTACACTTATTTTGAGGTTATCTAAAAAAATTACCTGTAAAGTTCCGTAGCATATAAATATTGGTATTTGCTTCACAGAGTGCCTCTGTAATAACTAACCAAAATTTATCATGCTTTCTTTCCCACACTCTGCATTGCTTTTCATCTGTTTTTCAATTTCAGAGCTGTGTTGAACAATCTCTACATCCAGAATGGATCACAGAAAACTCTTGTCTGAAGCTGACCCCTGTGAAGAAAGATGTTTTTGTCTTCTCAGAATTTGAGGGTGTCGCTTATGAACATTTGTGTAATAATAAATGTGTGTGAGTATAACAGAAATTACTAATTTTGAAGAGAAAGAAGAAACTCCATAATATGGTACCTTAGAAATCATATTGTTTTATGGCTTGCATGTAATAGAATTATGTGTAAGGTAATAGTGTTTTTGTCTCCATACAGTTAATGAAATTACAAAAAGAGGTAGGTGTTTTCTAGTATATCGCTTAACTGTGAACTCTACTGGATGCACCTATGCTGTCTGGAGGCATTATATCTAGTGTTTTATCTGTATTGTTTAATCTCCAATTAAACATAAAAAACTGGAAACGAATGTATTACGTTTAGAAAGAAAGTCTTGAAATTGGCAAGAAAGTTATCTTCTCTTGTCTAATAAGTTTGCGAAACTGAGGCAGTGTTTAGTGAAAATAATGTGACATGGTGGTTTGGTTGTATAAAAATGAAATGTTGCTTTATGTGTACTAACAGCAGCACTGTAACTAAGTACAATGTTCAAACAGTTGCCTGTGGAAAGGGGTTAGTTTGGTTTGCAGTGGAGAGTATGCACATATGTAATTATTCTACAATTCACAGAAATTTCATTTCAGTGATTTAAACAGTTGAACCACAGTGGCATTTGAACTTCAAAATATGGCTGTCTGGGTAGCACTGTGAATGATAACAAAACAATTAGCACCATTTTTGATTTCAGAGCTCTCTTTTTGTCAGCTTTGGCTTCTGTATGCTCATTTGGTCTCCTATTTGCAATTATGTGACTACTGGATCATGCTTGCAGTGTGGTATTTCATTGCAAATGAGTGGATGCCAGTGAATTCCTGTTTAAAATTGTACAAGTAATCAGATTTGTACGTCATCATTCAACTACTTTCATTGCTCACTGTTATATGCACTGATCTTGATCACCAATTCAAAGCTCTATACCTACTTTACACTAGTTGTTCCTCATTGGAAAAAAACAGCCAAGATATTTTCTGGACTGTCCCTACACAAAACTAGAACTGCCTGATTCTTGGCACATTAAACACTAGTTCTTATTGTTCTCACACACAACCATTTTACAAATTAGGGTACACGGGACTTCAATCTGTAAGGTCTAGGTTCAAATAGTGCTAACACTGTGTGTGTCAATCAGCCAAGAGTGTAAACAAATGAGAACTTAGGCTAGTGCAGGAGAAAACTGAAAGTTTCATAGAGGCCAATTACAGATATTTCAGTCAGTGTAATTAACTGTACACAAATACGTGCATTGCATGAAGAATGTTTGACGACTTACATTAATCACTTTCACGACCACTCTTGGCTGTGTCAGTATGTGACAGTTGACGTGTGTGTGTGTGTGTGTGTGTGTGTGTGTGTGTGTGTGTGTGTGTGTGTGTGTGTGTGAGAGAGATGATCGAATTGTGTTGTCTGTGTTGTGAAAGGAGTGTGTGTTGTGAAAGGAGTGATTACTAGTCAGTAGTACTTATTTCATCGACTATTTCTATTACACCTTTTCATCTCCTGTACTGATTCTCTACCTCCTGCATTCAGAAACACTGCCTTTCATTCTGTTACTGTGAACAGTTTGGAAGGGCGCTGCACGAAAAAGCAGCCCCATTCAGTCTTTAGAGATAACAGAATGAAAGGCAGTGCTTGTGAGTTTCCAAAGGTTTGCTGCAGACATTCAGTTGCATCTGTGTGTGGGGTTATATTTAATAGTTATTGAAAAAAATAATTGTTGGTACAGTATCATATTTAGCTACTTGGATGACTGCCTCGTAGGCTACACCAGAGTAAAAAGTACGTACATACAGGAATGTTTTTTATACAGATCAAAAGTGCACCTAAAATGGCAAAACACGAGATGTTGCCTACCCGCCTAAAACTGGACATCATGAGAAGGCTGGAGAAGAGTGAGAACTGAAACAATTTTGTAAGTGAATTTAATAGTGCATCTTCAACTATATAGGATATGAAAGAAAAAATCAACAGCTTGAAATATTTGTCGCAGTCTGCTTCTGTTAAAAATCTAGATGTTAGGCAGACTCCAAATAAGCATAGGTTAGGAACTACAGGTAGTTTTGTGTAGGTGGTTCGGTTCTAAGAGAGCAGAGGGACAGCCAATAAGAGGGTCATTGTTAATTGAAAAGACCAAATTTTTTCATGAGGAATTAGTTCTGTCCACAGATGATAGCTCTGAAATTGCATGAGTGATAAATTCTACAGCTGCTAATTAACTGGGTGCACTTTCAGCAGAAGTAGTTGACAAACAGATTGACATTGACAGACATTTGTATGAATTACTTGCTGAGTGACGATCTAGTAAAATTTTTACAGTCACAGGAGGTGCAAGAAACAGTGATGAAGAAGATAATTTTTGTCGAAAAAGACCTTAATCCAAGAAATAAGGTAGCATTTCCGTAAGGTTCCAGAGGACTCGGAAGAAAGTTTCACATAAATCATCATTGGTCCTTACATGTCCGACAAATTCCATGTCTTCAACGTCGTCGAGTATCTACTGTTCCTAAAGACAGTGATACCAATTAAAGTGCATCAAATTCTTGATAACAATTTTTATTAATTAGATTTTCCTTGCTCTTATTCAAGTAAGTGGTACTTATTTTATTCCTTAACTGACGTACAAAAATTATTTATACCATTAAAATTTTCTAGCACTTGGAGCTTTAAATTCTTTTAATAGGGCTGTACAGTATTCGACTTCAGTTTAATTTTGTTATTATAGAAAAGTAATAAAAGGGACATTAAATAAATAAAGCAACGAATGTTTTTTTAGTGATCAATTTAGGTTGAAAAAATGCAGAATTTGTCTTGGGACATCATGATATATTCTCACTTCACCCCTATAGTTTCATGACGTTCAGATAGGTGGCAGTGCTATACATAGCTTTCAGAATACTGTCTGTAATGGAGATGTGCTGCAACCAGAGTGCTGTCATTGAGTTTGTTTTGGTGGAAAACCAGAGCATCAAAGATATTCGTATGCACTTGCAGAATGTCTACCAAGATCTGACATTGAACAAAAGCAGTCAGTCATCGGGTGAGGCTTCTGTCATCATCAGAACAAGGTAGTGCAAACATGTCCAGCCAGCCACACACAGCTGTGAATTTTGCAGTGTTGGGCTTGGGTGTTCATCACAACAAAAATGGAAACACTCTTCTCCTTCTCAATGTCAACACAAGGTGTCACAAAAGTCTGCGCACCTGAGAGGAGCTCACAAAACTTCATTAGATTGTCCTTACTCTTCCCCCATGCAGCCCCGATCTTGCACCCTCTGATTGCCATCTTTTTGGCCCAATGAAAGGTGCACTTCATGGAAAGCAGTGCATGGATGATGGGCAGGTTACTGATGCAGTGAGACCCTGGCTCCGATGTCAGCCAGTTGAATGGTACCGTGCTGGGATGCAGGCCCTCCCAGTAAGCTGGCATAAGGCTGTCACATTGAATAAACATTATGTTGAAAATCGAATTTCATAGCCCAAAAGGTGGGGAATAATTGGTGCATTGGAATCTTGAATAAAACCAACCTGTTTTCAGAGATAAATGTATTGCATTGCTTATTGAACATACCTTGTTCATACTTTTAATTTTTTTAATACTCTAATAACTCCTGTTGTATTTGAAAAATAAGGTACTTGTTTTCATAAATTAAGACTACAGGTTTTGCTTTTTTATTGTTTTATTTTTAACCACATTTTTAAAAATGACCTTGATAACCCACCATATTTAGTAATCCAGCATTAACTGATCCCTGAGCATGCTGGATTAACAAGCTCTGCTGTACTGTCTTGCAACTCAACCAAACTTCTGAAATCTTAATAATTTTGATCACTGTGCTATAACAGGAGAAAAAGAGAGAACTTAAGACTTAAGTAAAAGTGTCATAAGTTGTAGAGAGATATAATGGACAGGTAGGCAGCTGCACTCTAACAAGAATGGGATAAGGAAGGCATAACAGAAGTTTGAAACATGACAAAGAGAATGTGAATCGCAGAAGGCAGCTATTTGTCTTCTGTCAGTTCGTCTATCCTTCCAGAAAATTCTAAAGCTGGATTTATTTGACTGAGATTCAGCTCTTCTGTACCCATTCTCCCCCCTGCGGGTCCGGGGTAAGAATAGGCCCAAGGTATTCCTGTCTGTCGTAAGAGGCGACTAAAAGGAGTTTCAACTGTTTCGGCCTTCCATGTGATGGTCCCCCTTGGGGTTTGACCTCCATTTTTCAAAATTCTACAGAAGTACGAGCCTTTTGGGGAAGGACACCTTACGTGGTGTATCACTGGTCCTCCGTGCACTAAGACCTTGGCACTCAGCATTGTAACGGCGTTGTAACCATACCCACTATTCCTCAAATTGGGCCTAAACGCCTGATGGGTTGTACAAGTTACGCCCACAGTGCGTCCCCATCTGCATCTACGATCATGATGGACTTTCCATGGCACCGGAAATCCAGCACAGTAGCCAGCCCGTTGTGGTGGGGTCGTCATGTACCCTCTAGGTTGTAGCCCCCTGACAACACAGGGATCGTACTGCCGATACCTGAGCTGCACCCTCCCCATGTCGGCCAAGGAGTAGATACCCATCTCCTTGGGGCATCAGGACTCCCGGCAATGGTCATCCTGCCAGGTGGCCCTTGCTGAGGCTGGGTGGCGCCCGTGGGGAGAGCCCCTGGTCGGAGTGGGTGGTATCGGGGCGGAAGTTTCGCAGATGAAACGTCAACATGTATCAGGTCGCTCTGCGGCCGAGTCTTTTAAAAAGAAAGGTACTGTCTCTGGTTCTGGTTCTCCTGCCCTTTCCCCATTGGCCACTCCCTGGGAGGAAGGACAGGCCCGCCGTCTTGGGGCAAAGTACTTCCCCCGCTATTTGGTCTGTTCTCGGACCGATGGGGGGAAGTTCGCCACCTCCAAACCCATGTTCTTTGTTCAGCACATCGAGGACATCTTCGGGGAAATCGAGGCTCTCAGTAAAATGCGTTCGGGGTCCGTTCTTATAAAGACCACCTCCGCCACACAGTCGACGGCGCTCCAGGCGTGTGACCGACTAGGGGACATCCCAGTGTCCATTGTCCCGCATCTGGCACTGAATAGGACGCAGGGGGTTATTTTTCATCGGGACCTCCTGCTGCAGTCTGATGAAGAGCTCAGGGCCAACCTGGAGCGCCGAGGCGCGCATTTCGTCCGGCGAGTCCAGCGCGGCCCCAAAGACCGTCGCATCGACACCGGGGCCTTTATCCTCGCCTTCGAGGGGGACGTTCACCCGGAGAAGGTAAAGGTGATGTGCTACCGGTGCGACGTGCGACCTTACGTCCCGCCTCCTATGCGCTGCTTTCGGTGTTTGCACTTCGGGCACATGTCGTCACGGTGTGAGGCTGAGCCCCTTTGTGGCGGTTGTGGACGTCCTCTTCGTGAGGAACATACATGCACCCCACCACCTCGGTGCGTTAATTGTCATGGCATCCACTTGCCTAGATCTTTAGACTGCCCCGCGTATCAGAAGGAGAAGAAGATTCAAGAACTCAAAACTTGGATCGTCTCTCTTATACTGAAGCCAGGAAGAAGTATGACCGCCTCCATCCCGTGACGTTGACAACTTCGTTTGCCTCAGTCGTGTCCACTCCTTCCCCAGTATCCTCACCCCTATCCTGTCCCCCCTCCACCTCCTCCCCCCCATCCGGGGTCTATGCCTCCGCCTCTCAAATCCCTCCCTTCCAAATCCCTCCCTTCCAAATCCTCCTCCCCCGCGGCCCCCGCCCCCTCTGGCCCGGGGGCCACCCTTCCTCCTCCCCCCCCCCCCCCACCGCCTGAGAAGCGATCCTCTTCTCAGGCGTCCATCGGGGAAACGTTCCGGACTCCGGCTTCCGAGGTCCGGCGTTCCAAAACGGACCCCGCGCGTGAGGACCTTCTTCCAGCCGTCCTCAGTTTCGCCGGGACGCTCTGCTGCCAGGCGCTCAGCTGGCCTCTCATCAGCAAATGATGCTGCCCCTCCTACGCAACCCGGGACAGCGGCCGCAGCTGGCGATGACTTGATGGAACAGAGGATCCGCCTCCCACCGGTTGTAGCGTTGTTCCCTCGAAACCTGGCCCTCCGCAGCCGTCGAGGTGACCAGCTCTTCCCCCGTCTCGTTCCCCCTTTTTTCTGACTAGCGATGGCCTTGTTACATTGGAACATAAGAGGTATTCGATCTAATCGGGAGGAATTACAACTGCTCCTCCGCCTGCACTGTCTGCTCGTCCTTGGTCTTCAGGAAACCAAGTTGCGCCCAACTGACCGTATTGCCTTTACCCACTATACCTCGGAGCGGTATGACCTCACCCCTGTGGACGGTATTCCAGCTCATGGTGGGGTCATGTTGCTCGTTCGGGACGATGTCTATTACCATCCCATCCCATTGACCACCCCACTCCAAGCAATAGCTGTCTGTATTACTCTTTCTGCCTTAACTTTTTCGCTTTGTACCATCTACACTCCATCGTCATCCGCAGTTAGTCGGGCTGACATGATGCACCTGATTGTTCAGCTTCCTCCGCCATTTTTATTGTTTGGCGACTTCAATGCTAATCATCCCCTTTGGGGCTCTCCTGCATCCTGTCAAAGAGGCTCCCTCTTGGCGAATGTCTTCAACCATCTCAATCTTGTCTGCCTCAATACTGGCGCCCCGACTTTCCTCTCGGACTCTACTCATACCTACTCCCACTTGGACCTTTCGATCTGTTCTACCACTCTTGCCCGTCGGTTCGAGTGGTATGTCCTTTCTGACACCTATTCGAGCGACCACTTCCCCTGTGTCGTTCGTCTCCTGCACCACACCCCATCCCCACGTCCTTCGAGCTGGGACATACCGATAGCTGACTGGGGACTTTACTCCTCCCTGGCGACCTTTCCGGACCACGATTTTCTCAGTTGTGACAGTCAGGTCGAATACCTCACGGCTGTTATCATCAATGCTGCCAAACGTTCCATTCCTCATACTACCTCTTCTTCACGTCGCCTTTCCGTCCCCTGGTGGAATGAGGCTTGTAGAGACGCTATCCGTGCTCGACGACGTGCTTTACGCACCTTTCGCCGCCATCCTACATTGGCAAATTGTATTGGATACAAACAACTTAGAGCGCAATGCCGTAGAGTCATCAAAGACAGCAAAAAAGCTTGTTGGGCCTCTTTCACCAGCTCCTTTAACAGTTTTACTCCCTCTTCTGTCGTTTGGGGTGGCCTGCGCCGGCTGTCGGGCATTAAGGCCCACTCCTCGGTACCTGGCCTGACCTCAGGTAATGAGGTCCTTGTTGATCCTGTGGCTGTCTCCAACGCCTTTGGCCGCTTTTTCGCGGAGGTTTCAAGCTCCGCCCATTACCACCCTGTCTTCCTTCCCAGGAAAGAGACAGAAGAGGCTCGGCGACCTTCCTTCCACTCGCTGAATCTGGAAACTTATAATGCCCCCTTTACTATGCGGGAACTTGAACATGCGCTTGCACTGTCCCGGTCCTCTGCTCCGGGGCCAGATGCCATTCACGTTCAGATGCTGGCACACCTTTCTCCGGCGGGCAAAAGCTTCCTTCTTCGTACCTACAATCACGTCTGGACCGAAGGTCAGGTCCCCATGCGTTGGCGTGACGCCGTCATTGTTCCTATACCCAAACCTGGGAAGGATAGACACCTTCCTTCTAGTTACCGCCCCATTTCTCTTACAAGCTGTGTCTGTAAGGTGATGGAGTGCATGGTTAACGCTTGGTTAGTCTGGATTCTTGAATCTCGACGGCTACTTACCAATGTTCAATGCGGCTTTCGTCGCCGCCACTCCGCTGTTGACCACCTTGTGACCTTGTCGACATTCATCATGAACAACTTTTTGCGAAAGCGCCAAACGGTAGCCGTGTTCTTCGATTTGGAGAAGGCTTATGATACCTGTTGGAGAGGAGGTATCCTCCGCACTATGCACAGGTGGGGTCTACGCGGTCGCCTGCCCCTTTTTATTGATTCCTTTTTAACAGATCAAAAGTTTAGGGTACGTGTGGGTTCCGTATTGTCCGACGTCTTCCTCCAGGAGAACGGAGTGCCTCAGGGCTCTGTCTTGAGCGTAGCCCTTTTTGCCATCGCGATCAATCCAATTATGGATTGCATTCCACCTAATGTCTCAGGCTCTCTCTTTGTCAATGACTTCGCAATCTACTGCAGTGCCCAGAGAACATGCCTCCTGGAGCGCTGCCTTCAGCGTTGTCTAGACAGCCTATACTCATGGAGCGTGGCAAATGGCTTCCGGTTCTCTGAAGAGAAGACAGTTTGTATCAACTTTTGGCGATATAAAGCGTTCCCTCCGCCATCCTTACATCTCGGTCCCGTTGTTCTCCCATTCATGGAAACAACTAAGTTTATAGGGCTCACATTGGACAGGAAACTTTGTTGGTCTCCGCACGTCTCTTATTTGGCGGCCCGTTGTACACGTTCCCTTAATGTCCTCAGAGTACTTAGTGGTTCATCTTGGGGAGCGGATCGCACTGTCCTGCTTCGCTTCTATCGGTCCATAGTCCGATCGAAGCTGGATTATGGGAGCTTCGTCTGCTCGGCCATCCCTCTTACGCCGTCTCAACTCCATCCACCATCGGGGGTTACGTCTTGCGACCGGAGCCTTCTACACTAGTCCCGTCGAGAGTCTTTATGCTGAAGCTGCCGAATTACCATTGACCTACCGGCGCAACGTACTGCTGTGTCGGTATGCCTGCCGGCTGTTGTGAATGCCCGACCACCCCTCTTATCAGTCCTTCTTCACCGATTCTCTCGACCGTCAGTACAGGTTGTATGTGTCTGCCCTGCTGCCCCCTGGAGTCCGCTTCCGTCGCCTGCTTCGACAATTGGATTTTGCCCTCCCTACCACCTTCAGAGAGGGTGAGAGCTCGACACCACCTTGGCTCCAGGCTCCGGTTCATATTTATCTCGACCTCAGCTCGCTCCCGAAGGATGGTACTCCGGCTGCAGTGTATTGCTCACGGTTTGTCGAACTTCGTGCGCGACTTGCCAGTCACCTTTATTTATACTGATGGCTCCAAAACTGACGTGGTGTTGGCTGTGCCTTTGTCGTCGGGGCCATCACCTTTAAATACCGGCTCCTCGACCAATGTTCCAGCTTTACGGCCGAGCTTTTTGCTCTCCATCAGGCCGTTCAGTATGTCCGCCGCCACCGCCATTCATCGTATGTACTCTGCTCTGATTCACTCAGTGCTCTTCAGAGCCTCGGAGCTCCCTATCCGGTCCATCCCTTGGTGCAACGGATCCAGCAGTCCCTCCATTCTTCTGCTGCTGATGGCTCTCCTGTCAGCTTTCTGTGGGTTCCCGGCCATGTAGGAGTGCCTGGGAATGAGGCTGCTGATGCTGCAGCCAAGGCTGCAGTCCTCCTGCCTCGGCCAGCCTCCCATTGTATCCCGTCATCTGACGTTAGTGGGGTTGTTTGTAAGAGGCTTGTGTCGTTGTGGTGGGATACTTGGTCATCCCTTCAAGGAAACAAGCTCCGGGCAGTAAAACCGTTCCCAACTGCTTGGACAACCTCCTCCCGACCATCTCGGCGAGAAGAGGTCCTTCTGACCAGGTTGTGGATTGGGCATTGCCGGTTTAGCCACCGCTACCTGCTCTCCGGTGACCCAGCCCTGCAGTGCCCTTGTGGTCAAGCATTAACAGTGCGCCATGTTTTATTGTCATGTCCCCGCTTCAGTCAATCTCGTGTTGTCCTGTCCCTGCCATCTACTTTACCGGATATTTTAGCTGATGACGCTCGAGCAGCTGCTCGTGTTCTTCGTTTTATAACTTTGACTGGCTTGTCCAAAGACATCTAACTCTTTTACTTATTTTATCTGCATCTTTGTAAGGTCTTTCTGGTGCCCCCCCCCCCCCCCCCCTCCCCTTGAGTTTTACTAGATTCTATGTGCTCTAACAATTGTGACTGGGCGCTAATGACCTCAGTAGTTGAGCGCCCTTAAACCCCAACAAAAAAAAGAGTACCCATTCTAATGTGGTGCTATGAATGTAAGTTATGAAGCATACTGCACTAGAGTGTAATAGCAATGGACAAAGATAGTTCTGAAATGGAACTGGCTACATATGCTCTTCAAGTGAGAGGTCATTCTACTTCTGTCTGTGCCACCAAGAGAGAGGACAAAAGAAAGCTGCTACTTATTTATGGCTACTATAATGTAATGGAATGTGAACAGTTTAACAACACATGTGGAAGAATTAAAGCTTTTAATAATACGTGCGTGCTGGGGTGGAGTACTGGAGAGTTTCTTCATGTCAAATGTCTATCTCAGTAAAGAGAAAGCAACACATTTCAGGACTGCGAACTGACCATCCACAGTCACTGACCTATCACTCTGCTCTCCCACAACTGATATTGTCCTTTGTGAAGTGGGGAAGGATTTACACTTCAGTGACCATTTCCCCACTTGCATCCAATGCCACCATGAATATTTAACAAAGCCACTGGGACACTTAACAGCAACCTTACTGTATTCTAATGTAGATCCACTGCCAAGGAAATGGTAAAGTATGTAAATACCATCATCAGCAGGGCTACTGACATCTCCTTTCCAAAGTTGTCTGTTAAACCTGGCACATGGCAAGTTCTATGCTGGAGCAAGGAATTTCATTTAGCCCGTAGGTAGGATCGGCGAGATTCTGAAAGTTCAAACATAATCCATCTGCTGACAATATTACAGCCTTTCTCATTGTTCGGGCAAAAGCTTGGGCTATTATCAGGGAGAAGAAAACACTTATGGCAAGGTTGTAATAAAAACTTTTAGCCATTCCACATCATGAGGAAAGGTATTGAAGTAAATACAAAGGAAAGGTGATGTGTGACCATACAGGACAAAGGTGTTCTAAGCATTACACCCCAGACACTGTAGCCTAGACGATGGTGAAATACCTCAAGCAAATTACATATAATGCTAGTCAGGGCTATACATTTCAACTCATTTCAGTATCACTTGAAGATACAGTGGGGCTTTAACTCCTAAATCCAGTAACACTGGAGAATACTAAATCCAGTAACACTGGAGAATACTAAATCCAGTAACACTGGAGAATACTAAATCCAGTAACACTGGAGAATACAGTCATCCCATGTGCATGTATGAGTTAAAACATGTGCTATCTGTGGCTCTTAATACAATCCCAGGACCAAGTGCACTAAGCCATGTTGCGACATTTGAATATTGCATTGAAGACTGTCTCCTCATGTTTTAACAGAATTTGGTCGAAGCGACAATACTCGATTCTTGGAGGGAAGTAATTTCCTCCTGAAACCTGAATGTACCACTTTACACCTGACAATCTAATATTCCTTGAGGCAGTGGTACAAGAGGATAAATTTTTTTCTGCGTCATAGGTAGCAGTTAATGAGAATATTTTGTTACATCAAAGGGACCTATAACATCATATGGAGATCAGATATCTGAAACTGAATGGGGCTTGTCTACCCATCATATATCATTGTTCCTTTCTGGGAGGTAGAGGTAGAGTTGACAGTTCGCTCTGAGACCAACATAATCCGGAGAATGGTGTCCCTCAGGCGGGTGTGTTGTGTTCCTCTTTTTGCTATAGCCAACACCAACACAGTAACCACAGCCAGGAACCCTGTCAGATTCTATCTTTTTATGGATTATGTTTCAATTTTTATTAGTGTTAATCTCAAGATGAATGCTCAACTGCAACGAACCTTAAGAGAACAGTTATGGGCTAAAATACAAGGTCTTCAATTTTTCCCTGGCCAAATGAGCCTCTGCCACTTTCAGTTGAATAAGTTATGATTTCAATAAGCCCTAACTGTGAGTGGGGGATAAAATTCCTGTCCTATCAGTAATCAGTAAAGTTTTGGGGACTCATCTTTGATAAGAAACTCGCCTGGTTTTCACTCGTGAATCATCTCAAAGTAAGTGTTCTAAAGGTACTTAACATCTTAAAGTAATTTACTGTTAGATATTGGGGCACCCAACAATCATCATTGTTTATGCTGTGTAGTTATGGCTGTACTGTATTATGGTTGTACACAACCATTATACTTGAAGACCTTGGACACTCTCATGATGAGTGCATTAGACTGGTAAAAGGAGCTTTAAAGACAAGCCCTATACCCAGCCTCATTGCACTTGCCATTAACCATCCATTGGAAGTTCCTCATGATGTGGCACACATATGTCTGCCAAGTCCCCCACGCTACAGCCTTTAATATTCTTGTCTGACCATCAGTAGGACAAGTCTTCGTAAATTGTTGAAGGGCAATGAGAGTGTTTGGGTTGGAACAAAGGAGCAGCTTGGAGAATTTGATATGATGGATCTGAATGTTTTAACACAGGTTTGGAGCAAAAGCAAGCCGTTTACAAATTTTTAGAGGAGAACGGATGTTTAACATTTATTTACACTGATGAATCTAGTTTTGCCTGTCAGTGCATTTAGGACTAGACTTCCAGTCAAATTAAGTCTTTGGCACAAAGCTCCAGAGCAAAGGCACTGGAGCAGATTAGGTACAGTTGATGGAATGACTTTCTCATTTGCTGGTTTCCTAAGTGCCCTACAGACCATTCAGCTACTGTACCCAGCACACTGTGGTCCAGAAACATGTAAGACACACTTTAGATGCTACAGTGTAAGGAAAAGGAAATATTATTCTGCCGAGCACCAAGCCATGTGGGAATCCTGAAAAATGAACGAGCTGACAAGACAGCAAGGGACGTGCGCAAAGACAGTAATGCTATCTCCTTCAATGCTATTACCTCATTGTTGAAGAGTGTTAAGTGGCGATGGGAGAATGTGTGACTTGACATACAGAATAACAAGCTAAGGCTGGTGAAGCATACAGTTTTGGCCTTGTGAATATCATTCCATTCATACAGATGGAAAGAAGCAGCTCCACCACAACTGAGAACAGGCCATTGTCCTCAAACATACAGCCTGGTGCAACAGCAAACACCAGTGTGTGGTGCTTACGGTGTACCGGTGTTGGTGCTACGCATCTTACTTGATTAAATTTTTATATTTGGATATGGCCACAATAATTGTTCGTGGTATGATTTGTCCAACATTTTAAACAACAATGAGGAAAATACTGAAGTTCTAAAGATTTGGTGTGTTGGCAAGACTTGTGGCTAAGTTATTGCCTGTCATTTTTATGTTTTTCATAGAGGCTGGTTCATCTATTTTTAGTTAGTGATCAAGCCAGTCATATTATCAGAACAAGTTCTAAAATTTTGACACTATATCTATTTTTCTTTTTAATATATATTGTGAAACTGACTTAAATTTTTTGAGAACTTTGACAGCCATGTTTAGAATGGTTACTTTCCTGTTGTTATTAGCAGTAACTGAGCCACAAGTACCAGTGAATAACTTTTAGCATTTTTTAACTAATTCCCTTTTTATGACTATATTTTATTTAAACACAAGTAAAGGGCACAAACTTGCACGTGAACCTATACGCTCCTGTTAGTGATTTTATTATCCATTGTAATATCTACATCTACACGATTACTCTGCTATTCACAATAAAGTGCCTGGCAGAGGGTGCAGTGAACCATTTTCAAGCTGTCTCTCTACCATTCCACTCTCGAACGGTGTGCGGAAAAAATGAGCACTTAAATTTTTCTGTGTTAGCCCTGATTTCTCTTATTTTGTCATGATGATTATTTCTTATTATATTAAATTTCAGCCTCCAGTTGCATAAGCAAAGAAACTTTACCTAGGTTTCGGCTATAATAATGTAGCCTCCTTCAGAAATGTCACAATATAAAATTAAAATTAAAACATGCCAAATATTGACCTTGTCATTAGTAGAAGTGATGCAGTCTTATGACTATATACTGTATTTTAAGTTTGACAAGGCCAGTATCTGGCATGTTTTAATTTTATATTGTGGCATTTCTCAAGAAGGCTACATTATTATAGCTGAAACCTAGGTAAAGTTTCTTTGCTTATGCAACTGGAGACTGAAATTTAATATAATTACATTTTACAGTTACTGACTCTGCTGCACCATGCTAAAAATATTCAAAAATGATCATTTCTCTCTATGTAGGTGGGTGCCAACAGAAGTTTTCGCAATTGGAGGAGAAAACTGGTGATTGAAGTTTCATGAGAATATCGCGTCACAACGAAAAAGCCTTTGTTTAAATGATTGTCACTCCAATTTATGTATCATGTCTGTGGCACTATCTCCCCTATTTTGGAGTAATACAAAATGAGCTGCCCATCTTTGAACTTTTTCGATGTCATCCGTCAGTCCCAACTGATGTGGATCTCACACTTGTTTATAAGAAATCCGTTTCTGTTCTCATTGCCAGATAGTCCTTGAAGTGTCAGCTGTGTGACCCCAAGGTCCATCATAACTTGCATGAAGTGAACCAAATTTTCATAAACATAGAATGTGTTTTGTCAACCTAACTCTAATTGTTATTAGAAGTGTTGAAGATCTCAGCCTCATTTTAACAAGTGAAGTCTTACCTTGTTTGTTAATCATTAGAATTGCTGGAGGAAAAAAATTTCCATTTTTAAATGTGGCTTATTTAATAAAAATTCAGATGACACAGAGTGCAGTATACGTGACATATTGTGGTATAATTGCTCAGTTAATATTGCCATGTTAGGTCTTGAAATGAAATCTAAGGTGTAAGGTAGGGATAGTTTTCCGCCCCCAACTCATATTCAGTTGCCTTTAAATGCTGCCCCCCCCCTCCTCCCCTGTTCTTGTCATTTAATAATTTGTGACATTTGTAACGTAGAAATCATTTTGCTAGGGTGTTCCCGTGACTGTGCTGTCATTTTGGTCTTCAGCTTATGCATAACTAATATATGTAATTGGTGTTTTAGCAGAATAGTTGGGCCACGCTGCATTCTAACTTGCCTCACAGAAGGAATTTCAATACCTGAAGGCCGTTCTGCAATTTACACTGTGGGAATGAGGGGACTCCTAATTAGCACCACTGGTTTTGATGGTGAACCAAAGGTAGTAATATATGGTACAAGGAAAATATTTATTCTGTGTATTTCAGCAGTTACAATGCTTGCATGTAAAATATAATGCCTTGGATTTCAGAAAAAAATTACAAAACTGGTAGAGTTCATGGGAGGTGTTTTTACCAACAAACTAAGACAGAGTGTCACCCATCTTGTTGCACATTCTGTGCTTTCAGAGAAGTACCAGGTAAGCCCTCGATTATATCCTGCTTTGAGAATATAACTTCTCGTAGATTAATATTGCAACATGCAGTTTATTTTTGCGATATCCTTACGTGCACACCAATACTATATTGCGCTGTGTAGGGTATTTAGTGGGAATTGCTCTCCTACCTTGTTAGCATTTTAGTCTCTACAGTTACGTCCTCCGCAGCTAATCCACTGATGCTCATTTTTACTAACTTTAATTTCCGTCATGAACTATCGTACAGTGTTCTGCCTTTTTCTGTAGTTTTCTCTGAGCAATAAACTGACATCATTATTAACATTGGTTGTAACAATGTTTCTGCTTATCAGTAATTGTTGTGGCTCTCCTGTTTCTCTCAGTACTTCAACTTTAATCTGTAGGAACACACACAAAAAGCCTACTGTGATTTCCTTCAAGTCAAAGTTTCTGCCCCTTACAGGCATGCACTCCATATTTAGCTGAGGAAGAATTTTGTCCCAGGATTCAGGAAGATGCTGTTTGTTAGTGGTTTGCTTTTCTGGAGAAGTGATTCTAGTACCTGGGCTGTTGTGCTTTCACATACATTGCACTTGCTCAGTCTGCTGTGAGACAGCTTCCCATGTACTTGGATGTAGTAATGTCAGTTTTTTACCTGTAAAGTGCATGACTACATTTACTTTTCTGTCCCTTATGCATTTTGTCATTTGTATTTTTTCCTCTTTTTGGTTCCCCTTGAACTGTTGCCCCATTGCCAATGACTTCTAAAATTACATAACTGCATTGTTTGTGTACAAATTGAATAGCAATGGTGTTGAACCAAATCATCTTCACTCCTTTTTCTTAGCCTCGCCTTTCTTCACCTATCATAGCACTCTGTTTCATGCGGAATTATTCTTCAGTCCATATAATCCATCCCTTTGTTCATCAGTTTGAATATTTTGATGGACTTTGCTGAGTGCCTTCTCTCTATATGTGAAGTGGATGAAGGCTAATTTGCTGAACATCAAAGAATTCTCAACCGTTAACCATAATGTGAATATTACCTATGGTGTTCCAAATTACTTTTGAAGTGTAAACTAGTCATCTCGTGGACCTTCTGCTTACTTTTGCAGGTGATGATAGTTAATGCTAGTTACCATTTTTTAGACTTGTAATAGGAGGTTGAATGCTGTGTACTAATTGCATTTCAGTGCTATGCTGGACTTAGGAATGCATGTCATAAGTGTTTCTTCAGAATTATGTATAATTTCTCCTTTTATGCTTGAAAATTTTGAGTTCCAGATTTTTATGATTTTTCAATCTATTTAATGCTTAGTCATATTTGTCTTTAAATACTGTGTACAATGATTGTCTTGGTCAGCCATATTCATATTCTAGAGAATGTACAATATGTATTGCAGCATTTGTCTCGCAGCATTGTTTGCTGTTTATTGTAACCCAATCTTCATAGCCCTTTATCTATATTAATATGTTCTGTCAGCTGTCTTTCCTTTATGGTATCTGCAATTCCTGCATTCCAATCCTTCGTAGGCTCGGTCCTTTCCCACTTTCCTGAAATCATTCGTGTCCACACTTAGAGATGTGTTGCCATCTGTACTCTTCATACTGCTATACCGTGCCAGCTATTCCCTATCTGTCCACTGTAGTCAATGTTAAATTTATTATGGTCATTTACTTGATGTCTTGATTATTCACCCTGTTGGTATGTGGTTTTGCAACACCACCTCAGTAAGTAATTTCCATCGAGTACAGTCTTCCTGTCATTTTCTTTGTCAGTGCCCACACTTCTGATGCATATGACTCGATGCTTTTCCACAGAACTCGTGTACCTCCATTTCGTAATGTTAGATGTATCCGCTCAGTTACGATGCTCGATTTCCAAGTTTTATTCTGTATGTCCCGATTGTCCCTGCCGTCTACTGTCAGTGTGATACCTTGTATTTAGTATGAGATTATTTTTTTAACAATTCTCTTCTCTGTTTCTAAGACTTACATTTCCTTTCCTATGACTACGTACTGTGGGTTCTAATATATTCATATGCCACTTCTGGCATTCCTCTACTAATTTTCCACATCAGTAACTTGAGTCTTCTTCATTCTTGTGTACAGTCACTTGTCTACAGACAATAGGCTATACATAGTGTTATTTCCTAATTGCATGGGCATATTTTCCTCCAGATTTTAGGGGCATTATCTATGTATATTTTGAAAAACTTTGGAAATAAGCAAAAGCGCTTATAATTCCTTGTCAGCTGCAATCATCCAAAACATAGTTACCTATTTTCACTATACTTCTGCTATCTATATGGACAGGCTGCGGACACAGCTGCTGTACGCTACATTCCGTGTGGTCCTATTGCCCTTATTCTGCTCGTGCATGAGGCACTAGGCCGTGCCTGTCTGCATGCGCCCGACCGGAGCCGTAAGATTGTGCAGGCTACGACCTGACTGCCTGTGCACGTCAGCTGCTTTCCTGCACCCTGCCCACCTTAACTGACGGGAATCGGCTGCCTGCCAGCAGGTGCTCGGGCTGGAACAGCCTGATAGAAAACTTTTCCACTGTGTTGATAGAAATTGCAGGAACTTTAGAGAATATTTTCATTCACATCTGTTTCATTACATCAATCCTTAATGGAGAACACATCTTGTTTTCAGATTCTTTACCTGTAACCTTACATTGCAAATATGAAAAGGGATGTAGCGTTCAGTCAGCCAGTACAAGTTGTTATTGTATTTTTATGCATATAAACATGCAACATGTGATTGTGATTTTGGTTATTGTGACAGGAGTTGGTGTTTAGAAATACTTAAGATTTTGTAGAGGACACTTCTGTTAACATTTTGATCATTTTCACTCGGTACTAAATGTCTGTCAATTGTTTCAGAAAGCAACTGAGCAGGGCATACCTGTCATGACAGAGAAGTGGGTGCTGGAAGTGTGGGAAGCTAGCAAGCTCAGAAATGTCCATGCAACAGATGACGAATTTATGAATTATAAGTGCCCAATTTTTCACAACTTGTGTGTGACATCATCTGGGCTACCCCACAAAGAAAGAGACACGATTAAAGAGCTTATAAACAGTAATGGTATGTATATTTCAAGGTATTGCAATTTATTAATGTTTCATCTTTGTTCTACCATCTCATCGTTAATGTGTGTCCTCCGTGTGAAAAGTCTTCCTATGTGAATGAAGTGTGATACTGCTATAGTATTCCTATGAGGGCCTCAGAAGCAAAGTGATACCAGTGAAATTTTCATACTTCTGACATAAATGACTTAAGTTTAAAGGTATATAAGAAAATGGTTTCAAATTTAGTAACTGTTAAACCTTAGAAACTGTATTATTATATTATATCTATAAATTTCCCTCGTGGAAACAAAAGAAGGGAGAATACAGCATTTTCCGAGCTGTTAAATGGTATAATGTCATTTATGCTGAGTGACTATAAATGATTAATTCGTTTTCAGAGTTCTGTATTTTTCAAAATATTAAATGTATAAATATGATTGATACTTGTGAACTGTAAAACTCGCAGAGTTTGCGTTGTGTCTATTAGTTGGTGTTATGGGTGCAGTGCCTTGACAAAATGGTGACAAAGTAAGAAAAGAGTTATTGTTTGTTGGAATATGCGAGATGTTTATCTGTTACAACAGTGCAGCATACATTCAAAAGGAGCTGTGCAGAATAACCACCACATAAATAGAGAACTGTGTCTTGGTATTAACACTGTAAACAGAAAAGTACCAATGGACCAGATGCAACTGCAGAGAAGGTGAAAGTAAGTTTCGTACCCAGTCCAAAGAAATCATTGTTCCATGCACTTTGAATACTGCATCTGACTGTGTGGAAGATTTTGCCACAGTGATTACATTTCAAACTGTACTATCTGCAGCTCGTGCAGCAATTATAACCGAAATAACACCTAAACGAAGGACTTCCACATTGCTCTGGATTGGGCATTGTGATGATGATGTGGTTGTGTTCCCTTGGCCTCTCAGGTTGCCTGACTTTGTGCTCTGTGACTTTTTTCATTGGGGAAACATTAAGGATTGTCTTTACATACCCTCCCCGATACCGAGAACAGTGGAATAGCTCAGAAAACGCTTCAGTGCTGCTGCTGCTGCTGCTGCTGCTGCTATGACCATTTGCAGGATGTCGCCACTTAAGATAAAGAATGAACTTGTCAGTTTGACATGTCGTGTCACCAGAATGACATCTGTAGAGAGCAAAATGCAAACTTGCAAATTTATGGTTCTATTCGTGCATCAGCCGTGTTTTTACATGAGCTTTGAATACAAATGAATCATTTATAGTACCTCTGTGTTACTCTCTATTGAAGATCTTTTAGAGGAAAAGTGATAAAGATCCAAGTTGGCTGTTGTGTCAAAGAATTTCTCTGCTGTGATCTGCAGATCGAACAGTAACTGTTGTTACAGCATTCACGTTGGCTGTATCTTCAAAAACAGCCTCGCTCATCGTGACACTTAGTCTTCTATTGTTGCTCTTACAAGGGAACCTCCCCATCGCACCCCCCTCAGATTTAGTTATAAGTTGGCACAGTGAATAGGCCTTGAAAAACTGAACAGAGATCAATCGAGAAAATGGGAAGAAGTTGTGTGGAACTATGAAAAAATGAGCAAAATATACAAACTGAGTAGTCCATGTGCAAGATAGGCAACATCAAGGATAATGTAAGGTCAGGAGTGCCGTGGTCCCGTGATTAGCGTGAGCAGCTCTGGAACGAGAGGTCGTTGGTTCAAGTCTTCCCTCAAGTGAAAAGTTTGCTTTTTTTATTTTCGCAAAGTTATGATCTCTCCATTCGTTCGTTGACGTCTCTGTTCACTGTACTACGTTTAGTGTCTGTGTTTTGCGAACGCACCGCAAAACCGTGCGATTAGTAGACGAAAGGACGTGCCTCTCCAATGGGAACCGAAAACATTTGATCGCAAGGTCATAGGTCAACCGATTCCTCCACAGGAAAACACTTCTGATATATTCTATATGACACAGGTGATGGCATGTGCGTCACATGACAGGAATATGTTGTCGACCCACCTAACTTGTACACTTGGCGAATGGGTAAAAAGATTCTTCTACCTTGCCCGATTTAGGTTTTCTTGTGGATGTGATAATCACTCCCAAAAAAGTGATGAAAACATAAGAGTTTGTCACATAAAATGCAACAAAGGAATGCAACAGTTTCACAGTCGCACAGTTTTCCCTGTGCTCCGTCAAAACATATGTTTGTTTAGGTGTAGCGTCCCCATACTACGGCGCAGTTACCTCGCATCGGGGGACGGACAGATAATAACTGTCTGAAAATAAAAAATTAAACTTTTCACGCTAGGGAGGACTTGAACCAAGGACCTCCCGCTTCGCAGCTGCTCACGCTTACCACGGGACCACGGCGATCCTGAGCTCAGACTATCCTTGATGTTGAATATATTCCGCATGGACTACTCAGTTTTTATATTTTGCTTATTTTTTCATAGTTCCACACAACTTCTTCCTGTTTTCTCGATTGATCTGTGTTCAGTTTTTCAAGGCCTATCCACTGTGTCAACTTATAACTAAATCTGAGGGGGTTGCGATGTGGAGGTTCCCTTGTTAGCAACTTGTAGCTAGCAATCAGGCACGTACATGTGGCTCTCATTTAGTTTTCAGTTTGGCCAAAATCTTTGTCATGTTCACTGAAAATGAGTCCTTGCTGGGATAATTTATAATGAATTGAATCAGTTGATGTTTGTAAAAATATTAAAGTTCATATTATGACAGCCAGAATAAACAATGACTTCATTCTCATGCTGTGGCATACTTTTTGAAATTTTCAACAAACTAAGTTTTTCCTGTGAAAGCCTTTGAGCTACACTCCCATCACTCTCGTTTTGGTTGTTCTCGTCTTTATTTTCCACTTTTCTCCTAGTTCTTAATTCCAGTTGTCATTCTTCCTCCTCCTCATTTTAATCCATATTTACTTGTCACTTTGTCCTATTGTTTGACAGTTGCTGATTTACGTGAAGTAGTTTTGATCTTGTATTCTCTCTGGCATCTCCCCTTAATATATATATCCCCCTCTCCGAAGAGGAAAGAGTTGGTTCAGAAAGCTAGTTTCTTCTTTCTTTTAAGTGCATGTATCAGTAGTATGTGGAATTTTGCATGCTTGAAAATATTTACGGGCTAGCCATTCTGCCTCACTGTACATTAAATGCTGCTTATTTTCAATAATTCATATTTGTACTTTAATATTTACTGTTAAATTAAAGAAGGCACTACCTTTGAAATGAATAGTGTAAAAATAAACTAGAACTTCAAACACGATATATTTGGTCATCAGTCAAATGTTTGTATATTGTTGTGAAATTTCTTACAAAGTTTATTGCCTGAAGATGCCTGACTGATAGTTTTTGTCATTAAATGATAGTATTGATTAAAAAAGAAAAGGGATATCTTACATGATTTAATGAAGTCTTCACACTTCATAAACTGCTTAAAACATTGAGGTATAGTCATTCAGTTGGTTTGAGTTATGTTTGTACAATCAGAAGCAGAAAGTCACTTTTCATTGTTACATTCCATGCAACATGCTTGAATTTGAATGAGACATAACAACTTGATGCTCTTCTGGGTGCAATAACTGGATTACTTCCTTTCCTACGTGCACCAGTAAAATTTCATAAGCAATGAAAGATTCTGAAACACAGGTATTGATAAGTGATAGTATGTGACTCAGCAAAAAGCAAGTGTTCCACTGTTGTGGAATTATGCCATCCTTGGACATAACCTCTCACTGAATTTTCGGTTGTCGCAGTGAAACTTTGATTTTACGTTCTCCGGTTGTACAGTTTTTGCAATTCTACACCATAAATTCATAACCCCTGTGGAAAACCCATAAGATTAGTGCTAAAAATTTCACAATTTTATGTTTCTCCCTAGTAAGGTTCACCTCAATTCTCACTTGACTTCATCCTGTTTTCTTCCTATTAGTATTTCATGTTACTGTGCGAGTTATATGTGGCACCGCAGATGGTGATGAAGTTAAGGTATTATTTTAGCTTGTTGTGGAGAGGGGCAACATGAGAGAGAAAATGCTGACGTAATCCAAGATCGGTATAGCCAACGGAACTTGCAACGTTTAGCTTCACCGTGCAATTAAGATACAACTATTGATGGGTTGCATCAGCAGTGGTAAAACAGGAGAGTTGACGCTAAATGTTCCAGACCGAGTCAATACTTGATGAAGGAGCCCAGTCATCACCTTGTCTTGTGCCACTTATATCTCATTCTCATCTTTTTGCTTGTATTTCTGATATACTGTATTCAGCGACAATTTTGATCATCAAGCCTTCAAATTGAAACACAGTCTCTAAGAATACGCTTGATCAGAGTCAAGAAAACATTGGCAATTTCCGGCTAGTGAGCTGTTATTGGCTGATGACTTGTTAAATCACCCAACAGTTATTGCAGACCCTGCACCACACTAACACACTTTGTTTTGCTCACTATGTAATATGTTTTCAGGCTATAGCCTACGAAACATTTGTAATTCCTAAACTACTGGATTTTAAAGTACAAACAAGCACAGAAGCTATAAATCAGTCTGTGCAAGAATTTCATTCTCCTCCTCATAGGTAACAATTTCACCAGCACTCAATAATGTCAACTTACATAACCAAGTTGCAAATCCATAAACAAACAAGAGATTTCAAAATTTTACGTCATAAAATAGACCTATAAGGGAAAAAAGTGGATTTTACTACTAGTAATACTGTAGGGCATGTAATTGTGAAAAGATTGTCTTTTTTGCTAATGATATATGAGGCAGTTAAGCCATTTTCCCAACACACTACTGCCACAAATTATACCTTAAAACACAGTTCTGAGAATTCTTTCATTTTATGTTCACCTCGAAAATACCAAAAATTTATAGCCTGTATGGTGAAATAAACTGAAAACTGTGAAATACAGTGAAAACTGCTAGATTACATCTTGGTTCTTTGTTTTCTGCCTGAGCTGACAGTTACATAGTGTGGTGACATCACGCTAATACAGTGGTTTGTAGCATATAGAGTGATAAACAGCAAGCTTATTTTGGCGCCTTGTTCCAAAGTATGACTGATGTGATTGGTGTACATGGCAAATGGAGTGACCACGGCTTCCACTTAGGTTTGGTCAAACAATGGAAGCTCCAGGTGGGAATACTAACAATGTAGGAGAAGATAATTGCTACTTACCGTAAAGATAACATGCTAAGTTGCAGACAGGCACATTTAAGACACATACACATCAGCTTATGACCACAGCCTTCGTCAGAAAAAAGAGAACCACACAAGCAAGCACATCTCACACACATGTGACTGCCAACTTTGGCAGCTTGGGCCAGAATGCAACTATCGTGGGATGGTAGCAGCAATCTGGAGGTGCCAGGGATTGGAAAGGGGAAGGAATAGCAGTGTATGGGTGGAGGAAGAGAGGAGCACTCTGGGGCGGAATGTGCAGGGACCAGAAAACCAACAGGCCCAGTGTCAGGAGATTGTGGGGTAGGGAGGTGGGGAAAACAGAGTGGAAAAGCAGAGCAGTTGGGAAGATACAGAGGAGAAAGTCCCCGCTCACTCCGCCAGACAGCACTCCTCTCTTCCTCAACCCATACACTGCTATGCCTTCCCCGCCCACTCCAGATTGCTGCTACCATTCCACATGATAGTTTCATACTGGCCCGAGGTGCTGGATTTGGCATTAGGCTGAATGAATGGTGTTTCTCTTTTTCCAATGAAGGCTGTGGCCAAAAGCTTCTGTGTGATTCTCTTTTAATTGTGCCTGTCTGCAACTTATCGTGTTATCTTTATGGTATGTAGCAACCTGTCTTTTCCTACATTGTTGATATTCCACTGAGGTTTAAATTATATAGTTATACCTCATATGCCATTCACTACAGTGCATTAATTTTGCTTGCAGTGGTTATGCTCCGAGCTTATCGACAGAATGCGTAAAGTATCATGCTTCTACCAGCTACAGCCTTTGTAGGTTACTCCATTTGCTGTGTGTGGCACCACAATTAACAGGATGTGTTCAGTGAACAGTTGTGCGATGGCATGTTAGTCTTTGTTGCAGCCCTCAGTGGTGTTTAATGCTTTGTGATGACAGGCACATTGCCATAAATGTAACAGATTGCTGGGACAGAGAACACTGAAATCACAGCAGGCTTAACTTTATTTGATATTCATTGACATAAATAAACACATGTGAAGGAAAACTTGTGTGTATGTGTACTGTATTTTATGGACTATGACACACCGTAATCTTTAAGCAGTTTTTAAAACAATAACATTTTTACAATTTTTGTTATTAGATTACAAAGCCAGAAAAAAACTTCCATTATAAAACTGAACTGATCTTCAAAATCCCTTAATTCATCATCTGAACCTTCTTCCTCGTCTCTCTCATCATTATCCTCTTCGTACATAAGACGGTCTTCACTGCCATCAAGAGCATTACTTATATCCCACTTCTTGAAAGATTTAACAATAATGTCTTCTCTCATTCTAGACCAAGACTGTTTTATCCACTGATACACTTGTTTGACTGTAGGTCTTTTAAAGCTCCCTCTGGCATAAATCCGTGTTGGGTATCATCCATTTGTTCCATTCCTCTCATGTGCACTTCAAATGCTTTATTTATTGAGACATCAAGAGATTGTTGTTGTCAAGTAAGTCCTCGTGGTATAACAGGTAGCTCTAGATTTCCCTGTCTGTTTCTCTTTCACAGAATTTTTCAAATGATTACTAAACTGATCTAGCACAAGAAGAGAACTGCTCTCAAATAAAACACCTTTGCTTCCCTCCCATATCTGTAAATCCATAATTTCACACCAGCCTCATTCATCTAAACCTTGTTATGTAAGTGAACACCACCACCTGGCAGTATTTTAGAAGGTTTTGGCTTGTTTGAAGGTTTTGGCTTGTTTTGCTCTTGAAAATGGTCTTGGATTAAGTTTAGCACTGTAAGCACAACATAAGAGGACAACATTGTAGTGCATTTTTTCATGTCCACTTGTTTTTTAGTTAGTTTTTGCACCTTTCATGGCAACAGGTCTGTTACTCGGCGCATAAAATGTCAGAGGAGTTTTGTCTATATTCGCCATTCAGCTTACTCCCACATTGATTTTCTTTCTATGTTGAAGAATAAAGTGATGGAAAGATAATATTTTCTCTTCATACTCTTGTGGCCCTTTCGGAGATATTTTGGTTTCGATTTGCTTGCTGAGTCCATGATGCTTGATAATCCTGTAGCATGAACTAACTCCACCCTTAGTCTGTCAAGTTCCATTGTAGCATTAGTTTACAAGTGGGCATTTGAATCATTCTTGTATTCCAAAGCCATTTTGATGGTGTCCTTGAATCCATTTCAGTATGTCGTCTTCTAGTTTTGGCTGTTTTGCAGTGTGTCCTCCATTTGTACATTTAGTCTTCTCTCCCTCCCCCCCCTCCCAATAAGTCTCCCCTGGCCTGGGGTTCTGGATGACTTTTCTGAACTATACCCCCTTTCCCTAAACCACTCCAGTCCTTTTCTTTCATCCCTTTTCCTTCTCCTTCAACTCTTGTGCCGGAAAAAGGAGCCACTGGCTCCAAAAGCTTGTAAAAGTTAAACCATTTGGTGTGCGTGCGCCTGCCACCACTTGGTGAGTAGTTTTTTTATCTACCAATTTAAATTATAATATAAGTAACGATTGATTTCATTGTTACAAAGTAAGTTCTGCGATATTTTGCCACTGTGCCATGTAAAGTAGAACCAATAGGAAGCATGAACGGTCCCTATGTCACAAGCAGAAAGCAAGATGCCATACTGTATTTATCATGTTCAGGGGAAGCCCATATTCCATGGGTTTTATGTTTTTAAGCACCAGCACATTGAATGTCATGAGAACAAATCATTATTGATGAGATTTCTTGTAAGAAAATGATGGGCAACGTCATATTGGTGGTTAAAGAATTTTCGTGTCATAACTCATATGTAATGATAGTAAGCTGTTTTTAAAGCAAGGACTCAATTAAAATTCATGAAAATTGGTCATTCGTATTAGGATTTGTTATATAATTGTGAGCAACATTTAGGCGATTATAGTAACAAGAAGTATGATACCACGCAAGTTGTCAAATGGCGTAGTAGGTTGTGACGTCGTAATAAGGAACTGAGAACAAATAAGATGAGGGTTCTTGTGCCATTGTATTAATACATTTTTCACCTTCGTGTTTTCTAAAAGGTTGTGGGAGTTTCATATAAAAATAATGGATGTAATTTATGTAAGGTATGATGTTCTGTAAATATAAGTGCATTCTCTTTCAGAAATATGTTTGTTTGATTTGGTGAACTTTTATAAGTTGATGCCTTTACTGAGTGGACACGTATCTTTCATTTTTGTCTTATTACACATTCACAAATATAAAGTTTTATTTTTGTATACCACAGACAGAGCAACATGACTATCATATGGTCAGGAAAGGAAATGTTCTTTTTAAGAGAGCTAATGAACAAATTATCTGTGCATCCATTTTTGTGAACAAATTGTATTTGTTTGTGAGCCAGATAAATCTGACAGCTGGGAGAGTGCTGAGAGTGCAAAGTCACGTCACCCAGCACGTGCCAGGTCTACGTGCACATAAACGTTAGCTGCCCCGTCCCGTATGCTGATGGCTTTAGGGCATTACGCCTAGTCAGTATAAATACTGATACATCACTGAATGAAAGAAAATCTAATTTTCACATGTTAATTTTTAATACATCTACATCTATTCCCTGTCACGAACTACTTCACGAATGTTTGAGGTCTTAAAGTTGAAGTATCACTGACTGCCCTCAAATTCCACTTTAGTACAAAATAATGTTCCTTTCACATGATGAACAATTCAAGATACTGAAAAAGGTTTTGGCATGTGATACTGCACAAGAGAGAGAGAGAGTATTTTACTGTGTGGTTAATGATATTAATTCGTATCTACAAATATACTGAGGCTACTAGTTGACTGTCCTGCAGTGCAAAGTTACTGATTATCCAAACCTTATACTGAACAGGAAAAGAAATAAAATCTGTATACAGCATAACACTAACATGTCACCTCCTGTGCATCTCACCCACATCCACTCCCAGTAGTTTTTGGTGAGTGTGAGGGAATGGGAGAGGGGGAATCTTGTCCACGTTAAACTGTGATCTCCACGTAACTGTCTCCCAGGGGGTCCACAACTCTTTTGTGGACACGTGCGTAGCGAGCACGGGACCCCAAGCTAATGTGGCCCTCCTTCCTTTCCGGGCTGCATACCTTCCCTTTCCGCATCCTTCCCCCCCCTCACCTCTGGCTCTTTCCTTCCCTTTCTCCCCCTCTGGGAGTATGGTTTGTGCCTACGTCCGGAGACAGACGCTCGAAACTGTTCCAAATTCCTTGCTTTCTACACTCGCAAGTCCTCGTCCTTCCTCTGTCCTTCTCTTTTCCTTCCCTCTTCTCTTTGCCCTTTTCTCCGCTGCGGCGTTTGAGACCCCCTCTTCTTTCCTTTCCCTTTCTCTTTTTTCCTCCCTGTGCGTGTCTGAAGGCCGACCCACGCACTTCCATGCGTAGCCGGTGACGGGGTAACGCGTAATTCCCCGCCCCGGGTAGACAGGTAGGACACGTACGTACCCCCACGTAACGGCCAGGCCCAGGGAGGGGTGATTACCCGAGCTGATACCTTCCGAAAGTACCAATTGGTCCCTCCGTCAGTTTGTCGGGAGGTGTGAACAATCACCTAAGGCGGGAGTGCCCTCAGTGAGGGCCCCCACAAGGGAGGAGCGCGCCATCGGAGACGCCGGTAATCATGGGGGATTCTTCCGCAATGGTTTCCTCACCTTCCACTATGTCTGCTCACAAACGTAAGTTCACTGAGTCTCAGCCACAGACAGTTCTTCCATCGTTGCCACAGTTCCTTGTTGTTTCTCGGTCTGATGAAGGTCACGACTTCTCCACGGTCAACCCTTTCATTATTCAGAAAGGTGTCGACGCAATTGCAGGTCCTGTAAAGTCTTGTTCCAGATTACGGAATGGCACCCTGTTGTTAGAAACAAACAGTGCCCTCCAGGCACAAAAATTGCTGCGTACTTCTCTGCTCCACACCTTCCCTGTCCGGGTGGAACCGCACCGTACCTTAAATTCCTCGCGTGGAGTCGTTTATACACGCTCCCTCGATGGATTGTCTGACGAAGAAATTCAGCACTACCTGTCTGACCAGGGCGTAACGGCTGTTCATAGAGTTACGAAAAGGGTTGACACGAACATCATTCCAACCCGCACTGTCTTCTTGACATTTGACAAAGTTCAACTCCCATCGAAAATCAAAGCAGGCTATGAGATAATTTCCGTTCGCCCTTACGTTCCAAACCCTACGCGTTGCTATAGATGTCAGCGGTTCAATCACACCAGCCAGTCCTGTTCCAATCCGGCCAAATGTGTTACGTGTGGCAAGGATGCCCATGAGGGTGCTTGTCCACCTCCATCCCCTCGCTGCATCAACTGTATGGGTGACCACGCTGCTTCCTCTCGAGATTGCCCCGTTTTTAAGGACGAAAAGCTCATCCAGGAAATAAGAGTGAAGGAAAAGGTGTCGACCTTTGCTGCTCGAAAACTATTCGCCAGTCGACAGCCCACCGTGCCTCAGACAGGAAAATACAGCACTGTCCTTGCTTCTCCTCGGCCAACAAAGGAGGCGGCCACGCAGACTTGCGACCTCACCTTTAGTACCACTGTTGTCAGATCGGCCAGCGCAAAGATCGCCCGTTCAACCTCCCCACTTTCGCCTGCCCACTCTATGGCTCACCCTTCGTCGGGTTCTGCTAAATCTCGAGCCCAAAAGTCAGACGCCAAGTCTTCGAAAAAAGAGCATACTCGTGAAGAGTTTTTACGTACCGCAACTTCACAACCATCGGTTCCTCCTTCATCTAAACATCATACTTCCAAGAAGGCTACAAAGAAACCCAGTTCCTCTCCTTCTCCGCCAAGGCGTGTCCCATCTACAGCACCACCTGGCGGAAATCGCCCTCGGCCGTCTTCTGTGTCGCCGAGGCGCACTGCTGGTGGCCGGTCAACCGGCCGATCGCTGGTGGCAGGGGCTGCTCCTGACCAACCTATGGATCAGGATCTTCTGCCTTCGGCTGAATGCCATTCCATGCTGTCGGTCGCAAGCTCTGAGCAGTCGTTGAGTTGACAGCACCCTTGGTCACATTCCTTCATTTTCTGATCACCCTATGTCCATTATCCACTGGAATATCCGCGGCATTCGAGCCAATCGGGATGAATTGTCGGTCCTCTTACGATCCTACTCGCCGGTCATCTTCTGTCTTCCGGAAACAAAGCTGCGTCCCCATGACCGCTTTGTTCTCCCCCATTTTCAGTCCGTCCGATATGATCTCCCCTCTGTTGAAGGCACTCCAGCCCATGGAGGACTCATGATTCTTCTCCATGATACTCTCCATTATCACCCAATCCCCTTAAACAGTTCCTTCCAAGCTGTCGCCGTCCGTCTTTCCCTTTCTGGATACACGTTCTCTCTTTGTACTGTATACATTCCATCATCCACACCAATGGCACGAGCTGATCTCCTTCATCTTCTTGGTCAGCTTCCACCCCTCTATTTGCTGGTTGGGGACTTCAATGCCCACCACCCACTTTGGGGATCTCCACATCCTTGTCCACGTGGCTCTACACTGGGGTCCCCACATTTTTGTCTGCCTCCACAACAAATTTATCTCATTTAGACCTTGCGGTCGGTACTGTTCCGCTAGCTCGGCGCTTCGAATGGTTCGCCCTTGATGATACACACTCGAGTGACCACTTTCCATGTGTCCTTAGACTGCAGCCTCATCTGCCATATATGCGCTTGCGACGCTGGAAGTTTGCCCAAGCCGATTGGACACTTTTTTCGTCTCTAGCAACATTCGATGACCGTCGCTTTCCCAGCGTCGACGATGAGGTCACACATATTACCGACGTTATTCTTACAGCTGCGGAACGTTCAATACCACGCACCTCCGAATTGCCCCAGCGCCCCCCAGTTCCTTGGTGGAACGAGGCATGCCGTGACGCAATACGTGAGCGGCGACGTGCTCTTCGCATTTTCAGTCACCATCCTACTTTGGCCAACTGTATCCGCTATAAGCAGCTCCGTGCGCGATGCCGTCGCGTCATCCGCGATAGCAAGAAGGCAAGCTGGAAATTCTTTATTAGCTCATTTAACACCTTCACTCCCTCCTCAGAAGTTTGGAGTCGGCTTCGACGGTTCTCAGGCGCGCCTAGTTTCTCTCCGGTCTCTGGGCTCACTGTCGCGCATGATACCTTAGTGGACCCCGTCGCAATTTCCAACTCATTGGGTCAGCACTTTGCTGAGATTTTGAGCTCTTCAAATTATCCACCAGCGTTTCTCCTGAAGAAACGTGCAGCGGAAGTGCGACATCTTGCTTTCTCCTCTCAAAATCACGAAAGCTACAATACTGTTTTCTCCATGCGGGAACTCCAACATGCCCTCTCTTCTTCTCGCTCCTCCGCCCCAGGACCGGATGGTATCCATGTCCAAATGTTGCTGCATTTATCAACCCATAGTCTGCGTTACCTCCTTCGCCTTTATAATCGAATTTGGACCGACAGTACCTTTCCCAGACGGTGGCGGGAAGCTATAGTCGTTCCTGTTCTGAAACCTGGAAAGGACAAACATCTCCCCTCTAGCTATCGCCCCATTTCTCTCACGAGTAGTGTCTGTAAGGTTTTGGAGCGTATGGTGAATTACCGTTTAGCTTGGTGGCTGGAATCCCGCAGTCTTTTAACACCAGCCCAATGCGGATTCCGGAAGCATCGTTCTGCAGTTGACCATCTTGTTGCTCTCTCCACTTATATCATGAACAATTTTCTCCGGAAACGCCAAACGGTAGCAATATTTTTTGATCTGGAGAGAGCATACGATACCTGTTGGAGGACAGGCATCCTCCGCACACTGTTCTCTTGGAGCTTTCGAGGCCGGCTGCCCCTTTTTCTTCGCGAATTTATGGCAGAGCGCACATTTAGGGTGCGGGTGAACACTACTCTCTCCCGTACTTTCTCCCAAGAAAACGGGGTACCCCAGGGCTCCGTGCTGAGTGTTGTACTGTTTGCCATCACCATAAATCCAATTATGGATTGTCTCCTTCCTGACGTCTCGGGCTCCCTCTTTGTGGGCGATTTTGCGATCTACTACAGCTCTCAACGGACCAGCCTACTTGAACGACGTCTTCAAGGATGTCTCGATCGTCTCCACTCGTGGAGCATCGAAACTGGCTTCCGTTTCTCACCCAGTAAGACCGTTTGTGTTAATTTTTGGCGACGTAAGGAGTTTCTTCCGCCCTCCTTACATCTAGGTCCTGTCAACCTTCCGTTTTCAGACGTCGCTAAATTCTTGGGTCTTATGTTTGACAGAAAACTGTGCTGGTCCTCCCACGTTTCCTATCTTTCGGCTCGCTGTCTGCGATCCCTTAACACCCTCCGTGTCCTGAATGGTACCTCCTGGGGAGCGGACCGAGTGGTCCTTCTCCGCCTCTATCGCGCCTTAGTGCGCTCGAAATTGGACTATGGAAGCATAGTCTACTCCTCTGCTCGGCCGTCTATTCTTCGGCGTCTCGACTCTATCCACCACCGTGGATTACGTTTAGTGTCTGGAGCTTTTTACACTAGCCCTGTGGAAAGCCTTTATGCTGAGACTGCTGAACCTCCGCTGTCCAATCGGCGAGCAGTCCTTCTGAGTCGTTATGCTAGCCATCTGTCTTCCATGCCTGCTAATCCAGCCCATGACCTTTTTTTCGACGCCTCCTTTGATGTAGGGTATGCAGGCCGCTCCTCCTCCCTACTACCCCCGGGAGTCCGCTTCTGTCAACTGCTCCATTCTCTTTCCTTCCGCTTTCCTAAAACCTTATTGACAACTTGGGGTACAGCACCGCCTTGGCTGCGTCCCCGGATCTGTCTGCTCCGTGATCTTTGTCAATTTCCCAAGGACGGTACACCTTCACTTGTTTATCGTCGGGCATTTGCTGCTCTATGTGCACAAATGACAGACGCCACCTTTATTTACACCGACGGCTCGAAAACATCGTTGGGTGTAGGGAGTGCCTATATTGTTGGCGACACCCCAAATCACTTTCGGCTTCCCGACCAGTGTTCGGTTTATACTGCGGAGCTTTTCGCTGTTCTCCAGGCTGTCCACTACATCCGCCGCCATCAGCGGATACAGTACGTAATCTGCTCAGATTCTCTCAGCTCTCTCCTCAGTCTCCAAGCTCTTTACCCTGTGCACCCTCTGGTCCACCGGATTCAGGACTGTCTGCGCTTGCTCCACCTGGGGGGCGTCTCGGTGGCGTTCCTCTGGCTCCCGGGACACGCTGGTATCTGTGGGAATGAGGCGGCCGATATAACGGCCAAGGCTGCGGTCTCTCTTCCTCGGCCAGCTATTCAGTCGCTGCCCTTCACCGATCTACGGAGCGGTTTATGTCGCAAAGTTGCTCATTTATGGCATGCGCATTGGTCAACACTTCCCCGTAATAAATTGTGGGAAGTGAAAGCCCTTCCTTGCGCTTGGACCTCTTCCTCCCGAACGCGTCGTCGGGAGGAGGTAATTTTAGCTAGACTCCGGATAGGGCACTGTCTTTTTAGCCATCGACATCTTTTAAGCGGCGATCCTCCCCCACTCTGTCCCCACTGCTCTCAGCTGTGGACGGTAAGACACCTTTTAATTGAATGCCCCTATTTTAATCCGTTACGCTCCTGTCTACAGCTATCGCCTGATCTATCGTAGATTTTAGCAGATGACACGCGCTCAGCCGACCGCGTTCTCCAGTTTATTAGTGACAGTGAAATGACGTCAGCCTTTTTGGGGACAACCAACCCCTTTCTGTAGTGGATTTTTAAGCCTTCCTTCTGCTTTTAGTTTCTCCAATTTTATGACTTACGTTCCCATTGCTGCTGGTTTTCAATTTCGGTTTTTTACTGTTCCTGAGTCACGGCCCGGGCACTAATGACCATAGAAGTTTTGCGCCTTAAAACCAAAAACTAAAACCAAAAATAAAAAAAATCCACGTAACTGTAAGTCAGTTCTAAGGTTTGAGAGAGGTGAGGGCATACTGCCCTAGTGGACTATGCCTATTAAAGCACCTTTAAGCTCAAACCAAGCTTCCTGTAGAGGACAGCTTTATTTTCCAGTGCACTATAGGCATACTAGGTATGGCTGAAATTTCTCCAGGTGTTCCAGAGCTATGCTGAAAGGTACAGGAATAACACTAATGATGTTTATGAACAGTGCTAACATGCATGTTTACTTGCTTATTGCCAGTTTCTTCGAACTACAGGATGTGCACCACACTGCAGTGCACTGCTTCCCAGGTTCAGTGGCAATCTCTTGTGCTGTTTAGCAGATGACAGGAAGTGGGGGGCTGTGGGTGTTTGGTTGTGTGGTGTGTTGAGGTTATGCTTTTAGGTGACTAACGTGCAATAATGTCTGCTCACCAGAAAGAGTTCAGTTTTTCAACTTCAGGTCACACAACAATGCATCGGTAGGACTTCCCCTGACCAATTCAGTTACACTTTGAGTTGCTATATAACATGAAGACGAGAACTTGTTAATAACTCAAAACAGGTTGTGATACCATTTATGACCTGAAGCTGAAAATTTCATATTAATTTTGGTGTCAATTTAGTATCTTCAGTCTCTTGGAAAATGCATCAAACATTGAAGATGATGATACAGGAAATTGTCTGACATCATCACACATCATCAGATAACACTGCTTTACATTCAAGTTACATATATAATTGCGGGCATTTATTCTTATTAGAGCACACGTCATTGTTGGAACTCTGGAAATATGTAAAATTTGTGTGTTTTGTTTTATTTTCATAGGTGGTGAGTATTCAGGCAAACTTATAGGTGACCAGACTCATATGTTGGTTATCCAAGAACCTTATGGAGAAAAATTCAAGTACGCATCACAGTGGCAGCTCCCTTGTGTGCTACCTGCATGGGTTCAAGATAGCGTAAAGAATGGTTACGCACTTCCAGTTGAACCGTACGGTGTGAAACAGAAGCAGAAGTCGTCTACACCAGTGCATGATGACCCTAGTGAGTGTTTTACTGTAATGTGATTCCATCTGTGTCTAGAATATGTGAATACGAGGGTGGTTTGAAAAGTTCTCAGAACAGAATAGAAAAAAAGTACTTACATCACTGAAACTTTCCTATTTTTCAATGTAGTCTCCTTGTGTTGTTGTTGTTGTGGTGGTCTTCAGTCCTGAGACTGGTTTGATGCAGCTCTCCACGCTACTCTATCCTGTGCAAGCTGCTTCATCTCCCAGTACCTACTGCAACCTACATCCTTCTGAATCTGTTTTGTGTATTCATCTCTTGGTCTCCCTCTATGATTTTTACCTTCCACACTGCCCTCTAATGCTAAATTTGTGATCCCTTGATGCCTCAGAACATGTCCTACCAACTGGTCCCTTCTTCTTGTCAAGTTGTGCCACAAATTTCTCTTCTCCCCAATTCTATTCAATACTTCATCATTAGTTATGTGATCTACCCATCTGATCTTCAGCATTCTTCCGTAGCACCACATTTCGAAAGCTTCTATTCTCTTCTTGTCCTAACTATTTATCGTCCATGTTTCACTTCCATACATGGCTACTCTCCATACAAATACTCTCAGAAAATACTTCCTGACACTTAAATCTATACTCGATGTTAACAAATTTCTCTTTTTCAGAAACGCTTTCCTTGCCATTGCCAGTCTACATTTTATAGACTCTCTACTTCGACCATCATCACTTATTTTGCTCCCCAAATAGCCAAACTCATTTCCTAATCTAATACCCTCAGCATCACCCAACTTAATTCAACTAGGTTCCATTATCCTCATTTTGCTTTTGTTGATGTTCATCTTATATCCTCCTTTCAAGACACTGTCCATTCCATTCAACTGCTCTTCCAAGTCCTTTGCTGTCTCTGACAGAATTACAATGTCATCGGCGAACCTCAAAGTTTTTATTTCTTCTCCATGGATTTTAATACCTATTCCGAACTTTCCCTTTGTTCCCATCTTCACCGCCCACTCAATATACAGACTGAACAACATTGGAGAGAGGCTACAACCCTGTCTCACTCCCTTCCTAACCACTACTTCCCTCTTATGGCCCTCGACTCTTATAACTGCCATCTGGTTTCTGTACAAATTCTAAATAGACTTTTGCTCCCTGTATTTTACCCCTGCCACCTTCAGAATTTGAACGAGAGTATTCCAGTCAACATTGTCAAAAGCTTTCTCTAAGTCTACAAATGCTAGAAACGTAGGTTTGCCTTTCGTTAATCTTCCTTCGAAGATAAATCGTAAGGTCAGTATTGCCTCGCGTGTTCCAACATTTCTACGGAATCCAAATTGATGTACCCCAAAGTCGCGGGTTCTACCAGTTTTTCCATTCATCTGTAAAGAATTCGCGTTAGTATTTTGCAGCTGTGACTTATTAAACTGATAGTTCGGTAATTTTCACAACTGTCAACACCTGCTTTCTTTGGGATTGGATGTATTATATTCTTCTCGAAGTCTGAGGGTATTTCGCCTATCTCATACATCGTACTCACCAGATGGTAGAGTTTTGTCAGGACTGGCTCTCCCAAGGCCGTCAGTAGTTCTAATGGAATGTTGTCTACTCCCGGGGCCTTGTTTAGACTTTGGCCTTCCAGTGCTCTGTCAAACTCTTCACGCAGTATCGTATCTCCCATTTCATCTTCATCTACATCCTCTTCCATTTCCATAATATTGTCCTCAAGTATTTCGCCCTTGTATAGACCCTCTGTATACTCCTTCCACCTTTCTGCTTTCCCTTCTTTGCTTAGAACTGGGTTTCCATCTGAGGTCTTGATATTCGTACAAGTGGCTTTCTTTTCTCCAAAGGACTGTTTAATTTTCCTGTAGGCAGTATCTATCTTACCCTCTAGTGAGATAAACCTCTACATCCTTACATTTGTCCTCTAGCCATCCCTGCTTAGCCATTTTCACTTCCTGTCGATCTCATTTTTGAGACGTTTGTATTCCTTTTTGCCTGCTTCATTTACTGCATTTTTATATTTTCTCCTTTCATCAATTAAATTCAATATTTCTTCTGTTAACCAAGGCTTTCTACTAGCCCTAGTCTTTTTACCTACTTGATCCTCTGCTGCCTTCACTACTTCATCCCTCAAAGCTACCCATTCTTCTTCTACTGTATTTCTTTCAGTCATTCCTGTCAATTGTTCCCTTAGCTCTCCATGAAACTCTGTACAACCTCTGGTTTAGTCAGTTTATCCAGGTTCCAGCTCCTTAAATTCCCACCTTTTTGCAGTTTCTTCAGTTTTAATCTACAGTTCATAACCAATAGATTGTTGTCAAGAGTCCACATCTGCCCCTGGAAATGTCTTACAATTTAAAAACTGGTTCCTAAATCTGTCTTACCATTATATAATCTATCTGATACCTTCTAGTATCTCCAGGATTCTTCCATGTATACAACCTTCTTTTATGATTCTTGAACCAAGTGTTAGCTATGATTAAGTTAAGCTCTGAGCAAAATGCTACCAGGCGGCTTCCTCTTTCATTTCTTATCCCCAATCCATATTCACCTACTACGTTTCCTTCTCTCCCTTTTCCTACTCTCGAATTCCAGTCACCCATGACTATTAAATTATCGTCTCCCTTCAATATCTGAATAATTTTTTATCTCATCATACATTTCCTCGATTTGTTCATCGGTTCTTGTAGTTTTGCCATGGCAGTGGCACATGGGTGCAGGCGTGCATTGTATTGATTGGAGATGACTTTCTTCCTGTCTAAAGCTGGCATTTTATCGCATATTTTTTGTTGCAATTTTTGCGGGAGGTTAGCATAGTATTCTCAAATAATTGTTTGCCCAGTGAGGAGATAATCTACAAACAGAATCCCCTTTGCATCACAGAATGCTGATGCCATGACCTTTCCCATAGAAGGAATTGTGTTTGCTTTCTTTGGTGGTGGAGAGTCAGCATGTTTCCACTGCTTTGACTGTTGTTTTCCCTCTGGGGTATAGTAGTGCACCCAAGTCCCATCTGTGGTCACAAACCAGTGCAAAAAAATCTTGTTCATTTCTCCTAAAACAGGCCAAATATTGTCCAGATATGTCCATTCTCAAGTGTTTTTGATCCAGCATCTAGTCACGGCACCCAAATTGCAGATAATTTTTTTCATTTCTAATTCTTCAGTTAAAATGTGATATACACATTCAAATGACATCCGGAAAGCGTGAGCAATTTCACGCTCTTTCAATCGGGGATTCTCCATGACCATTTTGTGCACTTTTTCAGTGATTTCTAGAGTAGTGACACATGTTGGCCGACCACTACACAGATCATCATCTAAGCTCTCCTGACCAAATTTAAATTCATTTGTCCACTTGGCAATAGTTGAATATGAAGGAGCAGAGTCCCCCAGTGTATTCTGGAAATTGGCATAAATGTCCTTTGCTTTCATACCTTTCTTTATGAAGCACTTAATCACTGCTTGAATCTCCATTTTATTTCCATCTTAGCAAATCACTATGTGACGATGACGACAACAAGAACAACAACAACAAGAGCCCCGTCACTGCCACGGCTCTCTTCAAAGAGCACTGACATGGCACGTGTTTACAGGCAACAGTCCAATGAATATCACATGAACAACTCGTTGTGCTAGTGCTGACCTCTCTTGATGATTCCAAGAACTTTTCAAACCACCCTCGTATGAATTGGTGTGATAATTTTCAACTGTGTATGCTGTTGAATGATTTGTCATTCCAAAATGAAACTGAAAAAATGTGTGCACTATATTTATGACATAAGAGGAGCATCAGTTTACCAGCTGCTATATCTGGAGCCCTTGAAGAGAGCTAGAGGCACAAAAAATAATTTGAATGAATCTCTAGCTTTGATTGATTGAAATTCGTGTTTTTATAGAGTTCGTATAGGCACAGAAATTGAAGTAAAGTTAAACTTGCTCAAAGTTAGCAGTAATTTCATAGACCTTATACGAGGTGTGTTCAGAAAGTAATGGGAATTCCCTAATTTTGCCTGTTCAGATTCTCACATTTTTTCTGTGTTATCAGTAAATATGCATGAAAAGTATCTGTAAATTGTTAACTGTATTGGAAATTTAGTCTGTTGTAAGCTGTCAAAAAGTTTAATTTTGCATTTATAATAAAACAGTGATTATTTGTGCAGGAAAGTTTTAGAAATGTTAAATGTATCTTTTGGTGAGTCCACTAGGAGTAAAACAAGGCTTTTTATGAGTTGTATAAGCGTTTCAAAGAAGACCATGGAGAGGCTGCTGATGAGTGTCTCAGATGGCTCAGCACATTGTTGACTGATGAAATTGTTGAAAAAGTGAAAGAAATGATTATCAGCAGTCACCATATCATAATCAGAAAGGTCACTGATGATGTTGGAATATCAATTGGGTCATGCTGTGAAATTTTTTAGGAAGTTTTGGGCACGACCGTAGTGTGACAGCAAAATTATTGAACTTCGGCTAAAAACAGTGACTAATGTAAGTTGCTCAGGAGTCACTAGATTGTCAGTAATGATTGAGAACAAGTGGAATGTGTCATAACAGGTGGTGAAACATGGAGTTCTGGATACGACTTTGGAACTAAGGTTCAGTCGTCCCAGTGAAAGCATTCTGGGTTGCCAAGACCAGAAAAAACTTGGCAAGTGTGATTAAATGAGAAGCATATGCTAAATGTGTTATTCAATTGTAATGGCAAAGTGCACCATGAGGTCTCGACACAAGATTGAACAGTCAGTAAGGAGTACTACTTCAACATCATTTGCATGAAGCAAGTTGGGAAAGATGAGCAGATAAGTGGCAAAACAATTCATCACTTTTACACCACAGTACTGCACCTACTCACACTTCGTTGTTTGTTCATGAATTGTTGGCCAAAAACAGAACTGTAATGATGCCCCCGCCTCAATACTTTCCAGAAATAGCCTGATATGACATTTTTCAGTTCTCAAAAATAAAGAAAACAAAAGTGTTCCAGAGATTGGAAAAAGCACTGCCGTAAGTGTATAACTTCTAATGAGGCTATTTTTGAAATGATAACATTGATGTAAATGAATAAATGCAATTCTTTTCAAAACACAAATATTCCTGTTGTTTTGAATGGACATTGCATCTTTCCTTGTCCATATTAGGAATGACTTTTAGTAACATGGTATACATCATTTATTCAATTTCACATCTTTTTGCATAATAACAATTGTATAATATTTAAAAAAGCTAAATGTGAAAGACTGTTTTAAAACTTTCTTTTATGGACTTAAATTATATGTGCACTTGATTGGTTAGTTAAATATTGTTAATATTGTGCACAAAATATATGTGCTGTCAGTTTTCAAATTAGAGTATACAATAAAAATGTGTAGTTCAGCAACAGTTAACCTCATGAGCATGTATTGAGCTTCACATAGTTTTCTGTCAGTTGCTTCTCGTATGTTTCAGGATTACCAAATTTCTCAATGATAAGTGCTGTGGGCTTTGGTACAGGTACTGTGGATGAGACTGCAATGAATACATCCACATTCTCTGTGATTTCAAGTCGAAGAAGCTCAATTGGCAACTTAAGTAAGTTCAGTCACTGGTGAAATAAGTTTAAAGTTCTTTCAGTCTACTGAATAATGAGATTTACAGTTTGTGTGTGTGTGTGTGTGTGTGTGTGTGTGTGTGTGTGTGTGTGTGTGTGTGTTTGAAGATAATCAGCACGTCATGTATTGTGTTAACTGTAATTAGTTTTGTGGTAAATGATCATAATTCTCCGTCTTGTCAATATTATTGTAATCATATATCAGAATTTTTTATGTGAATTTTCAGAAAAATATAATATCGAGGTGCCGAGAACCATAAGGGCCTAAAGCACAGTGTTGCCGATTTTGAGTTTGTAGCAGATATGCATGCTCCTGACATCTGTTGATCTTACCATGAATCGGTTTTATCTGCGTTGTAGGCCCACATTGTGTATATGAACATTTACTAACTGAATAACTATGAACTTTGATGAAATAGTGTCCCACTGATTTCTCTGATATTCATGTCCATATGGGCCTGAATCACAAAGCACACTCTGAGCGAGGTGGTCCAGTGGTTAGCCCACTGGACTTGGGTTCGGGTTGATGACAGTTCAAACCCGCGTCTGCCCATCCTGATTTAGGTTTTCCATGAGTTCCCTAAATTGCTTCAGGCAGATCCTGGGATGGTTCATTTGAAAGGATGTGGCAGACTTCCTTACCTATTTTTCCCTAATCCAGTGGGACCAAATGACCTTGCTGTTTGGTCCCTTCCCTCGAACCAACCAACCACAAAGCACATTTTTTTTCCCCTCTTTGCTGTTCAGTTGTTATCTATGGTTAACAACATAAAACTGTTTGTTTTCTCTCCTGTTGGTGGGTGTCAGGTTTTACAGAAAGCCTTACAGAAAACCTTTTATATCCGTAAAATGGAAGCTGAGGATTTCAGAACCTTTAATAATATTACAGACCTCACTGTGAAACTGATAGTTGATGTACATGGTAACAATGTACATTTCAGTAATTTTACAATGATGTTTTCATCAGGTTGCCAGAAACTCTTGTTTAAAGTAATAGTCTACATTGGAGTCCTCGGAGAGCCCAGATTTTCTGCAATTCATGTCGAGGAAGATCAGTCACTCCCCCACAGTTTGTAGATGCCTTGCAAAATCTAGTGCTCAAATACGTAGTGGAAGGCAAATATCAACCTTGAAACATGGTGACTTAACAAAACTACTAGATTTCAAAGTTGAAAGTGGACAGATGCCTTCGTCTGAACCTCAAGTTTAGGAATGTGCTTGATGAAAGTGATGATAATGGGGACCTTGAATTGTTGGAAAGTCGTGTGTGTGTGTGTGTGTGTGTGTGTGTGTGTGTGTGTGTGTGTGTGGTGCTTTTAGTTACTGTTGTATATGTTCTAGTTATATTTTCACATTTATTAAAAACTTTACAACTGTCAAAAAGACACTACTGTCAGTAGCCTATATGTGAAAATTTTATAAATCAACATAAATACTCCCTTTACCAGAAAAGTTCCCGAACAGTTTCTTTTTGCTTCTGAGTTTGTAATGCAGGGTACCCAGCGAAGGAGTTCCTGGTATCAAAATCAAGATTACATGGGGTGAAACAGGCACCAAGGTCATGACTCTTCTGTTCTAGAATGATGTGCTTTACAACAGGATATTGTTTGTTGCCAGTGTGCACCCTCGGTCTATGTCCATTCATCTTGACTGATAACTTGGTGGTAGTCATGCCAATGTAAAAGGCTGAACAGTGTTTACATAACAATTGGTACATGACATGCGTCATTTCATTGGTTGCTTTCTCTTTGATAATGTGTTTTGCCAGTTACGAGGCTGGTGTAGGCGGTAGTAGGAGGGTGCATAGGTTAAGTCTTGCAGTGGGCATTGTCACAGGATAGGAGCCATAGGATAGGGAAATTTGTACAGAAGGAGCATGGGGTCTAACCAGGATATCGTGATTTTGTGTGTGTGTGTGTGTGTTTGGGGTGGGGTGGGGAGGGGGGGGGGGGGGGAAGCAATTATAGGTGTGGCTGTCACAATGTCAGACAGAATGTAACTCATTTCTGGGCATGATTTTAGAAAATCATGTTGTTGTTGTTGTGGTCTTCAGTCCTGAGACTGGTTTGATGCAGCTCTCCATGCTACTCTATCCTGTGCAAGCTTCATCATCTCCCAGTACCTACTGCAACCTACATCCTTCTGAATCTGCTTAGTGTATTCATCTCTTGGTCTCCCCCTACGATTTTTACCCTCCGCGCTGCCCTCCAATACTAAATTGGTGATCCCTTGATGCCTCAGAACATGACCTACCAACCGATCCCTTCTTCTGGTCAAGTTGTGCCACAAACTCCTCTTCTCCCCAATCCTATTCAGTACCTCCTCATTAGTTATGTGATCTACCCATCTAATCTTCAGCATTCTTCTGTAGCACCACATTTCGAAAGCTTCTATTCTCTTCTTGTCCAAACTATTTACTGTCCATGTTTCACTTCCATACATGGCTACACTCCATACAAATACTTTCAGAAATGACTTCCTGACACTTAAATCTATACTCGATGTTAACAAATTTCTCTTCTTCAGAAATGCTTTCCTTGCCATTGCCAGTCCACATTTTATATCCTCCCTACTTCGACCATCATCAGTTATTTTGCTCCCCAAATAGCAAAACTCCTTTACTACTTTAAGTGTCTCATTTTCTAATCTAATACCCTCAACATCACCCGACTTAATTTGACTACATTCCATTATCCTCGTTTTGCTTTTGTTGATGTTCATCTTATATCCTCCCTTCAAGACACCGTCCATTCCGTTCAACTGCTCTTCCAAGTCCTTTGCTGTCTCTGACAGAATTACAATGTCATCGGCGAACCTCAAAGTTTTTATTTCTTCTCCATGGATTTTAATACCTACTCCAAATTTTTCTTTTGTTTCCTTTACTGCTTGCTCAATATACAGATTGAATAACATCGGGGAGAGGCTACAACCCTGTCTTACTCCCTTCCCAACCACTGCTTCCCTTTCATGTCCCTCGACTCTTATAACTGCAATCTGGTTTCTGTACAAATTGTAAATAGCCTTTCGCTCCCTGTATTTTACCCCTGCCACCTTCAGAATTTGAAAGAGAGTATTCCAGTCAACATTGTCAAAAGCTTTCTCTAAGTCTACAGATGCTAGAAACGTAGGTTTGCCTTTACTTAATCTTTCTTCTAAGATAAGTTGTAAGGTCAGTAATTGCCTCACGTGTTCCAGTATTTCTACGGAATCCAAACTGATCTTCCCCGAAGTCGGCTTCTACTAGTTTTTCCATTCGTCTTTAAAGAATTCGTGTTAGTATTTTGCAGCTGTGGCTTATTAAACTGATTGTTCGGTAATTCTCACATCTGTCAACACCTGCTAGAAAATCATAGCCATGTCTAAGTAGCCGATCAATGCATTTAGGACTACAGTAGTACTGAGATACAAGAGTGTCTTCTTAAGTTGTTTTTTTGGAGGGATCGGCATTACCAGAATTGGATGTGTTGGCCCAGGAGGTAGTTTAGTACAAGGTAGGATAGCTTATTGAGGTGAAGTATGGCCTGTTGTTGCAATTTGAAGTTGACTTGGTGGGTGATACCATTCAAGGAAACATTGGGGGCAAGTGTCTGCAGGATTTTGTTGAAGGTGAGAAATCAGGTGGAGAGGAAATTGGCAAATGAGTTGTATAGGTCATAGATTAGACAAATTGGTACAGTAGATTACTGTATTAAAGACTGTAAAAGAGACTGGTGTAGAGTAGGATTACATCCAGAAATGGGGACTCTCAATGTTACGCCTTTGGGGAACTCCCAGGGACAAGCAGGTCTCAAGAAACAGAATGTGGGACCTTTGGATAGTGCAAAAGCAGGATTTTGAAGCGGCTGAACATGAGATGGGATTCAAAGTGTAAGAGAAGGGGGGAAGGGGTTGGAGTATTAGAAGCAGAGGGGAGGGGGAGGGGATGAGGGGAGAAAAGGAAGAAAAGCAAGGAAAAAGATGGTATTAAAAGGGGAAAATGTAGAAAAATTCACAGAAAAATCATTCGAACAGACACGTTAACAAGAGGTAATGCGTGGGCAAGAACTTCACGAGAAAAGTGGACTGTATGACACAAAAAGAACATTGTAATAGGAAAAACTTAAAACAATAAATTTTGATTGAGAAAGTTCAGGGAAAAGACATGAAAACAGACAAAATCTTAAAAACAGCACAAGCAAAAAGAGGATGTCGTTGAAGAAAACAGGATCTACTGTGTTTGGGATTAAAATAATGCAAGAGATGGCAGCAACAGTTGGTCAGTACAGTTTGGCAAAAAACGCGCAAAAATGTGAAAGAATTCCATAGAAGTGAGGTAAGTGGAGAGAGGGAAAGAAAAGAAAAGTGCTGTCAAATTTGCAAACATGTCGGCTAGACACAATTGGGGAATGGCCCTGCAGTGTACTTTGAACTGTAAATGAAGAGTTTATTGCAAATTCGTAAATAACAATGGAACCATCTAAGTGCGCAGAAATCGGCACTAGTAATACGAGAGAAGGAAAGTTGCCACTCACCATATAGCGGAGATGCTGAGCCGCGAAAGGCACAATAAAATGATTCACACAATCATAGCTTTTGGCAGTAGACACACATACGCACATGCACTCACGCAAGCGCAACTTGCACACACATCTGCAGTCTCAGAGAACTGAAACTACACTGCGAGCAGCAGCACCAGTGCATGAAGGGAGTGGCGACTGGGTGGGGGTAAGGAGGAGGCTGGGGCGGTGAGGGGGAGGGATAGTGTGGTGGTAGTGGCAGACAGTGAAGTGAAGTGTTGCAGTTTAGACGGAGGGTAGGAGAGAAGGTGTGGAGGGGGGAGGGGGTAAGTAGTGGAAAGGAGAGAAATAAAAATGAAAGAAATTAAAAGACTGGGTGTCGCGGTGAAATGACTGCTATGTAGTGCTGGAATGGGAACAGAGGGGGCTGGATGGGTGAGGACAGTGACTAACGAAGGTTGAGACCAGGAGGGTTCCGGGAACGTAGGATGTATTGCAGGGAAAGTTCCCACCTGCGCAATTCAGAAAAGCTGGTGTTGGTGGGAGGGATCCATATGGCACAGGCTGTGAAGCAGTCATTCAGATGAGGAGTTTCATGTTTGACAGCGTGTTCAGCTACAAGGTGGTCCACTTGTTTTTTGGCCACAGTTTGTGGGTGGCCGTTCATGTGGACAGACAGCTTGTTGGTTGTCATGCCTACATAGAATTCAGCACTGTGGTTGCAGCTGAGCTTGTAAATCACATGACTGGTTTCACAAGTAGCCCTGCCTTTGATGGAATAGGTGATGTTAGTGACCGGACTGGAGTAGGTGGTGATAAGAGGATGTATGGGACAGTTCTTGCTTCTAGGTCTATTACAGGGTTATGAGCCGTGAGTTAAGGGATTGGAAGCAGGGTTTGTGTAAGGATGGACGAGTATATTGTGTAGGTTCAGTGGACGGAGGAATAACACGGTAGGAGGGGTGGGAAGGATAGTGGGTAAGGACATTCCTCATTTCAAGAGGCACGACAAGAGGTAATCGAAACCCTGGCAGAGAATGTAATTCAGTTGCTCCAGTCCCGGATGGTACTGAGTTACGAGGGGAATGCTCCTCTGTGGCTGGACTGTGGGAGGTGGTGGGAGGCTGAAAAGATAAAGCACGGGAGATTTGTTTTTGTTCATGGATGGGAGGATAATTATGGTCAGTGAAGGCTTCAGCGAGACCCTCGGTATATTTAGAGAGGTGCTACTCGTCACTCCTGATGCGACGACCACGGGTTGCTAGGCTGTATGGAAGGGACTTCTTGGTATGAAATGGGTGGCAGGTATTGCTGGTGGTTAGTAGGTTTGATATGGATGGTACTGATGTAGCCATCTCTGAGGCGGAGGTCAACATCTAGGCAGGTGGCTTGTTGGGTTGAGTAGTACCAGGTGAAACAAATGGAGCAGAAGTTGTTGAAGTTCTGGAGGAATGTGAATAAGGTGTCCTCACCTTCAATCTAGATAGCAAAAAATGTCATCAGTGAATATGAACCAGGTGAGGGGTTTAGGATTCTGGGTTTTTAGGCGGGATTCCTCTAGATGGCCCATGAATAGGTTAGCATAGGATGGTGCCATGCGAGTGCCCATAGTCGTACCGTGGATTTGTTTGTAGGTAATGCCTTCAAAGGAGAAGTAATTGTGGGGGAGGATATAGTTAGTCATGGAGACTAGGAAGGAGGTTTTAGGTTTGGAATCCATAGGGCATCTGAGAAGGTAGTGTTGATAGCAGTAAGGCCATGGGCATTAGGAAAGTTAGTGTACAGGGAAGTGGCATCAATAGTGACGAGCAGGGCACCATGTGGTAAAGGGAGAGGAACTGTTTAGAGTCGGTCAAGGAAATGGTTGGTATCTTTTATTTAGGAGGATAGGTTCCGGGTAATAGGTTGAAGGTGTTGATCTATGAAAGCAGAGATTCTCTCAGTGGGGGCACAGTAACCGGCTACAATGGGGCGTTTTGGGTGGTTGGGTTTATGGTCTTCAGGAAGCATGTAGAAGGTGGGAATGTGGGGAGTGGTAGGGATAAGTAGAGAGATGGACTCTGGGGAGAGGTTCTGGAATGGGCCGAAGCATTTGAGTAGTGACTGGAGATCCTGCTGGATTGCTGGAATGGGATCACTGTGGCATGGTTTGTAGGTAAAAGTATCTGACAGCTGACAGAGTCCTTCTCCCACATAATCCTTGTGGTTCAAAACTACGGTGGTGGAGCCTTTGTCTGCAGGTAGGATCGAGATCAGTTTTTAGATGGTGGACTGTGGTTCTTTTTGCGGATGTAATGTTTGTATGCTTGTTGAGGGATTTGGGGAATGATGGTGAGGCAAGGTTCGAGGATAAGAAATTCTGGAAAGTTAACAGGGGGTGGTTTGGAGGCAGTGGGGGTGGATCGCGGTTGGATGGAGGAGTGAACCGAGTTAGGCAAGGTTCAATGTTGGTCTTTGGTTGAGTGTGATTGGTCGAGTTGGTGGCGAAAAAGTGTTTCCACTGTAGGGACCAAGAGAAGGAGAGAAGGTCTTTAACTAGTCCCGCATGGTTGAATTTGGGAGTGGGGCAAAAGGTGAGGTCTTTGCAAAGGACTGATGTTTCTGTGGGACTAAGGCTTCTGGAGGAAAGGATCATGACTGTGTTGCGGGTCTGTTTAAGATGAGTTTTGTATGTTGGTGGGAAGGAGTTTCGGAGGGTGGGGTAAGTGTAGTAGGTCTGAGAGACAAGGTTTGTCAGCTATGAGGGGGTGTGGGAGAGGTTGTTGTAGAAGTGGTGGACAGTGGTACTCCAAGGTGGGAGTAGGAAGTGAGCAGGATGGAGAGCTTTTTGAGGTGGCTTTGTGCATGTTGCTCAAGTTTCTGCAGGGCAAGAGTTTCAATGTGTGTTATGGGCTCCAGGAATCTGGGATTACAGAGCAGGACAATTTTGCGGATGGAGAGAAGGTGCTGCAAGAAGGATTGGGTTTGGTTGATATGGTTTTGCAGTACTATGTTGGTGAGGGCTAAGGATTGGCAGAATCTGAACAGGTGGAGGTCATTGCGGAAGGAGGGGTGGCAACCAGAGACGGGTAATTCGATGGTAAGGCCATTAGGGGGGGATTTCATGACCCAAGCAACAACACAGGAACAGTACGTGGGACTGGGATCTGGCTAGGGATAAGGAAACTTTTCTGTATTGACACAGATGGAAAGAGCAAGGATCCATGGTGGTGCAAAAATGCGAAAAAATATGTAAGAAAGTAGAATTACGTCCAAAAAAATACTCAAAAATACACCCAAATATGTGTGAAAAATACGAAATGGATGCACAGGGGGGACAAAAGGGATGAAATCTGAGGAAGACGACGATAGTGGAAGGCGAAAAGGGACTGGAGCAACTGAATTACATTTTCCGCCAGGGTTTAGATTACCTCTCGTCGTGCCCTGAAATGAGAAATGTCCTACCCACTATCCTTCCCACCCCTCCTATCATGGTATTCCACTGTCCACCAAACCTACACAATATACTTGTCCATCCTTACAAAACCCCTGCTCCCAATACCTTACCACATGGCTCATACTCCTGTAATAGACCTAGAAGCGAGAACTGTCCCATACATCCTCCTACCACCACCTACTCCAGTCAGGTCACTAACATCACCTACCTATCAAAGGCATGGCTACCTGTGAAACCAGTCATGTGATTTGCAAGCTCAGCTGTAACCACTGTGCTGCATTCTATGTAGGCATGACAACCAACAAGCTGTCTGTCCACATGAATGGCCACCCACACACTGTGGCCAAAAAACAAGTGGACCACCCTGTTGCTGAACACACTGCCAAACATGAAACTCCTCATCTGAATGACTGCTTCACAGCCTGTGCCATATGGATCCCTCCCACCAACACCAGCTTTTCTGAACTGCGCAGGTGGGAACTTTCCGTGCATCCTACGTTCCCGTAACCCTCCTGGCCTCAACCTTCGTTTGTCACTGTCCTCACCCATCCAGCCCCCTCCCTGTTCCCATTCCGGCACTACACAGCCGTCATTTCCCCGCCAAACCCAGTCTTTTAATTTCTTTCATTTTTATTTCTCTCCTTTCTGCTACTTACCCCCTCTCCCTTCCACACCTTCTCTCCTGCCCTCTGCCTAAACTGCAACACTTCACTGACTACCACTCCCACCATACTATCCCTCCCCCTCCCCACCCCAGCCTCCTCCTTACCCCCACCCAGTCGCCACTCCCATCATGCACTGGTGATGCTGCTCGCAGTGTAGTTTCAGCTCTCTGAGACTGCAGATGTGTGTGCAAGTTGCGCTTGTGTGTGTGTGTGTGTGTGTGTGTGTGTGTGTGTGTGTGTGTGTGTGCGTGCGCAAGTTGCGCGTGCGTGCGTGCGTGCGTGCGTGCATGTGTGTGTGTGTGCAAGTTGCGCGTGCGTGCGTGCATGTGTGTGTGTGCAAGTTGCGCTTTTGTGTGTGTGTGTGTGTGTGTGTGTGTGTGTGTGTGTGTGTGTGTGTGTGTGTGTGTGTGTGTGCGCACGCGCGCAAGTTGCGCTTTGTGTTTGCATGCGTTTTTGTAGGCGCGTGCGGGCATGTGTGTCTACTGCTGAAGAGGCCATAATGGTCTTATTGTGCCTATCGCGGCTCCGCGTCTCCGCTATATAGTGAGTAGCAACTTTCCTTCTCTCGTATTGTTACATTCCATCCTGGATTTTCCATTGTTTGAAATCAGTACTAGAAACGATATAGGGTCAACATGTTGGTTCATATAGGTGGTGCAGATAAACAAACAAGCACGAAAGGTTGAAAAAAGATGACAACAAAGACTGACAAGGGGCATTACATAAGATGGAGTGATGGCCATAAGTTGCATGATATTTGGTGACCCCAAGTTAACAAATCATGTGCTGTAGCAACTGAAGTTCATTCTGAAAAATTCAGTACTGTGCTGGTACAGTAAAATATGTCTCACGTAAAATTTTGTACAGAATTACTCCTGATAACCACATTGCATAATCTACACTTACCGTGACAAGTGTCAAGACTCCTTGCCAAATAGTAGAGATTTATCCATCAGTGGTTGTCACACGAAAACCTGCCAGGGAGTGAGCTGCCTGGGAGGACTACGAATACAGTGCTACGTTTTTGTGTTGCAATAGTGATGCACCTCCAGCAGAAACAAGTGTTAACCATCCATGGAGAATATTTGCTGATGTAGAAAAAATGGAAATGCTACTGGCAAATGTGAGCTGCTCACTAAAAAGGAAAACATCCCCAGAAATCCATATAAACCGTGGCTGATTTCAAACAGCATTGCAGTCGACTGTTTGTGATAGAGCAACCTACCAAGGTACACTTTCTCTTTGATGCAGGTGCTGGTATCTCAGTTTATGCTGCTTCTTATCATATGTTCTGAAGTGCTGATGGCAGTTAGCTGTATCCTGCAAATTGATGTTCTGTAACGCCTTACAGCCATATCGCTGTGCAACTGAACTTCTATTTTTGACATGAATTTGTATGAAGATTCGTTGTTAGTAACATGGTGTACCCAATTGTTGAAGCCAATTTCTTTGATTTTTATGGTCTCCTTTGAGACCTTTGCCATTGAAATCTGCTTGTTGTTGTGACACTGCTGTATAATTATGGTACCACTTTCACACCAGCATGGCACAGGTGTCTGTGAGTCACCATTTGACAACCTGACATGTCAGTTCCCTGTCACCCATCAGTCACCTACTCCAGCACCAATCATCACTTCAGGATATCACGTTGCTGTCACACTAGAACCACCAGAGAAACCCAAGCTAGAGTTTCTCTTGTATTAGTACAAGGGCTCTGTTGCCCTTCAGATAGTACCTGGGCCTTATCAACCTGTCAGACTATGTCTTTCGTGAGGCTGATGTAAAATTTCTAGGGGTTACTTTATCAATGCACAAGGTCTCCTGCCGCCTCAAGAGAGAGTGGTCGCTATTTTTCAATTTCTACAGTCCACAACAGTACTTATTTACGCCATTTCTTGGGATTGACAGATTGTTTTTGACAGTTACTACACAATTGTGTGTTGTTGCCAGTGACTTTAGTGGCTCCTGAAAGCTTGACATAAACCTAGAGAGACCCTCCTCTATTGTATTGGTGAAAGGAAAATATCCTTCACCAGATAAGAGCTGCTAGTGCAGTTGCATTATGCTCATCCTCAACCTGACACAGGTCCTGCAGTTATGGTCGCTTCAGCATCAACTGCCTTTGGGGCTGTGTTACAGTAATGTGTACGACATGATTGTCAACCTGTGGCTTTCTTCAGTAAAAAATTAAAATCATCGGAAGCAAATCAGTCTATGCACAATCACCAACTCATTGGCCTATGCCTCACCCAAAATGTAAAGGCATATGCTTGAAGGTAGACACTTCACCCTTAGCAAAGACCACAAATAGCTTGTTTTTGCCTTCTGTCAGAACCATTTGCATCAATGTATCGACACTGTGCGGTGCACTTTTCTTTGTTGCATAGTGTAGCAAGGTTTAATATCTGCACCCACTGCACTGTACTGAATCTCTTTCCTAGGTTTTGCATGGCTTGACAGTCAGCATTTGTCTCCTATACCATTCAACACTGCAAAGTGTGAATTAGTTTGTGGTGCCATTGCAGATAACCTGTATCTCAACTCCTATGAATGGCCTTTTATTTTGTACAACCAAAGTGAAAACACACACACACACACACACACACACAGTGTAAATGTGCTGTAAAATCCAGGAAAAACACGGGAATGGTTTCACCTGGGTGAATTCTGTGAATTTTGTAGAATTGTGGAAATTTTTCTGTGTTTTAGTTATCAGTTAACTTTCTGTAATTTTGAGTCGAAACAAGGCCCCCGGAGTAGACAACATTCCATTAGAACTACTGACAGCCTTGGGAGAGCCAGTCCTGAGAAAACTCTACCATCTGGTGAGCAAGATGTATGAGACAGGCAAAATACCCTCAGACTTCAAGAAGAATATAATAATCCCAATCCCAAAGAAAGCAGGTGTTGACAGATGCGAAAATTATCGAACTATCAATTTAATAAGTCACAGCTGCAAAATACTAACGCGAATTCTTTACAGACTAATGGAAAAACTGGTAGAAGCCGACCTTGGGGAAGATCTGTTTGGATTCCGTAGGAATGTTGGAACACAAAAGGCAATACTGACCTTACGACTTATCTTAGAAGAAAGATTAAGGAAAGGCAAACCTACGTTTCTAGCATTTGTAGACTTAGAGAAAGCTTTTGACAATGTTGATTGTAATACTCTCTCTCAAATTCTGAAGGTGGCAGGGGTAAAATACAGGGAGCGAAAGGCTATTTACAATTTGTACAGAAAGCAGATGGCAGTCATACGAGTCGGGGGGGTATGAAAGGGAAGCAGTGGTTGGGAAGGGAGTGAGACAGGGTTGTAGCCTCTCCCCGATGTTGTTCAGTCTGTATATTGAGTGGGCGGTGAAGGGAACAAAGGGAAAGTTCGGAATAGGTATTAAAATCGATGGTGAAGAAATAAAAACTGTGAGGTTTGCCGATGACATTGTAATTCTGTCAGAGACAGCAAAGGACTTGGAAGAGCAGTTGAACGGAATGGATAGTGTCTTGAAGGGAGGATATAAGATGAACATCAACAAAAGCAAAACGAGGATAATGGAATGTAGTCGAATTAAGTCGGGTGATGCTGAGGGAATTAGATTAGGAAATGAGACACTTAAAGTAGTAAAGGAGTTTTGCTATTTGGGGAGCAAAATAACTGATGATGGTCGAAGTAGAGAGGATATAAAACGTAGACTGGCAATGGCAAGGAAAGCGTTTCTGAAGAAGAGAAATTTGTTAACATCGAGTATAGATTTAAGTGTCAGGAAGTCATTTCTGAAAGTATTTGTATGGAGTGTAGCCATGTATGGAAGTGAAACATGGACGATAAATAGTTTGGACAAGAAGAGAATAGAAGCTTTCGAAATGTGGTGCTACGGAAGAATGCTGAAGATCAGATGGGTAGATCACATAACTAATGATGAAGTATTGAATAGAATTGGGGAGAAGAGGAGTATGTGGCACAACTTGACAAAAAGAAGGGACCGGTTAGTAGGACATGTTCTGAGGCATCAAGGGATCACAAATTTAGCATTGGAGGGCAGTGTGGAGGGTAAAAATCGTAGAGGGAGACCAAGAGATGAATACACTAAGCAGATTCAGAAGGATGTAAGTTGCAGTAGGTACTGGGAGATGAAGAAGCTTGCACGGGATAGAGTAGCATGGAGAGCTGCATCAAACCAGCCTCAGGACTGAAGACCACAACAACAACAAGAACTGATACTCTAACAAAGAATTTTACTTCAGTCCACTACTGCTGAATAACTCTGAAGCAATAAAACATAAGTGAGAGAATAACACCAAAATAAAACTTTAATCGCAAAGAAAATGCACAATTTACGACAACAAAGCCCAATGCACACACAGGTGACTGCCAACACAAAATGTGTCAAAGGCAGTATCTTGCAGTACTATGCAGTATCTTGTAACAATGAACTGTAAAACATTTCTATAAGATTGCGGGAAAATATTGCAAATGGGGATTTGAGAAGTAAATTTCCTTCTGCACTAGCTGAACTATTTTGTGTATGAGATTGTGCGATTAATTTCTTAATTCACAGAGCGTTAGACTCTCATCCAAATTTAAAACTTTGAGGACCAGCCACTTAGAAAAATTTCGGGCCCAGAAGGACCAGCCATTTATACTATTATTTAAAATTTTGCTGGCACATTTGTGTTTGATATATCTTAAAGGGCAAAGTGTGGTAAAAAGACCAAGCTTCAAGGTTAGTTTTTCATATTTTAATTTTTTCATAGATCGCAAGTTATGCAATAATGATGGGAAAATGTATAATTATCCTTTAAAAGAAAAAAAAAAAAAAACGTGCTTAGTGCGTTCTTGAGCAGTTTCACATGTAATTGGCTTTTCTATGGAAAAGTCAAAGTGCTCAAGGCAATATGTATTCAGCCAGATAATCCACAAAATGTTCAGTCCACTGAAGTGAAATTTATGCTCCCGCATGTCGGAAATATTCAGCTGCTACAATTTCAGCTGTGCTCTTAAGGAGTCTCCCTAATCCCACCTCCTATTTGGAAAAAAGTTAGAAACCTGTTCCTAACAAGGGAACCTCCCCATCGCACCCCCCCTCAGATTTAGTTATAAATTGACACAGTGAATAGGCGTTGAAAAACTGAACACAGATCAATCGAGAAAACAGGAAGAAGTTGTGTGGAACTATGAAAAAAATAAGCAAAATATACAAACTGAGTAGTCCATGCGTAACATAGGCAGTATCAAGGACATTGTAAGCTGAGGAGCGCCGTGGTCCCGTAGTTAGTGAGCAGCTGCAGAACGAGAGGTCCTTGGTTCGAGTCTTCCCTCAAGTGAAAATTTTACTTTCTTTATTTTTGCAACGTTATGATCTGTCCGTTCATTCATTGACGTCTCTGTTCACTGTACTAAGTTTAGTGTCTGTGTTTTCCGACCGCACCACAAAACAGTGCGATTAGTAGACGAAAGTACGTGCCTCTCCAATAGGAACCGAAAACATTTGATCGCAAGGTCATAGGTCAACCGATTCCTCCACAGGAAAACACTTCTGATATATTCTATACGACACTGGTGACGGCATGTGCGTCACATGACAGGAGTATGTTGTCGACCCACCTAACTTGCACACCTGGCGAATGGGTAAAAAGATTCTTCTACCTTGCCCGATTTAGGTTTCTTGTGGATATGATAATCACTCCCAAAAAAGTGATGAAAACATAAGAGTTTGTCACATAAAATGCAACAAAGGAATGCAACAGTTTCACAGTCGCACAGTTTTCCCTGTGCTCTGTCAAGACATATGTTTCTTACGTTTTCAAATGTTTCCGTGTGTAGACCGTCAAATCCTGCATATGTCCAAGCAAATCTTAACATGTCCTGGAATTTTGGAGAGCAAAGTTGATTATGTGTGAGTGCCTGAACTTTGATAATTGTCTAAAAATAAAAAATTAAACTTTTCACTCGGGAGAAGACTTGAACCAAGGACCTCTCGTTCCGCAGCTGCTCATGCTAACCACGGGACCACGGCGCTCGTAAGCTCAGATTCTCCTTGATGTTGCCTATGTTGCGCATGGACTACTGAGTTTGTATATTTTGCTTATTTTTTTTATAGTTCCACACAACTCCTTCCTGTTTCCTCGATTGATCTGTGTTCAGTTTTTCAAGGCCTATCCATGTGCCAACTTATAACTAAATCTGAGGGGGGTGCGATGGGGAGGTTCCCTTGTAAGGTCGATGCCTCGATGCAGGCGTTGTCCAGTGCACGACCATCCACCACCAACACCTGTACTTTCATGTGTACATGCCAAGACAGAATGAGTAAGGATAAAGCAATCCAAGCAGCTGCTTAAGAAAAAACCAGCAGCACTTCCATAGTAAGTGTCAAGAAGGCACACGACAAGCAGTGCCTCACAACGACCCCTTTCCCTCTCATTCTTGAAGGGACAGGTTAAAGACATTCTGGTCAAAAGGTGTCCCAAGCGCCATCAGACGTCGTTTTTTCGTGTCTGACTGATGAGGAGGACGTCATGGAGTTGGATGCCTTGGATCCAGGCAGTCCCTCCACTCCCCATCGCTCTACAAGTGTCTCACCTCTGCATTGCAAAGATAGGGGTAGACCACATCAATGAAATGGCTCCCATCCTACAGTGGAACTTGCAGGGGTTCGGGATGCATGTGGAGGAACTCTGTGTTTTATCTCGGGATAGACTACTGTGTCTCTGCAGGAGACTCATTCCCTTCAGTTGTACACCCCTGAGCTATGAGGCTATGTACTCCACAAAAAGAATGATCTGAGTGGAGAGTAAGCTAGAGGAGGCTTTAGGTATGTTCGCCAGTACCAACTACCGCTACTTGCCTCTCTCAAAGACTTTACAAGGAGTTGCTTTATCAGTGCACGTGCGTCATCCGTTGACAGTATGTTCCCTTTACTTACTTGCCTCCCCCCCCACCCCCCACCCCCCCACCCCCATGATGCACTCGCCGTATTGGGTACTTGATGGAGCCAACTGGACATTTTATAGCCAGTTGGCCTAGTTTGAACATTGTGCAAATGTCAAGGCACGGGTGGATCATATTACCAAAATGATCCACCACGCCGCTGCAGCATCCATTCCACAGTCCACGGGGCAACAGAAGAGGCAACCTGTCCCTTGGTGGAGTACCGAATGTCGCTCTGCAATCAGGACCAAGTGTGCAGCTGTGCATAGGTTCAAGTGTTGGCCTATTGCAGAGCATCTTGCAGCGTTTTTGAGTGGTGAGAGCAAAGTGTTGCCAAACTATTGAAGAGAGCAAGAAGAGGTCATGGCAACAGTTCCTGAACACCATTAATTGTTCCACCAAACATTCTGTTGTGTGGAAGACAATCAGGAGAATTTCTGGGAGAGGAGACAGGTGCCCCACGGCTGCTATAATGGGGAATGGCACTCTCCAAACCAATCTGTGAGACATTGCCCAGACTATGGCGGCATATTTTGCCATAGTTACTGCAACAGCCAGTAAGGATCCAGCTTTCCAGTGACAGAGAGAAGTTGCTGAGAGGTGTAATTTGGACTTCCAGTCCACCTTGGCTGAAGATTAGAGTTGCCCATTTTCCATGTGGAAGCTGTATTCTGCTTTGTCTATGGCTCATGACACATCCCCTGGTCATGACAGGATCCATTACAGTATGCTGCGGTACCTCACAAGGTGACCAAAGATATCCTCCTCAAACTTTTTAATGCTATTTGGGCATCAGGTCACTTTCCCGACTCATGGTGTGAAGCAATTTTAATTCCTCTTTTAAAACCTAGGAAAGACTGTACACGCTCAAAAACTTGGAGCGGATGGTCGTCTGCCACCTCGTCTGGATCGTAGAATCCAGGGAACTCCTTAGTCAGTTTCAGTGTGTGTTAAGGAGGTATCGATCCATCTTTCATAGCCTTGCCCACCCGAAGGTGATTATACAACAGGCTATCCTATGCCGGCATCACCTTGTAGGTATATTTTTTGGGATTAGCGAGGACTAAGAGACTACTTGGAGGCATCTTATCCTGGGGCAGCTTCACAAATGGGGTTTCATGGTTGTCTTCCCATTTCTATTCAGTCCTTCCTCTCATCACGATATTTTAGATACTGAGTTGGTGACGGCCTGTCCGATCGCTCGGAGAGCAGGAGAACAGTGTCCCTCAAGGTAGTGTTTTAAGTGTGCAAAGTCCTGTCCAGTGTTCCTTGTTTGTGCATTACTTCTCTGTGTTTTGCTCTTCTTCAAGCCTTGCAATGACAACATGTCAGTTGCAGCTAACTCTTCGGCGCTTGGGTGAATGGGCCCAAAAGAGTGGTTTTAAGTTTTCCACTGAGAAGTTTGTGTGTGTTCTTTATAACCATTCTCGTTCCATTTTAAATTGTCTTGAGTTGAGGATGAGGGACACTGTCTTTACTTTTAAAGACACAGTGAGGTTCCTGGGTCTCATATTTGACTCTAAGCTTACATGGTTACCACATCTTAAGCACCTGAAAAAATGATCACTTAAGACTGTGTTTTAAAATGTCTTAGCCACAGTATACGGGGAGCAGACAGGACTTGCCTGCTCCAGTTTTACAGGGCACTTGTGCGATCTGAGCTTGATTATAAGTGCACAGTGTATAGATCTGAGAGACCCTCTTATGTAAAGATGTTGGACGTGGTGCACCACGAAGGGATTCAGTTGACCACTGGGGCATTCAGAACAAGCCCCATACCGAGACTGTGCAGAGGCTGGTGAATGGCCAATACACATTATGTGACAGCTACTTACGGTGCGCCAGGCATATAAAACACTGTCCACACCTTACACACCCACTTAACATACAATTGCTCAGCCTCCACTGGAAAGGTGTTTCTGTAACCGTCAACAGGCAACAAGGCCCTGTGGGATTCGTGCACAGGATTGCCTTCTGTAGAAGGGTGTGGCCGGTCTTCAAGTTTTACATCGCGGTGGGAACAGATTTCCACCTTGGCTTCTCTGGAGACCCAGACTTATTTTAGACTTGACCAGTTTTAAGAATGAAATTTCCTGGCAAATTAAAACTGTGTGCCGGACTGAGACTCGAACTTGGGACCTTTGCCTTTCGCGGGCAAGTGCTCTACCACTACCACTTGCCCGCGAAAGGCAGAGGTCCCGAGTTCGAGTCTCGGTCCAGCACACAGTTTTAATCTGCGAGGAAGTTTCATATCAGCGCACACTCTGCTGCAGAGTGAAAATCTCATTCTGGAGTTTTAAGAATGATCATACATCGGATTTCACATTTCAGTCCCAGATTTTTATTATTTTAGATGTGCATCATGGTTTCACAATAGTGTACACTGATAGCTTGAAATAAGGGAATTCCCTTGGCAGCTCTGACCATGTCAGCAGGATTTGTCTCCCTGATGAGTATACCATTTTCTCAGCGGAGCTCCACGCGATCCTAAAGGCACTGGAGCAGATGCACCGTATTCGGAGCAAACAGTTTCTCATTTGCTCCGAATCCCTTAATACCTTACAATTGTAACGGAACCTGTACCTAGCTGATTGTACTTTGGTCCAGCTGATTGTACTTTGGTCCAGCTGATTGTACTTTGGTCCAGCTGATTGTACTTTGGTCCAGCTGATTGTACTTTGGTCCAGCTGATTGTACTTTGGTCCAGCTGATTGTACTTTGGTCCAGCTGATTGTACTTTGGTCCAGCTGATTGTACTTTGGTCCAGCTGATTTGTACTTTGGTCCAGCTGATTGTACTTGCCCCAGTGGCAGGGTAAGCACAGCACGTGTCATTCTGCTGGGTGCAAGGTCATGTAGGGATATGGGGAAATGAAACATTCTGTTTGGGCTGCCAAGGAGGCCTACACAGGGTGTATACGACCCGGGAGATCCGGGAAAAACCCAGGAATTTTTTCGTCCAGGAGAAAACCGGGAAAAACCCGGGAATATTGTAGAATTTCGGGAATTTTTCATTGTTTTAGTTACCAGTTAAATTTTTGTAATTTTGACTGGTAAGAACCAATACTCTAACGAAAGATATTACTGTATCCCGCCTTTGCTGAATAATACTTCAGCAACAAAACATGAACGAGAAAAAAGAAAACGAAAATGAAACTTAAATCACAAAGGAAATGCACCATATTCAACAACAAAACACTGTGCTCTTACAAGCATCTGCCAATCAGTGTGTCAAAGGCTTTAGGAAGAATATTCAGTGCTTCCTAACAACAAATTGTCTCCGATGAGCATGACATGACAGCTGTTTACACCGTCAGGTGGCTTGCGGAGTATGGATGTAGATGTAGATTCATTTGAGCAGTTGCAGGCGGGCTCTTTGCGCGTCTGCAGTTGAGTCGCGTGTGAGAAGTACCTTTTCTCGCTTCTGGCTACAGATCTGTGGCTTGGTGCCACTATCTAAATTGCTCCGGTTCGGAAATATCATAGATCCCGGGCTGATGCACAGAGCAGTCTTGAGTTGTAGTGGAGAGGTGGGTAGTCTCCACATGACCTGTGTTTTCGTTTAGTGGTTTTGCTGTTTCCTCTTCAGTTATTGCCCTCACATTAAATGAAAACAAAACGGATTTATGTGGCCGAGAGCTACCAAATGAATTAAAATACGTTCGCATAGTTACGGAAGGCTAAAATATGTTGTTAGTTTCAGGTTTTATTTCCACCTTTCTGACAGTCAAGCATTAATCGCCTTGCAGAACAATGAAGCTATTTTTGTCTGTTTGCTAAAGACATTTGGCTTTTATTAATCTTTTGCGCTGAGGCAGTCAATTTATTTGAAACGAAGTGTTTAATTTCACACTATTGGCTAGTTCCATCTTCTAGCTCGTGTGAAATACAAATAATTGTTCATTATTGTAATTACATTAAGTATTTATAAAGGTTGACATTTAAACTTATTTGCGTAGCTATGTAGTAGTGGCTTTTTGGTTTTTATATTTTCAGCACTGTATCATTCATTTCGTATGATCCAGGTTTGATAAGTAAATTTCTCACTGTAACCACTTTTTTTATAACTGCCCCCCCCCCCCCCCCACACACACACACACACAAAAGAAACATAAAATTCAAGAAAAAATTTGAAAGAAAATATTAAAACTGGTTATGCCAACAAGTTTTAGAGTGCAACAAATCAGTATTCATCAGTTCTTCATAACATGATATACAGCATTTGGCTGCCTTAGTATCATTACTTCTTTCAAACGAAGTCAAGAGCAAAATTTTGCTTTACAAAGTTCTTTTCTCACAAATCTTCAAAACAGTTTCGAAGCCTGATCATATAACATATATGGAATAAACTGGAGGGTGGTACACATAAGTGATTTTATTATATTAGCATGACAGTAGTACTTATATTTCATGGAAATGTAAATATAACAACATGAATATAACAGAGGGAAACATTCCACGTGGAAAAAATATATCTAAAAAGAAAGATGATGAGACTTACCAAACAAAAGCGCTGGCAGGTCGATAGACACACAAACAAACACAAATATACACACAAAATTCAAGCTTTCGCAACAAACTGTTGCCTCATCAGGAAAGAGGGAAGGAGAGGGAAAGACGAAAGGATGTGGGTTTTAAGGGAGAGGGTAAGGAGTCATTCCAATCCCGGGAGCGGAAAGACTTACCTTAGGGGGAAAAAAGGACAGGTATACACTCGCACACACACGCATATCCATCCACACATACAGACACAAGCAGACATATTTAAAGACAAAGAGTTTGGGCAGAGATGTCAGTCGAGGTGGAAGAGTAGAGGCAAAGAAGTTGTTGAGAGACAGGTGAGGTATGAGTGGCGGCAACTGGAAATTAGCGGAGATTGAGGCCTGGCGGATAACGAGAAGAGAGGATATACTGAAGGGCAAGTTCCCATCTCCGGAGTTCGGATAGGTTGGTGTTGGTGGGAAGTATCCAGATAACCCGGACGGTGTAACACTGTGCCAAGATGTGCTGGCTGTGCACCAAGGCATGTTTAGCCACAGGGTGATCCTCATTACCAACAAACACTGTCTGCCTGTGTCCATTCATGCGAATGGACAGTTTGTTGCTGGTCATTCCCACATAGAATGCATCACAGTGTAGGCAGGTCAGTTGGTAAATCACGTGGGTGCTTTCACACGTGGCTCTGCCTTTGATCGTGTACACCTTCCGGGTTACAGGACTGGAGTAGGTGGTGGTGGGAGGGTGCATGGGACAGGTTTTGCACCGGGGGCGGTTACAAGGATAGGAGCCAGAGGGTAGGGAAGGTGGTTTGGGGATTTCATAGGGATGAACTAACAGGTTACGAAGGTTAGGTGGACGGCGGAAAGACACTCTTGGCGGAGTGGGGAGGATTTCATGAAGGATGGATCTCATTTCAGGGCAGGATTTGAGGAAGTCGTATCCCTGCTGGAGAGCCACATTCAGAGACTGGTCCAGTCCCGGAAAGTATCCTGTCACAAGTGGGGCACTTTTGTGGTTCTTCTGTGGGGGATTCTGGGTTTGAGGGGATGAGGAAGTGGCTCTGGTTATTTGCTTCTGTACCAGGCCGGGAGGGTAGTTGCGGGATGCGAAAGCTGTTGTCAGGTTGTTGGTGTAATGTTTCAGGGATTCCGGACTGGAGCAGATTCGTTTGCCACGAAGACCTAGGCTGTAGGGAAGGGACCGTTTGATGTGGAATGGGTGGCAGCTGTCATAATGGAGGTACTGTTGCTTGTTGGTGGGTTTGATGTGGACGGACGTGTGAAGTTGGCCATTGGACAGGTGGAGGTCAACGTCAAGGAAAGTGGCATGGGATTTGGAGTAGGACCAGGTGAATCTGATGGAACCAAAGGAGTTGAGGTTGGAGAGGAAATTCTGGAGTTCTTCTTCACTGTGAGTCCAGATCATGAAGATGTCATCAATAAATCTGTACCAAACTTTGGGTTGGCAGACCTGGGTAACCAAGAAGGCTTCCTCTAAGCGACCCATGAATAGGTTGGCGTACGAGGGGGCCATCCTGGTACCCATGGCTGTTCCCTTTAATTGTTGGTATGTCTGGCCTTCAAAAGTGAAGAAGTTGTGGGTCAGGATGAAGCTGGCTAAGGTAATGAGGAAAGAGGTTTTAGGTAGGGTGGCAGGTGATCGGCGTGAAAGGAAATGCTCCATCGCAGCGAGGCCCTGGACGTGCGGAATATTTGTGTATAAGGAAGTGGCATCAATGGTTACAAGGATGGTTTCCGGGGGTAACAGATTGGGTAAGGATTCCAGGCGTTCAAGGAAGTGGTTGGTGTCTTTGATGAAGGATGGGAGACTGCATGTAATGGGTTGAAGGTGTTGATCTACGTAGGCAGAGATACGTTCTGTGGGGGCTTGGTAACCAGCTACAATGGGGCGTCCCTTCCCTACAGCCTAGGTCTTCGTGGCAAACGAATCTGCTCCAGTCCGGAATCCCTGGAACATTACACCAACAACCTGACAACAGCTTTCGCATCCCGCAACTACCCTCCCGGCCTGGTACAGAAGCAAATAACCAGAGCCACTTCCTCATCCCCTCAAACCCAGAATCCCCCACAGAAGAACCACAAAAGTGCCCCACTTGTGACAGGATACTTTCCGGGACTGGACCAGTCTCTGAATGTGGCTCTCCAGCAGGGATACGACTTCCTCAAATCCTGCCCTGAAATGAGATCCATCCTTCATGAAATCCTCCCCACTCCGCCAAGAGTGTCTTTCCGCCGTCCACCTAACCTTCGTAACCTGTTAGTTCATCCCTATGAAATCCCCAAACCACCTTCCCTACCCTCTGGCTCCTATCCTTGTAACCGCCCCCGGTGCAAAACCTGTCCCATGCACCCTCCCACCACCACCTACTCCAGTCCTGTAACCCGGAAGGTGTACACGATCAAAGGCAGAGCCACGTGTGAAAGCACCCACGTGATTTACCAACTGACCTGCCTACACTGTGATGCATTCTATGTGGGAATGACCAGCAACAAACTGTCCATTCGCATGAATGGACACAGGCAGACAGTGTTTGTTGGTAATGAGGATCACCCTGTGGCTAAACATGCCTTGGTGCACAGCCAGCACATCTTGGCACAGTGTTACACCGTCCGGGTTATCTGGATACTTCGCACCAACACCAACCTATCCGAACTCCGGAGATGGGAACTTGCCCTTCAGTATATCCTCTCTTCTCGTTATCCGCCAGGCCTCAATCTCCGCTAATTTCCAGTTGCCGCCACTCATACCTCACCTGTCTCTCAACAACTTCTTTGCCTCTACTCTTCCACCTCGACTGACATCTCTGCCCAAACTCTTTGTCTTTAAATATGTCTGCTTGTGTCTGTATGTGTGGATGGATATGCGTGTGTGTGCGAGTGTATACCTGTCCTTTTTTCCCCCTAAGGTAAGTCTTTCCGCTCCCGGGATTGGAATGACTCCTTACCCTCTCCCTTAAAACCCACATCCTTTCGTCTTTCCCTCTCCTTCCCTCTTTCCTGATGAGGCAACAGTTTGTTGCGAAAGCTTGAATTTTGTGTGTATATTTGTGTTTGTTTGTGTGTCTATCGACCTGCCAGCGCTTTTGTTTGGTAAGTCTCATCATCTTTCTTTTTAGATATATTTTTTCCACGTGGAATGTTTCCCTCTGTTATATTCATATCATTAATTTGAACCCAACAATGACGTTTGTTATTGTCACTGTTACATTTCGAAGTCTTTTCTGTCGTCTTATTTCCTCCTTCTGTTTTTGCCAGTAGTTTCCCTTTGTATTCACCTTCTCCTTTTTACCGTAATCCACTATACAATTTTATCCCGCCGATATATACTCAACAATACGTAATAATACGTAACCCACTTCCAAACCATAACCAAAAAATTTTTTCTTCCGCTACTGCTATAAAATCCACCGTTTCTAGTTCACAAACAGTTCCTTTCAGCTATTAAACAACCTTTTCGGCTAGTTTTAGTAACTTTTGCTTTATTTCGATTTCCGTTTTTTCACATCACCGATCATTTTTAGCCGCTTCCCACAGGTTTTAACGTTATTATTTCTCCACCAGACAATTGTTAGCCTCATTTCCATAATCTGCCACCACCATACCACTACTTTTAATACATCCTCACGTAGTTTTTTCGAAATTTTCCCGAATTTCTCCACCCTTTAACGTGTTTTGGCGGCAACACAACCACCTAACCTTTATGCACATCGTTTTCTACCTACACTATTTCACAACAGGATCAACATAACCCAGCTCCAAACAACCCCTTTTCGCCTCTTTTCACACCAGATCTCCATTTGCTTTCTACTTCACCTTTATCTCTCCCCACATATTTTTATATTCATTTTCATTTCAGCCTCACGTTACACTTTCGACCTTCTAGTACCATGTCACCCGCACAACACCCCCACAACGGCCCCATTAAGTTTTATTTACATTCCCTCCGCAGACATGCCTTCGCCCTAGCCAGATTACGCTCCCATATTCTATTTTCTCAGGCTTGTCTGACATTTGGCATTACCCCCAAAGGCCTCACACTTAAAGTTCCCATCTCTGGCTGCAACCCTTCCTTCCATCAGCCCCTATACCAGTTCCAAACTGAACAATCCATTGCCCTCACCCACCTAATCCTTCACCTACACATCAACTCAGCCAATGAACACACCCGTCAACTCCTATCCTTAATAAAAGTCCTTAATCTTTCCTCTCCCACATCCACACCGGCTGTTCAGAGCATCCTCCTACAGGCCAACCGTAAATTAGAACAGCATGCCACCCTCCACCTCAAAAAACTATCCAATCTCCTGGTTTCCCACCTCCGGAAAGGCAACTCACTCACCCTTCACAACCTTTCCAGCAAACCTCAACCACCTCTCATTGCACACAAACCCAGTCTCTCCCATCTACTCAATCTCCCACTTCCAGCTCCACTCCCTCCAAAACCTCAAAATTCCTTTCAACACAATCTGGAACCACAACACCCTAATTCAGTAGTTAACCTTTCCTCCAAACCTCTCTCCCAATCCGAAACCTCTGTCCTATCCAAAGGCCTCACCTTCAGCCCCACTCCCAGATTCAACCAAACAGCCCTCATCAAAGATTTACTGTCCTACACCCGTACTCTCTGCTGGAAATATCACTTTGCCACGAAGAAAAATGATCCTAATCCTACTCCTAATGATCCAACTCCCCAAGACACCATCCAAATTGAACCCTGCCTGGAACAGTTCCGTCCTCCGTCACAGCGGGACCCACCTCCTCTTCCTCAAAATCACCCTCTCCAAACCTTCCAGGAATTTCTGACTTCCAGCCTTGCATCTCAATCCTTCTTAAAAAACCTTAATCCTACACCCAACATCACCACTGCTGAAGCCCAGGCTATCCGTGATCTGAAGGCTGACCGATCCATCGTCATTCTTCCGGCGGACAAGGGTTCCACGACCGTGGTACTTGATCGTCGGGAGTATGTGGCTGAGGGACTGCGTCAGCTTTCAGACAACACCACATACAAAGTTTGCCAAGGTAACCCCATTCCCGATGTCCAGGCGGAGCTTCAAGGAATCCTCAGAACCTTAGGCCCCCTGCAAAACCTTTCACCTGACTCCATCAACCTCCTGACCCCACCGACACCCCGCACCCCAACCTTCTACCTTCTTCCTAAAATCCACAAACCCAATCATCCCGGCCGCCCCATTGTAGCTGGTTACCAAGCCCCCACAGAACGTATCTCTGCCTACGTAGATCAACACCTTCAACCCATTACATGCAGTCTCCCATCCTTCATCAAAGACACCAACCACTTCCTTGAACGCCTGGAATCCTTACCCAATCTGTTACCCCCGGAAACCATCCTTGTAACCATTGATGCCACTTCCTTATACACAAATATTCCGCACGTCCAGGGCCTCGCTGCGATGGAGCATTTCCTTTCACGCCGATCACCTGCCACCCTACCTAAAACCTCTTTCCTCATTACCTTAGCCAGCTTCATCCTGACCCACAACTTCTTCACTTTTGAAGGCCAGACATACCAACAATTAAAGGGAACAGCCATGGGTACCAGGATGGCCCCCTCGTACGCCAACCTATTCATGGGTCGCTTAGAGGAAGCCTTCTTGGTTACCCAGGTCTGCCAACCCAAAGTTTGGTACAGATTTATTGATGACATCTTCATGATCTGGACTCACAGTGAAGAAGAACTCCAGAATTTCCTCTCCAACCTCAACTCCTTTGGTTCCATCAGATTCACCTGGTCCTACTCCAAATCCCATGCCACTTTCCTTGACGTTGACCTCCACCTGTCCAATGGCCAACTTCACACGTCCGTCCACATCAAACCCACCAACAAGCAACAGTACCTCCATTATGACAGCTGCCACCCATTCCACATCAAACGGTCCCTTCCCTACAGCCTAGGTCTTCGTGGCAAACGAATCTGCTCCAGTCCGGAATCCCTGAAACATTACACCAACAACCTGACAACAGCTTTCGCATCCCGCAACTACCCTCCCGGCCTGGTACAGAAGCAAATAACCAGAGCCACTTCCTCATCCCCTCAAACCCAGAATCCCCCACAGAAGAACCACAAAAGTGCCCCACTTGTGACAGGATACTTTCCGGGACTGGACCAGTCTCTGAATGTGGCTCTCCAGCAGGGATACGACTTCCTCAAATCCTGCCCTGAAATGAGATCCATCCTTCATGAAATCCTCCCCACTCCGCCAAGAGTGTCTTTCCGCCGTCCACCTAACCTTCGTAACCTGTTAGTTCATCCCTATGAAATCCCCAAACCACCTTCCCTACCCTCTGGCTCCTATCCTTGTAACCGCCCCCGGTGCAAAACCTGTCCCATGCACCCTCCCACCACCACCTACTCCAGTCCTGTAACCCGGAAGGTGTACACGATCAAAGGCAGAGCCACGTGTGAAAGCACCCACGTGATTTACCAACTGACCTGCCTACACTGTGATGCATTCTATGTGGGAATGACCAGCAACAAACTGTCCATTCGCATGAATGGACACAGGCAGACAGTGTTTGTTGGTAATGAGGATCACCCTGTGGCTAAACATGCCTTGGTGCACAGCCAGCACATCTTGGCACAGTGTTACACCGTCCGGGTTATCTGGATACTTCCCACCAACACCAACCTATCCGAACTCCGGAGATGGGAACTTGCCCTTCAGTATATCCTCTCTTCTCGTTATCCGCCAGGCCTCAATCTCCGCTAATTTCCAGTTGCCGCCACTCATACCTCACCTGTCTCTCAACAACTTCTTTGCCTCTACTCTTCCACCTCGACTGACATCTCTGCCCAAACTCTTTGTCTTTAAATATGTCTGCTTGTGTCTGTATGTGTGGATGGATATGCGTGTGTGTGCGAGTGTATACCTGTCCTTTTTTCCCCCTAAGGTAAGTCTTTCCGCTCCCGGGATTGGAATGACTCCTTACCCTCTCCCTTAAAACCCACATCCTTTCGTCTTTCCCTCTCCTTCCCTCTTTCCTGATGAGGCAACAGTTTGTTGCGAAAGCTTGAATTTTGTGTGTATATTTGTGTTTGTTTGTGTGTCTATCGACCTGCCAGCGCTTTTGTTTGGTAAGTCTCATCATCTTTCTTTTTAAATATAACAACATTCATGTATCTGTTATTAATAGGTGAAATATCGTTGGTTGGTAACGCTCTGCAATTAAAAGTAAAAATCTTAATCCATACAGAGTTATTTGAAGTGTTTTTAAAGAAAATATAGCTAAATACTTTAGATCACAGGAAAAAATTGCTATACATGGTTAGGAACCTACTCCTTTCTCTCAAAATGCCAATAATTTTTTTTAATATATTATGTATTACTTCCAGATTTCTTTCATACAAAAAATTAAACCTTCGGCATGTAAAAATATGCTACAACAAAAAATATTTCTTGCCCAACTTTGCCCAATTTTTTTTATGCCCGAAATGGCAGATGTCGGAAGTGTAGCACTGTGTGATAAAATCATCCACAGAAGTTGTGGTGACATGAGTAGGACACACACCAGATAGAAAAGAGTAAAAAAAAATTGGAGAGCACTGAGGGAACAGAACCCAGACAGGAAAGAGTTACAGTAGGGTGCACCAGAAATGAAGAATGGATACACCCATTTAGGGAAGGCACCACTCGCCATGTGGTTTGCCCACCAAAGTCACTACCTATTCCACGTGTAAAATTATCAATTTCTTATCACTCATTTAGTCCTTTAGTCTCTGATTGTTACAAACCTTTTGCATTCATTAGCTTTCATGTCACATAATAGATTATCTCTTCTAGTCTATAAATTGTCACAAGGTGAGACAACTAGCTCACTCTTATATGCTTTCTTGAAAACTGAATTATTTACTTGTGTGGTAATATTAAAGTTCAAAACATATACAAACAAATATTAAACATAAAATAATCTCTCATAGTAAAGAGAAGTAAATTATATACAGCACAAGAAACTGCAGTTATTTTGTGAGACATGGTGCACTGCCTTCCGCACACGTTCCCAAAAAAGTACATAAGAAGTGTTAAAGTTTCATTGGATGACAAATAATTTTAAACAGCAAATGGAAAAGTTGTGTTAAGAACTAAATAAATCCTCAAAAATTGAGACTTGCACTTAAAGCTTCAGATTTTCAAATAATTACTTATTTGAAACATAACTGTAAACATTGACAAGTAACACTATTGAAAAAAAAATTGCTCTCATTAAGTAACATAATTATAATAAAATACAAATCATGTTTTGTGTAGTAAACATGGCAGCACTAAGTCTTTGAACAAGATCTTGAAAGTGGGTTTTCCATGACAGTTTACTATCTATCTGAACCCCTAGAAATTTGAACTGTACAGTTTCACTAATCAGATGCGCATTCTGTGAAATTAAAACGTCAGGTTTTGTTGAATTGTGTGTTAGAAACTATAAAAACTGCGTCTTACTGTGATTTAGCATTAGTTTATTTTCTGCGAGCCATGAACTTAGGTCGTGAACAGCAAACATAAAAAATTTAGTTACAAATAAAGATCAGTTTAAAAGGAGCCTGAAAGACTTACTAGTGGCCAACTCCTTCTATTCTCTTCCATTGACAAATTTTTTTACTAGAAACAAATGATGTATATATTCATATTATTAGTATTGTTATTTCAGCTTTAAAAAAAATGACATGTTCCACATCCACGAGGATCTCCTCAGCACGGATCTATGGAATGAAAAACTAATCTAATCTAATCTGCACTATTTGAAACCGAGCCAATGTTGCACACAACTTCCTTTACTACCAAGGTATTGTAATCAGCAAACAGAAATATTTTAGTTATCCGTAATACTAGAGGGCATATCATTTATATAAATAAGGAACAGGAGTGGTCCCAACACTGATCGCTGAGGCACCCCCGATTTGACTGTACCCCATTCAGACCCCACATCACAGCCATTCTCAGCATTGTGAATAATGACCTTTTGCTGCCTGTTGCTAAGGGAAGAGGTGAACCAGTTGTGAGCTACTCCCCATATTCCGTAATGGTCAAACTTCTGGAGCAATATTTTGTGGACAACACAATCAAACGCCTTAATTAAATCAAAAAATATGCCTAGCATTCGAAACCTTTTGTTTAACCCATCCAGTACCTCACAGTGAAAAGAGACTATAGCATTTTCAGTTGTTAAGACTTCTAAAGCCAAACTGTTCATTTGATAGCAAACCGTGTGATATAAAATGATCAGTTATCCTTACATACACAGCCTTTCCAATAACTTTAGCAAACACTGATGGCATTTAAATAAGTCTAAAATTGTCTGCATTATCCTTTTCTCCCTTTTTAGAATGAGACTTTACTACTGAATACTTTAATGATTCAGGAAACTGACCATTCCTAAAGGAAAAATTACAGTGGCAAAATACAGGGCTAACATGTGCAGCATAGTACTTTAATATTCTGTTAGGTACTCCATCATATCCATGAGAGTCCTTAGTCTTTAGTGATTTAATTATTGAATCAGTCTCCCCCTTGTCTGTGCCACAGAGCAGTATTGCAGACATCAATCTCGGAAAGTTATTTGCCAAGGAAGTTACATGATTCCCTGTAGAAACTTAAGTTTTATTTAATTCACCAGCAATGCTCAGAAAGTGATTGTTGAATACTGTACATATATCTGATTTATCAGTAACATAAATATTTTTACTATGAACTGACTTTATATCATCGACCTTGTCTGCTGACCAGACACTTCCTTCACAACTGACCATATGATTTTAATTTTATCCTGTGAATTAGCTATTCTATTTGCATACCACACACTCTTTGCCTCGCTAATAACATTTTTAAGAACCTTACAATACTGTTTGTAATCGGACACTGTAGTTTGTTTGTGACTACTTCTAACATTTTGATAAAATTCCAACTTTGTTCTACATGATATCCTTATCCCACTAGTCAGCCAACCGGGCTGTCCATTACTTCTAGTACTCCATTTAGAATGTTGTAATGGAAAGCAACTCTCAAAGAGAATGAGAAATGTGTTAAGGAAAGCTTTATATTTATCATCTATGTTATCGGCACTATAAACATTCTGCCACTCTTGGTCCTTGACAAGGTTTAAAAAGCCCTCCATTGCTTTTGGATTAACTTTCCTACATAGTTTGTAATTATATGTGACTTTGTTTGATTACAAAAGCCTTTTAGTGTTAAAATTAGTGCATCATGGTCTGAAAAGCCATTCACCCTTTTACTAACAGAATGCCCATCTAGTAATGAAGAACGAATAAAAATATTGTCCATGGCTGTGCTACTGTTCCCTTGCACCGTTAAAAAAAAAAGACAGTCTGCATCACATCATATGAATTTAGGAGACCTACCAACATCCTTTTTCTTGCATCATCATATACAAAATTTATATTGAAGTCACCACATATAACTAATTTCTGGTACTTTCTACATAGTGAATCAAGAACCCTCTGCAGCTTGAGCAGAAATGAGAGAGAGAGAGAGAGAGAGAGAGAGAGAGAGAAGAGGTGTGGAGGAGAATGGAACAGTGGCTGTTGTTTGCAGGACAAATGATGAAAATATTGTATGGAGGACCAGGTTCCAAGACTCGTCTACCCCCCCCCCCCCCCTCCCCGCTCTCCCACCGCTACTACCTGTGTTCCAGTCCTGTCACAGGTGTATCCTATCTGCTATGTGATACAACTGAAATCAATTATATCTCGTGCAGCCCCACTGTAATTTTTGCACAGCCTTATAATGTCAGCATAGACACGAATGTCCAACCAAATGAATGTCAGCTGACAAAAACTGGAGTTAACATCTCAGTAGTAGAACACACTCCTGAGCATAACATGCTTGACTTCGGCTACTTCGCAACTTGTGCCATCTGGATTTCACCCCCCCCCCCTCACTCCCCTTTTCCCCTCCCACTGTCAGCATCTCTGAAGTACATATATTGTCTTTACAACATATATTGCATTCCTCTTGACCGCAGTCTCCGCTAGCCCCCATCCCATACCCATACCCATATCCACCTCTGTTCTCATGTGCCCCCCCCCCTCCCAAAATAGCATTTTGTGTGCTCTCTCTCTGTCTCCCTGTGTGTGTCTGTCTGTCTGTGTGTGTGTGAGGGGGGGGGGGGGGGAGAGAAAGGATCAGTGGATGTAGATTTAAAAAATTATTATTGTGTTTCAGTCCCTCCAAAATACATGGAAGTTGTCAATAAATTGACATTGGCAGATGCAAAGAAGGCTGGTCCTTTCTTGGATGGCTGCAAGGTGAGTTTCAAAAATGTCAAAATATTCTTGTGCATTTATAGTAAGACACTGTGAAAATTAAGTTATTAAAATCGTATGAATAACATAAAATTCAGACATGAAATTTTTAGTCAGTTATGAAATATCATTTATCAGTTGAAAATATTAAATTGTCAGAATACCAGTAATGAAACTTCCTGGCCAGTAATGGTTTTATTTTGGCAGTCCAGTCTCGCCAGATTTGCTATCGTGTATCAATGTACTTAAATTTTGATATTTCTTTGTACACTATTTCCATAAAAGGTGGCACTTGAAGTGCCGTTTTACGGTGGCAGCTGTAAACAAGCATTGTTTTGACATCTTTTAAAATAATTATAATCATTCACTGTACATGTGTGCATTAGTGTAAAAGTACATGTTCACCAGCTAGATTTCCATTAGGAAACCACTGGAGCTTCCATGTGAAAGATCATGACTGCCTCCTCCAAACTGTAGTTTAGACTCAACGGAATTAATCAGGAATAGCTGCCAATATGTACACTATAGTATGTGACAAAGGGTACTTAGTGTATCAATGTCATTTGTCCTCTAACCTGTTAATCGCAAATATTGCACAGGAAGGAAGACTGTTGGTAATCTTCGTACCACCCTAATTTTTTTAAATATTCAGGTTAGTTGTAATTAAACTTTTGCTACTCTACGTGGGCAAGTGTCAGTGTAGACAGAAAACTATTTACCGTATGGGTACCCAACTTTATAGGAATTATATTCAGAGTGTGTGCTGCAGAATTTGCATTGTTGGTAGTATTAGTGTCGTGAATTGACATCGGGTACTGGTACTGGTACAGTGACTTTAGGATTTAAACAAGTGTCAATGTGCATTACAGTTGCAGTGAACATGAATCTCAAAAAGATGAGCAGAGCTTTACTCATAAAATTGTTTTATCAAAACAACAGCAATAGTGTTTCTACTGTTCTTCGCAATTATCAGTGCATTAAAGGAATACGGAGAGGTCCTCTATCCACAAGGTAGTTCGAATTAACTGGTGATTTGGGAATTGCTTCTAGTAGAGGCTGATGGCCAATTGTGCCACAATTTGAAAGTTACTGTTGCCATAGCTGAGAATGTTTGATGTAATGTGTGATCTTCAGGCAGTGCAGAAGCCTGTCACGACACCTGTTCAAAAAGTTCTGTGAACAGTTGTGGCGTGGTATCCATACAAACATCACATTTCACACCAACTCGGGTGGTAGTCACATTGAGCATGTTGCAAAATGTCTCTCTTGTAGGCTCTGCCACTATTTCTGTTTGCAGGTAAGAAGGCAGATCCATGATGCATTGTGCACAGAGAGGAACGGAATATATTTTGCGGCATCACCAGTGTTCTCTCCATCCTTATCCCATGCCATACTCTCCAGCTGTTGCCTAGCCTGATACCTGGCAGTGCTGGTGCAAGCATCACATTGGGCTGTAGTTTCTGAGCTTGATTAACCTTTCAGATAAAATTAAATGGTTTTAGAACTATTGCTGTCACCTCTTAAAATGTCAGTTTTCTTTATGCGGCCCATAACTAACACAAATGATACAGTACCTTCACCGTACCCAAACTAACATGAAAACCGACAAATAATGTTCTAAGTGCACTGAGATGTGAACACTGCAGTCAGACAGTACACTTCAAGCCACTGGCCTCTGCATGAAATACTGATTTCTAATCCTAGTGATCGACTGACTCCAGGAAAGCATCACTAAATGGATGTGAGCTTGCTGTCTTTAGCCTGTCTTTTGTGCCGTTCTGTTCTAATTACTATTCTATTCTAAGTCCTTCAATCATTCTATGTGTGTAGTTGGTGTATTTCATTTATATAAGGTCTAGTTACCTAGTGGTACTGCTTCTACACTATAGCTGTTAAAAGTTTAACATTCCTGTGCATAGTGCACCCTGGTGTGGTTACAGCTAGTTATAGTCTACAGATGTTATTTCTTGTTATCCCCTGATTTTAGAGCTGTTAGCCATCAATCTGTCAGTGTTGTGTCCCCATCTTGCGTCCACTGCATTTCTCGTTCATTATAAACTATTAGTGCTTTCATTCTGTTCTGTGGCAGGTACTTCCTGTGGGTCAGGTTCATCTCAGGTAATTGCCTGTCTGCTTTGTCTGTATAGTTTTGTTTCTATGTATTTGGCATGTGGAATATGTGACATGTCAGTTCTTTTCAGGTCTTGCCATTTGTTTGGATCTGTTTTGCCAAACAGGGTACATTCAATGAAAATACATTGGGTATGGGCTGTGTACTGTTCAAAAGTGCACCATGCCTCTACTGGGGTTTGTGTGGTGCATTTTCAACAGATCCCAGATGTTGGGTGAAAAGGAATAAACTGTGGCCTTTAACACAAGTTGCCCATCCACATCGCCAACTTGCCATTGTTTTAGTTGATGTTTGTCCCTTGAATATTGCCCCTTGTTTTCCATTTCTTTATCTAGTCTGCCAGTATGTTGCAGCTAGCTGACGGAGGTCTGTTGAATATATTCTGAGTACCATGCTTAGTACTTCCACAGAAGTGGTGCTGTTGATCCCAGCTTTCTTGAGGTGGGGATGGTAAGTCCTCTTGTAACTCTAAGCTCTGGGCATACGCCAGCGACCACCGTGCAGTGCAGTGGTAGAACATTGTGTGTGACAGAGAGTGGGGATCTTGTTGTAGCTGTCCAGATCGCAAGAATGGTCAAAATCTCTATTTAAAAAAAAAAGAAAGAAAAGAAAAGAAAAACCTTATCAGTCTAAAAGTGTGCTGTGCACTGATGAGATGCATGGCTGTCGAGCCGGAACCGTTAGTAGGCAGCCTCTGAGGAAACAGCTGCACCTCGGTTGTATAAGGCTCATCCAGGTAAGTGGGGCTCTGTGTGGGTGGACCTTTATTTCCCTGTCTGCTTGTGGGACTGAGATGAAACCCTTGAACTGGTTGTTCATCTCCTAGAAAGTGTGTAAATGACTCCAGGGATCACCATTTATGGAGTACGGACTGCGGTGTCTTCCTTGAAGAAAGGAAGATACAGGAACTGAAAATAATGAAGCACATCCTGTATGGTGAGGCCGCAAAAATCTCTCTCTCCTGACTACCTATAGAAAGAAATTAACCTGAACAAAATGATTGTGAGTAATAATGGCTATGAGCCAGTTGTTGTCCACCAGATCATAAGTAATAAAACAGCTAAGAAATGTTAGATGCTTGGCAATAATAAAAGAAAGGAAAAGGGAAAACAAAAAGTTTATTTCAGTAGGTTTTTTGGGTATTATGTCATGCAGGATTAGCCACGTCTTATCTAAAAAAATATGACTGTCAGGTCACATTCTCTGCCAAAAAATCTGAAGCATTTCTAGTACACACACTTGGGGTAGAAGGAGAACCTTTAACAACTCATGTGTTTACAGACTGTTGGAATAATTATCAGGGGCATTATGTAGGTCAGATTGGAAGGGCATTCAAAGTAAAGTATAAAGAGTACTTGCTAGGCAGGTGAGATGATAATGTACATATTCCACCTACTCAGAGCATTTGTTAAAGTCTGAACACACTCAAAGAAATCTAGAAAGGTTATAAGTTAGATTTATTGGAGAAATGTCAGATTTTTCAACATTTCGCTAATAGAGGTGTTCCTTTTTTTCCAGCTGCAGCTTATTAATAAGAATTTTTTTCTTGACAAATGACTGTACGTACTGTGTTGAGATTGTCTGTTTCCGCAAACACACTTCCTTATGTCACTTATCCAGCACTTAATAGTTCAGTCTACGGTCCAGTTTTCATACCACAAGAAAGAAATCTAGTATACACAAATATTTTAAGACATTATATTTTAGTTTACATTGTCAGAGTTTTAGTTAGCATCCAGAAAAAAGTTTAGCTTTTCATTTCACCTACTTCGAGTAACAGCCTGTTTCTAGAGATTTACCCATTGTGCCAGTAATAGTTTTAATGCCATTATAGGTTTTGGAGAATTTTTCTGTTTTAAGACAAGGGTTTTTTTCAATAATTTATTGAGCAAAAATTTATTTTGTAAAATATTTTATGCACCGGAATGCATTGTTGAAAACAGGCTTATATTGTTATATAATCATGCACTATACCCCCACCACCACCCAATTATTAGACAGATCTGCTCAGCATGATTAATTGCACCTAATTGTGCACAATATTTGTCAATTGGAAGCCACTCAGGATGCTTATTTGTGAATTTCTTGTGCATTACACAAGACATGCTGTCTAGAAGGAAGTGACATTAACTGAAGAGTTAAATTGCCAATTGGTCCCTCCGTCAGGTGTTTGGGAGCTATGACCTGAGGTGCAATCAATCACCTAAGGTGGGTGCGCCCCCTTCGGAGGGGGTCCCCCAGTTGGAAGGAGTGCACCATTGGAGACGCTGGAAATCGTGGGGGATTTTCTTGTAATGAGCCAATCATCATCTTCACAGTCAACATCTACTAAATGTAAACGAAATGAGGCTAACTATTCATAGACCCTTCCAACTGCAGCACGGTTCCTCGTGGCTTCATGTACTGAGAAAATAGTCGGGTTTGCAATCTGTATCTCCCTCCTGACAGGAATCTTACACCTGCTGCCTTAACTGCCCTTCTTCAGCTACTTCCTCCTCCCTTCCTCCTTCTCAGGGATTTTAATGCTCATCGTACCTTGTGGGGCAGTGCAATTCCGTCTAGACTAGGTCTTCTCATAGACCAGTTTCTTGCAGACCACGACTTGTGCCTTCTTAATGATGGCTCCCCTACTCATTTTAGTGCCGGTCATGGTACCTTTTCTGCCATTGATCTTTCTCTTTCTTTTCCCTCCCTCCTCCCATCATTACACTGGTCGCGACATGACGACATTTGTGATAGTGACTATTTCCTGTTGATTCTCTCGCTCCCTTCCCGCTCCCCGATGAACAGGTTACCTCGTTGGTCTTTCTGACGCGCCAATTGGCCTCTATACACTGCACAGGTCATATTTTCTCCCTCTTTGTCGAGTTGTATTGATGACGTCCTATGTGGCATGTCTGATGTGATTGTTTGCACTACTAGCCTTGCTGCACCGTGCTCATATGCACCATTTCACTGTCAGCAAGTCCCATGGTGGAGTACGGCCATTGCCATCCGTGATCGCCGTCGAGCTTCGCTACACCTTAAGAGGCACCCATCCGTTGCCAACCTTATTACCTTTAAATGCCTTCGCACTAAAGCCCATTACTTAATCAAACAGAGCAAACGGATGTGTTGGGAACGCTTTGTTTCTTCCCTCGGTTCTACTGTCCCTATGTCACGGGTATGGGCTACACTTCGCTCTCTCCAAGGTTGCCATCGGCAGTCCATCCTCCCAGGCTTTCACCTCCCGGGTGGCCTTTGCACGGACCCGTTGATTCTCGCGGAACATTTTGCGACCCATTTTGCGACAGCATCAGCCTCCTATCCGGCTGCTTTCCTTCACCAGAAACAGCGGGCCGAAGCTTCCGCCTTATGTTTTACCCCTTGTCAGTCAGAATCTTACAACGAACATTTTACTGAATGGGAACTTCCTTCCGCACTTTCTTCTTCTCATGAAACAGCCCCTGGCCCTGTCGCCATTCATAACCAACTGCTTCAACATCTCAGTGCTCCACAACGGCAACATCATCTCTGTGTGTTTAACCGTATTTTGCTCCAGGGTGACTTCCCTTCTCAGTGGAGGTATAGTATCGTAGTTCTTGTCCTCAAGCCTGGTAAGAACCCCCTGTTTGTCGAAAGCTATCGAACAATTTGTCTGACAAATGTTGTTTCCAAGTTACTTGAACGGATGGTAGCCCGTCAGCTCAATTGGGTCCTTGAATCTCGGGATCTATTGTCCCCTTAAGAGTGTGGCTTCCAAGAGGGACAGTCTCCGATCGATCATTTACTTCGCTTGGAATCTGCAGTTTGGCAGGCTTTTTCCCAGCACCGCCATTCGACCTTCAAAAGGCCTATGACACAGCTTGGTGCCATCACATCTTACTTACACTTCATCAGTGGGGTCTTCGGCGCCCACTCCAGATTTTTATCCGCCAGTTCCTGTTCAACCAGTCGTTCGGGGTTCGGGTTGGTACTGTCTTTAGTTCTCCACAGACCCAGGAGAATGGCATCCCACAGGGTTCTGTATTGAGTGTGCTTCTTTTCCTCATTGCCATCGATGGACTTGTGGCCTCCATTGGTCCCTTGGTCACCCATGCTCTGTATGTGGACGATTTCTGCATTTGGGTTAGTTCCTCTTCCCTCCACGGAGCTATACGGCGTGCCTCTGCATGGACCCTCTCACATGGGTTTCAGTTCTCTCCTATAAAATCGCGGGTGGTCCACTTCAGTCGCCGTACTACGTGCCACCCTGATCCGGAGCTGTATCTCAATGCACAATAATTACCTGTGGTCCCACAGTTTCGGTTCCTGGGTCTTCTTTTCGACAAGAAGTTGACTTGGCTGCCTCATATCAGACTTCTGAAGGTAGGATGTTTCTGTAAACTCAGTGTCCTTCGCTTCCTTGCCCACATCTCTTGGGGTGTGGACTGCTCCATCCTTCTCTGCCTTTATCGACCTTTAGTGCTGTCTCGCTTGGACTATGGTTGTCAAGTTTATGGTTCAGCTGCTCCTTCCACACTTAACCTGCTGGATCCAGTCCACCATTGTGGTATTCTTATGCAATCGCTATCCGTTCCTCTCCTCCTCATCCTTCCTATTCTATCCTGTTCCCAGACCATGGACGTCACCCACCTGATTCCCGCCCTCGGGCGGGTTTACCCGTTGGGCTCCGCCTTGCGTCACTTCGCTGTGATTTTCAGCTTCCTTCTTTGTCCTGTCTCCCACACTTCCCGCCCTCCCCCCCCTCCCCGTTTAGTTCCTCAGCCCCGAATTCGGATGGATCTCCGCCGAGTCCATTCCCTTGATGGCGTCCTGTTGTTTGTTCCAGCGAATTTCATGGGAGTTTCAGGATGCTGTTGTTTTTTTACACCGGTGGCTCTAAATCTGCTGATCGTGTGGGATATGCCTTCATGTCCTCTGTTGGCATGGAAAATCATCTCCTGCCACCTACATGTGGGGTGTTTACTGCGGAGTTGATGGCAATTTCCCAGGCCTTTACCTAGGCCTTTACCTTTATTAAACAGTCCCAACACAACCGCATATTGTTATGTATGGACTCAATGAATGGCCTTCTGGCTATTGACCGGTGTTTTTCCCGCCAGCCCTTGGTCTCGGCCATCCATGACCATCTCGCTGATCTTCACTGTACTGCTTGTTCCGTTGACTTCCTTTCGGTCCCTGGCTCTGTGGGTATTCCAGGTAATGAGCTTGCTGATTATTTGGCTGGGGGAGCAGTCACTTATCCCCCGTTCTCTGTGTGGTGTTACTGCCAGACACCACACTTGCTAGGTGGTAGCCTTTAAATCGGCCGCGGTCCGTTAATATACGTCGGGCCCGCTTGTCGCCACTATCAGTGATTGCAGACCGAGAGCCGCCACACGGCAGGTCTAGTCTAGAGACTCCCTGGCACTCGCCCCAGTTGTACAGCCGACTTTGCTAGCGATGGTTCAATGTCTACATACGCTCTCATTTGCAGAGACGACAGTTTAGCATTGCCTTCAGCTACGTCATTTGCTACGACCTAGCAAGGTGCCATATTCATCTTCAAGAATGTATTCTGAACAGATAATATTGTGAATCATGTACCGTCAAGAGCGACGTTTATCATTAATGGATTAAAGTTAAGTATCAGACTAATTACGTCCGCTTTCTGAATTCTCATTCCTTGTCTAGTTCCAGATCTCACGTCAGTATAGTTCTTCCCTCCTCACGCCAGCCTGCATGAGCTAAAACACGTGCATTTTGGCCTCCATTCGTAACACGGTGTTGGCTCTTCTGCTAACACAACACTCTGTAACCCCTCCCGCAGCGGATTTACGGCTTCACATCAAATCCCATTTCGCACAATCATGGGCCAACTCTTGGGAGGCTACCCCCCTGTCTAATAAACTTCGTGCGATTAAGGTGACACCAGTCCCGTGGCGTTCTACCTTCCACCTCTCCCGAAAGGCCTCAACCACCCTGTGTCGTCTCCGCTTCAGCCATACCAGACTGACCCATGGTTTTCTTTTGCGTAATGAGCCACCCCCACTTTGTGGTTGTGGAGCCTTCCAGTCAGTAGCCCACATTTTGGTGGGATGCCCACTTCTTTTGTCTCTGCGTACTAAGTACAGACTTCCCCACACTTTACCTTTAATGTTGGCTAACGATTCTCGGATGGTCGAACTGGTTCTCAGTTTCCTCCATGAAAGTGGTTTTTATTTTCAGTTTTAAGGTTTTTAATCTCACTCTGGTGTTGGGGCAGGGCGGTGAGGGTTGGGATGTCTCACACTGTAAGCTGTGTTTGGAGATTCCTGACTCCCCTCCCTGGCCAAGATCCTCTTTACTTTCCCTTTTACTCTGTTTTTATTGCTTTTTAGAATTGGTTAGTCTCTTTTTCCCATATGCACTTCTACATTCTAGCGGTTGAACGCTTTTAAATAGCAGGTGGTCTTGTTTCTACTGCTTCAGAGGTGGGATATTTCCTGCCTCTAGCATAGTCTTGTAGTTGCTCTCTTGCTGACTTATATCATTTTATTTTTGCCATTGACAACATGACTGCACTTTTACGTTTTTTAGCCTTTTCCCTTTTATCGTTCTGACTTTTATGAGATGTCAAACTGTCTGAATGGACCACATTTGAAACAAGGGACTGATGACCTTGCTGTTTGGTCCCTTCAACCCCAATCAATCAACCAACCAACTGTGATGTCTGACATGTGGAATAATCGGGTCAACTGCCGGATGTTTGTGTCGCTCTGGCACAATATTTCGGCCACGTAACTCGTTGCCTTCTTTGGGTGCTACCTGAATCACCTGAAGAAGGCAACGAGTTACGTGGCCGAAATGTTGTGCCAGAGCGACACAAACATCCGGCAGTAGACCCAATTATTCCACATGTCAAGATCTCGCCAGGAAAGCCTGAAGAGTTAAAACTGTGATGTCTGTTTGGATTCCTGGTCACATCGGTCTGACAGGAAACAAGGCTGCTGACGTCGTCGCACCTCAGCCTGCTTGTTCGTAAATTTCCTCTTATGATCTCTGTGCTGCCGTCTGTCAGCAGGTGGTGTCACTTTGGCATCACCATTGGTCCTCCCTTCACGGGAACAAGTTCAAGGTCATTAAGCCTCTCCCAGCCGCTTGGACGACCCCCTCTTGGCCCTCTCTCTGTGTGGAGACCATTTTAGCTAGGTTGCATATTGGGCACTGTCTTTTTAGTCATTGACATTTATTAAGTGGTGCTCACTCACCACTTTGTGCTCATTGCTCTCAACCTTCTACAGTCCACCATTTCCTGACTGAATTCCCTTTTTTTAAACCATTTATGTTGCCATTTGTGTTTGCTGTCGTGTGTTACAGGCAGTTTTAGCGAATGGTGCACAGGCTGTCAACTGTGTTTTACTTTTTGTTCGTCATAGAAATACGGTGGAGGACATTTAATATTTATTTCAGGACCTCCATTTCTTATGGCATATTTTATAGACCTTTCTCCACATCACTGTTTTTTTGCTGTCTTCTCTTCCGTCTATTGGGATTATTGTGTAGTCGTTTTTAACTCCTGTCTTTGTCTTCGTGTTCTACAGTTTTGACATGGGTGCGTATGACCCTAGTTGTTTCTGTGCCATATAACCAAACAAACAAATTGAAATTGGGACTCATCTGATCAGGCCACTGTTTTGCAGTCTCACCTAAGATCCAACCTATATGTTAACGAGCTCGGGAGAGACGCTGCAAGCGATTTTGTTCTGTTAGCAAAGACACTCGCTGTTACAGCCCATTCGTGCCAGATTTTGCCACACCGTCTTAAAAGATATTTTCGTCCTACGTCCCACATTTATTTCTGTGCTTTCTTCATGTAGAGATGCTTGTCTGTCAGTACTGACAACTCGATGCGAACACTGCTGCTCTGTCATCAGATGGAAGGCCATCAGCCACTGCATTGTTCTCGGTGGGAGGCAACGACAGAAATTTGGTATTCTCAGCACACTCTTGACACTGTGGATCTCTGAATATTGAATTCCCTAACTATTTGCAAACTGGAATGTACCACGTGTCTAGCTCCATCTACCATTCAACTTTCAAAGTCTGCTAATTCCCACTGTGTAGCCACATTCATGCCGGAAACCTCTCCACATGAAACACTTGAGTGCAAATGACAGCTCCGCCACTGCGCTGCCCTACTATACCCTGTGTGTGTGTGTGTAGGGGGGGGGGGGGGGGGTTAAAAGTAAATGTGTATAATTAATACACTGGAAACAGCTATTCCTTTCCTTTCTCTTCCCTCTCCCCTCACTTTACATTTCTTTTCCCTCCCCCTGCTCCCTCGCCACTGTAAATGTTAAGAAGCAATTTATTTCTGTGTGTAGGTTTATCTCAGTGGATTTAGTCTTGACGTCTGTGAAAATCTTAGGAAGATACTAAATGCAGGAGGAGCAACAAGATTCAGTGTACTTTCAGATCCAGTGTCCCATATTATTGTTGGTGATCATGTACCTGAAGATGTAAATTACCTGAAGAAGAGTGGAATCAGGTGAGTTGAAAATATTTCTTTGCTTCATCTACTGAACTATTTCACGTGTTACTGACCTCTGATCTGCAGTGCCGTAGTATTATTTTACTGACAAAATAATTGACTAAATGGGCTGTACACAATATTATTCAAAGCAATGACAGTACCAGTAGTAACTTGTTCAAATTGGATAGGAAATGACACAAAATATGCTCTCTGATATGCTCCCTTATGTTTCTTTCTTTTTCCATCTGTATTTTCTCATAAACATGCATTTGGTTCAGAATAACAAATTCTGTCTCCATGGCTGAGGCAGTAAATGATAAGTCATTCCATTCTACTCCATTATGTACAGGGTGTATATTGCTCCAGGACAATTGGGAAATCTGAGGAAAGCCTGGATATTTTTTTAACTGGGGGAAAACCCGGGAATTTTCTAGAATTCCAGGAATTTTTCGTTGTTTTAGTCTTCAGTTAAATTTTTGAATTTTTGAGTTGTAAGAACTGATAAACAGCAAAATGTGCCAAAGCCTTTACGATCAAGACTGTGGAATAATTAAGACAGCAAACTTAATATGTTTGAGATAATTCATTATGTTTTTAATATAGGCGGAACATTCAGTGACTGCAGTCTTACACTTAGGTCTCTTTTTGAATTTCATACTATACATCTTATCTGATTTACAGACCTCATGTCGTAACTATTGACTGGTTGCTTGAAAGCTTGAAGCAAAGACGTCCTGCTCCTGAAGAACTGTTCTTGGTATCTGGGAACAATGCAAAGCCTGCTGAACCACCATCACCATTGAGCAAAAAGGTATGGTGCTGATATTGAATATATGGCTCAGTATGCAATAATACACCAGAATCAGTATTAATTTTTATTTCTCCTTTTTATTCTCCTCTTGGCATAATCCATATCACTTCAGGCAGAGGGGGTTACCTTCATAGTCTCAGATGTTATTGATTTTAGCATATGTTAAAATACAGGAGTAAGTAAGAAACACAAATTTTTTTGTTTTCTCCAAAATAATTTCTGGCCCTGAGGTACAGGCCTCCAAAGATAAGTGCCAACACCATTTTGAAGATGTGAAATTCGGAATTTTTTTTTTAAATGCAACATTTCTAGTTATTTTGTTAGAGTTTTTTATTTGAAAGAGAATTGCCTTATGATTACAGTGATATCTTCCATTTGGACATATCTGTCGAAGTTCTTGTACTGTCGCCTTTTGATTCCCCCCCCCCCCCTCCGAAAATGCCAATCTAGATAAAGTTACATTTTTTTCTCTTGATTAGTACCTTGTAGTACAATATTCTCTGTAAAGGAGAGCTTCCACTTTTAAGTTCAGGGTGTGTACGACCCGGGAGATCCGGGAAAACCCATGAATTTTTTTCATTCGGGAGAAAATTGGGAAAAACCCAGGAATTTTTTAGCATTCGAGGAATTTTTCATTGCTTTAGTTTTCAGTTAAATTTTTGTAATTTTGACTGGTAAGAACCGATTCTCTAACAAAGGATATTACTGTATCCTGCTACTCCAGAATAATACGTCAGCAATGAAACGTAAATGAGAGAAAAAACGAAAATAACTTAAATTGTAAAGGAAATGTGCCAAATAAGACGACACACACAGTGCTCATGCAAGCATCTGCCTACACCAAGATGTGTCAAAGGCTTTAGGAAGACTATGCATGCTTCATAACAACAAATTGCCTCCGATGAGCGTGAAGTCACAACTGTTTACATTAGATTAATTTTAGTAGATACGAGCGGGCTCATTCGCATGCGCAGTTGAGTCGCATTTGCACAGTAGATTCTCCCTCTTCTGGCTACAGGAATGTGACTGTTGGCTGTGCAAGCAGTTGCAGCAAGCAGCTAGATGCTACTGGGAAAAGGGGCTGTCAAATTAATATTCTTGTGGGGAAAAAAACTTGTTTCGCAAAGCGCCTAATATCCACCCCATGTTGGTCTATCAATTATTCATATGATAAACGCATACCTGTTGGTTTCTGAACATTTTTGAACATATTTTAAGTTGATTTCTGAGTGAATCATAAGTTGATTTCTGAATGCTTGCATAGTGTATGTGATGTCTTTGTTGTAAGAATCCTCGTCGCATCTAGAAATAAACTTTCCGCAGACAAAAGGAGATGGGGCTATACGAGCTGAGCGGAATAAAGCCGAACGGATGAATGCCAATTGCTGTCTGGTTATGTAGTTGATTGGGTTTGCGAAAGATCGGTGTTGTTATAATTACTAGTGAAATACATAGATTCAGACTACCACAATGGAAATAAACGACTAACAGGAATAACAGGTGAGGAAGATAATATGTAATCTTTTTGGTGTGTCCAAGAAAATGAAATTTTGACAGAAAATTTTTGGCAAGATCACTACAGTAGTAAGGACCAGTTGTACAGTCCCCGGCTAGCAGCCACTTAAGTTCTATTCTGGAAGTAATACAGAAAACATGTTGTACGAACATGTAACACCACCTATCCGGAGAATAATCGTGGGATAGCTAAACCGGTGATTCTGGCAGGGTTAGTGAAGTTAATCAGCTAACAAATTTTGACAGTGGCAGAAGTAGCTACAGAATTGGTGATGACAAGATCGTTTGTTAGAACGAGGAAGGAGAAGAAATGGGGACATCACACATAGTATGAAAAAATAAGATGATTCCAAATTTACATAAAAATTTCTTAATACTATCGATATCATGCTTGATAAACGGGTGCGTATGAATAAAATGTGAAACTGCTTCATAACACAAAGCTTTTTGCTTCCAGTAGGCCTAACAGGCATTAGATATTGGTACTTCGTCAGTTATATTGTCATATTATAAAAATGACCATTTGTGCCAAAACAGTCTCGTTTATTTGGTGTGTGTTAGAAAATTGATGCAATATTGGAAAGGCCTATTTTGTTTTATCTAGCAGACAATGACAAACTAGACGTAATCAGATCGAGAAACCACACCAGTCTCGCGTATTATATGTATTAACAGCTTTTTCAGTACTAGATAGCATTTTGATTTTCCATGTAGCAAAACATTTGATGAACTTTGATGAGGTAATAGATTCTTTCGCAGAAAGGAAAGCACGCCGTGTAAATCTGTAGCAAGATTAGAGAGAGAAAAATGCTAGGAGCTAAGGATTGAAGAATCTGTACTTTCTTTCTTGTCTTTAGTCTTTATTGGTTTTATGTATCGTATATTTTTGTCACACATAACAGCAAGTTATTAGCTAATAGGCAATAAAGAGTGCCAGTCTTCTGAAGAGTTCTTGTTCTCCCGGTTACAAATAATCCCGTCCAGTATTAATCCAGTTTTTTTTTTTTTTTTTTTTTTTTAAAAAAGAAAAAATAGGTGCAGGATGTCAAACCGGCCGACTGGGAGCTGGAGAGGAACCACAGGACATGTCAATTTTCACTGTCCTGAATCTAGTTTGATGGCATCCAATACAAAATATACACATTTCATCTCCACAGATAGAAATACAGTGACGTGCGATGGAAGAATGCTGGGAAGAATGCTGTATGAAGAAGCGTGGCACTGCACTTTGGCACACTTAAGACCAAATAACATGTCTTACATTTCCTTGAACGCATATTTTGTTATGTTTCAGACTTTTTCAGAAAGATGTGCACTACAAGAACAACATATTTTCGAAACTTCAATTTTTTTAAATATTGACCCGGTTAGCAAATATCTTAGATCCCGGGGTGATGCGCAGAGCAGTCTTGAGTTATAGTGGGTAGTCTCCACGTGACCCGTGTTTACATTTAGTGATTCTACTGTTTCCACTTCATTTACTCTCACGTCAAATGAAAACAAAACGGATATCTGTGGCTGGGTGTTATCAAGTGAATTAAAATACATTCACATAATTATGGAAGGCTAAAATATGTTATTAGTTTCAGATTTTATTTTATTTCCACTTTTCTGACAGTCAAGCATTTAACACCTTGGAGAACAATGAAGTTATTTTTTTTCTGTTTGCTAAGGAAATTTGACTTTTATTATGTTTAATTCCACAGTACTGGCTAGGTTCAACTGAAGGGCTTATTTCAGTACTGGTACAAGTCCATTTTTGTTCATTCTGAGATACAGAGTCCTAAACTTAAATAAGCACTGAAAAAACTGCAATTGAGATACCAGAAATACTCAAGTATATATACTTGAATATTTCTGCCATAATAAAGAACCAAACATAATATAATACAGTACTCGTGCTCCAAGGAAATTTACATCCCAAAACCACACTGAGAAGCTTAATATCAAGTCGAGGTCTACTTCATTGGGAATCTGGATGTACGAATGCGCACTTTAAATTTGCACATTTTAGTATGGTTCATGAAATTCTGATGCTGTTGGAGTATCATCTGATATCTGATCTTCGACCGTTTTGCACGTACGTACATACAGGCTTCCTACGTCATGGTAGCTGCGCAAGCACGGTGTCGTCTGTTATCTGCGCTCTCTGGCAACTGCTGAAATGAGCCTATTCCTAACAGGTCGTGGGAAAATACTGCGAATCGTGGTTTGGAAAGCGTTAATTTCAAAGTAAATATCCTTTCACGTAAGCTGAACTATGTGCGAGAATGTACCATGAATTTCTTAAATCACAGAGCGTTTGGCTCTCACTTATAAATCAACTCTTTGATGACGAGCCATTTAGAAGAATTTCGAACCCTGAAGATCAGACATTTATGCCAGTGTTAAAAATTTTGCTTTCTCATTTGTCTGATACATCTTACAGTGTAACACGCACAAAAAAGATCAACATTTACGCGAAAGCTCAGCTTCTCTTGCAGCTTATTAACCTCAGAGACCAATATTATATGTGAAAGCTTTGATTTAACATACATAGTGTTGCTACAAGAAAAGCAAACTATTAACTTTCCCTATTTGTGTGTTCGTGTTACTTCACTGTGATGTTGCTGTTGGCCGACTAAATCACATGTCCTTCGCTCTGAATATCCACTGTCATCGGCAGGCGAGATCATGCAACATGAGCTATGACTGGCTTACAAAAGCGCTTCGCAATCCCGATTCAGTGATTCGGAAAGTAACATGCGGTGTTTGTTGGAATTCCAATGTATACTTTCGTAATACGAAAATAAGCAGTGTACATGTTGCTGCACATCAAAGATATTTCCAAATCGTGTCTTTTTCCCCGAGTTTCGTTTTCTAAAATGCCGGGAAATTGTACGCCCGTGTATAAAACCACAACTATTTAGAGGATTGATAAGGCAAAATATACTGTTACTTAACATTGTAAAAGTGTGTTTTCACCTGGGAGAAAGTGTATTTTTAACTCAGAAATCCGGGAAATTTTTTTTACTTTTCCGCATATACACCCTGTAAATTGGACATGTTTTATTTAATTTTTTTTTTAACTTTCGAGGGTAATGTATGTCTTAACTGAAGTTAGTTCTTACTAATTTCTTTATTTACAGTGTTTATTTCTATTGTCTCTGTTGCAGTTATTTTTTATCGCTTTCTCTGTTGCAGTCATTTCTCTTCACTTTCTCTGTTGCAGTCATTTCTCTTCACTTTCTCTGTTGCAGTCATTTCTCTTCATTTTCTCTGTTGCAGTCATTTCTCTTCACTTTCTTTGTTGCAGTCATTTCTCTTAACTTTCTTTGTTGCAGTCATTTCTCTTAACTTTCTTTGTTGCAGTCATTTCTCTTAACTTTCTTTGTTGCAGTCATTTCTCTTCACCTCCATTGTTGTAGATATTTCTTACACTTTGTTGTAGTTCCTTGTCAGTTTCTTTGTTGTGGTTGTTCATTGCAGTTTTCTGTATCCAGTGAGGTATCTGTTTTCATGAGGAATCTGCCAGTTGACACAGTTGCAGTGTATTTTGTTAAAAGGGCTGTTTGAAATGTCTTCTGACTGGGGACACAGGAGAGTGAAGTGTCCTGACTATCGGCATATCCATAAAAAGAGTGGTGTATAAGACAGACAAAAAAAGACTTTCTTTAGGTTGGGAATAAGTGTTCTCATTTGAAGACAGTGTTCCAAAGTGAAGATGTTTCCAGTGACGACTCTTTGTGTTCTAAATGTTTTGATAAAATAACAACACTCATTGTATCTGAACAAGGTGAAGCCTCCCATGGTGCAGATGATGCAGATATTGCACCAATAGAGGAAGAATTAAGTACCCTGAATCAGTTAGTCCTGTTAAGAAACCATGGTCAGTGAAGTAGTCATAAGCTCTATGCATCAAGAAAGCACAGAGAAATTACTAAAGCCATGGATGAATACACTATAGCAAAACTGACCCCACTCTTCAAAGTAGAAATTCCATCTTCAGAAAAAAAATGAACCCAAGCACTCTTGCACCTATTGCCAGGATTTTTCCACAAATATCAGATCAGCTATTGAATATTGTGCGTTCTACAATGAAAAGGTGCAAGTTTTAACTATTATTCCAGAGACATTTTCAAAGAAAACATTTTTGGACCTCGTTCCATCAATATCAAAGTACATGGTTGACAATGCCAGAGTGCCACCAAAAAAGACACTGTAACTGTAGCAGTTGAAGGTTAAAAAGTTACGAAAGTGAAGAGGTACGTGACTCGCAGTATTAAATAAACTTTCGCAGTTTATACGAGCAACTATACACGCTCTCATATTGGGAGAGCAAAATTTTATGCACTGTGACCTAATTGAGTAGTTCCACATCAACCTAGAGATGTTTGTTTGTATTTTGAACTTTGTGTGGTAATGTTGAATAACTTACTGGAGCACATGACATATGACACCTTGGTTGGGCATGTAAAGTCATTAGTAGTCTGTGATGTAAAGTGAGACACTTGTTTGTTTCAAGAATGTGGTGACTGCCCTGGAAAGGGAGGACTGTATTTACAGACACTTGGCCTGGAAGACATAACAGATAATTCTGCAGAAATTACATATGCAACATGGGAGGAAAATAAACTAATTAAGAAAACTGTTGCGTTTGACAGTTTCATTGATGAACTTGGTAAATGGTCAGTGAAAGCAGTAACACACCACCATCTGAAGAAATTGCAACACCACATTGCAGAAGTGAAAGGGTGTGTACAGACTGAAGAAGAATGTTTGGTGGTTCACTGTGACTTTGCAGAGAACAAGTCTTCAATTCTCCCACAAGAAGTAAACAAGTGTCATTGGAGTAATGACCAGGTTTAAAGTTTTACAGGAGTGACATATTTTCAAAACAAGACCACAAGTGTTGCAGTTATAGGTGATGATGACAGGACATGACTCAGCAAATGCTTTGCTAGCAAAGTGCAAAATTCAACTGCAAATGGGCAGAAAAGATTATCATTATTTCTGATAGTGCACCTAGTCATTTTAAAAATTGTTACCAGCTGTTTGAATTGAGTAAGTCGCTTGTGCCAACTGACTGGGTATACAGTGCTACTGGTCACAGGAAGGGGCCTTGAGATGGTGTAGGAGGCCTGTTGAAGCACCATGCTACAAAATATAATCTTTCCAGACCAAATGCAACTGCAATTCCAAACGCTGAGGCTTTTATGAGAGTTGTGAAATCTTACAGATCCTCATTTTTTTTGTCCAAAGAGGAAATCAAAGAATTCCGTGAGCAGAAAAGGGACTAGTCCAAACAAACTACTCCTGTGAAAGGAATTCAGAAGACACATTTTTGGACTCAAGGGCGAACTCGTATTGCTTGCACTTTAAAGAGCAAGAAAGAAGAAATTTCATTCATTCGGCCAACACCTCACAAACAGCAAGATAATATTCAGATTCATGGCCTGGGAAGGTGTGTGTGTGTGTGTGTGTGTGTGTGTGTGTGTGTGTGTGTGTGTGTGTGTGTGGGTGGGTGGGAGGGAGGGATTGCAGGGATTATAGACACCAATTATGAGTTAAGTGAAATTGTAATGAACTTTAAGCTACCACATGGACCAGCTGCTGGATATAGGTTTCCAGCTGAATGACAGCAACAACGCCATTAGTGCTCACTTCCTGTTCAATGTTTTGAAGATTGTAAGTGCTCCAGTTCCTATTGGTTTAACAAGAAGGCATCACTATGTATCAAAGGAAGATATTGAAGCAGTGGAACACATTTTTAGTTCATGGACTGGCTAATTTCGGTACAGAACAGTGCACAGAAGTTGTATAAATTGAAACCTTTGTCTTTGGACCTTCCACATACATCTTGGAACGATTTAAAATGCTTGAAAAATGAGTCTCTAACTCATCTTTCAAAACTAAAATAATGTTAAATAAGGCTAGGTTTCGATTTTTATGAGCCTGTTATGTGATAATGTAATAAAACAGGTTTTATGTATGGCAAAAATTTCAATTTATAAAACCTGTTCAACCTGAAAGTGGAGGCTCTCCTTTTCAGGGAATGTAGAAATATATGGTACTAATCAACAGAAAAGAAATAAATGTTATGGATTAGCATTTTTGAAAATAAAAGGAAAATTTCTGTAAATTATATAAAAAAAGTTCAGAACACTGTAGTAAAAGAACTTTGACAGATAAGTCCAAATAGAGGATTTCTTTGTAATTATAAAGCAATTATCTTTCAATTGAAAAAAAAATGTAGAATTGTTTCAGAGATACAGCATGGCTCGTGTTACATGAAAGTTGATGCTGTTGTTTTATAGTATTTACCCTAACCTATAATTTACCTACTTCAGTTTATACTCTTTATGCAAATAGATTAAGATGTTAACTGTAATATAAATGATGCTATACTAATGCTTACCTGCCAATTAGTTGAAATGAAGGTCTAAAATCTCCAATGATTCACTTTCTCATCACATGAAAAACATAAGGCCTCATAAAAATGGCTACAAATTATGGAAGGAAAGCAATAATGGGCCACAAACCATTGTTACTATAGAGTAAAAAGTCCAGCATTTTCAAACAATATATAAAAGAACCAAATTTTAAACTTCTTAAAATCATAAATGTGGCCTATTTTACTTGGAGTATCCCATAAGCATAAATGTACACATTTGCTTAATGACGTCATTTGTCACCATTGTTCTTATTGTTTAATGGTTTCCTCATACGTTCATCACTGTCCAACTGTTTTTGTAGACTTGATGAGAGAAACAGATATGAAAAAACGAGTTCACTTCCCCAGTTGACATTACAAGCTTATTAGAAGTTGGCTCAGTGAATTTCTGTACACTCTGTAAAATGTAACTTTGAAAGAAAGCTCAGGTGCTGCAATTTCGCTTCATGCCCTCTATCACTGCTGCCAAACTTTACGATGTACAGTGTGTGGTGTAAAGTATATAGAGTAGTGTACTTACTTGTTGCAGCAGTATCATGTCAGATTTGAACACGAAACTCTTTAAAATGTGCTATTGCAACACCGTTGTTCTATTTCCGTGTGACATCTGTGCCATAGTACATGATCTGCCCAAAACATATTTCCAGCACTTCACAAAATGCTTTCACCCCTGCTTGCACTTCCATCACTGAACAGGTACTCCTCCTCTCCACACACCCAGTGGGTGAGCTCATTTTGTGTGTGTTAGTGTGGTGTAGTTACTGCACTAGCTACTGGGTGACTTAACAAGTCGCCAGCCAATAACACTTCACTAGCTGGAAATCGGCAATGTTTCCTCGTATATGACGGAGCATATTTTTTGAGATTCAATGTTCGAATTTAAAAGGTTGAAGATTGATATTGTTGCTGAATACAATACACGGGAAATACATGCAAAAAGAAAAGACCTCGATATGACTGGCAAGAAAAGGTGGTGGCCGGGTCCCTTTGTCATGTATTGGCTCGGTCCGGAACACTTGCGTCGACTGTTTTGTTTCTCCATTACTGCTGCAGCCTAGCAGTAGTTGTATCACAATTGTGTGGTGAATCTAAGTATTACAAGTTGTGTTTGCTACACCGATTGTGGATTGCATCAGCATTTCCTATCTCATCCGCAGCTCACGGTCTAGGGGCTAGCGTTGCTGCCTCTGGAGCCGGAGCCGCGGGTTCGATTCTCGGCCAGGTTGGGGATTTTCTCTGCCTGGGGACTGGGTGTTTGTGTTGTCTTCATCATCATATGTGAAAGTGACTAGAATGGACTGTGAAAAGGAAATGGGCTGTGTAAAAATTGGGACTTCGTACGGGTGCTAATGACTGCGCAGTTGAGCGCCCCACAAACCAATCATCATCATCATCATTTCCTATCTCCCCTCTCCACAACAGCCTAATATTCCCTTAATTCCACCACCACCTGCTGTGCGAACCATCTGTCTTTTGAGCCACTTATTACTTGTTAAGTCACATCAAATGTCAATAGGAAGAAAACGGGACAAAGTCAAGCGAGACATCGAGTAAGAACTTAGAATCTTACTAGGAATGAATGTAAAACTGAATAATTGTTAGTATTGATCTTATTGGTTTTTCACAGGGGCTGTGAAATTATGCTGTAGAATCATGAAAAACTTAAAATCAGAGATGTAAATTCAAAGTTCCAGCTGAGGAGAAAGGAAGTAATAATTGTGGTATGCCCTACACACACACACACACACACACACACTCACACACACACTCACACACACACTCACACACACACTCACACTCACACTCACACTCACACACTCACACTCACACTCACACTCACACACACACACACACACACACACACACACACACACACACACACACACTGTGAATTTATCAGGAGCTTCTCATGACATCAACTTCCGTCACATGCCTGTAATTCTCAGGGATTTTATTTATAATTTGAGTAGCCACCCTATAGTATTAATTTTAGTATGCACTACATGTACTGTATGAGTGTTTTTGTAGGACAAGTTTTAACTGAGATACCACATATCTTAAACCATTAACGTTCATGTGCACAGCGTTCTTTAATGGCAGTTGGGCATGGTGCAGACAGTATTGCCACGTATTTGGAGTGCAGTTGCAGTGGCAGTTTGTTGTGCCTTCAATGTGACCTTGTGCATATGTATTTATGTCGGGCAGTTTGTAAAATTCTTCTAGATTTAGAGTGTCTTATTGGGACATTTATACGGATACATAATACTGTCTGCCCAGCTAAATTAAGTGTAAAAATCACAGTTCACTCTTTTGTATACTATCTTTGCCGTCCAGGTTGTTTTGCTAGTATCACTCACGGGAGAGTCTGTCACTCATTTTACTTAACTTGAGCACTCTCATCTTTACACAAGGTTCAAGATAACACATAGCTTGCATTTCTTTTCCATATATAATCAAACAGTGTCTTATTTTGTCCACACAAATCATAATTATGTGACATAAAATAAAATTACAATATAAACACTATTTATATGCTTCATAGTGAATGAGAACCTTCACTTATCACAGTGTAATGACAGGATATGTGATGTGACTTTTGCCCGAACTTCATAGATACACACACAATTAAGAACATTATTCGTGTATGTCGAACATTAGGACATCATTGGTTTAGTTTCAGAGATACTGATCCTTCATTGCGTGTATTACACCTATCGTGAAGCTAAGGGAAACATACTTCAACCACAAAAACACACACCCATAGGCATAAAGGATGCCTGGACTAGCTATACATTCCTTACTTATGAATGTCAGTCACACAGCAGATGTTTCATGGCCCTAAACAGTTTAATATAATTCCATGTAGAACCATTGTGTTAGTTCTGTTGGTCGCTTTTGGAATAACCGTGCTGGCAAATACAATGCAACGTACCAATACTGAAGACACGCAAACCGTATTTTGCAGCAACTTGGTGCTTAATAAAAAGTCACTGTTCACCGTTATTAAGTTACGCTAACATTATTTGATTACCTCTAATTTTCTGCGGTTGCCGATCACTCGTGACATTTCTCTTTTGTTACAAAAATTATTTTAAAATCCTATCTTTGCCTCCTTCTGTGGTGATGTACTAATTTCTTATTACTAATGAGGAAAAGAAAACATTCATGTTGTGAGAAACATTATGCCATCCTCAGGTAATACACAAAGCAAGTACATAAGTACTATAATTCAAGACTACTCCTTGTAATTATATGAATTTACAGAGAACTTTGACCTTACCTTTTGTACACTTTATTCTCAGAATCTACTTCTTTCATTTTATGATGGAAATATTTCCTTAATGTTCTGACTGCTGATTAAATAATGCAGCTTCTTATGTTTTGTATACCATATACAGTGATGACTTGTTTGTGTTGCAAAGCAGTATCAGTATATCTATAGCTCATTGAGTTAGTGATAAATTCTTCACATACGAACATAAACATCACTGTAGGAATATCAATAATGTAGGAAAACATGCATTGCTACTTACTGTAAAGAACACACATCAAGTTGCAGATTGGCACGGTTAAAAGACACTCCTAAGTAGTTTTCAGCTACAACATTCTTCAGTAAAAGCACACCTCATGCACACACAACTACCAACTCTAGCATCTTGTTCCAGAATGCAACATCAGGTGGGATGCAAGTAGCAATCTGGATGGGGTGAGGAAAGGAAGGGGGAAGGGGTAGTAGTGTAAAGGTACGGAGAGAGACAAATGCTGTCTGGTGGAGTGTGCAAGGACTAGACTCCCACAAGCGCAGTGTCAAGAGGTTGTGGGACTGGGAGGTGAGGAAAAAAAGAACAAAAATGAGGAGTGGGGAAAGACAGGGGGATACATTGGCAGAAGGCTGCAAATAAACAGGGTGAGAGACAAGAATGGAGAAATGATAGGACAGAGGAGGTGGAAACTATTCGGTGGAGGGTGTGGGGACAGTATGTTACCGCAGGTTGAGGCCAGAGTACTTACAGGTACGGAGAATGTGTTGTAAGGATAACTCTACTGTTCAGTTCAGAAAAGCTGGTGGTGGAGGGAAGGATCCAGATGACTCGGGCAGTAAAGCAGCCATTGAAATAAAGTATGTTATGTTCAGTTGCATGTTGTTCCACAGGGTGGACTACTTTGCTTTTGGCCACAGTTTGGCGGTGGCCATTCATGCTGGTGAACAGCTGGTTGGTAGTCATACCAGTATAAAAAGTTGTGCGATGATTTCAGCGGAGCTGGTAAATGACATGGCTGCTTCCACAAGTGCTCCGGTCCCTAATGAGGGTAGGATAAGCCTGTGACGACTGGAATAGGACGTGCTGGGTCGGTGGAGTGAGCAAGTTTTGCATCTGAGCAGGTTTCAACAGTGGGAAGCAAGAAGATGCTTAAAACATCAATGTAGGCCTGTGCTGTGATAGTGCCACGCAACAAAACGAGGGGCGCAAACCCACTCAATGAAAAACACAACCATACTGTAACACCACCGCCTCCGAATTTTACTGTTGGCACTAAACACACTGGCAGATTGCGTTCACCAGGCATTCGCCATACCCACACCCTGCCATCGGATCACCACATTGTGTACTGTGATTCGTCACTCCACACACTGTTTATCCACTGTTCAACCGTCCAATGTTTATGCTCCTTACAGTGAGTGAGGCAACATTTGGCATTTACCGGCATGATGTGTGGCTTATGAGCAGCAGCTCGATCATGAAATCAGTTTCCTCACCTCCTGTCTAACTGTCATAGTACTTGCAGTGGATCCTGATGCAATTTGGAGTTCCTGTGTGGTGGTTTGGATAGATGTCTGCCTATTACACATTTCGACCCTCTTCAACGGTTGGCAGTCTGTCAGTCAACAGAGGAGGTCGGCCTGTACGCTTTTGTGCTGTATGTGTCCTTTCTCGTTTCCACTTCCCTATCACATCGGAAACAGTGGATTTAGGGGTGTTTAGGAGTGCCCACTTTTTGAATAAATGTTTTATCTAGTGATGTCCCTTATATTTTAAAATTTGGAAAATAATTGTTTTTAATGACTGCTATTACATTCTGTAATTGTTTTAATTTTTTCAGTTAAACTTAACTCAAAACTTTAAATCTTCGTAGTGGAAATGACATTTCCAAGAAATGTCATATGTTTTGGTTCAGGACCCTTTTTAAACATCAGTATGTTGTGAATAAATGTCAACAACAATTAGCTTACTTTTTTCTTGTCATGAAGTATTGTTCTTTGGTTACATAAAATGCATTAGTATTGATAAGATTGTTATAAAAGATATTTTCAGATTCTGAACCCTGCTTGCACATCAGTGGTCATATAAAAAGTGTGTTAAACAATGTGCTAATGACAATTAATGAAATTTGATTTTTAAATTTTTTTGTTGTGGGCATAAAGTACCTCCATCCTAGACAATACATAATATGGAAAATATGTTGGTATTGTTAGGGTTGATAGTGCCCTCTTTTAACAACAGCTATTTGCTTTCATCTTTGCTTCTATTGTCATATGTGATACCAGAAACAGATCTATAGTATGGCTAGTTTGTGGAATTAATCCATCACCTTCGCCTTGACGTTGGATTTTGCTAGCTTACAGTTCCATATTAACTATCACTGGATAAGAAAATTCATTGCCATCTGATGTGATTTGTGATCTCTATTTTTAACAGATTCCATATTTCAGAATTTACCAGTCTTTACCATCCAGAAAGGGTGAGGATTATTCTAATATTTTAAATTTCTATAATCAAAATTTATTAAAATTATTCCTGTTTTCTGTACTAGAATTTAATTATTATTTGTTTGTTGGACCATTCTCATCCTTTCCAATGCAACTTGTCTCAGTGATCATAATACATGAAAAAGAGGAAACCGTTGTGCATATGTAAAATAAAAAATAAAAATAAAGAAATGTCATGGAAACAGGTTGCCATTTGAAGTGCTTCCTTTCAAGCCATTCATTCAGCTTCGACAATAGTGGTAATTTCGTAAGTATTCATCGAAAGGAGCCACTTCAACAACAGTGGGACAAAATTTCTTAACCTCCCACATATGATCGCAATTGTTGTTTCAATTATTTGCCTTGAGTTAAGTGTTTGAATGGTTTTCTTCCATTATAATAATTGAAGCTACAAACCAAAAGTCAATGTTGGTTGTCGGTATGGTTGGCTATGTATGACTGTGTAACTAAGTTAATACTCTCATGCGGAAAAGTGTTTTCAAAAAGACGATCAGACTTAGTATTAAGATCCAGGTTCACCTACCTTGCAGTAGATAGAAGGCTAATGATAAAATGGGGTGGTGCTCAAACGTTGCATCACCACACGGACCAGATGTTAAATGATGATGATGATGAGAGCAACATGCAAGGAAGGATGTGTTAATTTGGATATGAAATGTATTAATTTGTTGCTTGGGTGTTGCTGAACTGTGATCCAGTTGATGGATGTTCCAGAGGATAGGATACACTAAAGTTGAAGAGACTGTAATTATTGATAGTGTGTGCCACAAAAGTCACCTATGCCGCCACTGGTAGGGGCAGATGATGCGTGTATGCAACAAAACACAAAGAGAAACATACAGAATGACAGATCTTACATTCGAAGGAGTGCTGCAGATGTCATATCCCTGTAACTTGTACGTAGTGTTCCTTTATAGTGTGTCTTCCTTCAACGTATAGTTAATGTGTGTAATAGGTGTAGGTTCATTTTAAAAACTACGACTTTTCTTAAATGACGAATCATTAACTTTTTATTTGGAACTCTCTCATCATTGACACAATATGTAACAGATCAGTGAGGCAAAGATTGTTATGCAGCAGTTAATTTGCATGTAAGTAATGCTGACACGCATTTCTGCCACAGAAAAAGGTGGTTTTTGTGGGGGACAGTTGGTCAACCTTGGCACTTGGCTGGTGTTCTGTTTGCTTTTTCCATTTCTGACCATCCTCTAGAGCATCAAATATTACAGTATATGTGTTTGTGGCAGTTGAGAGAATTTGACCAATTTTGGGTCACATGTACTAGATTTGCAGCGGTTGACACATTAGCAAAATATAACATGGTTGCCCCTCTTATGAAATGAGCTTCATTTATTATTATTATTTCTTTACTTTCTCAGACGTTAAGTCTGGCTAAAAATGGAAAGTGACGCGGACCTTGATCATGCGTCACTTCCTTTTAACTGTACGGTATATGTTATATTGCATTTAGGAACTTTCGGGTAATTGAACATGTATCAATAATTACGGATTTCTGTAATTGTATATATAAGTTTGGATGTAGCTGTATTGCATTGATGTACTGGTGGATATTGTGTGGTATGACTCCTGTAGTTGATAGTATAATTGGTATAATGACAACTTTATCCTGATGCCACATGTCCTTGACTTCCTCAGCCAGTTGGATGTATTTTTCAATTTTTTCTCCGGTTTTCTTTTGTATATTTGTTGTATTGGGTATGGATATTTCGATTAGTTGTGTTAATTTCTTCTTTTTATTGGTGAGTATGATGTCAGGTTTGTTATGTGGTGTTGTTTTATCTGTTATAATGGTTCTGTTCCAGTATAATTTGTATTCATCATTCTCCAGTACATTTTGTGGTGCATACTTGTATGTGGGAACGTGTTATTATTATTATTATTATTTGATTACTTTCTCAGACTTTTTAGAAGTCTGGTTAAGAATGGAGTGACGCGGACCTTTATCAAGCGTCACTTCCTTTTTGCTGTACGGTACATGTTATATTGCATTTAGGAACTTTCGGGTAATTGAACATGTATCAATAATTACGGATTTCTGTAATTGTATATATATGTTTGGATGTAGCTGTATTGCATTGATGTATTGGTGGATATTGTGTGGTATGACTCCTGTAGTTGATAGTATAATTGGTATGATGTCAACTTTATCCTGATGCCACATGTCTTTGACTTCCTCAGCCAGTTGGATGTATGTTTCAATTTTTTCTCCTGTGTTCTTTTGTATATTTGTTGTATTGGGTATGGATATTTCGATTAATTGTGTTAATTTCTTCTTTTTATTGGTGAGTATGATGTCAGGTTTGTTATGTGGCGTTGTTTTATCTGTTATAATGGTTCTGTTCCAGTATAATTTGTATTCATCATTCTCCAGTACATTTTGTGGTGCATACTTGTATGTAGGAACGTGTTGTTTTATAAGTTTATGTTGTAAGGCAAGCTGTTGATGTATTATTTTTGCGACATTGTCATGTCTTCTGGGGTATTCTGTATTTGCTAGTATTGTACATCCGCTTGTGATGTGATCTACTGTTTCTATTTGTTGTTTACAAAGTCTGCATTTATCTGTTGTGGTATTAGGATCTTTAATAATATGCTTGCTGTAATACCTGGTGTTTATTGTTTGATCCTGTATTGCAATCATGAATCCTTCTGTCTCACTGTATATATTGCCTTTTCTTAGCCATGTGTTGGATGCGTCTTGATCGATGTGTGGCTGTGTTAGATGATACGGGTGCTTGCCATGAAGTGTTTTCTTTTTCCAATTTACTTTCTTCGTATCTGTTGATGTTATGTGGTCTAAAGGGTTGTAGAGGTGGTTATGAAATTGTAGTGGTGTAGCCGATGTATTTATATGAGTGATTGCTTTGTGTATTTTGCTAGTTTCTGCTCGTTCTATAAAGAATTTTCTTAAATTGTCTACCTGTCCATAATGTAGGTTTTTTATATCGATAAATCCCCTTCCTCCTTCCTTTCTGCTTAATGTGAATCTTTCTGTTGCTGAATGTATGTGATGTATTCTATATTTGTGGCATTGTGAGCGTGTAAGTGTATTGAGTGCTTCTAGGTCCGTGTTACTCCATTTCACTACTCCAAATGAGTAGGTCAATATTGGTATGGCATAAGTATTTATAGCTTTTGTCTTGTTTCTTGCTGTCAATTCTGTTTTCAGTATTTTTGTTAGTCTTTGTCTATATTTTTCTTTTAGTTCTTCTTTAATATTTGTATTATCTATTCCTATTTTTTGTCTGTATCCTAGATATTTATAGGCATCTGTTTTTTCCATCGCTTCTATGCAGTCGCTGTGGTTATCCAACATGTAATCTTCTTGTTTAGTGTGTTTTCCCTTGACTATGCTATTTTTCTTACATTTGTCTGTTCCAAAAGCCATACTTATATCATTGCTGAATACTTCTGTTATCTTTAGTAATTGGTTGAGTTGTTGATTTGTTGCTGCCAGTAGTTTTAGATCATCCATGTATAGCAAATGTGTGATTTTGTGTGGGTATGTTCCAGTAATATTGTATCCATAATTTGTATTATTTAGCATGTTGGATAGTGGGTTCAGAGCAAGGCAGAACCAGAAAGGACTTAATGAGTCTCCTTGGTATATTCCACGCTTAATCTGTATTGGCTGTGATGTGATATTATTTGAATTTATTTGGATATTAAGTGTGGTTTTCCAATTTTTCATTACTATGTTTAGGAACTGTATCAATTTAGGATCTATTTTGTATATTTCCAATATTTGTAGTAACCATGAGTGGGGTACACTATCAAAAGCTTTTTGGTAATCAATGTATGCGTAGTGTAGCGACCTTTGTTTAGTTTTAGCTTGATATGTCACCTCTGCATCTATTATCAGTTGCTCTTTACATCCTCGTGCTCCTTTGCAACAGCCTTTTTGTTCTTCATTTATAATTTTGTTCTGTGTTGTATGTGTCATTAATTTCTGTTTAATGATTGAAGTTAATATTTTGTATATTGTTGGTAGGCATGTTATGGGGCGATATTTAGCTGGGTTCGCTGTGTCTGCTTGATCTTTAGGTTTCAGATAAGTTATTCCATGTGTAAGTGTATCAGGGAATGTGTATGGGTCTGCAATGTAACTGTTAAATAATTTAGTTAGATGTGAATGTGTTGAGGTGAACTTCTTTAACCAGAAATTTGCTATTTTATCATTTCCAGGGGCTTTCCAATTGTGAGTAGAATTAATTGCTTGGGTGACTTCATGTTGCAAAATTTTCACTTCAGGCATTTGTGGTATCATCTTGTATGTGTCTGTTTCTGTTTGTATCCACCGTGCATGCCTGTTATGTTGTACCGGGTTTGACCATATGTTGCTCCAGAAGTGTTCCATGTCTGTTATGTTTGGTGGATTGTTTATTTTAATGTGTGTGTTATCTATTGTCTGGTAAAATTTCTTTTGGTTTGTGTTGAATGTTTGGTTTTGTTTCCTTCTATTTTCACTTTTTTTGTATCTTCTGAGTCGTTTGGCTAATGCTTGTAATTTCTGCTTCTTTTCGTCTAATTGCTCTGTCGCTTCTTGTTGTGAGATTTTACCTAACCTTTTTCGTTTTTTTTCCGAGATTTCATTTCTTATAAATTGTGTTAGCTGTCCGATGTCTTTTCTCAGTTTTTCTATTCTGATCTGTAGCCTGTGTTGCCATGCTGGTTTTGTGGGTTTCTTCTGTGTGTTGGTTGGTTCTGATCTCTGTCTAGTGTGTATATTTAATGTAGTGAGTGCTCCTATATAAACCAGTAGTTGTAACTCTTCCATAGTTGTGTTTTCATTTATTTTGTTGTGTATGATTGTGTTGATAGTTTTTATTGTTGTTTCGACTTGTGGGTTATTTGGTGGTCTATGCAAGAATGGTCTAATGTCTGTATTTGTGTCTTTGTATTCTATATATGTTAGCTGAAATTTTTCTTCTATATCTAGCATCTGTGTCACTTCGTGTTCTATTTGTGCTTGTTCTGGTGGCTGTCTTAAGATTTCGTTTTCCTCTTATTGTTTAATTGGTGCGTGTTGTTCTTTGTTTGTTTGCTCTGGGATGTTTGAGTCCATTACTGTATTTTCTTCTTCTTCTGATTGCACATTATTTTGTTCCAGTATTTGTTGTACTTCTTGTTTGATGTTTTCTAATTCTGACTGGGGTATCCTGTTATTTTTGATTATTACACGGATCTGATCAGCTAGTCGTTGTTCTGTTAAAAATTTTAATTCTGGGTATCTGGTAATAAATGTTGTGTATACTTGTGATCTGTATCCAGTTGTGTTGGTTCCTAGGTTTGTTGCTTGGTAATAACAGAACATGAGGTGTCGATTAACTTCATCTGACCATCTCATCCTCTGTCTTTGTTTTCCTTCTAGGGTGGTTGCAGGAAGCATATCCTGCAAAACACCTCTATTTGGATTTAAATCATTTTCCAGTTGGCTAGCAGTGTCGTTACCATTGTGGGCGGGCATAGGGTTCAAGCGTCGTCCCCGACCATGACGGCGCTTGTCCAAGGCTTCTTTAGTTCTGTCCTGAACCAACTAATCACACTAAAAGGGGGGTTAGCCCTATTAGTGGTTTGTTCTTTTCGTCGCCTTTTACGACTGGCAGAACATACCGGAGGCCTATTCTTTTCCCGGGCCTCCACGGGGATTATTATTATTATTATTATTATTATTATCATTATTATTATTATTATTATTATTATTTACATTTTATGGCTTTCATTGGATCACTCTAGCCAACTTTATACAAAGAATTTTTCAGTTTCTTGTCAGCCCAGTACGTCTTAATTCTCTCAGATATTATCCTTGTTTCTTCACCGGAAATCACCCTTTCTATTGCAGTCTGGTTTGTTTGTCGGCGAGTTTCCTGATTTTGTCAGTTTTCATAGGTCTTCCAATGTAATCTGTAGCTCATCCATATCTTCCTTGATTTCTGTAATCAACTTAATGTTGCACTTACTATTCCACAATTTTTCTATTATTCTCCTGATGATCCTGTTCTTTGGTGTTCCGATTAGATGTCCGAAAAATGAAATGTGTTTCTTCCTGATTGTACTCGTATCGGTTCTATTTCCTTGTACACTGTTTCATTTGTAGCCACTTTCCAGTGTCCATCTTTCTAGTATGATGTGTTGATGCATATTCTGATGATGATTCTTCTATTTTGAGTACTTTGTCTATTTGTACAGTGGTGGTAGTTTTGAAGATGGTTTCACTTGCGTATGTTATTTATGGTTGAGTGATTGTATTCTAGTGTTTTAATTTTGTTTGTCTTGACAGGCTCTTTTTGTTGTAGGTTTTCTTGGAGATATATTGTGCTCTAGTCAGTTTGTTTGTTCTGTTATGCCACGTTGGCTTTTCATTGAGGTTATATGTCTGTCTCGTAGCTTAGTGGTCAGTGCGACGGATTGCCATCCTACGGGCCCGGGTTCGATTCCCAGCTGGATTGGAGATTTTCTCCACTCAGGGACTGGGAGTCGTGTTGTCTTCATTATCATTTCATCCCCATCCGGCGCGCAGGTCACCCAGTGTGGCATCGAATGTAGCGAGACCTGCGCCGAGGTGGCCGGACCTGCCCCGCAAGTGGCCTCCTGGCAGATGACGCCAAAATGCTCATTTCGTTGAGGTTATATGTTATGTTTTCTAAAAGATATTTAAATTTATCTGCAGTTTTGATTTCTTGGTTTCCTATGGCAATTTTGTTAATGAGTGGTGGGTCAGTTAACATGATGACTGTTTCTTCAAAGGACATTCCAAGACCAATTTTCTGTGCTATTTCCTATAGTGAGATAACTTGTTGTTTGTTTCCTGAATACTGTTGGACAAGAGAGCAAGGTCATCAACAAATCCTAGACAATTTAAACTTACGTTGTCTTTGGGTCTTCAAATTTGTATGTTATTACAATCACTTTTCATTAAATACTTTTACTCTCCTTTCTGTCCCTTTCACACACTGTCCAGTCTTTTCACTTTTTACACCTATCCTACCTAACCACCTTTTCTCCCTTTCAGTTCCGTGCATACGTAGTGTGGTATTGAGATTTGTTGCAGAGTGTATTATGTGAAAATTAACTTATATGATAACTTGGTACTGATACTTTGTGAAGTTTGATATACATTGACAGCGAGGATAGAAAAAAATGGTACAGTGCCCCTAACACAAACAAAAACTTTTTCTTTAAACAGAGCTAAATTTGTCTATACTAGTGTTTCACATCGTTATTGCTCTTGGACTGTTGACAGTAGCATGCAAAACTATGTCTGTCTCTCTCTCTCTCTCTCTCTCTCTCTCTCTCTCTCTCTCACACACACACACACACACACACACACACACACACACACACACAAAAATATGTGTAAATTGTAAACAGAAATGGTAAGCAATAATAATTTGAAACTAAATAAAACAGATTGCGTATTAAATATATGAATTCTAAATTTCAGGGTGCTCATCTTCTCAGAAGACCAAGTGATGTCAGCTCTCCAATTCCCTTGCAGATTGCCTCTGACAAGCCTGTGGAGAAAAAAGATGCTGAAGCAGAAGACCAGGCTGATGTCACGATAGTCCATCAGTATCTAAATGCCAGTCAGTCTGGTTAGTTTACAGTAATGCTGCCTTCATCGAAATTTTTATTTTCACTCTTGGCTGGCGGTGCCACAAGAAACTTTTATTAGTACTATTAAATGGGAAACATATCCTAATGATTTGAAAAAATATATTTATTTGGTCACGAACCAGATTTCGGCTTCCTAGTCTGTCATCAGCTGACAACTGAGTGTCACACACACAAATAAAATGATATGTGGCTTGCACATACATTATTTGTACAGACGACACAAAGATACAAAAATTATGACATGCAGAGTGCTTACGTAGGGAAGTATTAAATTTTAGTAGCTGAGGGATAGTAACATTTACTAAAAAAAGGAATCAAAGCTTTTTTAAGTTGATAATTTAACAACTGGTTAAAAGTGAAGCTAAATTTACAATTGCAATTACTTATGTAACTTAAACTTATTCAACAGGGGGGGGATTAGGCTTAATCACATAATACTGAGCTAGGATTTTGTGTCATGTGTTTGTACCACAGCACCCACACCCGTTAACGTGCAGATTTTCATTCAGTGGGGTATCACCTAATGTGTGTTCAGTTATCTGAATCTGCCTTTCAAACAGAACTACAGGCCATCAGGTGTATGGCTTCTAGTAATGGCTGTAGCTGTGCTCTGATTGATACTGTGCTACAAAAAAGGAAATACTTATAATTTCTGTATGCTGGCCAACAGTAATTAGTAAGTAGTTAAAAATCTGGTGTATCATTGTATATGTTTACAAAAATCAGATAACCACACCATCAAGTTAGGTTTGCAACTACAGAACTTTGTTTTATAATATCAGCAGCCTGTCAATATTATTAGAACATAAAGACAAACTGCAATCTTTGGCAATGTTTGATGTGCATAAAATTACAAGCAAGCACTGTTGAAAAGTATATATTGATCACTCAGGCAGAACTGTGGCAGTCAGGTTGTTTGAACATAATTGAAACTGAATATCAAGAAAGAAACATTCAATCTTTGCGTGTCGTCTTTAATAGAAAACCACTAATGATGTAGAATGTGAAGTTTCACATTCAGTTAAGAAAAGAAGAAAGATGACCATACTGGAAAAACACACATCTTAATATTAAATGAGCAAACTAAATCCTTCCATGTTAAATTAAGTTTGTTACATAAATGTAGTAGTTAAAAATCTGGGAGATGAAGAAGCTTGCACAGGATAGAGTAGCATGGAGAGCTGCATTAAACCAGTCTCAGGACTGAAGACCACAACAACAACAACAACAACATAAATGTTGGATAAAAATTTTCAATTTAGCTTTACTTTTCATCATTTGTTAAATGTATCTCCACATAAACCAGTTCTTGGCCAAATAAATATAATGTTGTAGAACATACTAAGTGTTAACCTATTTAATATTGTTATGTTATGCCAGGCACACCCAGAAAATCAGTTAATTAAACTTTTATTGTTAAATTGGTGTTAAGGGTGACACACTAAATTTTAATTTTAATGTGCATGATCAAGGACATTTTATTTATTTTTTAACCTTAAAGTATCTAGATTATGAAAGACAAAGAGCAAGCTCTAATACTTGTTATTCTGTCTTGGTTTCTTTGGTCCCATGTGCTATGTATTCTTGACTTAAGTGTTTGCCTGATTTGATTGTAACAGAAAAAAAAATGATATACTGCTTTTAATACTCGCAGACAAATGTTTGTTGTTGCCACTCACAATTGAAGGAATACTTGTGGAAGTATAAACATTTTTATTGGTTTGTACTGTGACAACCAAGTCAAGCTATGCATGTTTTGAGATATGCTGAATCAGTTTTGTCTTTTGGTAGACAATCTCATGAATGATTGTAGATATAGCGGTAGTCGCAGAGTATTAATTACTTATTATGTAGCTTATGGCTGATACATACATATCAGTGATTAGATATACATATACAAATCTATGGATGAGAAACTTAGTAATTTTTGTGCTTCATAACTGGATATCCAATCCTTCAATCCAGTGCACAGCATCCGGAGTTTCCGGCAGGAAACCATGATTAGCTCAAATCTTGCAGTCATTGACAATGTGATGAGTAGTATAGTGTGGAGCTCTGAAGTCATTAAAATCGTGTCACAGGACCAAGTGTGATGCTACTGATGTGGATGCCAAGGATTTTAAATCTCTTGATGAATGGAAATGTTGGTGGGGAACAGTAACAGGTGTGTGCCTCCACAACATCTTTACAGGTGTTAGACTTCCAAGCAGATCCCAATACCATGCAAGACCTGGACTGCCCTGAATTGAATGGGGTATGGCCAGTGCAGAGATGCTCTCCACAGATGGAAGAAGTTGATTAATCCAGATTGTGACTGCAGAGAGAATTAGTAATTACAAAGTTTATAAATTAGACACTCAATGAGTTTGCTATGTAGACCAAATTGTGTTATAGTTGGCAAAGAATGGAGGAATAAATGTTCATGCTTCCAGTACTGCAGCTCGATTTATGCTTGTATGAAATTGGAAGAAAATTAGGGAAAAATGATTGCTCAGTAAAGAATTTAAATTTCAGTTAGAAACAGATGACAAATAATTAATAAAATATTCTGGGCTATTATGCTGTGATCAAAGGGATTTCACTTCAAAACCCGACGTTTCGTCCCCATCTGCAAGGACCATTTTCAACAGGGATCGTAGCTTTGTTGAATGTCGTCGTCGTCGTCCTCCTCCAATCCGCCCATGTCTAGAAAATGTCCTTCTCAGATGAGGGCGAAATGTCAGGTTTTTAAGTGAAATCCCTTCCACCAAGGCATAATGGGCCACAATATTTTATTGTGACAATTTCGGCCATGAAAGTTTAAATTTTACAAGATGACAAATAAACACACTCATAGAAAATTTTAATTGGTAATGTGTCAAGTTGCTGAAAAATGGCAGCTCTAAATGTCATAGCATAAAAATAGTGATTTTAAACAGACTTTATCACAATTCTGAAATTTTTTGTTTTAATAGAAAAGTCTTTAATCCGAGAGCATAAATTGCCTTGTACTGGCCTTAAGTGTAGTGCCGTATGACATTTAGTACTTCTCTTGTTGCATGATATGTTAAATTTAGTTAGTGTCTGATGTCAGGACAACCAACAGTTTTGTTCGGTAGGAAACGTCAAATGTAGCCAGATCATGTGTCTAAACGATTATTATTATTGTTGCAAAATAATTTATTAGCATCACTTATTGTAAAACATTTCCTTCTGAAAATAAGAACATCTGACATTGATGTGTCTTTGACTACTAATTGTGGTGAGTAATGGACTCATTTAGGTCAGAGAAACCCTATGGAAGCTCTTAAATTTACTAGGCCTTAGAGGGTTGCATGGATCCCCTACATAAAATATGAGGTACTTTCATCCTTACTGTTTCTTTATTTATCTCAATGAACCGTAGTACATACTTTCCTGTTTCTTTATTTATCTCAATGAACCGTAGTACATACTTTCCTGTTTGTCCCCATGGCATTTAATAGTTGTGCTTTAGTCCACTTTACTACATAGTTACTCTGAGGTACTATGTTTATTTTGTCCAACAGAGCCCCTGGAGAATTATGGAAAATCATCAGGTTCCAAGTACATTCCAGAAGTGAAGCAAAATGATGTAGCTGAAGTGCTTAAACCAAATGAGTCCAGCCAGTCCCTGTTGTCAGAAAATACAAGTCAGTCATCAGGCTGCCCAGCTATTTTCAAAGGTATAAATCATATTATAATGGAAACAGTAGTTTAGTAGTTATATATCTTCAATAGTTTACTCGAATAATAAACAGAAAGAACCAGCATAACAGAAATCAGTTATAATTTTTTGTTGCCTATGAATAACAAAATCAACATTGAAACACAGTCATTAAGCTGCTTTTTCTGCATGTCTTGCATTTGAAAAGTGTTAACTTGCTGAATTCTGATGTTAGCAGTGGAAGACCTTGCCCAATATACGTACCCCATTACAGAAATGTGGTTAGCATGAGACATTTCAAGTAACTCCAAAGTAGAGAAGATATCGGATCTAATGTTAAGACAAAATTTGTTTCAGTGATCATTTAAAACTGTTGGACAGTACCTGTTAGACTTGAAACCTATGTGATATCTTTGGTGGAAATTCGTAACAGTAGTTTTCTAGTATCTGGATGTCATAGAAACAGTTTGTAAAAATAGACAGATCACTGGGAGTTATAATAATAGCCTTGATTTAGACACCTTCAGAATAGCCATCATACATTGTGATGATTTCTGAAGTAGGAAATTTCATGATAAGCAATTATCTGAAGTGAACGAATCCAGAAGGCTAAATGAAGCTTACTATGGTCTCTCACTTACTGATTAATGTAGTAAAGAAAAAGTAAACTGTTTGTTTCTGTAAATTCTTTATTTATTAAATATTACTTATAATGCCCTTGTCATGTCCCTCTACATTTTCAGAGTGAATTACACTGTTCTTAAACACTAGATTCATGTTTGAGACTATTGTGACTGTAAATCAGTGATTGTTTTTATAGAAGTTACATTGGTTTTAGATAAGTATTATAATATACGCACAGAAGGAGCATTTCGTCTCCAAAAAACTCGTCCTTAGCCTTGTTCTGCTGTCTGCATAATTGTTTTTTTCTTTGAAATTAATTCATTGACAGTGCATTTCTTGACACCAGCTGTATTAGGTATAGATCTAGTACCCAATAGTAGCAGATGAAAATTTGTGCTCGACTGGGACTCAAACCCAGATTTCGTACTTACCACAAACAATCGTCTTGACCACTTCTGCTCTTCGAACATGCTCCTCGGACCAACCCAAACCACCTTATGTCACACTGTCTACATCCTTGGATGGACATCCTTGTATGTTGTCCTTCGTCTATCCTAGTACAGCTGATATTAAGGAATTCACAGGCGGAAAATCAATTTTGAAGTATTTCGTACAGCTGTGGATTGTCAACTGTGTCTGTTCTTTTAGACGTCCATGTAAGATTCCCCCCCCCCCCCCCCCCATTTGAGTTACTCATCTATGAATGAGGTATGTGTGTAATAATCATCAAAGCTCTTATGTAGCGTGCTTGTCTAACTTAAAGCATAGGATACTTCCTTGAGAGACTGACGTGGATCAAATCTACACAGAGGGTTAACGACCATTGATCTTATTCACTGCTTGAGGTGTGGTTTTTATGTGGCCTTAGATGCCCATATAGGCAATTGTTGAACTGGTCCCCAATCTCCATCTGTGATAATTTAACAACACATAGAACAAAGCTTCCTCACAGATACACAAGACTTATATCCTAAATATTAACAGGCAAATGTGGTTAAAATAAATTAGGCAAATCGTGAAAACAGGGAACCTCATACCATGTGATTAACACTAGGAAAGCTCAATAGACCTTTCTAGTTTGTAATCGTCCTATTTCCTAAGAGAGAGGAGATGAGTCATTTTTCAAAACATTGAAGTAACTGGTACACACGTTTATGTGAAGTTACGTAGCTACTGATCTTTTGCTGTAACAATGAAGATATGGAATAAGCAAACATACCGTTGTCTTAATTCTATTTATATCGCCAATGCCTTCAGCTTAGATAAACAAGTGGACAGATTCTCAGTGTTATCTGGCAGCTGACAGTGCTGGACAGTTAGAGCATGCTGTCATGTTGACAGTGTGTATGTTTATGTGCTTTGGAGCCGGGAGACATCTTGCCTGTCAGCCGTGGGCATACAGTGTGGAAAACAAATAACAATAATGTATCCAAAATGAATCTGTTGTTCTCTAACAGAATGTGCACTGTGTTAAACCTTCGCGATACGTGAAATTTGTGTGTGATACCGGGATTTGAAACTCAACCCTAGACTTTTGTGGGCAGTGTTCATGCCGAATGAGTTACCCAGGCCTAATTAACTGACCATTCTGTAGATCTTAACCTGCCAAAACTTAGCTGCTATTTTCTGGAGTACACAGTTACTCTTCTTTGTACCTTTCTATGCTAGCTATACATGGAAGAATCCTGGAGATAACAGTAGGTATCAGATGGATTATATAATGGTAAGACAAAGATTTAGGAACCAGGTTTTGAATTGTAAGACGTTTCCAGGGGCAGATGTGGACTCTGACCACAATCTATTGGTTGTGAACTGTAGATTAAAACTGAAGAAACTGCAAAAAAGTGGGAATTTAAGGTGATGGGATCTGGATAAACTGACTAAACCAGAGGTTGTACAGAGTTTCATGGAGAGCATAAGGGAGCAATTGACAGGAATGGGGGAAAGAAATACAGTAGAAGAAGAATGGGTAGCTCTGAGGGATGAAGTAATGAAGGCAGCAGAGGATCAAGTAGGTAAAAAGACGAGGGCTAGTAGAAATCCTTGGGTAACAGAAGAAATATTGAATTTAATTGATGAAAGGAGAAAATATAAAAATGCAGTAAATGAAACAGGCAAAAAGGAATACAAAAGTCTCAAAAATGAGATCAACAGGAAGTGCAAAATGGCCAAGCAGGGATGGCTAGAGGACAAATGTAAGGATGTAGAGGCTTATCTCACTAGGGGGCAAGATAGATACCGTATTTACTCGAATCTAAGCCGCACCTGAAAAATGAGACTCGAAATCAAGGAAAAAAATTTTCCCGAATCTAAGCCGCACCTGAAATTTGAGACTCGAAATTCACAAGGAGAGAAAAGTTTTAGGCCGCACCTCCAAATCGAAACAAAGTTGGTCCATTTTAATATGAGACACAATTTAGGTCGAATGAATGACGATACAACTACAGTAGTTTGGTTCCAGTCGTATGCTTAGCAGTTAAGCCAGTTAAGTTTTACAAGGTAGCCATTGCTATGCGTCAGGCGCTCCGTCCGTATTGATACGGGTACCCTTCCTTTTTCACGTGCTTCGTCTGGTTTGAATCGATTGCTTATTTTTCTTTGATCTGATAAGTGCCATTTTCTTTGCTATAGATGTTAACGTCACTCTAAGCTGAAAATACATTACTGTACTGTGTGATGCATTGTTTGTCACATTCCGATAGTGCGTGTTCACGGCCTGTCGCCGCTCGCGGCATGGTTTGCCTTTCTGCGCGCTACAGCAGCTTACAATTCAAAAAAAAAAGAGAGAGAGGAATTGTCTCATTAGCAAAACAATGGCAAGAGACTGCTATTTGTTGTTACTTACGCTGGTGCTTTCTTTGATAATGATCAACAAGAACCAAATAATAGACTGCGTATGATAGAAGATGTTCTGAACGAGAGTTTAGCGAAAATTTTTCCCCGTTTGAAAATCTTTGCAGACGCCGCTTTAGTACATTGCTTTAAGTTCTGCACAGAAATTAGTCATCTTAGATTTAAAAATCTAGTCAATTGCCGTGCTTCATTTCTGACTGTATTACTATTAGCCATATGAATAATACGAATATAAACATGACATGATATGTATATTCTTCCGCGTTTGCTGTTGTCTCACTCTAGTTTCGTAGTTTATTAGGCAGATAGGATTTAAATGAGATAGCAGCAAACACGAACGAATACATCGCAAAATGTTTATATTCGGGTTATTCTTATGGTGAAGAGAATACTGCATGTGATTCACAATTCATAAAAGTTCCTATTAGCAACCATCTCTTCTCACAGGTAGGAAAAAATTTAGAGCATAGAGTTAGCCATATTGACAAAAACCCCAAACAGTCTTGCCAGTCGGATTTTTTTAGTACATTGAAATGCTGCTACATTCGAAGATGAACAATACGGAATTTGTATTTACTTCGTTGTTTTGTTGGATAATGTATGAAAATGCAGTGGTCGAAACTCGGGGCGGAGAAAAAAAGCTTGTCTTCCACCCCTTTTTATTTTTTTACGGCGCTGAGGTTTTGCCGCCAGTATTTATCTTTGTGCCTGCAAAGCAAGCCTCAAGCCTGTGTAGCGCTACATATTTTCGACGGCAGAAGTTATTTGTGGCGGCACCTACCAACATTTTTCAGAACTTCCGCTTACTTTGCACTCGATTCTAAGCCGCAGGCGGTTTTTTGGATTACAAAAACTGGAAAAAAAGTGCGGCTTAGATTTGAGTAAATATGGTACTGCCTACAGAAAAATTAAAGAGACCTTTGCAGAAAAGAGAGCCACTTGTATGAATATCAAGAGCTCAGATGGAAACCCAGTTCTAAGCAAAGAAGAGAAAGCAGAAAGGTGGAAGCAGTATATAGAGGGTCTATATAAGGGCGATGTACTTGAGGACAATGGGAGATATGATACTGCGTGAAGAGTTTGACAGAGCACTGAAAGACCTAAGTCAAAACAAGGCCCCGGGAGTAGACAACATACCATTAGAACTACTGACGGCCTTGGGAGAGCCAGTCCTGACAAAACTACCATCTGGTGAGCAAGATGTATGAAACAAGCGAAATACCCTCAGACTTCAAGAAGAATATAATAATTCCAATCCCAAAGAAAGCAGGTGTTGACAGTTGTGAAAATTACCGAACTATCAGTTTAATAAGTCACAGCTGCAAAAGACTAACGCGAATTCTTTACAGATGAATGGAAAAACTGGTAGAAGCCGACCTCGGGGAAGATCAGTTTGGATTCCGTAGAAATGTTGGAACACGTGAGGCAATACTGACCTTACAACTTACCTTAGAAGGAAGATTACGGAAAGGCAAACCTACATTTCTAGCATTTGTAGACTTAGAGAAAGCATTTGACAATGTTGACTGGAATACGCTCTTTCAAATTCTGAAGGTGGCAGGGGTAAAATACAGGGAGCGAAAGGCTATTTACAATTTGTACAGAAACCAGATGGCAGTTATAAGAGTCAAGGGGCATGAAAGAGAAGCAGTGGTTGGGAAAGGAGAGAGACAGGGTTGTAGCCTCTCTCCAATGTTGTTCAATCTGTATATTGAGCAAGCAGCAAAGGAAACAAAAGAAAAATTTGGTCTAAGTATTGATACCCATGGAGAAGAAATAAAAACTTTGAGGTTCGCCGATGACGTTGTAATTCTGTCAGAGACAGCAAAGGACTTGGAAGAGCAGTTTAATGAAATGGACAGTGTCTTGAAAGGAGGATATAAGATGAACATCAACAAAAGCATAACGAGGATAATGGAATGTAGTCGAATTAAGTCGGGTGATGCTGAGGGATTTAGATTAGGAAATAACACACTTAAAGTAGTAAAGGAGTTTGGCTATTTGGGGAGCAAAATAACTGATGATGGTCGAAGTAGAGAGGATATAAAATGTAGACTGGCAATGGCAAGGAAAGCGTTTCTGAAGAAGAGAAATTTGTTAACATCGAGTATAGATTTAAGTGTCAGGAAGTCATTTCTGAAAGTATTTGTATGGAGTGTAGCCATGTATGGAAGTGAAACATGGACGATAAATAGTTTGGACAAGAAGAGAATAGAAGCTTTTTCGAAATGTGCTGCTACAGAAGAATGCTGAAGATTAGATGGGTAGATCATATAACTAATGGGGAGGTATTGAATAGAATTGGGGAGAAGAGGAACTTGTGGCACAATTTGACTAGAAGAAGGGACCGGTTGGTAGGACATGTTCTGAGGCATCAGGGGATCACAAATTGAGTATTGGAGGGCAGTGTGGACGGTAAAAATCGAAGAGGGAGACCAAGAGATGAATACACTAAGCAGATTCAGAAGGATGTAGGTTGTAGTAAGTACTGGGAGATGAAGCAGCTTGTACAGGATAGAGTTGCATGGAGAGCTGCATCAAACCAGTCTCAGGACTGAAGACGACGACAACAACAACAACAACAACAACAACAACAACAACAACAATGCTAGCTGCCCTGGAAGAAAATATATTGCGAAGAAATTGCTTAAGCTGATCCATAGGTTAACATTTACATGCACAGTCATTAACTGCACGGACTGACCTCATATGTGTACAACGAATTTGTGCAGATTCAAGGACTGCGCTAGGTCTGTATATTGAATTACAAATTTTACCACCATGTAATATCTTTGGTGTCTATAGATGGCACCAAGTGCACATTTTCGAGTCAATTATTAGTAGTTCTGTATCATTCTCCATACAGTGAGTTATGAATAAAGTTGTACAGTAGTTATGCGTTGTGCCTGTATTGTCAAACAACATCCCAACAAGTCATCGGCCCAGGTTACACAATTGGCAAAAATGCCATTTTTCACTTAGATGAAAACTTCAGTTTGTAGCCATAAAAGTACAGAAATAAAAAAGTGTGTTAACTTGACAAATATGCGTTGTCACGCAATAATCATGACACACGGAGAACACAAGTCAAAGCACTACTTACAAAATGACACTTGGGTATACATATCTGGGGACATACCACAACCTGCAGGGTATGGTGAAGGGGAAGTGCTCACTGTTGCCGAAGTTGTGTACAAAGCATGGCTAGCAGCAGACAGAAAAGCAAAAGCACAAGCAGACTTCATTTTATCAATTGATCCCACTGAGCTGAAGCTAGTAAAGTACCACACATCACGTCAGGTATGTTGAAACTCGAACCCATCTACGCGTCCAAAGGACGTCCAGAAATAGACACTCTTTGATGCATACTGTGGATAAGTTACAACGATGATTGTCAACATAAACAGGTATCTGTTGTCAGTAATGGTGCTGTACGATCTTTCAGAGAGCTACGACAATTTTAGATGTGCTATTGAACCTCATGACAATCTACCAGATGTAGAATCGCTAAAAGTAAAAATCTTGCAGGAACACAATATAAGGAGTCAGAAAGATGGTGAAAGTGAAGATGCCGTGATGTTTGTTAAACTGGATAAACGTTTTGTGAAAGATCCAAAATGTTCTGTGACTGACAATGACAAATTGGAACAAAAATTAAAACCAAACAAAAACGGCAAAACCAGCATAAAACTGCAGCTTTTGCAACACAAAAGGACACACAGAAGACAAGTGCTCTTTGAAGAAGAAACTAATTGTACAATCTGCAAACAATGGTGATCGAGCTCATTGCTGTCGAATTATGACATAGTACCTTTCCTTAATGGTCCTGTATAATTTAGATGAACACCTCAGCGACATTGAATTTAGTCTGGACCTCTTCTCCTGGTGGTAATACAAGACTTTGCAAAGCTGCCATCTTGTTAGTATTTGATCAAGTTGCATACATTTTGAGTCTTTATAGTCCTCTTTGGAGGTTTCCCCCCCCCCCCCCCCCCCCCACCTCACCCCCCACCTGTAAATACTGCAGGAGAAGAATGTCCCACAAACATCTGTCTTACAGTACCAATTCTAAGCACACACATAACTCAAGTAAGGTTTAAATAACGAAATACTGCAGCTGTTACGTATTTTTTCATGCTTAACAATGTGTTTTGAGATTTTTTTTTTTTCTTGTCAAGTGCAAATATGCACATAAGTATTTTGTGTGGTGTTTGAATATGTGTTATTCTGCTTCTTGTGCACTGTAGTCTATTTGAGGTTATCAGATATTGTCCCTCCTCAGTTGTGTAGGAACCCCCCACCCCTTCCCCCCCACTCACACACACACACACACACACACACACACACACACACACACACACACACACTGTTTGTGTAACATCATAAAAAATAATATGACGATACTGCACTTGACAATGAGAATAAATTCAAGAAACATGTTTTGTTCAGCATGAAAGAAAAACGTAACCAGCACTGTGTTCAAACTATAAACATTTGAGCAATACAAAGTGAATGACGTGTCAACTAGCGATAAAAGAGGCCAAGTGCCGAAACACGCTAAATGATTCGACAAAGGTGTCACAATGATCACAACAATCATGAAACTGCATTTGTGCAATAGAGTGTTCGGAAAGGATTGTGAATGGTCATTATATCTTTATTCGAATGAACCTAGTTACTCCCATCAGCCATCACACCAAGCAGTGCTGGCAGCTGCGTTACAGCACGAATTGTTCCAACTTTTACACGTTTACCAGTTCAAATCCGCTGAGTAGAGTGGCATGGTATCAAGAGGCTTAACCATGTAACATTTGTAAACACTACTGGACAGCCAACATGCAAGCATCATTGTTTTTCTTGACTAAAATGTTTTCGTAATGCATAAATCGCGGGAAAATTATAAATATGTTGACGCAAAATTGGGTGCAAACTAACATTGTGGACTTAAGAAATTTGACGGAAATGATAAAAAAATGTCATAAATGGCAAGAAAACGTTAATTCCGGTAACTTGAAAGCGGGGCTATATTGTAGATTGTATGACACTGATATGCGATTTCTTCCTTATCTAATGCCACTTCAAGTTTCTAAGTTAGTGTCCTGTTTATTAGTGTAAGTCCCACCCTCATCCTCATTATGCTTTAACTAGTCTGTTTCGAATGTTCTGATGCATGCCGTTGGAAAATTGTCCATCTCCAGCACCTTCATTAGAATAATTTCTCGAGTAATCTGAAAGCGGAAACTGGGTTTCCCTTGCACATACTGAACAACCTGCTGCTCCAATTCGTGAAATCTTCCCTTATTTGGTCTCCTGAAAGTTGGGCATGTAGAGCAGTAAGCAAACTGAAAAACAACAATATATTATCCTCTCACAATCAGTGTTGAATTGGTAGGAATTTTACTACTTCAGCTAACAGTCCACTTAATTTGTTGCCGGCCTTGAAAATCGTCAGTGGTGTTGAGTAATAGGTGCTTTAGTGCTGTTGCTTAATGACGTTTCATGCATTTTACCATGTTTTGAGTATTCTGTGTGAACATACTTGTCTTCCATAGAAACATATACTATTACTGGGTATTTGTCCATTTGCAAAGTCAGTTCAGATTAAACTAAATTTAGATTCTGCCAAATGCCGTTTAAATGTGGTAGATCATAAAGAGCTAGGTCAACGCCACCTAGAGAGAAGGCCTGTGCGCTGAGCAGCTCGCCTGCCAAGAGTAGTCGGACAAGTTCCGTCCGTCCAAGAGCGGCTTCTACTGGCAGGAGCTTCTAGAAACGCTTTTCTATGGCTACATGTTTCATTTCTAGTGTCGTACATCGCTATTTCGACAAAATTTCTCTTATATAAATTATTTCACACGCTAATACATTAAAACTTACCTGTTTTTACACTGCAAATCCAAAACTTGTAACGGGATTGATGGCTTCATTAGGCCTATACACATGTTCTTAACTACACACAAATTAGCATTTTTAATAATGAAAACATCAAGATTTCTCCATGTGAAATCCATCAATACAAAATTTAATTTAACATTCATGATTTTATTCTATCAAAATGATGAAAAATCCAAAATTGAATATTTTTTTGTGCTTTTTATTTTAGAGTTCTTAATTTTTAAAATGACCAAAATTCTCCCACTTTTGACTTGCTTTGTAACCTTAAAAAGGTCACAACCCCAAAACCATTTGACTCACAGACCTGAAATTTGTACCACTTTATTCAGTTTCTTCTACGGTTTAAAGATGTGTGCTACTTTACTAGATTCACAAAAACGCTGAATTCTTCCAAACCCAATTTTTTAATCCTTAAAATTTCAAAATTAGAGTTTCTTGAAATAAATTTTATTTAACTGCAATTTGCTTTTCCAACTGTATCACAACTTTTGCAGACTGGTTCATGACAGTTACGTTAAAATGAAATAAACAAGTTACTTGTGGTAGCAGTTTTTGCAGATGATGTATATAAATTGCAGTAGTTTAAAAGAAAAAGGCCTTTTGCAAGCTGCACATTAAGTGTTTTTTATTTAACTTGTGCACACAGACCCATTTTGCCCTATTTACAAGGTGTCTTCAGTGGGTGTCAGATCAGCGTCTTAAAGCTGTTTGGCTTAAGAATTGTCACTAGCACGACAGAAAATAAATACTATGGAATAAATAATAATAAAACAAAACCAAAACCATTCAGTTTTATTGACACAATAATGAGCTTCAAGAGATATCAATTGTTGAAAGAAAATTAGCAAAGCACTAGAGGGAGAAAGGGGAGCAGGTTGCAGCAATGCAACACTTATAATGCACGAGTCAAGCATACATACAGCAGCCTTTTAAAATAATAGTAGTGGCATTTTACACAGAATGCAATAAGATTCAGTACATTCTGAAAACTCCAGCACTAAACTTCACTGTCAGGCATTACTCTGTTTGAATAATGGTATCTCAAAAAAGTGCTGCTTTAAACTAATGAATTTTAAATTTTTATATCTCTTGTCTGTTTCATCTTTTTGATAATTGTGATTTATCCTTCTATGATTTCTTAAAAAGACAAACTGTGGATAAAAAGTGGTCAAAATTTTGTTGTAATCCATTCAAAAGAAACTTAAACTGCATGAGTAAATGTTGTGGAAATGTAACTCATGGACGATCAATCTGAGCTTGCATATTTAAGAAAGATTTCATGTACAGTGAAATCATATAATGAAAGAAAACCTGAACTACTGATAATTAAAAGCAAAAAATCTTATGGAAAGGTACAACTGAGTTGAAGTATGTCTAATGGCCCTGAGTTCGTGGATGCTGAAAAAGGCTTGTATTTGTTGAAAGCATCTGCCTTCATTACAGAAATCCTCGGTAATAAAGAAATGTTTCGTCTCAAAAAATATTGTAAAGATAAAGCTGACAAAATAACGTTGAAATTAAGTGAAACCTTCTTTCAGGAAGAAACTGGTGAAAATCAGGAAATACTTGGCTGTGATGATACACAAACAGAAATGATTGCCAAGTTTAAACACAATTAGTAAAAATGAAAAATTTTCAGTGTTGACTTTCCTACCCAACTCATATAGAAAAAGAGTCTGGAGTAAGCAACTGCAGGGTGTGAAACAAAAGTAGTGGAAGAACAGGGCCTGCTCTTTTCTTCTGACCCTAGACCTTGACAGTCTTTGTCTGCTAAAACTGTTCTGTTAGTGAAAAATTTCACTGTAATGATAATACTAGCAGGTGAACACCTGACTAACATGGTTACATTTCTATGGGAAAAGATGGTGATAGCAAGCCAATGTATGTTGAAAACAAATTAATTTTAGGACATGTAAGAGAAGTGTACAAACTTTTCAGATAAAATTACATTCTCAAAAAATGCTGTATTAAGGCCAAAAAATTGTATTATAGCTGGAGCTAGTGGGATACTTACTGTTTGCATTTGTTTCAAATCATCAAAATGGAAATTAATGATAGCTGGAGCAAATTGGAATAAAATTTACAAAAAATGTATGAAAATCTGAGGTTTCAAGAACCAGACCAATGGTTGATTTCACATTTACTGACCTATTCTTTTTTAAGTAATAGCTGTATTAATCACAATATTTCAGAGAAATACAGGGTAGTAATGATTAAAAATATTCTTACAACGTGTGTGTACAGTATGTATTCAAACTGCATAAATTCAGCATGCTGTTTACAATTAATGTTCAATTCAGGCTTCACTTACTTCTGTTGAATATGTTTTTCTTTCTAGGGACAGCATCCTTCACAATGCTTTGATTTTTCTTTTTGGTAAAATTATTAAGAAATACATTGGTTGATATCCATATTACTTTTTTGCAAGTATCTTGAGCACTGTGACTACCACATTCTCTTTCCCAGAGCAGTTCATTCATTAAAACTGAATTCCAAGCCAGGTGAAAAACCAGTTCTCTTTGGTTTGGTACTTTAAGGAACTCAGCTTCAAATTTATGACACAATTTCATAACAGTCAGGTAAGTACTGACAACCACACTGATAGTCTGAGAGCAAGGAATGAGTAGTTTTCCTCTACTTACATTCTGTATTAGGGAATACATTTCTTGTTCATCTAAAATGTTATCTAACACCAGAATATCTTTACAAAACTCAAATTTAGTATTTTTCAAAACAGAGTAGCAACAATACCCTGCTATATATGTAAGAACAGGCAAATCTTCACTAAGTTCTGATGGATTGACTACTATTTCATCATACATGGAAGAAATCTCGGTGTCAGTATTTGGGTCATCTGAGAAAACATTCTGTATGGACTGTATACTTATTTCGCCAAAAGCAGTTGATTTTAAATTTAGGCTAGTTACAGACTGCAAGCAAAGCTTCTTTTCTACCTCATACATCTGTCTGTTACTGACATTGTACTGGCCTCCACATAACTGCCTATATTTTTCAAATCTCTCATCGAGCAAATCAGTTTGAAATTTTCCAGGTAAAAAGTAGGAAAACTGCAACTCGTTAATACAATATTCGGACAATTTTATAAAGGCCTGTGTTGTTTGAATTAATGCTGAACATGTTTCTTTTGTTAGTGAGCCCTCAGGATATCGGATCTTTATTTTTTCTCATCTGCTTAGCCATTCTAACATTCCTGTAAGATATGCATACTTGGGGTCATCTATTGTACATTGTTTTAAAGGGCTCATGAATTCATCGTTTAACCTATTACCCTTAAATGGTGTTTTCACATTCGCTATTTTCCACCATTTGGTAAACAAATTAATGTAATTTGCTGTTTCCATACAGTGAACTAAGGAGTGTTTTGGACCCAGTGTTTGAAGGGCATTAGCTGTGACATCACAGAAAATTTGCAGAGCTAGTTTAGCAGTTTGTTTTTCAAAGTTATTTGGTCTCATATCTTTCAAAGTCAGACCACAACAATATTTTGCCAGTTTTTCATGTTCAAGGTCATATAGCCTCAGTAAGGTATCAAAACAGGTATAATGTATGCAAGAATCATTTTTTTTGAAATGTGGGATAAATCATACAGGAATTATTTTTTTGCTTTAACCAATTATGCCAAATGCACTTCATAATGTGTACAGAGTCAGTTACAAAAAACAATGGTCTCATTGAATCTTTAGGATGGTTATATACATAAGAGACTGAAGAGGGATTTGAAAATGATCACATTGCCCTTCTATTAATGGAATTATTATCTGAAATTACAGACAGTACTTTGAATCCTGTATCTTCAAGACCCAATATTATTCTTTTGATCCATTGATGCAAATTATCACCTGTTAATTTCTTGACTGGTAAAATATGGACAACATCTCTAAAGTTACTCAGTATACTGCTGATCATGAAAACATATGCGGAATTTGCTGTCAAACATTCACCATTAACCATACCAACAACACTTCCTCCTTTATAGTCAAAATATTCTTTTAGATGTATCTCATCTATTAAAAGGTTGACATGATATTCATGTGGTTTAAGAAATTTAAATTTATCTCTTGTATATGATAAAAAATTATTTTCACATTGCTCTTTCTGGGGACCTATGTTAATATTAGAACATACTCTTTAATTGTTGATGGATGAGGGCCTACAAAAAAACCATAATCTCTATTAAACCTATAAGCACATGGGGAAATACTGTAAGATAAACAAGAAAATATCATGAATGATGGAGTGTATGAAATTTTCTTTGATGATAGTAATTTCAACTGTTCAATGATAAAGTGTATGTTTTTGCTCTTTTCATACTCAGATAAATGGTCTGCAGAATGTCACATACATAACTCAAAATTTGTTCAATATTATTTGGAACATTAATCTGCATGTCAGCTTTTTCCACACAGTCTAACAGATTACCTAATTCAACAATGCTTGAAACCCTTGTTAAAACCTTGTCACCATTTAGTCCTATTTTGTTTCTTTGCTTGTTCTGCACAAATACTGATACATCAAGGCCTTCACTAACAAGAACAGAATATTTTATTACAGGAGAAGGAACTGTCTCAATGTTTGCAAACAATACAGATGTAGGTTTAATAAGGATACTCCAGAAATCAGATAGCTTTAACATTGACAGTTTTGCCTGTAACTCACACAGTGATGCAATGGACTGAGCTTTTAAATATATTTCCCTTTCCTTCATACTATCCTGAACAGCTGCCTGAATATTTTGCTCTTCAAGTTTCTGTCTCTTTACCTCAGGGCCAATTCTGTAGCTCGAAGGTTTGCTCTAGTTAGGGCAGTTTGGAAAAACAGAAGGAACTCCTGTTGAAAGCAAACTTGGTCTTGCAAGTGTGCGAGGAACGTCTCCATTTCTTCTGATATCTTGAGATGTTGTTATAATTTCATGAGGGTGAAAATGCTGTTCACACATCTACAACTAATCCACATGACAATGCAGGACCAATTACAATGATCTTAGTAAATGAACTAATATTACTGAGGGACTAAATTAAAAAGAAACTTACATATATGTAAATATGGAATATATTACATTTTATAACTATTTCTGGCAGATATTTAGGAACTATTAGTTGAGTTATCTTTGACCTCACTGTCTGACCATTCATATAAGGCTACCTGTTCTTTCCCGAGTCACGTTATTAAAAAAGCTGGTTGAGATCATCATTACTTTTTGCAAATATCTTGAGCACTGTGAGTACTACATTCTCTTTCTAGAGCAGTCCATTCATTAAAACTAACCCAAAAAGTATTTAACATGGGAAATAATAAATTGGCCTGCCCTAGCAAGTAGTACCACATGTCTCAACCATCAGAACTTGATCAGAGAAATGTATAAGCCTGACAAAGCCAGAGATATATTGGTCTTGGCAATGACAAAGAACATCAGAACATAGTACAAAAGACACACTAAAATTTAATAAAAAAAACTAGGCCCACTTCCTTGTTGTAGCGAAAATGAGTTAATTTTGTTACATGTAAATGTTCAATCCTTAAGTAGTATAGTTACTTAATTCTAGTACTGGCTGGATGAAATTAAGTGCAGCAATCTCTATTTGACTGAACATTGGATTAAAAGTACAGACAAAAACTTGTTTGTACAATTTGCTTATTCAGTGACAACAAGTTATGTTTTTGAAGCATCTGCTGTGGAATTTCACACTCACAAACTTCTTATTGCATCTATTTACCAAATGCCAGCTACTGATGAAGAAACAGTCACAAGAAGGTTCTCCACTTTAAGTCTAATGACTCCAAAATATCATCATTGCAAAATTTTTGTCACTGGGGATATTAACCCAGAAATAAAAAGTAAAGAGAAAAAATGGTATTTGCTGAATGTGGCAAGCTCAATGAATTTATGTTGCTTAAATAAAAAACCAATCAGGATGGAAGCATGGCATGGCAATGAGCAGAAATAAGCAGAATGTGATACCATCAAATTAGGAATATATGACATGATGGCATATGGCTCAAAGATGGAAAACTGTCTACTGATAATTTCAAGATGTTAACTAAATACAGAATTCTCAATGAAGAGAACACTGAAAGAATGAGAAATGACTTCAAACTAATTGATAGGTCCATTATACTGACCAGCTTCTACATATTCATTTCCATCATGAAGCACACACTAGGCAGTAACAGCTCTCTTGTTTCTAAAGATGACACACTGGCAATACCATAATCACTAACCACACACTAAAAAATTTACCCACACCACAACTCAGTAAAATGAGGATATTGTACTGCTGGTGAAGAACATAACTGCTGACAGTTGTAAGAACAAGAACAACTCTATAAGCTTGAGAGAAATGTACATATTTGTAATTAAAGCAGCAAAAATCAAAGCTAATGAGTACATTTTAAATTCTAAAAAGAAATGTAAACCATCCTGGAACGTGATAAAAAGTGAAACAAACATAGGATGGGAAGAAATCACTGTCCCAATTAACTTGAATGAATATTTTGTAAATTCTGAAAGTTTCCTTGTATCACAAAGTGATGATGCAGCTTATGTGGGGGGCCTTCCTTTTGCAATTACAGAGTAAAACAAATAAAAGAATCACTTGGAGAAAAACTACTGCTACAGATCTTCCCAACTCAGGAAAGAAGCTGAACAGCTCCAGAACAGAGGACTACCTTGGGCACAGCAACTCGGTTCTAAAATGTATACTTATGGAAATTAGAAAGCCAATGCTCCATTTTGTAAATAAAATTATTGATAATAATCCTTTCCCTGAATGCCTTAAAATTATAGTTACACTTTCAATACACAAAAATGGTGACAGAGACATACAAGGTAACTATAGACCAATATCAGTTCTCCCTATAATAGCCTATTTAAAATCACAGAGAGCCGCATACATGTATAACTTCAATTGATGAAGCTATGATAAACATGGTGAAAAGCTAACAGGCCTAAACATCTAAACCTGCTAAACACAACGCCTTGTTAGATTTAGAAGAGCAGGTCTGCTGACATAGTAATGTAACTCCTCAAATGCAGTTCTCTAAATCAATAACAAAACAATCTCTTTAAACACATTACGTGGAAAACGCCAAACCACATAATGATTCGCTCTTATTCCATATTAGGCTTCACTTTCATGGAAAGCGAACAACTAAAATCGGACAGGAAATAAAAACAAGTAAGTAAATATTAGTGTTACGCTCATAACTCAACAGAAATTGGTGTTTAGTGTCCTTTAACTTCTGAGAATTCAGCGAGAACGTAGAAAATCAAAGTTGCAATGGACACACTTTTAGCTTTAATTTCGCCTTACAGAATTTAAGGTACATTAGTGGCGGTAATAACAATAATAATACAATACTCTCAAAAGATTAACACAGTAAGTGCCAGGGGATGTGTAAATTTAAGGTTATGGCTCGCATTGTTTACTTTATATTACAGTATAATCGTAAATGAACTTAAATTAGTTACCTTTGTTGTTTTGCTGATTGTTAAATTTTCCCTTGGGATAGCCCGTTTCCACTTTTCTAATAATTTTTCTTCCTTTGGAAATGAAAAACATGCACTTTCGGTCCCGTCAGGTAATTGCCTTTACACCCGGTCACACAACATCTGTACGGCATTTTGTCTGTCACTAACACAAATTCGAACTGTGCATCACATAAATAATGTTAAAAACGTTCTAAAACAGTTACGTTGTGCTGCATTCACATACTCCCATGCACAGCACAATGTTATAACACACAATTCGCTTCCTTTGGTTATGACTACTCTTGGCTACCCGTCATGCTGTTCGCAGGGAGCACTCAGGCCTTCTCTCTAGGTGGCATTGGCTAGGTACACAGAATTCATTCCCATGGTTAGCAGCATGACGAAATCTCCTGCCCATTTATTCCTACGCTGCCCCCATTTGACCAAGCTAGAGCCACTGCATCACATTCCCACCCTTCCAAAATCAACAAATTAATCATGTGCTTTATCTCAATTACCAAAGCTTCGTGTGCAAATACGATGACCACCTTGTATTTTTTGAATGATTAATTTGTGGGAAAAAGACTGTGTTATAGTTCGTCAGATTGATAATTTGTATAGACATTGCAGTGAAACTTCATGATATAGAAGGAACAACATTGTGGAAAAAGCTGTCCTAATTAATATTTGTTTCCAGACAATTTAAAAGCAGGTTTGTAGTTGACACCAAGGAACATTGCTTAGCACTTATTTATTGGTAATTTGTGATCTGAAGATACTCATTTGATCAAAACTAGCAGTTTAGAAATAAATATTTGTTACAACAGCCTTCTCTGATGTCATGATGACATTTTTCAAATATATTACAATAGCTGTGGGTTGGGTTATCTACTGTGAAGCTGATAATTGTAGCCTGGGCCAAAAGACGACAGGCAGACAACGGATTAAAAAACGGAACATGTGAAGAAACAAAAAATCAGCAGATTTGTGTCTGTACAGTTAAGTTAGGACAGACGAATTCTAGGATGTGGATCAGCCTCTAGCCATGGTCTTAGTTGTTTTCAGGATCAATCTTTCACTCTGCATAATTGTGAAAGCTGATGATAGTCTAGGAAGGTATGCATAAGCTGTTCTGAAAAGTTTGGACATTAGGTGAGAAATGCTGCTGAAATTGAAGATGGTAGGTCTAATTAATTCTCATCTTGATAGCTAAATATGTAAGTGCATTGCCTGTGGAAGGTAAGGATGCAGGTTTGCAATTTGGTCCAACAAATAGTTTTGATATGTTAGTAAGCTGCACCTGAAGTTATTTGAAGTTTCCTCCTGAGAAGGGTCCTGACATTTGGCAGAGTTGTTGTTTCTGTAGATGCACTTAGCTCCAAACGATCATTCTACGCTTATACCAAATGTTTTGTTACCTTCGGGTGCCTCATGCCTTCCATTACTTGGCCATTAGTGACTCTTAATTCTTAAAAACATTGAGTCCAGTATCTGTCAGGACTCTGGGTGAAACATAATATACTGTTGTTGTATTCAACTGTATAAAAAGGAAAATTGTTTTGAGAAAACTAATAAATTGGAGACACAGTTGCTGACCAGTACTTACCTTAAGGAGGCCAATAGTTTGTTACTGTGAAAATGTACACACACACACACAAGTAAGAGTGATGACATTTTCCTAGCTATTGAAACTGTTACTTCCATCAAAGACGAGAGAGATACATTGAGGCAGCCAAAAAGGTAAGGTAGGTCAATCACATCACGGATGGCATGGACCTACAGGTAATGTATTGGTCTGTCACCATCCTGACTGTAGGTAGGTCCCTCTCGCCTAGCTAGCTGTGAACCAGCTGTAAACCTGTTCAATTATTCTCCTTTTCTGCATCTGATATGGGAGTGTTTGGGCCCTTTATCTGTATACTTGTCATAGGCAAACATTACAGTTTCTAAGTTGTCGTTATCAAGCCATCCAATAAGCCTTTACCTTAAACAGCTAAAGGGATTTTGGATAAAATTACAATGAAATGAGTACCCCTAGCTGTATACAGGCATTGATGGAAATGGAAATGCAGTGTGGCTAGGGCCTTCTGTCGAGTAGACCATTCGCCTGGTGCAAGTCTTTCTAGTTGACGCCACTTCGGCGACTTGTGCATCGATAGGGATGAAATGATGATGAAAGACACACAACACCCAGTCATCGCGAGGCAGAGAAAATCCCTGGCCCCGCCGGGAATCGAACCCGGGACCCCGTGCGCGGGAAGCGAGAACGCTACCGCAAGACCACGGGCTGCGGACACAGGCATTGATATAAGCCAACAGGGACAGTTGAAAATATGTGCCCCAACCAGGACTCGAACCCGGGATCTCCTGCATGCACGGCACAGCCGCTGGCTTCGGACAGCCGCTGGCTTCGGACAGCCGCTGGCTTCGGACAGCCGCTGGCTTCGGACAGCCGCTGGCTTCGGACAGCCGCTGGCTTCGGACAGCCGCTGGCTTCGGACAGCCGCTGGCTTCGGACAGCCGCTGGCTTCGGACAGCCGCTGGCTTCGGACAGCCGCTGGCTTCGGACAGCCGCTGGCTTCGGACAGCCGCTGGCTTCGGACAGCCGCTGGCTTCGGACAGCCGCTGGCTTCGGACAGCCGCTGGCTTCGGACAGCCGCTGGCTTCGGACAGCCGCTGGCTTCGGACAGCCGCTGGCTTCGGACAGCCGCTGGCTTCGGACAGCCGCTGGCTTCGGACAGCCGCTGGCTTCGGACAGCCGCTGGCTTCGGACAGCCGCTGGCTTCGGACAGCCGCTGGCTTCGGACAGCCGCTGGCTTCGGACAGCCGCTGGCTTCGGACAGCCGCTGGCTTCGGACAGCCGCTGGCTTCGGACAGCCGCTGGCTTCGGACAGCCGCTGGCTTCGGACAGCCGCTGGCTTCGGACAGCCGCTGGCTTCGGACAGCCGCTGGCTTCGGACAGCCGCTGGCTTCGGACAGCCGCTGGCTTCGGACAGCCGCTGGCTTCGGACAGCCGCTGGCTTCGGACAGCCGCTGGCTTCGGACAGCCGCTGGCTTCGGACAGCCGCTGGCTTCGGACAGCCGCTGGCTTCGGACAGCCGCTGGCTTCGGACAGCCGCTGGCTTCGGACAGCCGCTGGCTTCGGACAGCCGCTGGCTTCGGACAGCCGCTGGCTTCGGACAGCCGCTGGCTTCGGACAGCCGCTGGCTTCGGACAGCCGCTGGCTTCGGACAGCCGCTGGCTTCGGACAGCCGCTGGCTTCGGACAGCCGCTGGCTTCGGACAGCCGCTGGCTTCGGACAGCCGCTGGCTTCGGACAGCCGCTGGCTTCGGACAGCCGCTGGCTTCGGACAGCCGCTGGCTTCGGACAGCCGCTGGCTTCGGACAGCCGCTGGCTTCGGACAGCCGCTGGCTTCGGACAGCCGCTGGCTTCGGACAGCCGCTGGCTTCGGACAGCCGCTGGCTTCGGACAGCCGCTGGCTTCGGACAGCCGCTGGCTTCGGACAGCCGCTGGCTTCGGACAGCCGCTGGCTTCGGACAGCCGCTGGCTTCGGACAGCCGCTGGCTTCGGACAGCCGCTGAAAAATTACATACAGCATGAAAAAGGGTTTTATAATATCCACATTGTATCATAATTTGGTAGGTGCATTTCCATAACATAAGATAATAATTAATTGGTCCATGACAGTTCAGTATTGAATGCCTCACAAACCTGATGCAAAATGTGCTCAGTCCAAGTCATATCTTGTAACTAGAAATTTGTGGAATACAAATTGCAAAATGCCGGTAACATTTAAGGAGCATAATGTATAAGTACTACTTACAGTCTGTTATAGTTTACCAGTAAACCTCCAGTTCTTTAAAAGAACTGAACTCTCATATACAAAATGTCTTCAAACATCTGAGTATTTTACAAATTAGTCAATGAGTTAAATATTTGCCTTTTAAGCATATAAGTGAAAAGAAGTTTAGGAAAGGTTTAAAATTATGCTTAAGGTTTATTGTAAGTGAGGAATTGCTCTCATTGTGAAACACTGGTTGAGTTAAATGGGGCAATTTGTACTCCATGTTAAGCAAAACCTAAGTTTTAACAGATCTCACTGTATGATGTCATGTCTCCTGAACAGTGTCTCGTACAGAAATATAATTTTTCTGGTACATTAAGTGCAAAGTGTGTTGCAAATAGTTAGTAATAAAAATAAGTAACAAATTAAAATGTCATAACTGATGCTGAAATTTGACTTCATAAACAGCACAAATGTAGTAAGTGATAAACTTCTTTTCCTTTCGTAATTTTTTGGTGGCGTCAATGAGAAAAAGTTTCACAAATATTTGAAATGGTGTTTCAAAGTTATTGGAAATCGTGAAGTGCTCTCATTCTCAAATACTGCTGGAATGAAGTCGATGTGTTTGCGCGACATCAGTTATTTTGCCTCAAGACACACACAGCTTCTAACAGTAATACTTATCTTAGTGTTTAAACTTGTAACATAATACCCTTTAATGAGTAGATTGTAACAGCATTTTAAATTCAGTCAGTAACTATGCACAATATTGAAAATAAAATTTTTGTTGTCTATATGCTGCAAATGGGATAGCATTTTAGTGATATAGATTCTGTGCATCCTCGATATGATGCATTTGTTACTGAAGCTTTGCATCAAACTGCTGGTATTGTCTGTTTGCTCAACATCACAAGTTAACGAAATGGGGTTTTATTTGTTCTCCATTCGGGGGCTCCACTAAAATCTTCAGTATGTAATTGCTGTACATGTTGTCTCACCTAGGATAAAAAAAAAAAAAAAAAAGTCATATGAGCTGCTATTTGTCTGACCATTGGCATTTTCCTTCATACTGGGACTAAGGATTGATTTTTTTTAAGGTACTCAGTTACAGAATAGACATAATTCCACAAATGTATTGTAATGCTCAGAAAGGAAACATTGCACACGACAGAAATTCACCATTTACCTTCATCTAAAAGGTACCAATGTGTAACAATAAACTCCATACACCCATTTTTACAGTGGCGTAATTATTATGTTTGACGTGCTTTCTGAAATACACATGCTGCTGAACACTATTCATGTCTTTTTTTGTCAGTTGCTCTTGAGACATCACCTAACACTGCATCTTACAACGGATATCTCAGTATGAATACCATTGTGACTCTTAAGCTTTCCCGGCAGTTGTGTTGTAAATAGTCTTCACGGGTTTGTCACTGGATCACGTTGTGCAAATTCCACAATATTTCCTCGGAGCAACTGTCAGACATCTTCAGGTGGTTCAGCCTTGCTCGTGGCTAGGTACGACTGACCGTATCCGCACACTGACGCCCCGTTTTTAGAACGCACGCGAAGAATGTGCTGCCGCGGAAATCGCGCATGCGCAGTGATTTGTCCTATTCAGACTCCCTCTGCCGAAAATCGCAGAGTGGCTCTCCCGCACGTGCGCTGTACGCTGCATTTGTCAACAGTGTGGCCAGACGTTACTCGCAAACAGCCGTGCTAGGCCAGTGTTGTCGTGGGCTTGTTATCGAAGAAACTTGATTTTTGCATCGTGATTTAATAGCAGCCAGGGACATGAAAGGGAAGCAGTCGTTGGGAAGGGAGTAAGACAGGGTTGTAGCCTCTCCCCGATGTTATTCAATCTGTATATTGAGCAAGCAGTAAAGGAAACAAATGAAAAATTCGGAGTAGGTATTAAAATCCATGGAGAAGAAATAAAAACTTTGAGGTTCGCCGATGACATTGTAATTCTGTCAGAGACAGCAAAGGACTTGGAAGAGCAGTTGAACGGAATGGATGGTGTCTTGAAGGGAGGATATAAGATGAACATCAACAAAAGCAAAACGAGGATAATGGAATGTAGTCAAATTAAGTCGGGTGATGCTGAGGTTATTAGATTAGGAAATGAGACACTTAAAGTAGTAAAGGAGTTTTGCTATTTGGGGAGCAAAATAACTGATGATGGTCGAAGTAGAGAGGATATAAAATGTAGACTGGCAATGGCAAGGAAAGCGTTTCTGAAGAAGAGAAATTTGTTAACATCGAGTATAGATTTAAGTGTCAGGAAGTCATTTCTGAAAGTATTAGTATGGAGTGTAGCCATGTATGGAAGTGAAACATGGACGGTAAATAGTTTGGACAAGAAGAGAATAGAAGCTTTCGAAATGTGGTGCTACAGAAGAATGTTGAAGATTTGGTGGGTAGATCACATAACTAATGAGGAGGTACTGAATAGGATTGGGGAGAAGAGGAGTTTGTGGCACAACTTGACCAGTAGAAGGGATCGGTTGGTAGGACATATTCTGAGGCATCAAGGGATCACCAATTTAGTATTGGAGGGCAGCGTGGAGGGTAAAAATCGTAGAGGGAGACCAAGAGATGAATACACTAAGCAGATTCAGAAGGATGTAGGTTGCAGTAGGTACTGGGAGATGAAGCAGCTTGCACAGGATAGAGTAGCGTGGAGAGCTGCATCAAACCAGTCTCAGGACTGAAGACCACAACAACAACAACAACAACAACAACAACAGTGCAGGATTCCAGGTTGTGCTCAGTTGAAATCTCGTATCCTTGTTGATGAGATTATCGGCTGTACATATATGTATTGCTTTCTTAATGACGCAGTCCCAGAAAGATGATGCCGGGGATAAAACTTCCAGTCTTTTCATAAATTACAGGATGTCCTGTATTCAGGCAGTGTTCCGCAATTGCAGACTTTTCCGGTTGACGAAGGCGTGTATGATACAGATGTTCATCGCAGCTTTGTTGTACTGTGCGGCATGTCTGGCCTATATACGCTGCCCCACACTGACAAGGAATCTTGTACACACCACATTTCCTCAGTCCAAGGTCATCCTTAACTTACCCCCAAGAGGTTTCTCAGTTTTGCAGATGGTTGAAAAACACACTTAATTCCGTATCTTTCGAGGACTCTTCAGATTCTTGACGACATGGCCCAAAAACACGGCAAACAGGCCAAAATGGTGTGTGTCTTTGTATCTTTATTCTGCTCCATAGATTTAACTCGTCTGGGCCTGAATGCATTACGTATGCGTGTCTCAGAATAACCGTTTTGTTGGAATGAATACCATTGTTAGTAAATTATGAAAAGATGTCGCACATTCTTTGTATGTATTCTTCGTGTTTCCCCATCTTGAATGGAAAGACAGAGAAATAGATACAAATACAAGAAAACATCAGACATACATAGCTTTGGATGGTTTATGGGGAAGAAGCTTTGAATGAGATAAAATTGTATGATGAGTGGTTTTCTCATTTTAAAATGTGGTCAAATGTCAGTTGAAGACAAATCATGTCTGGGACATCCCTTGACTTCCAGAATGGCTGAAAAGTGAAAAAAATCCATGTTGTGATCATGTTTGATCATTGTAGAACAATCAGCGAATTGGTTGAAATGACTGGAATATCCTGGAATTTATGCCAATGTATTTTGTTTAAAGATCTGAAGATCTGAAGATGAAGAGAGTTACAGCAAAATTTGTTTTGCATGTGCTCTCTGAAGACCAGAGTGAATGTTTCACACATGAATCAGGAGTTGGAAAACAGTCGGAAACTGCTGCAGATTCCGATGTAAAAGTTATAATGAGCGATGAATTGTGGTGTTACGGCTAGGACTTGGAAACCTAACAACAATACAGCCATTGGAAGATTTCATCACCACCAAGACCAAAGAAAGCAAGGCAGGCGAGATCCCATGTGGAGACATTTTTGGTATGTTTTTTCTATCTCGAGGTAACCATCCAGAGTGAATTCGTCAGGCAGAGTACCACAGCTAACGAACATTACTACCTTGAAGTGTTGAAATGGTTGCATGAAGCAGTAAGAGAAAAGACACACATTGTGACAATCAAGAGATTGGTTTTTGCACCAGACTGTTGTTATTCCCAAGAATGAAAATAAACCTGTAAAGAAAGTGTTTTCAAAACAAAGAAGAGGAGGAGAGTGATAGTCCCTTGTATTTTGTACATGGCAGTCTGCATACATTTGTTTTCTTCTTAAGAGTGCACAAAGGGGAAAAAAGATGCTTGTACTGAGTGAAAGTGCCATTAAAATACAGATAATCTTATTTAAAGTTCATTTCAGTTTGTAGAACTAGCCATCACACAAGTTTATCCAAGCATCTATATTCCTTATCTGTGTTCATGTATTCTGCTATGTTCAAAAGGCTTTGCAGTATTTGTGCTAGTTTATGTAAAATATAGTTTTCTATCTTGATAATATTTTTGATTGGTTTGTTTCTCCCCCTAGGTCTCACATTTTCAACTGCAGGCTTTACTGAAGAGGAGACACAGGCCTTAGAAGAAGTGATTAAGGAAAAAGGCGGACGTGTTGTCCATCGTGGATTTAAAGGCATCCCAGATTATGGAATTGTGCCTTTAGAAGGGGAAAGACTTTATCACACAACTAATGCTGTTGTAACTCATCTTTGGGTGGTAAGTGTTTTGTCTGCACATTGCAGAGAAATAATTTTGTTTTTACTTTGTTTTCTTTCCTTGCTACAGAGTGGTTTTACATTTTGAATTCTGTCTGACTAACTAAGCATACTTCAGCAGACCACTAAGGAAACTCTCACAAGATACAATGAAGAAGGCTTCGGTGCATCATGTTTCAGATCCCCCCCCCCCTCCCCCCTTGTTTTAAGCATTTCAGTATTAGCTCACAGGAGGAATCCAGTGGTAAGGACAGAGGAATCAGTCAAGTAGAAGAGCAAGGTGATAATTTCTAAGCCTGGTAGTTACACATTTTTAATTTAGAAAGTGCGGTTTTCCTTTATTGTCAGTGCACTTAGACATTTTTATAATTAGTAGAACCCATCCATGAATAAAGTTTCCAAGAACTCTGCAAAATATCCCTTTGTGCCTTCTAAACAATTTGGCAACTAAAAAAGACCTTTAGAGAATATGTGGGAATCAGAAGGTACTAGAAGGTACTAGAGTAGTGAATAAGACGAATATTTCAACAATTCATATTTCAGATTTCTTTTTTTCCCCTCTTTGCTAAAGAGCCTTTGTGGCCTGTGAAGAAAGAAGACACTTTTTCGTTTATATCACAAGCCTTGTGTGCAAATGTGCGCACCCACACCCACCCACCCACTTTGTAAACTGGGAAGATGTCTATAATGAGCCAAATGCTAATGATAAATGCAGCAATTTCTTGATAAATTTATATCCCTTTTTGAACATTGTTTTCCAAAGAAACTTACTAAATGTAACACCACAAACTTTTCAAAGAAACTTTGGATTACTACAGGTATTAAAGTGTCTTCAGAAAGAAAGAGAAAACTGTATGAGACAGCAAGAACTAGTAAAGATCTAGAAGTAGTTTTACACTATAAAAATTATTGTAACATACTGAGAAAAAGGTTTAACATCAGAAGAGGCACCAATGTTAGCACTGAATAGGGGATCATGGAGGAATTTTATAAAGGGGCTATGCTCCAGACGGAACGCTGAAAGGCATAATCAGTCGTAAATGATGATGATGATGATGATGATGACTGAGAAAAGTTGTAAAGAAATCAATAAATATGTATGTTAGAGAAGAAATTAACAAAGTGTAGGAGAAAAAATTTGTGAAAATAGTTCAAAAGAAAAAACCAGACAGTACATGGAAGAGTCAGTTTTGAAAAATTTTAGTTAGATTAAGTTTCATCTAACAACCTCTTCTGAAATAAGTAAAATTATTAAATCTTTGAAAAATAAAGGTTCTGTTGGAGTAGATGACATCTCCAACAAGTTATTAAAACAATGTGGAGCAATTACAGCTGATGTTTTGACACATATATGTAATGCATCACTGACTCAGGGTATTTTTCCAGACAGGTTAAAATATGCCATTGTCAGGCCCCTCTTCAAAAAGGGGGAAACCACAGATGTCAATAATTACTGGCCAGTATCCTTGCCTACAGCATTTTCAAAAATCTTTGAGAAAGTAATGTACTCAAGAGTGGTTAGCCATCTCAACAGTAATGGGATACGTAGTAAATCACAATTCAGATTTCAGAAATGCTGTTCCACTGAGACAGTAATATACAATTTCACTGTCCACATAATAGAGTCTTTAAATACTAAACTGTCACCAGTAGCAATATTCTGTGACTTATCCAAAGCATTTGATTGTATGAACCATGACATTATGTTAGACAAATTACAATTCTATGGTATAAATGGAACAGCATATGAGTGGTTTAAGTCATATCTACAGAACAGGAAGCAAAATACTCTTTATATACTTAAAGTGATTCAAAGGAGTTTGCCACTTCATCTAACTGGGGTGAAATTACATTAGGTGTAACACAAGTCGATCATGGGTCCCCTCCTATTCTTGATATATGTGAATGACCTCCCTTCTTATGTGAAACAAGATGCTGCACTGAAACTGTTTGCTGATGATAAAAGCATAATTATTAATCCAGTAAAAGAAAGTCTGATAGAAAATTATACTAATAAGGTCTTGGGAAAAGTTATTAATTGGTTTTCTGCGAATGGGCTTGCTCTGAACTTTGAAAAAACACAGTGCATCCAATTTTCTGCTGCAAAAAGTATAATTCCTTCAATAAACATAAGACATCAAAAGAAGTCAGTAGCCAGGGTAGAGCATACTAAGTTTTTGGGTGTACATATAGATGAGAATCTTAATTGGAAAATTCATATTTTGGGTCTCCTAAAGTGACTAGGTTCAGCAACTTTTGCAATCAGAATAAGTGCCAATTTTGAGGATCTAGAAATTAGTAAGCTAACTTACTGTGCATACTTCCACTCTCTGATGACATACGGAATAATATTCTTGGGCAACTCAACACTTAGGCAAAAGGTATTCACTGCTCAAAAGAAAGTAGTTAGAATAATGTGTGGGATTCATAGTGGCACATCTTGTAGGCTTCTGTTTAAAAGGTTAGGAATTCTTACAACTGCCTCACAGTACATTTACTCAGTAATGAAATTTTTTTTCTCACCAACATGGACCAGTTTAAAATCAACAGCGACATTCATGATTACAATACCAGAAAAAAGAAAGACCTACACTATCCTTTACTTAACTTATCTTTGGCACAGAAAGGGGTAAAATATGCTTCTATAAAACTTATTCATAAATTATCAGATGAAATAAAACGTCTTACAAAAAGCAGTAATAGTTTCAAAAACAAGTTGAAATTATACCTCCTTGACAAATCGTTCTATACCATAGATGATTTAAGGGAATGGGATAGATAATATAAGTATTTAGGTATAACCCTATAATATAAACAAAAAAAAACTTGTTTCCTTTCCACATCATAACGGTTTTTCTATGCTATTGACCAATGGAACACGTAAATAACTAACTAATTAACCAACCTCACCTCATTTCACTACTTACATGTGCTGTGTCCCAACCACATGCCTAAAGTGTGTGTTTAAACAGTATAGTGTCAAATTAAAGAATTTCTCATGCTCGATGAGGATAATGTTTTCTGAGCTATTCTTGCCCGTAAACGTACAATAGAAATCTTACATAAATAAAACTTAGATCCTAATAGGGTAACACACATGGAATAGGCAAAAATGAAATCTTCGCTTAATACTAAACATAAATCATAATAAGTATATACAAGTGGACAGTAGTTCACATCATATATACACTTATATACGTTTCTCTAAGTAGTGCTTGATCAGTGTCAAATGCTATTTAGTTCACAAATTCAAGTAAATCTTTGTGTGGTAGAGCCATTTTTCCTTACCACTGTTTAAGAATTCTAACTTTTAGATTCCTGGGTGAAGGAATTTTTGTATAACAAACAGCCCAGTGTACAACAGTTGCCATTTGCAATTCAGCTTCCAATACTTTGTCACTTTTGGATGAGTCCTAAAGATTACTTCTTGTCTCAGATAGCACTCTACAGTGTGTCCTAATTTGCTGTCACACAACTGTTTTCTGTTCACAGCGTTTTCTTCAGTGCTACCAGTGCTCAACATATTTTCTCCTCTTGCAATATTTCCTTCCTGGGGACCTAATAATGGAGCTGGCAGTCACTGACTGCACAGCATACAATTTGACTTCGAGAAAACATCGTGTAGCGCAACAGCATATTGTACATTCCCTTTCCCTTGCAGATAAGGTCCGGCTGTATCCAAGGAAACCATCTCCAAGGGTGTTTTTGTCAATATCGGGTGTAGTTCAATTAGTTTTGATTTGTTTATATGCTTAGCCTCATGACACACAACCCATTTTGTTACAGTTCCTCCTGCTTTATTTATTTCTTCCTTCATTGTCCTCTGTGTCAATGTACTGCGTTGCTACACTGGCTGAAAAATGATGTGGATTTCAAAACTGACTACTGTAAATAATGTAGCCGACAGGTGCACAGTTGCATTTCACAGTACTTTAATTTCACTGGTCACAACCAACTAATAATGCTCAGTTATATGGCCAGTGCACTATTGTTTAACTTTTGATAGGCCTCATTAACAGTTTGCAGCAAACCTCCACATACTGCTACAATAGTTTACTGTTGAATATCCAAGAGCAGTAGAAACCTAACCACAAAGTTCACAGTTCTTGAAGAATAGAAAGGTGCGTGTGGTGCACACACTGTCATTGTTTGAAAACACAGCCTAATTGGGTAACACTTATTTCACAGTTCAGTTAAGTTGAAATGTTGTTGTTGTTGTTGTTGTTGTTGTTGTAACCAACACAGGTTTCTTGTCTGAAACTCGGCCGTGGACTGACTGTTTCGTGACCGAAAATCGGGCCTTTATATTTCGTCACAATAATAGGTACTGAACTCATTGTTCGATGTTTAATTTACAGAAATTAAAACTTAACTCATTAAATTAACTGAATACATCGCAAAATTCGTTCCTTTTAACGGTTTCTTCTACTACAAGGGTTAGGCCAAATTATTCGTTTAAATCATGAAATTAACAAATATTAGTATGCAGACAATACTTTTGACAAAACTGTTAATTACTTTGGAATTAATTAAGGGCTGCCTTTCCTAACATGTTTTTGAATAGACAAATAGATACTTTCTAGTATTTTGTCTTCCAAATGTTTATAATTAGTACAGAATTTATATTTGTTTATACGTCAACAATAGAATTTAAGTTACGAAACAATTACTGATTTTGCTCTATAATAATAACTAGTAATAGTCAAAATGAATTAGAAAGTAAATTAGGTACATAATACTAAGCATGAAATTAGATCTGGTGTTATATTCTTAAAAACTGAGGGCCGACCCTTCTCTTTTATGGGAATACAGATTGTACGGGGTGTTACAAAAAGGTACGTCCAAACTTTCAGGAAAAATTCCTCACACACAAATAAAGAAAAGATGTTATGTGGACATGTGTCTGGAATGCTTAATTCCCATGTTACAGCTGATTTTAGTTTCGTCAGTATGTACTGTACGTCCTCGATTCACCGCCAGTTGGCCCAATTGAAGGAAGGTAATGTTGACTTCGGTGCTTGTGTTGACATGCGACTCATTGCTCTACAGTACTAGCATCAAGCACATCAGTACGTAGCATCAACAGGTTAGTGTTCATCATGAACGTGGTTTTGCAGTCAGCGCAATGTTTACAAATGCGGAGTTGGCAGATGCCCATTTGATGTATGGATTAGCACGGGGCAATAGCCATGGCGTGGTACGTTTGTATTGAGACAGATTTTCAGAACGAAGGTGTCCCAACAGGAAGACATTCGAAGCAATTGATCGGTGTCTTAGGGAGCACAGAACATTCCAGCCTATGACTCGCGACTGGGGAAGACCTAGAATGACGAGGACACCTGCAATGGACGAGGCAATTCTTCGTGCAGTTGGTGATAACCCTAATGTCAGCGTCAGAGAAGTTGCTGCTGTACAAGGTAACGTTGACCACGTCACTGTATGGAAAGTGCTACGGGAGAACCAGTTGTTTCTGTACCATGTACAGCGTGTGCAGGCACTATCAGCAGCTGATTGGCCTCCACAGGTACACTTCTGCGAATGGTTCATCCGACAATGTGTCAATCCTCATTTCAGTGCAAATGTTCTCTTTACAGATGAGGCTTCATTCCAACGTGATCAAATTGGAAATTTTCACAATCAACATGTGTGGGCTGACGAGAATCCACACGCAATTGTGCAATCACGTCATCAACACAGATTTTCTGTGAACATTGTTGGTGATGTCTTGATTGGGCCCCATGTTCTTCCACCTACGCTCAATGGAGCACGTTATCATGATTTCATATGGGATACTGTACCTGTGCTGCTAGAACATGTGCCTTTACAAGTACGACACAACATGTGGTTCATGCACGATGGAGCTCCTGCACATTTCAGTCGAAGTGTTCGTATGCTTCTCAACAACAGATCCGGTGACCGATGGATTGGTAGAGGCGGACCAATTCCATGGCCTCCACACTCTGTTGACCTCAACCCTCGTGACTTTCATTTACGGGGGCATTTGAAAGCTCTTGTCTACGCAACCCCGGTACCAAATGTAGAGACTCTTCGTGCTCGTATTGTGGACGGCTGTGATACAATAAGCCATTCTCCAGGGCTGCATCAGCTCATCAGGGATTCCATGCGACGGAGGGTGGATGCATGTATCCTCGCTAACGGAGGACATTTTGAACATTTCCTGTAACAAAGTGTTTGAAGTCACGCTGGTTCGTTCTGTTACGCTGTGTGTTTCCATTCCATGATTAATGTGATTTGAAAAGAAGTAATAAACTGAGCTCTGACATGGAAAGTAAGCGTTTCCGGACACATGTCCACATAACGTATTTTCTTTCTTTGTGTGTCAGGAATGTTTCCTGAAAGTTTGGCCGTACCTTTTTGTAACACCCTGTATTCATGTATGTTAATGGTAATTAGTTAAAATTGAAAAAACTAATTTTGAGGAGGCAGTTGGCATAACAAGAGGGAAATTAAATCTATCCCAGCTTGCTTCATCACAATTTCCATACTACCTGCAGAACTTTTAATCTTAAATTTGGATAGTAACAATAAGTGTTCATCTTACTAAGACATTTTGGAGATGCCCTAGTGCCCCTAAACATTGTGAGTGTATAATATAAAGTCGTTAAGTGGTCCTCTGGTAAACAAACACAACACTGTCTCTGCTCTGGGTGGTGTTGGCAAAACAACACACTTTGGTAAATCATTAAAATATTCTTCAACCTGTCATCATTGTTCTGCATCAGTTTTAGCCTTACCTTTTGCCACCTAGGCTCTTTCTGCTGCAGTTGCTCCATGCTTTTACACATCTTAAAGTAGTATGGCTGTTGTGTTTTTATCTTTCATCGACAGAACCCTGATTTCAGAATTGTTCTCCGCAAATGCCAGACTTTGTCTAGAGCTTTTGGAAGCCCTGATAAGGCATCAGCAATTAAGTTTTGGTTACCTTTGATATATATAATTTCAAAATCAGATTCCTGTGATCACTAACACTATATAGTGATTATCCTGTGTAAGAGTTTACAAGTGAGAAGGAAGGACAAGGACTGATGGTCGCAATACATCTTGGTATGCTTTCCCCACAGGTGATATTCGAACATTTTGAAAGTCCATATTACCACTAGAGCTTCCAATTCGGTCATGGAATATGCCCATTCGGCTTCAGATAGGGTCCTAATAGCAAAACTAATTACCTCGGGGTCAGCTCCCTATTTGTGTCAGTGATTTGGAATAAACAAGCCCCCAGACCTTGCAAGGGCACCTCTGTACACAGACAAAAATCCTGGGTCATGACAGGATGATGGAAGATGTTTGTATTCAAAAAGAGCTTCTTTAATGTTGTCAAAATCAGTTTGGCATTGCTTGGTCCATAACCAAGGGTGGTTGTCACGTAGAAGATTCAGTAGTGTGTCACTATTTAAAAGCTGGTATAAATTCTCTGAAGAAAAATACTAAACCGAGATATCCCTCTAACTGTTTCTTATTTTGAAGTACAGGGCAGTATCTGATACCATCAAGCTTCTTAGGGTGTGGAAGTATGTCTTGAGGTGATATTATGTTTCCAAGGAATTTAACACCCATTTCTCATCAAAATGTGACTTCATTAGCTTGTCTGTGACTCCAATTTCTGAAAACCGATAAGACTTGAGCCACGAGACTTACGTGTTCTGACCATATGGAGGTAGCAATCGGTAAATTATCCACATACGCAGTGACTCTACTTAACAATTCAGGTCCTAAGACTCGATCTAAAGCAGAAATAAATATGCCTACACTGACATTCAAACCACAAGGGAGAACACAGAACTCGTAGCTTCTGCCCCCACATACAAAAGCAGTGCACTTACGGCTGTCTTCATGTAGTGCAATTTACCAGTACAAGGCTCGGAGATGTATTATGGTGAGGGACTTAACGTTATGGAATTATAGAAGTTGTTCTTCAAGGTTGTCGGGCCGTGTCCTGACAGGCACAATAATTTTATTTATTCCTCGTGCGTCGAGCATGAGGTGGCTGCTACCGTCTGATTTGCTAATGGGCTAAATGGGGCTACAGTGCGCAGAGAAGGATGGTTGTATTATGTACCAGTTTAGCATTCTGTTGATCTTTCATTACAGCCTCCTCCTTGGCCAGTGGGATGGGTATGATGAAAGGCAGAATGTTTTGTGTCACTACACCTCCATTTTGTTTTTGTATCCTTTAATTATGTGAGGGTGCTATTCAAAAATATCATCAAAACACATTATATGCTCTTGCATTTCTTCCTTTTGTTCTTCTGTAAGACACGCTGACTCTCATTCCTCGGCGCACATGATCTTGGGGCCTATTTCCTCAGGACCTATTTCATCTCCCTGTGATTGCTCCATTCCCTGCGTGTTTACAAACATGATGGTAAGATAGAAGAATTGTATTGGAAAGTCAGCATTGTGTTTTGGTTTGCTTTCTCTGGCATTTGACTTGACTTGGTATACTGAATATTGTTGGTTGTTCACAACGAAATGACACTTCCTGTTACCAACGTCAGTTTGTGTGTGGTACTTCCTAAAGGTGTCCGTGCTGATAAGACAGGTTGCTATTAGTCTTTCAACCACAAGAAAAATGCATTTTGATCTGAAGCTCTGAATTTGAATTGGAAACGATGCCTGGAATTTTATGCCTTTAGACTTACCTCCTACAGCTGTTTGTATTTTACAATTTTGGACTGGAAATGTCAGTATGTGTCCTCGTTTTTGTAATTGATCAGCCAGACATTGTGAATGTACTTTCATGGTAGCTCCAGTGTCCAGTGCTATGGGTACTCTTAAACCAAATATTTGTGGACTGATTACCGCCCATGTTGTGTCTACATTTCCATCGACACAGTTGGTAATACTCTGCTGACAGAGGTCATCTCTGTTATCGAGTTGTATCTAAGAAAGCAGCTTTTAACTATAGTTCCATGCCCCCACACCTGTTACTGGTCACCAAACAGGGGCGTATCAAGACTGCTGTGAGTTTTCCTAATTGATCTGAGCACTGACATCTTCGTTAGGGGTAACCTGAACTATGTGCACTTTATACATCTGGTTTCGCCAGTTAGTACCTTGCGCAGTTCTTGATTTGAAATGTTATTATCCCTGGCCGCTATTTGAAATGTAATTTTGATTGTACTGATTATTTTGTTGCCTGTTTGCATTCTGCGCTTTCCAGTGACCGGTCGGGTCATAGCGCCTGGTCGGTGGCACATTGTATACTTGCTGACTATAACCCATCTGGCCATTAAATCCTGTCCAATTGAAATTCTGTCCTTCGTTATTTTTATATCCTCGCTTGAATTTTTGCCCCTTTCCTTTATCAAATTGGTTCCTGTTGGTTTTGTTGCGAGGGAGATATGGCTGCCAAACGTTTTGGTTGTTATTAGCATTCCCGCCGTGTTGCGTGTTAGTTTGTGTGGAGTCTCCCTGCGTGCTGTCACTTTGTGGTTGCACGGGTGTCTCTTTGTAAATAAGATAAATGGAATTGAGAGCTGAGAGGAAATTCTCTATATAGTGCTCAGGAGTTGTGATTAATTTCTCATGTGTGTTAGCCGGTAGTCGGCTGTTCAAGATTTTTAGGATATCTACATGTGATATCAGGTTTATTTAGATACTTCTCGAAGTATCTTCTGAACGCTCTGTGCTTACAGCTGAATGGCACCATGTTACACACTTCGCACCTCGATCTCTCATGCACCACGATGGACCAGAACTGTTCATAGGTGTGACATTTTTCTGCCAGGTCAGTGGCCCACAGCAGGACAACACCCTGTGTATAACCTACCACAAGCATATCTTCTGCACTTTGGTACTATTCCTTGGGAAAACTTTCTGGAGGGTTTTTATGAACACGACTGGATTTGTTTGCTTATCTTCGGAAGAAAATATTGGAAACTGCCCGTTTCATAATAAGCCTTCATCCATGAACAAAGTAGAAAGGCATGCACTGTCCGTTGCCGGCGTGATATTGTTTTGACGTATCAGATCGTATTCCGAATACCTCTGCATGCTATGAGAGAAGTCGGCAGCATGCGCTGCATGTTATGGTTGTGATCTGTTTCATCTGACTGATTAGGGTTAAAGTGTGGTTAGATGTTCAGATTATCTATCCTGTCAGTTGACACACGATAGCTTGGGGTTGAATGTTCCATTTCCTGTTCAGTGTTACTAACAATGTTAGTCCATGATTTTTCCTCAACTGCTTTCAACTGCTGATAAATTTCAGCTCTTAGTTCTGCCTTATGCTCCCTTGATTACATCTACGTAACTCATATGTTCCTCCACTTCCTTCTGCGCCAGGGTACTGCCTTGGTCTAGGAAACCAGTCGTAACGTCTTCATCTATCCTTTCTTGCTCTTTTCTCGTGAAATGAGTATTTAAATTTATGTTACTTAGTTGCAATGACAAGTCTTGTGCCTGTTCAGGTTGACCTTTGCATGCTGTTAACAACCAGTGAATGGTACCTGCGAATGTGTTTATATTCTAGCACAATTGTGACTGCTCCTGCTGCATTTTTGTCTGTGCCTCAGATACTTTCTTCACCTCTTGCACGAACCTTTCTTGTATCTTGCCTACTGATGACACTTTTTGGATTAAATTACCTATATCTTGTGACAAATCACTGAGTAATTGTGTTATTAGGTCTTTCCCCATAATTACATGGTTACCCAATAATTCATTTAAAAGATCAGCACACAGATCTATTGCCAAGTGATTGAACTGTTGCGTTACGTTGGTTTTAAAAGCATCAAGAGTTTGCTTTTGCTATTCAGGTAATTCTCTTTGTGTATCTGTCTCTTGTTTTGAAAACTCATTAAATTTTTCATTAATACTTCCTGTAAGTGTTTGATTTTGCTCATGAAGTTTGTTATTTTTTTCAATTATTTTTTTAATTATCATTGAAGCTTTGTTTAAATAACTATTGTAACATTTGCATCGTGTGCAATGCTACCTGTCAAGTCACGTTTGCATTAGGCATAAGTGTGCCAGGCAAAGCATGTGTTACATTTTCACCAGGGAAAAAAATACTTCCCATCTCATCTACTGTCATCATTGTATCATTTTGAATGGTAATGTTAGTATCATCTGTGTGCATGTTAATTGAAAAATGTAATTTGTTGTCGTCTTGCAACCAACATTTTCAGGTTCGGTTTCGTTTGTTGCCACATCCATTTCTGCGACCTCTTGTGCTTCACTATCTGATAATGGACTGGTAACAATGGAGTTATTGTGTCCAATTTGGTAACTGGAATGTTGGACTACATGGGAAATTGAGGACAAGCACACTCATCAGGGTTTTGGTCTGACCTCCACGAGAAATTTATTAACATCGAGTATAGATTTAAGTGTCAGGAAGTCATTTCTGAAAGTATTTGTATTAACTAGTTTGGACAAGAAGAGAATAGAAGCTTTCGAAATGTGGTGCTACAGAAGAATGCTGAAGATTAGATGGGTAGATCACATAACTAATGAGGAAGTATTGAATAGGATTGGGGAGAAGAGGAGCTTGTGGCACAACTTGACCAGAAGTAGGGATCGGTTGGTAGGACGTGTTCTGAGGCATCAAGGGATCACCAATTTAGTATTGGAGGGTAAAAATCGTAGAGGGAGACCAAGAGATGAATACCCTAAGCAGATTCAGAACGATGTAGGTTGCAATAGGTATTGGGAGATGAAGCTTGCACAGGATAGAGTAGCATGGAGAGCTGCATCAAACCAGTCTCAGGACTGAAGACAACAACAACAACACGCAAAGGCTGCTGTTAACACCACAGTGCAAATGGCAGCATTTGAAATGGCACCATGACCTGAAAGCATGGACTGCTAATGAATGGCATCACATTGTGTTCAGTGATAAATCGTGGTTCTGCACACCACACTGGATGGCCGTTGTTTGACAGTATGATAGTGACCTGGGGAGAGGTCCCATTCTTTCATTGGATAAGCATAGCAATGTGATTCCTGGCATCATAGTGTGGGGATCCATTGGTTATGATTCCAGGTCATGGCTGGTTGTGATTGAGGGAATTCTGATACCACAACAGTACATCACGGCCGTCTTGTATCCTCATTTGGTATCTTTAATGTGACAGTATTGTAACAATATTATGAGAAGGAAAGTTGCTACTCACTATATAGCGCAGATGCTGAGTTGCAGATAGGTACGACAAAATGACTCACAATTATAGCTTTTGGCCATCAAGTCCTTCGTCAATAATACACACACACACACACACACACACACACACACACATGCACACGGGCACACACTCACGTGAACACAACTCACACACACAACTGCAGTCTCGGGCAACTGAAACCACATTGCGGGCAACTGAAACCACATTGCGGGCAACTGAAACCACATTGCGGGCAACTGAAACTACACTGCGAGCAGCAGCATCAGTGCACAATGGGAGTGGCAACTGGGTGGGGGAAAGGCGGAGGCTGGGACAGGGAGGGGGAGGGATAGTATGGTAGGGGTGGCAGACAGTGAAGTGCTGCAGATTAGAAAGAGGAAAGGGGAGAGGTGAGGAGGGGGGCCGGGGCGGAAGTAGCGGATAAGAAGAGAAATAAAATGACTGGATGTGATGGTGGAATGATGGATGTGTAGTGCTGGAATGGGAACAGGGAAGAGGCTGGATGGGTGAGGACAGTGACTAACAAAGGTTGAGGCCAGGAGGGTTACGGGAACGTAGGATGTACTGTACTGCAGGGAACGTTCCCACCAGTGCAGTTCACCAAAGCTGGTGTTTATTGGCCACAGTTTGTCTGTGGCCTTAATGCTGACGAGTTGTTGGTTGTTATGCCTACATAGAATGCAGCACAGTGGTTGCAGGTTAACTCGTAGACCACATTACTCATTTCACAGGTGGCCCTGACGTCTATGGGATAGTTGATGTTAGTGACCAGACTGGAGTAGTAGGTGGTGGTGGTGGTGGTGGTGGTGGTGGTGGTAGGATATATGGGACACCTTTTGCATCTAGGTCTATTACAGGGGTATGAACCAAGAGATAAGGGATTGGGAACAGGGGCTGTGTAAGGATGGACGAGTATATTGTGTATATTCAATGGATGGTGGAATACCACTTTGGGAGGGATGGGAAAGATAGTGGGCAAGACATTCCTCATTTCAGTTCACAATGAGAGGTAATCGAAACCCTGGCGGAGAATGTAATTCAGGTGCTCCAGTCCTGGGTGGTACTGAGTTGTGAGGGGAATGCTCCTCTGTGGCCGGATGGTGGGACTTTCGGAGGTGGTGGGAGACATTCTTGGCATTTACTTTACTATTTTCAACATGTGTTGTTGTTGTTGTGGTCTTCAGTCCTGAGACTGGTTTGATGCAGCTCTCCATGGTACTCTATCCTGTGCAAGCTTCTTCATCTCCCAGTACCTACTGCAACCTACATCCTTCTGAATCTGTTTAGTGTATTCATCTCTTGGTCTCCCTCTACGATCTTTACCCTCCACGCTGCCCTCCAATGCTAAATTTGTGATCCCTTGATGCCTCAAAACATGTCCTACCAACCGATCCCTTCTTCTAGTCAAGTTGTGCCACAAACTTATCTTCTCCCCAATCCTATTCAGTACCTCCTCATTAGTTACGTGATCTACCCATCTAATCTTCAGCATTCTTCTGTAGCACCACATTTCGAAAGCTTCTATTCTCTTCTTGTCCAAACTAGTTATCGTCCATGTTTCACTTCCATACATGGCTACACTCCATACAAATACTTTCAGAAACGACTTCCTGACACTTAAATCTATACTTGATGTTAACAAATTTCTCTTCTTCAGAAACGCTTTCCTTGCCATTGCCAGTCTACATTTTATATCCTCTCTACTTTGACCATCATCGGTTATTTTACTCCCTAAATAGCAAAACTCCTTTACTACTTTTAGTGTCTCATTTCAAAACCTAATTCCCTCAGCATCACCCGACTTAATTTGACTACATTCCATTATCCTCGTTTTGCTTTTGTTGATGTTCATCTTATATCCTCCTTTCAAGACACTGTCCATTCCGTTCAACTGCTCTTCCAAGTCCTTTGCTGTCTCTGACAGAATTACAATGTCATCGGCGAACCTCAAAGTTTTTACTTCTTCTCCATGAATTTTAATACCTACTCCGGATTTTTCTTTTGTTTCCTTTACTGCTTGCTCAATATACAGATTGAATAACATCGGTGAGAGGCTACAACCCTGTCTCACACCTTTCCCAACCACTGCTTCCCTTTCATGTCCCTCGACTCTTATAACTGCCATCTGGTTTCTGTACAAATTGTAAATAGCCTTTCGCTCCCTGTATTTTACCCCTGCCACCTTCAGAATTTGAAAGAGAGTATTCCAGTTAACATTGTCAAAAGCTTTCTCTAAGTCTACAAATGCTAGAAATGTAGGTTTGCCTTTTCTTAATCTTTCTTCTAAGATAAGTCGTAAGGTTAGTATTGCCTCACGTGTTCCAACATTTCTACGGAATCCAAACTGATCTTCCCCGAGGTCGGCTTCTACCAGTTTTTCCATTCGTCTGTAAAGAATTCGCGTTAGTATTTTGCAGCTGTGACTTATTAAACTGATAGTCCGGTAATTTTCACATCTGTCAACACCTGCTTTCTTTGGGATTGGAATTATTATATTCTTCTTGAAGTCTGAGGGTATTTCGCCTGTCTCATACATCGTGCTCACCAGATGGTAGAGTTTTGTTAGGACTGGCTCTCCCAAGGCTGTCAGTAGTTCTAATGGCATGTTGTCTACTCCCGGGGCCTTGTTTCGACTCAGGTCTTTCAGTGCTCTGTCAAACTCTTCACGCAGTATCTTATCTCCCATTTCGTCTTCATCTACATCCTCTTCCATTTCCATAATATTGTCCTCAAGTACATCGCCCTTGTATAAACCCTCTATATACTCCTTCCACCTTTCTGCCTTCCCTTCTTTGCTTAGAACTGGGTTGCCATCTGAGCTCTTGATATTCATACAAGTGGTTCTCTTCTCTCCAAAGGTCTCTTTAATTTTCCTGTAGGCAGTATCTATTTACCCCTAGTGAGACAAGCCTCTACATCCTTACATTTGTCCTCTAGCCATCCCTGCTTAGCCATTTTGCACTTCCTGTCGATCTCATTTTTGAGACGCTTGTATTCCTTTTTCCCTGCTTCATTTACTGCATTTTTATATTTTCTCCTTTCATCAATTAAATTCAGTTATTTCTTCTGTCACCCAAGGATTTCTACTAGCCCTCGTCTTTTTACCTACTTGATCGTCTGCTGCCTTCATTACTTCATCCCTCAGAGCTACCCATTCTTCTTCTACTGTATTTCTTTCCCCCATTCCTGTAAATTGTTCCCTTATGCTCTCCCTGAAACTCTCTACAACCTCTGGTTTAGTCAGTTTATCCAGGTCCCATCTCCTTAAATTCCCACCTTTTTGCAGTTTCTTCAGTTTCAATCTGCAGTTCATAACCAATAGATTGTGGTCAGAATCCACATCTGCCCCAGGAAATGTCTTACAATTTAAAACCTGGTTCCTAAATCTCTGTCTTACCAATATATAATCTATCTGATACCTTTTAGTATCACCAGGATTCTTCCAGGTATACAACCTTCTTTTATGATTCTTGAACCAAGTGTTAACTATGATTAAGTTATGTTCTGTGCAAAATTCTACAAGGCGGCTTCCTCTTTCATTCCTTCCCCCCAATCCATATTCACCTACTATGTTTCCTTCTCTCCCTTTTCCTACTGACGAATTCCAGTCACCCATGACTATTAAATTTTCGTCTCCCTTCACAATCTGAATAATTTCTTTTATCTCGTCATACATTTCATCAATTTCTTCATCATCTGCAGAGCTAGTTGGCATATAAACTTGTACTACTGTAGTAGGCATGGGCTTTGTGTCTATCTTGGCCACAATAATGCGTTCACTATGCTGTTTGTAGTAGCTAACCCGCACTCCTATTTTTTTATTCATTATTAAACCTACTCCTGCATTACCCCTATTTGATTTTGTATTTATAACCCTGTAATCACCTGACCAAAAGTCTTGGTCCTCCTGCCACCGAACTTCACTAATTCCCACTATATCTAACTTTAACCTATCCATTACCCTTTTTAAATTTTCTAACCTACCTGCCCGATTAAGGGATCTGACATTCCGCGCTCCGATCCGTAGAACGCCAGTTTTCTTTCTCCTGATTTTCAACATTCTCAAAATAATTTTTTTTCACATGCAGTATACAATTTTTGGGCCAAAATATAAATCGTGTAATTGTTTCCTTACCTCCAGTTTGACATATTCAAAGTTCTGGTAACTACTGAGATATGAAACATGCAGTATATATTTTATCCCCTTTGCTGTATAATGAAGTTTGTGCATCAGATTGCACAAAAGGACAGAAAATAGTAACTTATCATGTGTCAAATCCATATTGTGGTCAGCTCTGTCACTACCAGAGGGTCCCACACTAGTTTCTAAATTTCTCTGTTTTCATTCTATTTAATTTTCAATTGCTATAAACATTTCAATAATAGTAATTGTAACTTGTTTGAAATTATCTTTTGTCTGTATTAATTCTTTTTTTAATGTTTTCTCTTCATTGAATGGTATATCCTGTACTACTTTAACACTAACTAGATGTTAAACTTTGTTTTCCAACTTGACTTCCATCAAATCTAAATGAACTCTAAAATCTTGCACATGTTCTAATCTTAATTACATTCACTTTTCTAGTTTACCTCTTTTCAATTAATTGAGAACCCAAAGCAGTGTATCATCTGTATTAGAAAATCTTTCATTCATCTTAGAAAATCTGTCTATTTGAGAAGATCTTTTGCCAGTTTGAGAATTTTTTGTTCATAAATTGCATAAATCTTTCGTGAAAACATTGGTCATCTACCTCCTCACACATAATAATTTTAAAAATGCGCAGAAGTGGTTGACAAAGAAGGTATTAATATGAAGTGATACCTTTAATGGAAAGTCCAGGATGGAATGTAACAATATTATGAAAAGGAAAGTTGCCACTCACCATACAGCGGAGATGCTGAGTCGCAGATTGGCACAACAAAAAGACTTTCACAAATAAAGCTTTCGGCCCCTAAGTCCTTAAAAAACCTTACTCACAGGCGCAAACACAACTCACATAACTGCAGTTGTATGTGTCAGTTGTGTTGGCGCGTACGTGTGTGTGTGTGTGTGTGTGTGTGTGTGTGTGTGAGAGAGAGATCTATTTTTGACGAAGGCTGTGGTCCGAAAGCCTTATCTGTCACAGTCTTTTTGTTGTGCCTATCTGCGACTCAGCATCTCCACTTAAGGTGAGTGGCAACTTTCCTTTTCATAATGCTGTTAAGTGATACACTTGTTCTATCTAAATCCCTCATAAATTGACGAAATTCATCTAACAGGTTTAATGTATAAATGCAGATAAAAAAATCCTTTACAGAATAAATTGTATCTCATTCAAACAGAACCCACTGTGTTTTGATAAGGAAAACCTCACTTACGGTTTGTACATGCAGCATGCTTTGCTCACTTGTAGTGGGTGTGTGTGCTTAGTTGTTATTGTGAGCATGCTGCACCGACTGCCAGCTTGTTCTCAATATGTGGAACTGTTCACTACAAACAATGGGTGCAGATTTCTGCTAGGCAGTTGTAGCAAGCACATTGTGCTGTTTGTCGTTGCTGTCTCAAACTATATTTTCTGGAAAACAAGCTTCATGCCTGTAACAAATACAGTATATCCAAAACTTATATATGTATTGCCAATTTTCAGCTGTTGGTTCTTCATTACCCAAGACTATTCAGATTTAAAATAAATATTTGTAAAAATCGTGTTTGTATTTCTTGGTGACCATGAAATATCACGGAATAATGGTTGTTAGTGTTGGTTCTTGCTGTTGAATGTCGTGATGAGTTCCTGTTTACATCTGTTGCTGTCAAAAATTCACTCATACATAATATATAAATGCAACATTAATTATTGTAAAATTGTTTAGTAAGTTTAAATTATGAAGTATTTGACAACTACCAGATGCATTAAGTAAGCATTAGTCTGACTTCTGAATTATGATTATTCTTAATCAGTGTAAATGTTACTTACATTTAACTCATAAACCACTATACCAAATTGCTTATTTATCGCTTCTAAATAACCTGTCAGTTCAGCATAGAAAAGAACATTTAATCCTCTTCCAGTTTTATAATAAATTCCAGTTGGTCACAAAGATGTTCAGTTTTTTTTATGTTGCACAGTTGCTCAGTTTTAATCGCTGTACTGTAGTGCTTTCACATGCAGCATCATAGCATGAATTCATGGATTTCTTGCAGCATTGTTGCTGTGCGAAAGTGGCAAAAAAACCTTTGAGCAGGAACGGAGTTGAAATTCCTAACTATCAACCATTCCCAGATAAAGCCAAATTTCTTTCGTCCATGTATGCAACTAGCTTTTGTGCCATATGTTACTATACCTAGTTAACTAAAGTACTGTATTTAATAGTTTTAGTAAAATCAAACAATGGGTTTCACTAGCTTTTATTCTATCTGTATGTATGTATATAATTTTATATGCACCTTCATTCATTGTGGTTGCATATTCATTGTAGGATCGGGTGGTGTAGTGCTTAGAGGTCCTCCTTGGAACTCTGAACTCTATCTGCCACACACCACACACAAGTACCTCAAATAAATAATAAAGTGCAAAATAAATACACTACTGGCCAATAAAATTGCTATACCAAGAAGAAATGCAGATGATAAACGGGTATTCATTGGACAAATATATTATACTAGAACTGACATATGATTACATTTTCACGCAATTTGGGTGCATAGATCCTGAGAAATCAGTACCCAGAACAACCACCTCTGGCCGTAATAACAGCCTTGATTGAGTCAAACAGAGCTTGGGTGGCGTGTACAGTTACAGCTGCCCATGCAGCTTCAACATGATACCACAGTTCATCAAGAGTAGTGACTGACAACACAATTTACTGCAGACTTCCTAAACTACATGTGATGCAATATTTATCAGATATTAAGTTAATAAGAACAGATTTAATGGTGTCAAGTGAATGTTTAAGTGGTTTGAAGGAAAATGTGGGAAAAGTTCACAAGAATGTACAGCTTCCATCGGTTTGACACTGGAGTTAGGTGAACAGCAAGTGGCCGTAGCACATGCTGAAAACTCTGTTATGGTCAGGCAGGTTCTGCAGTACTGTGTTGCTATCAGATGGCCAGAAAACGGCTGTAGCTCAAGTCAAAATGTAACTGCTGTTACACTGGCTTAGTGTGGTACCTCACAGCTCCCAACACTGGCACAATATCTCACTCCAAATGCCAATTAAAATTGGACAGGATAACATTTGTGCCACCTGAGAACTTTCCTGTCATGCGCTGCTTAAATCAGTTGTTGTGTGAGAGTGATGATACTCAATTAACTATGTATTTCCCTGAATTTTTAACTTAAATCTCTGCAGTGACCAGTAAACAAAATTACTGTTATGCCAGACAAGTCGTCCAACTTTAGATAAGTAGTGCTGCCCCTACGAAGCTGGGTCAGGTCGCTAGTGTAAATATAAACAAGTGTGTAAGGTAAATACAGTGGTTGTTCAGTAGGTATTCTTGAAATCAGTAAAAAATAATGATTAGATTAGTTGGCACCACTATCCATATTAATTGTGTTTTATTTTTGATCTTATTGCAGTTTCTCTGAAGTAGCTATAAAATAGTGATGGTATTTATAACTCTCATAGAATGCATGGAAGAGAAGAAGGTTTTGGCAGCTTCTGATGTGTTTCATTATCCAGATCGCACAAAAATGACACTATATTATGTTTCTGTCATAACCCAAAAAAGTTTAGTACCTGAATCACTAAATAGAGTAAAGTTAAAACGATGAAATTAAACATTTCCGGAAAGAGTTATGGAATAGTACAATGAAGCTAAAATTTTTGTAATCACCATGTGGAATGGCTGTGATCTCCACACATCTCATTTACGCAGGACAGGAAAATATTCACACTAGGTTGTGAATGATTGGTGTTACTAAAGAACACCAATTCGTGTAATGTTTGAATGCTGTCCATATGTCCAGATGCCCTCTGTCAGAACAAAGGCATTAACAAAGGGAAATAAGAGAAATAGGCAAAGAGAGAAATAAAAGGGTTATGTTTAATAGACTAACAGACTGAACAGTGACTTTTTTTACCTTGAAAAATAAAAAGCAAAAATATTTAGTCAGTGGAGGCACAAATGACAGGATAACCACTCAGCAGCCTGGAGCCATCAGAGATACTTCAGATTGACAATATGATGCTTAGTATAGTAGATATTGCTTCTGTGTTGCTGTAATTGTAAATTTAGGTAGGTGGGCAGGACAGATAACATAATACTGTATTTACGCAACTATAAGACAATATTTTTTACCCAAATTCATCATTCGAAAAATGCTGGATCGTCCTATATGTGCAGATTAAACTATTTCTGCTCAGATCAACATTTTTCATAGTTCAGTAGATTAACGTAGGGGTTGCCTTACATTAACAGATAAAGCATTCTTTATCGATGTTTTGTACAAATTTATTTTGAAGAATTCCGAGGTTATGGGTTGGCAAACAATGCTTTCATTTGAAACTCCAGGTAGAAATATCAACAATGTAGGAAGAGACAGATTGCTACTTACCGTACAGAAGACGCGCAAGTTGCAGACAGGCACAAACAAAAGACACTCATATACAGCTTTTGGCCATAGTCTTGATCAGTAAACACACACACACACACACACACACACACACACACACACACACAAGTACACCTCATGCACACGTAGTAGTAGTGTATGGGTGGGGAGAGAGATGAACACGGTCTGGTGCAGTGTGCAGGGACAAGACTCCAACAGGCGAGGTGTCATGAGGTTGTGAGGCAGGGAGGTGGGGAAAAAGGAACAAAAAATTAGAGGAGTGGGAAAGACAGGTAGATACATTGAAAGAAGGCTGCAACTAAACAGGGTGAGAGACAGGAATGGGAGGAGATGATAGGACATAGGGGGTGCAAACTGTTGGGTGGAGGGTGTGGAGACAGTATGTTACCGTAGGTTGAGGTCAGGATGATTACGGGAGCAGAGAATGTGCTGTAAGGATAACTCCCATATGCGCGATTCAGAAAAGCTGGTGGTGTATTGAGGGATCCAGATGGTGTGGGTAGTAAAGTAGCCATTGAAATAAAGTGTGTTATGTTCCACTGTATGTTTTGCTACAGGGTGGCCTACTTTGCTCTTGGCCACATAAAAACCTGTGCAATAATAGTAGCAGAGTTGGTAAATGACATGGCTGCTTCCACAGGTGGGCAGGTTATATAATCATTGTGGCAAGGGGTTGGGAGTGGGAGTGGCATAGGAATGGACTAGGATGTTGTGGAGGTTGGGTGGGCGATGGAACACCAGTTTTAGATGGGATGGGTTGTATCTCGGGTAGGATGTCCCTCATTTAAGGGCACGGTGATAGGTAATCAAAGCTTTGGTGAAGGAAGTGGTTGTTGTTTCAGTCCATGGGGTACTGAACAATGAAAGGAACACTGCTTTGTGGCAGGCTCTTAGGGTTGGTGGGCTCTTGGGGTTGTGAGGGGAAATGGCATGGGATATCTGTTTGCAGACTAGAGGTGTGGGGGATATTGCCTGCCTGTGAAGGCCTTGGTGAGACCCTCAGCATACTGAGCAAGGGAGTTTCTGTCACTGCAGATATGCTGTCCACAGGTAGCCAGGCTATATGGGAGGGATTTTTCAGTCTGAAATGGATGACAGCTGTCAAAAAGCAGCCACTGTTGGTGGTTGGTGGGTTTAATGTGGACAGAGGTGCAGATGCAGCCATCAGAGAGGAGGAGGTCAACATCTAAGAAGGTGGCATGCTGGGCTGAGGTGGACCATGTGAATCAGATGAGAGAGCAGGTGTTGAGGTTGTGAAGGAATGAAAGTAGGATCTCTTAGCCCCTGGGTCCAGATCATGAAGATACCATGAATAAACCTGAACCAGACAAGGGATTTGGTGTTTTGGAAGGCTAGGAAGGTCTCATCCAGACGACCTCTAAGAACATTGGTGAAGAAGAGTGCCATGCAGGGGCCATGGCTGCACTGTGGATTTGTTTATTTACCTTCCCTTCAAATGAGAAGTAGTTGCGGGGTAGGATTAAGTTAGTAAAGTATATGAGGAATGAGGTGTTGAGTTTGGAACGTAAAGGATGCTGGGGAAAGGTAGTGTGCAATAGCGGTAAGACCATAGGCCTGGGGGATGTTGGTGTATAGGGAGGTGGCATCAGCAGCGACAAGTTTCCACCCCCTCTGTCCTATCATCTCCTACTCCCCCCCCCCCCCCCCCCCCACAAAGGAGTGCCCTCACCATCACACATTGCCACCCCAGACTGGAACAAGTGGACCACATCCTTCGCCAAGGCTTTGATTACCTAACATCCTGCCCTGAAATGAGTCATCCTACCTGAGATATTTCTCACCCCTCCTAAAGTGATGTTTTGTGCCCACCCAACCCCCACATCATCATAGTCCGTCACTACACCACAACCAATCCCAGCCCTCTTGCCACAAGGATCATATCCCTGTGGAAGACCCAGGTACCAAATCTACCCTATCCACTGACCCAGCACTTTCTACTCCAGTATTGTTGCAGGTTTATCCTACCCCATCAGATGCCATGCCATCTGTGAAAACAGCCATTTCATTTACCAGTTCTGCTGCAGTCACTGCACAGCTTTTTGTATTGGTATGAGTACCAACCACTGTCCACCAGGATGAAAGGCCACCACCAGACTCTGACCAAGAACAAAGTAGACAGTCCTGTGGCACAACGTCCTGCTGAACATAACACACTTAATTTCAATGGCTGCTTCACTACCCAAGCCATCTGGATCCTTCCCTCCACAATCAGCCTTTCTGAACTGAGCAGATGTGAGGTACTCTTACAACACATTCTTCACTCCTGTAATTATCCTGACTTCAATCTATGGTAACATCCTGCCCCCACACCTCCAGCTAATAGTTTTCACTCCCTCTGTCCTATCATCTCCTCCCCATTCTCATCTCCCACCTTGTGTATTTGCAGCCCTCTGCTGACGCAAATGCTCATCTTTCCCCACTCCTCCCTTTTTTGCTCCTTTTTTCCCCCACCTCCCTGTCCCACAACCTTTTGACGCTTTTCATGTTGGGAGTCTAGTCCCTATACATTCCACCAGACAGGATTCGTCTCTCCCCACCAGTACACTCCTATCTCTTCCCCTTCCCCACCCTCTCGAGATTGCTGTCTGCATGCAGGGTGACGTGGCATTCCAGCCTGAGATACTGGAGTTGGCGGTTGTGTGTGTGTGTGTGTGTTTACTGATGAAGGCTATGGCCAATAGCTATATGTGAGTATCTTTTAATTGCGCCTGTCTGCAACTTGATGTGTCTTCTGTATGGTAAGTAGCAGTTTGTATCTTCCTACATTGTTAATTCTTTCATTTGAATAGCCTTGAGGTTTTACGTTATGCCGAAACTCTCGATACAATATCGACGTTGCTCAAATGACGACGTGACATTTGACTTGGAGCTCTAGTGCACTGTGCAACGGATACACAAGAAATTGTGAACTAGCCACTACAGTAATCTAATGCTCTGCTTAAAAATTGATGATTTTGTGAAATATAGGAGGAAATAGCATTAGATTCTCTCTCAACTTACAAACATTTGTTGTATTTGGACAGTTCTGCATTATAAGTTCTGGTTCATGTGTGGAAGTTGTATACATACCCTACAATTAAGCTGCTTTTTAAGTAAAGGTAACATTCAGAGGCGAAAATCTTGTCCTTCAGAAACAATAGCTTGATCCTAAACTCAAGCCAGTATTCTATTTTGTTTTGAGAAACTGCAAAGATTTACCAAGTAAGTTGAAAATGAGAAATACAATTTCTTTTTGCTATTAGAATATTGTGGGAAAATGTCACCAGCTTTTAAGCAGCTTTAGAGCAAGATGGAGATATTAAGATGAAACAAGGAAGAAAATTAAGCCAGAATTAAATGTCTGACAAACAAAATTAATCACATTAAACAGACTGCAATTGTTATCGCAAGAATAAACAGCAGTGGAAAAGCCCATTGTGGAAATAGTACCAACAGACATCACCAGATCGCAGGTCAAGCGAAAGTTCAAGAATTGCACTGAATCATGATTGTGATCTTTTATTTATGTATTAATTGCTGCTTTTATGTATGACATGTACTGTAGAAAATACTGCAGTCTGTGTTTCACTGTAGACAGTGAATAAATGGCCAAAGTTTAGGATGTTGTAATTTTACTTTTCAAACAGATACCTTATGTCAGAATAAGTTTGTAATTTTAATTAGATGGAATTTGTTAAAGAATTTTTTTCTCCAAGGAGCATCTTGAAAAAGAGGGTGTCTTATATTCAGGATTGTCTTATATTCAGGATTGTCTTATATTCAGGATTGTCTTATATTCAGGATTGTCTTATATTCAGGATTGTCTTATATTCAGGATTGTCTTATATTCAGGATTGTCTTATATTCAGGATTGTCTTATATTCAGGATTGTCTTATATTCAGGATTGTCTTATATTCAGGATTGTCTTATATTCAGGATTGTCTTATATTCAGGATTGTCTTATATTCAGGATTGTCTTATATTCAGGATTGTCTTATATTCAGGATTGTCTTATATCTTATATTCAGGATTGTCTTATATCTTATATTCAGGATTGTCTTATATCTTATATTCAGGATTGTCTTATATCTTATATTCAGGATTGTCTTATATCTTATATTCAGGATTGTCTTATATCTTATATTCAGGATTGTCTTATATCTTATATTCAGGATTGTCTTATACTCTGATAAACATGATATGTAGGAGATAGTTGAGGCTCTCTGTGACATGGTTAGAAACCTATATGTACTGTGTGGTGACATGAGTGTAGTTTCAGAGATAAATAGATGTAAATATAAATATGTCCCACAGTAAAAGTGAGGTAGTACCAAACTACATAAAACTTATTGTTGTAGGATTGCAGTGTAGTTACTAGATAACAGGTTAAGTCTGTGGCATAAGGCTGTGACTGAGCCGTTGACCTGACTGCACGTGGAACACAGTCTTTCTTCCCCACAGCAGTAGGAGAGGGACATTGTCAGACCCATCACTCCACTCATGTTCTATAACTAAAAAAAAGTCACCAGTACTCATTTGATAGCAGGTTAAGTGGACCTGAGCCATCCTGGAAGGACTGGAATAAAGAAAAATCCACACCCTTATCTGGGATTGAGCTGTGGACCTCCAGGGTCGGAGTCTAATGCTCTATGCACTAGTCCACTAATATCACTTTTAGTTATTAAATGACTGGGGACAGGAAGGGCATGTGCCCACACAGTTAAATAATATCAATTACTCAGTGATCTGCCCCTGGTAGCTGCACATGTTAATGTAATCACGTCCAGGATGGGAGGTATGCTGCTCCCGGATTGAATCCGCCTGGAGGGTTGACAATGGGTCAGCTAGCCTGGATGGGCTTTCAGGTGATTTCCCACAGCCCAGTTGGTGAAAACCAGGGTGGTTTGCACATTCCATCTAAGATAATCACTACATGATCATTTAGAACACATTGTCACAGTTGCATACAGAATTTATTATGTACGCAGACAGCTTGGGTACACTGCTTCTGTTGTTGGGGGCGAATAGGAGACTGATGATCTCAGCTGTTGGGCCTCCTTAAACAATTAATCAAAATCAGTTAACATTTCGTAATAATGGAAGTAAAAAATATAAAAAGTCAGCTTGAGCTTATATACAAGGTGTGTTTAATTTTGACTTTTTGTTGCACTTCTATCTTGTCATAGAGTTCTTGTTTTGAATTTATCTGTATGGAGCTGTGATTGGTTGGTAAATTGGCACCTTTTTAAGAAATTTTATGGAGGCATCACACAGTTACCTTTACTCTACAACTCAGACTTTGCAGTGAAAGCTAAGAACAATAATCTTCCTCTTCTAATCTGAGAAGCGGTATGGGTGCTCTGCTCTGCAGGAATGACTTTAATACCTTTGTCCATTACAGGCATAGTCTTTCTAAAACTAGTGTTATTACTGTGGTAATGTTAAAAAGAACTTGGAAATTGTTGTTAATTTTTATTTTGTGCCTTTTGCAACTAACTCAGTATAGTTACTACCATATGTGGTAGTGCTTTCCAGTTGACTCTCATGAAATATCTTGTCAAACTTCCAGGAAGATTGCTATGAATGTGGAGAACTAGTACCTGTGAATTATTATCATCAGCCTGTATCATTAGATACAAGCACCAAACCATTAAAAAATTGTGTGATAGCTCTGAGTACATATGCTGGCAAAGAAAGAGAGTTCATCACTTCTGTTGCAGAACTTCTGGGGGCCAGGTAATTGAATGAAAGTGATATTTCATTTCTGTCATTATAACATTTGGTGGTGCCAGTCACGATTTTTTGTATGTTTAACTTTCCTGGTGTGGGACCCAATTTGAGAGAGAGTACCCATTGTAGATTAAGAATTTTATTTAGTATTGTTACAAGTTAAACCTGATACTGTGTGTGTGTGTGTGTGTGTGTGTGTGTGTGTGTGTGTGTGTATGAGCAAGCTGTTGTTTTGTTCTGGGGGATGTCATTGTAATGTAGTAGGGAAAAAAAACTATGTCAGTGGGATTTTTGTCAAAATACATTGCGTGTTGTCTTTTTTAAATTGTGTTTAGGCCTTTCTCCTGCAATCAGTTATTATTTATCATCTGGTTTCATAATGTTAAATTTTCCTGTACCCCAAGATTACACGTCTAATTTTATTTTCATCCCCAATTTTTGTCTATCTGCCCATAAATTTTCTTCAATATTTGTTCTTCTGATAGAGGTCTGAATTCCTTGAATCCTTGTGGTGTGAAGTCCTCCTCTTTACTTTCTTCCTGGTGGCTCACATTCCATAATTTGCTGTGGTAATCTCTCTTTTGACATCCTTTTTATATGTCCATAACATAACAGTTGTTTTTCTTATCTAAAATCTGCAATTGAATTTGTAATATTCATTTTCTTCCTGATTACATCATTTCTGATTCTTTCTTGCCTAGATACTCCTGCAGACCACCTCCAAAAGTCCCATCTCTGTTGCCATCAGCCTTTTTATTATTTGCCATTTAACTGTCCATACTTCCTTCTGATCCATATGTCATAATGCTTCTGATAATTGTGAAGCTCTTTTTTTTGTTTCCTTTCTGATCTGTTGGTCCCATAAAATACCATTTACTTTTCCAATAGTAAACTTGCTAGCATTTATCCTTGAATTAACTTCCTTGTCTTGTTTTCCATATTGTGTGATATTAACTCGTAGATATTTGTACTCTTCAGTGTGTTTAAAAGTTCCATCCCTTCTTCTAGTGTCGGTTCTTGATTTGAATCGCCTTTCACAGTTACGCAAGTAATATAGGATATATATTGTTTTTTCAACTGTAATAACTCTTATTTAGACCATACGAGTTTCACTTTAAAATAAAGTATCTTTGGTGGTCACTGTAACAATATGGTTTTTCCTACAAATCTGTTAATCAGTGCTGTAAACATGATTGAAATTATTGCTGTTATAGTATTATACTGTTCAGTATTTGTAATTTAAAACAAAAGAACTATGTATGATCTTGGCAACAAATTTGACAGATTTGCAAGAAAAAAAAATTCTTTCATGTGTGTGCATTCTCTAGTGGACAGAGCTAGTGAACCTTTGTACATCTACATACCATTTTTTTTAAAAGAAATGTTTAATACAGTCCTGCCGTCCCATCAAACTAATTGTAGAACTAAATTTTTATACCACTTATTCCACTTCTTTTTTCCTTACTATTTTTGCTTGTTAGACATAATGCATGGATATTTTGAAATTTGATATTGCAAAGAAATTTGGACTCCACTGATTACTGGGGGAAAAAAAAATAAAAAATTAAAAAAAAAGGAATGATTCCATATTCATATTCTTTATTTGCAACCAGGCATAGGCCTTTTATACAGCAATCGTAAAATAAACATTTGAAGTTTATCTAAAGGAAAGAAAAATTAATATGATTTCTTCTTTGCAAATTTGATGCAAAATAATTTATATTAAGTGCAAACTTGATAACATTGAGCAGAATGTGAGCTGAACTAGTTATTGGTCACATGATTTCTTAGTGAGTCTATGTTGTTGTTGTGGTCTTCAGTCCTGAGACTGGTTTGATACAGCTCTCCATGCTACTCTATCCTGTGCAAGCTTATTCATCTCCCAGTACCTACTGCAACCTCCATCCTTCTGAATCTGTTTAGTGTATTCATCTCTTGGTCTCCTCTACGAGTTTTACCCTCCACGGTGCCCTCCAATACCAAATTGGTGATCACTTGTTGCCTCAACACATGCCCTACCAACCGATCCCTTCTTCTAGTAAAGTTGTGCCACAAGCTCCTCTTCTCCCCAATTCTATTCAATACCTCCTCATTAGTTATGTGATCTACCCATCTAATCTTCAGCATTCTTCTGTAGCACCACATTTCGAAAGCTTCTATTCTCTTCTTATCTAAACTATTTATCGTCCATGTTTCACTTCCATACATGGCTACACTCCATACAAATACTTTCAGAAACGACTTCCTGAAACTTAAGTCAATACTGGATGTTAACAAATTTTTCTTCTTCAGAAACGCTTTCCTTACCATTTATAGTCTACATTTAATATCCTCTCTACTTCGACCATCATCAGTTATTTTGCTCCCCACATAGCAAAACTCCTTTACTACTTTTAAGTGTCTCATTTCCTAATCTAATTCCCTCAGCATCACCCGACTTAATTCGACTACATTCCATTATCCTCGTTTTGCTTTTGTTGATGTTCATCTTATACCCTCCTTTCAAGACACTGTCCATTCCGTTCAACTGCTCTTCCAAGTCCTTTGCTGTCTCTGACAGAATTACAATGTCATCGGCGAACCTCAAAGTTTTTATTTCTTCTCCATGGATTTTAATACCTACTCCGAATTTTTCTTTTGTTTCCTTCACTGCTTGCTCAATATACAGATTGAATAACATTGGGGAGAGGCTACAACCCTGTCTCACTCCCTTCCCAACCACTGCTTCCCTTTCATGTCCCTCGACTCTTATAACTGCCATCTGGTTTCTGTACAAATTGTAAATAGCCTTTCGCTCCCTGTATTTTACCCCTGCCACCTTCAGAATTTGAAAGAGCATATTCCAGTCAACATTGTCAAAAGCTTTCTCTAAGTCTACTAATGCTAGAAACGTAGGTTTGCCTTTCCTTAATCTAGCTTCTAAGATAAGTCGTAGGGTCAGCATTGCCTCACGTGTCCCAACATTTCTACGGAATCCAAACTGATCTTCCCCGAGGTCGGCCTCTACTAGTTTTTCCATTCGTCTGTAAAGAATCCGCGTTAGTATTTTGTAGCTGTGACCTATTAAACTGATAGTTCGGTAATTTTCGCATCTGTCAACACCTGCTTTCTTTGGGATTGGAATTATTATATTCTTCTTGAAGTCTGAGGGTATTTCGCCTGTTTCATACATCTTGCTTACCAGATGGTAGAGTTTCGTCAGGACTGGCTCTCCCAAGGCTGTTAGTAGGTCTAATGGAATGTTGTCTACTCCCGGGGCCTTGTTTCGACTCAGGTCTTTCAGTGCTCTGTCAAACTCTTCACGCAGTATTATATCTCCCATTTCATCTTCATCTACATCCTCTTCCATTTCCATAATATTGTCCTCAAGTACATCGCCCTTGTATAAACCCTCTATATACTCCTTCCACTTTTCTGCTTTCCCTTCTTTGCTTAGAACTGGGTTTCCACCTGAGCTCTTGATATTCATACAAGTGGTTCTCTTTTCTCTGAAGGTCTCTTGAATTTTCCTGTAGGCTGTATCTATCTTACCCCTAGTGAGATAAGCCTCTACATCCTTACATTTGTCCTCTAGCCATGCCTGCTTAGCCATTTTGCACTTCCTGTCGATCTCATTTTTGAGACGTTTGTATTCCTTTTTCCCTGCTTCATTTACTGCATTTTTATATTTTCTCCTTTCATCAATTAAATTCAGTTATTTCTTCTGTCACCCAAGGATTTCTACTAGCCCTCGTCTTTTTACCTACTTGATCCTCTGCTACCTTCACTTCTTCATCCCTCAGAGCTACCCATTCTTCTTCTACTGTATTTCTTTCCCCCATTCCTGTCAATTGTTCCCTTATGTTCTCCTTGAAACTCTGTACAACCTCTGGTTCTTTCAGTTTATCCAGGTCTCATCTCCTTAAATTCCCACCTTTTTGCAATTTCTTCAGTTTTAATCTACAGTTCATAACCAACAGATTGTGGTCAGTGTCCACATCTGCCCCTGGAAATGTCCTACAATTTAAAACCTGGTTCCTAAATCTCTGTCTTACCATTATATTATCTATCTGAAACCTGTCAGTATCTCCAGGCTTCTTCCATGTATACAACCTTCTTTCATAATTCTTGAACCAAGTGTTAGCTATGATTAAGTTGTGCTCTGTGCAAAATTCTACCAGGCGGCTTCCTCTTTCATTTCTTAGCCCCAATCCATATTCACCTACTACGTTTCCTTCTCTCCTTTTTCCTACTGCCGAATTCCAGTCACCCATGACTATTAAATTTTCGTCTCCCTTCACAATCTGAATAATTTCTTTTATTTCATCATACATTTTTTCAATTTCTTCGTCATCTGCAGAGCTAGTTGGCATATAAACTTGTACTACTGTAGTACGCGTGGGCTTTGTATCTATCTTGGCCACAATAATGCGTTCACTATGCTGTTTGTAGTAGCTTACCCGCATTCCTATTTTCCTATTCATTATTAAACCTACTTCTGCAGAACGAATATAAGTGTGTATTTACAAGCACAGGTTACAGTGTGTGCCAGATCTCAGTAGTTACGAAACTCTTTGATTCAGATATTGAGTTTGGTATATGAAACTATTTCCGCAACACTCATTGGCTTTTATGCTGCTGGCAAAATAAATCCAAGGAAATAACATGAAAATTCGGAACGAATCCCAGTTCACTGATGCGTATGTTCTCTATTCACGCTCTAATTGTTGGACGAAATTTTCGTCTATTCCACAATGGATTGAGAAAATTTGAATTTCATGTTACCTAGAAGATAAACTTCTGTTCTAAAAACACTATCAGGAATTATCGGAAGAGAATTTCCACTCGTGACGTGACTGATAACATTCCACAAAAACAATATATTGTTGGTAGAGTGATTACAGATGGCAGCGTCCTTTGGCAATATATAAACAATACCAGAAAGCTTTAAATTGTGAGGAAGCGGTTATATGGCTTATTTAAGAACTGCAACGTTGTTGTTGTTGTTGTTGTTGTTGTTGTTTCTGTTGTGGTGGTGGTCTTCAGTCCTGAGACTGGTTTGATGCAGCTCTCCATGCTACTCTATCCTGTACAAGCCTCTCCATCTGCCAGTACCCACCGCAACCTACATCCTTCTGAATCTGCTTAGTGTATTCATCTCTTTGTCTCCCTCTACGATTTTTACCCTCCACGCTGCCCTCCAATACTAAATTGGTGATCCCTTGATGCCTCAGAACATATCCTACCAACCGATCCCTTCTTCTAGTCAAATTGTGCCACAAACTTCTCTTCTCCCCAATTCTATTCAATACTTCCTCATTGGTTATGTGATCTACCCAACTAATCATCAGCATTCTTCTATAGCATCACATTTCGAAAGCTTCTATTCTCTTCTTGTCCAAACTAGTTATCGTCCATGTTTCACTTCCATACATGGCTACACTCCATACAAATAGTTTCAGAAATGACTTCCTGACACTTAAATCAATACTCGGTGTTAACAAATTTCTCTTCTTCAGAAACGCTTTCCTTGCCATTGCCAGTCTATATTTTATATCTTCTCTACTTTGACCATCATCAGTTATTTTGCTCCCCAAATAGCAAAACTCCTTTACTACTTTAAGTGTCTCATTTCCTAATCTAATTCCCTCAGCATCACCCGACTTAATTTGACTACATTCCATTAACCTCGTTTTGCTTTTGTTGATGTTCATCTTATATCCTCCTTTCAAGACACTATCCATTCCGTTCAACTGCTCTTCCAAGTCCTTTGCTGTCTCTGATACAATTACAATGTCATTGGCGAACCTCAAAGTTTTTATTTCTTCTCCATGGATTTTAATACCTACTCTGAATTTTTCTTTTGTTTCCTTCACTGCTTGCTCAATATAAAGATTGAATAACATCGGGGATAGGCTACAGCCCTGTCTCACTCCCTTCCCAAGTCTATAATGTCGTTCATTTCAGAAAATAATGGCTCACTGGTACAGGTTGATGAAAATATTGTCAAGCTAGCAAATGCTAGCATCTGTAGACAGCTATTTATGTGTGGAATTTAATTCCACATTTTGTAATTTTAATGTCAGCATTTTTGTTCATATTACCTGAGAGTCTTTTCAATTTGTTTACTTCCAATTCTTTTCCTGTTTTGATAAGTTTTGAGTCCATATTGAACTAGACTGGGAATCAATCAGCTGCATTTTAGTTTCTTCAGTTTCCAACCATTCTAGTTTAGACAATTTCAGTTTATCCAGTGAAATCATATCTGTGTATATAATAGATTGTTGTGTTTTTGAAAAATCTTTGAACTGAGAGAATTTCGATGAAAATTATTCGGTTAAACAATGCATTACCAAAGAAAATTCCTTCATAACTGTCTTGGTCTGGCTTTTTGTGTGAACCCAAATTGCTGGTAACTTTTTTCAAATTTAGAAAATACTTGTAGTTTTTGTGACCAATATCATTATTAAAAACTTAAGATTTAGTTTATAGTAGCAGTAAGTGTGTCATTTGTTCCCTGAAGCTGTGCATTCAAGTCATTGAAAAGATGGCACATGTCCATACAAGATATTAATTTTGTAAGCCACGTAATATCATTAACTGTGAATATTGTACAATTTTTCCTCATTTCATAAAAACAGGTTGATTTCTTCCGCCGACCGGTGTGGCCGTGCGGTTCTAAGCGCTTCAGTCTGGAACCGCGTGACCGCTACAGTCGCAGGTTCGAATCCTGCCTGGGGCATGGATGTATGTGATGTCCTTAGGTTAGGTAGGTTTAAGTAGTTCTCAGTTCTAGGGGACTGATGACCTCAGATGTTACATCCCATTGTGCTCAGAGCCATTTGAACCTTTTTTTATTTCTTCCAAACAGTCCTCAACTCTGTGAAGTACATTGCCAAAGCTCAACCGGTGAACAGTGTTATACATCAGTAAGCCATTGTACACTGAAATGACTTCGTTTTGGTGACAACAGCTATTGTATTATCAAGGGAAGTGAAACCACTCTTTACAGCCGTATTCTTTGATATACTAGCTTAGCACCCACTACTTTGCCCACCTAGACTGTATGGCCTGAAGAGATTTTTTTAAAACCAAATTTTTATGTTGTTCACAAATTGAAACACCTTCTAGACTCTTCGAACTAATTAAGGTCATGTAAACGTGGTCTTCCCTGAATGTATTTGTGACCAAAAAGCAATTCGGGTAACTGGAGTCCAAAGTTTTTGTTAATCATACCTTTGTGTTCTTGCGAAAATATTTCTATACCAGCTTTTATCCCCTAACAGATATCTCCCTGTGGGTCCGGCGGTTAGAGTAGGCCTGAGGTATTCCTGCCTGTCATAAGAGGTGACTAAAAGGAGTCTCTCACGTTTTGGCCTTCGTGTGATGGTCCTCTGTACGGTTTGACCTCCATTCTCCAAAATTTTCCCGAAGAGCAAGCCAATTGGGGAAGGACACCTTACACAGTGCATTGTGTCCATCGGGCGTTGAGATCTTTAGCCCACTTTCTCGTCGTCACATTGCAGTCCCACCCATTCTCTTATCTCCTGGGTGAGGACACCTTCCTGGGTGTATTTTCCACCACGCACTATGCAGTGTCACTTTCTGTGTAGACGATGACCTCGGACTTCCTCGCACCTGATTTCCCGCACGGTACCCAGTCCGTTGTGGTGGGGCCGCCATGTACCCTGTCGGTTGTAGCCCCTGACCCTACAGGGATCACTCTGCTGATGACTGCGCCGTTAACTCCCCACGTATGCCAAGGGGTAGATGCCCATCCCCCTGGGGCATCGGATTCTCGGCAATGCTGTGGCTGAGTGGCGCACGTGGGGAGACCCCCTGGTCAGAGTGGGTGGCATCAGGGCGGATGACACGCGATGAAGCGTAGTTCATCATCTCGTGTTGGTGGTTTGGGGAGGTGGAGGGCTTGTCCAAAATGAGATCTGGATCAGTCTTGATCAAAACAGCATCCTCTGCCCAGTCACAGGTGTTACTCGCTTGTGACAAGCTGGGGGACATTTCTGTAACCATCATGCCCCATAAAAGCTTAAATATGGTCCAGGGTATTATATTTCACAGGGACCTTCTTTTGCAGTCTGACCATGAGCTGCGCGCCAATTTAGAGCGGAGAGGTGTACATTTCTTCCAGTGTGTCTACCTGTATCCGAGGGATAATCAGGTCCCCACCGGTGCCTTCATCTTGGCTTTCGAGGGTGATACAGTGTCAGAGAATGTCAAAGTAATGGTCTACCGCTGTGACATAAAGCCCTATATCCCTCCCCTGATGTGGTGCTGTAAGTGCCGGATGTTCGGCTATATGTTTTCCTGCTGTACTTCCAGCGTCACATGTTGAGATTGTGGACGCCCATCCCATCCCAATACTCCATGTGCCCTGCCTCCCATCTGTGTCAACTGTGGAGAGCACCATTCACCTTGCTTGCCAGACTGTAGGATTCTCCAGAAGGAAAGGAAAATCATGGAGTACAAGACCCTGGACCAACTGACCTCCTCTGAAGCTAAGAGAAAATTTGAAAGCCTGAATCCTGCACTTATGACATTGTTTATGCTGCTGCTACAACAGTCCTGGCAACATCAGCTCCGTCAACCCCAGTCACCTCTCTGAGCTGGAAGACTACACCTGCCCCCTTGATGGTGAGGGGGCATTTCCCTCCCTGTTGCTCCTGCACCACCTATTTCAGGAGCAACACCCCCAAACCATCGGGGACCTGAGCCGGAGAAGCGAAAGTCTTCTTCGGCTTCTCTCGCAAGGTTGGGGTCCCAGGTCACTCCCTTCCCAGGTGTCTACTGGTGGGAAAAATGACACCCACCAGTGGCTGAAGAGCTCAAAAGCAGTTGGTCATAGTGCTTCATGCTCATCCTCAGTCCCAGAGACTGAGCCAGTGAAGTCCTCCCAGCCAGGGAAACCCAAGGAGCACCGAGATAAATCCAAAAAGAAAACTCGTAAGACCAAGAAAATTGCACTGGTACCCACACCACTGCTACCTACAAGCTCTGTGTCTGAGGATGCGGTGGAGATTTTGGCATCCGCTGGGGACCTAGATCTCACCAGACCCTGAGACTAAATGGATATAGACTGCTCAGGCAAGAAGTCGGTGGTAGCAGGTGACTCTGAGATGTAAACTACATCATTGAATGTTCCATGCCTTCCCAGTCTCACAATGACGTCATTGCGATGGTTTTTCCCACCGCCTGTCTGAGCTACAGCACCTGTTAAGCTTTACACCTGCTATCTGGATTGCTCTCCAGGAAACCTGGTTCCCATCAAAGCGGACCCCTGCCATCCATGGCTATAAGGAATATTACATGAACCATAACAACTATAATCGAGTGTCAGGTGGAGTTTGCGTTTATGCCCTAAACCTGGGCCCGTTCAAACCCGTCTTGAAGCTGTGGCTGTCAAAATAAGGATGACACAGGAAGTAATTGTCTGCAGTGTATATCTTCCTGCAGATGGTGCAGTACTCCTGAATGTATTAGCTGCACTGATTGATCAACTCCCTAAACCTTTCCTACTTTTCTGAGATTTTAACGCCCATAACCGCTTGTGGGGTGGCACTGTGCTTATTGGCTGAGGCAGAGATTTCGAAACTTTACTGTCTCAGTTGGACCTCTGCCTCTTAAATACTGGGGCCGCCACACATTTCAGTGTGGCTTGAGGTAGTTACTCGGCCACTGATTTATCAATTTGCAGCCCAGGACTTACCCCATGTATCCACTGGAGAGTGCATGATGACCTGTGTTGTAGTGACTACTTCCGCATCTTCCTGTCACTGCCCCAGCGTCAGGCCCACGGACGCCTGCCCAGATGGCCTTTAAACAAGGCGGACTGGGAAACTTTCACCTTTGCTGTCCCCATTGAATCTCCCCCACACGGAAACATTGATGTGATGGTTGAGCAGGTGACTACAACAATTGTTTCTGCGGCAGAAAATGCAATCCCTCGCTCTTTATGGTGCCCAAGAGATAAGGCAGTCCCTTGGTGGTCACCAGAAGTCGCTGAAGCAATTAAGGAGTGTCGGTGAGCTCTACAGCGGCAAAGCAGCACCCTTCCCTGGAGCACCTCATAGGCTTTAAACGGCTCCGTGCCCGCGTTCGCCAACTTATCAAACGATGGAAGCTGGATTGTTGGGAGAGATACATCTCGACCACTGCGTGCCATACGTCACCTTTCCAAGTCTGGGCAAATATCAAACATCTTTTAGGGTACCAGACCCCAACAGGTGTTCCTGGTGTTACCATAAACGGCATGTTATCTACCAATGCAAACGCGATTGCCGAGCACTTTGCTCAAGCCTCTGTGTCGGAAAATTACCCCCCCCCCCCCACTCCCCACCCCCCACCCTTTCTCACTCTCAAATGAAGGCTGGAAGGGAATGTCCTCTCACTCACTACAAACCACAGTGAATCCTATAATGCCCCATTTACAGAGCAGGAGCTCATCAGTGCCCTTGCACATTGCCCCGACACAGCTCCTGGGCCTGATCGGATCCACAGCCAGATGATTAAACATCTCTCATCTGACTACAAGCAACATCTCCCGTCGTCTTCAATCGGATCTGTTGCGACGGCGTCTTTCCATCGCAATGGCGGGAGAACACCATCATTCCGATGCTCAAACTCGGTAAAAATCTGCTTGATGTGGATAGCTATTGGCCCGTCAACCTCACCAACATTCTTTGTAAGCTGCTGGAATGTGTGGTATGTTGGCGGTTGGGTTGAGTCCTGGAATCATGTGGCCTGTTGGTTCCATGCCAGGGTGGCTTCCGCGGGGGTCACTCTACCACTGATAATCTTGTTTCCCTCAAGTCTGCCATCGGAACAGCCTTGTCCATACGGCAACACCTAGTTGCCATCTTTTTTGACTTAAGTACAGCATATGACACAACCTGGTGACGACATATCCTTGCCACATTGTACGAGTGGGGTCTCCGGGGCCCGCTCCTGATTTTTATCCAAAGCTTCCTGTCGCTCCCTACTTTCCGTGTCCAAGTTGGTGCCTCCCATAGTTACATCCATATGCAGGAGAGAATGGAGTCCTGCAAGGCTCCCTATTGAGTGTCTTTCTATTTTTAGTGGCCATTAACGGTCTAGCAGCAGCTGTTGGGCCCTCAGTCTCACCTTCTCTGTGTGCAGAAGATTTCTGCATTTCGTACTGCTGCTGATGGGTGTCGCCTACAGGGAGCCATCCACTAGGCACAGTCATGGGCTCCAGCCCAAGGCTTGTAGTTTTCAGCTGCAAATTCGTGTGTCATGCACTTCTGTTGGCATAGTACCGTTCGTCCAGAGCCCAGAACCTTACCTCCATGACGATCCACCACTCACTGTACTGGAGACATATCGACTCTTAGGACTGGTTTTCGATGCTCGATTGACACAGCTTCCTCCTCTTCATCAGCTTAAGCAGAAGTGCTGGCAGCACCTCAATGCCCTCTGTTGCCTGAGCAACACCAATTGGGGTGCAGATCGCTCTACGCTGCTGCGGCTCTACAGAGCCCTTGTCCAGTCCCAAATTGACTATGGGAGGGGTGTGGTTTATGGTTCGGCATTGCATTTACTCGACCCTGTGCACCACTGCGGGGTTCCACTGGGACATGTCGGATGACCAGGGTACTGGTGGAGGCTGGGGTCCCTCCACTGCAGATCAGACATGCACAACTGCTTGCCAGTTACACAGCACACATTTGTAGTTCTCCTGATCATCCGAATTATTATCTCTTTTTCCCACCCGCGGCAGTCCATCTCCCACATTGGCAAGCCCAGGTCGGAGCTAACGATTGTGGTTCACATGCAGTCCCTTCTCTCTGAACTGGAGTCCCCGTTTACCACCTTTACTTGCGGTTCGTTTACGTACGCCTCGGCCGAAGCTTCATCTGTACCTTTCACGAGGCCCTAAGGACTCTGTTAACCCTACAGCTCTCCGCTGTCACTTCCTCTCGATTCTTGACGTGTTCTGGGGCTCTGAAGTGGTTTACACCGACGACTCGATGGCTGACGGTCGCGTTGGCTTTGCCTAAGTTTGCGGCGGCCGTATTGAACAGCATTCCTTTCCCAATGGCTGCAGTGTATTCACTGCAGAATTGGTGGCCATTTCTCGTGCACTTAAGTATATCTGTTCATGTCCTGGGGAGTCTTTTCTTTTGTGTACTGACTCCTTGAGTAGTCTGAAAACTATTGACAAGTGCTACCCATGTCATCCTTTGGTAGCGTCCATCCAGTAGTCCATCTATGGCCTGGAACTGTCCAGTTCTTCAGTGGTGGTTGTCTGGACCCCCTGGTCACGTCGGAATCCCAGGAAATGAACTTGCTGACAGGCAACGTGGAAACCACTTCTGGAGGTGGGCATCCCTGCAACTGACCTGCGTTCATTATTACACTGCAAGGTTTTTCAGCTTTGGGAGGTGGAATGGCAAAATCTCATCACGCACAACAAATTGCGAGCCATTAAGCGGACCACGAATGTGTCGAATTCCTCGATTAGGGCCTCTCGCAGGGACTCTGTGTTTCTGTGCCGGCTCCGCATTGACCGTGCCTGGGTGACCCACGGCTACCTCCTGCCCCATGAAGGCCCACCTCAGTGTCAGTGCGGCCGGTTGATGGTGGCCCATATTCTTCTGCTCTGTCCTTCTTTGGCTGCCCAGCGACTTCATCTTTGGTTGTCATTATCATTGATTTTAGCAGACAACGCCTCATCAGATGATTTGGTTTCACGTTTCATCCATCAGGGTGGGTTTTATCATTCGATCTGAGTTTTAGTGCATGTCCTTTGTCCATCTGTGTCCTCCACCCTAGTGCTTTTAGGGTAGAGGTTTTAATGTGTTGCAGGGTGGCTGGCTTTTCCTTTTTACTTTCGTGATCTGCTTCCTTGTTTTACTCTTTTTCCTTTCTTTCCATTTTGTGTTATGTCTCGTCTGTTTTATTGTCACACTTGTGGCGATGTTTTATTAGGAGTGAGGGACCGATGACCTTGTAGTTAGATCCCTTTCCCCCTCTTTTAAACCAACCAACCCTAACAGATATTTCTTTATATGTAAAACAGAGAAGTGAAGTACCAGTTTTCATAAATTTAGCTTTAAAATTTTTTTAATGTAATGACATATCTTCTTAAAAATTTTCATCCGCTATTGCATTCCCTTAGGCACTGAATTTCCAGAAGCACCGCAACGTGTATTTTTTTTTTTTTTTAATTTCTAAGCAGGAAGTCAAATACCAAAAGTCATAGATGTAGCCTTAAAATCCGTTAGTAGTTCTTTAGTAATTATGTAACAGCAGGTGAAAACTGATTCACTGTGACAGTTTCACAGTGTGATGCATGTCACTGGAAATCATCATTGTTGGAATAACTGTCAGCATATGTGATCTGACAATGGATGATGGTGTCATACAGGGTGAGCACAATGTCTTGCCCAGATTATAACAATTTATTACAGAATAACTGTTTGACATAATAATGTAATGTACATTTGATGCTGTTACATAGGTTAGTGTTACTAGTTTTTTAAGACCACTTGCGTTAGTAAACCTCAGAGTGTGCTCCCTTGGTAGCTCGGAGAATGTCGAGGCGGCATTCCAGTTCCCGCCAGGTGTTTCGTAACAACGCGTGTTCTGTCGCAGTACCCACAGCACCTTGTACCCTAGCCTTCAGTTCGTCGTCGTCAGCTACTGGTGTGACGAAGACTCTGTCCTTGATATAGGGTCTCCCAAACCCCCCCGCAAAAAAAAAAAAAAAAAAAAAAGTCAAGGGGTGTAATGTCTGGAGAGTGGAGTGATGTCCAGATTGGTGGATTGGAAGGAACGGTCCAACACCCTGGCCACCCTGCTCTCCTGACATTATGCCCCTTGACCTTTTTTTTCTGGGGTGACATCAAGGACAGAATCTTCGTCACACCAGTTGCTGACGTCGACGAACAGAAGACTAGGATACAAGGTGCTGTGAGTTCTGTGACAGAACACATGTTATGGAACACTTGGCGGGAACTGGAATACCGTCTCGACATTCTCAGAGCTACCAAGGGAGCACACATTGAGATCTAATAATTTTTTATAATCAGGGCAAGACTTTGTGCTCACCCTATATTAATAATGCATTTATGAATGCTATGACTCACAATGAGTGAGCATGAGCCAAAGTATGTCATCTACAGCTTTTGTGAGGCCATACATGATGAACTTTGGTATTATGACTTTAAATGCAAACAAACAGACAAATAAGTTAATGTTATTTCGGTTAGGTGGATGTATCTGAATTCCTCATTTAATGACATTCCCAAATTATTTGGTGGCATGCTATTGTGTAGCCATCCTTGCCGTAGGGCATCTTGATTCAACTTGCTGGTCAGTAAAAATTTAATGCTAACATAATGCAGTTGCGATTTTTTACCCACACTAGGGCTTCCATTTCTTACGCACACCAATGTGGGTTAGAGGAAGATTCTGTCCTCGATTCTGAACTTGAGTCAATTCGGTTTCTGTTCACTGTTAGAAAATCAAGGAAAAACATAACCAGTTTTTAAACAGCTTTAGAGCAACATCGTGGCATCGAGATGAAATGAGAAGGAAAATTAATCCAGATTTAGATGTCCAACAAACGAAATAAATCGCTTTAAAATGACTGCAGTTGTTATTGCAAGAATAAATTACAGTGAAAAGGCCTGTTGTGGAAATAGTACCAACAGACGTCACTAGATCGCAGTATGAGCGAAAGTCAGAGAAATTGTGATCTTCTGTTTATGTATTAGTTTCTGTTGTTATATATGACCTGCACCTAGAAGATATTGCCATTATTATTTCACTATTTCTGAAGCACATCAGTGCGGAAGAGGTGGAGGGGGAAATATGACGAGTGCAGTGAGGGGCCCTCTGCCATTAACTTAAATGCAAATTGCAAAGTAGCCCTGCAGGTGTAGAAGAATCTCTCATATGCCTTACTTGCTATTAGTTTTATGTTGTCACTCCATATTAAATTGCTTATTCCTACAAATTTATGGATGCAGTTGCTTCCAGTGATTGTTCTGCATTTGAGCAATCATGCCATAATAGATCTTCAGCCTATTTATGCACAGTACGTTAATTTTATTTTCACGACCAGTTGCCAGTCCCTGCACAAAGCATTGATCCTCTACAGATCTGAAACTTACTGGCAGATTAAAACTATGTACGGGACCAAGACTCAAACTCAGAACCTTTGCCATTTGCGGGCAGGTGCTCTACCATCTGAGCTACTCAAACACGATTCATGACCCGTCCACACAGTTTTAATTTTGCCAGTCCCTCCTCCTGCGGACCTTGCAGAACTATCACTCCTGGAAGTAAGGATATAGCACAGACATAGCTTAGCCACAGCCTGGGGGATGTTTCCTGAATGAAATTTTTGCTGTGCAGCAGTGTGTGTGCTGATACGAAAAAAAGGTTAAAACTGTGTGCCAGACCGAGACTTGAACTCGAGACCTTTGCCTTTTGGGGGAAAGTTTGTAAGGTAGAAGGTAAAGTACTGGTAGAATTGTAGCTGTAAGGATGGGTCGTGAGTCATGCTTGGGTAGCTCAAATGGTAGAGCACTTGCTCGAGAAAGCAAAGGTCCCAAGTGGGAGCCTTGCACCAGGACACAGTTTTAATCTGCCAGAAGTTCCAACTCAGTGCGCACTCCGCTACATAGTGAAAATTCCATTCTCTCTTCAGGTCTTCCTGCATTATGCTACAATTTTCTAGCATTGTGACTTCTCTGTAAACAACAGAGTCTCTGCTGTCCCATTCACAGAGAAAGCAAGGGAACTTTGCATAGCCACTTTGTTGACCAAGCAGCATTGAAATCACCTGTGGTCTGAATAGCAGAGTTTGCTTAAAACCAGTTCAAGGTTTTCGTAACATTCTTTTAAGTAAACTGAGTTTCCAACTGGTATAGAAGCATACTTATTTCCATTGTGTAGAAGTATTGCTTTAAGTCTTCTTTTTGAAGAATCAGTAAAAGTAGCATATTATATTTTGAAACGTGCCTAAGTCCTGGAACATCACTGCAAAACACCAGGTCACCTTCTTGAGAGAAGAAAGATTCAAACTCCTTTACCCTCGATCAATACCAATAAAAGGATGTACCCAGCGCTAACGTATGTTTATCTTTCAATCTAGATTCTAGAACCTCTGCCGATTCTTTAGAAAGGCCTCGGTCTCTAACTAAATCGTTCAGTTCAGATTGTGAGAATGGAATGGGATCAGTTGGGCCAGGATTCTAGCAGTCTCTGTCTTCTTCACTATCACCTTGCTGAGCCAATGGCTCGTGATCATCTGTATCATCTAAAGAATCTGGAGGAGAGGTTATTGGTACTTCAGGTCCACGAGGAACAGGGTTAATGGCTGATCGAATGTTAGGGTAAGACATATCCTTTTTGTTTTTCAAATTGATACCTCGTACATCGCAAGAACAAAAATAGCAGTCATGACTATGATTTTTGGGCTTCCTCCAAACCATTGGTATTCCAAAATGTAAGGACTGCTTTTTACTTTGAAACCATTGTCTCAGTTCTTAAACACACGCTGAACAAACTTTGTGTGGGGCCCAAGGCTTATCTTTATTGCCCCACTTTATACTAAAATAGCCGAAATATACTTTTTCAACAAAATCGGAATGTTTCTTTGTTGCTTTTTAATGGTATAGTTACCACAAATGTAGCATAAGCAATCAGGCGAGTTTATACATCCCCTGGTAGCCATTGTCCATAAAACAACTTCACAACACAAGAAAACAGTCACTACTTTAAGGCACTAGTAACAACAACACATGAACAGCACAGAGTGAAGAGATATTGTGAACTGAAGGACAGTAGCAGCAGCTCACTGCTTGGTGATGGCAGGGGAAGGGGCAGTGTGACAGACAGGCACTGACATGAAAAATACTGCTGGTTTCTCCTAATTACTCTTTATTTTATATATATCTAGTATAAAAACGGCTAAATAACAGTTTATGGAGATCCTAAAAACCAAAATTCAAACTCACTAGAGTGCTGAAATATCGAAAAAAGCTGAAACTAGACAAGCAATTTGTGAAATAACTGTACATGATTGAAGTTTTTCACTGATTTTTTCGAAATCAGCATTGAAAACACTATAATAATCACTTCATAAATCTGAAACAGTTTTCATGTCGCAGACCTGTGTTATTCCACATACTTTTGGGACAAATGTGGAACATAATAAATAGTAAAAATCCACTGCCTATTGACAGAGAAATAAGGTGTTTCAGGAGAAGCCTGTAAATGCCTGACCACACACAAAACATTAGCTTCCTGATCACAAACAAATAACTTTTTTGCTGCAGTAAAATAATTACAGAAAAACCCTATTTTTATACTTTTCAGCAGACTGACCCAAAAAGGTGTAAGATACGGGAAATCATGGGAAACACAACAAGCAAAAGTGAATAAATTACTCTCACTGACTTTATATTGCTCAAAATGTGAAAGTAAAAAAATTTAAATTTTGCTAGTTCAATAAATCTGGAATAATTGTTTTTCTTTTTAACAGCAATTAGGTTTATTTGTTTCTCCACAGTATATGAAACATTAGTCACAAAGTAGTGACTGACCGCTGATGTACACACACATACGCAAGTGTGGGGGTTCTCATTCCAATCGTGTTCAATGGTGTAAGCAAAACGCTGAAGTAAAACTGAAAGAAAAACAAATAAATGCAGACTGTTTACTAAAAAAGAACAGGGTGTCTCGTGATTTGCCTCTGGACGTCCACACTGGGAGATTCAACAGTTGGATCTTCATAAGATAATTGTAGACGTAGCTACGTCTGGTACTTCGACTGAAGAATGCCAATGATTCACACCTGCCATGTTCTGTCTGATCTACAAGCAAATCTCGTAGAATTCTGATTCAGCATATCCAAAAGTGGCACATACGTCTACCTGCTCCTCAAGGTAGTGGGAGGGGAGGGGGGGGGGGGAGGAGAGATGTGGGATATAAATTAAAAGAAGACCCATCATATGTTTAATGGATGTCACATTTCCATACTTTGCCTTGGTTTCCTTTGCTGCTTGCTCAATATACAGGGTGGACCAGAACTCCAGCAACAAAATTTTGGAGGTTATTAAGGAATATTTACAGATTATTTTGGCATAAGGGACTGTAGGTCTCCAGTGGCTTGTTACATCGACATCTACACCTATATACAAATATGAACTCCGCAAGCCACTAAACGGTACACAATGAAAGGTACCTTCCTTTCCTATTAAACTTACAAATAGAGCGAGGGAAAAGCGACTGTCTGCATACTTCCATATGAGCTCTGATTTATCATATCTTATCTTCATGGTCCTTACACGAAATATACATTGGCGGCAGTAGAATCATTCTGAAGTCAGCATCGAATGCTGGTTCTCCAAATTTTCCCAATAGTTTTCTTTGGAAAGAATGTCGCCTGCCCTCCAGGCTTTCCCATTTGAATTCCTGAAGCATCTCCATAATACTTGCATGTTGTTCATACCTACTAGCAAAACATCTAGCAACCCCTTCCGAATTGGTTTGAGGGTAATTGTTTTGTTTGCTTTCTTACACCTTGTATTGGTATTGCATAAAAGTGCAAATGTTAATGGTATGTGCTGCATGTATTGTTTGGAAACAAATTTGTTCCATTTGCTCACAGTACCTGCTGTTGACAACAGTAATGCCCTTCTTATCTTGTTGTGCTCAAGCCTGTATTCAGTACTGCTCGGTCCTATATTCTGTACTGCTCAGTCACCGAGCGAGGTGGCGCAGTGGTTAGCACACTGGACTCGCATTCGGGAGGACGACGGTTCAATCCCGTCTCCGGCCATCCTGATTTAGGTTTTCCGTGATTTCCCTAAATCGCTTCAGGCAAATGCCGGGATGGTTCCTTTGAAAGGGCACGGCCGATTTCCTTCCCCATCCTTCTCTCACCCGAGCTTGCGCTCCGTCTCTAATGACCTCGTTGTCGACGGGACGTTAAACACTAATCTCCTCCTCCTCTCCTGTACTGCTCAGTCCTGTCCCAGGTTTGTTTCTCCAGCAATGTTAGTTGTGCATTAACAGTGATACACGCGTGCGGATAGGCTACTGGTGAAGAATTGGCCAATAGGCATCATGTCTATGGGTTTACTGTAAGCAGTCAAAAAGTAGCACGATAATGCTATGCTCACCTATGGCAACCACATCAAAGTAGTTTCGCATGCGTACACAGATATCCATAAATAACTGGATCCTTTCTGTTTTCACGTTTTGGTGATTGCGTATCACAGGCTTTTTCACTATGTTGAAAGCATTTTCACAGAAACAAAGATAATTCTGGCAGCTAAGCTGAATAAATCATAATTATGTTATCACTATGTAATGAGGCACTGGATACCACATGTAATTAGTACCAAAATACTCAGAAAATATCCCTGAACAACTTATGAAATTTTTTTGCCGTAGTTCTGGATCGCCCTGTATGTACAAATGGATTTGCAATGGGGTAGGCTAGAACATTTTCTCAGTTCCTTTTCAAATAGTATCTCCCTTTCATACCCTTCTCCTCATTAAGACTGCAGTCTGGTTCTATATTAGGTAAATTAATTACCATTATATTAAATAAATATGATTCTATCTTAAATCATGTATTCTAGTGCCTAAGAAAAATTATAATATTGCGTTATTGTAGCCCTAAATTTAGGAGAAGTAGAAATAGACTTCAAACGCAACATCAGTGGGTACAGTCAGCCGTTCATGAAATTTTGCTTTTGATAGAAGTTCGCCCTCAATGTTATTCTATGTATGTTCTTTGGATTCATTAATAAAACTGCTCACAATTCGTTCAACTATTGTGCGACACTATAAGCTTCATTTCCGTTTGACGTGTAAAATATTTATGCCAATTCTTTCTTGTTCACAGAACACAAGAGACTTTTGCAAGAGTAAATAACCCAGAGAAGGGTGCTATTGCATCGACACATCTTATCTGTCCAGAGCCTGGCAGCAAAAAATATTTGGCAGCTTTGAAATGGAGTGTTCCTGCAGTGAACCATAGGTGGCTGCTGGCTTGTGCACGTGAGGGGAGATGTGTTAATGAAGAGCCTTACCTTGTTAAAGAACCAAGCTCCCCTAAAGGTAAAAAGAATTCACTCTCTCTCTTCTTTCTTTCTTTCTTTCTTTCTTTCTTTCTTTCCTCCTCCTCCTCCTCCTTCTTCTTCTTCTTCTTCTTCTTTCTTTCTTCCCCCCCCCCCCCCCCTCAGTAAAATAGACTATAGATGGTGACACTTACATAAATTTGCAAAGCATTAACAAAAGTTTTAGCTGAGACAGCTTTAGTCATCCGAATTAATTTTCTCTGTTGCAGAGTGTGTGCTGATTTGAAATTTCCTAGTACATTAAATCTGTACTGGACAAGGACTTGAACTTGTATCATTTGCCTTTCACTGGCATATGCTGTACTGACTAATCGGTTCAGGCATGACCCACCTGGAAAGTTCAGTTAGCATTTGCAGAAGAAAGTCAAAGATTCTGGATTTTGAGTTTCAGTCTGGTACATGGTTTTAATTTTTGTTTTAAAGTTACTTGAAAATAAATTCTGACTTGTGTAAAAATTAATCAGAATACAGGTGGGGAAACTTTTGCACCTTAAGTGCTTTAAGGACAAAACAAAAACTAAAATAATACCACTCATGGAGCACCAGCATGCTAGTCTCATCAATAGAGTAGTCAGAGGAATGGCAAACAGTTTCACAGTTAGGTATAGTGATACATTCAAACATTTCCATTTCAAACTTCTTTCTTAATATCTTCCACTACTATATCTAACTTCATTATTGCTGCAGTTAGCATGTGAATCAAAATAAGATTCTTACCGCAAAGTACTAGATGCCTTCAATGCTGGTGTTTTATTTTGGTGTGTTAATGCTCTGTGAACAGTTGTCTTTATTTCAATATTGTTTCATTTTGACTGTCTCTGTATTTATTTCTAGTTTTATGAGCACTTCCTCTTCTGATGGGATTTTAAAATTTTATTTCTTTCTAGTTCATCATCATAATCATAATAATAATCGTCATCACATCGTCTACAGTTTCTAGCCCCTAGCTGGGTCTGTTTCAAACATAAGCATCCCCATCTTTACCTGGACCACCACATTTATCTCTATCAGTCTGCCCCAGTCTTCTCCTTTCTTCATCACACTGTTCTTCACTGCTGGGATCCATCTGTCACTGTGTTTCTCCAGGTCTTTTGCCTCCTGTTATTTTGTGTGCCTCTCTCAGTATCATGCCAACTACCTTCTTAACCGTGTCTCTTCTGTGGTCTCTTGCATATGTTTCTCTTTCACTACTTCTGTTGTTATCTCATTCCTTAATCTCTCTATTCTAGTAGTATTGTTCTGCTTCTTTGAAATTTTACGCCATGCACGTATCTAGCTTGTATACCTTTTCTTCTTCATTACTCACATTTTTGATGCACCCATGAGTATCTGAGCAATAATATTCTCAGTATAACACTTCCATGCTTTTGGGTTGTACGTCTTTGCTTATTACGCTCAGCAGTAACACCTTCACTAATCTCCCTTATCATTCCTTCCTCTGTCTTCTATTATGCTTCCATGTGCTTGAAACTTTCCAATTTATTCAGTACTTGTTCTCTAAATACTTCTATACATTTCTAATCTCATCTGATTTCTTGTTGTCACCATCATTTCACTCTGCTTTGCATTAAACTCCAATCCATACTGTTCCACCATTTTCTCCCATACATTTAGTCTTTTTTGTGCCTCTCTTTCATTTCCCCAGACCATTAAGACACCTGCTAACACCATTGCTTTCATATTGCTCCTGTTTGAGATGCCACTCCTGCCATCATCTCATCCATAAAGGTTATGGATTGTAGTCTAGGTGTAGGACTTATACCTGCTTCAGTCTGTCTAACTGAACCATTACCAAGCTGTCTGTATCCTCACAGTCACCTGTATATTATTTTGTCCGAGCTTCCTCCTGTTATTATTTGCATTATAAATAGTTATTCAGTTTTGATGATTAGCTTGGTTATAATGTATTACCAACGTAGCTTTGGCAGTAGATGTGGTGTAGAAGGCAGTCAAATAACAGGAAAGAACGGACACTGAGAAGAGTAATGCTATAGAGAAAAGTAACAAATGAAAACATCACAGGGTTGTGGGACGGAAGGAAAGCCATTTCCATTGTTTGTTTTATAATGTATTATGATATTTCACAACATAAACTGGTAAGCTTAACAAAATATGATTGTTTTCGCAATGTTCACACTATTTCTTAAGCAGCAAAGACTAGTTAATGTCGATGTTTGCACGATGAATAATGGGTAGCAACTGACAACGAAGTAAGGGATACTGAACACACAGTTTCTACTTATTGACGACTAGTTATACTAGTTACAGACTGACAGAGGTTTTGTGCATGATGCTTAAAAAAAAAAAAAAAAAAAAAAAAAAAAAACTTGTTTAGTATTAAAACAACAAAATGGTAAGATATTGTGCTGTTAAATTTTAGATATTAGTACAAAAAACAGAAAAAGTAAAAGTGGACAAAAATAAAATAAAGGAGAACCTCTCTTGTCCACCCTCGGCTGGTATGTCACTCTGGTTGATCAGACTGTGCTTGAGCCGAACTGTCCGTGACTTTTTACCATGGCTCATTACACGTCATGCCATTGTTATGTACTGTATTATTGTTTACAGGTTTATTGTTGTTATCACTTGTCCCTTTTAACGCTCTGTCATCTCTCATATTGTTTGTCACTGTCCGTGTTTTTTGTACAGTACTGCACTGTGAAGTTTTTAGTGCTTACTGCTTGATGATTGTATGACACTGTTCTTCTGTATTTGTTACAGTACTGTACATATTTGTTTTACATTGTGTAGTGTACAGTTGTGTGTGTGTGTGTGTGTGTGTGTGTGTGTGTGTGTGTGTGCGTTTTTTCAAAATGTCAGGAGTGAAAGGAAAACAATGAAAAATTAGCAGGGCTATGAATCATTTTAAAAAATTGCCAAGGAACTCAGTGTCAGTGTTTGGATTGGAGAAGAAACCGGAAAGACATTGAATTATTTACAGTGATGATAAATGGTGAAGGCTCTCTTAAGAATCGCAAAACATTAAAAACTTGAACTACTTGACAGTGCATTATGGAAATGGTTTCACCAAGAAAGAAGGAAAGGAATCCTGATATCTGGGCTCATAATAAAAGAAAAGGCAATAGTTTTGCGCAGAAAACTAGAAACCAAAAGTGAGTTCGCAGTTAGCAAAGGTTGGAATCATTGCTGGAAAACCAGTCACAGTGTGAAGCTTGTTTAATTTTCTGGTGAGCAAGTACAAGTTAATGCTGAGGCTGCTAAGGAGTTTTCTGTGAAATTTCAAGAACTTGTCAAATAAAAGGACTTGTTACCTTTCCAAATCTATAACATAGACAATGCAGGCCTAAACTATAAAATGCTGCCAAACAAAATGCTCACTGCGTCAGATGAAACCATGGCAGGAACAAAACTTAAAAAAGTTGGGCTACCCATTGCTCCTTGCAGCAACACATATGGCACACACAAGCTTCCCCTGTTTGTTATTGGCAAATGTAAGAAGCTTGCGGCATTCAAAAACAAAACTAACTTACCTTCCTTGATGGACTATTACTGAAATAAAAAAATCTGCATGGATGGACTGCAGTCTTTGAAAGTCATGGTTTTATGAAGAGTTTGTTCATCGAAGGGTTTGTTCAGTCTGTCGAAAAAGCCTTGAAACAATAAAAGCTCCCTGTTTATGCTCTGTTGTCATTGAATAACACACCATCACAACCATCTGAAGAGGACGTAGTGAAAAGGGACACAAAAGCTATCCTTCTTCCACCAAATCCAGCAATGGATCTGGGAGTCATAGTATGGCTAAAGACACAGTATCGCAGAAACTACATCAGCTCAATTTTAGAAAAGTTCGAAGGAGGTTGTAATGAACTTGAAGCTATGAAATTCCTCACTGTCATAGATGCTTTCCCTACAGTTGCTGAGTCATGAGAGGAACTAAACCCTCACACACTGCGGAAATCTTAGTGTTAGCGTTGATCGGAAGTTATGACCAAAAGTGACTAGATCAAACGTAAGCAAGACGATGACACGCAGATAATTAAGAATCTACAAACTGTACAGTCGAATGTCGTGGCCAGTGAAGTTGAGTAGTGGATTGCCTAGTGTGACAAACAACTGTGAAACCATTGAAGAGCTCAGTGACAACCAGATTATTATTGTTTTGGAAAAAAAATACTGAAGAAAGTGTGAACAAGGGCTCAGACGATGACGATGGCAAACAACGACGATCCTCCTACTCGGATTTCAAACACAGACGTCAAGAATGCTTTTGATATTGCCCTTCAGTACATCGAGCAGCACTCAACCACACTACACCTATGGACATTTTGGAGGAACCCTGCAGCTAAGTCCAGAATATCATCTACTACATAAAAACGTATAACTAACTTTCTTTGTAAGTAATTTTTTATTAATTTATAGGCTACCTTCAATTTTTACAGTACTGTACATATGTACTTTATGTAAAACACATGCGTGCTATACAGTATTGCTCTTTACTAGTATGTAATAATAACAGCTTTTCTGCAGTTTATTGCAGTGTTTTCACTGTAGAGAGCGATATACATATGTAGAGTAGTCATTTTTTAGTTGAGAGATTGTTTACTTTAATGTAAATCCATATTTTTCTGTACTTTTTGATAATCCAACCCCTTTTTTATTCTGACGCGTATCCCAGTCTCAAAGATGATGGCTTACAGGGGTTGCACTGTTGGTGGTGAAGTTACGTTAACTAAAAGCTATATAATCAGAAAAATGAGAGGTACTGTGTTATGATTTTCTGTGCACTGGGATTTTCAAAACCTGCCAGTAATTTTCTAGAAAGTTATATTTTATAATTTAGATATTTCCCAAAATAACATGTTATTTTAGTAAAAATACACCTTTTTGGTAACACAAAAACTCTGGCTACGAAACTAGAACAGTATAATTTGGCATATTTGCATTTTAAGACGGGAACATTGCTTCAACATGAAAATTTTAAATATAAATAACTTTTGAAATATTAAGTTTTCAGAAAAATAAAATGTTTACTTGAAAATGGAGAATGGGGAGAAGCTAAATAAGCTGTATCAATCTCGACTCAGACTGTTATTTGTAAAGTTGAATTTTGACGGGCTCATGGTTACTGGTTTCATAAATTAGGAATATTTCTACATGAGCTATCTATACCAATGTCATAATAAGGCTGTAAGTTATACTGTGATTAATAAAGTTTAGTGAAATGCTGCATCAATAAGACTTTGACAATTTTATGTACTCCTCATGTATGCATTACATGTATAATAGAGAGAAAGAAAAGTGTTTACATATGGAGAGAATTGTAGCAAGTGGAGCTGTTCAGCGCTCCCTTTTCTCAACAGTTTTCACATATCTTGCTTATTTTCACACTGTCACATCCATTCTCAGTATGCAGGAGTACCATACCAGTCTCTCTTTAGGAACACCCCTCCCGGGGCTCATGGGTCTCTCGTGAGTTCATACGTGGCACACACACGGGGACCTGAGCTACTATAGCCCATTCTTCTTTTTCCTCAATGCATTTCCTTCACCTTGCCCTCTCTCCCTATCCTTGCTCCTTCCCTGTTGCCCCCTCCTTACAGTCTCTCTATGTTCTGGTTTATATCGACCTGGCTATCCACTGGTTCCCTGTATTGCTTGCAATTTTGTACCTTCTTCCTGTTCTTCCATAGTTTTTGGTGTTTAAGTCCCCGCTTCAGGTTTGACCTCCACTTCTAAATTTTCTGTTTTTAGTGTGAGCCATTTGGGGAAGAACTTGCTCCCTAGCATCTACGGTGTGGATTCCTCTCCCCCATTCCTTCAGCTCTCCCTTCCCCACTGTAGCCCCTTCCACCCTGATAGAACACAAGCATGTGTAGCCAGTCTATGTGATGGGGCTGTTATACCCATCTAGCTGAGTCCCCTGACAACACAGGGATCGTACTACAGATATCTCAGCTGCCCCCTCTCTTATGTATGCCGGGGGGCACCAGAACTCCCGTCAATGGCCGCCGTGCCAGGCAGCCCTTACAACAATTGGGCGGTGCCCATGGAGAGAGCCCCTGATCGGAGTAGGTGATATCAGGGTGGATGTTTGGCACATGAAGCGTATCAAGCTGCACAAATCTGGCTGTTCTCAAACAGCCTTCTCTTCAAATGGTGAAGGATCATTGAATGCTGCTTCATATGACTGGGCAGACTTCCCTTCCCTTGCTACACCATGACAGGAGGGCCAGACTGCCGCCTTACGATGAAACACTTTCTCATTTGTACTAGGATGGATGGGAACACATTCACCACTACAAAGCCATTATTTGTTTTATGGAGAATATCGAGGACAGGCATCAGGGAGAAACACCTGGAAAAACCCAGGAATTTTTTAGAATCCTGTGAATTTTTCATTGCTTTGTACTTCAGTTAAATTTTTGTAATTTTGACTGGTATGAACTGATAAACAGCAAAATGTGCTTTAGGACGAGGACTACGAAATACTTCATAACAATAAACTACTCCCGATGAGCACAATGTCGCATCAGTTTTCATTAAGTTTGTTTTAGCAGTTGCTTGTGGGCTCACAGGTGTGCACAGTTGTGTATTGTATGGTCACTACCATCTGCCACTTCCAGATACTTGAAGTGCGGATGTTAGCTGGAAAATTTTTCTGGCACGCCCAAGCTACCAGATTGCCGCATGCACGTAGCAGTCTGGGTTGTAATGGGGAGGGGCAGTCTCCACATAAACCGTGTTTACGTTTAGTGATTTTGCTGTTTCCTCTTTGTTTACACTTCTCACATCAAATGAAAACAAAACGGACTTCTGTAGTTTGGAGCAATAAAGTGAATTAAAATACATTCACACAATTACGGAAGGCTAAATATGTTATTAGTTTCAGTTTTCTGATTTTTTTTATTTCCACATTTTTGGCAGTAAGTGGCCTTGCAAGAACAATGAAGTTACTTTTGTCGATTTGCTAAATAAGTGTGGCATTTATTATTATTTTCCCCAGAGACAGTCCATTCATTAGAAACGAAGTGTTTCATTCCACACTATTGGATAGTTTCAACTGTTCACTGAATTTCAAGTGCACATTTTCATCTTCTGCCACGTATGGCATTATGTCATAATAAAGAACCAAACACGAGATAATACAGTACTGGTACTCCCGAAAACTGCAAAATCTTTAATATCAGTTTGGGGTCTGCTTCATTGTGAAACTGGACATACGAAAGTGCACTCTAAGCCGAGTTACGCATTTAAGTATGATTTGCGAAATTCCAATGCTCTTGCAGTATCCTATTTCTTCTATGACGTAATGTAAGATCTCTTAATACCAGTTATCATGTCTGCCCATGTGCAGTAACACCTGTTTCCTGGCACTCTCTGGCAACTGCTGAAACAAATATATTTCTAACAGATCATGTGGAAAATATCTTTCCAAAACTTTTTTCGGCAAGATTTTTTTTTGTTCTCTGAAGTTCCATGTTGATGTATAAAACCTTTAGCATTCCAAGGATTGATGTTTTTACGGCTCCAATGGAAAGTATACTGCCACTTATTATGGAAAAAGTGTGTATTTCACCTTGGAAGAAGTGTATTTTCATGTGGGGGGAAAAAGTGCATTTTTGACTGGGAAATCCAGGAAAAACCCGGGAACTTTTTTTATTCTTGTCCACATATACAGCCTGTTCTTGTGTTGTCCAGTCCACAGCTCTTCATTCGTTTGGTTGTCTTGGCAATGTCTCAGTGTCTATTACTCCTCACCATCCACTGAATGTGGTCCAGGGAGCGATTTTTCAAAGGGACCTCATCAATCTGATGAAGAACTTCAGACTAATCTGGAACAATGCGGCGTTCATTTTGTTCGACGTGTGCAGAAGGGACGCAAAGACAACCACACTGATACTGGTGCCTTCATTCTGGTTTTCGAGAGGGATACCCTCCCAGAGGAGGTCAAGGTTTTCTGCTACAGATGTAACGTGAAGCCAAATTCCCCCCCCCCCCCCCCCACCACATGAGCTGCTTTCGGTGCTCGTGTTTTGGACATATGTCTTCCCGCTGTATGGTGGACCCTCTGTGTGGTGACTGTGCACACCCACTCTGTGCCCCTGTGTTCCACCATCTGGGTGTGTCAATTTGTCATGACTGCCGCCCCCCTTGCTAGCCGGATTGCCCGACTAACAAGAGAGAAAAGAAGATCCAAGAGTCCAAGTCCCTGGATCGCTTGTCTCATACTGAGGCTCACCAAAAGTATGAGAGACTTCATCCAGTGTTGCTACCTTCAACGTTTGCCTCTGTTACATCCTTTACCCTTCCTACCTCTTCCTTACACCAGCACCCCTCCCTCTCCCCTCCTCCTCCTCCTCTGAAGTTCCCTTGACATCCCATCTGGGAGCACCTCCCCGTCCCCAGCAGTAGTAGTGCCCCCCTTCTTCGGCACCTGCAGGTGATGGGGCTCCCAGGACCCCTCCCCAGCGTCTCTCAGGCCGGAAGCCTCCTGCCACAACTTGGCCATGAGACGCACCATCTGCGCATTCCAAGGTCGCCTGCTCTCTTTCAGTTCCAGATCGTGCCAACGCCAGTGCCCCCACTGTGCCCTGCCCTCCTCCACTTCTGAAAGAGGAGGAGGAGAAGAAACATAAGTCCCAAGACAAGCCCCCCCCCCCCCCCCCCCCCCGCTGCCCCTGGAGGTGTCATCTACCCCCTCGCAACCTGAGTCCGAATTTTTTTTTATGAATGAATGTCACCTCATCCTTGTCGGTGACGATCATTGTCTGGGTGATGTGACCTGCTCTCGGCTTCTTTATGTGTAACCTGGTCTCTCTCCACATGATCATCCAGTGGAATTGCGACAGATACTATAGTCACCTACTGGAAATACAACATCTTGTCTCCTCCTACTCTGCAAACTGTTTCCCGCCCCATGCACTATCACTACATGATCCTCTTTTGTAAAGTCCTTGCATAAAGACCCTAGGTCCTCTATCACATGACTTAGCCCTGCATTTGGCTTGAAGATGCTGGTGGCCTGGTACGCCGCCCCTAAACTTTCCTGTAACTGAGGGCCTACACCTTGCCTATGGCTACTACCTAGCAGCAGCACTTTCTTCTTCCTAACACTTTGTACATTCCTTGATTTTTGATAGATGTCGTTTGTAGGCTTGTAGTTTAGGGAATGATTCGATGCCTGATTTTACTGTTATTTGACAGAGATGGTCTGATAGTCCGAGATCTTTACAGCTACATCACATATTTCCCTGTCCACATTTATGACCACATGGTCAATTACTGATGCAGTCATTGTGGTAACCCTTGTTGCACTATTGAAGAATAGGGACATGCCAAAACTTTGAAGGATGTTTATGAAGGTGCTGCTGGATTCATTTATGATATTAGTGTTGATGTTAATGTCCCCACACAGAATTATGTTGACCTTTGTACTTGAGGCTTTATCTAGAACTTCTGTTAATTTATTGAAAAAATTGACCACACTACCACTGGGAGATCTATACACACACAAACTGATTAATTTCTTGGTGATATCAAGCCCTGTTAATTCAATAGCCGATATTTCAAAGTGTTTGTCTTCACTTACTGTACCGAGGTCATGTCTTGATATGAAATGTGTTCCTTTCCTGATATAAATGCATGATCCTCCACCCCTTGAAGTAGTTCTGCAGTAAAAGTTTGCCCTTTCATAGAATGATAATACTACATGTTGGATTTCTGTGTCTCTACACCAGTGCTCAGTAATACAAACTACAGTGCAGTTCAAAGATTGGAACTCAACTTCTAATAGTTGTATTTTATTTTTTATTGATTGCATGTTTTGACGGAGGATTGTTAAGTCTGCGAAATGCCCCACGTTACTCTTTCCAGTGGTTTGTTTTTCTTTGTGACATCTGGTATATGTGATATTTGAAGTGTTAAAATCTTTGTGATTGATTGTTTCAGTATTTTTTAAACTGCTGGAGATACTCTTTAGACGGGGGAACCTGCTGTCTGGATTTATCCTAAATAAGACCTACGTTTCCTACCTATGATAACAGGTATTTGACCATGTGTGACCCAAGATCCACCCCCTATACTTTCATGAATCAACTGTACCAATCTTCCCTTCCCACTCCTGTTTAGGTGTAGGCCATACCTAGTGAAACCCCATCTGTTGATAGTCCTGACAGGCACCAGAGAAACATGAGCAAAGTTGGCTGTCCTCATAGCCATTCCTAACCCCACATTGATTCACCTCACAGCTCCATCAAGGTGTGGTCGATCATGATGCCGGAACAGCTCAACAAAGTGTACGCTGGTGCCAGAGTCAGGGAAGCTATCTTGTCAGGTCACCACCTATCATATGCCCCATCCCTAGGCTTCTTGGCCTCGGCTGAAGTGTGCTGCACATTTCCTGCTCCTTGGTCTACCTGAGGCACTTTTCCACTTAACTCTGGCAGTGGTAGATACCTGTTTTTGGTGTTGATGATAAAACTGTCAGATCACATTCTCTTTCTTTCTGTCCTCCTACCAGCTTACAGTCAAAAATAACAATAAAAGTAAAAAAAGGTAAAGGTAAATTGCTTGGTTGCTGCACTTGACAGTGCTATGCCCACAAATTATATTGCAAAACTCATAATTTCATGAGCACTTTCATGATAAAGGGGATACAAAGATGTAGAATTCTCACAGCAAGATTCTTTCAGCTTAAAAATGTGAATTACAAACCAAATCGTTCAAAGTCAAAATGGCATATGCTGGATTGTTTCTCAGTGGCTATCGAAACCCAATGAGGGTGGAGCTGGGTCATGTGGCGGGAGAGATGCGCCGCCAGCAGGTCAAACTTGGGACTGGAAAGCTACAGGATGCAGATATTCAAATTATTACGGGGCCCATCTAATGGATTTTACACAAAACATGATAATTGCCTACACGTGATGCACATTTACTTTATTCTTGAACTCACTAGAGCGTTGATTGCAACTATTGTCAGTAAAGGAAAGGTGATTAAAAGTCCTAAATTTTTTTCTGATTTCAGTTCAAACCCTGCCTTATTAGCTAATGTTACAAGGCTAGGTCAGTAAATCATCCGGACTGTTGCCCATGCAACTACTGAAAAGGCTACTGAGCCTCTTCAGGAAGTATACATTGGTCTGGGCTCTCCACTAATGATGATCAACTTTGGTTGTAAAAATCCCTATACAAAAGAATGCACTAGTGACACATCAAAAAATTCACAACAATGTATAAATTACTAATTACACTTTTCCTATGTCACTTTAATATTCATGTAGAAGACATTCAAAAACTTTTAGTTCTTAACGCATGAAGAGCCAGACTTTGAACATTATGCCTCACCTTCCAAACAGCAACCCCGGGCTCATAGAAAAGCTATTCCTTTTGCATGTCTGCGTACTTTCCATTGGACATCTTTCTCATCACACAGTGTTGTAGCGTTATTACTGGCACGGAAACCATCACAAACAAAGAAATGTGTTAAATTATGTGACAGCATTCATCTTATGGAAGACATTAATCCTTACAAAAGTATGCCCTCCTTGATACAGTTTACATAATGTACAGGCAAAATTTTACAGCCATAAGTAGTTAACAAACTACTGTTAATTCTTGCTTTTAATAAGTAGGGTTTTCAGAATTATGTCACTTGAATACATGTGGATGGTGCACAGCATTCTGACAGTTTTTAGGGGGAGGCAGCTGCATCTACTCAAGTACAACACTTTGACAGCTGCAGAGAATGTTTGACATACGGACATGTATAGTGAGAATATGTTCTACTGTCACTGTATGATGCCTGTATTGTCAATTTTAGGTGTTAGGCATTAAGATGAGGCACTTTTAGTGCAGCCTCAATATGTCAGGCTCGAGAATGAACCATTCTGTTTGAAACTAATTGCTAAAATATATGTAATGCCACTGTAACAGATCTGTAATACAAACTTCATGAAATAAAAAGGTTACGGGTCCCAATCAATAAACTGTTGAAATTGGAAAAATGTGAGATACTACATAGTATCATCACGACGTGCAAACTACAGTCAGATCAAATGTCTTGATAGTTGACACGTCATGTGTTTTAACTGATTTCCTCCAACCAGAGCCCTCAACGTCACACCTGAACTGTTCGCAGTTGCCAAACTGCCACAAGATCTTGTCAGTTCATTTCCAATTCCTTGTCTGGCTTTCTTTCTTGATGTGTTTGGGTCCCAGGTCCTGGGTGTGTGTCTGTAGTTAGTTAGTTTCATATTGCATTACACATGGTAGAAACACACACACGCTGATAACAAAATAAACATTTCATACACAGCACTAACCAAATACTACTGTATTCTTCCACGTAAGATACAGTTCAGTGCCACATGTATTGTTGTTGTAATCACAGAGATCAGCTTACAGTAAATAAGCTTCACAGGACATTGCGTGAAGCAGTTTTTGAAGGCTGCAATTAATTGTTGCCACTAGGTCACCCATAGATAAACAACTTCCTGAAGTGTAATTGCATAGCCCAGTGTTCCTTCTTTTTTTCCCCTAAAAATCTAATCAAAAGACTTTGATTATTATTTTTATTCATTTAATTGACTTAAGTGTAATTTTTTTTTAAATATTTTGCCGCGACATTTTCATCATTGCATTGACTTTTTGTTCACTCTTATTTTTCTTCCTATCATTTTTCTTTTTCTCGTTCAGAGTGTGCTTGTGTCGCCAATTACCTGCAATGAAGTATGGACCAGGTTTGCTCATCAGCTGGTAGTATGGCAGCCCATTTATCCAGTGTAAGAATAGTTTCAGGTAACCAATGACGACAAGAAATTACAGTTTGCTTTTACCGCTGAAACTGAAAATTTTCTATCTAGAGTTTGCTCATGGAGGATAGCCTTAAACACTATGAACAAAGTGATCATGACTGTAGATCTGCCACAGGTTGTTGATCACCATTTTCTCATATACATTGCACATCTCGGGGTTGTGGTTAGGTTAGAACACGTGTTTAAATTCAGGGCTACAAAATGCCATGTCTGCTTCAGTACAGTCATTGGTCAGTTAAAATCTGTTGTCAACAGAGCATCTCCCATTTTTGCCATACCTTGCGGTGGCTCCAAGTTACACATTAAAAGCACTTGTGAAGTGACCCATTGTGTACGTGTGTCTTCTGTAACCGAGCAGCAGTCAGCTGCGGATGTGGCAAGTGACAACTTCGGTCTCCCGCAACTATTTTACTTCCCCCAGACTTCCTCCATTGCCTTCTTTGTAAATGTATCTACTGGCTTCATCACCATATCACTTTCCTAAAATCCTAATCCTTGATTCAGCATTTAAAGTATTATTTAGTTGCTGCATTCCACAAGAGCTAATAAAAATAAATTTCATGATTTTAGTTCTTATTGCTTGTTTTTAAAATCAAACTTCACTCTGCAGTGGAAAAAATGATACAATGAAACGTTATGCCTAGTAGTATCAGCCTGGTTGATAAGGACCTCGGGTTTAGAATGAGTCTACAATTTTAATTTTTCATAAACATTTGTTGACATATATGTGACTATAGCTATCCATGTTTTGTATATAGGATTGAGTAACAATAAAGATGCTTTTACCTTGACAATGATCCATGCTTCAATGTCTCAGTGGTACACAGTTGCAGTCCGTCAGCAAGTTCTCTTTTGTTTATTTTATGTGAATTACTCTCATCATTACGCTAAAAGTTTCTTTCCTGAAATTTCAGAGGTTGAAGGAAGTCATTCCTCTGGGAGAGGCTCTGATGTTAATCACAGTAAGCTTGGCACACCTGTAACACTACCAAAGGAAATACAGAATGCTGAGGAGAAGCAGCCGCAAGCTGCAGCTTTGGTTGTTGAAGAAACTGTAC